>NC_133159.1:7675000-8875000 GCF_040802235.1 Manis javanica | reverse complement strand
AGGTATTTTTATTGCCTCCACTTAACAGATGAGAAAACTGAGGGTCAAAGAGGTGAAATGACTTGCCTGGGCTTGAAGCTGAGGACACAAGGACTCAAACACAGGAGCACGTGCCCAAAGCTAGTGCTCTTAGCCATTGGCTCTGCGTGTCCCCAGTTTGACTCTGATGCCCAGGCCGGGCCCACAGGCTCCTCCCCAGCTCTTCCCCCAGGCAGACAGACGCTGTGCTACTGTACCCAGAAGGCCCAGAGCTGGGCACAGTGACAGAGAGCTGGGGGCAGGTGCAAAGCAGGCAAAGGGCTCTCAGTGCCCACATTCCTCACTGCCATCTTTTCTCTGCACATTTGTCTTATGATCCTGAATAAGTCTTGCAGGCTCTGGGCCTCAATTTTCTCATCTGTCCAATGGGAGGAACGCTGCTGGCTCCCTGTACACCAGGACAGACCTGGGCAGTGCTGAGGATGGTTGGGCAGGTGGGCAGCCCCAGGCCACTCCTGCCCGTGGCCCAGCTGCTCCCCAAGGTGGGTCGTGGGCCACTCTGGGCCTCTTCTCAGGAGGGAAAGGCAGATGACCACAGCCCGCCTCCCCACCTCTCTCAGGAGAGAGAGATAAAAGGAAATAATTTGTATCAGAGAGAGCAGGAAAAACGGTTCAGCCACTGTTGGGAGGGCACAGCTCCTATGGGGAGTGGGCCGGTCAGCAGGGAAAGCACCTGTGGGCCAGTGCTGTCTTTGGCCAAGGTTCCCATGGTCCATGCCAGCAACACTGCTCCCCTGGCACCCAGGCTCCCATGGCAGGAGAGGGGAGCTCTAGGGGTAGGGCTGGCAGGAGCCAAGAGGAGAAGGTGGGCCTGCAGGTACCCCGTTGCCTCAAGAGTACAGATTGCCCAGAGCTGCTGTGGACCTGGATCACAGCCCCAGCAGCATCCGTGCCCAGGCTGAGGGGTGACCTGCCTGCCACCCCCAACTCTGCCTGTAGCCTGGTGCCAGCAAAAAGGCTGCAGGGGCCTGGGACAGTCAGCAGACCACTGGGCTCCTACAGCAGAGACCAGAAGCTGGCACACCTTGTGTGGTGCTAAGAGCCTATGCCATGCTGCACCCTGTACTTTGAGCCCTCGTTGGGGCAAGGTTGGCTCAATGGGGCAGGGGCTGTGGGTCAGGCAAGACACGGGCAGAGGAGACGTGGGAGGTGGCAGTTGCCAGCACCTGGCCCCGTGAGGGGTGTGGGAAGCTGGCCGGAGGTGGTGGCCTCACCAGTGTAGAGCAGCTCACCCCCGCGCTCCCGGTACATGTGGTAGACGAGGCAGCAGGAGAAGGGCTTGAGCAGCAGGCTGAGGATGGCCATACCGGCACTGAAGCGCCCCGTGTCAGAGAGGCTGTCCCGCGGGTAGAAGATGCTGATGTGGATGATGTCCAAGAAGATGGTGGTCGCCAAGCCACCCAGAAACTGCAAGACAGGCCCCGCCCAGGGCCCGCTTGTCATCAGAGGTAAGCACACACTGGTGGCCCACCACACCGCATGGTCTCCAGCCAGATACCCCAGAGCAGAAGCTCCTCTGTGCCCTGCTGCACCCTGGGGCTTGCTGGAAATCAGATCAGTGCACAGGCCGGCCCCTGTGCCTGAGGCTCCTGACCGGGGACTACCAGGCAGGGAGCAGGACTCGGGGGCCCAGGGCTGGACCCAGCCCACCGGCCCCACCAGAGCCCCCAGCCACCACTCTTCTCCTGTTACCCTGAGGCCATGATGGGGTGCAGGAAGGGGTTCCAGAACTTCCAAGATGGAAAGTCCCCTGGAGGTTCACCCACTCTACCACGACCACCGGGAAAATCCCTCCTCAGTCATCCAGGGCGCTCACTGCCCTGAGGGGCTCGGGGGTGCTGGGAGCTCCCCCGTGGGAGATCCTGTAGGGCTGTGTCCACTCTGACTCCCAAGTAGTACAGGTCCCTCTTCCCGGGCCTCCCTACTAAAGGTGGGTTATTGGGTACATGCTCCACTGTCCTCAGGGAGGGGCCACTGGTAGCCCCCACCTCATGCCTTTCCTGGGGAAGACAGTGAGCAGGCTCTGGGCTCTCAGAGCCAGGCAAGCAGAGAAGCAGGCCAGGCTAGGGGAGATTTGGACTGGTAGCCTGAATGGGCTTATTTAATTGACAAGGCTTTAGAAAATGGAAAACATACGCATGAGGAAGAAAGAGGAGACTGGGATGGGCGAGGTGAAGACAGAGCGGGGGTCATGGGTCACCCTGAAGTCAGCTCCCCAGTCGCCCCCAGCTCACCATACTGACGGCGTCAATGGAGTCCCGCTGAGCAACAGCCCACACGCCCAGGGCCAGGATAGTGAAGTTGGCCCAGACATAGGGGCCCGAGAACACCATGCAGCCCCTGTGGGAAGAGGCACCCAAGTCAAGTCACAGGGTGACAGGCCCTGAGGCACCCACCCCCTCCCGCAGGTCACCTCCCTCATGTTCCCGGGTCTCAGTGCCCCTCTGAGAAAAGGCCACAGTCTGCCAGGCCACTGGGCACTGGTCTCCTCCCCAGGTGCGTACCAGGAATGTCAGCAAATCTCACTGGCTCTAGTTCCCAAAGAGATCCTGCAGCTGGCCAAAATGCAGGTCCCAACCTTTCCTTTCCTGCCAGGATTTATGGCCGCCTCTGCCCACTGACCTCTCTATTCCTCTCCTGCCCCCTCCAGGCCATTCTCTAAACAGCAGGCAGTAAGGCAAACCAAGTGGTGTCGCCCTGCTGGAAATCCTTCAAGTCTTCCTTTCCACTTGGAATAAAATACACTCTTCCCCATGGCCGAAGGGGCCCTGCAGGATCTGGCCCGTGACACAGTCGCCCCTTTACTTCACAGCTACTGCTCATGCTCTTTCTTCTACCTTGAACACTCGGCCCCTATTTGTCATTTAAGTCTTAGCTCAAATGTTAACTCCTTCCCTGACCACCAATTTTAAGTACAGGCATATCTCAGAGATATTGTGGGTTCAGTCCCAGACCACCACAATAAAGTGAATGCCACAATAAAGTGAGTCAAATTTTTTGGTTTCCCAGTCAATATAAAAGTCATGTTTACACTATAAAGTATACAATAGCATTGTCTTAAAAAAAAGATGTACATACCTTAATTAATAAATATTTTATTGCTAAAGAGTGCTGACCATTTTCTGAGTCATAACCTTTTTGCTTGTGGAGGGTCTTGCCTCCATGTTGGCAGCTGCTGACTGATCGGGCGGTGGGTGCTGAAGGCTGGGGTGGTCTTGGCCATTTCTAAGAATAACAAAGCAATGAAGTCGCCACATTGATAGGCTCCTCCTTTCATGAGCGATTTCCTTGTAGCACGCAAGGCTGTTTGGTAGCATTTTACCCACAGAACTTCTTGTGAAATAGAATCGATCCTCTCAAACCCTGCTGTTCCTTCCTCCACTCAGTTTATGGAATATTCTAAATCCTTTGTGGTCATCTCAGCAGTCTACACAGCATCTTCACTAGGAGGAGATCCCATCTCAAGAAGCCACCTTCTTTGCTCATCTGTAAGAAGCAACATTAAAGTTTCATCGTAAGATTGCAGCAATTTAGTCCCATCTCCAGGCTCACTTTTGAATCTAGTTCTCTGGCTCTCTCCACTACCATCTGCAGTGACTTCCTCTTTTGAGTTCTTGAACTCCTCAAAGTCATCCAAACTCCTCTTAATGTTGATATTTTGACCCCTTTCCGTGAATCCCGAATATTCTTTAATGGCATCTGGAAGGTGAGCCATTTCCAGGTTTTCAATTTACTTGACCAGATCCATCAGAGGAGTCACGATCTGTAGCAGCTATATAGCCTTATGAAATGAATTTCTGAAATAAGACTTGAAAGTTAAAATTACTCCTTGATCCATGCGCCGCAGAATGGATGCTGTGTCAGCAGGCGTGAAAACATTAATCTCATCCATCTCCTCCAGAGCTCTTGGGTGATCAGGTGCACTGTCAAAGAGCAATAATATTTTGAAAACAATCTTTTTTTCTGAGCAGTAGGTCTCTGTGGGATCTTACACTATTCAGTAAACGATGTTATAAGTAGATGTGCTGTCATCCTGGCTTTGTTGTTCTGTTGATAGAGCACAAGCAGAGCAGATTTACCATAATTCTTAACAGCCTTAGAATTTTCAGAATGGTCAGTAAGCACTGGCTGCAATTCAAAGTCACAACTGTATTACCCCTAACGAGAGTGTCTGGGGCAGCTTTGAAGCCAGGCATTGACTTCTCCTCTCCAGCTATGGAAGTCCTAGATGGCATCTTCTTCCAACAGAAGGCTGTTCCATCTACATTGAAAATCTGTTGTTCAGGGCAGCCACCTTCATCTCGGTAGATCTGGGTGACCTGCTGCAGCTTCTCCGTCAGCACTTTTCATCTTCCACTTGTATGTTATGGAGACGCTTCTTTCCCAGACCTCATGAACCAGCCGCTGCTGGCTTCCAACTTTTCTTCTGCAGCTTCCTCATCTCTTTCACACTTCACAGAATTGAAGGCAGGGCCTTACTCTGGATTAGGCTTTGGCTTAAGGGAATGTTGTTACTGGTTTGATCTTCTCTCCAGAACACTGAACTGTCTCCATATCTGTAATAAGGCTGTTTTGCTTTCTAATCATTCATGAGCTCACTGAAGTACCATTTTTAATGTTCTTCAAGAACTTTTTCTTTGCGTTCACGACTTGGCTAACTGTTCCGTTCAAGAAACCTGACTTTTGGCCTATCTTGGCTTTCGATATGCCTTCCTCA
The DNA here is from genome assembly GCF_040802235.1 of Manis javanica. Lineage (NCBI taxonomy): Eukaryota > Metazoa > Chordata > Mammalia > Pholidota > Manidae > Manis > Manis javanica. The sequence goes on along the minus strand of NC_133159.1, from coordinate 8,870,244 downwards.
CTTACCTTAATTATTTCTAGCTTTTGACTTAAAGCGAGAAATACAGGAGTCTTCCTTTCACTTGAACACTTAGAGGCCACAGTCGGATTACTAATGGGCCTAATTTCAATACTGTTGTGTCTCAGGGAATAGGGAGGCCTGAGCAGAGGGAGAGAGACGGCGGGTTGGCAGGTCGGTGGTGCAGTCAGACACACCCCTAAGTTTGCCGCCTTACTGGGTGTGGTGCATGGCATCCCCAATTTCAATAGTAACATCAAAGATCACTGATCACAGATCACATAACGAATACAGTAACAATGAAAAAGGTTGAAACTTTCCAAGAATTACTCAAATGTAATAGTGACATGAAGTGAGCAAATGCTATTGGAAAATGGTGCCAAGAGAGTTGCTGGATGCAGGGTTGCCACAACCTTCAATTTGTTAAAAAAAAAAAACAAAAAACAGTATCTACAAAGCACAATACAGGGAAGAGCAATAAAATGAGGTCTGCCTATATTACCTTGTCACTTTCTAACACAATGCCCACCTCATTTTATTTTTTAGGATCTTGCTGCTAATATGCTTACTTATTTGCCAACCCTATGAAAGTAGGAGTTAACACAGAGCTCTAACTAGTACCTGGCCCAGGTCTAAGGTTTTAAGTTAACTCGTGTATTTATGTTAACAACTCTAGGAAAAAAGCACTGTTATTATCCTTTTACAGATGAAGAAACTGAGGCATAGAGAGGGCAAATAATTGCCTAAGGCCACACAGCTGCTAAGTGGTGGAGCTGGGATTGGAACTCAGGCAGTCTGGCTCCAGAGGTCATGCTCTTACCCACGATATTCACTGGGCCTAGACCGCCCTGGCATGCGTGGGGTGCTTCATAAAATTTAAAATTTGGAATAAAAAACTCTAAAGTGCACCATACAGAAAACATGTGCAGAGGAGTTAAGTGTAGAGTGTAACTAGGCCCAGTAGTCTTTGAATAAGTAATCTCGTTTTTGGTTTTAAGAAAGCAACTGCTGCGGCCCCAGCCCAGACTTACCAACTCAGAATCTTGGGGAGTGTGACTGAGAAATCTGTATTTTGACCTTACTTCCCAAGACCAATAACTATGACTATCACTGTGAACACTACTCACACCCATTTATATGTGCACTGCCCTTCAAGTCTACAAAATGCACACGTGAGCGCTCGATGGCCCCAATCTTGGTTTGGCGGAGAAATCTCCCCAGAAGCTCAACCATTAAAATAGACAGTAATAAAGAAACTCAGTCCTGCAATCCTCGCGCCTCCCTTGGGGTGGGCCCTGGGCAGTATCTGACGGGCACTCCTCCATCACAGTTCTGGAAGCTGAGCCGTCCTTACAACCATCTTACAGATGAAAACCAAGGCCTTGAGAAGAGGAGTCACCTGCTCAAGATGACCCAGGTGGAACCTGGCAGCGCCAGGACCTGACCAGGGTCTTGTCTGAATCCTGAGTCTGCCGTCTCTGGGCAGGGGTGTTGCAAGAGGGAGGGTCCACCCCTAAGTGCGAGTCACCCCATGTCTTGGGTTCATAGTGCGTTTACTTGCTGAGCCGCTGGTCTAACCCACAGAAGGTGCTCAGTCTTGTGCATGGCAGCTGGACCCTCTCAGTAAATGTTACTGGCTATTACAGTTTCTAAGGCAAGCTTTCACCTTCTAGTGACCTTACTAGGTAAGTGGGCGGGTCAGTAATGCACTCATTCTAGAGAGGAGAAGATGACTCAGGGAGTTGAAGGGACTCACCTAAGATCACAGAATCCTATCTGATGTCCACCCGCAGCTGCCTCAGGGAACCTAGCTTGGTATGTGAGGCCGGCCCCCTGGCTTCAACACACAGACATCCCAGATGCAAAGGCCTTGGGGAGGAACCAGAGTTGGTTAAGCCCCAGAGCAACTTGGGAAGTGTCTGGAGAAGCCAAGCTGTGGGCACTGCCCGGGGCCAGCCACCTCCTCCAGGATGAGGGCTTGAAGCTCCTACGAGGCATGGATGGCAAAGGCCTCTGGGAACTACCCTCTGCCATTCTTGGAAGCTTGCTGAGGACGCTCTCAACAAAAGTGCTGTTTAGTTTTGGAACTGGCCAGGAGACAGTGGACAAGACCCCATAGACATGGGCAAGATGCTGGAGACACGTGGACTCAGATGAATTGGACACCCATTGAGTCACTCACCAGGTCGTCAGCAGCCAGTGAATCAGGAGGATCACCTGTGGTACAAAATGGGGGGAAGGGGAAAGGCAGATCTGTAAATGCGACCACCATGGTGGGGGGGGAGCTTTTGCATCCAGGAAACACAGGAAGCCCCTGCCTAGCACCCAAGAGGGCTTCACAAAAGTCTGCTGAAAAGAAACCCCAGCAACAGTGAGTGAACCAGGGCTGCGGGAGGACAAGCACGGGCCAGGGGAGCTGCCGCGTCACTCCTCACTGCTCCTTGGCACGCAGCTGGCACCCATACCCCTTCCTGCTTCCAGAGACAGGAGGCTCCTCTGGGGAACCTGGGAATCTATTCGGAATCAGAGAACAGGGGTGGGGCTCAAAGGAGTCTGATTTCTTGGGACACAGCAACTGGGTGCTGTGCGGGGCAGAGAGGGTGCCTGGTGCATCAGAGCGGCGGGGGAGCAGCCCAGATGGCAGGAGGGGAAGAGCAAGGGAAGGTGCATTGCCTACTAGGAACCTAAAAGCACTGAGGGAAGCCAGTGGGGGCTTTTCTGCAAGGAAGTTTCACAGTATGACTTATGTTAAGAAAAAGAAATCCCTCTGGCTTTTTTCTAGATTTCTACCCCCTTCCACCCTTTTTACTGCCCCAAATGTCCTTTAAACAACAGTCTCCTTTACTGGAACTAGTCTCAACTCCTGGTAATCAAAAGGCCCTGCTTGGAAAACAAATGAGGCAGGAAAGAGCAGATGCTATGTGGAGGGCAGGGCAGCTGTCAGCTTCTAACAGAGGAGGGAAGTCAGGCGCTGGTGCTGAAGGATAAGCAGGGGTCGGCCAGGCAGAGGGGAAGGAGAGCAAGGTGTTCCAGAGTGGGTGCTGGAAACGCAGGCGGGGAGGCAGAAGCCAGAGCCCTGAGGAGGAGGGGGGTGGGGCACTGACACTTCGGGGGGTGGGGCAGCAGCTTTGGTGGGGCCCCGCGGTCCATGGGGCCCTTGGAGTTTACTCAAAGAATGGAGGGGTCAAGCTGGGAGGGGGATGCTGAGAGCCTGGGACGGGGGCAGCACACAAGGCCCAGAGGACAAGGGCAGAAGGAGAGGTTGCCACCTGCAGTGAGGGACTGGCTGAGGAGGGAAAAGCACTTCTAGAAGTTACTACACACCTACTGTGTGCCAGACCCTGTGCCAAACACCTCACATGACCTTCTCTGGGCCTCATAACAGCCTCTGAAACAGATCCACTATCATTCCCATTTTACAGATGAGAAAACTAGGCTCAGAGGTCCATCAAGGTGATCAAGATTCCACCGACGGCAAGCGGCCAAACTAGAATCGAAACTAAGTCTGGCTCCAGAATCGCGCTCCTTCCTGATCTTTATGCTCTGGGCCTTGGGCTCGCGACAAATGAACAAACCTGGACATTTTGCACACGTGGTGGGAGATGAAATCTGGAGCAGTTGGCTGGGGTACCCTCCCCCCAGTGCCCAGTGTGAGTGAACCAAAAGGGTCTGGCTGTAAAGCCCAAGAGAAACTCGAAGGCCAGGCAAACAGTTCTGTGATGACCACTGTGCCGGGCTTCACGGAGGTCCTGAGACTGAGAAGGCGGAGTCTGTGCAAGCAGAAGGCTGGCTCAAGAAGGAGTCTTTGAGGTCATCTACCTCGACTTGTTTTTGAGCGCTTCCTATGTGTCGGGCACCATCCTACGTACTTTCTGTGTATGAATGCATTTAATCCTTACAATCCTCTGAGGTTTCATTTCATAGGTGAGAAAACTGAGGCTCAGAAGTAAGTCGCTTGTCTGTGGTCATACAGCTGGTTCAGCGGCAGAGCCAGGATTCAACCCCAACCATTAGCCAAGCGTTGTCTGACCTCTCTGGATCTCGGGTGTGTGTGCTCTCCCCATTACAAAGATGGGGAAACTGAGGCACAGGAGGCCTAGCTTTCCATGGATTTCTTTTCCCCGAGGCTTAAGAGAAGCGAAAGAGTGGTGCTAAGTTTCTTAAATAAGCAGAGTGTAGCCAGGCACCGACCCTGAGGATCTGACAGTGAGCACAGGTAGCGCCACCCTGCCAGCCCAGAACTTTTATCTAGCACAGACACTCGCTAATCAGACAATCACCTTAGGAATGAGGGATCCGAGGAGACGCCCATTCTGAAGGAAAGTTACAGCCAAGGGAAAGGAACCTCATTCTCTAAGACGGTTGGGTGGGGGAGTGGGATGGTCAGGAGGCTTCTCTGAGGACATGGAAGCAGTGAGCAGGGAGCTCACTAGGGGCAGAAGAAAGAAGAGTAGTTTCAGTCAGAAGGGTCTGTAGCAGAAGGGAGCATGGAACATTCTGGAAACTGAAAAGCACCCAGTGTGTCTGGAATAGAAGATAAGAAGATAGTGGAGGCAGGACAGGAAGCTGGAGGATGGGCAGAGTGGGCCTGGTGGGGGTTTGGAGAATTCTGACCTTTGTCCTAAGAGCCAACCATGGTCCCCTCTAACAAGAAACCCTGCTCACAGAGGGTAGGGGCCTGAAAAGGCCACCTGTGACCAGCCACAGTGGCCCTGGCTTTTAGACTAAGGGAAGACACCAAGGAAGGAGGCACAGGGGAAGCATCTCCCATCACCACCTTCCTCCTGACAATCAACACCTAATCCTTCCCACTGCTGGCTTCTGTTCAGTCCTCACGTCCAAGTGCCTTGGTGTCCACATCTAGACTGTGCACACAGTAGGTCTTTAACAGATGGGAGCTTCCTGGCCCTGCAGCGACCTGCTTTACTACTGTAAGATGAAAGGGGGCCGCTTGGGAGGGCAGCTGATCCACAGGGAAGCCTATGGGGACACCACCGTGTATAACGTGTGCGATAAAGTCTCTTCCTAGAGCCAGAAAGGCCTGTAACGTGGACTGAGCACCTGGCTGAGGTCCAAAACGATGCCCTCTCTTGTGAGAAGAAAAGAGTAATACCTGGAAACACTTCAGGTTTTCAAAAGACATGAAGTCCCCTCCATGACATCGCTTTTGTTTTATAATTATTTAGGAAACGTAGCACCTTTTGATCATTGCGCTTAAGCCCCTGGGAAAAGAAACACATGGGAAGCTCCGTTTCCCATCTTTGTACTGGGGGGCACACCCACTCATGGCCAGGGGGGCCCAATGTCCAGGGAAGCTCCAACCAGAAGCTGAGCCAAACCGGCCTTCCTGACAGGCCTGGAGGAGGAGCAGTGACTCATCTCAGCAAGAGAGAGCCGCCTGCCCACTCTGGGGGAGGTTTCCGGGAACCAAGGGGACACACTGGACTTTTAGGTACCGTGTTACAGAATGAGGGAGGAAGGGGCCAGGATCTGAGGATGTGCCTGGGCAGCTCGACCTTTCCCAGCAGGGCAGAAGCAGAGACCTGAGCTCCTGGACTACATAGTGCCTGGCCCAGAGGGCTGTCTGGCGCTTTCCCAGACAGTGTCCAATGTGTCAGAAGCCCAGGAAGGGAGGGCCAATGGGCCAAGGCAGCAAGGGGTCCTAGGGTGCTGGATCGGGGATGGGAGACCTAGGTTCTTGTCCAGCAATCATGTCCCTTTGTGTCTGAGCCCCAGGTTCCTTCTCGGTGAAATGGAGGCAATACCTAAACCCGTATGTCCCAAGGGGGGCGCCTCAACCACAGCGAGACAGGCATCTGACAGTTACCATGTGTATTCACTGGATAACTGTCAGCACTCGGTGGAACAGGTGTCCTGTCACAGCATTAACAGCAGCTACTGCTACTGATGAGGACCTGCCTGCCATATGTCTACATTGCCCCAAATGAACGCTTGGCTCACGCCATCCCTGCAACAGTATGGGGGAGAGTATCAGCCCTCTTTTACTTATGAAGGAAATGAAGCTGTGAGAGATTAAGTAACTGGCACAAATTGTAACACATAAACAAGAGAGTCCAGATGCAAATCTTAGAATCAGTCTATCTGGTCTGGGTTTCTACACTAATAAACATGTAATGCTACACCACCTCCTGGACCACTGGAACCTCCTCTTATCACCCTAGAAGGTTGGGTTTATCTTTTTACAGTGAGGAAATTGATGCTCAGAGAGGTTAAGAAACCTGCTGAAGGTTACACAGCTAATAAGTAGCAAAGCCTGGCCTTGAATACAGGTCTGCCTGGCCCCAAGAGCTGTGCTCTGGCCCTACTGCTACTGTCAGGATCCAAAAGAGCAAGGGAAGGGTGGATGGAAATGAGGAGGTTTGACCTGGAGAAGGGAAGGCTAAGGGGAAACCAAGGGGTCATGTGGACCAGGAGCTGGACCCTTTGTTTGCCACTGGAGAGCCCATGGGGTAGTGGCAGGGGAAGAAATGGAACTTCCCGTACAGGTGGTGAACTGACCTGAGGTCAACACACAGATCAATATATGGAATATATTCCCACCAGTCCTAGGCAAACAGTCAGTGGCCTGTTATGTGAGGCAGTGAAATCCCTGAGGGCGGCTGAAGCTAAGGGACCCCGGTCAGGAATGCCATGGATGGGAGGCAGAGTCAGGCAGTGGCTAACTGCACAGGCTCTGGAGCCAAATATGGGGAGCTGATCCTGGCTCCATGATGTGTGACCTTGGGCAAGTCACCTGACTTCTCGGACCTGTTGCTTTTTCTTCTGTAAAGTAAGGACAATAATGCCCATTTTAGAGAGTTGTTGTGTGGATCTACTAGGAGAGGGAGATGGAGGGGTGTGTGAAACTATCTATACAGTGTCAGCCTCGATACGTGGCCGTCCACATTACTATTAGGAAGTTGGCTTCCTGAGTTTTTAACCCTAATGCTATGCTACTCCCTGGACCCTCCTCCCAAGGGTCTTTTCTCTTAAGATTTCATGTTTCCAAGTCTAAGCCTTTCTAAGCTTGTTGCAGTGCCATTCCTCTAGCTCAGGACTTGCCTCATGGATAGGTTAGGGACTGCCCCTTGTGCAAAGGGTCTGGGGCAGATGGCACCATTGCCCACTCTGGCTGGGCTGGGCACAAGCAGGCATTCAGTTGATGCCCAAGAAATATCTGGGGAGTGGGGAGGGAGTGCAGGATCATGGAGTAAAGTTCCCCAGCTCTCAAGGGGCTGTGACTTCAGAACATCCTACTTAAGTGACTTACGGAGTCAACAGCTGCCCTCCATAGGGTGACCAGATTTAACAACAAAAATACTGAATATCCAGTTAATTTTAAATTTCAGATAATGAATAACTTGTCAGTATGTCCCAATATTTTAAAGACATATTTATCTTAAAAAACTATTCATTGTCGATCTGAAATTCAAATTCAACTGTATGTCTTGCATGCTACCTGGCAACCCTAGCCCCTTGGGGCCTCCTGGCACTTACAGTCTGTGACTGGTAGCAGCTGATACCCTTGGAAACATGGGTCTCATTTCCCAAATCAAGGGAAGAACCAGCTGTTTCATTCTGGGCACTGAAAGCCAGCACAGTGCACACCTGTGGCTCTCCTTGGCCCATAAAGTTGCTCAAAAAAAGCCCCAAACAGACTACACACTTCCAGTGGACATAAACTGTCAAGGCAGTAACCAGCCCTAACTAACTGGTGGCCAGGAAAGGACATGGCTTTGAAGTCTGACCCCGGTGGGTTCAAATCCTGACTCTGCCACTTAATCCCTGTGGAACTTTGGCAAGTTACTTCCCTGACCTGAGCCGAAGCTTGCTCATCTGTAAAATGATGACAGTATCAGCTTTCTCAGAAGGCTGTTGTGATTAAAGCCTGGCACACCACAAATGCCCCATGAGTAAAAGCTCTCTGCCCTCGATTCTTGCAGCCTTGTCCCTCACCTGATTCTTAGCAATTATTTTAGACAAATCTCTAATCAGAGGAAAGGCAGTCAGCATTCACCCCCAACTGCCTGGACAGAGTGAGTATTGATACCAAAAAAGCTTAGTTGCCTTCATGTAAGTTTCTTCTACGCTTAAACACTCAAACCCAGGCCCTTGCTCCAGCCATCTCTCCCCTGCGGTGTTGACTGCAGGGTTCAGAGAGGTTTGTCCAATCAAGTGTGAGTAAGGGAAATCTGCCTAGGTGAAGTCAGAGCATCAGAGCACAGACCACATCTGATAATCCAAATACGGAGGGTGTGTTGTTTTGTACTCATTTCTCTCCAGGCTCCTTTCCTACTGGACACCACGTGTGCTAAATGCTTTGTCACACATGAGTAAGAGGGCATTTCTGGACGAGTCTCAAAGGAGCCAGCACCCAGACCCAAAAGGCAGGTTTGGTCCAAGGTTCACACCTTCCTAGACCAAAGCGAAATGCTGCAGCCCCGGGTCACAAACAGCCAAGAAGCACAGCAAGCTGGGGGTGGGCGGGGAGAAAAAGCAGCAGCTGCTGGCGCCCTAAGGAGCTGAGGATAGGGCTCAGGAAGTGAAGACACTGGGAAGCTCAGCAGTGCTTTCCTAAGAGCGCAAAGGTGGGGTTTTCTGCTTTTAAGCAGCTTCTGCAGGAGTTCATGTTTCTTATGAAATACGGACGGGGGGCTTAAAAACGTTGGAAAACCACTTGTCTGGGAACATCTGATTTTCTTAACCTGATTTACCAACAGAAGAGGCTGCCAGGGCGGAGCTGGGAGTCCAGGTGAAAGGTGCAGCCCCTCTCCCTCGGTGGGCGGGGCGTGTCCTGATTTTAGGTCCCTCGGGCCCCTGCCCGGCTGCCGTGCCTTCCCCTTCCTCCAGGGCAATTTTGGGAGCTCAGGCCGAAGCCACCCCCGGGGCCGCCTCCCCGCCGGAAGGCTCAGCCCTCTCCCCTCCCTGCGGGGCCTTTTCCTCTCCCCCTCTCCCTGCTGGGGTCGTCGGCTCACCTCCTCCGCACCTGGATGCGAGCCTTCCCCTTCTCCCTCCCCCCTCCTCTTTCCCCAAAGTCTCGCTCCTCTCACCTCTAAGATCCACCTTCAAAAAAACCAAACGCCCAACACACTCCGCGAGGCCCGCCCCACCCCGCGCCCGCCCGCCCGTCGCCACCTTCAAGTTCACGGCGGGCAGCTCCATCCCGACGCCGGCGGAGGGTACCGGCGCCACAGCCGCGGGGGCTCCTGGGCTCGCCGCACGGGAAACGAACTGGCCCGGCCCCGCCCTGCCCGCGGCGGCCGCGCCAATCCCAGCCGGGCTCGCGTCCACATGAGGCGGGTCTTGTGACCGAGGCCCGGTTGCTAGGAGACGGCGCCTCCTGCAGGCTCCCAGCCCCGGGGCGCCCAGGCTGTGGCCGTGGGCGGCTGGAGAACGTCTAGGGTTTGTGTCGCAAAGGGCGCGCTGTCTTGCTTGGTTACTATCCCAGGAGGTGGATTGATGGGACCACCTGCAAGGAGCAAACTTGGGGGAACGTCCCGGTGCAAACAGCGGAGGTGGCAACCACTGCTATCTCCTCCCTGAAGACACCTTCTTTCCTCCCTCCTTCCCGTGTTCAAGTGGAGACATTACCGCCACCCACCTCACAGGATCCTTGTGGGGAGATAAATGAACCAATTCATGTTTTTGAGAAAGCAATTACGCAGGACTTTTGCAATAGGGGTACTGCAACAGGGGAGAGAGATTAAGCTCAACTCTGAATCCAGCAAGGACAGGAGGGCATTTAGAGCCATGGCACAAAGTGACGGGTCAGTGGATGGAAAATACTAAGAGGAGACACGGAGGCTCTTGCTAAACGATCCTACAGGATTCTACCTAAAGGCAGGCGAAGGACTTAGACATCAACGTGGGGGATGGGAACTCAATCAGTTAAGAAGGAGGATCAGATGTCAAGGGTGGTGGATTCCGCTGAACGGACTTAGCAGGAATTCTTGCTAAGACTGAGCTATGCAGGCCCAGGAAGGAAGGGTGGGCACAGAAGGCCAGGTCCGGTCGAGAAGAGGCCTCCGAGAAGCTTAACTAAAGTTTAGCCACGGATAGGTCCTTGTCAGGGCAAAGTGCCTAGAACGGTGCCTGCCACTTAGTAAGAGGGGCAATACACATATCATATGGGTATTATCGACAGGGGAGGGGCCTCCTGACTGGTGCTCACTTGAGTCTACTTACCAAAAGCTTCAGAAACATATAGTTGGAAAACCTAGAGGACACACCCGTGTCCAGAAGGAAGAAGACTGGAGAAGAAAAAGATTCTATCGAAACACTGTCTGCCCCCCACTTATGTATGAAAGCACCTGAGGAAGGCCTGGCATTTCTCACTGTTGGCCGCCCTCCCCCTGCCAATAAACAAGGTCGATTATTCTCACTACCTCCACCCTCTCCCCAGCCCCATCCTTCACCAGAGAAACCTTCCGTATGGAGTACACCAGCTTTCATTCAGAGTCCCCTGGCTGAGGGTCGCCTTGGGGTCTTCTGAGCGCTGTTCTCGTTTCCAGGAGAGAAAGCACATGGGACCCTGTGACAATGCTTGCAGGGGACAGTGTGGGTAGTGTTCTGAGAGTGTATCAGGACACTACTCTCTCCAGCTACTAAGAAAGGATTTTTCTGGATGGACAAGGGAGGGGACTTTTGCAGGGCTGCCAGGCCCACTGGCTTTAACAACATTTGGAGACACGGCCCTCTGGCCCAGGAGACAGCAACTCAACATTTGCCACTTTGAGAGCTGAGAAGTCTTTGAAACCAGCCAACTGGCTACATCCGGTTTGATGTAGATTCGGGGTTGATGTAGATTTGGGGCTGAGAGCAGAGGGGACTAACTCTATTCCAGAGCCACAGGAGTTTGAGTCCTGGCTTCGCCAGCTCATGGTTGAACTTGGGCAGGTTGCTTTGACTCTTGTGATTCAGTTTTCTCATCTGTAAAATGATGATAATAATAGTGTATTTCTTAAAGTGTTAGGATTTGTTAACACATGATGAAAAGCATTTAAAACAGTGCCTGGTAGACACCAAGCACTAAATCAGGATTGACTACGATTGTTATTGTTATTAGTTCATTATTGTTAATTAATTATTATCAGAGTACCTAGAAAAGAGTAATCCTTCAATAAGTGTGGGTATTACAACATCATTCTTTTATTATTATTTATCAACTTCCTTCTAAGAAACAATCCCATCCACCTCAGACTCTAGAGGCATTTTATCCAAGCTCGTAGGTGTATAACAACACCGGGATCACCTTGTAAGCAGACAATGCAAAACAGCTCCTAGGATTGGAGCTGACATTTATTCAGTAGTTATTGTGTGAAAAGCCATCCCCAGGAAAAGTTCATGACAACCCCACGGTGTAGGCTCCTTTCTTATCTTTATTTACAGTAAAATGATTGAGGTTTAGAGAAGTTAAAAGGATTGTCACATCACTGGTTTGTATGACGTTGCGCTGGAGGCTGGGGAGGTCTGGCTCTAGGATCCTGACGTTTAGCGGCTTAGCTCCAGGGAAATACAGGCCAGACTGAGAGGTAAAGGAATGAGTGAGGTGAGGAGGCGAAGACAGATCGGAGGCAGGTGAAGCATAAGGCTGGGTCTGTGGAGTGTCCCTGCAGCTCACACAGTGACAGTGCTTTCATCCCCACCAGCTGGGGCTAGAGGCACGAGAGAGGGGGCGCAAGACCTAGCTAGGGGGGTTGGGGGGTTGCCCCAAGGGACAAAGGAAAATGAAACTATTCTCAAAGGAGCCAGAGTTCCATGACCCAGTCCTGACTATGTAAGGACAAATGGACCCCCACAACGCATGTTCCACGTGGCTTTGGGGGGCCCTATTTTTAGTGAATACGCTTGTGGAATTTAAGTTTAAACTTTTCGTGGCCCTCACCAATCCTGTCTGCCTCAGCCAAGTTTTATCTTTGTACCTTCCCCCGAAGAAACTGATATGCAGAATAGATTCATTCATTCATTCATTCACTCATTCAGGGAATAATTGAGCACCTACTTGGGTAAATACCTAGGAGCAGAACATATGGGCAGGCATATAATAATTAACTTCTTAAAAATTACCAAACTGTTTTCCAAAATGACTGTAGCATCCTCTTTAATTTTCTTCATAACATTTATCAATATCTGAAGATACTGTCCTATTGATTTACTTGTTTACCTGTTTACCGTCTATCCCCTACACTAGACCGTAAGTCCTAGGAGGGTCCCCCGTCCTCAGCACTTAGCCTCATGCCTGGTGCATTGTAGGTGCTCAGGGAACAAGCCAACACACACCAGCTAAACAAATATGTGTGCACCTCTTCCTCCCATCCCAGGCACCCGGAAGACCGGCCACCCCACCCTCTGCTCGTCCCCAGGGTGCCGTAACAGCCCAGGCTCTGCCCAGGAAGTCACTCACTCGGTGCCGTTGGTTATGCAGTTAGCTGATGAAGCAACCACAGTTCTTTCCTTCCCACAGTTGCTCGGTCCTTTAGGTGAAAGGGTTTTTTGGATCCCCCCACTTGCCTCCTTCTAGCAAAGTGATTTGGGCAAATTTTTAGCCATGCTGTGTCTCGGAGTGATTGTGGGGACCGTGTGAGATAATGTACATAGCACGCCTGGCACTTCTTACATGCTCAGCAAGCAAATTGCTGCCCTGTTGCTATGAAAAGTACACTGCTTCTTTCGTGCCTCTCAGTGTCTTCTGACCCACGATAAATGTCTGGGGAACTGAAGTGGCAGGGAAAGATTCCCCTCTGACGGAGCGAAGATGCCCACACCCCTTTCCCACTAGCACATTTGTTTTGGTGACTAGTCCAAACAAAGAGGTACTGATTCTGAAATATTTGTCTCAATGGCACAGAATTCAAACATAACAGCATCCATGACCAACTTTTATGCGCCCCAGTTAGGCTCCTTGAATACTCCCCCTCAAGCCTTAAAATTCAGCAGTAATTCTTAATGTTCCTTTTGCTTTACTACCTCATCGGGTTCCTATGAAAATTACTGCTGGGTAAGCCCCATCCTGGCAAGGCCTCACCAGACCTTTAGTGATATAACCCAGTCCCTGTAGAGCCCCATGTGCTCAACTCAGGCATCAGAGAACACAGAACACCCTACGGAACTCTTGGCGAGCATAGAAAAGGCAGGAAGGAAATTGCCTGTGTCCCACTGTGTTCCAGGAAACAGCAGTTGTGTTAGGCACCAGCCAGAGAGAAAGTGGACAAAGAGGCTGGAAGACAAAGTCAGTCAAAGTCAGTCCCCCGCCCCAAAAGCGCCTTTCTAACTCTGTCCCATGGCATTTTCTTCTTTCTCCCTATCCGTTGTACACTAGCAATCCTCTTTACCATTATTTGTGTGTGTGCACGTGCATGCATGTGGCACCTGTGCATGCGTGTGCACGCAGGCCCTCAACGTGTGTGGCTGCTTCTCACCTCCCTCTGCCTGTCTTGGTTCTGTTCCATTTCTTTCTGGGTTCAGGCTGCAGCCTCCTGCCCTCTGTCAGGCCTCCCATCTCTGCATATGGCTGGTTTGGAATACCAAGGGAGGCATCTGAGGGCTGCGGCTGTGCCTTACTGACAGCTGAGAGACACAAACAAGGGCAGCTGTGGCCGCTGAGCCCTGGCGCCCTAGATGCCTGTCTGCTCCGGGGTTTATCTCGGTGTTGGCTTTCATCCTCTTCTGCTGTGCCAGCTCAGTGCCGCTGGCTTTTGTGATCAGCTCTGAAGCAGGCTCTGTGAGGTGCCACCTTGCTTGCTGGGGGCAGTAAGGGAACCTGTGCCCACGCAGGGGAAGAGAGGAGAATGAGGAAGCAGAGGGTGGAGTCACGGGTTCCGCCAATTGGGAATAATCCTGGCCCCTTGCACCCAAGGGCCTCCGGGTGGAGGGCCTCAGGGTGAGTGTGTGACCCAGGCAGCCCAGGGCTGGGGCCTGCCCAACAGAGCTCCTGAGCTACCCAACCCTGACAGCAGCCTTGGTGATCCTGGTATCAGGGACCAGCTCCCAGCAGGTACACAGTAAGTGCTTGAAGGGCAATGTGAGGTTGGTGGACATAATCAGGTTTTGGATTCAGAGAGTTGGGTGGGCTCCTGGCCCTGCCACTAAGTAGCTACACCATTTGGACAAGTGGCCTTTATTTTTCAGTGCCTCAGTTTCCTCCTCTGCAAAATGGGCTCAACAACTTCTGGCTGCACAAGAGGATGGGTGCCTCTTGCAGTGGGCACAGCTCAATCAATGGAGGCCAGGGCTGTGTTTGGACGAATATATTCCCTCTCCAAACCTGTGTTTTGCTCTGTGTCGAGCACTGAGGACACAGAGATAGTTTAGGACCACAATGTGCAGAGCTACCAATGTGGCCTGCCCTGACCAGTCACCAGTGTGGAAGGAGCCCAGTTTCCTGCCCTGGTCCCCCAGGCACAAATATGCGGATTTCAGGATATATCATTGTGGGGGAAGGGGCACTGAAGGGAAAGGGGCACCTCTGTTTAGCTGCTTGCTTTCCCAGTCACGTGTCCATCACATCACCCTCCCCCACCTGGACTACACACTTGTCTAGGCACACCAGGTTAGGTGTGCCCACATACATGACAGACGGTGGCCTCAGCTGCCACCTGACACTGAAGCTGCAAAGGAGTGGGGAGGCCCAGAGATGCATGACATGCCACAGACAACTGCCACATGCCCGGCGCCGTGCTGCAGGACTGGGGGGCCGAGCTTGTGAAGCCCCCCATGGTGGTCTGCTTTCTGTGTCAGCTTGGCCAGCTGTAGCACCTGAGGATTTACTCCCACGCCAATCGAGGTGCTGCTGCGAAGGCACTGTGCAAATTTGGCCAACGTCTACACGCAGCTGACATCAAGGAAAGGCGGTTATGCTCAAGAATGTGGGAGGGCCACATCTGATCAGTTGAAGGCCTTACAAGCAAAAACTGAGGTCTCAGAAAAGGATAGTCTCGAGATTGCAGTCAAGTTCTGCCTGAGTTCCTGGCCTGCTGGCCTGCTCTACAGGTTGCAGACCTGCTGGCCCTGACAATAGTGTGAGCCAGCTCCTTGATGTGAATCTATGCAAATACATGTTTAAGAAGAAATAGATGACTATATAGACATTTAAAAATATATAAATGTAAATATCCTATTGGTTCATTTTTTCTGGAGAACTCTGGCGGGTACACCCCTGATCCAGCCGCTGGACACCCTGAGGTCAGCACCCAGGTCGCCAGTATGGAAAGCCGAAATCCCTGGGGTCTTGGGTTCGACGGGTCTCGACCCATCGCTTCAGCACAGCTCTGACTCTCGTTAGTAGAAGTGGGTTTGAGTTGACATCCCAGGACAGAAGGGGTTTTTATTTATTATTTTTATTTTGGTATCATTAATATACAATCACATGAGCAACATTGTGGTTACTAGATTCCCCCCATTATCAAGTCAGAAGGGGTTTTTAGAAGCCCAGCTTGCCTTTCTGCAACCATGACCCAGGGGTCAGCAGCACAGATTAAGGGGTGGCAAACTGCAGACCATGGGCAGATCCAGCCTGCTGCCCTTTCCCATAAAAGGAGTTTTACTGGAACACAGCTATGTTCAATCATTTGTGGAATCATCCACTTCCGTGTTGTCTGTGGCTGCTTTTGCACGACAGTGGCAGAGCTGAGCAGTTGGGACAAAGAGGGGGACCATCTGGGCTTGATTCCTCAGAACCATCCCAGTGAAAGATTCATCAGCTACCAGGGGCCTGAGCAGGGGGGCAGTTCTAAGGAAGGTTTCATGCAGCAGTTCTCAGACCTGGATGGGGGACTTATCAAACATGCAGATTCCCAAGCCCACCCTGGCAGATCCTGAGACAGGGTTCCGAATCCTGAGATCCTGAGGCTGGGAATCTCAGGCCCACATTTTAGGAACCCTGGATTTAGGGAGCTTGTCCATCAGGCTGCAGGGGCACAGAGATTCCTGCAGGGACACCAGGCCCTTACTTGCATCTCATGTCTGTGATTACCCAGCTCCCATGGGAATCTGGACCCTGCTTTGGCTTTAGGATGCAGAGACACTTAGGATAAGAGTCACACAGCACAGCTTTGCTCCTATCAGCAGGCCTTGCAGGGCCTGGTCAACAGAGACAGGCAGTGCTGACCAGAGCTGCCACTGAGAGAAGAGACAAGCCAGGCCCGCCCTCACAGTTCACACCCCTTCCCAAGATGGCATCTGAGCCTGCCCAGGCCCAGCTTCGGGAAGTGGCAATTTTTTCTTCCCCTTCCTGCTGAAGCTGGCATTTGCTTTTCCCTGCACTTGGCCACCCAGGCTGGAATAAGGTTGCCAGAGGCTGGCCTGCCGTGACCAGCTTTGTAATCTCTTTGGGACCTTAGCTGCTGCAACCCTAAAATAGGGAGGGAGATCTATACGGAACTCCCACCAGGCGGTCTGGTTAAAGGACCACGTTGAGGTCCCAGTGAGGGCAGAGACCCTGTCTGCCTGTTTACTGCTTAGCTTAGAGCAAATGCTCCATTAGAGCAAACAGTGTGGAGTGAATGAGAAGGGGCAGCAGACATACTAGGCTGAGAGTCCCCTTCAAATGCCCAGAAAACTGCTCGCTGCCTGCACAGACAAACTAACTCCTGGCAAGGCAGAGAGACACCAGAAGTCAGCATATTAACTGTCTTCTCTTTATTTACAGCTCAAGAGAGTGCATGCAACACGCCATCACAGGACCACAAGGGCGTAGCACCTCTCTCCTCCCTGTTGCCCCCACACTTCAAAGAGGAACCACAACCCCCCAGGGAAGTTCCTAAGAGTCAGAAAACACGACAGTAGAGTGCCCCAGGCCCCGGGGCTCCACCTGGTTTCCTCTAAAAATAAAGAGCAGCTCCAGCCCAGGAGGCAGGACCTCAGAGCCCACACATTTGTCACTGCTGGCCATTAATTAGGCAAACTGGATCTCAGATTTGCCATTTCACACCCAAATGCAAGTGCCCCCAAATCACCCAAATGGCCCTGACTATTCAAAGTTTCAGTTGCCCTATCTGTGTTCTAGACCTGTGCCTCTCAAACTTTATTGTGCACAAGAATGGCCGGGAGAACTTGTTAAAACCCAGGTGGCTGGGCCCCACATGCTGAGATTCTGGCTCAGCAGGTCCGGGGTGGGGCCTAGGATCCCACAGTTTCCACCAAGCTCCCAGGTGGTGCCATGCTGCTGGTGCAGGACCACACTGTAGGGAGGGACCAGGAAGCTTCTCTCACCCAAAGGAGGCCAAGGATCCTATATCAGACCATCCATCTTGACTTAGGATTCAGAAAATACACTCCCTGCAATGTAAGCTCCTGGTTCTGCAGGCTTCCAATTCCTGCTGCCCCTATCCCATCAAACACACACACACACACACACACACACACACACACACACACACACACACACACACACACACATGCATGCACGCACGCACGCACTCCTGTCTCCCATGAGAGAAAAGATCACAAAGGAGGTGATGGTGCCCTATCCCAGCCCCACAAAACCCCCAGTGAGAAGCCTAAATGGCTTGCTTTTCTGGCTCTTTCCACTGTCTCTCAGCACCCATTTTTCCTTGCTTCTGTTTTATAAACATCTTCCTTACAGGTTACATATATGTTTACCATCTTTCCCACTGCAAATCGAATCTCATTCCAGGAAGTGTGTACCTAACATTCCAAAGTTAAAGTTTATTCGATGTGTTGAATATGGCTTAAAGTAAGGATACTCCTGCAGCGTCCCCACGGGTGGAAGGAGTTGTGGCTCTGGGATCTGACCTGGGGTTCAGTCACTGCTCAAGGGTTAAGCGGAGCTGTCATTTCCCCCTGAGGCTTGGCTCTCATGACCTCGGGCCCTCAGCCCACTCTCAGCAGGCTCACTGTGGCATCACCAGATAAATCCCAGAAAGGCAGCCCCGTGGGAACCTCAGGTATCGGGACTGTGGGGGGTGGGATGGCATAAGAGTCTCGCAGAAGGAATGCAGAAGGGCACAGGTGACTGTCCCAGCCACTATTGGTTTCCACTTGGTTTCCTGCTCAGCTCTGCCCGGGGTTTTATTTTTAGGAACTCATGAATCTTCTATTGCAAAGCCACTTTCACTTCCAGCTCTGACTCAGTCTCCAGAATGTGTACTTGCTGCCACGGGGTGGGTCCTGAGCAGTTTTCCAAACCTCTCTTGACCACAGAACCCCACCCTCTTTTTTCTAATGGAGCATCTCATGGCTACGGTGTTCCAGATGACACAGTCTGGACAAGGAGCCTGAATAAGACCTTGAAAATGATCTTTCAATATGTGATGGATCCATTGTCAAAAGAACAGAACACCTACTAAAATTATCCTAGAAAATAAAGGAGCTAATGCTGGGGCCTTATATGTGCCAGGCACTGTTCTAAAGGATTTTGTTTATTTCTAGCAGCATGCCTATGCTGGAAGAGTTATTATCCCCATTTTATGGATGGAGAAACTAAGAGTCAGAAACCTTAACTTTCCCAAGGTCACCATGGTGGTGAGAGGTGGAGCAGGCCATTTGTCACCAGCTGTGTTCCATGGTCAGATGAGGCAGAGTCCTTGGGCTCAGCTGTACATCAGAGTCAGCTTTGAAAACACATAAAGCCCAGATATAATCCAGACCAATTAAAGTAGGATCTTTGAGACTGGGCCCAGGCATCGGTTAATCTTTGAAAGATTGTTCTAATGTGCAGCCAAGGTAGAGCAGAGCAGGGGATCGCAAACCCTGGCCATTGGCCCAAATTCAACCCACAGCCTGCTTTTGTGTAGTCTGCAAGTTAAGAGGGTTTTTACATTTTAAAATGTGTTTTAGAACATCAGAAGAGGAATAGTAGTTTGCGACATGTGACAATTATATGAAATTCAAATCTCAGTGTCCCTAAATAGTTTATTGGAACACAGCCTAACCTATTTCTGTGGCCTTTTATGGTAAAAGTTTGCTGAACCCTGGATCAGAAGAGATAGGTTTCTGTACTAGCAAAAGAAACTGAAGTTAGACCTAAGGGAGAACTTCCCGGCAGAGAGGTTTGTTAAACACTGAGGGGGACTTGGGATCCCTAACTCCAGCATTAAGAGGATTCTACCCTCTCTGCTTTGCAAATGCAAACCAGAGGTATTTAGGGCAAAGAGACAGGTCCTGAATTTCTAATCATGCAACTCCCCTGATAGGGAATGATAGCTCTGGGGGCCTTTTAGCTTTGCCTGACCTTTTGTTTTCCATTGCTGATGCCCCAGGGCCATCCTAACTGCTGCCCCCTCCCCGGCCCCATAAACAGTGCTGGGTTCCCTGCCTGCGGCCACCTTCTCAGGGTTCTATCAGGGTCTCCAATCAGCCGCCCCCTGTGAGGCTCACAGAGCCTGGGTGTTGTTGTCCGATCTCAAACTGACAAAACTGCAGGCAGTTTGATTTCCAAACAGCCACTTTGATCTTTTTCAGTTCCCCTGCCCCACCCCTCAGATTCCCATGCCCGTTGAACCTGAACAGGGAGAAAAGAGAAAGAGTATTTGGTTTATCTGAGATCCCTCTGCTTTCCTTGGTGCCAGACCCCTGACCCCTACTGATTCTCCCAGGGGAGTAAACAGCCCTGGCATCCTGTGGGCATGGTTCCTCCACAGGTGTCCAGCCAGCCAGGAATTTGGATGGGGAAGGCTTTTGTCATTTGCAACTTGGTTTGCCCTGGACCGGAGCCCGGTGGGCAGATCTAAGAGGCTCTCCTGAGATGGCCCGTAAAGCCAGACTGGCTGGGAGAGATGTTCTGTGTGGGCATCATGGGTCTGGCCTGTTTAGGGGGTGCAGCGGGAGCAGTTGGCTCCAGACAGCACCTCAGCCTCAGAAGTGCCCCAACTCCCCAGTGGGCTGTGTTGCAGAAGTGTGGGACTGTGTGTGAGTGTGCTCCAGGGATGGTTGGTGGGAGGCCCGGGAACCACTAAGACAGTATGCAAAGGGGTGCACATAACTTTTGAATCTGTGCTTGTATTACATTCTCCAAGGGCATGAACTAAAGAACCCCTAAAGCTAAAGAAACCCCTAGGTTAGAAGCTATCAGGACAACTCCAAAGTGCGTGTCCCAGGACGGTGCTAACAGGGCCCTAGAAACAGAAGGAACAGCATTATTGATCCCCTCAAGCATGTCTTATCTCACAATAGCAACTCCCAGAGGGCAAGGCCAGCCCTCCCAAATCATGCCTTACAAGCAAGCAGGTGCTTAATGCGCGTATTGTTTTGTTTTTAAGATGATACACCTTTACCCTGGGAACTTGGAGAACAGTCAGTAATTGCAGCCTTCACCACAGAGAACGGAGCTACTGGGCAGCATCTCTCGCTCGAGGAAGGTTGCAGAGAACCTGGAACAAGCCCTTGGTTGTGGAGAAGCAGGGATGTGGGCCATGGAGCCTGAAAGGCTGGGCCCAGGTTCGGATCCCAGCTCCAGGCTTCACTCCCTAGACCAGGGTGCTCTCACTAGGGGCCCCACAAGCAGAATCAGCGAGCCCCAGGAGCTTGTTAGAAATGCAGAAGCAACTGAGTCGGCATCTGCCTTTTAACCAGATCCCAGGGATTCTTACACAGGTTAAGGTTTTGAGAAACATTGATCTGAGACCTTGGACAAGTCATATAACTAACCCTGCCTCAGTTTCCTCACCTGTAAAATGGTGATAACGCCTACCTTAAAAGGTCATTGTGATAAGTAAATGAGAAACATACGCCAAAGCCATGCGTTTAGCACAGTGCGTGGTACATAGGAGGTGTTATGAATTCATCTCCTGCCCTTGGGTTTCCCTCCTCTCAGGGAGTTTCCATTTCTTTCCCACTCAGAAATCTCTTCGTGTTTAAGCTTGCATCCGTTGTAGTGCTGTTGTCGGACAGTAGAGGGCACTCTCGACCTTGCCATCGGGGCACGGGGAGGCGCAGGCCAGGCGGTGGTGGGCGCGGGTGGGCTGCTGCTGGGCTCCTGGGTTTAGGGCAGCGGGGCTCCCGTTCCCGGCTGCGTGTGCTGGGCCTGGGGCTGCAGCCTCAGTCATCTGGTCCACCATCTGAGCGCCCCCAACCCACTGCTAGTTGCAAGCAAACTGCCCGGTTTCTCCAAACCTCCCGCTCAGTCCCCAGGCCGGCGGGGAGGCGCCTCGCGTGGGCCGCTAGACGTTGATGAAGGATCCCTGGTCGCCGTTGGCCGTCTCGGGCTCCACGCAGCGCCCCTTCCTCCGCGTGACCCTGCGGTTCCGGTGGAATTTGGCGTAGCAGCGGAGCCCTGAGCCAGAGAGGCAAAGGGGTCAGGGTGCGAGCGGCCAGTCCCCTCCCCCGCTCGCCCCCATTCCTGCACCCCCTCTCACCACCACCCCCTTCTTTGTTCGGCCCTGCAACCAGTCCAGCCTCCGCACAGCAGCCTGAACGGGCTTGAAAAGGAGAATGATCAGAGGGAGGGAGGAAGGATGAGCAGCTGGAGCACAGGGATAACGGGCCGAGAGACGATTCTGCGGGATGCTGTGATGGGGGATACGTGTCACTGTGCGTCTATCAAAACCCACAGAATGCACAACCCAAGGACTGAGCCCTAATGTAAACGATGGGCTCTAGTTAATGATAATCGTCAGTACTGGGTCCTCGATTTCAGCGTGTACCACACTCAGGCAGGGTGATGTTCGGGAAACAGCGCGGGGGAGGGGAGGGTATCCGCGAACTCTTATTTTCTGTGCAGTTTTTCTGCAGACCTAAAACTGCTCTAAAAAATAGTCTATTAGAAAAAATTAAAAAAAAAATTTTTGCCCTCCCTTATAAAGCCTCCTACTGTTCCCCACTGTACTCAGACGAAATCTAAACTTCCTGCTCTGGCTTACAAGACCCTGTGGGATCTAGACCTGCCTCCCGCCTGCACTCTTCACCTCCCACTGTCCCCACCCTCTGACCCCAGCCCCACCCACGCTTCTTACCTTTCCTCTTCTCCTCAGCCATGTCCTGCCTCAGGACCTCTGCACTGCGCTGTTCTCTCAGCCAGAAATCCCTTCCCCAAGCTCTTCCCTAGCTGGCTCCTTCAAGGCCTTGGGGTCTCAAAGAGCCCCTCCCTGACCACGGTGATTAAAGTAGGTGTGGCCCTCGGGGCTTGCCAGTGGGAGGGTTTCCTGGCTGCACCTCTGCCGTGGCCTCAGACATGCCCTGAGATACAGGGGTGGACACATTGTTCATTTATGGCCACAGAAGGCCACATCCCCCTGATGGTGCAGGAGATACCGGTGCGGCCTCAGCAATCCTTACATTTCAGGTCAGGAGGGACCACAGGGAGAGAGGACGTTGATAATTTAAGATCAACTATGTGACTGTCAATAGAACACAGGCATGTGGGTGAAGTTTGTCCTCAGGAGCCTCACACCTGGGTCGCTGGGCTTTTAGACCTGTGGCCACATGAACGGCACTTGGGAGGTGCAGGGTATTTATAAGTAGGAGCAGTTGGTAGCCGAGGAAGCCATTCTGGAACCCTCCAGAACCCAGGCAGGCCCTGGCTGCTGCACGTCAGCCCTGGACCCTATGTTCAACGCTTCAGGATTTGTCAGAAGTCCTCAGGACTCCTGGTCCTCAAGAGGATCCTTGGAGTCACCTAGAGCCCTCTGGTGTGGCATCTTGGTGACGGCCTCCTCCTGGAACATCTTTAATGAGCTGCCTGAGTTGTTATTTACACTCTTTTTTCTGGAGCCTGAGTCTCCAGGGAGAAAGCAGGAGTTGTGGTGGGACCGGCCAGAAGGAGAGGAATCAGAGGAAATGAGTGAATGGGGCACGGGATGCAGGCAGGGCTTTTGGAGCTGGGAGAGCGGTCCTCCCCCCGCCCCCCTACCTGAGGCCCAGGGGAGGGAGGAAGGATTCCTGGGCAGAGGCACCATCCCCTGAGCATCCAGCCAGCTACCAACCGGGCCTGTGCACTCAGTAGGGCCACATCTGCCTAACCCGGGCAGGCTGGACCTGGAGGCCAGGGACCGAAATTCAGCCCCAACGCTGTCCTGGACTCGCTGGACTTGGAGGGCTCTCCTGTATGCTCAGTCTCCTCCTCTGTGAAAGGGGGCTCTGGGATTGCACACCGGTAACAGAAAGAAGCTTCCCAGCATCCCCCTGCCCACCCCCACCCCTGCCTCACCTCCCGGTTGGTCCCCTCTGTCTCCTCTCCTGCCCCGCACAGTCCTGCAGCCAAGCGAGCTTTTAAACTAGAAAGTCAGGCCATGTCCGCCCCCTGCTTAAAACCTGCCGAGGACTTCCAATTATAAATCAAAGCCGACAAGGTCTAGTGAGCCTCTCCACCATTTTCTCCCCTCTTCGTGCCATTTTCCCCATTGGCCACTGTGTGCCAGGCTCACCTACCTGCCAACCTTGTTCATGCCCAAGGTCTTGCCTTTGCTCTGCCTCTTGCCTGCCACTATTCCTGCCTCTCCCCAGCCCTGCCCCTTGTTCAGGTGGCTGGTTCGGCTGTCCCTCCTGCACCCATCCTTTCTAAAAGAACTCCCAGACCCCTTGCCAGACCATCCTCGATTTTTTTCTTTACAGCCTTTATTACTTTCTAGAGACACCTGATCTATTTATTTGTTTATTGTCCGCTTCTCTCACTAGAATGGAATCCATGGGTGAAGATGGCTGGGTCTTTTCACCGCTGAACCTCGAGTGTCCAGAATCGTACCTGATACTCGATAAATATTTCTTGACCGACTGGATGAATGAATAGCTGAACCTAAGTAGCTTTATTGCTTTCACAGCAGATAATTTTTTAGGCTAATGTGAGCAAAACCAGGACATGTATCTCTGGATGGCTAACAGAGGAACTGAAGCCAAATTGCCCTGCTCAGGAGATGGGAGCCCTGATTGGATATTGAACCATTTGGGAAATGATTATTCATTTTTGGTATTTTGTTTTTAAAAGAGTTCTTATCTTTTAGAGATATATACTGAAATATTCACAGCTGAAATATCTGTAAACTCCCAGGAGTTGTTCAAAAATCATACCGGAATAGGGGAACTGGGTTGGGCAGAGATGACACAGACTGGCTGTGGGTTGGTAATTACTGAAGTGGGGTGATGGAAAATGGGGGTTCGTTATCCTGACTGCGTTTCTGATGACTTTAGTATGTATATGTATGAAATTTTCCAGAATACACAATTAAAAATATTCCCCTATTTCTAGCTGTGTGAGTTTGGGCAAATCCCTTAACCTTCTCTGTGCCTCAGTGTGCTTATGTGTAAAATGGGGATCATAATAGCTCCCTTCCTGGAATGGTTAGGAAGATTACAGGAGAGAGTGTGAGTAAAGTGCTTAGCACAGAGCCCCGCACACTGGGGCACACATGGGCAGCAGGGGACATTCTGCCCTGGCTGAGAGCTCAGAGGAGTTAAAGAGGCAGCCAGCCTAGTTCACCCTTCCCTGGGACAGCGCTGGGAACCCCAGCCCCCACCCCTTTGGGAATGCCTCCCCTCTGATAGAATCCTGGTGTGAAAGCACCAGCCTTCTCAGATTTGATCTTATTTGAAGAGATGGGCTCCTCTCTTCTCCTTCTCCAGCCGCCAGATCATAGGAGATCCTGCCAGCTTGCATTTCAAGGGGTGAGAAAAGCAAATCTGAGAGACGACGCCAGGAATCAAAACTAAATGAGTTCACAGATTGGGAAGGCACCGAGCAAAGCTGTTCCCGCTCACGTTTTCGGCTCCCATGGGATTCTCCCACCCCCTGCTTTGCCACAGGCCCCTCAGCACGCCCTCTGCAGGAAGTCTCGCCCCCTACCTAGTGCAGAACCAGCTTCCAGGAGAAAGGGAGGTTTCCTGGTTCTCTGAGCGCAGGGGAACCCCTCCCCTGAGAAGTCTGGGCTCACCTTCCACACACATGCAGTCATCAAAGCATTTGTTGTTCAGGCCTCGGTTGTGGGGCGTGCAGAGATGCTCCCGAAGGTCGCAGCAGGTTCCTGCCAACACAGCAAACTCGCGTGGTCAGCCAAGCTGAGCGGGCCCTCCCCACCGCCAGGCACACGGTCCCACTGGACAGGAGATCCATCATCTCAGTGGCAGGGCTGTGTCCTGGCAGGGTGGGCCATCTGGTGCGAGGGGCTCCCAGCCGGGACCACCAAACATGGATGTATGGCTGAGGCCCCCCAGGGGTCAGGGGGCAGAGACCTCAGCTGCCCCAGATGGCAATTTGATTGATTGTGGGGGGAGCGAAGATGGTGTGGGATCACCTCCCGGACTGAGTGGGTGGAATCAGCTCAGAGCTGGGAGGGGCCTCAGGGGCCATTGACGCCACTATCCTTTTTGACAGATGGTGAAACTGGAGCCCTAGGGAAGCAGCCGATCGCCCAAGGCAGCCCTGGGCTCGGCCCCATCCACCAAAGAGCCAGCTTTCACAGTGACTGTCCATTTGGCCCAAACTCAAGTCTTTTCTTTCTGTTCAGGGTGAATGCAATGATTTGGAAAGGAAACAGCCTGCCAGGGAGCTGGTGGCCTGGCATATACAATGCCAAATTGCTGTTTCCGTTGCTGTTTTATAGAATATTCTGGTCAATGAGTCAACAAGTGTGGTGCCATGGAGGTGTGCCATTTGGATTTCCCATCCTTGCCATCCAGCAGCAAGGACAGGAGTGAGCTGAGAGCTTCCAGCTGTTGGCACCTTCAAGGGCCACTTGGGCTGATGTCCCTCTGTTCCCAAGTGGCCCAGCCAGTGATTGGTGGGGTGGGGGCGGGGGTCCCAGGGCCCGGCCAGTTCTGCCCAGCGTGGGCCTCTAGTGGATGATAAAAATAAAGTATGGCAGCAGCTCTCAGGAAAGTGGTAGCTGTGTTGGCTATTTACCATCCCTCAAGGGTCATGGACCTGCAGGCCCTGCTCACCCCACCGCCACCCCCACACAGGCTCCCCAGCACCCAGCCTAGTGCCTTGAGCATGGGTGCAGGCTCGGTACCTGGCAGGCAGTCCTGGTGGTGGTCGCACGGCTCCCCTTCCGTGGGTGATGTTTCATTACCGTCAGTGGAGAGTTTACCCCCGTGTTTCTCTGGGAACAAGAAAAGCTGTCATCAGAGGCCGAGGCCAGCCGAGCAGAGAGATCCAACACGGGGTGTTGGTGTCAGAGCGTTCACGCCGCCACGCCCACAGTGTGGTTTGCATAAGACTCCGCCTCTCTCTGCCTCGGTCTTCTCTTTTCTAAAATGGGGCCAACAACAGTACAGACCCAACAGTTCTTTCGGGGTCACATGAATTGATCCACGGCAACTTTCGGCGTGTGATAAACACTTGATAGCAGCATTTGCACTTTGGGTGTGAGTCCCAGTGTAGACTCTGTGTCCACCCAGTTTGGACATCTGTAGGTTAGGTTGACTCACCGGGGCTCCCTCCCCAACAGATGAGGGGAGGGGAGGGCAGGGAGCCCAGGCATGGGGGTGGCAGGGTAGGTGGTCATACCTTTCTTGTTTGCAGAGGGCCAAACCTCAGGTTTTAAGTCTTCATAATCGGTCCAGTCGAACAAGGCCATGTCCAGCGTGGGCATCACCTCCCCATCAGGCCGGGGCTGAGCCTGGAGAAGCAGGTGGAGAGGAGGGAACCTGGGGCTCTCAACAGGCATGGGGGGGCCCCTCCTGAGGGCAAAGGAGGGTCTCCCCAGAGGCCAGCTCATTGGGAATCCGAGCCCGAGGACCTGGAGACAACCGAACAAGGCTCCTGCTCTGGCGGCCTCTTGAGCAGTTTCTTCACTGTGCTGCCTCCACCCAAGGGGGTGGTGCCCACAGGCAACGGAGGCAGACAGGGGAGGTATTTTCCAGGCCCTCTGAGGGAGAGGCTGGGGAGGCAGGGCGCCCTGTCAGGGTTTCTACATGCACATGGAGGGAGGCGGGCAAAGCCTAGCTGCTCCCTTTCTGGCCCTTTCTCTCCCCTGCAGGAGTTGTTAGCGATCCCTGGCATCATTCAGGGCAAGGCTCATTTCCACTCGCAGCCCAGGCGGTCTTGGGCGGGATCTGCATATGGTAGGACATGGGCAATAATGGCATCTTTTAGGGCTGGGTTCTCAGTGCCTGGGCTCCAGGAGCCTGTGACAGCATGGGTAACCATGTATTTCTCAGGGATGGTCTGTAGGTCAAGGGGGTGCAAGACCCAAAAAGAGAATGAGAAAGATCTGCAAAAAAAAAAAAATGCTTTCTATTTCTTCTCCATATATATTTTATTGGTCATTTTAAGTGGTTTTATTTTGAAAAAACTTCAAAGCCACAAAAGAGGGGTAAGAATGATGCACGTCTTGTTAATTGCAAGAAGGATGCAAGAAACTCCTACATGCCCTCCATCGAGAATCACCAATTGTTAGCATATTGCTACAATTTCTCTGTATATCTTGTTTAAAGATCTGAAGCAGATAGGTCAAAGTGTTAACTAATGTTTGTTAAGTCTGGGTCGTGGGGGCATGGTTTATAAAGTTGTTATTATTCTCTGTACTTTTCAGTATGTATAAAATCCTTCCCCAAGGTCCCTGCTCTTCTCGATGCAGGGACCAGTGTCCGGAGCTGGCACTTGCTTCCTTGGCTGTCTCTGGAGTGAGCCCCCAGGACCACTTTCCCCGGGGCAGTGGCAGCCCTTCAACCCACCGGGCTGCAGCTGGGCTGGACAGGTGTCAGAGCACCTGGTTTCCATCTGGCTCCAGCAGCCTTAACCAACTCCCTTCTGATCCTGTACCTCAGTTTCTGTACATGTATTAAAAGGGGCTTGTACAATATGGTGTCAAGGACCTTTCCAGCTCCAAGGTCATTCTGAGGGACACCTTACCTGGGGCCACAAGGATGTGACAGGCAGGATCAAGGTCTCTTCTGTGGCAGGTGCTGCCTCAAAGGTGGTTAGGTAGAGGATGGTGGGGGCCAGGCTGGTGGAAGATTCCTCCATTGTGGTGTCTGGTATCTGGTCTTCAGAGAGCTCTGCCTTCTTCTTCAGGGAGCTGGGACCTCGGACTAATGCTCGGCCTGAGACATGGAGTGAGAAACAGGAGTTCATCTCCTTGCCACCTCTTATGGGACCACAGCGAAACCCACATTTCCTGCTGCAAACAAGGGGGTGGCAGGGATCATGTGACAAACCATTGGTCAGCCAGTATCCCTGCTGCCCCTCTCCTGGGGAGGTGGAAATGGAGACGGTATGGGAGGGGAGAGGGCATGTCTCAAATGAACTTGCAGTGATGCTGAGGAGACAGCCCAAGGATTCCCTCTAAAATAAGTCCAGGTGGCTGGGTGCAGCCAGAGATGTAAGTGCAACAAATGGGAACTCGTAGGATTAACCTGGCTTCCTGGAGGAGGTGAAGTTTAGGTAGGGGAGCAGCATGATGAGGCTGAGAGGCATTGCAATGGGGAGAAGCCTTTGAGGAGGCTGAAAGTTAAGAACTGGGCCCACTGCTTACAAGCAGGTGCTTCCTGTGGTGATAATCATCACCCTGCTTACTGAGCACCTGCTGTGTGCCTGGACCCCATTGTATGCAGGGTCCTGCTTGCGAGCATGATTTCATCTGATCGTTAGAGGAGCTCTTAGGAGGTGGGTGCTCCTTCAGCCTCATCTGCAGGGGAGGAAACTGCAGCACAGAGAGGTTAGGCAGTTTGCCCAATGGCACATGGGTAGTGAATACAGAGCTTGGATTTGAACCCAGGTCCACCTGAGTGCAAAGTCGATGCTTTAACCTCAGATGCCACCTTCTGAGACTCATGGGCACAGGGTGGGTGAGTGTGAGGGGGGAGTGTGAGGGGAGAGTGTGAGGGGCTTGTGGTGGTCAGGAACAAAGGGGCTTTAAGAGAAGCTGGAGGGCCTGGCCTCGTCCTTGCTTCTTGTCTCAGGCGGGATCTGACTTTAAGGTTGGTTCGGTCAGTTGGGGTCACCCTGTTCCCCAGAAATGCGCCTCAGGGAGTAGAAAGGAGACTGAAGGTCAATTGAACCTATTCCATTCATTTTACAGACAAGGAACCTGAGGCTCAGTCAGCCTGAGGCTTCACAGCTGGTCACCTCCAGACGGCCATTCTCCCCACCTTCCCTCACCCAGCACACCAGTGCAACTAGGAGGGTCCTGCTGGCCCCCTGGAGCAGGGGCTGGAGCTGAGCTGGTATGAGTGACACCCCATGTGTGCCCTCTGGCTTGTCCTCAAGGGTCCAGCATCCCCTCTCCAGCCTGACACACGACCTCCAGGAGTAAGGGGCTGAGAGTCTAAGCTGGGTCCAAAAACTGTGTTCTGCCCACTGGGGGGGTCTCAGTGGGCCTGGCAGGGAAGCAAGGCCAGCTGTTTGTACAAGGGGAGCTAAGGCCATCCTCCTCCGCCCGCAAATCCCCTGCCCCAGGCTTGTGGCACTCGGTCTGCCCTGAGAGGCAGTCTTGTCCTATGAAGAAACTTGTAAGCCAGGGTTGCCTGCTGCCTGTGTGGGCGTGGGACCAGCTGAGACTGGGAGGAGCCATCTGGGGGGAGCTGCCCTACGTGTTTGTTCAGAGACTGCTGGGCAAAGCTGGGGAGCCAGGGCCAGCAGGTGGCTCCCCTCGGTGCTGACAGGGACATTGGAATTTGGAGGAAACTTCAGGAAGGTGAGGAGGGCTGCTGGGGTGCACCGCACGAGACACACGGGGCAGAGGCAGGAGGGGTGAGGATATGTCACCTCTCCTTGGCTCACCTGTGTTAGGTCAGAGGACACTGACTGCATCAAGAGCAAACAGAATTGAGTAGGACCAGCTACTGCGTGTTGCCCCTGACACTTGCAGGGATCTGTTCTGAACATTCTACACATCATCTCTGAGTTTACATGGAGGATGAATAGGGCCATTTTCCTCATTTAGCAGAGGGAGAAACTGAGGCCCAAAAAGGTGACTCATTCAGGGCTGTGCAGCTAATAAGTGGTGGAGGCGGGACTAGGGCTTGGGCAGATCTGGCTTCAGAGTCTAAGCCCTTAACTCCTGCTCTTTGCTTCGGTGGTGAGCTCAGGGGGCACCGAACGGCTCCATCTCTACTCAGGACTTACAGTAGCATGGATTTAAGCCAGACACAAGGCAGAACTTCCTGACTTACAGCATCATCCATTGATAAGACTGAGCTTCTATTGCCACATATCTCTCTCCTCCTCCCGTGCTTCACCCCAAGGACTCTCCCAGCCTCCTTTCCTTGCCAGATCCCTCTGATTTTAGTAAGGCCCCTCCCCACCTCTGGGTGTCCACTCCCTGTCCCATTCGGGGCCTCTGGATGTCCTCCCAGGAACCTCATGCCACCTCCTTCCCAGACTCCCCCTCCTGCCCCTGGAGTCCCCTTGGCCAGTTGGTTCTGATCCTCAACTTGTCCCCCACTGTTCCATTGCAGGACCCGACCCCCTCAGAGAGTTCTAGCTACCTCTGTGTAGTTTCGATCTCTCCCTGCGTCTCTTGTGTTCCCTGCCGCGTTTCTTGACCCTTTCCGACCAGGGTGAATGGTTCTCCTTCTCAGGGTAGGGCAGTGCCAGCCCCAGGAACAGGTCCTTGTCCTGCAGCAGGCCTGCAGGACTCTGCCCAGGCAGCAGCTCCCCTGTCCCTGGCAGCCTAGAGGTCTGCCTGGTGGCGGTGACCATGGCCCCACCCT
The DNA here is from genome assembly GCF_040802235.1 of Manis javanica. Lineage (NCBI taxonomy): Eukaryota > Metazoa > Chordata > Mammalia > Pholidota > Manidae > Manis > Manis javanica. Next base: position 8,839,707 of record NC_133159.1, on the reverse strand, counting down.
GGGCCCGGCCAGGCATGCCTGGGCCCCGTTCCTTCTTGCCCAGGCCCCGCTGGCGGTGGTGGCTGGCTTGAGGCGTCCACAGTGCTGGGCCTGGGAGGCTGATGTGATTCTCAGGGAGGTTCCGAACAGGGGTTCCGGGTCCCAGGGAGACTGCTGGGCTCAGCTCCAGGAGTACCAGGAGGGCCAGGAACAGCATGGGGACAGTGCGGGTGGGGGGCCCAGCCATGGGCTCTTCCCTGCAAGAAAACAGCACTGTGAGTGCGCAGCTGGGCAGGCCTCCCACCCTGGTCCCCCTCCTCCACGTCCCCTCACTCCCATTATTATAGCCCTGTGTTTCTCAGTGGGTACGGACTTTGCCCCAGGGGACAACTGGCAATGTCTGGAGACATTTTTGGTTGTTGGAACTACTCAGTACTACTGACTGTCATGGGGGCAGGCCAGGGCTGCTGCCAAACACCCTAAAGGGCAGAGGACAGTCCCCAAAACAGACTCACGGGCCCGGAAAGGCCACAGTGCCAAGGCTGAGAACCCCGGGTTAAGTAATTTAAGCAGCAGCCAGGTTCCAGACTGATCTAGAATTCCTTTCTCTGCACCAACTTCTACCCTTTCCCAAGTCCCCTGGAATGAGCTGAGAACTTCCAAGCTCAGAAATAGGCCTGTCATCCCTGAGGCGTGACTGGAAGCCGAAATTCAAACAAAAGAAACAGCCTCCTAGAGGACAAGCTTTGGGCAGGAGCCCTGTTGGGCACTTTACGTGGATTTGTGTCACTTAGTCCTTTCAACAACTCTCTGAAGGGGCTGCTATTATTTTGTGAAGCAGACATTAAGGCTCAGGGAGGCTCGGTCACATCCCTAGTAAGTGGCATTTATGTAAGTGCTGTACCTGGGCTCTGACCATGCCCCCTGCCCCCCAACCCATGGCTGCCTGGCTCCGGCCCTGCCGTCTCCCCTCTGAGGTCTGGCAGGTTCTGACATGGCCTTGACTCTGCTGGTGCTCTGGAATATTGGAGGCTTGACTGACTCCCTCAGCTCGGGTGGGCTGACCCCGACCTACTCTAGGGATAGGCCTCCTGTCCCCACCAGAAGTGGTGCCTCCTCAGGGGACCTGATGCTGTGTCCCCACGTGGAAGGAAGAGGCCAACCCCTGGATGCTCTAGAGGATCTCAGAGCTAAGGCTCAGGCAGCCTGTGGCTGCAGGATACTGGGGTGTCTATGAACTTTGGAGAGCACGGCTTGTGGCCCCACCCCCACAGCCGCCCCTCCAACCAGTCTCACTGCACCCAGCAGGCTGGGCACCACGTTAGCCAGGCTGATTGGATTTCTATGGCCTCCTGGGCCTCCTGAGGGTTCCGTTAGGCTTGCAAAGGTGCTTACACAACCATTTCCTTGTGATTTATGGCCACGGAATTGCCAGGGTTGAGGAAACAGTGGTGGGCTGGATGCCTCCTAGCATCTCTCCCTCCAGCCCTCTCTGTTCTGGGGCCCCTGCCCTGGCTATCCCATGCCAGGCTCGCCTTGAGCCAACCCTGAGTGAGCTGCCCTTGAAATGGGCAGAGAGGGCAAGAGGGACAGGGTGGCTGGAGCGTGACCAGGCCGACCCACTCGGAGGGGTCGGGGCTGAAGGGAAGTAAATAGCTCCTCCCTCCTGGTCCATCTTGGCTGCCCTTTACCCAGCCCTTCCTTCACTCGCCTGGCCCTGGAGTGTCCTGGTGCCCTGGGAGCCTGGCCCTAGCCTGCACTGCTCTAGGCCCTTCTCTTCCGGGAACCATGCACTGAGAGACAGAGGCTGTCTCACCACTGCCCGTCTCATCCCCAACCGTGGGAGCCCCCGGGGATCCCGGCTGAGCCTCGCTGAGCTGCGGGGGCCACGGGGATGGGCCTGTTGTGACAACCCCATTTTAACCCCCATCCTTCCATTCTGAAGATTATAAACTGCAGCCTTGGCCAGCTTTCCTGTCTATCTCTCTGGTGACGAGGGGACTGTGCCCTGTCAGCATTACCTCCAGCCTTTCCATAATGAAGGCTCTGGGGGCTGGCTCTGGGGGCTGCGTTCCCCAACTCCTGAGGCAGCGAGCGAGCAGGAGGAGCGGCCCATTTCAAAGGCTTGTCAGTCAAGCATTGTTCTGCTCCCAGGGACCCTCCAGCCCTGTTTCTAGGCCTGAGGCAGATGCAGTCATTTGCCAGCTTCACCCTCTGCTTTCCATGCTGCTGAAGAAAGGCCCTGAGTCTGTGTTGGATGCTATCCCTGCCATTCTGTCCTGCAGAGACAGCGGGAGCCCGGGAGAAGCCCACAGAGCACCCCCATCAACAGGGAACCTTTGGGACATTGGCCAGTGAGCGGCATTGCTACCCCCTCCATGCTGGGGGTAGACAGTAATGAGACAGACACCCAAAAAGTGTGGGAGGAGGCCAGATGAGGCTGGCAGAGGGATGGGTGGTGGGTGGGCCCATAGGCACAGAACAGCCCACTTGCTTGACTCCATGTAGGTTAATGATTCTCAGAGCCAGACTCTAAGCTCAGTGACCGGTCTGGGCCCTGGACTCAGAGAAGCTCCTTCCCTGCAGAGCCAGGAGATGAAGCCCATCCCCGTGCCCCCATGCATCGTGACCCACCCACAGTGCCATCTGTCTCTCTCGTCGAAGTCCTGTTTGCAAGACCCTGCCAATGGCTGTTCACTGTACCCAAGAACTCCAACTTCAGAGCTGTCTTTGTTTCCTCCTGCTCTTTTTTCCCCACAAATCACACACACACAGCCAGCCTGAGGCGGGAGGAGGGGATTTCAGTGTGCACTGCTGATGACCCTTGGGGGGCCTCCCTCTCCCCAGGCCTGAACAGCCCTGTCCTGCCCCAAGACCCAGCCTGTCCTGCTACCAGTTACGCTGATCGCGACCATCACCTCTCAAACTGACCTTGGCCCCTCCCTATTGCCTTCCCATTTAACCACACACGCCTCACTCTGCACTCAAGACCTTGCATAATGTGTACCAGGTACTTTCGTCCCCTCCACAGCCAACAGAGACTATTCCCTGGGCTCCAAACACACCCATCTTCCCTGTCTCTGGTTTCCTTAGGCTGTTCCCTTTGCCTGGAACATCTGCTCTCTACCCCCACCTCTCTCTCTCCAAATCTGCGCATCCTCGGGACCCATCCCCAGTGTCCTCTCCTCCAGGAAGCCCTGCTCCATCCCCAGTCGGGTGTGTGCCCTGCTCTGTGCCCCCACACAGCTTTGCCCAGCACTTGAAGACCATACATACCATTTTGTACTGGGACAATCAACCTTTTTTAAAGCCCTGACTAAACAGGATGGTCCTGCCTAGGATATGGGGGGCTCTGTCCCACTTTCTCTTCCTATCAAATCTATGGGACCCTGCAAATGATAGGCACTGATAACATGGATTGGGATGGAAGTGGATCGAACACAATTGAACTCACCCCTGAGCAAAGGATCATAGATCAATTCTCAGGGTGTCTAGAAGAGAGAGAGGGAGGGAGGGAGCTGGAGTGAGGCTGGGGTCCTGGCACCACTTTGTCTTGATGACGGCATTGCGCTCTCTCCAAGCCCACAGGATTTGCATGAGGATGTTGGCACAGCCCAGCAGCCAAGATGCCAGCCTGGCAAAGCGCCACTCAGGAAACGTGGGCTGCTACAGAAGTCGTGCCAAGAATCCACAGTGATGAAGGGGTCCAATCCATTTCTGTCACTCTGGAAGCCAGTTGGAGGTTGACTCACAAAGCACCAAGCATCCAGGCGAAAAGGGGTGGCAGGTGCCCACCTCCCCCATCCCCGCCAGCCTTGGATGGTTCTGCCTGTGGCTTGCTCACTACTAAGCCTGCCCTTCTGGGCCTGGGTCAGGTCTCTTCCCACCCCTAGATTGTGACAATCAACAGCCTGGAGTTGCTCTGGATAAGAGTTGTTGAAGGTACGTCAGGTCCATCCACAACCCAGAGATGTCCCTCTCCCAACTGAGATCTAATAATGACTCATTAAAAGCAAAACAAAACAAAACAAAAGCAACCGTCCTTGAACTGCTGTGAAGCCCAGGCTCTCACAGGCTGATTTTGTCCATTTCTCACTACGTCCTTTCAACTGCCTGTGCACCAGGTCATTTTCCACATTTTTAAAATGAGAAGACCAGGGTTCTGGGAAGGTAAGCCACAAATCCAGATGACAGGACTGGTAAGTGGCAAAGCTCCCCCTGAAGGCCCAGGTTCTCTTTGTGCCCAGTGGACATGGGACAGCCCTTGCAAGCCACTGCAGGAGCACCGAGCTTCATCCCGGCTCATCACCTGCCTCCTCCACATAATCTCCTATCATTGCTGTGAATGCAGTCAGGCCCAGGAGGGGGCACCTGGCATCTGCAGCTTTGAAGAGGAAACTGACATGGGGCTTATTCCTGCCCTTATCCTGTCTCTACATGTGGGGAGAGTTGAGCTGGGAGCTGTCTCCATCTAGGAGGCTGCAGGGTAGGAGTGTCACATGCAAATGAAGGCAATTAATTCAGTCCTAAGGGGCTTTGATTCCTGAGCCTTCTCCCCACCCTAACAGCTTTGCATTTGGAAGCCAGGAGACTAGCCAGCTGCCTGGCAGACAGCTGTGGAACTGGGCTGCCACAGGGTGGCCCAGAATAGCTGTAAAGCCTGTATTCCTGCCTTGCTGAGCAGCTCACCCACTACATGGCGGGTTGGGGGACAGCAGGGGTGGGAGTGGAGATGGGGGTAGGGCTGGCTAAGGAGGGTCCGATTGACTGGAATCCTGGGCCAGGATATCAGTAAGGCTCTGAAGGAGCTGAGGGCTTGTGGTGCTCAGTCCTGTGAGCCAGACAATCACCCACTGGGAGAACTTGGTCCATCGACCACCAACCCCCCTGCTCCAATCCTGAGTCCCCTCCTCCTGTGAAAGTGACACATCTGAGCCACCGTATTTGGCAGAGATGTTTCAAGGGTTCTCTAAGCATTTGATTCTAACCTTGCTTTTTAAAAATATATTTTAAACTATTTTGAAAACTGTAGTAACAGCAAAAGACTCTCAAATGCATACGTTCTCTACCCAAATGTGACACAGGCACAGCCTCATCATAACTTGGGCTTCTCCTGGGTCAGTGAAGAGTGTTCCAGGGATGCAAGGTAAGGAGTTTAAAAGTAGAAGACCTGTTGCCACTGCAGCTATTTATTTACATGCTCCAGGACTTTCTGGACATGAATGACAAAGCCAGTTAGAGGCCCAGTCTCATGTTGACAAGTGCACCTGACATCCACTGCATTCTTTTTTATAGTTCGGGACAGCTTCTTTTTTTTTCCTCATTGATTCACTTTACAACAAGGCAGCATTGGAAATTGGGGGCATACGAGTGGTTGCACAGCATCTCTGTGTAGAAGAGGCTGAAGAGAGTCTGACAGCAAGCAGGGCTTGAAGTGGTGTCTGCTAAAATAGAGACAATTTTGATTTGGGGCAAGGATAATTGGTGTGGGAGGGCATGCTCCATTGCTCCGAAAACACTGTCTTTACTGGTTTCACGTACTGGGATCATGGATAAGATTTCATGGGAAATGATTATTAGCACTGCTCACACAAATTGGAGTGGGGTAATAGGGGAAGAAAACCATGGTGTCATTGCGTTAGGTGGTCTCTGTCTGCCAAGGGGGACCTGGGAATTTCTGATCCAAAGTGACAAGATTCCTCCATCTGCCTGTCTGTCCAACTGACAGTCCCCTGTGGGGAGAGATGACAAATAACATCCTCCAGGGTCTGGAATGAACCTCCAGGGAGAAGGAACATGTACCGAGGCAGCATAAATTCAGAGAATACCTTAAACATGAAACAAAACACAATATGTGATCATAGCAACCCCATTCCAGGGCCAACCCCTCCCCTCCCTCGCTTCTGGAGGAGCCCTGCCTTGCCCTGTCCTCCTTTGTAACTGGGGGTGACCCTCCACAAACTTTTGTGCTGACCCAGCCTTGTGCAGAGAGCCCTGCCTCTCAGCCTGCGGAGCACCAAGGGCTTCTTTGCAGTGGAGACTTTCAGGGAGCGTGGCACTGGGTGGTCCTGCTTGCTGAGCCCCTCTGTGCGGGACCTGGATGCCATGCAAAGGAATCTGTTCCAGCCTGAAGGGGGGAGACCTGGTCCCTGATCCTGAAAATTGCCAGTCCTATTAGGAACAATAGCCCTGGCCCCAGGGAGCTCCCGGTGGGACAGGGGGGATCCAGGTCCTGCCTCGGATCCTACACTGATGAGATAGACACAGCTCCCGTCCCCAGGGAGCTCTCCGTGGAAGCAAGGAAAGCAGCTCCTGCCCCAGGGAAGCCTCCAGTCTAAAAGGGAGATCAAGCCTCTGCCGTTAGGGATTTCCCAGTCTGATAGGAGAGACACAGCTTTGGCCTTGGAATTTCCAGAATTTGGAGAAAAGTTACTCTTTGCTGGAGAGGGCTTCTAATTTTCGGGGTAAGGACACAGTCCCTGTCCTCCAGGTGTCCCCACTCTGGCCTGGGGGAGAGGCCACAAGTCTAATGGGAGGTTGAGGCACAGACAGAACTAGGACGGGTCAAACACAGATGTCAGCTTAAACCCATCAGGCCAACACAGGAAAGCCCCACTGAGCAGAGTGGGAAGAGCTGTGTGACCTTGGACAAGTCATTTGACCCCTCTCAGCCTCAGTGGGTGTGAGGATTAGGTGAGGTGAAGATATATAAAGTGACACCCAGTAAGGCCATTGTTATTATGGGGAGGGGACTGAGGTTGGGGTGTTCCTGGAGGCATTTGTGCATCTGTGCCAATGTGTGCAGGAGGGCAGGCGCAAGTGGCCATGTCCTTCTTCCCCTGTGGGTGATCGATGGCCTGCATAGGGCGGGGCAGGACCCGCCCAGGCCATCCTGGAGAGAACCATTGTCTTGGCAAATGATGTTTGGCTTCCCCGCAGGGGCAGCCCATCTGCTTTTATTGTTTCCATCAACAGCAGGCTTGGGAATCCACCCCCACCCAAGCCTCACACCTCAAAAACCTGTGTAGGGGTGTTGTTTGGGGGATCCTCAGAGCCCCCCACCCTTGCCCCAACCTGGAGGCTTCCATCTTTGTGCTCCTCTATCCCAGTATCCCACACTTAACCTCTTAAACGGGAGTCCTACCTGTTACATTACAGGTACTCACCACCCCTCCTCCTCCTTTCCTAAGCAATCCTCCTGGCCCCCTGTTCCCCAAATTCCATTATTTTAGTGCCCAATTTAACACCACTTGCTGTTTGGTCAAACCCATCACTTAATCATCAACTGACAAAATGCCTGCTGTGGGCTCTGGCAGAGGCCAGTGTTGAGTGGAAAGACACCAGTAGTCAGACAAGCCTGGGTATGAATTCTGGCTCCTGCACTTAATAGCTGTGTGACTCTGGGCAAGTCAATTAACTTCTCTGGGCTTCAGTCCCATATGTGAAAGATGAATGTTTATTTGGGTATCATTTATTGGGCATTTACTAATCTATGCCTAGAGCTTTATATGCACAATCTACTTCAGCCCTTTGGAGGGGGCAACATTTTTCAGATTTGAACCCGTGGCCATCTTACTCTAAAGGCAGGGTTCTGACCACTCTTCAGTTATACTCAGTGGCCAATACTAGTGCAGATATGCTGTGACTCTCAGAGATGAGCCTGGCACACAAAGGGCCCCTAAAAACTCCTAAATTCTACAATTACTTCATCCCAACTGCTCTAGATTCTAGTAGGGGTCTCATCCCTTGTACCCCCACACCCATCCATATGTTCCAGATGGCCCATGCCAGGCCATCATGCTGCAGTGTGGAGGCTGCCCAAGTTGGGACTGTCTAGACTGTTTCGTCTACTATAATCAGGCACAGAAATCATCCTCACCTTCCAGAGGGATGCGGAGTGCCCAGTACCAGAGGGATTTACCAGAAAGCTTGCTTCCCCTCCAACCTCACCAGTCATGGTCCTTTGCTCCAGGGCCAGCTCTTACCCTGGGCTGGCCAGCAGGACCTAGGGATAACCTGTGTCTTGCAATTTCCAGGTCATTCCTGTCCCCTTGACCAAGATTTCCACTCAATAGAACAAGTATGCACAGAACACCTACTGTGCATCAGGCCCTGGGACCACAAATGAATATGACCCAGCTCTGCCCAGGGACGTGCAGACCGCAAGAGACAGTGGGGGAAGGGGGGGATCAGGAGGCTTCCTACAAGAGGGGACATCTGACCTTGACCTGCAAGGCTGGGAAGGCTTTGACTGAACACCGAACAGGGACGCACTTCAGATGGAGAGAAGGAGGCCTAAACAAAGCTCAGAGAAGTCAGGGCATAGAAATGCTCAACCCTCCGTCATGGCAGATGAGGTTGGGGATGTGGTGGGAGGCAGGTAGAATAGTTAATTGAGCGGCAACAGGGATGCACTGAGGGGTTTAGGGCTGGGGAGAGGGAGCTGTCTGAATGGTGAAGAGGAAGGCAGAGAAAACGCCGTCATTTTCATGTGGATGAAGGGGAAGGAGGCTTGGAGCAAGGTTGGTAGAGGCCACAGGGCCTGCTGAGCTGGCCTTCCTGAGGAAGGCGGTGGCCAGAGAAGGCAGGGGGCAGAGACGGTAGGAAGGCCCTGGGGTCACCAAGGCATGATCGTGCAGGATCATGAGCAGGAGGCCGGAGGGAGTGTGCGTGTGTCCTCCGTCCCATTCTTGGGTCTCTAAAGAGACAGCCTATAGTTGCTTGCCCTGGCTGTGCCTGAGAACAAAAACTCAGCCAGGGCAGCCCAGAACTTGCCAGCCAGGAGGTTTTCCTCTTCTGACGTGGCCCTCATTAAGCCACTTGGCACATATCATGGCTGGACTCCTGAGGTGGCATGTGTGTCACCTGTTAAGATGACATAGATGGTGGCTAGAGGGTTTGGGCAATGACACAGCCCAGGTCCAGGATCCAGCAGAACCATCACCCAGAGGAAAAGAAATGGCTTGTGAGCTAGTGCCATTAAAAAAAAAAAATCACTGCAAGACAGAGGTTTGGAATTGGGAGTAAGTCACATGGATGCCTCATGATGAATGAGTGGCTCTTGGCAAAATCAGCACAGCCACACTTGTCTCATTTTGAAAGCAGAGACCCTTTACCCTTAAAAAAAAAAAAAACTCTGACTTTAGGACAAGAAGAGAGGAGGAGTCAGAGAAGGTGCCTGTAAAAGTGTGACTCCTGTATGGGTAGGAGGAGGTGCGGTGATGTGGGGCAGGGCCAGAGTCAGGTTTCTCTGCAGGGTCTCTAAGCCCTGAGTTTTTGATCCATTTTCTCCTTGTTGTGGAGCCGCATCCCGACCCCATCTGGGGATGTACACTCCCCCTTGGCACCGAGGGTATACACCATGCTGGCATCCAGCAGGCATTATTGACTGTCGCACCCACACCCCTACAGGCAGGTGTATTCTCTCGGTTTTTTGAAGGGCACATTGAACTCAGAGAAGTGTGTTCCTTTGTCCAGGATCACTCCCAGATCCTCTCAGCCTGCCCGCAGAGGGGTGGTACTGAACGCAGGCCGGGACAATTCTGCGTGCCAGCAGCCTGGGAGGTGGGGACAGCGTGGAGTGCGCTGTCCAGGAGAGACCAGAGGGAGGCGAGGCTGCGGGAGCACCGAGTGGAGGACGGGAGCAGACTTGGCGGGAAACCCAAGATCCCTCTGGTCTCAAACCGCCGCCGCCACAGGCGGCTGAAACCCTCTTGCCAGCAAAGAGAAAAGCGGGCAGTGGGGACGAAGAGGGACTGAGCTGGACGTCAGAGGGCAGCCCGGTGCCATCGGGGTTGCTGGGGCAAGGCGCTGGCCTGGGGTCGGATAGGAGGGCACGGGGCCACTGGCGGTGCTGGCGTGGGCGCCCTGAGCTCCCCATTCCCCGCAACACACCCCAGCCCCCTGGGCATAACGGAAAGGGGCATGAGGGCATGAGGGCACTCGGAGTGAGTCTTCGAGGCTTCTTCCAACGGCGGCGGACTCCCCAGTCCATTTTCCAGATCTGAGAGGCCACCCAGAGACTCAGAGACAGAGAGACAAAGAGAGACCGGGTCCCAGAAGGAGAAAGCTAGGGCGGAGGACAGCGGACGAGGGTAGACCCCGGAGAGGGCGGCCAGGGCGCGCGCGGGCACAGTGTCAGCGCGCAGGAAAGTGCGCGGCCGGCGGGAGGTGGGCGGACGAGGAGGCGGGGAGCCCCGCCGGGGGCCGGGGTGGGACGCGGAGGGAGCGAAGGCGGCTGACCGACGGGTCCGACGGCAGGGAGGCGGAGAAGAGAGAGGCCTCCTCACCTCCAGCCTCTGCGCCCCGCGTGCCCCGTCCCTGAGCGCGCCAGGTTGCCCACCTTTGTCCGGGCGCGGAGCCAGGTGAGGCTGGAGGGCGGGGCCAGGGGCGGGCCAAGGCCAAGCCTTACCTGTCCTGCCGGCGGGGCGGGGGTCGAGAGGCGCGAGGCGGACGCCTGAGGGAGCCGAGGGCAGCCGGGGCCCGAGCCGCGAAGCGGGGACTGTGCGGAGAGGTGCGCGGGCGGTGGGAGGATGTGCCCAGGCTGAGCTGGGCTGGAGGGAAGGGGGAGGCGGCAGGCGGGGCGGGGCAGAGCGGGGCGGGAGCGCGGGGAGGGGGTGGGGAGGGCGGCGAGCGGCGGGCTCCGCCGCCCCCCAGCGGAGGGGCAGCCCTGGCCAGGCCGGGCCCCGCGCGCTCCCGGCCAGCGCGCCCTCGCCAGCTGCGCTCGGCGTTCCGGGTCCGCTCCCCAGAGGCCCGGCCGCCGCCGCCGCCGCGAGGGCGCGGGGCAGACAAAGGAGGCAGACAAAGGCGGGCGCAGCCGGGCGGCCGTGCGGGCACCGGGCAAGGCGCGCCCACTCCTCCCGGTGCGTATGAGGAGCCTTGGAGTTGCCAGAGGGGCGCGGGACGGGAGGGGCGCGGGCAGCGGCGGCGCATCAGGAGCGGCCCCGCCGGGAGCGGGCAACAAAGGGCTGCGGCAGGGGGTCCCTGGTGGACCCCAACAATGGATCGGAGCTGAGCTCAGCTGCCGCCACGTCTGGCCATGCAGGGGCCCGCTGGTCCCCAAAAGGATTATTCCGCCTAGGCTGTCAAATGGGACGGAAAAATGCCCGGTGTGCGGGAGGCGGAACGGGGCACGGCGGGGCCTTTGTAGCCTCGGAAAGTGTTCAGATTGTGAGGCAGATTCTAGGAGAGAGCGCTCTTCCATGTGGGGGTATAGGGGGAATTAAAAGCGCTACCAGGTGAGAATTGGGGGCGCTTATAGCCGCACTACTGCCCCCCTCTACCAACACACACTGCGAGGAAAGAAAGACAGTGCCCCTACCCAACGCACACACACACACACAAACACACAGGGAAAGGATAAAGACAATCCCCTACCCAGTGCGCACACACAGGCACACACACGGTCCGCCTCTTGCCACGCCCCGTCCAAAGTCAGTCTGACGCTTCCCAGCGTGGCCCACTCCTGACAAAGTCAGCGCCTAGGGCCCGCTCATCAATCACCGTGCAGGGCGCCACGTCCCGCGGACCCTGGGAGTTCGGGAATGCTGTGTTACGGGTCCCGCGGCCCCCATAACTCATGGCAGGGTCAATGGGGCCACAGGCACTGCAAAGATCAAAGAGCAGTGGGGCGGGACCCAGGCTCGGGAAGCAGCAGCCTCTCCAGGCACTCGGAGCTCTCCCGGTGGCTTCCATTTCTACTGTTGTTTCTTGAAATTATGGCTCAGAGGTTTAAGAGCTCCATTCTTAATCAGGCTAGATGCCTGGGCTCCTCTTCTGATGCCATTCACCATCCCCTTGGGCAAGTCACCTAACCTCTCAGAACTCATCATTATCCCTAACTCTCAGGGTTCAAGGATTAAGTGCCATGGCTTGTGTAAGAAGATAATGTTTCTAAGGTCCTGATCCCATAGGAAAAGCTCTAGAAAAATTAACTGCTACTGTTAGTATAAGATCAGTCTGACGGGTACCAGGATAGACTGAATTATGAGCAGAGCAGAGACATGATCTGATTTGGGTTTTAGCAAATATACTCTGATTCCTAGAAGTTGAGAATAGACTACAGTGGGGCAAGGACAAAAGCAAGGAGACCAGTTAGGGACTGTGACAGAGAAGAGGTAATGGTGGCTTGGGTCTGGGAGGAGGACAGAGGGCATAATTCTCCATTTTAAGGATGAAGCTGTGGCCAGGCATTCACTGAACTGGAAGCAAAATAGCAGACTCTGGTTTAAATGTTGCTGCTATGGCTCTTCCCCAGGGCTGGTAATCTTTTGCCTTGTTTGGACTCTGTTCTCTGGGTTCTTCCAGATTAATGCAGTAGGAAAAAGTGGATGTTAGGAGAGGCCTGAACTCCTACCCCATCCAGGTTATGGTGACTTTAGGCCTCACTTTCCCTACAGCTGAATGGCCAAAATGGAAATAAATATCCATCAGCTGATGAATGGGTGAACAAAATGTAGTATATACCCACAATGAAATATTATTTGGCCATTAAAAGCAATGAAGTACCAATACATGCTACAATCTGGACAAGTCTTGAAAATACTGTGCTAAGTGAAACAAGCCAGACATAAAAGGCCACATAGTTTCTGATTTATGTGAAATGTTCAGGTCTGTAGAGACGGAAAGTAGACTAGTGGCTGCCAGGGGAAGGGGACAGGGGAGGCTGGGAGTGACTGTTCATATGTGGGGTTTTTCTTTCTGGGATGATGAAAGTGTTGTGGAATTAATAGCGGTGATTGATGCATAACTTTGTGAACACACTAAAACCACTGAATTGCACACTTTAAAAGGGTGAACTTTATGGTTTGTGAATTGTATTTCAGTTATTTTTTTTTAAAGTGGCAGTTGAGCTAGATCCAGGGTTCTTATCCTGTGGACTAGGATGACTTCTGAGGGCCCAGAAACCTCTGAAATTGTGGAAGACATGTAGCGTCTCTGCATTTCTGTGGGTAGAAGTTCAAAGTTTAAGAAGAGACGATCTGTAAAGTGCCACAGACCAACAAGAGTTCAAAGACACTGGAGAGTCAGCAGAACCCCGGAGGGAGGGACTGGTGTGTGTGGGCTCTATCGTGGCTGAAGTGTTGGGAGCCATCAAATATTACTGGCCTGAGGTCAGGGCTCTGGTTTGGGTCTGAGGTCAGCAGTGGACTCCGGGATCTGGGGCAGGTGTATAGGCCAGGCCTCATACCAGAAGATCAGAGGAGGGAGGAGGAGCGGAGCTGTCTGTCTGCTGCATTCTCCTGTCTGTTAGGCATCTCTGGCCATGAGGATGCATGTCCTCCCTTAGGGCATCTTGGGGGCTGCCAGCTTCCCTGGGAAATGGAAATGGGGAGGCGGCACAGCTAAGGGTGTTCTGGATGGGGTTTTGAAGAGCATGATGGCTGGTCCAGATTGTTTGCTCTAGGGGCTTAGATGCTGTGTTAGATCTTAATATCATTGTCATAAATAACAGCCATTAACTGAGCATTTATGTGCCAGTCATGTGCACTTCATATTTTCACACACATTATCTCATTCCTTGCTCAATCCTATGAAACTGGTGCTACCATTATTCTGTTTTACAGATGGGGAAACTGAGATTCAGAGAGGGAAGGGCCTCACAGCTGGTTAAGGGGCAGCAGTGGGCAAAGAAGTAGCAGGTTGGGCACATGAACAGCCTGGTGGGTGCAGGGGTAACTGCAATGAGCATCCCACAGCCTTTGCTCCATTTTCAAAAGCAACTTTTCTCTGTGCACCGGCACCTGTGGTCCAAGCACTGAAACAGAAGCCCTTTGCTCCTCATTCAGACTAAGTTAGGATTCAAGTCAGGTAAGTGGCAATGAGCCCTTGTCAGCTGTCATTTCATTCCTCCATTCTTTCATCCACTCAGTTATACACACTCATTGAGAACCTGGATTTGGCCAGGCACTGGGTGACGTGCTAGACTAACGAATGAATGAGGCTGAGTCTCTGCCCAGGGGGTGTCCCGGCTGGCTGGGTCACTGAGCGTCGGGGTGTCAGTGGGATTGTCACCAGGCTATCTGTGGCTGACTCTCTGTGGCTCCCCCACCCCTGTGTTTGGTGTCCTGGGAACCCTAGGCAGTGATAGATGATATGTCTCTTGACTAGTTGGGTGGGTATAGGAGGGCCTTTAAAAGCATCTTTGGGAGCTGGACACCTCATTGCCTGTTGTTTTACTCAGGTCACTCAGTGTGTGTTTGTTCCATGAACCCTAGGAATCCTCCTTTGCCCATGCAGGCCCCAGCCTTTGCAAAACTTTCTTGCATCTCATCTTCTAGTTTCAATTTAAATGTCTCTCGGGAGTGATTTCTCTCTGTCCCCATTGCAGACCCTCAAGGGACCTGCTCCAGTTGGCAAAAGAGCTCTCTCTCCTAAACATCCATCCTTCCTTCCCAGATGCCCTCCTACATATTGTCATTACGGCGAAAAATATGCAAATAACTTTGAAAACACTCTCCTAGCAAATGGGTATTCAAAAATGTAATAAATTAACCCCATAATGTAATCTGGGTCCTACAACCATCCATCATGTTGATGCGATTAAGCTATGAAGACCTAGATACAGCAGAGCCGTGTAGATGGAAATGACAGATGAGTCTTTACACCTCCCCCATGGCCCCATGCTACCCCTACTCCCAGCCCCAGCTCCTGGTTCCCATGGAACTCAAGGCCATCAGAGCTTTAGGGAACATCTGTCCAGCCTGTTCACTTCACAAATGAGGAGACAGAGGCCTTTTTGATGTTAGGAGTTAGATCAGTTTGAATCCCTCCTCTTTTGTCTACCAGCCCACCTTCCTCTGTGTATTGTTAGCTCTGAATCCAAAGCCCCAAACTCAGGAATTTTTATCCGTGGGTTTCTAGCTGATAAGGTAGGTACCCCAGAGTCAAACAAAGGCTGCTGGGACCTCAGTGTCCCCATTGGAAAAATGGGAGTGTTGGGTTGTGTGTCCACCAAGGTTTCCCTGAAGTTCTCCTGTGTGTCAGGAGACCAATGGATGGCTTGCACTGTGTCTTCTCAGGGCGGGGGGCTGGGGCCATGGAAGGAATGCCTGGCATGAGCCCCCTTGTTGCTCACACTGTGTCCCCACAGACTCCTGTGGGCTGGACTTCCTCTTCCCCAGGGCCCAATCCCAAGGGACCCGTTACAAGGGCCTCCCCTCCTCCCCAAGACTGCCACTACCTGTCATCAATGAAAAAGCTGCTTGAGCAGCCTCCAGAGAGGGACCAGGGAGGACCCTGCTTTCCCCAGTGGCCAAAGTATCTGCAGTGATTAAATCCTAAGGAGCCAGGGGACATTGTCTATAAGCCAGCGAGCTGCTTTGCTGGCTCTGTGTGAAAACGGTCCTCTGCTATATGGCAGGACGTGCGGAGGGTCCCCAAGTCTTGAGAAAGGTTGCTGTGCCCAAAATATGCCATCAGGTGGATCAATTCCTGAAATAAATTATCCATCCCTTAGGGTTAAGCACTGCAATTGTATGAAATGCCCTTCCTTGGGAACAGCTCAAACTGCTGTGTGGATTTCTTGGGCATTAGGGTCCCTGGGGAGCTTGTTAAAGGGCCGATACCTTGCTGTGCACCCAGACTGAGCCCTACATCTTGGAGGCCCGGATTCCAGGTGTTTAACTGGCTCCCTAGGGATTCTGATGCAGATTTATAAAGACTGCTTTTGAGAAATGCTTTGCTGGCATTCCTGACTCAGTGGGCCAAGTTACTTATTATTGCCCCTGCCCCAACGCCATCAGAAGTGGATAAATGCAGGTCTGAAGGCATCTGGGTGAAGGGCCAGTGCAGGTTTCCACTACTGAGCTGTAAATAGTAAGCATTTCTGGTTAGATCTGTGTACAAAGATGTGTGTGACTCCTAACAAGCTGTTACATCTCTGGAGATCAGAGACAAGGCCCGCCCACCCCCTGGCTTCTGATCCTGACTTGTGCCCATAACTCTGAAGCCACTTCTCTGCCCTTAGTTTTCCCACCTGTAAAATAAAGGGGCTGAAAATAAGCTGAAGCCTTGGAGTCAGACTGGGAGTCAGAACTAGGTTTGTATTCCAACTGTGTAATTTTGGCAAATAACATCTCTGAGCCTGTTTTACCATCTATAATGTGGGGCTGTAAAATGGGTGGTTAATGAGGGAATTAAAGAAATCAGTGCTTGATCTTACTAGCTGATGGACTGTGACTGTAATGGGGATGTGGGGGGGACTTGGTGATGGGGGGTCTAGTAAACATGTTCCTCATGTAATTGTAGATTAATGATACCAAAAAAAAAGAAATCAGTGCTTCATATATAATAAGTGCTCAATCCATGTTAGTAATTATTTTAATATTAATCTGATTATCTCCCAGGGGATTCTCAGCCCTTCCAGAGTCCATGCCTCTGGGAGACTACAGAGCTATAAAACGTAGTGGCAGAAGACACCTCCGCCGGCCCCCCTCCCTCAGTAGCTGTGTGATTCGGATATAGGTTCACCCCTATGAATCTCCTTTGGCTCATCTGTAAAATGGGACAATCTTAGTAATGGAATCATTTTCAAGATTTGTGTCCGTGAGATAATCCACGGACACACTTAGCCCAGTGCCTGGCACAGGGCTGGAGCCCTTAAAAGGTCAGTTATTGTTATGATACTCAGGCCGGAGGTTCTATCTTCTTGGGAAGGAAAGCCAGGCTGCATTTAGGTTCTGGGTGCGGGCGGGGGAGGGGGAATGTCCCCGGTGCACCCCCAATCCTCTCTTGTCTCCGCCCCGGAGCCGGCGGATTCGCTTTCGGTTGGGCAGTTGAGGATCCCGGGATGGTGACTCCGAAGCTAGCAGTAGATGTCGCTGTCCTTAGTCCCTAGCTGTGCCCTCCACCTGGTCCCCACCAGCAACACGTGCCCGCTTCCTCCCAGAGCTTCCTAAGGCGAGGGAAATGCCTTGAGGAGGAAAATACGTGGCGATCCGATGTGGAGACCAAAGTTATCTTTTTTCGCGCGCACCCCAAATTGAAACGCCGCGCGGTCTTAGCGCGCTTGGGCCCGGAGATCCCCGCGCCGAGCCCGGGTCCCGCCCCCGCCCGAGCCCCGCCCCCCGGCTGCCGCTCCCTTCTGTCCCCGCGGTTGGCTGCGCGCTGGAGTGGGCGTGGTTGCCGGAGGGCGTTAGGACCCTTCGGAGCGCCGGCGAGTCACCGAGCTGCGCCCAGGTCGTGGGTAGAGCGGGAGGCTCGAGTGGTCTGGCCGGTGGCTTCCCGCGCGGGGGCCGGACCCCAGCCCAGGCACCGAGGCCGGAGCCGGTACCGGGGGCGGGGGAGAGGGGCGGGATTCCTTCCGGGGAGGGATCTAGCCAGCAGGGGGTGGAGTCTTATCAGCCTAGTTTCGCTCTTCTAGTGTCCGGCTTTACGCTCCCAGGCCTGCTCATCCAGTTGTTCCTTCTGCGGCAGCGGCCATGCCCTCTTCGCGGGCACAGCTCTGGCCTCTCCTACCCACGAGACGGCAGGGCGAAGCGGCCACTGGACAGGCTGATCGGGGCGCAGCTTATGACCCCGACCTGTGACGCCAGCGCGGTGGGGGGGCCCTTCCCGGCTGCCCGGATTCTGTGTGCAGGGAGGGTCCCGACCCTATCACCCCCGCACCGAGGAGAGGGGTCATGGAAGCAGGTGGGCCCTGCGGTTGCATTGGTCTTTGGAACTAGCCCCTACTCCTGCCCCATCTCCTAGGTGGCTGGAAGGATGACCACGCTCACGCGACAGGACCTCAACTTTGGTCAAGGTAGGGAGGCTGGACTTGCGGACCCGAGGTGGGATTGAGGGACGGCCTGGGCGGACGGGCTTCACCCAGCGCACCGGATTTTGCCCCCTCGCAGTGGTGGCCGACGTGCTCTGCGAGTTCCTGGAGGTGGCCGTGCACCTAATTCTCTATGTGCGTGAGGTCTACCCGGTGGGCATCTTTCAGAAGCGTAAGAAGTACAACGTGCCTGTCCAGGTGAGCCCCCACAGCCACCTGGGGCCACTGGCTCACCCCCCAGTTACAGAGTGCGTAGAGGATGGATTTTTAAAATTCTTCCACCTTCAGGCCAGCGCTCTCATTCCCCACGGCCTGGCCTTGCCTTCTAGTTTCCGACAGCTGCTGGTAGCCTGGTAGTTTCCCCGCCCTCACTGCTGTGGCAATTCCCTTTCCCAGAAGTTAGGGACCCAGACTTTAGATTAGAGTTGCACCCCTGCCCCCACTCCACGTAGTTGCATTTTAAAGAGTTCCTGAAGCTGGTGAAAGTTTGGTTTGGGGAGGGGTTCCTGTAAGTTCAGGCACCTTCTTTCACCCCTCGTTTACCCTAATTGTGATGGGGTGTTTTAGGTTAAAAGGCAGACAAAGCAGCAAACATGCTACTCTATCTCTGGTCTCTAGAAGTGCCTGCCTCTTAGAAGGCACTCAGTAAACATCAAAATAAAAGACTGACTACTGGAAGGTGTTGGAGGCTTAAAGGTTATCCAGGGAAAAGGAAAAAGAATTGGCAATTACTGAGCACCCATTGTGTACTAGGTACTTATCTTAATCCTCACTTTTTCTTTATGAGATTTTCTACAGATGAAGTAATTAAAGCTCAGAGAAGTTAAGTAATTTGCCTGAGGCCACACAGCTCCTTAGTTACAGATTCTTAACTTCTGAAAATTGATTAAATTTCTGGATCCCCGTTCTGGAAAAATGCCTGAATGCCCAAATACTCATAATTTTGGTACTTATCAGATTGGAGGACCCTATGGACCCCACATTAGGAACCCCTAATGCTGTATTACATGCTGATGTTGAGATTGAATCTTATCCTCTAACTTATCTTCTTCTGTGGATAATTCAGTTCTTTGCCTATGATGGGAAGTCAGTGTCTTGAGTAGGGTGCCCTAGGGAACTGCTGGGCCTCTCTCCAAAGGCAGATAGGGCCGTGGGCTCCAGGAGGGGGTGTCAGGTGGTTTCACTACTGGAGCTGTGGGCCTCACCAGCCATCACGGGATTATGTGCAGATGTCCTGCCACCCAGAGCTGAACCAGTACATCCAGGACACGCTGCACTGTGTGAAGCCACTGCTGGAGAAGGTGAGGGCACCAGGCGCCCTGACCTGTCTTACCCCCAGTCTGCTCCTCTATGCTTCAGGATGAGGTGATGCTGGGACCATGTGGGGTCCCCATGGCTCCCAGAATCCTGCCTCTTCCATGCACCCCGGACGCCACCCCTGCTCAAGGATAGGCCCCAGGTCACGTGAGCCATGTTGAGGGTGTGCTGGGCCTGGGAGTCCTGGTTGGTGGAGCTGGCTCTCTGACGGGCTGGCCCTGGAAGGTTCTGAGTTTTGCTCACATTTGCTTTTCTCCCCTCTGCCCCCGGTTGTCTGGGCTCGGCCCCTTCCAGTTTCCTTCTATCTTGCTGTGCTCTCTGAGACAATCTGATACCTCCATGGGGCCCAGGCAGCCCCTCCTCTCAGCCAGTGCGGCTCATGTCTGGGGGTGCTTATGTGTACTTCTTAAACCTCTCTCTGGGCTCTCAAGGACCCTTGGCCCAGAAGCTGAGCAGGGCTACTATGTGCCCTTTCCCATCCTTTCTTGGACAGGAAGGGTGTGGTGGCAGCAGGGTGGGGTGTCGGGTTCTGGAGCAGGGGATTCCTGTCCCTGCAGAATGATGTGGAGAAAGTGGTGGTGGTGATTTTGGACAAAGAGCACCGCCCAGTGGAGAAATTCGTCTTTGAAATCACCCAGCCTCCGCTGCTGTCCATCAGGTGAGCTGCCTCTCCCTAATCCACCTGCTAGCTGGTGTGAGGACCCTAGCAGTACGCCCAACCTTGACCACCTTCAGGCAGGCCCTGGAGGCTTTGGTAAAATCTGAGAGGAGAGACGGTAACATGTGCAATATAGTTAGTGGCTGAGTCACAGCTGGCTATCCAGAGGTCTCTGTGGATATGACGCAGGTTACACAGAGACCCTTCTTTCACATCTGGACAGTCATAGCTTTGGTGAATGGCTAGTCACAACCCCATTTTAAATGGAGAAACCAAGGTCCAGAGAGATGACATGAGCTACGTAAGGTCACCCAGATGGTGGCAGAACCAGGGCACAGACCCAGTTTCTTGGCTTCCCAAATGTCCAGGTCATAGTGGACCTTGGGCAGGTATATTGGCTGGTAAGCTGCTGGCTGCCTGTGGTGTCAGGTCACTGGAATCTCCACTTAGTGTGTGGCCTCAGGCAAGCCCCTTTTCTTCCTGGCTTGGTGACCCTGGGGATGAAGAGGCTTGTGCTATGTCCTGGTTCTGATTCTTCTGATTCTGGGCTGCACATTAGAACCACCTGCAGGGGCTCTCTACACTCGCTTTCACCCATTCTGACTTAATTTGGCTGGGATGGAACTCAACGCTGGTTTTAAACTTCCCCGATGACTTTAACGGAGATAGGTGGTCGGGCCCTTACACACTCAGGCCAACACACTCAAAAGCACTGGAGGGGCTGGATCCCCAGGTCAGCTTCCAGAGTTGACTGTGTGCTGGGGGAAAGGGGCAGCAGTGTGACAGGAGAACCTCCCCTGTCCTTCCCAGCTCAGACTCCTTGCTGTCTCACGTGGAGCAGCTGCTCCGAGCTTTCATCCTGAAGATCAGTGTGTGTGATGCTGTCCTGGACCACAACCCCCCAGGTGTGCTCTCACCCCACTCCCTCTTCCCTAGGTAGCCACAGATTGGACTGTGGTCTCAGGTCCCTGTGTGGCTGCACAGAGCCTCTTCCCTCCCTTCCTGCCTTTTAGAACCCCTCTAAAAGTCCACTTCCTCCCGGAAGTTTCCCTGATTGACTCCACCTGGCTTCAGTCTCCCAGATGACTGTGTCTTATCCTAGCACTTGGTATACACTCTGCCCTGTGGGGTTGCTGGGCCAGCTAGGGAGACAGGAACAGGCTGTGCCCATGGCAGGCATGGGGTGGCCCAGCCTTGACTAAACTCTTCCTTCCTTAGGCTGTACCTTCACAGTCTTAGTGCACACAAGAGAAGCTGCCACTCGCAACATGGAAAAGATCCAGGTCATCAAGGTGAGGGGACCTTGGTCTAGGGATGGGCAGGGAGATTGCTGGGAGGCTTTGAAAACCACATGCCCCAATTCTGAGAGAGCAGAGGTGCGGCTTATGGCAGTGCCTGGCCTCCAGTAAGCTCTCACCATGTCTTACCCATGTGGCCACATTCCTGTCACTGCCCCACCTGTACATTCAGCCCTGACGGGGGGGGGCGGGGTGCAGCCACATGCTGGGGCTGCCGGTCAGTAGGGGCTCTCAAGGGAGGGGGTTCTTGCCTATCAGTTTCAGAAGCGGTGCTTGGGGCTTGTTAGATCACTTGGGTTCCTGACTCTACAGACTCGGCCTCTCTGGCAGAGGGACCTGGAATCTGTGCTGTCAGCAGTTCCCTGGTGATGCTATGTTCCCTGAAGTCTGAGGACCCCAGCCCTGGATGGGGAGGGAGTAGTTGAGTGAGGGCAGGCCATGGCCCGGCCTCCTTCCACCCCCTTACCGTGGTCCCCTCCCTAGGACTTCCCCTGGATCCTGGCAGATGAGCAGGATGTCCACATGCATGACCCCCGGCTGATACCCCTAAAAACCATGACCTCAGACATTTTAAAGGTGAGCTGCAGGAAATCGGGTAAGCTTTATTTAGGGTGTGCTTAGGCCTTGCCAGAGGGCTTGGTCTAGGTCAAGGTTTGGGCTAGATGACCAGTGGATGCCCAACTCCCTCTTTCCCTTAACCCCTGGCTATGACCACCCAACCCCACCCTAGGCAGAGATCTGCCTGCCGGGGCTCATGGGCCCTCCAGAGTAGGTGCCCTTGCTGTCCACCTGACCACAGCTGTTGTTCCTGTCCATCAGATGCAGCTCTACGTGGAAGAACGAGCTCATAAAAGCAGCTGAGAGTGCGCCTTCCCCCCACGGATACCACAACTGTAGGACTTTGGGGGCCCCAGCCTAGGGCAATGCTGCAGGGCCACCCTGATTCCAAGTGCTCTTATTGCCTCTACGTATAGACCACCCACCTCCAGCCCACGGCTGCCCAGGTCTGGTTGCTTCATGGAGAAATCACCCCCAGGAGGGCAGTGAACGGTGCTGGGACCTTGAATTCTTAGCCTCCTGGGGTTTGGCTGGCCGACACCGTCTCAACTACTGTGTTGTGAGTTGTTTCAATAAAGGGGCCCCAAGGGCTGAGCCAAGCTGTCACTACCTGAAGTGGGAGGGAATGGGTGCAGCCAAAGTAACCTGGAGGGAGAGGCTGCTTCTCTACCTCAGTGCCAAGGACCCTGTACCCAACCCCAGGTGGGTTTTACTGAAAACATTTATTACCACAAAATGTTGGAGGTACATGACAGTAAGTTGCCACAAACTGGTGGGTTTGCCGGAGGTTGGAACAGGGGCGGGAGCTCCCAGGGCAGGGGACCTTGTTGTCCGCTATAGGCTCAGCTATTGCCTGGAGGGGACCGGCTGGGCCAGAGGCTGGATGACTGGCTGTTGGGGGACACACGGTCAGGAGGGCCTGCGAGGATGAAGTGGGGAAGGCAGGTGGGCAGCCTCGTCCTGCCGCTGCTTGGCCTCAGGCTGGGCAGTGGAAGGGGCCGGGCTCCTGGTCATCATGTGGCTGACAATGATGCTGCTGTTGGTGACGCGGGGCCCATACCAGCCTGCCCAGAACTGGGTGTCTTTGCCTCCGTGCTGGAAGAGGATGTGGCGCACACCAGGAGGATAATCTGAAAAGGTGTGGGAGACCTGGAGGAGGGGAGGAGAAGTGACCACTGGCACTGGGGAGGGACGAGATGAGGTTAACTACTTGGCTGGAGAGGGGATAGGAGGAGCCAGGTCTTCAGGGGAGAGCCACCCTAGTTGGAAGGTGAGAGCGGGGAGCATTCTGAGCCCTGGGACTGTCCCTTGTTTCCTGCCCTCCTGGCCCTGGGAGAAGTGGGTATTGAGGGGCAAGCAGGTGAGACCTCACCTCTGTCCACCTGGCATCATTCCACTGAAGGACGGTCACAGGCGGGGGCTCGAAGGAGGCCAAGACAATGTAGTCTGCCGAGACCAGCTGTACTCGGATGCGGTAGGTGCAGCCACAGTCTGCTCTGGCGGCGAACCTAGGGGAGGGTGGAGCTCAAGACTGCTTACGCCAGAGCATGGTGGGGCACAGGGAGCCCTGAAGCCAGCTGGACCTCACAGGCAGAGCAGGGAAATGAAACTCCGAGCTCCAATTTGTGGGCCTGCTGTCTGTGTGCCTCTAGAGCCAACCCTGTCTTGGGGTATCTGAGCAGGGCCTCAGTAACCCCAGTGAAGAAAAGTGCAGTCCTTCTGGGTGTTCCAGTGAAGATGTGACCTTGGTTGTCTACAGAGATAAAGGCCCAGGCTGCTGCAGCTCTGCCACCTGTACATTTTAATGGACTAGACTGTGGATTGAGTGGGAGATCCAAGGGGTGGCCTGTGTGATGGGGCTGGTGCAGCTACTGGCCCCCTGCAGCGCTGTACACCGCTCAACCCCCATCTTCAGACCCTGGGGCCTGGCTGGAACTGGGGTCCTGCTGTCATGGGCCAAACTGGGCCTTGGCACGGCTCTGTGCCCAGAGCAGGAGCCTGGGACACAGCTGAGGGACAGATAGTGAAAGGCGTGGAGAGGCAGATAGGCAAGAGGCCATGAGTCTGTGAGGTCCAGGGAGGCTGGGCCTGGTGTCTCGTGTTCCAGTGTCTGTTGATAACAACTCATCTGTAGGCCTCAGTCTCCCCATCTGTAAATGGGTTAATGTGTCCTGCTGACGCAGGGTGGTGGGGAGGCCAGGAGGTGCCGCTGGATGAGGAAATGCTGGGTCTGTCAGCAGTGGGGACAGGCTGGGTTGGCTCGGCTCTTGGCGCAGCCCTTGGTCCAGAACACTGCTGGGCACAGTGTTCTCAGGAAGAGAAGAGGGAAGGATGCAGAGTGTGGGCCTCATGCCACAGGTCCCACTCACCAGTCCTGAACCATGATGTCGGGCCGGAATGTGTCCAGGAGCTCCTCCCAGTAGCCCTCAGCTTTGAGGTCCACCAGCTGGGACTTGAGGCACATGCTGCAGAGCAGAGGGAGAGGCTTATGGTTCCAGGCATGCTGTGAATGGCTCGGCCCTGGGGAGGTAGTTCAGGAGACCAGCAGTGTTCCCTGACCGCTGCAGGACCTCCACTAGCTGGTGCTGACTTTGGCTCCTACCTTGGTGTAGGCCCAGGGGAAACATGCAGGGAGTCTGACCTACTTGTGCCTGGGTGGCATCTGATCCCAATGACAAGTCTCTCAGGGTCCCAAGAAGGGTGCTGCTGTGATTAGGGGCAGCCTATAGACACCTGATTTAACCTAACTGCCCAACAGGCTCCTAGGCCCCTTAAATTGCTCTCCACCCCTCCATCCCTCCACCACTGTCTATTAACCCAGCCACTGAGGTTACTCCTGTTCTAGGAAATAGTAGATTTTGAGATGGTTTTGGAACCTCCTTCTTTGAGCTTCACAGAGTACCTCACTTAAGCTTGAGTTTGGCAAAAGGCATCCTGACCCTCTTCCCCTTGAACACAGCCTGCTTGGTTCAGTTTGTCTTACCCATAGGATGTAACAAAGTACTTTTTGACTCTGGAGTCAGGAAAATCTGTTCCATGCTCTCCAGGGAGGCTCTCTACCTTCCAGTGGTCCCCCCCATTGGAGTCAATTTGCCAGGATGTC
Organism: Manis javanica; assembly: GCF_040802235.1. Classification (NCBI taxonomy): domain Eukaryota; kingdom Metazoa; phylum Chordata; class Mammalia; order Pholidota; family Manidae; genus Manis; species Manis javanica. Next base: position 8,815,036 of record NC_133159.1, on the reverse strand, counting down.
ATATCCTCTAGGACAAACAGAGGCCAAGGTCAGATTCCCTGGGTAAATGCACAGTCCGGTCCTCCCCACCTGGTCCCTGGGGAAAGGAGGCAGGGAGGGATTGTTCTTGCTCAGATCTCAAGGCATGTACCCCGTGCAGTGGAGTGCCGCTAGAAGCACCCCTCTGACACATCCTCATCACAGCAGCTCTGATCTGGGGCCCACTCCCTCCCACTTTGTCCCTGACTGGCTTGACTCCTAACATGAAAATGGGAAAAAAAGTATTACCAGAAATTCTAAACCAACCTTTCCTCACTTTCATGTTGCCGAAGGACTCTGGGAAATACCCAAGTTTCAGTTCTCAAAATGTTAAATTATGAAGGGCCTGTGTTAGTATTTCTGTTCTTAATAAGCTAACGTGAGTTTGTGCCAATGTGGACCACTTACGTGATAACTGACATTCCCCCAGACACTGACTGATGTAACAGAGACCCAAGGTGACCCGAGCACTGATTTGCAGGTTTGTTGGTGGGTCATGGAAACCTACTGTGCTGACTTGGGCCCTTTCTGTCCAGACGAGAGGGACAGCTGGGAGCATGGGCATTGTCTAGGTTGGTGGCACACAGTAACCTATATTTGTGGAAGGATTCCCACCACGCTGGCTTGGCAGATTCTGGTCTCAACTTCAGACTGAGCTGAGAGGAGCCTAGAAAACAACAATTTCTCTACCAAGGGTTTACAGGACAGTGATGAGGGAACTTTTCCAAATTTCTCCCTTGCTCTCTCTACTGGGTGCCAACACCTACTCCCCCGGTGCTCTGGAGGTCGCTGAGTAGAGAACCAGAGGAGAAAGCCAGCAGCTGGGCTGCACTGAGAATAGGCCCAAGGGGAGATCTGAGCAAGTCTGGGCTGACCGCTGCTGGGCCTGGGCTGGTGCAGGGCAAGCCTACAGGTTGGCTTTGGAGAGCTGTGTGGGCTGAGCCAGCAGCCTGGCTGCGCAGCTTCTGAGTGGAATCTGGGGCAGGCAGAGAGATTGAGTGTCTGGGGCACTGTCTGTCGGGCTTCTGAGAGGGGCCTGAAGGCTTTGGCAGGACCAGCCCTATCAGCTGGAGAGTTCTAGATCTTTGGGCAAGACACTCATCTTGGGTCCTAATGCTCCCCATCTGTAAAATAGAGCCAACACTACTTATCTGCTTATCTGGCTACTCCTCAGATCCTTGGAAGGACAACGAAAGAAAATAGACATGAAAAGGATTCTAAATGTACAAACTATGCCTCTTACTTCACTGCTGCTGAAGTTCCAACAAGAAGCATGGTGCCTGGTACTAGCAGCTTAATGAAGGAAAAAAAGCCCTAGCAAATATAAGAGCATTATAAGCTAAACGGTGCTTTAAATTATGTGACTGCAGTCACCTTTCAAAAGTCCTCATTTTCTTCATCTGTACAATGGGGATAATGGGAGGATAATTACATTTGGAGGGACCTCAAGACAAATGCCTGGCATTCAGGAAGCCCTCAATAAATGTTAGGCAGCTAGGACTGAACTACTAGGGGTGAGAGGTGGATCTAGTTTGTTCATTCATTCTTGAGTACATGCTATGTGAGGGCATCATTGTGGACACGGGGTGTCGAATGGCAAGCAAGATCCATTAGGCCCCTAGAACTTGAATTTGTGGCAGAGAAAAAAACCCACAGAGATAACTAAAGGTTATGAAACTATAGGTTATGAAAAGTATTATGAGCTACATGGGGTGATATAATAGAAGTAGGGAGCACTTTTTAGATGGGGGGCCAGGGCAGGGCTCTGAACTGAGACCTGAAGGAGAAAGAGGAGGAACCAAGGGAGTGTGGCAGGTGTTTGGGGTGTGACAGACCATCCCAGGTATTGTGGCAAAGTAAGTGCAACGGCCATGGGGTTCAGGAAGGGAAGGAAACCAGCCCAGGGGAAGCTCTCCGCCCACCTTCAGCACATGGGTTACGGAGGAGATTCCTGCGAAGGCTGCAAAGAAAGAAGAAGATCTTCCAGTCGGCCACAGGCTGGTCCCAGTCCTCGGTGATGAAGCCTGCCAGCAGGCTCTTGCGCTTCCAGAGGGTGACAACGTCAATGAGGTCACGCCAGAGGCTGCAGACAGGGCGGCAGTGCAGCAGCAGCTGGCGGGCGGGCACGTGTGTGAACACCTCCAGCAGGATGTTCTCCGGGAGCTCGTTGATGCTGACCAGGGCCATGGCCGGGTGGGGTGGCGTGCACACAGGCCTGTGGGGGCAACAGTGATTATGAGCCCTTACCAAAGAGGTCGACTCCTCGGATTCCCAGGGATCTCAGACCCCAGATCCTAGGGACTCTTAATCGTGTCTGCTTGTGAAATGAGGGGTTAAGGGGCACTTGAGCATCCTTCTGGTACATAGCAGGCCCTCAAAATACAGAGTGATCGCATGTTACATGCATTTGAAAATGCAATAAAAATAGTAATAAAGTCATTAGGGAATAATATTTTAAGAGGACCCTCCCCCCATTACAAAAATAATTGGTTAATTTTAAGTTGGTGGGCCTGGTGAACTGTTCAGATTTGTAGAGGCCACACGATTTGCCTGCGAGCTCTGCGAGGGTTTGTGATGATGTTATTTCAGTGCTGTGAATTCACTGTTAGGATATAAAAGCTTTACTATATCCTCAGATTATGTCACAACCTCATTAAGTGGTTGGGCTAGTTCTGAGAAGCCAACTTCCTCTCCTAAAATAGCTCACTTTGACTTGGAAGTCAGATGTGATAAAACACCCCAATGAGGAGCCCCCCAAACAGTTCTGGGTAGGCATCAGGCCAGAACTCACTTTGAAATGCCCAGTGCCGAAGAGCAGATTTAGGGCATTGGAGCAAGACTGCCTGGCTTGCAGTGACTAGCTGGGAAGCTGTAAAAAGGAGGTGATAACTGCCCCAACCTCAGAAAGGCTGGGAGGCCTGAGTTAGTACAAAGCAAAGCATTCAGCACAGGGCCACAGAGGTGTGCTCCACAGCATCTTCCCAGTGCTGCTATCAGAGCAAAAACACTTCCCAGTAGTAGCTACCTGCCCCTAAGAACACCTTCCTCTACATCTGAACTGCAAGACATTAGGGGAATTTAACAGTCCCACTACCCTGGCGTGATTCTTGCCTGGGGGTCCTAGTTATCCAGATCTCTTAAGGGATTTACCCCAGAGCCGTTGGGGCAGGCAAGCCACTGTCACTCAGATGGGCCCTCTCTGCTTACAGGGGGGACAGGGCAGGTATAGTTTCCCATACGTAGAGACATGGGGGATACTACTCATTTTCTATAAAGATACGGCCAAAGACAGTCCCCGTATTTTCCTCATGAAATATTAAGAAAAGAGGTAGATTTGGGGGATATCTTGAATATGTAAGGTTGTAGATGAGAAACAGTTCATAGTCTTTTCAAAGCTCCTATCCCATAAATGTAAGGGTGGGCATATAGACTCTGGCCCTTGCCCAGGGAGGAGCATTTTAGCATGGCAAAGAAAAAAAAAAAACATAAATAAGGTATGTTGTGCAAAAAGGTCCGACTGAAAACTACTCTGTGAGGCCAGGTCTTCTGATTTTACAGGAGGAACGCTAAACATTAAAAAAAAAAATTTAGTTTTTAGATGTTGGCAACTTCTAAATGCACTGCTAGGCAAATAAAAGTCGCTGGGTTCCGAGTTAGAGGTGTCTTAGGTTCGAAGTGCCCTTCATCCGGGCACCCAGGGTCTGACCTTTGGCTCTGGTTACTACTTGCTATCCCCCGCCTTTCATTTCTGTTGCGGGCGTAGGGCAAAGCTTGGCTGCGCAGGGTGGGGTAAGCGGGGAAGGCCCTCCTGGTGTTCTGGGGACGGAATCACCCACGCCACCCTCGCACCCGTCGGGCTTCCCACGTGCCCTCCTGGAGCCGCACCCTAGCCTTTTCTCCGTCGACTCCCCTGCCCCCAACGACCTTTCGAGGTACTGCTACTTTGCCTATTTCTCGAAAGCTGACGCTGAGGCTTGGGCAGCTAGGCGCCCGTCCCGGCCCCCGCGGGGAATGCCGGCGGGTCCTAGATCATCCCCGGTCCCGGGCGCCGCCCTCAAAGTGTGGCCGGGTGGCCGCGGACGCCGCGCCTGCTCCCAGGCGGCCGGCCCGGAGTCCAAGTCAGAGACCCGCGGCGCGGAATCCGGCCCCGACCCCTGTCCCGCGGGTCCCGCCCCGCCTGGCGCCCACCCCGCGGCCCCGGCCAGCCCGGGACAGCATCCGTGGGCTCGGCTCACGCCCCGGCCCCCCCGGCGCGCGGCACCCAAGCCCCCTTCCACGCCTGTCGCCCGCTCCCCGCCCGTCCCCGGCTGGACGGCGACCTGGGCTCGGAGCAGGGGGCCCCAGTCTGGGTCGACCGGCGGCCTTGGCGGCGCCTTCCGCTCTCGCCCCGCCCCGCGCTCCCGTCACGCGCCGCGCTCGGGCCGTAAGCGCGGCGCCCGCTGCCTCCAGGGCCGCTGCCGCCGCCGCCGGGACCCCCGCCCAGCCTCCGGAGAGGAGTCTGGGGCCCGCACGGACGGGGCCGCGCTTCTGGGACCCCCGCACCTCGCTTCCGACTCGTCCTCCCCTCCAGGCGGCGGGCGGCCCAGCAGCCGGCACCCGTTGTCCCTCGGCTTCCTCCTCCCTCAGGCCCCGCCCCCGCGCAGGCCACTTGCGGACCTGCTCGCCCGTCCCTCGGCTCCTTGGGAGGGAGGCGGCACCCCGCCCAGGGTGATCGCCGATACTGGCTCTCACCTTCTCTAGGGCGTGACCATGGGCAGGCCTCTACTTACTCATAAGTGAAAATCTGTGTTTCTTGTCGGGCTAAAGTTCATTAATTACTTTATTCATTCAACAAATAACTATCAAGCACCTACTTCAGGCAACCAGGAAGAGTTGTCCAGGCTGTGCACTGCCCAAGGTAACCTGGCCCCAGGCCATGTTAATAAGTGGCCAGGACTGCATCTTCTGCAAGGAAGGGTGTCTTTTACTAACTTGCCATACAGCTAGTGAGTTGGGGCTCCTGCCCTAGTTGAGGCGCTAATCTAAACTCACTGTAGAATGAGATGATAAAATTTACCAGTACTTTATGAGCACCTACTGTGTGCCATGCACCATTCTATATGATTTGGCTTCATCTGAGGTCAATAAAGCCCTTGGCAGACGAAATAAAATACCAGTAAGCAGTGCCTGGGGAGGCAGTGCCCATCTAGCATGAGATGTAAGCAAGGTTTCCCCAGAAATGTCCATCAACTCCAGAGGATGAGAGCAGGACTGGAGGGTAAGAGGCTTGCAGCTCTTGAGGGGTCTGTCCCATGACCCTGGTTACTCAATGAAACATAAACCGCTTTCTGTACCTTGGACAGAAGCCATGTATGTTGCTTCTTCTGCACGTCCAGGGCAGGACCTCCCATGCAACTTGCCTGGCCCCCAGAAACCACAGAACACAAGTTGGGCTGGGAACACCTTTTATTTGGCTGCATGCAGCAGGGGCTGCATCAGAGCACAGCTTCCCTTCCAGCAGAAGGAGAGGCAGGAGTGTGGTCAGGCAGGGTGGGGAGGTCCTGGGAATGGCAGTCTCTAGGGTGGAGTGGGGGCTTGGAATGCTCTCTGAGCCAGCCACAGGGAGCCCGGCCTAGGCATGGAGGTAGACAAGTGGTCCTTGAAAAACTCCTACCACCACTCATCTGGGGCTCACATGGCCCAGAATCAGGGCCCAATCTGCCCCCAACGGCCCTGGGTTGCCATGCACAGGGTTCCAGGGGTCTTTTGGAGATCCTGCCCCCACCTGGTACCCATCTAGCTTCCAGAGCTTCAGTGACAGTGAGGACAGTCTTAGACTAGGCCTGAGCCTCTGGGTCAAAGCCATCTCTCTGAGAAGGTGGGCAAAGCAAGAGAGTGTGAGAGTGGCAAAATGGGGCAGAGCACAGGCCAGCCGAGCTCTCCTTACACTGCCTGATCTATAAACCACATGGTCCCTCCCAGCATGAGCACTACCCAGGGCAGCCACAGGTCAGCCTCCTAACCACCCCTGCCAGAGGACCTCCAAAGTAGACAGGGAGAAAGGGCCCTGGAGGGGAAGGTAGGGACATGGATCTAGACTGCCATCTGAGCTTGGAGACCACTCAGAGGAGCCTGGGGAACACCCTGCACGTCCCTAACCTCAGGGCCCCCAGCTTACAGGGGCCCATGTAGGACTCCCCTGCCATCATTCAGGTTGAGACTCTGGGTGGAGAGCTGGTCTCTCATAGCATCTGAGGGCTGCACAAACCAAGAGGCTCTGCAAAGAAGAGGTCACTGGGGGGCGACGATGAACTAGGAGGTCTGGGAGAGCCTGGTCTACCTCCCTGCCCAAGCCCAGCCCTGCTCTGGCAGCAGTTCACCAGTCGGGGATTGGCAGATGGGGTGTCAGGGCAGAGGGGGCCTGATGGTGATGCTGCTGTTCGTGACCCTCGGGCCGTACCAGCCGGCCCAGTAGTGAGTGTCCACGCCACCATGCTGAAACCAGATGTAGCGGACGCCGGGCGGGTAGTTGGAGAAAGTGTGGGAGACCTGGCAGGGCAGGGTTGGGGGTGGGGAGGACAGGTGGAGGGAGAGGTCAGGGATGCACACCCTGAGGGTGGCCCTGCCTGAGGGGGCAGGGAAGCAAGGAAGGGTCAAAGTCTTCATGCTGGACTAGAAGTAATCAGAAATGGGTTTTATTCCTCACTCTGTGATTTGGGGCAGATCACCTCCCTTCTCTAGGCCTCCGTTTCATCATCTGTAAAATGGACAAAACCTCCCACGTCCACTCTGCAGGATTATGTAAATGCAACTCAAAGGAACTGAAGGTAACTGCAAGCTACCAAAGGAAGTCCAGTACAGTCATCACTGGGCATGTGTGGATATTTAAGATTAATTAAAATTAGATAAAATATTCAGTTCCTCATTCACACTAGGAACTGGCTCTTATTAAGTAAGTGTTCAATAATCACATGTGGCTATGGGCTACCCTAATGGACAATGCCGACACAAAGCATTTTTTTCACTGTGGAAAGGTCTACTGGACAGCACTGATCTAGATCAGGCAAACTATGGCCTAGGGGCCCACTGCCTGTTTTTTAAATAAAGTTTTATTGGAACACAGCCATGTCCATTTGCTAAAGCTGCTTTCACAACACAACCACAGAGCTGAAGAGCTGACGAGTCATGACAAAGGCAGCATGGTTTGCACTGCCTAAAATAGTGGTATTCTAGCTTTTAAAGAAAATGTTTGTTGCCCCCTGGTCTAGAGAACAGTAATAACCGAAAGTAATTAAGAACAGTCAACATATTCGAACCTGGTTTTACAATGTCTTTCAGAGTTCAGAGCAGCTGAAGCCCAGGTGAGAAGCAGCAGAGCTGGGATCTTAACCCAGGACTGTCTGACTACAGCCTCAGCCTCGGACACTGTGCCCCCGCCCTCTTCCCCATTCACACACCTCCCTCCACTTGGCGTCGCTCTTCTGCTGGATTGTTGCTGGATCTGGCTGGAAGGTCCCCAGAGGCGCATGTGCCGATGACAGGAGCTGAACACACAGCTGGTACTTGGAACCGCAGTCTGGTCTGGCTGCGAACCTACAAGCAGAGGGAGAGCCAATCAGGGCCTCAGAGATGGGGGGCAGGGTGGGGGTGGGGTGCCTGAATGGCAGGCCCCCCCCACCCAGACCCTTGCCCCGGGCACTCACCAGTCCTTGACCTCGATGTCCGGCCGTGTGGTGTCCATCAGCTCCTCCCAATACCCTTCGGCCTTGAGGTCCACCACCTGGGACTTGAGGCAGGTGCTAGGGGCAGGCAGAAGGGTGGGAGGGGCTGGGGCTCACCACTAGGGCACTGGGGAGCTAGGGCTGCCCCTCTCAGAGCAGGAGAGAACCCAGGGTGAAGTGACTTGGGCTTCCCCCCACCTTGAGACCCGTGGTCTTGGATCTTACTAATAAGAAGTCACGAAGTATTTCTTGACCTGGTCATTGGGGAATTCCTTCCTTTGGTCTCCAGAGAGATCTTCCACCTTCCATTCATCACCTCCATTCACGTCCAGGCTCCAGAATTCAAATCCCTCTGGTGGGAAAGCAGAGTTCCTGTCAAAGGGAAGCCCCTCAGTGTTTACGTCCCCCAGGCCCCTTCCTCCCAGCTCTGCTCTCTGGATCTGGCAGCTGCCCTCAAGCCTTATGCAGTGGGACAACACAGATCAATTATGCCCACCTTGTATTAGGTACTTCCTGTGTGCCAGGCACCATGGTCAGTGATCTCTACTGGGAATCCCAAGACGTATGATGATGAGAATAACCAGACCCCTTCTGTGAAGGAGAACACTCTGACCCAGGCAGATCTGGGGCTAGTTTGAGCTCTACCAATACTGGACTGTGTGACCTTAAGGAAGCTGCTTTCCCTCTTTGAGCCTTGTTTTTGTCCTCTGTGAACCAGGATCAAGAATAGGGACTAACAAACATTTTCTGGAATGGAAAGGGCCAAAACATTTTAGGTTTTGGGGGCTACATACTCTCTCTATTGCATAGTCTTTTTAAAAATAACCCTTTAAAACCACAAAAACTATTCTTAGCCTCCTGAGCCAGATCTGGTACATGGACTGTGGCGTGCCAACTGGTGGTCAAGAACATGGCTAGTGGAGAATTATGTGAGGTAAGCATCTGAAAGCTTTGGGAAGTGTGGAGTTGTTTTATTATCAATTTGCTCCAGAATATGGCCACATAATGGAGAATGAGGTTCCCAACCCATCTCAGAGTCTAGCCGATGAGTTACTTCATAGCAAGGGATAAAAGGGGTCTCTGGATGACTATAGCACTCTTGTTTTACCTGTTGTTGTAATGTGCTGGAAAAAAAACTGGGTCCCTCATTCTTCCATAAGCAAAGCCCCCTTTGCTCTCTGGGACAGTCTAGTAGGCCTAGTCTTAGAGAGTGAACTAGGTCAACAAAATAAGGCTCTGACTTTCTGGTCTGGTGTCTTGTGCATCAGTCACAAATTGGCCAACATTCCCTCTCCTAGGGAAAGTTATTGGGGAAATAATCTTAGAAGTGGAGTAAAGAATGCTACTCTTTACCTTAGTTTGCCCAGCTGAAAAATGGGTCCATGAAACATGACCTGCCTCTTAGGAACTGTGAGACAATTAAAGGAATTAAACCAAAGTGCCTGGATTGTTAGAAGTGCTTAATAAATGTTAGCTGGCATCATGACAGTGTGTGTGTTGGGGGCATGCCAGACCCACTCTGCACCCCACCTTCAGCACATGGATTGTGCAGGAGATTCCTGTGGAGGCTGCGTAGGAAGTAGAAGATCTTCCAGTCGGCCACAGGCTGATCCCAGTCCTCAGTGATGAAGCCCTCTCGCAGGCACTTGCGCTTCCAGAGGGTCACGAGGTCGATGAGGTCGCGCCAGAGGCTACAGACAAGGCGGCAGTGCAGCAGCAGCTGGCGGGCGGGCATGTGTGTGAACAGCTCCAGCAGGATGCTCTCCGGCAGCTCGTTGATGTTTCCCACAGCCATGGCTTGAGGCTTCTGGACACCCTCCTGCCATTATTGAAAAGCTGAATTACAGGACCCAGCATCTGCAGCATTCTGCGGTGGGGGAGGTTCCCATCCCAGCTCTGACATGTTCTATCTCAGGAAATTCACTGTGCCTCTCCAAGCTTCGGTTTTCCTCTCTGTAAAATGGGGGCAGGAATAGTACTTAACTTACCTCCAGGGGAGGGTTCTAGGAGCCCAGTGACAGCAATTGCTAAATAAACGGTGACCTTTTTTTTTTTTTTTACTAGTACCTCACAACAGCCTTTAAGCAAGTCTAAGAACCCAGAGAGGTTCAAGGACCTGCTCAAGGTCATACCGACTTGGGCAGAGGGGAAAGAAGCCTGAGTCCTCTGGCTTCTAGAGCTAGCCTTTTCCAATAGGCTGGACAGTGTAACAATAGGTAGCCTTGAAGAGCACTCCAGCCTGTCCTCAAAACGTAGGACGGGGAGAGCTTGGGGGCAGTGGTATAAGTATCACTGTATGGGAAGGAAGTCCAGACGGCTCAAGGACCTTCTCAAGACCGCCCAGGAAATGATCTGCCTAACCAGGACTGGAGAAAAGGGTGGGAGAAGGGGAAAGACCCTTCCATTACTCCCAGCCCCATTCTCGTGGGTTCAGCCCCGGCTCCACTAGCGCTCCTGAGGCCGCCCATCACGCGCTGTGGCTTAAAAATATCCCCAAAGTCAGGGCTCCGCGCTGTCGCTTTAAAATATCCCCAATGTCAGGGCTCGCGCCCCCAGGCATCGATGGCGATCCCAGCCCCCGGTTCCCGCCCGCGCTGCCGCAGCCGGGGCCTTGTCCTCGCGGGGCCTCCCTCCGCCCACTGCGGTGCGGCTGGGAACAGCGAAGCCTGCCCGCCAGACCCCGACCCGCCCGCGCCCCAGCCGCAGCGCTTCCATCGCCCACTCCTGCTGGTAACCTGCGCTCGGCCACCGATGCGCGATCCCGTTCGGCCTCCGGGACCAGGTAGGCCTCGGGCCGCCGTCTCCGGAGGGTGCGGCCCCGCCCCCTCCCGCCAGGCCCCGCCCCCTCCCGCCAGGCCGCCCCGCGCGGCGTCGCGCCCCCGACCGCGACGCAGGAAAATTACCTGGGCTGCGCGGGCGGGGGTGCAAGGAGGAGAGTTCGCCCCCTCCCTCCTCTGGGGCCGCACGCTCTGCACCCCACACCCTCCTTGGCTCCTAGCTTCCTTCCAGCAGTCACCCCAGGCAGGAGCTGGGAGACGCCCCCCAAAGGATCCCCCATTAAAAAGTCCCGACTCCTGACCTTTCCCATCCCCCTGGATCTGCCGAGGAGCCGGTAGCCTGAGGCCTCGGGTCGGCCGCTCCGGACTGCGGGGCATCCGGGCGAGCGGCCAAAGGCGGGGCGGGGGCGGAGGCGGGGGCCTTTAAGAGGCGCGGCCGGCCGGGACCCGACCTAGACGCGGGCTGCGCCTGGACTCCCCGCCGCTGCACTCGGGCCGCGCCGCAGCGCTCCGGCGCCTCCTCTCGAGACCGCCCTCCGCAGCGATGGACGGAGACGGGGAACCAGGTAGCCGCCGCCGCCGGGATCCACTCGCTTAGTCCGGGAGGGGACACAGCGGCAGGCAGGCGTCAGAGGGGGCGTCAGAGAGCGACGGGAGCCCAGAGACCCTGCGCGGCAAACTTTCACCCAAGCAAAGCCCTTGAGATAATCCCAAAAGAGCACAGACCTCTGGTGTCTTGGCCTGGCGGGAGGCAAGGAGGGAGGACTCGGGGGTCCTGGTTACCCAGTAATGCCACATTCCTGCTTCCCAGCTTCCTCAGGGTCTGTCGGGTTGGGAAGCATCTGGGATGGAGGAGCCTGCAAGCCCTTTTCTTTCACCAACTTCTTCCATCTCTGGCCTGTGGGCTGCCTGAATCTCCATGGATTTCTTGGGGTTATCAGCTTCTCCCCACTCCATCCCAGCCTTCCTTCCTGGGCTCCCCTTTCTGGAGAGGCTGCCTTTCATGTGGGCAGCTTGATGCCCAGTGGAAACCAGGCCAGCAGTGAGGGAGAGTTGGGGTGCCAGCTCTCAGCTATGCTCAGGGCCTTCTGAGACTGCCCAGTCATCTTGCCTGGCACCAAAGACACCCCCTCCCCACCTCTCGAACTCCCAGCTGGGCCTTTAGGGGTTGCCTGCTGACTCAGGGTGGGAACGAGACCTGCCTGCAGATTCTGCCACCCCTTCCTCAGCAAGCCCGTCTGAGAGTGGGCATTGCTTAGAGGAGGCAATGGGAAATGATGCACGCTCCTGAGCCAAGCCTCCTTCTCCTAGCCCTGAAAATTCTAGCTTCTTCAGTCCCCATTCCCAGTATGTGGCCCCCTTACCACACCCTTTATAGGGCCCCAGAATGGACTCCTGCTTTTTCCCAGGGCCCAGCTATTCCCTGGACTCCAGGGCCCAATCCAGGTGAGTGAATCAGCCTGGGAGGCAGCTTCCAGGGGCCAGATAACTTTCCGACAGCAACAATGTGGGGAGTTGTGTGTGCTAGAGAGGGGGTGGGGGGCCTGTAATGAGATCTGAGGCTTGGAGTGCCAGGCCTGGGGCCAGGAGAGGGCACTGGGTGAGGTGCACCTTTCGGGGGAGCATCAGGTGTCCACCAGGGCCAGAGCAGGGCAGGGGGAGGGGAGAGAGGTGAGGCCGCTGGGCCCAGCTCTCCAGAGAGCTGTGGGCAGCAGAATGCGAAGGCCATGAAGCTTCAGGGCCTGGCATTGTCCTCTCTGCCTTCCCACTGTTGTATGATATGACTTAGGAGAAGCCAGCAAGCCTCTCTGGGCCCTCAGTTTCCCTCTGCAAAAGAGAAAGGGTGAATTCCCACATGGTAAAGATGTGCCAAAAAAAATCACTAATAATGAAGGTGAAATGCTGTGCTTAGTAAGATACACTGAATTATATTTACTGAGGACTCACCATGCACCTGGGCCCTGAAAAACAGGTGTTCATCTTTCAAGGGTCTGACCATGTGGGAGCGGGGAGAGAATGCTGCATGTGAGGAGATAAAGGGCTGGCAGGTGGGGTCCTGACAACACCAGAATTGGGTCTAGGCCCTGCCTGTTCCCTTACCCTAGTGCCCACCTGTTCCTACCACTGCCTTGGCTTCCCAGGCCCCAGCCCTTAGAAGCGCCATCCCCCGTCTGAGAGTGTGGCCTCCCCCCTAACCCAGAGTGGCCTCGTGTCCTCCCCACTGTCATTCCCTGCCCAGAGACACTGGACACTCAGGATCTGCTTGCTCAAGGCTTCCATGGTCCAGCTGGGTTCCAGGAGACAGTCCGGCTCGCAGCTCCTGACCCCCTCAGGGGTTTGAATATCAGCACTGTCCAAAGGGCCCGGCACTGCAGTTACCCCCATTTTATAGATGAGGAAACTGAGGGTCCAGGATAAGGAAAAGAAGGGGGTGAAGAAGCCTACTCTCTCAAGCTGTCATTACATCTCTGGTATACATGGTCTCTTCAAATGAGCCTCCCCCCACCCCACCCCTGAGACAGAGCTATGGCTGGCAGGGGTTCCAGCCCCCCTCTTCCCTTCCCTGCAGGCCTGAGCTCCCAATGTCCCCTGCCCTAATACTAACAGTGTGACCTTTGGCAAGTCACTTCACATCTCTGTCCCTGAGTATTTTCATCTGCAAAAATCAAAATCATAACGTGCCTCCAAATCCAAAACGAATTATTTTATCAAGGCTGTGGTAGGTAGTTAAAGATGGCTCTGGAGCCAGACTGCCTGGGTTCCAGTCCAGCCTCCAACCACTCATTTGCTGTGTGATCCTGGGTGGTCTCACCTCTCTCTGTCTCAGTTTCCTCAATAAAATAGGGACAGCAATAGGAACAACCTTGAAGAGATGCTGTAAGGATTTGAAGATTAAAATGCTTAGAACACAGCCTGACACTTGCTAAGTGCCTAATACACATTAGCTGCTGACAGTGTGCCAGGCAAGGTTCCAGTTGCCAGGCCCTGGGGTGGTAGGGTGTGGGGGTGAAGCAGTGAATTTTCCCAGACCTAGTTCCTGCTCTCATCTAGTCTAGGCTCCAGAGAGGTGTTTATAAACTATCACACCTTCCGGGCAAAAACTAGGAAGCATGGAAGTCCAGCAGTGAGAGGATGTAATTGGGGGAAGTCAGGGAGGGCTCCCCTGAGGAGGTGAGGGAGCGGGAATCTGGGAGGCTGGTGGACTGAAGGAGTTCATGTGTGAAACGTTAAGGCAGCCCTACAGATGGATGCCGTTAATGATATTATCAATTGCTGTTATCTGTTCAGGAGTTTACTGGCCCTGCAGGGAAACACTCTTAGGACTTGGGGCCGGTCTGTGGCCCTGTCCACCTTTAGGCCATCTCCACTGGGCACCAGTCTGGTCACAGAATCTCCAGCCCCAGCTGCAGTTTGTCCCAGGGTGGATGGCGGGAGGGTATCCGGCACATCGCAGTTCTGGGGCGTGGAGGGGAACTGGGGGAAGTCACAGCACTGCCCCCCATCCCGCTCCACCCTCCGCCGCAGAGAGCGTGGGCCAGCCGGAGGAGGTGGGCCCCGAGGAGCAGCCGGAGGAGGGGTGCGCGGAGGAGTCGATCGCCGGGGAGGAGCGCCCCGAGGAAGAGGAGGAGGCGGCGGCGGCGTCCCTGGACGAGCTGCCCGAGCCGCTGCTGCTGCGTGTGCTGGCCGAGCTGCCGGCCGCCCAGCTGGTGCAGGCCTGCCGCCTGGTGTGTCTGCGCTGGAAGGAGCTCGTGGACGGCGCCCCGCTGTGGCTGCTCAAGTGTCAGCAGGAGGGGCTGGTGCCCGAGGGCGGCGCGGAGGACGGGCGCGACCACTGGCAGCAATTCTACTTCCTGAGCCAGCGGCGGCGCAACCTGCTGCGCAACCCGTGCGGGGAAGGTGAGGGGCCGTGCCTGGGGACCTCTGCTGCCCCTCTGCAAAATGGGCCATAACGATGCCAGCCTGTTTTGAGGATTAAATGAGAGAAAGCTCGGCACAGTGCCCGGCGCAGAGTAGCACCAGTAAATAAGGTATTATCTCCTCTGCCACCTGCGCCCTGGGGGTCGTCTCTTTCCCAGGTCCCTCCACCCTCAGTGAGCCTGGGGCAAGGCAGGCTCTGTGTAGGAGCCTCCCAGGAGGGGGAGAGGATCTGGAGACGAGAAATGCATCCCTCCAGCATCTGCCTACCCCGTAACCATTAAAGCACCACGTTCATCCCCGACCCCCGGTCTAGGGGCAAGAACCGGCCCTTCCACACTCACTCTCAGCAGGGAATGGGTGACCAGGGTGGGGCTGTTGTGTTCCTACAGAGGACTTAGAGGGCTGGAGCGACGTGGAGCACGGTGGGGACGGCTGGAGGGTGGAGGAGCTGCCCGGAGACAGTGGAGTGGAATTCGTCCACGATGAGAACGTCAAGAAGTACTTCGCTTCTTCCTTTGAGTAAGGAGAAGGGGGATAGAGGGCAAGGGGGCCGGCGGGGTGGGGTGGGGGCTTCACCCTCTTCCAACCCCATTTCCCCAGGTGGTGTCGCAAAGCGCAGGTCATTGATCTGCAGGCTGAGGGCTACTGGGAGGAGCTGCTGGACACCACGCAGCCGGCCATCGTGGCGAAGGACTGGTGAGCGGCATGGGGGTGGGCGCAAACTGGAGCCGGCTGCCCTGTCTCAGGGCCACTGCGTCCCAGCTCTAGTGGTTGTGGCCACAGGTTTCAGAAGAAGGTGGAAATCCACTTCTCTTCCTGAGTTTTAAATCTTAGCAAATTAAAAAAAAATCTGTGGTCCAAACAAAACGTGGACAGGCTTTGGCCTGGGGGTTTAGTCCTTGGGTTCAGACTTTGGGTGAGAACTTTTTGTGTCTGGTCTCAGTTTCCTTATATGTAAAATGGGGGCGTTGGTAGTACCCGCCGGCGGGGTAGTAGAGCAGGGCTGTAGAGGGACCGGCCGGCAGGACGCAATCAGCAGGGCTGAGGCCGGCCCCTGGCGCCCTCTCCCTCTTGTGGGGCAGGTACTCGGGCCGCAGCGACGCCGGCTGCCTGTATGAGCTCACGGTGAAGCTGCTGTCGGAGCACGAGGACGTGCTGGCCGAGTTTAACAGCGGGCAGGTAGCAGTGCCCGCAGATGGCGATGACGCAGAATGGACGGAGGTGAGCCAGAGGCGGGGCGGAGGCGGCGGGGCGGTGCCTGGGTGCGAGGGGGCGGGGCTCGTGAAAACCTCGCCCCCAGCGCGGGTGGCCGGGGCAGGAGCTGGTGTGGCTGAGAGGTGTGGAGGGACGTGGGTCTGAGAAACTGAGGGGGGCTCGAAGCGGGTCGGTACGCCAGCGTGGGATGGCTGAAGGAGGCCTCAGGGCCTCAGCCTGACCCGCCCAATCCCTCGACCCCCTCCTGTGCCCCTCCCTGGCCCCACCGCCAGATCTCCCACACCTTCACCGACTACGGGCCCGGCGTCCGCTTCGTCCGCTTCGAACACGCGGGGCAGGACTCGGTCTACTGGAAGGGCTGGTTCGGGGCCCGGGTGACCAACAGCAGCGTGTGGGTGGAGCCCTGAGTGACCCCTCCCCCAGCTGCCCGGGAGGGGCAAGAGCCCGGGGTTAGATAGCTTTAGTGGTCAGCAGCCTCACCTCCCCACCCCTTGTGCACCCGCCCGCTGCTTCTCCAGCCCAGCCCCCACACCAAGGAGAAAGGGGTTTTGTTGGTGTATATTTGCATCTGGAAAAATAAGCCGGATGACGGTGGGGGCCTGCGCTGGGCCCACCGCCGAATCCCCCGCACCTAGCACAGTGCCTTCCACAAAGTGGGCGCTCAATAAATATTATTTGTCCAAGAAGGAATGAATGAACAAACGGATGAATGAACTCCCCTCCCTCTGCATCCCTGTCTGTCTTCTGAGGGCCCCTGGCCCAGCCTGGAAAAATACTTGGTGGGGCTCCAGCTGCTCTGGTTTCCAGGCGCCCTTGGGCCAGGGCAGAGCCTGCCGGG
This sequence comes from Manis javanica, assembly GCF_040802235.1. Classification (NCBI taxonomy): domain Eukaryota; kingdom Metazoa; phylum Chordata; class Mammalia; order Pholidota; family Manidae; genus Manis; species Manis javanica. The sequence goes on along the minus strand of NC_133159.1, from coordinate 8,798,570 downwards.
CCTGGGCCGGGTGGACAAAGGCTGGGATTGTGAGGCCAGGGCACGGGGGAGTGGGGGCCTGGCGCCTGACTGACACCCAAGCTGCCTGAGCCCAGAACAGGGTGTGTGGGGCTGCCTTTCAGGCCTCTCTTGATCGCCTCCCCATTCCCTCTGAAGGCAGGGTGCTGGGTGGTGGCAGCCCCTCATCTAGGGTTCTGGACCCGGGGAGGACTCCAGGGAGGTGGGTGGGGTAGGGAGGAGCACAGAAGGGGTCAGTCTGGTGACTCTTCAGTTCATGCCCGCTTCTTGCTGTCCTTCCCTGGCTGGTATTGGATTGAAAAGGAGTCATTAGCATGTAGTCACATCAGTCGTTTTCCAAGCCCTGTCCAGAGGCTGGCCCCTGGCACTGGTTTGAGGGGAGGGGAGGAGGGAAGGGGGTTGGTGTCAGGCTCTGGGCCAGGCACTCTTTTTCTGGCCTCCCTAGCAGCTCTCAAGCCTGGCCCTTCCCCGGGATGCTCAGCTGCTGGTCCTGGGGGTGGTTGAGGGTCTTGAAACATCTGTTCTCCTGTCTGAAATGATGACCAATAAAATCTCCATGCCCCTCCAGCTTTCCTTTGATTCTGAGCCCTGATGCCACCTGCTGATCAGCGGGATTTCAGGGTTTAAGCTGGGGCCTGCCTGCATTTGTTCATTGGTTCATTCACTCACTCACAATTCCTGAAGCCCTAGCCCCGAGCCAGGCCCTGATCAGGGGCCTGAAGTTACAGAGGTGAGTAAGACACTCCTTGTGCCAGGAAGGGTCATCATCCTGGTCACATCCTGGATGGGGCACCCTGGGAAGGGATATATCCAGGTCCTGGGGGGGCCTCCAGTCTAACGGCAGATGCATAGTCCCTGCTTTGGGAGCATCCTAGGTCTGCCAGAGGAGGCAATGCTTTGACCTCAGAGAATGCCCAGCTTGAAGGTAGAGGCACAGCTCCTGCCCCATGGGCACCCTCAGTCCTTTCTAGGGGATCTCACAGTCCTGTGGGGAAAATGCCATCAGCATCCATCTGAGTTGCCAGTAGGGGGAGGCTATGCCTTGCCCTGGGGGCCTGGTTTGATGAGCCTGAAGGAAGAGGGTCACCCCTGTGAGCTCCCATAGGTAAGGTGATAGCTCAGGGTGAGAGACTAGGCTGGGGGTGTGGGCAGCTGGGTGAGGCTAAGTTGGGAGAGGACCGGAGCCCACACCAGGGCCATGGGGGAGGCTGGATGGAGAGATGCAGTGGGCGTGAGAGGCCCGGAGTCGGGTCTGGGGCTTGTGAGGCCTGGATGTCAGGCAGGAATACGGAGGCATGGAAGGTGCTGCAGTGAGGTGGGGGGGGAGCTTCCCCGACTATGGGGCATTCAGGAAAGAGGCTGAAGATACAGGATTGGCAGCGTATGTAGCCATTAGACAAAGCCAAGAGCACTGGTGAGAAGTGGGAACAAATGTGGAGTGAGGCAGGAGAAGGCTGAGGGGAGACAGAAAAGCTGGAGAGGTGCGGAGGGAGTGGGTAGGAGGGCACAAGCCCAGCGAGGCCATCCCCAGCCAACTGCCTGTTCTCAGAGGAAGGAGCTGGAAGCTCAGAGGCCAAACTCTCTGCCTGAGGCCCCAGGGCTGGAATAATGGAGTGCTCTAGACCACTGTTCCTGGGTGCCTGTCACTGGAGGGGCAGTGGGACACACTGGTGGGATTTAGCTCAGGAAGACAAGACAGTTGCTCCTAAGTTGTCAGAGGGCTGATGCTGCCAAGGTTGGTGGGTGGGGGGGCTTCAAGGCTCCCTGTGCACAGGACACATCCTGTCACAACACCCCCTGTAACCCAGGGAGATGGGGAAGGGGGAGAGGGCATCATTATCCCTGTTCTACACACGAGGAGACTGAGGACCAGAGACTTTCCTGGCAGATGACACACAGTAAACAGAGAAGCTCAAGTTCTAATCCAGGTGCATGTGGCTCCAAAGATTGTGCTCTTAACCCCTCAGCTTCATCGTCCCCTATTCTAGACAGCAGAGCCAGACCAGTGCCCAAACAGTAGTTAGAGGACAGAGGCCATCAACTTCTTTCAAGGGCAAACCTACACACTGTCCAGCAGGGGGCACCTGAGGTATAGAAGCCAGGATGGTAGATTAGCTACATTTCTCAGTGGCACCTGAACTTTGGTTAAGGAGAGGCCTGCATGTCCCCTAAGATTCTTTACTAAACAATCAATGCTTATGGAGTACCTATTATTTGCCAGACAGGGATGAAACAGACAAAGATTCTGTCCCTCTGGAATACACAGTCTAAAAGGAGAAACATAAACACAAGCATCTAAATAAATGAATAGGATAATTACATGATATAGCACTTAATATATCAGGCTGCACTTTAAGGGCTTTGATGCATCATAATAACCTTATGGAGTGGAAACTATTATTATTTTCAGATGAGAAAACTGAAAAGCACAGAAAAGTTAAGCAACTTGCCTTCAACCACACAGCTGATAAGTGGTGGCCCTGGAATTCTGCTCAGCCACTTCGGTACTTGACCTCTATTGTAGCAAATAAAATAGAGAGTGAGGGCGACCACTCACTCTGGTCAGAGTGGTCAGGGAGGACCTTTCTGAGGAACTGACATTTGAATGATGAAGAGAAACCAGACATGCAGATATCTAGGGGAAGAACATTGCAGGAGCAGTAAGTGCAAAGGCCCTGAGGTGGGAATGAACTTAGCTACAGATCAGAAAGGCAGCCAGTATGGCTGGAGCTCCCTAAGCAAGTGGGCAAATAGTTCAACATGAGGTTGGAGATGTAGGCAGGCAATCCTCAGAGTTCTGGAGGGCAGAATTGAGTTGCCTGAGTTCCTGCCATGTGTTCTGTCATAAGGTATACATTCTACAGGAAGCAGATATCAGTGTCTTTAAGGAAAAACCTTTGCCCTGTCTACCAGGAGAGGGGCGTGGGAAGTTGGACATCAGCAGCTTACAGTCTAGTTGATGAAACCAAATTTCTGAAGAGAAACAGGATGAACGGGATGACGATTACGAGGAGGAGGGCGGCAATGACAGACATTTGCTGAGGCCTTACAGGTGCCAATTCCCGTGCTAAGCACACGCAGGTCAGTTTAATCTGCTCAACGGCCCTCTCTGGTAGATACAGACATTTTAAATTTGCAGATGAACTAGGTAAGACTCCAAGATTTTAGATAACTTGTCATACAGTGAGTAATTAGTTGGGGATTTCCAGTTTCAGCTCCAGTTGACCCGGGTTTTCAGCTCAAGTCCTAGCCAACTCACTATGGTACAGGGTCAGAGATGGGCACCTGCCAGGGCACAGAGCCGGGGTAGGAGGTAGGGACTCAGAGGTGAAGAGGCAGGAGATGACAAGGCCCAGGGCTCCACGGCTTTCATCACTGCCCCAGGCAGAGGAACGGGGTGCTAAGTATTGGCCATTTTGGTTAAGGGGTCAGGGCAGGAAAAATGAGTTTTCTTTTATATTTCTTGGTGGAGCCATAAGTTCAGCCACTTTTCCGTATAAAAAAGTCCACCTGCTCCTTCTGACTGACTGACTAAGTCTGGATTTTTACAAAATCAGAGAGGGAGGGAAGGACCAGTTCCTCCAATGACCAGTAGGTGTCAGCATTGCCAAGGTAGTGCCCAGACTGGGCTCGTCTGCAGAGGAAGGGGCCTCAGAAGGCAGGATTTGAATCCAAAGCCTGATTTTTTCCCGTTGCCTGGGGCCGAGTTTGGGTCTGAGAGGCTGCTGCCCCTTCCTGCTTTGGGGCTGCTCCTACTCCAGAAGCTCCTGAGAAGCATTTAGGAGGGCTGGATCCTCAGAGGCCCAAGTCCGATAAGACTACCAAGGATCAGTGGTCTCCAGAGGTCCAGCCCCCAAATAGGTCTGGGGACCTGGACTCTCCAGTCCGTCCCAACTCGGCAGAGCCCTGTGCTTTCCTCAGAGCCCTTTGCCTGCAGTGAACACAGAACACCCAGGCAGATCCAATCCCCATCTCCTGGTGAGTAATGACTTTGCTATTTTTTTCCCCGTAAATTAAACCTAATCTTGTGTTGACTCTGCTGAACAAGGAGAATAATGAAGAAGATTAAGATGAGATGGTATTCATTCTCCTCCAACAAAAGCCAATTAATTGTGAGCAGGATTACTGCCCTGAGCCAGGAGCCACCGCCAGCTCTGCAGACAGGATGGCAGGGCTGGGGGCTGTCTCCTAGTGGTTCAGCAGAGGGGTCTTGGTGATGCAGTAGGAAAAATGCCAGTTAGATGCAAGAAAGAACTGCCTGGATGAAGGGAGGGGCTGAAGCCAGGCAGGGGGATCTGAAGAGTGTGAGACCACCCACCCATGTGATGTTTGTAAGACATGGAAGGGGCCCCTGGGAGTTCCTGGACCCCTGCATATACAGGGCATTTGCTCCCTGAGGCCCCCAACCACTCACCCATCTGCGTCCGGAGCAACCTGGCACCCTCCCTCGCCTTTCCTCCCTCAGGTATCTCTTTGTAAGCTGTTGCAGCCTCATGGACCCCATTCTGAGACCACCTCTGAAAAATAAACGTGCACGCAGTGGTCTCCAGCCTCCTCTCCATCCCGTGTTCCCTTCTCCCTTCCCGTCCCAGGAATCAGGGAGGCGCCTTGTCAGGGGTTAAGAGCATGGATTTAGAAACAGAAACGTTTGGGTTTCACCTGGCTTTGCCCCTCTCCTCATCTGCAAAATGGGACCCACCAGCCCCACCTCTAAGCTGCTTCGAGGAGCGAAAGCACCCAAGGCTCTAGATCCGACTCTGGGTCTGGGCCTACCAGGTTCTAAGCCCAAGTCGGGAGGCGAATGGATCAGGCCAACTTCGGCACCTCCCATGGGGCCGGTGTGGTGGACAGGCGGGAGGCAACTAACGTCTGTGGATCTCCCACACTGTCTACATGATCTCACTGACTCCCTACAGCAGCGCCTGGGGGAGGCTTCATCTGTCATTCCAATTTACGGGAGAGGAAGCTGAGGCTCCGAGAAGTGGGTTTTGTGGTTGCGGTCACAAAACTGTACCTTGCAGAGCTAGCTGGGATGGGGCCTGGGTCCGAGAGGTCCCCAGGCTTGTGCCCCTCTCCAGCTCCGAGTTGCTTCAAGGCCCTTGAAAGGCATTCAGTACACACTTGCTGAAGGGATGACACACTCATCAAGTGCTATTTCTGGTCCAGTAAGTCTCTGTTTCAGACTCTCCCACGTCTTGGTAACTCCCAGAAGCAAATGGATTGTGTGTGATTGGCAAAATTCCTCTTTGTAAGTCTTGGCAAGTCACCCATCTTACTACTATTAAGAAAAATCTGCCCTTCCATCCAGATTTCAGAGCTTGCTTCATTTATTTGGGTTGATAAGGCTTTTGTTATTTTTCTGAGTGAGGGAAAAGTATTCCCAAAGCCCACATTTTATAGCCTGTGAGATTTCATACCATCTGAGTGCTCACTATGTGCTAGGCGTGTTCACCGCAGCATTGGTGCATGGCTTTATTTAATCCGTCCAGCACACCCATATGCCATTTCATTCCTAACTGAGAGACTGTGACAAAACGAAGGCTCAGAGAAGTGCTTCTCCTCCAGGGTCACACAGTGGGATGGATTCCAGATGAGGTCTGTCTCACTCCGCAGCTGGAATTCTTCCCACACCCACACCAAGGGGCTTTTCCACATGATGTGACTTCCAGGGGTATTCCAGTCCCGTAGGTGGTGGGATTGGAGGGCATGAGCTTCAGGGTTCAGTGAACTAATGAGGTCCTTGTGCCCTGGGAGCTCACAGACCAAAGGGGAGACACCTGGGTTCCCAGTTGACCCTCCCTGCCTGTGTGACCCTGGCCAAGTCAATAAATCCATGCCTCAGTTCCCTTATCTATAAAATAGATCATAGTTCCTATCTCATAGAGTCGTTATGAAGATGAAATGAATCGTTATTTGTAAAGCCCGTACATCAGGGCCTGCACATAGCAGATGCTATATACGAGCTTGCTAAATAAATAAAATAAACAAGCCTGACAGCTATAGTCTGATAGTAAAGGGCTGCGAGGGGAAAGCCCGCTGTATTTAGGGAGCCCAGAAGAGGGCCAATTAACTTGAACTTTCATCAGGGAAGGCTTCCTGGAGGAGGCAGTGCGTGGACTCGATCTGAGAAGCAGTAGGAAGGTAATTACTTTCCTAGCCAGCCCTTAGTTTCCTGTCCTGTCAGTTGGAGCTGTGGTACCAACATTTTTTTCTGGGGCTTTTTGTCATTATTTACCAATGTGCTAAGCACCACAGTCTCATCTGAACTCGAATAGAAATCTCTGTCCTAGGTACCCATGACTGATGGGGACGGGCACAGAGGGTGCTGAATCTTCTTTAAGACAGGAGAAGAGGGCCCTGGAAGGGATGGGCAGGCTCGGGAAAGTCTCTGGTGGTGCAAGGTGTAGCAAGGCCCTCGGAGCTGCATAAAGACGAAGACATCTTTGAAAAAAAAATAAAAGGAAAGGGGGAAAAAAAAAGAAAGGGGAAGCAGGCAGGGAAATGATTTTCTCGGCTGGCGTTTCTCCAGGAATTAAATCTTGTTTTTCGTCACCACCGAGTGGAATAATCCAATATATTAAAGCAGAAGTCCCCCTCCTATTTATTGCTATGACTTTGACCTAATAGTCTCGGGGTGCATTTAGAATCAGATGATCCCGGGGAGGGAGAGAGGGAGGGAGGCGTCAGCCCCGTGGATCAATTCCTCTCCTCGCCGACACGGGAAAAATGAATTATTCCCCGAAAAGCAGGCTCCTCATCCGATGGATTCTGCGCTGCAGAGCCGGTGGAGTTATACTAAATTGAATTTGGTCTCTGAGAGACATTTAGAACCAGGTGGAGTGTGTGTGTTGGTGGGGAGTTTCTGATAGCTCCCGAGGCTTCTGTTGTCTGTTTCAGGAAGCCCCCAGCTCATAGTCCTCCGGGATGGGGTGCAAGAGGCACCTACCCTTGGGGCCACTGCACCCTGCAAGGGTGAGACATTTTGTTTCCAGCCTGAGGCTCAGAGAGGTGAGCTTGCTTGTCTGAGGCCACACAGTGAGCTGGTAACCATGGCAACTGGTTACCTTTTTGTCCTTTGTTCTCTGGGTGCTTCTGGAAATGGTCTCAGAGTCTCTTCTCTGCCCCGAACCTCAGGTGCAACAAGTTGTGGAGGGGAGGTGGTGAAACTGTTCACTCTAGAGCAGTGGTTTTGTCCGCCCATAGCTGTGCAGCCTGAGACAAGTAGCTTAACCTCTCTGGTCCTCAGTTTCCTGATCCAAAAAATGGAGTTCACTAAAATCCTTGTGTCAGCTACAAATGACAGAAATGTAAAGTGGTTTAATTAATAAGCAAATTTTGTGGCTCGCACTGTAGATTTTTTCAGATATAGCTGGATTCATAGCTGCAATGGTATATTCAGAACTCAGTTTTTCTCTTTGCTCCTTATGTCTGTGTGGCTTCATCCAGGGCAGGCTCACTCCAGAAGGGGCCAGGCAACCCCAGGTCTGTGTCTTTCCAGCATTAAGTCTGGTGGGTTCACAGGCCCACCTCTGAGCCAGTTACTGTGCTGAGAGGGATGGTGCCCTTCTGGGCAAGGTCTGGGGTGGAGTCACCCAGTGAGAACCACAAGGCTAGAGAAGGGGGCAGACACTGCGGGGCTCGAAGTAGGGGAGCTGGGTGCAGGGTCCACCCCTCAGAGGCCCTGGGCAAGGATGCTGGTGGAGACTTCCAGTTCGCACTGTGAGCATAGGGCACGGTGTTCTCCCGGGCAGGGTATGGGACTGGCCCAGACCCCTTTTACCTCCCCCATAGTCTCCCACTTCAGCTACTTCCCCAGCTCACCCCCAGCCAGATATCAGCCTCTGGCCCTCTGCCTGGCCAGGGGTCTCCAGGGAGTGTGTGTGTGGGGGTCCTTGCTCACCACACAGAGCCTGGGAGCTCAGAAGCTGCATGTTCATTAATGATGAAGAGGGGAGAGGAAAAAACCTAGCTTGAGATGGAGCTATTTTGGCTGAAAAACCCTCCGCCTGGATTTGAGCAGCTTTTCAGGGCTAATGAGCTGGGCTGAGGGATTTGGTGGGGAGGGGGCTGCATCTGGTCCAGGCTGGAGTTCTGCAGGTGCTGGAGGCCTGGCCAGGGGGAGAGGAGTGGGGGGCCTGGGGAGGAGGCGGTGGGGCTCTGCTCTGTGTCCCTGAGCTGAGAAGAGCTTACCCTGAGGTGCCACTGCCCACATTTTGGCTTCCCCTGCCCTCCTCATGCCCACCGTCTGATCCACCTCATGTAGGAAACATCCCTAAAGGCCAAGATAATTTTGCCCAGCTTGATTATCTTTAGCCTGTGTTGTGAAAACACAGGTTATTCATTTTATTTCCCCCAAATAGTAAGTCATGTTATAATATTACAGGTGCCTTTTTACATTACAACGTCCACCTCCCAACCCCATCTGGAGAGACTCTGATCCACTCCATTGATTGGCATCAAGTCCGGGGCAGGAGGAAGAGGATGGAGAAGGGGCGTGTCCTCTTCCCTCTCCCCACAGAGGAGCCACTGCACATTCCGCCTTCAGGGTTTCACTCAAGGCACCCCTACCCTGCATCTTTCCAGTTGCGCAGGAGGAAACTGAGGCCATTTTGGGGGAGGGGATGAATGTGCCTCTCTTGAGAGTCAGCCTTCTCCTGGGCCCTACCACCCCAGTCCTGGGATCAGGTGTGTGGCTAAGGGGAGAGAGGTCAGCAGCCCTTCCCCTGTTTCCTTTGGGTGGACGGGAAGGGGTAGGAGGAGATTCCAGGCTGGGGAGGGGGGTGCAGGCATCGGGAAGGCAGAGCCAGGAGAGGAAATGAGGTAGGAAGTGGGCAGAGCTGGCAGAGAACTGGCTTCTAAGGGGTTTTCAGGTGGCTGCTCTGACAACCTGGCTCCTGCCCACCAGGGACGTGGGATGTCAGGAGCCAGAGGGAGAGGTGCTGATAAGCACAGAGCAACTGACTTGGACTCAGGTTCTGAGAGGTGGCAGAGTCCCAAGGTCCTCAGTTCAGGCCTGGGTACGGCATGGCCAGCTCCATCCTTTTCTGGCTGTGTGACTCTGAGAAAGGCTCCAGAACTTTCTGGGCTTGTTTTCTCATCTGTCAAATAAGGAGAAAGATCGGGCCTACCTAGTTGCGCAATCATGAGAATGAAATTGGCTGCTGTGCGAAAAGCACAGTGCAGCCCTTGGCACAGTCAGTGCTCAAAACAGAGATTGTATTAGTATTTATCCCTAAGACATAAAGTCTACTCCAGTCCTCTGGAGGGGGGCCGTGGCAAGAGGCCCTATGAAGGACAGGAGTGGGGGCATCCAGAACTTAATCCTGCAGCCCCCAGGGTTTTGGGGAAGGGGCCACAGTGGGGTGTGGGAGATCAAAGCAGGTGGGGGCACTTGGTACAGAGTGGGGGCTGGGTCTGGGGGAATTCAGAAGTGATCCTCTTCCAGGAAGGCTTTCCAGAATTCCCTCATTCTTCTCTGCCCACCTCACCTCATGGCCACCAGCCTAGAACAGTGGGAATGGTTGGAAAAAGCACGGGCCGGCCTTGGGTTTAAATATAATTTCCACTAGCAAGCTGGGTGGCCTCAGGCAAGTTATTTACCTCTCTGAATCTCCATACAATTTATTTTTTCTTTATTGTATTTAATAATGTCTACTCCATAGAGTTAAGTTTATTCTTTATAAAGCATTGAGCACACATGAGGTGCTCACTGAAAACTTTGGTATTGATCTGGTTTTGATATGCACAGGGTGGGGGTCAAATTCCCTACTAGGTCCAGCACGTGGTAGAGAAGTGGTGGGCCTGAAAACAGGGCCTCGCTGGTGATAGTTGCCCCTAAAGCCTGTGGCTTGGAGGGCAGAGGGCAGAGGGCAGATTAGAAATGCTGGAAAGGACAACAAGAAAGTGGAAGTAGATGAGTTGCCTGGGAAGATGGCGTTTCAGCCTTACCTGAGGCCAGGTGTGCCACTTCTTGAAGGCACCAATTGCAGGCATGTAGGTGTGCGTGTGTGTGTGTGCATGAGTGTGCATGTGTATACACATACCCATCTGCCTTTGAATATGACCTGAATCCCTGTAGCATTGGCCCTCCTTGCCTTCTGCCAGCTCCCCTTCCTTCCTGAGTAAGTAGCTGGGGCATGAGGACAAGGAGAATGGAACTTCCAAGTTCGGAGTTCAGGTCTGTATGCTGCTGCTTTTTCCCAGCAGCCTTGAGGAAGGGATTCCACTTCTCTGAACCTCAGCTTCTTTCTCTGTGAAATGGGGTAGTAGTTCTGACCACATGGAGCTGCTGCCAAAGCCCATGAGGTGTGTGACTGAGAAAGTGCTTTGCGAACTGCAAATGCGAACAAGCTTCTGCCAGAGTCAGAGTTTTCCCTCTTATAAAACCCTCTCTTGGTGACTGTTTTAGTGAGATTCTAGGCTGCAGCCTCCTGTCCCCCACCCCACTCCCAACTTCTAATGTCCTTGGGAGGACATTCACCCAGTCTGCTGGTCGTGGGGTGGACTGGAGTGCTAGACCAGACCTGACACGGTGGGTAGATTTCTGGTTTTCTCTGGGCCCTTGTTAGCTGGAATGTAAAGTGGGGGTGAAAACCTCTGCCTGCTCCTCCCCTCAGCCCTAATTCTACTCTATCAGAAGTTGGTTTGGAGATGAGGGGACAGGCAGTCCATGCAAATACATCCTAACTGGCCACTGGCAGCTTCTCCAAAGCTAGTTTCTCCCTGAATATTGGAACCAGCTCACACTGTGGGCAGAGAAGGTGGTCCATTCAAACTCTGTCCAGAACCCAAAAGGAGAGCAGGGATCAGCCTGGAACAACAAAACCCTCAGACGCAACCCGCTTGAGCACAGCAGCTGGACTATTGCTTGGCTGAAGCTGGGAATTTTCTGTGTCAACATGGATTGGAGGCCAGGGACCAGTCATGCTGTTCTTTTGGGGGCCTGAGCAACCCACCCTTCCCCTGCCCCCGGGTTTTAGTCACACTGGGATATGGGAAGGCAGAACCTTAGGTGGGAATCTGGGCCTTTGCCAGCCAGGTCACTTGCAGTCCACTTTGTAGGGGTGAGATTCTCAGCACAAGATGCCCCAGTTTAGGAAAAGGAGATAATTCACATGGAACTGAGCAAGCTGCAGGTGTGGTTCAGCACCGAGGACAGCGCCCTGCTGCACAAAACCAGACTCCTAGAGTGGAAATCTTGCATGGGAGAGCTCTAACTTGACAGGGGTGACAGTCTAAGGGGAGGGGAGAGGAGAGGCAGAGGACTATTGGGCACTTATATCAGTCAGCACCAGTGCTGACTTTGATAAATTATTCCAACCTGGCCTTATCTTCATTCTCATCTTACGGCTGAGAAAACTGTGGCTTGGCAAGTTTAAGTAAGTTGTCCCCCGTCACGCAGCTAGTTAGCAGGACAGCGTGGACCTCAACCCAAGTTTGGCTCCAGAATCTCTTACTGTTTCTCTGACCAGTCAGGAGAGGCACAGCCTCTGCAAACTTGTGGCAACAATGCCCCCAAAAGCTGCTGGGTTTGTAGCTGGGAAGCTGGGTCTGTGTTTGTGTGTGTGACTTTATGAGTACCTCTGGGTGTGCATGAGGGTGGCTTCAGTGGAGTGTGACTGTTTACAGGAGGCTGTGTGTGTCCTCGTGGGAGCTGGAAGAGGAGAGCTGGTGTCACATCTTGGAGACCCCTCCTCCTCCTGGAAGGAGACCTAGAATTCACTGCTGGCCTTTTTTTTTTTTTTAAAGCACTTAAAGAACAGACCAGAACTGATAGCTAAATTGAACCTGCTGAGAATGCCTGTTTAATTGAAAATGCCATCTGTAATTTAAATGTCAGAATCAGGATGGTTATTATGGCCGCCTTGAAGACTGGGACTCATTTCACAGTTTCAAAACAGACCAAGAAAAGCAGCAAATGGACCATGGCCTGTGGCATCGTGGAGCGATTAATAACTACTCTGGTTCCACTGAGTTCCAGCTCTCACCACAGCCTCCACAGAGGGAGTCTGGCTGGGAGCTGGGAACTGGGAATCTGGGGCTTAGGCTCCAGGACTCAGACTCCTGCCGCACCCCCTCCACACCTCTGCCTCAGCCTCCACTCAACTGCAGGCAGCCCTTCCAAAGTATGAGGCTCGTCTTGTTCCTCTTAACGGTCTCCCTGGCATTTCTGGGATGAAATCCCAACCACATACCCCGGCTTTCAAGACCTCTAGAAATGCCTGCTGCAGATATCCTGAATGCCTCCAGGCCTTTGCACAGGCTGAGCCCTCTGCCTGCAAAGCCATTGCTTCTGTTGTCTGACTGGTGAGAACCACTCATCATTCATGACTCAGCCTCAGTGTCACCACCCCTGGGAAGCCTTCCCTGACTGCTGAATGACTCCCCAAAGTTCAGGAACCAGGCTTCCTTCTTCACCCCCATGGCCCCTTCACTCACCTCCATAACTGACTCACCGCACTGCTTTCCCCCATTCTCCTTATACCATGAGCTCCTCAAGGACAGAGCTGGTGCTTTATTCATCTAGAGACCTGGTGCTCTGCCCTGAACAATCTGATAGCTGACAGTTTATTGTGTTCCTACTATGTATCAAGCACCACCGTCAGTCCCATTTTAGGTAAACTGAGGCACAGAGAGTACCTTGTTATATGTCGGATGGCTATCAGCAGCAGAGCTGAGACTTGGGGTGGAGGTGGTCTGCCTCCAGAGGCCGGCCTCCTAGTCACTATGCTATGGGGCCTCATGCTGGGCCCTCAGCTTACAGAATGTTTGTTCATTGAACATAAGAAGAGCTCATCAGCTGTCTTCCAATCTCTGCCTGAGGATGAGATGTCACAACAAAGCAAGTCCATAAATTCCAAAGGGAGTTAAGCCAGCCCCCATGATGACACTCTGGTTCCTGGAGCTCAGGCCCTGGTACGTCCTCCTTGCATAAGGGGCCTGCAAGAGGGGGTCACTGTGCCCAATGCCCCCATGGCTTCAAAGTGGGAGCCCTTGTCTCCTCTTTCATCCCTCCATAGGCAGCTCTCTGCCTGCCCACACTCTGCCTATGATCCCCCAGTTGCATTTAATGAAACAGTGGGTGCAGTGGGACACCAGGGTTGGTGTCCCAGCCTTCTACTTACAGCCATGGGAACTTGGCAAGATATTGCACCTGTCTGACATCACTATCTTCATCTTTGAAATGGGGTCATAGTAGTATCTAACTCAGAGTGTTGAGGATTAAATGAAAGCAGGGAGGTACAGTGCTAGTAGAGACCTACAGCACAAGTCCTCGGTATGATAGCCATCACCCCTCCTTCCCTCCTTCCTTCCCTCCTTCTTCCTCTCTCCTCTCCTCTCCTCTCCTCTCCTCTCCTCTCCTCTCCTCTCCTCTTCTCTCCTCTCTCCCCTTCTTTCTCTTTCTTTCCTTTTTAGCTCATGTAAGAGACGATGTCTGCTCTGTGTTCCTAGGTCCCCAACTCCCAACTTTGAGGCATTTTAAACTGCTTAGTAGAAAGCGAATCTCTAAGATCACATTTTTGTTCTGGGACTGGTAATCCCCCCGTTACACTCTCAGCATGGCCCCATCCCCCGGCCCCTCCAGCCCACACCCCATCTTCATGTTCTGTCTGCTGCCTGTCCTGCTCTGTCCCCTGACCTTCTCTGGGGTTGTCATGCAGCCATTTATTCCCTCATCCAATAGAAAAACAGAGAAACTCACTCCCAATTAGATGGGTTTCTGTCTCTCCAGGTCTTCACTTCTTGCATGTTCTTGACTTGTTAGAGGAAACAGTGTATTGACATTGGTATTGATTTGCATGATTCAGATATAATTAGGAGAAAGATTTGCCAGAGTGGTAGCGGTGGGGCTGACACTGCTCTATCCTGCTGACCTTGGGGAAGCTCGGAACCAGGCCTTTTACCCTCACCAAGTTCATGGCTCCTGTTCTCTGCAGTGTCCCACAGGCACTTGTCCTCAGAAATGTACTTCTCCATGAGAGAAAGGAAATCTGTCTTGCCCCCAAGTATCTCCTTGCCTGGCCTATCATCTGGAATTCTGATGGTAAAGGCTACACTGTGGGGGTCTCTTGGGGATGTAGGAAGCCATTATGCTGACCAGGAGGTCAGCAGATGTGGTGGCCAGCTTGCTTGTGATACCCACCATCTGGAGCAAACAGGAAGACGTTAGGGTGGTGTCATTTTGACAGTAGGAGGAAAGGAAGCAAAACCGAGCAGTGCTGGAAGCCAGAGACTAGAAATTAGTGTGACCCAGTGCATTATATTGCTCCTGTGATAAAAAGTGGTGGAGCATCCTTGGAAAGATTAGGGACATAACAAGGCAGAGAAATAGATGAAAAATGCACACCCATGCCTGCTCTGTTTTGTTACCATTTCTTCGCACCTTCAATTACTCATCTATTCATTCAACAAATACTTATTGAGGGGCTACTGTGTGCCAGGCAAACAGTAAATAATGAGGTGTTGACTCTGGGAAGACAGATGAGATCTCTTATGTCTGTAATTGGTGGATTTGGTTCCCATCCACCCAGTCCAGCCTAGGAGGGTGGATTTTGGTCCAGGATTTGGGGTGTGTGGAGCAGGTTCTGGAAAGGACTGACATCCAAAATGCCATATGATGCTTCCTTTGATTTGTGCCTCTATTTCACCTATGAGCTGGTCTGTTCCGGGAAGGCAAGTGAGAGCACAAGGGCCAGGTGGGGGTGCTCCCAATCAGGTGAACCTGGGCAGGGACAGCACAGGTATCGGGGAATGGAGCGGGCTCCCCAGTCAGGTGAGTGTCTTGCGAAGCAGGCAGATGGGCAGGGAGTTTCTCTCCATATCCAGCCCCTGGCCCCTCTCCTGTCCAGTGTGACCCCTCCTACTCCCACACAGCCCCTGCTGAGTGGCTGTCATCGGAAGCCACATCCAATTTTCCCAAGGAGCAATCTCCAGGCCACTGATTTACTTGTTAGCTGTCACCACGGGCACTGAATAATAAGGCCTCTTTCCGTGGAAAGGATATTAGAGGCTGAGATGGGAAGGGCTAGGGCAGTGTGATATCTATTTCCCAGGCAATCGCTGCGATGAATCAAGGGCTGTCTATAACTTGCTCTCACACAGCACCTCAGACCCCTTCGAAGGCCCCCAGCCCCTGATTCAGGCTGCCTCTTGAGCATACGTGTGGGCTGAGAGAGGGAGGCTACCCTCTCCATGTGGAGAAGACACTGATTCATTCATTCACTCATTTGGCAAACATTTATTCAACATCTGCTGTCTCTGTGTGTTGGGCTGGGGGCTGAGCATATGGGGTGAACCAGCCCAGCCTGGCCCCTGTCCTGGGAGCAGCATTACATGTTCCATCCCTCTGCTGCCCCCCAGTAGGCAAGATTCTACTGGTTGGGGGCAGGAATTGATTCCGACATTCTCTATCTTGCCCTCTCCCCACACCATCTCTGCCCGGATGGCTGAACGAGAAATCCCAGTGGTATTTCCCAACTCTGTGCTAGGACTTCTGTGTACCCCTCAAGTGGAAGAAGGAAACCCTTCATCAGCACCAGCTTTTGTCAGGTTGCCTTCCTGATGGTGAGGGTTACTTACCTTACTTCACTTAGTCTTCACTTTGCAGATGAGGACCTTGCCCAAGAAGTAGTGTGCCAGGGCCGACTTGGGTCAGTCTGCTCCCTTCCCAACTTGTCCTTTGGTAACAGCATGCGGGTAGCTTGATATTGGCCATGGTGAACGTATTTATTACCATGGAAATGACAGAGCAGGACTTTCCCCCTTTGGAGAGCTGGTTGTCAAGCAGTTACCAGCACACCACTGCACCGAAGCGCTTTGACCAATACTGCCCTCTGGAGTAGCAGCAGAGGATGGGGTCAGATGGCAGCGACCAAGGACGTCCCCCCTGCTGCTGAGAGGCAGCTTCATCCCGGGAGAGCCGAGGAAGAGCAGAAGGAGTTCCCACTGAGGAGCCAGGGGTTTCCAGCCTCCGTGTGGCTGCTTTTCAACATCACAGGTCATTTTGGGAATCACATGTGGTCCCCACTCCCCTTCCCTCCCCTCGCCTCCCACACCCAGGCTAAGGATGGAGTTAGGACCTTGCAGCTAATTGAGGTCCCACTCAAGGTTAACTGGTGCTTTTATTGGTGTGAATGATAGCTTTCTGCTGGGCCCTGCGGACGAGGCAGGAATCTGACTGGAGGGAGTGCATTGAGGGCCCTGCTGAGAGAGAAACACAGACCCAAATACCCCTTCCATCCTTGTGATCTCAGCTTAAATGTCGACTCCTCCAGGAGACCCTGACTACCTCCTATCTACAATATGATCCTCTGCCCCCACAGTTCTTCTCTTTTAGTTTATTTTCTGTTTACTTATTTGTTTCTTTGACTAGAATGCCAGCTCTGTGAAGATTGGAAACTGAGGCAGGAGGGGCTTAGTGATTCTGGATATTTCTTATTCGTCATCTCGCGATTGTGGCCTTCTAAGTCCTGGTCTGGGAAGACATTTCTTCCAGCTGTTTTCTTTTTGTGACTCAGCACGGGTCAGCGTGAGGGTTGTGTAAGCATTAGGTCCCTGGGTTGTTCAGGGTCAGAGCCCTGATCTTGCCTGTTGGCGCTTACTAGCCGTGAGGCCATGGGGCAGGGAACAGAAAGGACAGCCTGGAACAGAAGCTGTAGGAGCAAAGGGTGCCCACTCCCTCCTGGCCTATGCCTGTACTTTGTGGCCCCATTCTCTGGCACAATTTCCCAAGGCACTCTAAGGCCTCCCCTGCCCTTTTCTCTTTCTTTTTACTTTTGATATTAGAAAAGCAATGGTTCCCATTGCAGAAAAATTTGGAAAATGCAGAACCACATTAAGACAACTATAAAGTCATCTTTTAAATAATATGTCACCTGTACTCCGTCCTTTCCCAGAATTCACCCCTCCCACCTAAGCCCAAGACCCCACCTCCTCCAGCAGTTGTAAGTAACATTAAACTGCCTCCTGGACCAAGTTATTACTTCCAAGAATAATAGTCTCTGTTACTACAAGAAACTAATTAACAGCATGCAATGAGGGGGAAAAATTCAATTAATTAGTGGCTTAATAAGCACTAGCAACGACTCTGGGCTTGGCTTGGGAGTTGGGATGGGTGGAGACCCCCAGAGGGTGAGGGATGGGGGCTTGAGAGGTGGGGGTGAGCACCTGGCTCAGGAGGGGGGGGGTCCTGAGGGAGCCTGAGGAGCCGCAAGAGCACCGCCCACGAGGAAAGGACCCCGTTTCCTCCGGGGCCCAGGCACTTGGGAGCAGAGTAGCAGGGTGGGACGTTCTCAGTCTTGTCTCAGTGTGGTGGCGTGGCTGCTGCAGGTAAAGTGGGAAAGATTGTCTTTTCTCTGGGCTGTGGGCTGGGCACATAGGGACCCCTCTTCTCCCTCACAGCCCCTCCTCCTGTAGCCCCCATCCCACCCCTTTGAGTCCTGCCATCTCTCAGCAGAACCTTGCAGTCACCCCTGCCAGTGCCCCTTCCTCAAGCCCCGCCTTCAGTCTGTTCTGGGGTCTTGTGTCTGCTACCTTCCCCCACACTCTCTCCCTCCCCAGGCCCCACCCTGCTCTTCCAGAACTTCGTGCAGTGACCTTTCCAGTGCCTCTCCTCCTCCTCCAGCCTGCTCACCGCCCAGCAGCTGCTGAGATCTCATCTGACACTGTCCCGCTCACCCCTGATGAATCGGATGGGCTCCGGGCTCTGCCGGGAGCCCCAGGACTGCCTGGTCTGGCTCTGGACCCCTGGCTTGCCTGGTGCCCCCATGATCCCGGCAGGCTCTCTGTGCCCCAGGCACCACACCTGCTTTGAGCTACTTGGACAGGGCAAATGCCATAAGCTCTGGCATTCAGGGCTCAGGGTCCTTCTGTCGCACAGCTCCCTTCCCCCAGCATTGTGTCCTCATGCTCAGGTGTGTTTGTAAAATTTGCTAATGTACAGACGTTAAGTGCAATCCATCAAGACCACTCTCTCTTCCAGGGGGTGCTGGAGTAGCCCGGGCAGTCTTAGAGTCCACCGAAGGCAAAACTGAGTGGGGGGTTGGTTTAATGGGGGTTCAATCAGACCCATGTATGTGGTCCCAGTCTCTGAGTCTAGCTAAGGAATACTCCGACCCCGAGGTTGTGACATGAAGACCAGGGCCAGGGCTCAATGTGCCAGGTGAAAGGTGCCCGGCCCAGAATTTTGCCATGCGTGGAGTGGGAAGCCAGTCATTGGATGTGGACGTTTTTAAGTGGAGGATTTGGTTCTTATCAAGGCCTCATCAAAACAGCTTCCCTCCAGTCAGGAATTTACCTGAGGATGCACCATATCCAAGCATAAATGCAGGGTGTGCAGATCTCTTTTTCAGTGAGAATCACGTGACGTGGACCAGCTTAGAATGCCTGTGACTGTAGGCATGCTGGTTGCCCGTCACTGCTGTAACACAGTGTACCACAAATGTAGTGACTTAGAAAATGCTGCTTTATTCTCTTATAGTTCTGGAGGTCAGAAGCCCAGTATGGGTCTCAAATCATTGGCTAAAACCAAGGTATCAGCAGGACTGCTTCCTTTCTGGAAGCTTTAAGGAAAAACATCTCTTTCCTTGCCTTTTCCAGTTTCCCGAGGCTGCTTACATTCCTTGGCTGGTGGCCCCTGCCCTGGACTATGCTGGGCTGCGTCTGAACGCCTCCGTCTCCCTCGTCTCCCTCTCCCTCTTCCTAAGTCCCTTGTGGTTACATTGGGCCCACTTGGATGATGCAGGATAATCTCCCTACTTTAAGGTCAGTTGATCAGCAGTTTAATTCCATCTGCTGCCTTAGTTCCCTTTGCCATGTAACCTAACAGTTCACAGGTTATGGAGGCCATAGACATCTTCGGCGGTGGGGTCAGGGGCACATTATTATACCAACTGCAGCCTGTAGCAGCTCTACAGACAGTGAGTGTGTCTGTGTGTGAAGCCACATGTTTTATGTATCCATATAACAACATATATTTATTATGTCTCAGGGTAGGAGCGATTTATTATATATGTATGTAGATTGATGTGTGTGTGTGTATTCTACTCAATCACCCTGGAGGAATTATCTATCTTTTCTCTGGAAAATGGCATTATAAAATCTTGACATATGACGAAAGAATCCAAGAGTATGCAGCCAAAAAGGTGAGAAGAAACATATTATAGAGTTGTGTTAGACAGTTAATAAAAATATTTCCCCCCTGGAGTTTGTGATGTTTGTGGTATTTGTTAGCTTTAAAAGATGTATAACTTGTAACACTTTCCCATTCTAAATAAACATTGACTTTATTTTTTTAATCCTAACCTTTCTTAGGACTTTATTTCATTCTAAATAAACATTAATTTTCATGACTAATACTGAATTCTTTTTTTAAAAGCCCCTGCCTCCCACCCAAGTTGTATAAACTTCAGGTCCCACAAAACCAGGAGTCCCTGCTGCTCCCTCCCCAGGGCCTTTGCACATGCTCTTTCCAATGTTGAGAGCTCTTTATGCTTCCCCAACCTTCTCTCTGTTCATCCTTTAGACCTCAGCTCCAGCTTTAGTTCTTCACAAAAATCTTCTCTCACCGCATGTTCTCCTCCCAACTTGGTTGGGTCTCCTGGGCTCCCCCTTTGCAGTCCATCTGGAATTACAATCAGCTATTCATGAAACTGTCTGCTTGTCTCTCTCCCACTTTGGAATGTTAAGTCTGTGATCCTGTGTGTGTGTGTGTGTGTGTGTGTTGCTCATTGCCTCTCTCCCAGAGGTTAACATGATCTGCACTCAGTTGGAACTCTGTAACTATGTGCAGAATTCAAGGATGAATGGAGGGGCCAATGGATGGTGCTCTCAGGGTGGGAGGGAAGGCGAATTCCCTCAGTGCAGATGCCTGTCCAAAGCCGTGCTGCTCGCATGTGCTGGAGCCGAGACTCAAACCCAGAACTTTGCTGTGTTGAAGTATGTCCTTCCACCACACCACACATTTGAGGCCAAAAGTCATTTTATGGGTGCTCGTGTGGTGGGTGGCAGAGGCATGTGCCAGCAGATTCTAAGGCAGGGAGCTGGTGAAGAGTGAGGCTAGATTCAATCGTGGGGGTGAAGGGGAGCCACTGCTGGCTCTGGAGCACTGTTGACTGTCATGGTCTGCCCTTGCTGAGAGTATTCTCTGGGGAAGGGCCCCCTGATCTGGCCCTGTCCGCATGGGCTGGCAGACTGGCCAGAATCTGTCCTGCCTGCAGCCTGCCTGGTCACACTGGCCTATCTCCCCACAGCCCCTCCCTTGTGCCTATCAAAGCCAGCGCTGTGGGCCCACTGTTGCCAGAGGGAGGCTGATAAGGCATTTATCGAATTCATGATTTTAATTTATGACAATTCTAATCCCATTATAGGTTCTGTTTTGTCCACAGCCTCCTCAGAGATGGAGTTTAATTACGGCCAAGCAAGATTTCCCTTGCTCAAGGAACCTTTCCTGCCAGTCCTGGAGGTCCACCCCAGTTGCTTGAGGGAGTTTAGTGGTCCAGGGGTGGGAGGCATGGTGGAGGGGAAGGGGAGGCTCCCCGGTTTGGGAGTGGCGGGCCACCGCAGCCCTTCCCACAGTTGGCAGCTGCACTGTAGGATGTACGGCGATGCCTAGGGAGTGACAGTGAGGACTGCAGCAGGTGGCAGAACTGGGGCAGCAGTGTGCAATCTGCACAGCTGTGTGGGCAACCCTGGGGCTATCCAGAGATAGGCAGGAGCCTGGGGACCGGGAGGAAGTGGGAGCTCCGGGATCTGCTAGCGCCTGGATATCAGAGGCTCAGGGAAAATGGCTATCTTGGGGTGGGTCCAAGACTCCACTGCCCACCCCAGAAAAGGGGTATCTCCCAAGTGGCCCTGGCTCCCAGAGGGAGGTCCAAGCCAGGGGAACGGTCACCGTGATGTTGTGGAGTCACCTCTTGGCTTCTGTGGAGGGCAATGCAGAGCGGAGAGGGAAGCATGGTGAAACAGGGGTCAGGGTTCAGAGGCTGCTCCCCAGCTCTGCTGACCTCAGCTGTGACCTTTGGTCACTTTTCATCTCTTTGTGATGTTCCTTCTTCAGCTAGGAAGTTAGAGGCGGAATCAGGCCCTGCGTCAGCCTGGAAAGAGGGCATAGTGGGCTGAGTGTGAGATGAGATGGAAGGGCTCGGATATCGGGAGGAGGGTCACCAGGCTTGGGGGTCCTGAGGCTTGCGCCCAGCTGAGGGCAAGGGGGGCCCAGACCTGGTCCCAGAGCTTGGGGACTAACAGAAGAGTCAGGAATCATGAGAGGGCAAGCAGCCTTGGCCTGCGATCAGTGCGCCCTGGGAGGGGGAGCAGCCTCAGGTGCTGCAAAGAGAGGAGCATCCTGCCTGCTCCTTCTTCTGTAACATGAGCATGAGAATGACACCAGCTGGACTCCCCCCACAGGGAAGAACAGGAGTGGGGACCTCCACGGGACAGGGCTTGGTGATCAGGCAGGGCGGTCGCAGCGATTCATGGCTCTCTGAGCCTCAGTCTCTTGTCTTGGGTTAGGACCAGATGACTTCCAAGAATCCTTTAAGTTCAGACATTTGCAGAGTTGATGATGGAACAAGGAAGTCTGCTTGGAGGAGTTGGCCTGCAGGAAGGAGAAGGGTGGAGATTTTTGCAGACCTGTGCCCTGGATACTGATTCCTTAAGAACCAGATGCAGGTGGAGGAAGACCAGGGGGCAGGAGGCAGTGTGGTGTAAGGGATTGAAAACAGACGCCTGCATGGGTGGAGCAAGTGACTTCAGGGAGTCGGGCAGATAGGGTATAATGCAACTGGGGGTGGTGGGGACTGTGGTAAATCGGAGTGTTTATGTCCCTCCCAAAGAGGCAGCCGTTTCTCTGCTCCAGTGATCATTGCCATGTGAGGATGCTGATCCTGGGTTGTCAGATGGTCTCAGTCTTTCCAAGCATCCCCATCTGTAAAATGGGCACAATAATAATATCTATCTCATGCAGATGGTGTGAGCGCTATGAGCTAATAAATGCAAAGTATTAGAAGAGTGCTTGGCATATAGCAAGTGGCAATTACTTGCATTGCCAATTATTATTAGATCGTTGTGTTATTCTCTATCTGCACAAGACACCAGATGTCTTCCTTTCCTCGACCTCCAACACACTCCAGGTGGGAAGGTAGGGGAGTCTAGTCATTGTGACCCAGTCGCTTGGGGTCTTCGGCACAAGGGGCTTGCCTGGCTGTCCGTGGCTTTGGTCTGAATGTAGTTGGGAAATGTTTGTGGGCTGGGGAAAAAGCAGATGCTGGAAATACTACTGGGAACAGGACCCTTTGAGTTCCCTGGCATCACTTCACAGGATTTTTATTTTATTTTGGGAGCTTATGCTGAGCCTGAGACGTACACTTTCACAGGAAGCATTTGTCAGGCTTCGCTGGGCTGAGAGGGCTGTGGCTGAAAAGTGTGTGAGAGGGGAAATCACGTGGGGAGGCGCGGAAACAATGCCAGCTGCAGAGGGGGCCTAATTGTGAACCTGAAAGAGATTCCCAATTGCGTCCGCTGACAAGGAGGGAGAAATTAAGAGCAGGACTGACAGAGTAATTGTCTTCCCAGTTCTCCACACTGCACGCATTCTTGATTCAGCTGGCAGGGAGGGAGGGTGTGAAGATGTGGTGTGCACGGGTGCCATGCTGCCAAGTGTCTACCAGCTGCACCACCTCCTGCAAGGCGCAGTCCTTGGTTAACCCCAGCTGGCCTGGATTACACTTCCTCCCATTTCTTGAACTCCAGCCCTGGATCTTAGGGGAATCCTTTGTGTGTTCTTGGGTAAGTCATCTACCTTGCCATGCCTCAGTTTACCTGCCTAGAAAGAGGGGTCATTCTGGACTTCCTCACTTCAAAAAGGTATCTGAGGAAGCACTGGGATGATGGTGACCTCAAAGGACTGCCTTTGGGTTCGGATTTGCCTTCCCTTGTCTGCCGAGCTGCTGGAGTTTTAAGGCCTTTTCCAGCATTATCACATTTGATTCCTGCTGAGCACCGCGCGGCCCAGTGAGTGGATAAATCCCGAGGTATAAGCAGGGAAATTGAGACTCAGAGGGCATTCTAATGTACAGTTTTATTATTTAGGTGTGACGAGCCTAGTAGGCCATGAGGGCCCCGGACCCAGAGGCTGCCTCCAGCGGCTCAGCTGAACTCGGAGTGTTTGGCTCAGCCACCACCTTTCCTGATGCTTGCACCCAGCTGGGAGGCAGGCGCTGGACTTTGAGTCCAAGGCCTGGGTTCCAGTCCCAGCCTCAGCTCGGGCCAGAACTTCCTTGACAAGTCCCAGTCTCGGTTTCTAAACCTGTGAGGGGTGATGGTGAGGTCTACTTTACCAGGATCCGGAAGCTTTAAAAAAGAGGGGAGAAGGAGAAAGAACCCAGCAGATGCAGCTGTGCAAAAGGAAGGAGCTGCTGGCTGTGGAAGCTCAGCCTGGCATGCAATTAAAGGGACTTGACTTTGCTTCATTGCTCTGCCAGTCACTGGCTGGGCAACTCCAGCGCAAGTTGCTTAACCTCTCTGAGCCTCATGTTCTCACCTGTACAAAAATGTGGGTTATTTTGTGAGGCTTGAAGGTTATTGTGAGGCTAAATGTGGAACTGCATATGCCAAGTGTCCGGTACATGGGATGAGGTGGCTAGATGGGAGTGAGCCACAGGGCTGGGTCCTCAGCATTGGAGGAAGGACACAGTTCTCTCCTCTTCCTCCCCCGATCTCAGATCCTCCCTCCCGCAAGCCTCTAATCTCGCCTCTGCTCTCTCCCTTCCAGCTCCCCTATAGTTTAAGATGACACTTTATCGCTTGTGTCTTGAAAACATGGATATGACACACTGCATATTTTTCCCCTGCCAGCCTCAGCCTCGGACGTGACTGCAAGCGCTGGATTCTCTTGCTACAGTAGATGCACAGACACCAGGTCTTGCTCCTCACACAGCTGCGTAGACCTGCCGCTACAAGGGAGCTATTCTTCTCCTTTCTGTTGGTACTTTGTGCCTCCCAATTCCTGTGCTAGATATAGTCTCCCCTCTGCCTGTGTTGTTCAAGATTCTAATTAACTGAAAAAGGCTTTCACTCCTTACTATCCTCCCATTATGAATAATGATACTGGCTCATAAATGAGAATTGCTTTTCTATTTTAATTCTGTGTGTGTGTGTGTGTGTGTGTGTGTGTGTTTTGTTAAAAAAAAAAGAAGGTATGAAACCAGGGCTCTTGGGTCATTTGCAAATTATTAATTTCAAGCAGAGCTCTTAGCTAGCTTATTAACAGTGAGGGTGTTACAGCCCAGTTAAGTGGCTGGGATATTAACTCCCTTGCAGGCTTTTATGTATAGAGAAGTGGCTAATTTCCACGTTGGTGGGGGGTCTAGGTGGGAAAACATGGTTCTCCTTCTGGGAGGCATGAGAGGAAATAGGTCTGTGTGAGTTGCTATTTGGTAAATACTGGATCCCAAGAAGTAGTGCTTTCCTCCAGGGCCTATGGGATTCTGGGGCAAGGTGGCTGGAAAGCCAGGTGAGTCAAAGCCAGACAAAGGTAGGAGAGTGGACACTGCTTCCCAACACACAGAACTATGTGCCCTTGACCTTCACCTCCACTGAGAACAGGTCAAGTGGAGGTGGGTTGACAAGGTGGCCGGACACATTTCGATTAGTCCGTCAATTCTAAAAACCTCAGTCTTTTCATCTCTGTTTTGATCATATTGATGTACTGCCTGTTCTATTATTTCCTTACTATTTTTATGTCCATTGACTCACTTTTAAAAAAACTTGAATTTAGCTTATAGGGAAACTTTATATCACCACCATAAAAGGGAAACCGGCATCCCTAGTCATAAATTCAAAGGCACATAAAAATGAATACATGACTATTAAAATAAAAAATGCCTGTTCGTGTACCACCTGAAAGAACTCCCACCTGGGCAGTGGTGCATTTACCACATGGAGGAAAAAAATGAATCAGTCGAAGAAAGGCCTTCTGACCCCATGGCCTGTGCAGCCTGACTCGGGGTCAGGAGAGGAGGGGAGGGGAAAAGTGACCAACCCAGAAGAACCTATGCTTTCTGGGGTCCTTCCAGACAGACCCCACTGAAGCTGGGAGGCTGTTTGGAAAAAGGGAAATCTCAGGAATTTCTGTATATTTTGAACATTAGGGAGCAATATGTACATGATATGCAGATTCCATGCCAGCCAGTGTTGGTTACTCAGGTGTATTGCGTTGGCAGTGTGGCTAGCTTGCTGCGGCTCCTGCTCCCACCTGATCCCTGGGGTCCCAGGGGCCACAACAGGAGTGAGGGGACTGTCCAGAGAGTACTGGCGTGAGAGTCAGGATGGAGGCAGCCCGGCTCTGCTGCTATGTAGCTGTGCGACCTTAGGCAGACCACTGGGCCTCTCTGGACCTCTGTCTCTTTGTCTATACATAAGAGGGTTAAACAAGATGCTTCTGGGAACCCTATGATAGTTTATTTTATGTGTCAACTTGGCTGAGACACTGTGTTCAGCCCAGATATAAGTTAAACATTATTCTGGATGTTCCTGTGAGGATAGTTTGGATGAAATAACATTTAAACCAGTGGATTTTGAGTAAAGCAGATTCCCTCTGTAATGTGGGTGGGCCTCATCCAACAGGTTGAAGGCCAGAATAGAAAAAAAGACGATCTCCTCCAAGCAAGGGGAAATTCTGCTCTTCTCTGGGTCTCCAGCCTGCTGGCCCATCCTGCAGGGTCCCAGCTTCCATAATCATGTGAGTCCTTAAATAAATCTTCCTTTCTACACACACACACACACACACACACACACACACCACACACACACACACACACACGCACACACACACACACACACACACCACACACACACACACACACACCACACACCACACACACACACACACACACACACACCACACACACACACACACACACCACACACCACACACACACACACACACACACACCACACACCACACACACACACACACACACACACCACACACCACACACACACACACACACACACACACCACACACACACACACCCCAGTTGCTTGAGGGAGTTTAGTGGTCCAGGGGTGGGAGGCATGGTGGAGGGGAAGGGGAGGCTCCCCGGTTTGGGAGTGGCGGGCCACCGCAGCCCTTCCCACAGTTGGCAGCTGCACTGTAGGATGTACGGCGATGCCTAGGGAGTGACAGTGAGGACTGCAGCAGGTGGCAGAACTGGGGCAGCAGTGTGCAATCTGCACAGCTGTGTGGGCAACCCTGGGGCTATCCAGAGATAGGCAGGAGCCTGGGGACCGGGAGGAAGTGGGAGCTCCGGGATCTGCTAGCGCCTGGATATCAGAGGCTCAGGGAAAATGGCTATCTTGGGGTGGGTCCAAGACTCCACTGCCCACCCCAGAAAAGGGGTATCTCCCAAGTGGCCCTGGCTCCCAGAGGGAGGTCCAAGCCAGGGGAACGGTCACCGTGATGTTGTGGAGTCACCTCTTGGCTTCTGTGGAGGGCAATGCAGAGCGGAGAGGGAAGCATGGTGAAACAGGGGTCAGGGTTCAGAGGCTGCTCCCCAGCTCTGCTGACCTCAGCTGTGACCTTTGGTCACTTTTCATCTCTTTGTGATGTTCCTTCTTCAGCTAGGAAATTAGAGGCGGAATCAGGCCCTGCGTCAGCCTGGAAAGAGGGCATAGTGGGCTGAGTGTGAGATGAGATGGAAGGGCTCGGATATCGGGAGGAGGGTCACCAGGCTTGGGGGTCCTGAGGCTTGCGCCCAGCTGAGGGCAAGGGGGGCCCAGACCTGGTCCCAGAGCTTGGGGACTAACAGAAGAGTCAGGAATCATGAGAGTGCAAGCAGCCTTGGCCTGCGATCAGTGCGCTCTGGGAGGGGGAGCAGCCTCAGGTGCTGCAAAGAGAGGAGCATCCTGCCTGCTCCTTCTTCTGTAACATGAGCATGAGAATGACACCAGCTGGACTCCCCCCACAGGGAAGAACAGGAGTGGGGACCTCCACGGGACAGGGCTTGGTGATCAGGCAGGGCGGTCGCAGCGATTCGTGGCTCTCTGAGCCTCAGTCTCTTGTCTTGGGTTAGGACCAGATGACTTACAAGAATCCTTTAAGTTCAGACATTTGCAGAGTTGATGATGGAACAAGGAAGTCTGCTTGGAGGAGTTGGCCTGCAGGAAGGAGAAGGGTGGAGATTTTTGCAGACCTGTGCCCTGGATACTGATTCCTTAAGAACCAGATGCAGGTGGAGGAAGACCGGGGGGCAGGAGGCAGTGTGGTGTAAGGGATTGAAAACAGACGCCTGCATGGGTGGAGCAAGTGACTTCAGGGAGTCGGGCAGATAGGGTATAATGCAACTGGGGGTGGTGGGGACTGTGGTAAATCGGAGTGTTTATGTCCCTCCCAAAGAGGCAGCCGTTTCTCTGCTCCAGTGATCATTGCCATGTGAGGATGCTGATCCTGGGTTGTCAGATGGTCTCAGTCTTTCCAAGCATCCCCATCTGTAAAATGGGTACAATAATAATATCTATCTCATGCAGACGGTGTGAGCGCTATGAGCTAATAAATGCAAAGTATTAGAAGAGTGCTTGGCATATAGCAAGTGGCAATTACTTGCATTGCCAATTATTATTAGATCGTTGTGTTATTCTCTATCTGCACAAGACACCAGATGTCTTCCTTTCCTCGACCTCCAACACACTCCAGGTGGGAAGGTAGGGGAGTCTAGTCATTGTGACCCAGTCGCTTGGGGTCTTCGGCACAAGGGGCTTGCCTGGCTGTCCATGGCTTTGGTCTGAATGTAGTTGGGAAATGTTTGTGGGCTGGGGAAAAAGCAGATGCTGGAAATACTACTGGGAACAGGACCCTTTGAGTTCCCTGGCATCACTTCACAGGATTTTTATTTTATTTTGGGAGCTTATGCTGAGCCTGAGACGTACACTTTCACAGGAAGCATTTGTCAGGCTTCGCTGGGCTGAGAGGGCTGTGGCTGAAAAGTGTGGTGAGGGGAAATCACGTGGGGAGGCACGGAAACAATGCCAGCTGCAGAGGGGGCCTAATTGTGAACCTGAAAGAGATTCCCAATTGCGTCCGCTGACAAGGAGGGAGAAATTAAGAGCAGGACTGACAGGGTAATTGTCTTCCCAGTTCTCCACACTGCACGCATTCTTGATTCGGCTGGCAGGGAGGGAGGGTGTGAAGATGTGGTGTGCACGGGTGCCATGCTGCCATGTGTCTACCAGCTGCACCACCTCCTGCAAGGCGCAGTCCTTGGTTAACCCCAGCTGGCCTGTATTACACTTCCTCCCATTTCTTGAACTCCAGCCCTGGATCTTAGGGGAATCCTTTGTGTGTTCTTGGGTAAGTCATCTACCTTGCCATGCCTCAGTTTACCTGCCTAGAAAGAGGGGTCATTCTGGACTTCCTCACTTCAAAAAGGTATCTGAGGAAGCGCTGGGATGATGGTGACCTCAAAGGACTGCCTTTGGGTTCGGATTTGCCTTCCCTTGTCTGCCGAGCTGCTGGAGTTTTAAGGCCTTTTCCAGCATTATCACATTTGATTCCTGCTGAGCACCGCGCGGCCCAGTGAGTGGATAAATCCCCAGGTATAAGCAGGGAAATTGAGACTCGTGTCTGCTTAGTCCAGTGGTACGTCAGCCTCTAGCGTTGTTGTGCTCAGCAGCTCAATAGTGTCATCAGTGCCCAGTTATTTTCCATCTCTCCACTCTCTTCTATTCCTTGTGCTAGTTTTGACTAGAGGATGGCTTTCCTCATGGTGGCAAAGGAGCTGCACATTTCCAACCATGCCTCCTAGTACAGAAGAAGAGACTGTCTGCCCAGAATTCTAGCAAAAGTCCTCAGCCTTGAGATTGCTGACTGGACAACACCTATGGCCAGGGGAATGACATGAATAGATTGGAACAAACCTGTTTTATCTCAATCAACCACTGTGGCAAGGGACACTGGGGCTAGCGTGGGGTTAGCCTCATGCAAACAGGCCTGTGTAGATGCCAAGCTCAGAGGTGCAACCCAGTGTAGTCCAGACATGCCCCTTCCATTCCCTTTCATCCCTCCCACTCCCTTCTCCTCTCTTCCCCTGTCTTGTTCCTCTCCCCATCCCCCATATTCCCCATTTCCCCTCTTTCCTATACCCTTTCCTCCCTGGTGGTCCAGGCTGCACCCTCCCCTCCCCTCCCACCCCCTGCCCTGGCCAGCTGCCCAGTTGCCCTGTTGGGAGTCCTGACACCTCCACCTGGCTCGTGTCTGCTCAGCACCGCTCTCCCTCTTCTGTCAATGGAATCTCCTCCTTTGGGGAAACTGACCCTCATCCAGCTGTGGGCACTCTTCAGCACTGGACTACTTTTGGCTTCCACAAGGGGCCATGAGATCCAGACTGGGCTAGACTTCCTTTCTGGGATTTTTTTTTTCACTGAAGGATAGTTGATATATAACCAATAGAGTTATATTGGTTTCAAGTACACAACACAGTGGTCAACAGTTCTCCACATTATTAAATCCTCACCCCAACTAGTGCAGTTACTATCTGTCAACATAGAATAATGTCACAGAATCGTTGGTTATATTCTCCGTGCTGTACTACCATCCCCGTGAACAACTTATATTATGATTGAGAATTTTTGTGCCCCTTTATCTTCCTCACCTCACCACCCACCCACCCTAATCCCTCTCTCACACTAACCACCAGTCACTTCTTAGTGTCTCTGAGTCTGCTGTTTTGTTCATCTTGTTTTCAGATTCCACAAATAAGTGAAATCATATGGCATTTGTCTTTCTCCACCTGGCTTATTTCACTTAGCATAATACCCTCTAGGTCCATCCATGTTGTTGCAAATGGCAGGATTTCTTTCTTTTTCATGGCCAAATAATATTCCACTGTGTATATGTACCACCTTTTATTTATCCATTCACCTATTGATGGACACTTTGGTTGCTTCTATATCCTGGCTGTTGTAAATAACATGGAAATAAACATAGGGGTGCATATATCTTTTTGAATCAGGGATTTCATTTTCTTTGGGTAAATTCCTAGAAGTGGAATTACTGGGTCATATGGTATTTCTATTTTTAGTGTTTTGAGGTACCTCCATACTAATTTCCACAGTGGCTACACCAATTTACATTCCCACCAACAGTGTAGGAGGGTTCCCTTTTCTCCACATTCTTGCTAACACTTATTATTTTCTTATCTTTTGGATAGTGGCCATTCTACTGGTGTGAGGTGATATCTCATTGTGGTTTTGATTTGCATTTCCCTAATCATTAGCAATAGGTAGCATCTTTTGACGTACCTGTTGGTCATATGTATTTCTTCTTTGGAAAAATATCTGTTCAGGTCCTCTGCCCATTTTTTAATTGGATTATTTATTTTTTTTGGTGTTGAGTCATGAGTTCTTCATATATTTTGGATGCTAATCTCTTATTGGATAAATCATTTATGAATATATTCTCCCATACTGTAGGTTGCCTTTTTATTCAGTTAATTGTGTCCTTTGCTGTACAGAAGCTTTTTAGTTTGATGTAGTCCCACTTGTTCATCACTGATTTTGTTTCCTTTGTCTAGGGAGATGTGTCCAGAAAAAATTGCTCATGCTTATATTCAAGAGATTTTTGCCTGTTTTTTCCTAAGAGTTTTATGGTTTCATGTCTTATATTTAGGTCGTTAATCTATTTTGAGTTTACTTGCATGTATGGAGTTAGTAATCCAGTTTCATTTCTTGCATGTAGCTGTCCAGTTTTCCCAACACTAGTTACTGAAGAGATTATCTTTCCCCATTGTATATTCATGGATCCTTTATTATATATTACTTGACCATATATGTGTGGGTTTATATTGGGGCTCTCTATTCTGTTTCACTGATCTATGGATCTGTTCTTGTGCTGGTACCATACTGTTTTGCTTACTGTAGCTTTGTAGTATGGCTTGAAGCCGGGGAGCATAATGTCCCCAGTTTTGTCCTTCTTTCTCAAGATTTCTTTGGCTATTTGGGGTCTTTGGGGTTCCATATGAATTTGGAACCACAAATTATTTGCTCTAGTTAATTAAAAAATACTACCAATATTTTGATAGGGATTGCATCGAATCAGGAATTTGCTTTGGGCAGAATGACCATTTTAACAATATTAATTCTTCCTATCTATGGGCATGGTTTAGATTTCCATTTATTTCTGTCTTCTTTAATTTCTCTCACCAGTGTCTTATAGTTTTCAGAGTACAGGTCTTTCACTTCCTTGGCTAGGTTATTTCTAGGTATTTTATTCTTTTTGATGCAATTGTAAATGGAATTGTTTTCCTGATTTCCCTTTCTGTTAGTTTGTTGTTAGTATATAGGAATACAATGGATTTCTGTATGTTGATATTGTATCCTGCAACTTTGCTGAATTGAGTTATTACTTCTAATAGTTTTTTGGTGGAGTCTTTAGGGTTTTCAATATATTATATCATGTTATCTGCAAATAGTGACAGTTTTACTTCTTCATTACCAGTGTGCATGCCTTTTATTTCTCTATCTTGTTTGACTGTCATGGTTGGGGCTTCCAGTACTATGTTGAATGAAGTGGTGGGAGTGGACATCTTGTTTTGTTCCTTATCTTAGAGGAAAAGCTTTTAGCTTTTTGCATTGAGTATGATGTTAGCTGTGGGTTTGTCATATATGGCCTTTATTATGTTGACATACATTCCCTCTATACCCATGTTGTTGAGAGTTTTCATCATGAATAGATGTTGAATTTTGTCAAATGCTTTTTTAGCATCTATTGATATGATCATATGATTTTTATCTTTCATTTTGTTAAGGTGGTATATGGTATTGATTAATTTACAAACATTGTACTATCCTTGTATCCCTGAAATAAATCTCACTTGGTGGTGATGGATGATCCTTTTGATGTATATTTTAATTCAGTTTGCTACTATTTTACTGAGGGTTTTTGCATCAATGTTCATCAGGGATATGGTTTATAATTTTCTTTTTTTGTGGTGTCTTTGGTTTTGGTATTAGAGTGATGCTGTCCTCATATAAAGAGTTTGGAAGTATTCCTTCCTCTTCTACTTTTTGAAATACTTTAAGAAGGATGGGTATTACCTCTTCAAATGCTTAGTAGAATTCAGCTGTGAAGCCATCTGGTTCCAGATTTTTGTTTGTTGGGAGTTTTTTGATTACCAATTCAATTTTGATACTTGTAATTTCTTTTTACAAATTTTCTGTTCCTTCCTGGAACAGTCTTGGAAAGTTGCACTTTTTAGAAATTTGTCTGTTTTTTCTAGGTTGTCCAAATTTATTGACATAATTTTTCATAGAATTATCTAATATTTCTTTGTATTTCTGTGGTGTCTGTTGTAACTATTTCTTTTTCATTTCTGATTTTGTTTATTTGTGTCCTCTCTTTTTTTTCTTGGTAAGTTTGGCTAGGGATTTGTCTATTTTCTTTACCTTCTCAAAAAACCAGTTCTTGGTTCATTGATTTTTTTTCTATTGTTCTATTCTTCCTATTTTATTTATTTCTGCTCCAATTTTTATTATGTCGCTCCTTCTAACTTTGGGTTTCAGTTATTCTTTTTCTAGTTTCTTTAAGTGTGAGTTTAGACTTTATTTGGGAATGTTCTGGTTTCCTGAGGTAGCCTGCATTGCTATGTACTTCCCTCTTAGAACCACTTTTGTGGCATCCCACATATTTTGAACTGCTGTATTTTTGTTTTCAGTCTCCATGTGTTGCTTGATTTCTTCTTTGATTTGTTCATTGACCCATTGATTATTTAGAAGCATGTTGTTTAACCTCCATGTGTTTTGTGAGGTTTTTTTTGTTTTCTTCATGTAATTTATTTCCAGTTTCATACCATTATGATCTGAAAAGAAGCCTGATACAACTTCAACCTTTTTGAATTTATTGAGGCTCTTTTTGTGCCCTAAAATGTGATCTATCATGGAGAATATTCCATGTTCACTTGAGAAAAATGTGCATCCTGATTCTTTTGGGTGGAATGTTTTGTATATATATATCTGTTAAGTCCATCTGTTCTAGGGTGGTTTTCAGTGCCTCTATTTCCTTCCTTATTTTCTGCTGATTGATCTGTAAGTCTCTCTGGGATTTTGAGTCCTCACTTTCCTCTAAAGTAACTTGTTGGGATGACGTAAGCTGGAGCTGTCTGTAGCCTTACTCTGTCTGCCCTTGGAGAAAGCTGTGTGCAGAAGACAATGAGAAAGAGAGACCCAAGAGGTCAAAGGACGTTGTTCAGTCCTTGGACACATCTGGATGCGTCTGAAGGCAGCTCTATCAGGCTTGGACTTTTCAGTTACTGTGGCTGCTGAATACCTTTCCCCATGAACTAGCCTGGGTCAGGTTTTGTTGCTCAAGACCAAAAGCACCCAACTGGCATACCAGTTTTCATTCTTTTATTAATTTAATTAACAGTATTCTATATTTCCTTCAGGTCAGGTTATTCTGGAAGATAGTAGGATTATTTCTATTTCATAGGTGGGAATGGAGCTGTGGTGAATTTAAGCAACTTCCCCAGGTCACTCACTTAGTAATGGTGGAGCTGGGATTTCAACCTGCTCTGTCTATTTCCAAACAATCAGCCAGCTCCAGCTAGGAACTGCTGTAAAGCCATCCATCTGGGGTCTGTAGCTAGAAAGTGGTGGGGTTGGGATTTTCTCATGGCAACAATTTCCACTTAAGGGTCAGAGCCTTGGGCTGGGATTGGATCTCTTCTATTCCTGAAGGGTGGCAAAGCCACCCTGTTGATATGCACTGATATTAAATGCTCAACAAACTGGACCCATGCCTCCCTCCCTTCCTGCATTCAGAGCTCCTGGGCCCCAAGCCTGGCTGGTTTCCCAGGAGCAGAGTGGGTCATGCAGAGGGTTCAGTAAAAGTGTTGGTTTGTGTGTGGCTGACCGCAATGGTGGTCGGGGTGGGTGTGAGTGATGGAGGAAGGGGAAGAATGTAGTCTTAAGGAAGCTTCTCTGTTCCAGCTGAAGGCAAATTTGTTCATTCGTGCATTGGTGGCAGAACCTCCCCATCACCTGCTCTCTCCAGGGTCTTGGTCTCTGCTGTGTTGAGAAGGGTGGGAGGCTAATCTTAGTGCCAAACACTCTGTCCCTCTTGGTAAAAACTGTGCATTGTAATAGGGGCCTTCTAGAGCCAAGGTCTTGCCCCACAGATGAGGAGGAGCAGTGCTGAAGCCACCTTTCTGGGGCTCCGTACAGGGGCCAAGTCCATGGCAGACCCCAGGGAGTTCTTGCAGGGATGTGGGGAGTCCTGTTCCCCACTCTCAACCCCCTGCCCCCACCCCCATGCTGCTGCCTCCCTGCTGTCACCTGATCAGGAGGACACCTGCTGCCTCCTCTGGGATGCCTTCCTGGATGGGACCAGTCCCCCCTGCCGTCCATCCACCTGCAGCTGCCGTTGTCAACAACACTGCACATGTTCAGCGACAGTTGATTATATTTGACTGAGACTTGGTTAAGCACTGTTATTTACTTTTTCTTAAAGTGCTTTACCTTTTCCACCTGATTTCAACCCACCTCCCCCTCACTCTGGTACCACCCATTTGATTGCATACACAAACACTTTGGGGTCCCTCCTAGGTACCTGGCCCCAAGTTTCTTGGGTACAGAAGGGCCCAGACTAACCAATCAAATGGATGGCTTGAAGAAGGTCTCTTCCTGCCTCAGCTCAGGGCTCAGTGCCGTCCTGCAGCGGTGGGTGGGAGGCCAGGGGGAAACTGGCTGAATGTCTCCTGACAGCACGGGGGGCAGGGAGGGCAGGTTGCGTTGTGATAGCAGCAGCCTCAGCGTCTCAGCGGTTTACACCATCGGAGTATTTCTCACTTGCTAAATATCCATCTTGGGTCTGCTGCAGGCTTTGCTCATGTCTTCTCACCCCAGGACCCAGGTTGACGGAATAGCCACTGCTTGAACGTCATTGGCCACCCAGCAGAGTGCTGGAAGGTCTCCTTATGCACTTCACTCCAGCTTACAACTCGTTGGCCAGAACTGGCCATGGCCTCACCTTCCACAGGGGGCTTGGAAGAGAAGGGTTGGAACTCTGGGGAATGGCACTAATGACCTCCCTAGAACCTAGGGCCTAAGGACTATACAGCAGAAGCCTGCTCCTCCCCAGATGCCAGCCCCCAGCCTTCCCCACCCTGGTGGATGGTGGTACTTCCGCCTGCATGTTCCTGCTCAAACCTAGGAGTCATCCACAGCCCCTTCCCCTCCTCCCGATCCAGCCCCTGGGGAGTGTTTGGTGGTACATTTCCATTGCCACTGCTGGTACCACCACAGGACTGTTCTTCCTGCTTCCTGGCTCCCTTCCTGTTGCTTACCCTCCAGAGCAGTCCAAGTATCTTTTGTTTTTTTTTTTTTTTAAATATAACTTATATAACATAAAAATAATCATTTAAAAATGTATAATTCCATGTTTTTTATAGTCACTATGTGGTACAACCATCACCACTGTCTAATTCCAGAACATCCCATCTCCCAGAAAGAGACCCTGTAACTCATCAGCAGTTCGTCCCAATTCTCCCCCACCCCCAGCCCTTGACAACCACGAATCTGCTTTCTATCTCTATGGATCTGACTTTTCTGGATATTGCATATAAATAGAATCATGATATGCAGACTTTGGGGTCTGGTTTCTTTCACTCAGCATGTTTTCGTGGTTCATCTGTGTTGTAAAGTGCAGCAGGACTTCTTCCCTTCTTATGGCTGAGACACGTTCTCTTGTGTGGCTAGAACACATGCTGTTAATTGAAAGGACCTTTTAGAGGCACGGATCAGATCTACCACGTGCCTGCCCGTAGCTCTCTAATGGCTCCTTCAGCGATTAGAGTAAACCCCCCACCCCACCACCTGCCCCAAGGCTCTGCACGTCAGCCCCTCCTGTGTCTCTGTCCTGGTCTGGCTTTCCTACCATCATCCACAGGCTCCAGCCACACTGGCCTCCTTGCCTCCCCTTGAACTGGCCAAACTCACACCAGCCTCAGGGCCTTAGCAATGGCTGATCAGCTCTGCCTAGGAAGTTCTCACAAATCCTGGTTTGTTTGTTTTTACTTTTTATTGTGGAAAACTTTCAAACAGATGGAATAGAAAAGACAATATTAATAATGAACCTCCCTTCTATCTATCATCCAGATCCAAAAATTATTCATTCATAACCAATCTTGTTTATTTATAACCCTACCCACGTCTCCCCTCCTATATTATTGTGAAACAAAACCCAGACATGTTGTCGTTTAATCTGTAGATGCTTTAGCATTGTCTCTAAAAGATAAAGACTGTTCTCCAAAACATAACCCAATACCATTATCACACCTAAGAAATAAACTCTATTCCCTTAATATCACCCAAAGTCTAGTCAGTGTGCAAATTTCCCCCATCGGATCATACTTTTTTTTAACGGCAATGTTTCCATTCATTTTCATTGAGTTTTTACTTGGAACACAGTGGGTTTCTGCCTGTGTCCAGATACAGGTGGCTTTTTAACCTCAGCTGCGTATTCTTTTATTTTACCATTGATTATGGCTTCTGCCCCATGTGTTTCATTTCTCTGGGACCACACGTCCTATTGAAGTTAACGTCTTAATGGTTTACATCATCACTCCCATCCCTCGTTATTCCCTTCCCGATCTTTTCCTCTGGTGTTGGGAGGGCCTTCTCCAGAGTTTGATTTCCAATTTGATTTCCTGAAGTGACTAGTCTGCTGTATTCCCTCCCATCCAACCTTTGGTCAGACATTTTTTAATAATTGATTTTCAGTTCATCTGAACATTGCAATTTGTTGATATGTCTCTTAAGTCTTACTTAATCTATAGGCAGACCTGTCATCTCTCTTTCTCCTGCTCCATCCTCTCTCTCTCTCTCTCTCCTTCCTTCCTTCCTGCAATTGGTGTGGTGAAGAAACTGAGTTATTTCTTTAGAGTTTCCTGCTCTCTGGAGTTGGCTGATTGCATCTTTCATTGGACCTGTTCCCTTGTCCCTATAAAATGGCAGTTCAATCTATAGGTTTGGTCTGAGTCAGGTGAGCTGTCTAGGCAAGAAGACATTAAAGGCAGCGCTGCCTGTTGTCGCCAGGAGGCCCACAGCAGCATGTCTTCTCTCTTGTGAGTTTTGCTGCCGCAGGTGATTGTTGTAGTGGAGCGTTAACTTGGTAGAGCTTTGTCACCATGGTTCTAAACCAGTGGTCCTCAGCTGGGGTGGTTTTGTCCCCCAGGGACACTTATCAATGACTGGAGACATTTTTGGTTGTCACATCTGGAGAGCTGCTCCTGGCATCAGCTGGATAGAGGCCAGGGATGCTGCTAACCACCCACAATGCATGGGACAGCCTTCCCCGGCAGTTATCCAGCCAGTATTGCCAAAGTTGAGAAGTCCTGTCCTAATCTAGCAACTTCTTTGTGCGGATTGAATTTTTGGTCCCAATTCTTCATTTTTCTGCAATAAAAGTCTGTATGCACACAGGCGCGTGGTGACACACATGGTGAGTGGAGAGGACTTCTCACCTGTTGACTTTGGGATTGTTGGGGCCAAAGGGGCATCAGCAGATCGCATGTGAGCAAAGACTTGAACTGTATCCTTCCTGTGCTTGTTCGTCTTTAAATGTTAGTGCACACAGGCATGAGCATGCACACACACACACAATTTCTTAGATAAATACAACCCCTTTTTCCAGCTCAACTTTCCACTGAATATATCCTTGACACCAGGTCACTGCACAGCAGCAGTGTACAGAGATCCTCATTCCTTCTCACACTGTGGCGCACTCCACCGCGTGGCTGTGCCATTGTTCATTCACCCACCCACTTGCCTATTGATATTATCTGGTCGTTTCCAGGCTTGTTTTTATGACCAGAGCTGCAGTGAATAGCTTGTGCAGGCAGCTTTTCACATTTTGCCACTGTGTCTTTGTTACTGTAGATATTTTTCTCAACTGTCTTCTTATCACTCCGGATTCAGACTAAATAAATGATACCTCCTCAGAGTGGTCCTTTCTGATCGCACTTGCCAATGTGGCCACCCCCAGCCCTGAGTCACCATGGAATCTATCCATTGTCTGCAGGATTTTCTGCTGTCTTGTCCTGGCGATGTGAGTATCGTCTCTTCTTACCATAGCATGTGCTCCTCCAGGGTGCGGACTTCGTCTATTGCTCCCTCTAGACCCAAAATTGTTTTCTGGCTAAGGGATAAGGAGGTTCCCAGGATGTGCGACTTTCAGTCTTTAAACCAGGACAGCCTTGGGCACCCCGGGATGACTCAGTCACCCTACCCGTCTCATAGTAGGCACTCATTAAATAGTTATTGAAAGAATTCATACAAACTGGGGGTAGATATGTCTTGTTTGACCTACACGGCATCAAATTGCCTTAATTAGATAACTCTTACAAACCAGAGTATTTCATATAAAAATCTGGATTCCTGCTTTCTGGAAAATCAGATGATCTCCTGTCACAGGGCCTTTGTTCCCACACAGCAGCCTTCAACTGGGGCAGAATTTTGGCCCCCTGTGTAGATGGGGCTTGTGCCTGCCGACTCCCGTCAGAGCCCACCACTCACACCCCTCTCATGTCCCAACCTGCTCAGCTCCAGCAGGTGATTGAGGGTTTTGTGGCCGAATGGTCTATCAGCTGGCTGCACATGCATCTGAACCAGGTAGACTGGGTTCAGGTCGGGGCCAGGACGCCTGCTAGGTCTGCAGCCTTAGCCAGTCCCCCCAGCTCACTGGGCTTCAGTTTCTTCTGCTTCACCTCCTTTCTCCTGTGGTCAAGTCGTTCCTACGTCATTGCTGTTAAGTCATTGTTACAATGTGACAGTCTTCCCAGGTTGGAGGGGTATTGGTCCATCATCCCTTCTTTTTCTTTCCTCCAAATTGGAAAGCTGAGGTCTGGAGGATCTGGTGTCCCCTCCTTTCCCTCATGGCCTCGGGGACACTGAGCTCAGTACCTGGCTCAGCCAAGGCTGGGGGTTGCTTTGTGAGACTCAGTGTGCTCCCGGCTGTGGTGGTCATCACCCCACAAGATGGGAGCCGGGAGTGGAGTCTGCAACCAGAGCGGGACGGCTTAGGGTAAAGGGCTCTCTGGGGCTGAGGCAGGGGAGCGGGGGTTTGAAGCAGGGGATGGTCTTTTGTTCCAGGCTCTGATCTTAAAATGCAAAACTCCCAAGAGGGGCAGGCACTGGTTATTTTTGATTTCTGGTGCTGCTGTGTTAAGTGGAATATTCGAGGCCTTGGCAGTCTAAAATCAGAGGCTTAGACGTGCTCTCCTCATTTCCCTCCTCATGCTGGTAATCGTGTGGGTGGTGCCACTCGAGGCAGGCCTCAGGGGCTGACATCCCCCTTGCTGTCCATATGGGGTGGCCTCCACCCACCCAGGCTCTGGTGGATCTGAAAGATGCCCCATTCTGTGCCCCAGGCTCCCTTTCAGAATCCCTGCCTCCCATTCTGGATGAGCTGCCACCTCTTCCAGGAAGTCTTCCCTGAACATTCCCTTCCCAGTCCCGGCGAGGTGTCCCACTGTGCTCCCTGAGCCTGTATTTCCTCTGCCAAAGCTTGGGTCATTCTGAGTGGCTGTCATGTTAGTCTGTTTCTCCAAGAGTGCTATGAATTCCAAGGGCACAGGAGCTGGGGTCTGCCTTGTTGGCCTGCATAGAGTAGATGTGAAGAAAAGAGTGTGAATAAATGAATGAAGCCACGATTCAGTCTGCCTGTTTAGCCAGGCCTGTGGTGAAGGCAAGAGGGGCACAAAGGTAGAAATGGAGGAAGAGGGAGAGGGGACAGGAGCTTGCCTGCTGAAGCCCACCCCAGGAGCAGCCTTGCAAAGTCACCTTCTGTTGGCTGCCCTTGCCGTGAATGACTGGTGTGAGCAGGGATGTCCCCAGAGGCTGGGGCCTTGAGGACCTGGAAGGTGGCCCAGGGAGTGTTGCTAGGCTATGGGAAGGAGAGGGGACATGTGTGTGTGTGTGTGTGTGTGTGTGTGTGTGTGTGTGTAGCCAAAGTCACCCATACCACCTGTCATGGATTATTCAGGACCCAATCACGGCGTCCCTCAGGGGTGGGCAATATTCCAGGCTGTCCGTTCCTCTCTTCTCCCCTGGGCATGTCCCAGCCTCTTTGGCATTTTCTCCAAAATCTACTTAACAAGGGTGGAGGGCACTGGTTGGTTGGCATCCTGTAGCTTGCCTGGCAGAGGAAGATGGCAAACTCAGTCACCTTTACCCAGATATCTAGAGGTGGGGGTTGGGGGTTTGGTAGGGGGCTTCCCTGCTGCAAGCACCATTCTAGAAACTTCTCCCTGAGGTCTAATCCAGATGGCTTATACTTCACATGCAAATGCCTCCCTGGTGAGCTTGCCCTTGACCAGACTTTCAGGTCCACAGCTGTGCAGCCCCGCCCTGTCCAGACCTGCGGCTGTCAGCCAGCCAGCTGAATAGGGGAAATATTGTATCCTTTCCCTGTTTTCCCCCTTTCTCTCTGTTTTATTGAAAAAGGGAGGTCATAAATATTGCAGATTCATTAACTAGAAAATGTACTCCAAACCACACAAATGAAATTCAACCGACTAGCAAAATAACATAATTTATTGCTTTGTTCTTCATGGGTGAGAGGGAGGTCTGTGTCTCTGTCTTCCTGTGGCTCAGAACATCTCTCCGTTGTGGGTCTGGCAGCCCCTGCTGGTCTTGGCCTTTTTGACCAAAGTTCTAAAATGTCACTCCTTGGGGCAGGTCAGTCCTGCAGGATTCACCCATGGCCCGCAGGGCCCCTGGAGAGCAGGACAGGGAAACTGAGGTCCAGGGAGGTTCAGTCCATTTTTCAAGGTCACACTAGCTCTTTGGGCCTATGAAGATCTGCAGAAAATATCTGAGACCTTAAAATATTTATTAGCTACGAAGTGGGAAAAGAAAACTGCGAAATCGAAATTAATAAATGTTAAATGTCTACAAATGTAACATTAGGTCAGCTGCATTAATTACTACATTTGGTATTCATAAAAGTGTCATTATGTATGAAAGCAATTTGTCAGCTACATTTTCTCACTGGGTAGGAAATCCCGGGCAGGAGAGAGAGTGGATGAGAAGACAAAGCCAGCCGCCAGTTAAATCAGTGTCTGGTAACCAAACAAGTTCAAGTGCAAAATTATGAAAGTATTTTTTAAATTATTGGCAAAGATATTACATTTAACAAGAGCTATTGGTGCACTTTGTTCTGACAGAGGGGAGGGCTTTAGAAGTCTTCTTGTCTTGGGTTGGAGCCTGCCTTTGGCATCTGTGAGGCCCCAGCCAGGGCCTTCTCCAGCACCCTCACAGCAAGTGACCCCTTGGCATGGCTGAGGGGGGTTTATAGTAGACTGGAAGGAGCTGGAAGGAACCCCTCCTGCCCTCTGATTCTGTCACTCCTTCACTTGGCAACGCATCCCTTCGATGTTTGAGAGCAGGGACAGGTCTGTTAATGAAATCTCCCCATTTTACAGCTGAAAAGAATGAGGCTCAGTGAAGGAAAGGGATCCATCCAGGGTCACACGGGGAGATAGGGTGGAAGTGAGGCAGGAACCCCCTCCTAACTGCCTCCAGGCCACCCCATCTCCTATTTGTGTCTCCACTTCCCCATCGGGGGCCTTCCTGCAGGGAAGACTGAGGGACTCAGCCCCTGGGGTGACAAAGTATCCAGGGCCTCAGGCCACCAAGAGCAGATGACCAAATCATTCCTCTGAGAGACCCTCTCTCCATTCCTCCCCTCACCCTGAGAGAGCACTGGTCTTGGAGTCTGAACACTGGGCTTCAGACCCTTTCACCCCCATGTAACAGATGTGCTACCTTGGGTGAGCCACTCAACCTTCCCGAGTCTCAGTTTCTGAACCTATATAATGGGGCAGAGACAGGCTCTGCCTACCCCGTGGGGTGGCGACAGCTCCTGGCAGCCATTTCCCCAGGCCTGGACGTCCTCTGGAGATACCTCTGCCCACCCAGGAGAGAGGTCATGAAGTCTGTGCTTTATCTCATAGAAACCGGCCCGCCTGGACAGAGGGGAGAGCAGAGCTTGTCCCTTTCAGAGGCTGTGAAGGGAGGGGTGGCCTGGTGCCAGGAGTGACAGACACCCTCCTGTAGGACTCCCCCACCAGAGGCCCAGGGAGATCCGGGGGGGCCCAGGCTCGAGGTGGCACCTGCTGCTGCTGGTAGCCGGCTGCCCCTCCCGCCCTGAGCAGAGCCCAAAGGGTCCTGAGTCCCTGAATGCGGCCAAGAGCCTCCCGACTGGGGTCTTTGCTAGAGTGAGGTCCTGGCTCCCTGGAGGAGGTGCTGCTGAGGGGCGGGGCTTCCGGGCCGGCCCCCCACCCGGCGTACCTTTCGTGGGTGGGGGCTTGCAGTGAGCAGCGGTGTGTTTCCAGCCTTTGGTCAGCTGACTCTGGAGAATGTTCTGGATAACACTGAACACAGGCTTCCCTGAGGCAAACAATTTGGGAGGAAATGAAACTGGGAATTATTCACTGGGGGAACCTGGGGCCCTCTTTCCTCCATCTCTAACTCATTCAAAAAAGGACTGAAAGATGAAAGCATAATGCATATTGATATTTCTCGAGCACGTGTTACACGGCGAGCACTGCACTGAGCATTTAACATGTCTGTCTGATCGAGCCTCACCACAGCCCTACAGGGGTCAGTACTATTTATTATCCCCATTTTACGGGTGGAGAGGCTGAGGACAGGTGACTGGCCGAAGGCCCTGCAGCTGGAATATAGCAGGGCAGGGATTTGAAGGAGGATCTTGAGAGCCCGAGCTGATACCCACTAGGCAGGCACCCTTGCTGGCACTTTGGCCATCAGTACACTGGAACTGAGGCTCTTACTGGGGCCCTTGGGACAGCCACCTCCTCTCCTGGCTCCTGAAACTGGGTCCGACTGGCAGGGGGCCCCCAGCTGCCCTCCTCTTGTCTCTGTTTTCTGCCAGAGTGTCAGCCTTCGAGTCCTTCGTGCTGGACCCTTGACACCTGCCCCAGTGTGCCTCCAGGTCAGCTGTCACCAGCAGGGAGCCAGGGACAAGGAGAGGTTAGGAACCAGAAGCCGGTGGGCTGAGGCCAAGTGGGGAGGCCCCAGGGGACCCATCAGGCCAATGAAACATCTGTCCCCACAGGTTTTGGTGGCACCAGGACTGTGGTGATCTCTCCGCCTGAGGCCGTTGGCCCTGCCCTGTTGACTCAACTCAGTGTCATTGATGGGCAGGGACCTTTTAAGAGCCAAGGGGCAAGAAAATTGATGTCCCAGGGTCTGGTGGGGTGGTGCCTGTGGAGCAGGGCAAACGGTGGCTTCAGCCGGGGTGCCAGCTGAGGTTCTGATGACATTTTAGACCTCTCTCTGCAGAAGGGAAGGAGCCGCCCTCCTAGGAGACCATGTTATGGGGCCCTGCTTCCGTGCTTTCCCCTCTATCCTCCTTTACAAGGACCGCCAGGGCAGGTTTCCCAGGGCACAGGTTCTATTGGCCTGTCCAGCCCCTTCTCTCTAGCTTTCTCTACCTCTTGCTCGAAACCTGCTGCGGCTCCCAACACCTCTTGTGTTAACCTACCGCCCCTTCTCACTCTTCACCCCCTTCTCGGGGAGCTTATCCAGATTCCCATCTCTAACTCTAAACACGTCCCTGAGTTCTGAATCCACAAGTCATCCTGGCCATTGGGCACCTCCGTCTGGACAGCCCAGCCCCCTCAGGTCTTGCCATCTTCCTTCTACCACCTGATTTCTCTGGCCCAAGGTTCCCCATTCCAGCAAGTGGCAGAGACACACTCTTTACAAACACCAGGTGAACGTGAGCATTTCAGATGTAAAACATGGGATTAGGGGCCACAGGGTAAGTAGAAGAGACTGGGAGTCAAGGGCAGCCTCTGAGAAAGCAGCATTTGACCTGAGAGCTGAATGATGGGACAGA
This sequence comes from Manis javanica, assembly GCF_040802235.1. Lineage (NCBI taxonomy): Eukaryota > Metazoa > Chordata > Mammalia > Pholidota > Manidae > Manis > Manis javanica. The sequence goes on along the minus strand of NC_133159.1, from coordinate 8,754,642 downwards.
GCTGGCTTTGCAAAGACCTGGAAGAAGAGTTTGCAGGGCAGGGGAAATAGCAAGTGCAAAGGCCCTGTGGTTTGGGAAGCAACAGGAGAGCCAGTGCAGGGTGAGGGTGGCGGGTGATGTGGAATGTTATACGGGGTGAAGCCTCAGAAATCAGCAGGCAGAGAGTTTGATTTTTTTTCTAAATGTGGGAGCCACTGGAGGCTTTTAAGCAAGAGGTGGGGTGGGGTCACCTCATCAGATTTGTTTTTTTTTTTTTTGAGAGGGCATCTCTCAGAGATTTGTTTTTTTAAAGGATCTCTCTGGCTGTTGGGTGGGCAGGGAAGCTGGAGGCATTTAGGGAGTTGACTTGGAAAATAAATTTAGGGACAGGGATGTATGAAGGAGCGGGGGGTGGGGTGGGGCAAAGAGAACTACCTGGGCTTCTAGTCTTGCCTGGGCTGTTGGCCTGAGACACCGAGATGGGGACCAAGGAGCAGCAGGGGAGAGGGAAGAGGAGATTGCTGTTCCGCATTCCCACCCTAGTGAAAATGTTAGGTAGGCAGCTGGATATATGAGACTGGCATTCAAGAGAGACGTCAGGGCTGGAGAGACGAATATTAGCTGACAAATGAGGCCAGCCTCTGCTTTACTGCTAACATCCCTGCTTCCTGTTGGACTGTGAACTCCCTGAGGTCAGGACTACGTCTTATTGTCACTATAACTCCAGTGCTTTGGGGCAGAAGCCACTCAGGAAGCTGTAGAGGAATGAATAAAAAGCATAGGTATCTACGTCACGTATTCATTAAAAAATGCTTGCTGAGTGCTTGCAATGTGCCCGGCTCTGTTCTTGATGCTGGAAATAGTCCTAGGGAGACAACTCCCTGCTCCCTGTGAACTTGGACTTCAGTGGCTGAGATGGGCCATAACCACACCGGTGAATGTTTACACTGTAATGAGCAACAGTGACAAGAACTGGGAAGAAAAATGAAGCAGGATGAGGGGATACAGAGCAGTGCAGATGGTCTTCAGGAGGGTCTAAGGAGAGGACATTTGAATGGAGGCCTGAGTGAATGAGAGATAGGCTATGGAGCTATCTCAGGGGAAGAGCATGAAGGCTGAAGGAACATCATGTGCAAAGGCCTTGAGGTCTGAATACAGAGGTTCTCTGTTTTGGAGGCTCAGGACGGGAACACTTGGGGCCTAATGAGAGTAGGTGAGGGTCTTCCTGTTTCCCACACTCATGCAAAGTAAATTCCCTTGACCAGCAGCTGGAGATAGAGGCTTGAGAATCTGCTAGCAGGAACATTTTTTCTGACAGTTTCTAGGTTCAAGAAGGAGCCATTTGAGTAGAGAGGTCAAGAGCCTCTTTTAGGCAAAGAGAAAAGGAGACTCGCACCATACAACTGTCAGCCCCGCAAGGGTTTGGTCTGGAATCCCTTCCTATCATCAAGGGGAAGGGGGGGGAGTTTAATTCAGTGATGCAGAGTAACTTTAGAATCGTGCTGTATAATAACCCAAGGCCTTCGCGGGGCTGTAATCTATAATCACAGAAGTTGCCTCAACGCTGCACTGCCTAAGTGCTGGAACGCCTTGGCGCTGGAAAGTCTTCACCCTGATTATGTTATTTTAGCCTCTCGATGTTCCCATTTAGAGGTGGGGAGCAGGACCAGCACCCCCAGTTTAACAATGTTGACTTTAAGGTGGAGATAGACCTACAGCCGGAGGCTCCAAACTCCCCACCCTGGCCTTTCCTCCTTCCCCAGCAACCTCCAGGAGTTTTGGGGGTAAACTGAGGAACAGCCAGAATGGCTCTCAGGGGCGTTGACTGCTGCCTCTTGTTGGCCACCTCTGGACGTCGTTGTTCTGTACAGGAGTCCCTGGCACTGGTTTCCCATGGCAGGCAGGCCGGCCTCTCCCTGTTGATGGGGTGGAAGCCTGGCCTCCAGGGCAGGGGAGCAAGGTAGGCACCCCTCCCTGCTGGCTTCTCCTTCACAAGGGGCCTTCCTGCCAGCTGTTTTCTGGGAACACCTGGAACGGCAGACAGGTGGTTCCTGGCAGGACAGGCCTCACTCCTGCGTAACCCAGGCCCTGAAGGCCCAGAGCCGGCAAGGCCCCTTCTGCAGGAGGCAAGGAGAGGCTAGGGAATTTCAGATGCCCTGGGCATTGAGTGGGGACCAGGGGGGCTCTCTGCTCTCTTCCCCTTCCCTGTGTCTGCTTCCTCCTGCCCTCCCTCTCATCTCCTTAGACATTTAATTGCTTAACCTCCACTAGGAGGCCAGGAGGCCAAGGAGCAGCACGTCTGCTGCCACGCTCCTTCTGCGGTTGGTGGCTCGCAGAGCCTGCTCACACCCCTCCCTGCCAGAAGCCCTGCGAGGCAGGTAGGGACATCCACGGCCCACCCAAGGGATCCGAGGCTCAGGCAGGTGAAGTGCCCAAGAATGCTTGTGGGCGTTTGGGGGGGTATTCAGGGAGTATGATGGGGATATCTCTGGGGTTGTGTCACCAGTGTTCTTGTTGTCTCTTGCTGCATGCAAAAACACCCCAAAATGTAGTGGCCTAAAACAAGAGCATTTATTTTGCTGAATATGGGCAGGCTTTGGGGGCAACATTTCATCTCTGCTCCATGTGGCATCAGCTGGGGAGGCTGCACTGGGGCTGGCACATCTTTATACAAGGTGGGCTGTTCACATGCTGCCCGAGAAGCTGGGGTGGGTTAAGAGCCTCATTATTTCCCCATGTGGGCCTCTCTGCAGCCTGCTTGGGCTTCCTCTGGGCATGCTGGCTGGATTCTCCGCCCAGGCACCCCAAGAGAACCAGGTGGAGACTCTCTCCCCTTTGAGGACCTAGACTTGGAAGTCACATAACATCACTTCCATCAAAGCAGTCACAAGTGTTCTCGGGACTCAAGGGAGGGACATACGACCCATTACTCAGTGGGAGGAGTGTCAGAGTCACATCATAAGAAGACCATGTGGGATGGGAGATTTTATTTAATCCATTTTTGGAAAATAAGCTCTCCCACACTTGCCTGCCGGTCTGTTTTATTAGTCAAGATGTGTGAGGCTCAGCCTTGAATCTCAGTAGCTTAACACAAGGAAGCCATATTTCTCACTCTAGTTGTACTCCATGTAGGTTGGCTGACAGCCATCCCCTGCCCTCCTACCTGTAGGATCCTGGCTCTATCGCCTTTATGAAACTGTCATCTTAAACTTGTGCCTTTGAAGTCAGTCTAAAGCAGGGAGAGAAAATGTAGATGAAAGTACAGGGGATTTTAATGGCCAGACCCAGAAGTGGTACCCAACACTCACTGTGGGCCAGAACCCAGCAGATGGCCCCACCCAACTGCAGGGGATGCTGGGAAGTGTAGTTTTCCCATGTACCCAGGGAAAGGAAGGGGATGGTGAGCACTACCTGGGTTCTGCCACACTCATCTCCTAAGACCTCACGTAGAAAGCACAGGGGTCAAGTTGCTCCCTGCTGTATTCGCAGTACCCATCACATTGCCTGACATGTCGTAGGTGCTCAGCAAATGTGTCTGAAATGAATGAATGAACAAGGAGATGGCTGAGCTTTGGGGTCAGGCTCCTGAGGCTGACTACATCTTCCTGTTGATGAAGTTTGGACAGTGGTGGTTCTCATGGTTTGTTCTAGAGTTCAAGTTTAACCTCGCCTTCACTGACACAGCAAAGATCCCTTGTGGGAGCTGTGCCCAGGGTGCAGCTGGCATGGCTGGCATGTCAGGCAGCACCCATGTTTCCAGGACCCAGGGAATGACCTGCAGCTTCAGTGTGCAGAGGTGAGTGCTGAGGGGCGTGGGTGGGGCACCAACAGCATCTGTCACCTGGGAGTAGCCACAAGGGAGGGGTAAGGATTAGGTTTCTAGGGCGAAGAAGCTTCAGAAGAGTGAGAGTCATCCTCCGAATGGAAGGGATCGTGGTTAAAAACCATGGATACCCACCCACTCCTGCCCCAATGCAGAAATCCTGGGGCTGCCTCAACTCCTATAGCAAAGAGCAGCCAATGCCCAGTGCATCCGTCTGGCTGCCCCTTCTGGCAAAATGGCAAGTGAGGGTTTGCTTGATTTCCAAGTAAGAAACTGTTTTTTCCTGCTTAGGAAATGTGGGTGTTGTTAGACCCTGAAGGGTAGTATGGGGTGTCCCCCAGTCCTCCTGGGGTTGGAAGCCTACTCTTCCTACTCCCCCATGAGATCCCTCCCACCCTGTCCCAAACCCCCCCTTAGGGTCCCCAAGCCATGGATGCTGAAGCCCCTGACAGAGCTAGGAAGCCAGGTTATGTAGCATTGGGGGAAAAAAAGAGGAGAGGGATCCGGGGGCATCCACTTGCAGGCATGTCACAAAGTAGGCAGTGTGACGATGCGAAGATACTCCATAGGTGCTCCATTCATTTGGAAAAAAATACAAGAACTTTGCATCTCTACTTTCATTGATGAAAATGGTAGTAATGAAAATAGAAACAACAGCGGTCAGTTGTTGAGTGCGAGGTGCCAGCTGCTTGTAGTGAGTATCATGTGAACATTTTTGTTAGTTAATCCCCTCATCCCACAGAGGCCAGAGGTGAGGCACACAGAGGTCTCCCCAGGGAGCTGTCGCATGGCATTGCCTTGGAGGTAATCAGGGCTGGGTAGGCCTGTGGGAGGGTGGCCTGTGCCCTTTTCGCTGAACCCTGGTTTTTCCAGTCAGAGCACTTGTCTCTGTTACTCAGCCCTCAGGATAACTTGATTAGTATCTGTTTTTCCTGACGAACTGTAAATCCCAGGAGAAAAACTGTTTCCTAACAGCTGTGTCTTTACTGCTCACATTGTGGAATCAAATTGATATTCCTTGAATAAATGAATAAAGACCAAAGAGTCAGTTTCTTCAGGACTTCTGACAGGCTCCCTCTGACCCCTAGGAGCGATAGTGCTCATGGAAGGTCTAGCATTCGAGTGTAACCCGCATTAAACTCAGAGAGACGGGCCTAAGAACCTTGGTCTCCCACTGCTATAGCCTTCTGACAACTCCTTCTCCTTCTTTTTGAAGTCAGTTATCTGCTGATTACCAAGCACTGGGTAACAAATGGAATTACTGGATCGAATGGTATTTCTATTTGTAGTTTTTTGAGGAAACACCATACTGCTTTCCACAGTGGCTGCACCAATTTACATTCCCACCAACAGTGTAGGAGAGTTCCCAGTTCTTCACATCCTCACCAGCGTTTGTTATTTCTTGTCTTTTGGTTAGTGGCCATTCTAACTGGTGTGAGGTGATATCTCATTGTGGGTTCGATTTGCATTTTCCTGATGATTAGCGATGTGGAGCATCTCTTCACATGTACTACTTGCATTTGATGCTGGAGCATTGCTGTGGGTCAGATAACACCCAGGAATAATGTTTTACCAGCTATCTGGGCATCCTGTAACCCAGTCAAGTTGGCACATAAATTAACCATCACGATAGCTTAAAACAACACATTTCTGAGAGTGGACTAGATGCAGGTGGGTGGATCTCCCTTGGGACCTCTCACGGGCGGCTGGGGCTGGAGTCCTCAGAAAGCTTCACAGGCTGGATTCCAAGGTGACTTCGTGCACGTGTCCGGTGCCTCATTGGAGATGCTTGAGCAGCTGTGGGCTGCCCAGCAGTCTCTCCCTTTCTCTGCAGCCCTTCTAAGTGGATTGCTTGGGTCTCCTTGCAGCATGGAGGACACTTGGACTTCTTACACGGTGACTGACTTTCCCTGGAGTGAGAGCTCCCAGAGTCCTAGGGAGAAGTTACAAGGCTTCCTGCAACCTGCCTTCAGAGTCCTGCAGCATCGCTTCCTTCGTGTTCTTTCGGTCAGCAGCGAGCCACAGCCCAGCGCAGAGGTAAGAAGAGGCGCTGCACCAGGATGTGAATATCTGGAAGGGTGGCTTACAGCGGCGGGGCGGGGGGTCATCTCTGAAGACCAGCTAATGCAAGGCTGAAGAGGACGTGCGGTGTAGTAGGTAGGTACCTGTCCTGAGGGTCAGAAGATTCAGGTCCTGGCTCTGCTGGTCACCCCTGGACAAGTCTCTTGACCTTCCTGGGTCTCAGCTTCTCAAGGTATAAAATGACAGGAGTAGACGAGATGAACCGCAAGGTTCCCTTGCTCTTGGCCCCCGAAAGCACAAGCCTGGCCCCGCTCTGCAGGCTGAGTTCCGGGTGGAGCGGTGGGGGGGGGAGGGGGCAGCTGAGTTGCCCACCTCCAGCTCCCAGAGCGCATGACCCTCAGCTCTGCTCCTAGACGTGAGAACTGAGTACAGCTGGGACTCGAAGGCCTCGGCGTCAGAAACAAATGGCCCTCCCCAGCCGGCTCCAGGCACATTATTCACGAGTTCATTATTGTTTAACTTAATCACCAAATGTCATCCGAATGCCATTTATTCTGCCTTCTCACCAGAGATTTACCTATTTATTTTACATTTCAAATGAATTGTTTATTATTCTGTCATTTGGGGCTTTATTTTGTAATTCATTTGGCAAGTTCCAATGAGTTGGAAATAATGCTGTACTGAACACAGTACCTTCTGGGTGCCCTTGGGAGGTCTGCTCAGGCACTTTCCACCTTCCTGAGGGGTAATGATGAGGGAGATGCAAAATTCTGCTCCTCCGTCAGTCCAGACCCTGATTCCATGAGACTCTCCGGTGCACGCCAAGGGCTGGGGCAGGTCAGTAAGAAGGCTCAGGATGGGCTCTGCAGTGGACACACCTTGACTGAGTTCTGACTTTGCCGCGTAGTTATCAGCCTTGGGCCTTAATTCCTTTGGGCAAGTGGCTTACCTTCACTCAGCCAGTTTCCTCATCTGTAAAATGGGACAATTAGGCATCAGTATCTACACCGTGGTTGTGAAATTCAGTGGGAGGTGGCACGTCCAGTGCTTCCCCAGTGTTTGGCACATAGTTACCACTCCCTAAATTAGTTGTGAATTCATTTCATCCTGAACTCCAAGTAGAACAGGATGACCCAGATCAGCCTGTACAGGAAGCAGGGGATTAACGGCCAGAGGGCTTGAGGAATTTAAGTACAGGCCGTTCCAGGCACAGGTGGAGCGCAGGGCCCTGCTGGGTGTGGCTGACCCTCTCCCTCAGCCTCAGTCCTGGCTGGGAGGCTCCCAGGCCCACTTGACTTAACCAGCCGCCCTCCCAGGCTTCCTTGCTGCTGCCGAGACCTGGTTGCTGAGCCAGCAGCCCCGGAGCGGCCACTGATCTAAGAGACAGACAGCCCCTGGCCTGCCACCAGAGCCCACAGCTGCAGCACAAGGCCTCACTGTGCCTCCAGGCAGCTTTATGGTTGTGCCGCAAAGCCGGGAAGGTTCTGAGCTGGGCTCCCTTCAAAACCGATGGGGAGCCCCCGCCCCCAGATTCTGATTCTTAAGCCTGGGGTGCATCCCAAGGGACTCAGGACAACTGCCTTCTGTGTATCCTTCTCCAACCCAGAAGCTTCCCAGCCCTCTTGGATTCTTAAAAAAATTAAATTATTTGCTTTTTATATTACAAGATCGATATCCTTAACATTGAAGGAGACCAGGAAAACACAGAAGAACCCATTTGAGGGGACACGGCGATCCTATTCCCCAGAGTGCTAACATTTTGGGGGATTTATGTCCTGTCTTTTGTCTGTACATCTATTACAGCTAACATGTTTTGCACTGTGCTGGTCCAGCTTGTCTTTCCAATTAACGGAATAATGCTCATAAATGTCCCTCCTCAGTAAGTTTCAGTGAGTGCCCGTCTTCCGTGCCCACTCTGGGACTGGCTCACTCTGTTATTTCTCTCTCTGGCAGATTTGCCTTCCCTCTTCCGGACCCTGCCTTTTGGCCAGCATCCTAAGATGCTAAAATACGTTCCTCTTCACCTCTTTCCTCCTCAGGCCTCCATGTTCCCTTTTCACTGCCATTGTCTGAAAAAGCTACCTTTTCTTCCCACCCTCTTCATCTGCCCAGCGCCCGAATTCTCATTCTTGCCCCTCCCTGTCCCCCAAGAGCTCTAGGGCAGCACCTGATAGACATAGAATGTCAGCCACTTATGGAATTTAAAATTTTCTAATAGCCACAATCAAAAAGTAGAAAGAGATAGGTAAAATTAGTTTTAAGACTGTATTTCATTTAACTTAATATACCCAAACTATTATCGTTTCAACCCGTAACATGTAATCAGTATCAAAGTTAATAATGGGATATTTCACATAAGAAAAATTTTTTTTAGTACTAACCCTTTGAAATCTGGTGTGTATATTGCATTTACTGTGCATCTTGATTCAGACTAACTTCATTTCAAATGCTCAGAAGCCACGTGTGGCCAGGGACTATTGTATTGGATGACACATATCTAGGGGGCTCACCAAGGGACCAATGGTTAAACCCAATCACTCTTTTTCAGGGAAGCAGTTCCTAGAGTTTGTTCTGTCCAGCTTGCCCTCCCATGAGGCTTGTATTTCGCTCTTGTTATATATTTGTTTCTGAAACCTCTTTTATGATAACACTAATACATGGTCATTTCTAAGTATCAGACAAATCCAGATACAGTGATTTAGATTTTTGAAATAAGATGTTTGTGACTTTCCCCTGCCAAGGCCATTACAGACACCCCGTCCGGGTCAGGCAGGAGGGTCACCTTGCGTTGGGATTAATTATGGCAAGAGCCCAGAGAGGTTGCAATAGTCACTGCTGAGACTTTCTGAGAATCAAAGGGAAGGGCAAAGGGAAGAAATCTGGAGTTTGTGCCAGAACAGGGCCGAGGAGAAAGGGAGCCCAACTCTGTCTCTCCTCTGCCAAGTGTAACGAGAGGACACTCACGCGGGCTGGTTTCAGCACAGAGAAGGGAATGTTTCAGAGAGTCTTCAACAGCCTACAGATTCGCTGGGCTGGGGACTCTGAGCTCTTCACACTGATTCCTATGGCCACACAGCAGACCTTGGCCACCAACAGGAGGCTGTCATTTCCACAGTCAGGAAGCCTCTTGTGGAGTTTTTTTTCCAATTTAATAGTGAAAGGCCTTCCCACCTCTCTGACCCCCACATCGTTGATGTTTTTCTTCTTCCTCTGAATTTACTGGTGGTCTGTCTTCCTCCCTCCCACTCCCACTACAGATGTCTGTGCTGCCAGCTGTCTGTCCAGACACCTTCTTTTCTTCCTCCACGTTCCCTTATGAATCCGAGTGAAACCAGCCTTTACAATCTCACTCTGGCTGACACCCACTCAAAAAGCTCCCAGCTCCAATTCTATCCCCTCCTTGGCCCCAAATAAATGTGATAAATAAGTGAATAAGAAATAACACTCCTACTTGAGACTTGTGATCAGAAATGGGGCACCATCCTCAGAGATTTTTGAAACCTCAGTGACCTTAAGGGGAAATTGCTCACAGTCAGCACAGTCAAGATTTTACCAGCAAGAAGAAAACTGAAAGCCTTATCTTAGAGAATCTGCCTTCAAATGCCTCCCTGCAGTATCCTGGGAGCACAAGACAGATTAAGAACTGAACTAGGTCGTGGTTTTTAGGAACCATATTCTCCAAAAGATGGAGGAAAAAGGTTGTCTGCAGATCTCCTTATAAAGATCTCATGAGAAACAGTACTTTCAAGGGATACGCTTTGGTTCACTCTAAAGCAGGTGGTTCCACCTCCAACTGGGGTCTGACCAACTGACTGCTTCTATAAATTTTTGGAAAAATAAAAACTAAACAACAACAAAACTCCTATCTCATCTCTGGGGGCAATGCCCCATTGTCTCATCCAGCCTTCCCTCGTGAGCCTTAGACTGGACATGAGGTACATGTTCCACTGGGATCTCAGACTCAAGATGTTACCATATTATTACCTGATTTTCCTTTCTTTTCTTTTTTGAGCAGTGAGAAGTCTTTAAGGCAAAAAGTATACACTTGAAGAAAGGGGAGTGCGGGCAGTGTCAGAAAGGAGGCACCCTCAAAGGCTTAGGGTTCTGTCTTTTAATATTGCCCAATTTTCTTACTATTTTAGTAACTGGCATTAACTGACTGCTGTCTGAGGATGCTGAGTTTCCACAGAGACAGGCCCAGGGACACGAGTGCAAGCAGTTTATTTGCGAGGCGATCCCAGGAAACGCTGGTTGAATGAAGGGAAGTTAAGTTGCAAGAGGTAAAGGGAAGGAAGCCACTGCAGGATGTGTTAATGAACAGGTGAGCGCTGTGAGCAACTGGCCTCACTCCCCTGGGGACCTCTCAGAGCCTTCGCAGAGCAGGCTTCAGAGTTGCCCCAGCAGAGGGGCAAAGAAGCCAGGTATTTACCCACCCCCTGATGTCCATCATCCCTGTGAGAGAGCAGGAGTGCTTACATGGTGAGTGGAGCCCTGGAGAGGACCCACAGAGGCCTGCTGTAGGAAGCAGGCTTTTGCAGGAAGGGTGAGTGCCTGTGGGCCTGGGGGGCACCCACAGCAGCTACTACAGGAGCATCTTACATGCCAGGCGTTTGCTGCTTGGTTGACACACACCACCTCATTGAGTCTCCCGCAGCAACCCAGGGAGTAGACACTCTTATGACTGGGGCTTAGAAGTGGCAAAGGATTGACTCAGGGTCACATTCGCCCAGGAGGTGAGGGGGCTGTGCTTTGGGCTACAGAGCCCATGCTGTCCCCTCTGTCACGGGGCTGTGCTGCCCCATGTCAGGCAGCTCTTTTGAGGGTAGCACCTGGTGAAGAAATGGGAGGCAGACAGAATTCAGGGGCTCATTTCCCTCCCACGCTGTGTGTTTCCTTAAATCACAGGGTTCTTGCAATTTTCTGAGCTGTCGGTTCCTCACTTGGTGGGATTTTTAGACTCCGAGGCGGGAGTTCTGCCTGTGAAGGCCTGGGAGGGAAAATGAACCAGAAACAGCACTTGGAGGCTCGGTAATCACATTAGCTTGATTTTGATTGAAGAAAATATGTTTGTGTGTAATATGCTATAATGATTTTTTTTTTTTCTGAGAACAGTCATTTTCTTGGGCTTTGAATGATATGTTCCAAAGAAGGTTCCCTCTCCATTTACTGGGTTCAAAACCTTGGTTAAGCACATGAGAAGAAAATTATTTTCACTCTGATTTCTTTTACCTCTTCACTTTGTTATGCTCTTTAATAAAATAATAATAGCAGTAGTAGTAATAATAACAGCAGCGATCACCAACAGAGAGCTAACTGCAGATGCAAAATGATATGTGTACATATGCTAAATTGTGTATATATATATACTATTATATCTAAATATCTAAATGTAAATATGTAAGTATTATATTATTTAATCTCCTCAATAACTTTGTGAGATGCATATCCCCATTTTGCTAAAGCTGAAACTGAGGCTCAGAGAGGTTAAGTACGTTGCCCAAAGTCACCCAGCCAGGAGTCGGGGGCTGAGATCCATTGTCTGGTGCCAAAGCCCCGCCTCCATCCCAGGCTTGCCCTGCCTCCCCCTCACCGTACACCAGCACCACCCCACCTTCCTGAATGGGTCCCCTCTTTGTTTTTCAGGCTCCACTTTCCAGATGGGACCTATGTGGAAGCTGGCCCTCCTTCTGCTCTTGTTCCTTTTGTACATCAGCAGCGAGGCTGGGAAACTGCGAACATGGTCCCCTGCCCTGTGTTCCTGGAACCACTGCCCACAGCTTCTGCCCAGGGCCTCTCATCACAAATAAATGCGTCACAGCATGATTTGTGAAGGGTGTCAGGACTGTGGGTGATTTTTTTTACCTTCTGTTTCGACTTCCATTATTCTTGCTCTAGTGTAGGTGCCATGAAAAATAACAAAGGCATTTGTCTTCTCTTTTTCTGTTCTCTCTCCTGGCTGTCTCTCTTCCATCTTTTCTCTTTCCATGGCTTGTCTTGGATGTGAATGACCTTTCATGGGCCCCAGCAGTGGCAGGGAGCAGCTCCCCACCCCACGAGCACCGCTCCATTTGGGGACTGTGGTTCTGTCTCTACCAGTTGACAGGTGTTCCAAGAAAATCTAAAAGGAAATCCTTCAGAAAAGATGCTCTGAACATCTAGCCAGCCACAGAATGAAAGGCAGCGGGACCTGGATCTCATGCCCACTTACTCAGCTGCAGCTGTGGCCACATTATGGACATAATCCGGGGGTGAGATGAGACAAGGGACCAAGCTGAACTCCCTCCAAGCTCTGCCAGGTCATTCACTCATTCAACAAACACTGAGCACTTGCGGTGCTCCAGGCACGGTTTTAAGCACTGGGAATATAGTAGGCAGGTGTTACTGCCCTCATGGAGCTTAGATTCTAGCAGAGAAAAAAAAAAACAATAAGATAAATAAGTAAATGGGAAATAATCATAGTTTGTGAGATAGTAACAAAGTAAAGCAGGAGGTGAAGCTTGTTTGAGGGTGTTCTGAAATTTTAACCAGAGTGGCCAGTGAAGGCCTCCCTGAGGAGGTGGCTTATGAACAGACCTGACGCAGGGGTAGGGTGAGCCACATGGTCTATGGGGGAGGGCATTCCGGGTAGAGGGAGTGGAGCAGGTGTTGATTTTGAAGGACATCAGGAAGCCAGTGGGGTTGGTGCAGAGTGAGGAAGGGTGGGAAGAAGGTTGGACAAGAGAACCTGCCCAGAACCTGCAGGAACCTGGGGCCACCAGAAGGACTTTGGCTTTGACCTGGATGGGATGGGCGCCATCAGAGGGTCTTATGCAGAACAGGTTTTAAGCAGAGTATGGGATCCCTCTGGCCACTGTTTCTGGAGAGGAGTTCCAGGGTCCAGAGGGGAGTATGCTGCAGGCCAGTGGGCACACACTGGCCCACTCCAGGTTTGGGTCAGCACGGCAGCAGAGGTGGTGGGGAGCTGGCAGCTTCTGGGTTTTTGGAAGTTGGCACCAATGGGACCTGTGGATGGGTTGGTTGAAGTGTGTGTGAGTCAGAGGTAAGTCAAGGATGACATCTAGGTTTTTGGCCTGAGCATCTGGAAGGATGGAGTTGCCCTTGACTGAGAGGGGGCAGGCTGTGGGGGCTGCAGGCTTGGGGAGAAGACGGGGCAGCTCCACTGAAGCAGGACAAGCCTCTAGGTGGGTAGTAAGACAGCCGAGCCCGGATCTCCATCCAGCCACTTCCCTGCTCGCGTGTGTAACTCTCTGACCTTAGCTCCTCATCAGGAACACAGGGCTTCAGTCTCTTCCCAGGGGCTCTCATGGGAATAATAAAAATTGCTAGCATCTATCATGGGCCTACTGTGTGCCAGAGACCCCATTATGTGCTTTATATGCCTTAACTCACTCTTCACAGCAACCCTGTGGGGAGGTATAAGTTCATCCCCACTTCACAGTTGAGGAAATTGAGGTTCAGAAAGGTTAAATAGCTTGCCCGAGGTCACACAGCAAGTGAGCTTCAGAGGCAGGGCTCAAACCCCGGCAATCCAGCTCCAGAAACACTTTTTACCTCCTTCCCTGCCTCTGGCATTGATAAGACGATGGCTGAGAGCGCCTGCACCCAGTGGAAACCCCTTCTCTCTGTTCCTGTCCCTTCTGACGCCCTCAACCCTCTTTCCTAGGTTCCCACATCTCAGATGGAGCTCGGACCTGGGGAGTGTGTGGGCAGGAGTAGGAGTGGAGCAGGCCGATCAGGGTCTGTCAGCAGGACTGTGTGCGCCCGCGTGTGTGTGGTTGTTGCCCACTGCTGCCAAGGGGACAGCTGCGTCAGGCAGAGCTCCCTCGGCCGATGTGTCAGACAGCTCGCTGTGTCTGTCCTGTAATGAGGGAGGGAGTCAGACTGCTTACGAGTCAGCTGACAAAAGGTCTCAGATTACCCCGACGTGGCAGGTGTGCGGGTGAGCGTCTGTACCTGGGTGTGTATGTGAGTGTGCGCACAAGCACAAGGGTGTACTGTGGGTCCATGTGTGTGTGCACATGGAGAGGGTATGGGGGGCTGGAGCAGAATTGAATATGGGATTCTCTCTTTTGTAGAGAAAAATCACCACCTGACAATTCCAATATCAAAAATTATTTTGCTGTTTCCCCTTCTTTTTCTTTAGAGCCTGAACTCAAGAACTGATAATAATGATAGTGTCCATCATTCATGGATTGCTTCCTTAGGGCCAGTTACTGTGCTGAGCACCATGCATGCATCACCTCACTCGTGTGTCCCAGCATGTCCTGTCTTTATGCCCATTTTATGGATGAGGAGGGTATAGAAGTTAGGCAGCTTGACCCAGGTTGCCCGCCAGTGGTGAGATGCTGGGATGTGGCTGACTATAGGGCCTGCTGGGTTTCAGTGGGGTCTCAGGGGGTGTGCGGAAACAGTGAGACCCAGACAGCTAGCAGACCTGAGCCCTACCATGGAGAAGCACCTGCCCACACGCTCACTGGGTCAGAGGGGGAAGCAAGCCGATGTGTCAGTGACTTGGCTCCTATTTCCCTTCCTGGCTCTGAGGCAGTCGTGTGCAGGGCACCAAGCCTAGGGCAGCAGGGCTGAAGGTGGTGTCTGGACCAGCTGCATCAGCCTCACTTAGAAAGGCATAGCTGTGATTAAGACGTCTGCTCAGGGTCACATAGTTGGAAGCAGGGGCAGCCAGGACTCAACACAGGTCTGCTGGACTTCAGGGGCCATATTCTGGACATCACATGGGCTGCGTCCCACACTATGAGCAGGGAATGTCTCCCAGATCTCTTCCCCTTGTCACTGCTTTTTCTTCCACCCCAGCTCCCAGGGGTCCCCTGGGGGTGGTGAGATCTCCCGTTCTTAAGCAGTTCCAAATGTAACCGGCTAAGGTTAGCCCCAAAACTCTTGAAAGGCCAAGTCCTAGCTGAAAGCCAAAGGATAGAAGGCATCTGTAACATGTAGATCCCACCAAGGGTGCATATCTAGAATAAGTGAAGAAGTCCCTACAAAGCAATATGAAGAAAGAGGCCACCAAAATGGCTAAGGAAAATATGACAAGGTCCTCAGCTTCATGAATTATCAGGGAAATGCAAATTAAAACCATAAGATCCCACTACACACACACACCACAATGATGATAATGAAAAAAAGACAATACCGAGTGTTGGTGAGGGTGTGGAGCAACAGGAACGCTCATAAACTGCTGGTGGGAGTGTAATGGTAGAACTACTTAGGGAAATCGGCAGCATCCTGAAACGGAACCTGTGTGACCCAGCAATTCTACTACTAGGTGCGAGGTCCCTCTGGTGTGTGGGGCCCCAGGCAAATTTCTTTTTTTTGCAGGACCCTTGTTTAGACAAACAATTTTATTAAAAATGTGTTACAAAGGCCATGGGTCCACATGAGGCATGGGGATTCATTGATGAAGATTTAGAATAATGCACAAGGAAGAGCTACTGATGTATTCGTTTACTCTATAGTCAGTTTCTTTCTTGTCTGGTAAAATTCTTGATAGTATCTGGGTACCACCTCTTCTGTTTAGATCACCCTCTCCTCCTGTGCTCTGTCATCAAACATGCCATTCTTGGCTAATTTTATTTCTCCCACTGGGAGGAAAAGACAGCAATGCTGTGAGAATTCACAGCGCTGTGGCTCTCTGGATCCCGTTGCTATTGAAAAAACCCAGATCTCATCTCTGCAGGTTCCCTGGCGCCATTTTCTCAGCACTGCTGACAGCATCTCTTCCTGCCTCTGAATCTGACGTCTGGTGACGGCCAGAGGTTGTTTCTGAGCGCTGGTGATCACGACCACAAGGGCAAGTCTTACCCAGCATGTGAGTGAGAATACGTTTTCAGAAACGTGAGGTCTCCTGTTTGGACTTTTCCAGTGGACACATGGAACAACACACCTTCATGTCTTGTCTTGAATTTTTGGGTTGTCATCATTGCATTCGCAGAATGCAATCTCTTTCAATGTTGACTGTACCCCCGCCTTCCAAACATCACCAGCAGAGAGAAAGGCAGGGGCCCTGGGACCAAGCAATAAGAGAGACCCCTTTCAGGCAAGGAGTGTTATCTTTTGTCCAGCATGGCCTAAGACGGATTGAGCACAAGGCCCCACACTGATAGCAAAGGGGAGGCCACCAACCAGGAGGGTCTGCCTGACATGCGGAGTCCTGTGGAAGGGGGTGGGTGACTGATTGGGGTGTAGGGCGGGAAGGACACAGGGTCCAATACACTTGCTGCCAGCCCGGCTGCCCTTGTTGCTGCAGACCGGAGATGTCACTGCAGCCAGAAGGCAGATGGGCAAGAGCTGATGCACAGCTCAAGCCCAAGGGTCGGCAACGGACCGACCAATGGTAGCCCAGAGCCCTGAGCTTGTCGTCCTGTGTTCTGAGCAAGTGAGTCATGCTGAATCAGCGTGTTGGCACCATTCTAGTGGCCTGATCTTGAACAATCTCACAAAAGAAATGCCACACTGGCCAGCAGAAATGGTCTGTATAGTGGGCCACCCTCCTGGAATCAAGGCCCCCCCCCCCGGTCCCAGGACAATCCATAGGTATGAGCCCTAGAGCCCCACAGGGCATCTGCTGGCCCATGTGTGGGGTAGGAGGCCAGAGAGAACACCGAAGGAGAAATAGGGACCTGGGACCAGCCCAGTCCTGGTCTGGCTGTGGGGTGTCATGTCCAGAAAACACTCCTCACCCTGACCATCCCAGCCACCAGAGGGGGACTGAGGAATTCCGAGGGAAGTTCTCTGAAGTGCGGGCCCCCGAGGCCCAGGACCCTTGCATGGGTCTAAGAGTGGTGGTGCCAGGGTTTCCCTTTGGGAGACAGGGACTAGAAGGAGGCCTGAGAGGGCCCCCGGTGCTGCTAGTCTCCTGTATGTTGATCGGGGTACTGCTGGTCTGGGTCTGTCACTTTGAGAAAGTCCATTGAGCTGAACTCTGAGAATGTGTGCTTTTCCACATGTATTTTAAACTTCAATAAGAAGTTTATCAAAGTTAAAAAAAAAATGAATCCCAGCCGAGCATCTTCTGCCCATCCCACCCTGAGCTCACCCACCTTACACAGGCTGTCCTTTCTGAGACCTCTCCCTACCTCCCACCTCCCTGGTACCAGCAGAGACACCAAGCTGGAGACGGTCAGGCTGCGAGAGTCACAGGCCCCTGCCTCACACCTGGGGAGAAGCTGGGAGCCAGGGCGAACTGCGTGGGGGTCCGGGCACCCAGGGAGGGGAAAAGCCAGATGTGGCTGGGGTTGCAAAGTTGCGTCTTCCCTGTAAGAAAGCATTTATAAGCGGTCTGTTTATCTATTAAACAACTCATTAGAGGAGGACCTTTTTTTTAAAAAAAACAACTCACTTGTACGGGTGGAAGAAGAGGACTTTCTTTCCAAGGGGAGAGTTTGGGGAGGGCAAAGAGGAAAAATAAGAGGCCTTGAATTAGCATTCTCTCTGACCCTGAACACAGTTGGGAATGTGACCCAGGAAGGTTGCCCTTTGGGGTTTCTGCTCAAACACTGCTTTAGTGTTTTGGAGCTGCTGTAACAAAGGTCCAGGGGTGGCTGAAGCCACAGGAATGTATTCTCTTACAATCTGGGGGCTCCGAGTCCAAGATCAAGGTGTTGGCAGTGTGGTTCCCGCCCTCCCCACCCGAGGCCTATCTCCTTGGCTTGTAAATGGCTGTTAGGTCCCTCTGTCTTCAGATGGGGTGAGTGGGCATGTGGCTGAAAGGCGTGAGCAATCGCTTGCAAAGCCCAGAGACGGGCTGTCCTATTTTTGGGAGGCGGTGTGGAGGAGTGGTCTGGGGCGTGGAGTCTATAGCCAGTCTCTGTCACTTCTTAGCTGTGTGATTCCGGGCAAGTTCTTCAGCCTCTGGGAACCTCAGCTCTCTTATCTGCATGGTTCCTGCAGAGATCTGTTGTGAACATTTCAAGGATTAATATCTGTAGAGTGTGTGGCACATGGTAAGGGCTATGTAAGTGTTAGCTATGATGATTTTCAGAGTAACACAAACAGCTAAAGAAAATGTTGGAAATCCAGAAAAACTTAAGCCCCATTAGCCTACACTATTAGCAGAATTGATATGCTTTTTAATTGTGAGACATGCCCAACTAAACAGTGTCTCAGGACTGGATAGGTTTGGAGGCCCCTGGTCACTTGACATGAAAAAGCCTGAAATTGGACATGACAAGGGCAGGAGGGGAAGCCTGGAGCTCCTCGCCTTGGCCTGAGCTTCCCAAGCATGCTGGGGTGGAAGGTTAGCTCCAGGTCTTTTAGAAGAAAGCTGATTTCTCACTGTACCCCTCTACCCCCACCCCCTGCAGGCTCCTAATCTTTTTGAGCTTGTAATTTCCCACTGTTTCCACGGTAACCTGCATTGCAAGGAGCTCTTTTAAGGATCTTTTTGATTCTGTGTGGCCCTGGCTTCGGCTCCTGAGCAAATGTGGCCTCCACTGGGGCCACCTGGATTCGGCTAAACGGTATTCTCAGGACCTCACATGCAACCCTACACCCACCATTAGTGGTTCTGAAAAGCATGGCGGCAAGGGTCACATCTGCCCCAAGGATGTCTGCCGTCTCCACTGCAGCCAGTTCTCTGCTACGTCTGAAGAGGAGATCAGCAGGAGGTTGTGTGTGTGTGAGTGTGTGTGTGTGTGTTAGTGTGCATGCATTTGTATGGGAGAGAAAGCAGGGGTTTATATCCTAATAAATTCAACTCACTAACTATATGAATCTAACTCTTATGAATTTAACACTTACTGAGAACACACTGAATTCCACTCCAAAACCCTAAGGTCCAGGTGCTTTTCTTCATTCCCACTCTACATGTGAGTAAACTGAGGCATGGGGCGAAGCAGTGAATAGCCCAGGGTCCCACAGCCTGTAAGCAGCAGAACTGGGATCCAGACCCAAGGAGGCTGGCTTTGGAGCCAGCGGGCTGAGCCGTTACACCCCACTGCCTGGCTATTTCTCAGTCTCTTGCAACACCTCTGGCATCACCCACAGTCTGATCGCTTCTGCCTGGTGTCCCCAGGCCGGGGGTGGCCTGTGTGTGACACGTGCACTCCTGTCTTCTCCTTTTGACGTGTATGCTAGACCCAGATACCTGTTCACAGAGGTCCTCCTTCTGGCCCCAGACACACCTCAGCATCCTTCCCAACCCCGGGCTGCAGGGAGCCGCCCCCCACCAGGGAGAGAAAATCCTGTTCTATCAGGCTTATACCAAAAGGGACCGGATTGGACCCTGTAACCCGTAAAGTCTAGGGGTACACCTGGCTTCCAGGTCCTGTGTTTTCTCCTCTTGCTGGCACTTTGTACTGCGTTGGCTCCAAACGGGCTTCCCTCCCGGGTGGCAACATGGCTGTCAGCAGCCTCAGCCTCACCTCCTCAAGGCCTGGGCCCAGAAGCTGCCCTCCAGTCCACGGACCACTGGGGTCAAGGGGATGGAATTCACCCCCAGGCCAGCCTGGGTCACGTGTTTACCCCGGACTGGTGCTGACCTTCTGGCTCCAGGCAGGGCCTGTTCAGGGCCTATGGCCTGAGAGCGCAGGAGGAGGGGTCCCTGCGGATCTCCATCCCTTTCCCCTCTGGGGGAGGGGCATCACCTTCCTCTCTTTGGGTCTCAAAGTCCTGGCTCCCATTTCTTTGGGGGCATCATATCTGCAAAGGACTGAAGCCTTCCCCCAAAGTGTGAGGGCTTTTTTCTCCTAGGTAAACCCTCCACCCACCCAGACTAGGAAAATGAATAAGCTCAGCTACCTGGTGTGTGCGCATGTGTGTGATACACACATGCCTCAGCATCCCAATGAATGGTGCTGGCACCCTGCTGGTGAATCAACGAGGGAATTTCCCATCAGGAGCTGAGGCTCTGCCATCTCTCAGCCTTCCCCATGGATCTTCAGGCCTTAGCCCAGGGCAGCCAAGTTTGCTCTTCATGGCACTGATGGGCTGGAACCTTTCCACTTATGCTGGCTGCCCCCAGATTGGCCGCCGCCCCTGCCTCTGTCTGGGCAGCAAACTGATAGAAGATGAAAGTAGTCACGAAGATCATCACGAGGCCTCCTATGAACTAGGCTCTGGGCTGCACCCTGAGGGTGGATTTGCTTACTAGACTTTTGTAAGACACCTGATGGTAAATTCTGTGACAGCAGGGTTCCTGTTATGTTGCCCACAACAGACACTCTGTTAGTAATTGTTGAATGAATGAATGACCTTATGACGTAGGTACTCTTATTACGCCATTGACAGATGAGGAGACAGGGGATCAGAGGGGTTTAGTAACTTGCCCAGAGTCACACAGCCCAGAGATGGCAGAGGTGAGATCCAAACACAGGCCACCTCTGCTCTGAAGTACTACCCTGGCCTAGCCTGCTGCTCAGCTGTGAAGAGACCCAGGGTGTGGTGGGGCTGGACCTCGGGGCCCCTGCCCTGGCCCCCGTGGGGGCAGCAGCCTGTTGATGCTGGGCTCCTGGGCTGCATCTGGTTCAGTCTGTGCCTGGCCGCATGGCTGAGCTGCCTGCTAAGCCATGCTCCCTTCCTACATCTAGTCTCCCAGACACAGTATGTTCTGGGTCACGGGTGCCTGTGATTGAGCCTGAAGCACCAAGTGTACTGCCGGTTGGCCCTGTTCCACCAGGCAGGTCATCACCATGGAACAGCTGAAACCTTCTGCCTGCTCCTTTCATCAAGGTGTGACACACAGCTCCTTCTCTCAGGGATGGTCAGGGGACAGGGCACAGCTCTCCTTTAATGAGGCAGCAGCCTGGCTGTGCTGAGGAAGTGAGTCAGCTCCAACCCTCTTTTAGAGAGAAGTCCATGCCGTCTACTACCTCCAGGACTTTACACATAGTGTTCCCTGGCCTGGAACATTCTACAACCTCCCTTCCCTCACCCCATCACCTAGCTGATTCCTACCCACCCCACTCCCCCAATCAGATTCCCCAGAATGCCCCCATATCCCTTTCCTTTCACTGTCACCCATGTCATTTCCTCTTCACTATCTGCTTTTCTTACTGGACTGTGAGCTCCATGAAGATGGTGACACCAGGTGTAGCATTTACAGATGTTTACTTAGAACCCAGCTCAGGGGTCTCGGTGAAAATTCAGAAAAGGAGCCCTTTCTTGAAGATATTCTACTACTATCTGATAGACAGTCATCCTCCTCATTCATACACAAATCTAATAATGGAAGTGTGACCAGTTGCTCCTACATTTTTGCAGTGCACAGCCTGAGCAACTGTATGTGGCAACCTCAGTACACCTTATATTTGTTAACTGACTACAGTTGTAAATAAAATGTAACTCAAATTGCTCAAATATGTAAACCAAATAATTTAAATAACAAACTGTGTGTCTGTTTAGGGCCAAAGGGAGTTCAACCTCTGGAACACAGGGAACTGGGTTGATGACAGAGATCCATAAAGAGGCTATTTAGAAAGACAAGACCCAGAAGTGGGTCAGGGCTTTTAATGTGCAAATTAGTGACTATTTATTTAGCAACTTTTCTCCATTGTGTGTGGCTACATAGTTGGAGATTTAACTCATTTAGGGATTTAATTTTAATAGAATAACAAAATTCCTTGTTAAAAATAGCTTTAAAGTGAAACATTTTCCCCTGAGCAAAGCTGGGACTCCATATAATTGGCACACTGGTGTAGTGTGGGCAAGATGGGAGACAGGAGAAACCTTTGTCTGGATTCCGTGATGTCCTGGAGTCACTAAGCTCAGTTCAGCCTCCTGGGGTTTGTATCTAGGCTCTGCAGGAAGGATGTGGGGAGCTTGGTGACCTGTGTGGTGGGTACAGGCAGGGGCAGTCAAGGTGTGTATGGGGCAGTGAGCAGAGTGGTGGGAGAAGAAAGGGAGTCCCCTCTGCTGAGCCTGGCTGTGTTTGGGGCACTCTCTGGGCCTGTAGGCAGATGATCTCACGTCACCCATATGTCATCCGCGTCAAGATCAGGTCTTGCTGCTGCCGCCATTGCACAGATGAGAACACTGAGGCTCAGGATCAGGGTGGACAAACCTTTTCTGTAAAAAGTCTGATACCAAATAGTTCAGGCTTTACAGGCATAAAGTCTCCATTGCAACTTCTCAACTCTGCGCAGATAGCATGAAAGAGGTCAGAGATATGTGTAAACAGATGGGCGTGACCATGTTCCAGTAAAACTCCATTTACAAATGTAAAATGATGCGTGAATGCTCAGGATGATTAATTGGCCACCTTGAGGCTTAATAGAGGAGCCGTTATAGTGGCTGAGAATACGGAGTATGCTTGGGTTTGAGTCCCATCTCCCTCATTTACCTGCTGACCCTTGGCAGATTTCCTAAGCTCTTTGTGCCTCAGTTTCCTCTTCTGCAGAATAGGGACCGTACCAATACATGCCTACCGCGTAGGATTATGTGAGGACGGGGTAAGCACGGCAAGCAAAGTGCCTGGCTGTGCTCTGCAAGAGCGGATTTGAGTTTGGGGGCAGCTTGACCCCAGAGCCGGCACTCTCCGTCCTGCAGAGGGTGGGGCGGTGAGCTTCTCTCAGCCCCTCCTCCAGGGATCCGCCCTCGAGGCCGCTCCACCCCCAGGCCCCATGCAGTCCGTCAAAAATGTACATGCTGCTGCTGAATCCTCAGCGCAGCTCCTATTTCTCCTGGTGAGGCCGGGTGCAGAGGGTGGGGGTCTGTTGGGGGCGTACAGGTTTGCACTAAAAAGAGTCCAGGGTCTGGCCTCCCAGGCCAGAGTGCTTTATCTCCCACTGTTCCCAGCTCCGGGTGACCCCTGGGAAGGGCAGGGCCTGTGCTTTTTGGGAAGTTGACTGGACAAGGGGCAGCCCCCACCCAGTCGCGGCTGCGTCATTGTGTCATCGGCAGGTGTCTGTGATGCGGCAACTGCAAGACAAGGATTTATGGGGTGAAGTGAGAGGGAGCCGCGCTGGCGGATTAGCCACGCTTGGCGCCATTTAGCAAAGGGAGAAGAAAACGTAACGAATGAGATGCGGTCCTGGAGAGTCAGCTTCCACAGCCCATAGATTTCTGCCTAAAAGAGTTTTTATACAGTGAGGCACTTGCTCAGCAGGGCTACTGTGTGTTTACAGACAGGGTTTTTAAAGGAATGTCTACTCCTGGTCTATTAAGTCACAATTAGCCGAACTCTAATTTACGAGCATAATTTGCTGTTGCCGTCAGACTGGGGCTGCCCGGCTTGCTGGAAGCTGTGAGCCTCTGGCGTGTGCTAGGGGGCTAACGGGAGGGAGGCTGCGCTTGTGCTGGCCATTGGCAGGGTTCCTTGGGAGCAGACTGGGTATGGAAGGTATCCCCAACCTGGGGCGGTTATTTGGTGCAAAGCTTCACACTAGTTTTCAAATCATTATGACAATTCTGGGATAGCTTTGGATATTCTAATTTGTGACTGAGGAAGTGGAAGCTCAGAGATGTTAAGTAACTTGTGTGAGGTCACACAGCCCCTAAGTGAGGGAGCTAAAGGCTTAGTCTACAGCTGGGACCGTGGGAGTAAAGTCTTAGGACGGTCCCTGGCACTGCTTTGACCTTGGAAAGATGACAGATTTGGGCCCCAGCCCCAGCCTCCTGGCTCACTGCTGTCCCTCAGGACAGTTATGGAACCTCATTTTCCCTACCTGTCAGATGGGCATGATAGCAGAGCCCATCTCATTAGACAAATGATGGGTACAAAGGCTTAGCCTTGGATTGGTTTTCCAGGGCTGCCAAAGCAAACTGACCACTAACTGGGTGGCTTAAGCAGTAAAATGTACTATCTCATGCTTCTGAAGGCAAGAAGCCTGAAATCAAGGTGTGGGCAGGCTTGGTTTATTCTGCAGGTTCCAAGGAGGAACCATCCCAGGCTTCCCTCCTGCCTCCGCCTGGCCGCCCACAATCCTCGGTGTTCTTGAGCTTGTGGACGCATCACGCAGATCTCTGCGTCCATCTTCACGTACCGCCACCTCCTGTGTCTGTATGTCTCTCTTCTCTTGGTTATAAGACACTTGTCATTGGATGTAGGGCACAGCCAGTTATTCCAGGATGATCTCCTTTCAAGGTTCTTATTTAATTATAACTGCAGACACTCTTTTCCCAAGTAAATCCATAGTCACATGTTCTAGGTGATAGTAATAATGAACAATCCATAATAAATAATAATAATAAATCCATAGTCACATATTCTGGGTGGACATATCTTTTGGGGCATAGTCAATAGAGTACAGCCCATGAAAAGAGGTCAGAAATGCTCTTTTCAATCATCAACAAGGACTTGCTGAAAATCCTCCCCAGCAGCCTCCCAGCCCTCCCACCCACCCTTCCATTCCTGAAAACTCAGACCTGAGCTCCGTCCCTTCCCACCTCTGGATCTCAGGGGCTAGAGAAGGATGCTTTACCCCCGTCAAAAGCCACTGACAGGCTCTGCCCCTCTGGTGAGTGTGGGGTACAGGCAGCTTGTTCTTGGGTGTGAGGCGATGGGCTGGGAGGAGCCCTTCCAGCTCTCAGGAGCCCTCTTGACCCCAAACTGTGGCTGGAGGGGTAGCTGTGGGAGCTGGGACCCTGGCTTCTGCCTTGGCCTTCCAGGGTGACTGGTGGGCTCAGACCCCCAGGGCAGGGGAAGGGGGACTTGGTGAGTTCCCTGTTCCTACCCCCGGCCTGCCCTCGTCCTGTGGATGGCAGGATGAAACAAGCTAAGATGGAAAAGAGACTTAAAGTCTTCTTTTAAAAATAACGTTGGTTGCTGCCTTTACAAAAGAAATGTTATTCAGCATGGAAAATTTGGGAAATGTGGAAAAGAGGGAAGCAGAGAAGTTCACACGGTACCCAGAGGCCACTGTCATTTCTGGAGTATTTCCTTCCAGCTTTTTGCCTTCTATGTGCAGTTTTCACCTCACAGTGCTGGTACTGTTCATGCAATTTCTGTCTTGCCTACTCTCCTAGCATACAAGTATTTTCCCATGTAATGACAAGTTCCTTGTAAATATAATTTTTAATGGCCAGATAATATTCCCTGGAGGGACTGTGGTGTCACTTCCCTGGCCCATCCCCTCTTAGACATCTTGGTTGGTTCTGGGACTTGAGTAGTGATGGGAGCCAGCAGACCAGGCCGCAGGGGAACACGGGAGGCCAGGAATGAGGTCTCAGCCAGCCGGGCAGGCCTGAGGCGGGTGCATCTGAGAGTCAGCTGAGCTGTGTTCGCCATCCCCTCCCGAGGGCAGGGTCTGGCTGGGCTGCTCTCACCACTGTCAGACTCTTCATCTGCGAGCAGCTTTATCTTCATTTCTGATGGATCTGCAGGGGGCGCAGGCCCCGACACTTCTCCCTTTATGTCTCTCACTCTTGGAGCCTCTCTGTCAAGTAGCTAATGAACTGTAAACAGACACTTCAGTGCTCCAGGGGAGCCCTCAAGGAGCTCGAAGCTGCTGCGTCTGTACAGCAAACAAGCCCTCATGGAGGCAGATAACGCCATCCCCACACCAGCCAGAGAGCGCGTGTCACCTGTGTGCACTCTCCCTGTGGGAGGAGCGTGGAGGTACACTCCAGGCAGCCTCAGCCCCCTCGCACCTTTCCTTGTTAAAGCCTCAGTGTCCCACTTCCTTCTTCTCCTGCCCTTCCGGTTCAGATGTCTCCAAATCTGGCTCATGACAAAGCTCAGCTCATGAGGAGAGCTTTATGGAAAATGCAGACACCTAGGTCCCCACAACTTAAAAGATGAGAACCCAGCAGGTCCAGTGGGGCCCCCGCTTGCTTGGATGACCAGATGGGAGCCCCTGGGTCAGGCTGGGGACACCCTCAAAACTCTGCTCAGAAGCTCCCTCCACCTGATTTTGAGGCTGGCGCTCTGTGCTAGGGAGCTTCCTTGATGCCACTCCACTCTGGGAGAGGTGTGTCCTTTAAGCTCCGTCTTGAAATTCTATGATTGAATCCAATTCCTTCATTTTACAGCTGAGCAAACTAAGTCCAGAGAAGGAGGGGACTCATCCAAGGTCACGAGACCAGAACCGAACTAGAACACAGCTCCCCATTTCCTAATTTGTGGCCCCGCATTCCTGGAGGCTTTCGGTCCTCACTCCTATCCCCAGTTCTCCAGCCCCGGCTGGGCTGTGCTTTAGGACGGGACAGAGTGAGACCCCTGCTCCTGCCTGCCCCTTGCACTGTTAGGCTGATTCCCCCGTCTCCCTGCCTGTCTATGGCCAAGCTAATGAAATCCTGCAGTTTCTGTAGACTGGCCAAGCCCTCCGGCTGCTCTAGTTTCTAGTTGATTCTGCCAAGAAGGGAGACAAAAGGCAAATGCCGATTACTCTGCTGGCAGAGGGAGAAAATGAATAACAGCTCCCTTATCTCCGAGTCCTTTTCATGCTTGAAAATCCCTGATCTTGTCCCAGATCTGCCTGCCGGGACTCGAGATGGGCTCCTTGACCCCTGTGCTGATTTGCTGATGCCGGCAGGTTTGTGGCAAACACGAGGACCAGGTTCCTTGGGGCAAGTGGGGACACCGAGGTTGGGGGGATATGAAGGAGCAGAGGTGTCCTTCCTGCTGAGGGGGGTGAATAACTCTTCTTCCGGCCCTTGGGAAGGGACAGAAGGTGGGGACTGGGCTCCGAGAGGGACCTGAGCCCATCATAGAACGTGTTTTGGGGAGGGGGAAGACTTTGGGCAAATGGGCCGTCAGCTCAGGGTCTGTGTGTCCCATTGGTCCGGGGCCTCCTCTGAAGCAGGGAGGCGTGAAATGGGCCCAAGGAGGGAAGGAATGGCAGTTGATGGAGCGAAGAGCCTGAAATGAAATATGAATGAGCCTTTTTCATCCCAGTAAATTGGTAGCTGGGGCTGTGGGCGGTGCTGGCTAGAGGCCATTGGGTTTGTCTAATCGGGTAATGGCCATTTTCAGTGGCACTCACTCCCTCACCTCTGGTCTCTCATCTTGTGAGGCTCCTGGGGGAAGGCAGGCGGGGTGGGTGGTGGCCTGGGGAGAGCTGGCTCCCTGGAGTGGAGGCCCAGGAGGCCTGAGGGGCAGCAGCGACGTCCTGCTGTCAAGCCAGGATGCTCCATTCATCCCTGCAGAGACAGGGACAGTTGCTGCCCTGCTGCCCTGCAACCCAGGGCCTAGCACAGGGCCTGGCACACGGACCTGCTAGTATTTGTCTAGGGGATGAATGATAACCTCTGTGTACCTGCCCTTCCAGAACTTGCTCTCTGCCAGGTGTCAGTGAGTAACATGACCTAATCTCACCTCTGCTCTCGTATTATTGAGCACTAACTTATTCACTCAGTCCATGTTGACTGAGCACCTACTATGTGCCAAACAAGTTCCTGTGGTGAGGAAGCTCACACCCCGGGCCAAAGGGTCCCTGCTCGCAGGGAATGTTTCAGAGGCAATTTCTTAAAACTAAAGAAGTAAGCTGAATGGTGGGCGTATTGGACACTGTGGTAGGCCAGAGAGATCTCTGGCTGGGGAAAGGGAAAGGGGGGCCTCCAAAGCTGCACCTTGTCTGAGCCGCTCATTGATCTGGGCCAGGCTGGGCAGTCAGGAGTGACCCAGGTGACTCATTCCAATCTGCACTGGGAGTTGGCGGCAGGGCCAGGATGCCAGCCGTGGATCAAGACTAAAGGCATCACCAGGCTGTTTCCCAATATTCTAGGCCAGGTGCCGTGAACAGAAGCACAACCTTCTCCCTCCTGCACCAGCCCCAACTCTGAGATTTGCTGCAGTCCTGGTGGATGGGAGTCCGAATGACCTAAAAGAAATGTCAAGTCAGAAATGCTGATGTTGCTGGGAAGAAGAGATACTAGCCCCCGAGGGTCCTTATCACGCTAATGGGGGTGTGACAGTGACAGGACAAAATGGATTAACCTGGGAGCGTCCCCAGCCTGTCCCTACCCCTGCTGGATAAAGAGTGTTCTGGCTTTGTCTACTTGGTTTATTCCACCCCAGTTGGCCCCCCACCCATCTCCAGGGAGGCCCTAGTGTTACTAGAAGGGTTGGCTTTTTGAGATGCAGAGTCAGGGAGAATAGGGAGGGGTAGCTGGAGCTAGAGCCAGGGCCAGGGGGCTTTGGGAGGAAGGTGGCCCCTGGGGAATCAAATGCTCTAGGGACATAGGGCTGTAGGTGGGAGAGACAAGGGAACTGGCAAGTTCTGACTATGCACCCCCTTCCAAAGACCCAGAAATGCAACTGAACAATTTGAATCATGGTAAATAACTTTTTCATTGCCAGACCATGTGTCTTCATCATGGACACTGGCCATCTGGATGATGGGTTTCACAGGGTTGTATATCATAAAAACAAAGACAAAAATGATGCCTAACATTACTGAAGGTTATTATGCACTATGCATGAACTAAAATGATCAAATACCCCACCTTTCATTTAACAACACTATTCTGCCATTTCTGATTTATATTTTAAGTTTTGACTTCTTCAAGTGTGCTTTTTAAAGAAATTCGTGCTAATAGAATGTCAATATTGAGTCTTGAAACCATATAGGTCCTTATAATTGCCGGTGAAAGAAATCTCAGAAAAATAAGGTGGGGAAAAAAGGGTTCCACTTTCCCTGCACTTATAGGAAAGCAGATTCTAGTCTGCATCAAAAATCCATCTTGGCAAGTGTTATTTCTAACAAAAGGGTTTCATATGGTACCCTGACTTCAGAGATGGTTGTAATGCTTTGTAGCAAGCAGTTTTCATTCTTAAAGAAAAATCTCTACAATTCTGATTGTCTTACTTAATAATTTATTCCCTTGGTAATGATGTTTAAACGGATCTTTCTGTTTTCTGAAAGGAATACGTACCTGTGAGCTGTCTTTGTGAAGCCAGACTGCCTGTTCTCTGGCGTGAATGGGCTTGAGCAGGCCCGGGGGCTGCTGAGATTTGTATTTAAACAAGGAGTTTAGGAGCCCTTGGCTCATTTCAATTAGGGCAGAAGAGCAGAGTCTTTCATCTGGGGTAACTTGTTTACTCCTCATGGAGCCCCATGAGATGGGCGCCATTGTCATCTCTCTTTTACAGACAATGAGGCTGACAGTGTGCCCAAGGACACACAGCTGGCAGGTGGCAGAGCCAGGCAGCCTGACCTAGACCCCTCTCTTAGCCTCCAGGATGTGACATCTGGGGGAGGGCAGTATCATTTCCACCTGTGGACTAATGACGCTGGGAAGTACAGAATGAAGAAACTGGGCCTTCTTTTGAATCTGAGCGTTCAGAAAAAGGAGAGAAAACCTCAGAGGCAGGGCAGCTTTGCAGAGCCTGGAAGCATAGAAAAGAGAGAAGAGGAGCAATATTTAGAGTGTTCCTAAGTCAGGATCCAGGAGGCTGCAGGGGAGCAGGGGATTCTAAGGGGGATCTGAAGGGGCTGCAAGAATGACTGGCCTGGTTCTGGTGAGTGAAAGGGACAAGGACCTCAAGGTCAATGCTGCTGACGTGGCACAACTCAGATGGTACAAGTTACAAAGAAGGCAAGGTGAGCGTTCAAACCTGGGCTTGGACAAAGTGGAGGCCCTGGTTGGGGACACTTTGCTGAGAGGAGCAGTCAGCTCAGGGGATAGAAGAGGAGGGGATATACAGAAGTGCATCTAGTGGTGGAGGCAGTCACGAAGTCGGCCCAGATTCAAGGGGAGGGGACGTAAACTTGAGCAGGAGATGAGAGGAGTGTCCATGCCACATTATAAGAGAGCCTGTGGGATGGGAGATACTGTGGGGGCCATGTGGGGAAAACGCAATACACATGTACTCTATCTCGGTGTGGTTGTCAGTTACAGTGTCCCTCTTGTCCCTGCAGGAGTGGTCACCTGGTCTGTGCTGGTCCACAGTGGACAGTGGCAACAGTGAAATGCTCAGGGGTAACATGCAACCCAAACAAGGCCACTAGAGTTTTCCCTGGTGTTGATGTATGGATTTAGGAGAGGACTTTTCTGGGAGCATGAGATTCTGGACCTGCTGGCACCCCTCTTGGCTGCTGGCTGGGGCAAGTCTACCTGCAGAAGGACTCCAAGCAGACGCATGCAGAACCGAGAGTTGGAAAGAGACAGAGTTCTAACATTGCTTGAGTTTCTGGGTAGGGTCACGCTGTCAACAAGTCTTGTCTGGAATTTTCATGTTTCTGACCCACCTGAGACCATGGAGAGAGGGGTGACCGAACCACCAAAATAAGGGAGGGGTCAAGCTTTTGAGTCCCAAGGCTCATTGTGTGGGGGAGACACTTTCTCCAGAGCAGGGCAGAACATCTTCCAGTGGAGAAATAGTGAAGTCTGCAATGAGGGATCCCCACCTTCCACGGAGAATATCACCCTAATTCCTTCTTCTCCCTGCCAGCATGATTTTATCCCCTAAAGAATCCAAAAATCATGGAGATGACCATGGAGTTGGGTAAGGAAGGGTAGCTGCTTTCCATTCCTGTGATATTGAGCAGGTCCTTTAAATTTCTCCTAGCCTCAGTATTCTCATCTCAGATATGGAGGTCACAGGGTTAATGTGAGGATTATATGAGATGACACACGGGAAACCCTGAGCGCAGTGCTGGGCACTCTGTGAACTCTTGACTGGAAAGTGTTACAGGAGCTCTTTGGGTCAAGACTCCTCTGATGTCAGCACAAAGATGGAAGTCTCAGCATCTCCGAAATAGCCTCAGCTCTGCCCTGGCTTCTTTCAGTGCAGCAGTGGAACAATTAGACAGGACAAGAGGCTCTCTTGCAGATTTATAGGTATGGGTGAGTGGTAATTTCCATAACAAACACACATGCACATAGACGGGGCACAGATTCCTCTAAGGCCACGAGCTGCAAAGCGAACACCTACTAAATCAGGACTGGTGAATGTCTTCCTCCCATCCCCATGCTAATGAGCTGACATATTCCAGTAATGAGCCCAGGGGAAGGACCTGGTCATGATGGGATTTTCCAATGGCCTTGAAATAGAAATAGCAATACATACCAAGAGGCTGCAAGGAGCATAGACATCTTTGTAGACACAGCTTACAGCCCAATGATGAGCAGAGAAGTTGCAGGAGAGCCAGGGCCCAGTAGGGGCTTGGAGGGGCTGGGAGGAGGGAAGGGGATATCTGGAGACTGAGGTATGGAAGGCCTTGCAGAACGTGCTGCTGTCAGTTCCATCTGAATGAGTTATGATTTACCTGGGAGAGTTATAATGGAACCTAAGCGCCTTCTAGCTCAGTTTGTACATTTGTGAATAGTCCTAGGAACCTTGAGGTCTCAGTTTTCCCATCCTGAAAAATGGGCACAATGATACTTTTTTGCTCTCTATACTTTTTTGGGATTTTGGAAGCACCAGAGGAGATACAAAATAATGTGAGAAGTGCAGGTCCTAGGGCCACTTACAGATTCACAGACTGCTTGAGCTAAGGATCATGGAGTTCAAACACCCCCCCACCCCCTATTTTACAGTTGAGAAAAATGAGGCCCAGGGAAAGGAAGGAATTTATCCAGAATCTTCAAGTTAGGGAATGAGATGAGACCAAGTGCCAGGGGCCCTGATGTGAAGCCAAGCGATCTTTGCTTTTTCCCTCCTTGTTCAGTTTGCTCCTTTTCTCATGGTCATACTGGGTGAAAAGGAAAATTCTCGATGCATCTATGGCTGATGAGCCTACTTGGACAGAGCACGCTTGCACACTATCCATCTGTGGTCTCCCTGGGTCCTCTGCCTGGTATGGGAAGTGATATGCCTATTGTATTAGTGCTTTAAATATCATATCTATTGATGCTTTTATTCACTGTATAGTTGATAGTGTATAGTTTCCCCTGTCTGCATCCCATCAGCAGGAGCCCATACTTCCCACTGGCTGTGGTGAGGTTTATTTCTTGGATGCTGAACCCTGAGGTGTGGATTAAGGGCTCTGCATGCCCTTCCTCACCAAGTGGTAGCGCGTAAGTTGAAAGACTTTGACGAGAACTGGCATAAAAAGGCAACAGATTCTATTTCTAGATGATCCAGGAAGTTCGGAAGCCACCATTCATTCATTCTTTCCACAATAAATAAGCCATAATATGTGACCCTGTGCATGTTCTACCATAAGGAACTAGAGGAAGGGGGCATGGATGACTCAGAGAAATGCATCCCTAATTTTGGAGATAAAATTGTACATGGTGGCAGGTGAGGAGGGGTTAACATCATATTGTCTCTCAAAGACCACTGCAAACAGCTTGACTTGGCTTCCCAGCCACCTCCCCAGTCCATTCTTTACATAGCAGCTTAAACAAAAAAACAGGTTGTTTTAAACATGAATTGATCATATCACCCTCATGTTTAAGATCCAAACTCCTTCTATGACCCACCAGGCCCATGGGATCAGGTCCCCGCTTACTTCTCCAGCCTTATTTCCTCCCTGTCTTCCCCTCACATACTATATACCCCATCCACACTGGGCTCCTTTCCATCCCTTGAGTATGCCACATGTGTTTCCACCTCAGCACCTTTGCAGTTACTGCACCACTTTCCTGGAAGGCATTTCTGCTAGATCTTCACACGTTTGGCTCCTTCTCATTGTTCAAGTCTCAATTGAAACATCATCTCTTTAGAGTCACCTTCCCTGACCATCCTGGCCTGAGTAGCTCTCATCCAGTCACTGTGAAGTCCATTAGTCTACTTATTTTCTTCATACAACTTACAACCAACTAAAATTATCCTAGTGATTGATATGTTTCTGTGTCTATTGTCTTTTTCTTCCACTAGAATGTAAACTCCATGAAAGTGTGGAATTTATATGGCCCATAACTGTATTTCCAGTGCTTAGCACAAAGCCTGGCACACAGTAGGCTCTCAATAAATATTAGTTGAATGAATGAATTCATTTATGGTGCACATATTTTAAGGGAAAGATTTCTAAATAACCTCCCCTTTCACCCTCTCAGAGAGGAAGTTATTCTTGCATCTAGGTTTCAGAGGGAAAATAAGTTGAGTCCCAGGGGTTCTGTTCTTCTACCATGTACTCCTCTGACAATTCTAAATATGAGAAACCCCATCTACCCGGGCATTCCCTGAAGTGTGAGTCTCTTGGGAAACACCTGAATTGAAAGAAAGAGGTGGAGGTAGAAGGGAGGTAAATGTTGGGTGTTTTCCAAACCAATCTTCTCATCACACATACATTTTTAATGCTGACAGAATTTAATTTGTTATACAAAGTTGGAAGCAGTAGCCTTTTGTGGGTAAATAGAAAACCATGGGAAGATTGCTTTCCGCAGATACGTTTTGCTTACGCATTCTTTTTCCATTCCCATTTAATGCATGAGTCACTGTCCCTAGTGCTGAAAAAATAGACTCAGTCAGGCTCCTGGGCTTCACGAAGGGGCACCTATGTCCGAAGTGCTGAAATAGCCTCCGGGAGCTGCCTGGCAGTGTGTGGTCACCGCGCCCTGCCATAGTTGGGTCACACTGCAATGATAGTTGCTGGAAATCACAAGGCTGGACTATAATTCAACCCTAATTTTGTATCTCTGTAAGTTCATCCGGGAGCTGCTGCAACAGCCATCCTATTCTGCTCTAGGTAGAGTGGCAGGGCAATGGCTGATGGACTCTTTGAGCAGCTTGAGGAGTGTGTCCAGTACCAGGGATTGTGAACCACATCAATAATGCCACGAGAAAGGACATGATAATGCCATGAGAGGTGATCGTGGTTCACAGTCTGCACGCATCATGACACCTGTCAGTCCCGTCTTAGACTGCATGGACTGCAGTAGTGGCTCTGCTTGATGATCCCATGCTTCAGTATCCACATTTGTATGATGTTCCCATTTCCCTCAATATGGAAAGTAAAGCACAATCTCTGTGAGTCTCATAGCCTTTGAGAAATGGATGATAGATGATGATTTGAATTTTGAGGTGACAGTGACCATTTAAAAATATTTGTTAAACAGAGGTGAGGCTTAGAACCTCACCCTCCCCTGTTTTGAGAGAAATCTTCTGCATCCGTGGATGTTTTGCTGCCCTTGTCTAGCTTGGATTAATACTTAGTCCATAGGCACACACCTGATCATCTACATTTGCCCTCTTACAGCACTAAATTATATTTTCTACCTTTATCTTGCATCTACCTACCACTTCAGCATTTTATTAAAAAAAGTAATAATAATAATAAGGGAGAAATGTGGGATTCACATATAAATCAAGTATAAAAATCAAACAAATAATCATATCTGACTTGATTGTTTATAGTTCATGATGCGTGATCAAAACCGGAAGTTTCTGTGATATGACTGCCCTTGCACCGTTCACCATCTAAGAACTTATTCACTATGTAAGACCTTGTTCACCATGTAAGAACTTGTTCGTTATGCTTCAGAAGATTGGAGACTGTTGAGAATTAGGCTTGGGGTTGATTAATGATTGTGTGTTGAGTCCCCTATGCAGAATTTTATTGTTGTTAACAACCATTTGATAAATAAATATGAGAGATGCCCTCTCAAAAAAAAAAAAGGAAAAAAAAATTTGTTAAAAATTTTGAGGTGTAACATATAAAGTACACAAATCTTAACTGTGAAGTTTAAAAATGTGTGTGTCTGTGTGTAACCAGTATCCAGATAAAAATACATAGCATTTCCAGCACCACCTCTTCATGCCACGTTCCATCACAGTAACCACTTTTCTGACATCTATCACCACAGATCAGTTTTCTTGTTTTTGGATTTCATATAGATGGGATCATTCACTATGTACTCTTCTGTGTTTGACTTCTTTCATTCAACATTATGTCTTAAAGATTCATTCATGTTGTTGCATATCAGTAGTTCATTCTTTTTGATTGCTGTATAATACTCTTTTGTGTGAATAAATCACAGTTTATTGATCCATTCTACTGTTGGTGGACGTTTGGGTCTTTTCCAGTTTGAGACTGTTATAAATAAAACTTTGAACATTTTTTTTTTGCATGCCTTTTGATGGACAAAGCACTTGTTTATGTTGGGTATATACGAGGAAGTGGAATTGCTGGTCATTGTATATGTACATTTTCCAAAGTCAATTTAAAGTAATTTGTTGAAAAAATTAATTCCTCCTTCCTGATTTTGCCTTTTATGCATTCTCTTGATGATGTTCTGGGGAAGGTGCTGTTTAAATAATGTGGCTTTAGATTTTTCTGGGACACCTTATTGAGCAATTGATGAGATGATTATTCCCTACTAATCTCTTGCTAGAAAACATTTTCCTCTCAGACCTTCTTCTCTGGTTATCAACATGACTGACTCCTGTAATGGAATCTGAATGAGATGATGCAGAGTTTAGAAATGATTAATCTCCCCTTTCTTCTTTCACACCCCAGGATACAACACATCTGAGAGAAGAATCTGGCCAAGAAGAGCTAGGAGCATGGTATTTAACCCCAGTGCCATGGAGAAATTCTGGGAGCTCCACACACTCAAAGGCCAATTAAAAATCTGCAAGGGGCTTTATGCTCCAAGAATGGGAGGGGGCAGGTAGCAAGGGAAATAGCAAGCTCCTTTGTTCTTCTCCTGTCTTGCCTTTTCTCCAGATTTTATGAGATTTGATATATCTACAGCTAATACACAGTGTTTAGATAATTTTAGAGTTCACATTTGGATTGCATTATAGAAAGCTCAAGAATTTCAAGGGTACGCATAGAGTATTTTACAGATTGCCCTAAACATGATCCATTCATTAGGAGACCCAGTGTCCATAGCCTGGCTCATCCCGCTGGCTGTCCCTGACCTTGGGGTCATGAGATTTCCCATTATACTTTTACTCCTCTGTAAAATCTTTCTCTCTCCCTCTCTCTCTCCTCCTCCTAAACACTAGGACTCTGTCACGTTCTCCTCACTCCTTTCTTCTGGAATTCCCTTTCTCCCTCTCTATTTCTTGTCTCATTTTCACTTGGAGAAAAGGTCTCTGGATTCAGAACAGCCGAAGTGGCTGGTGAAGAAGGAAACGGGCTCTGATGTTCTCCTGAGATGGAGCTGAAGGCTCCTATAGCCCCATTTAGGGATAGCAATAGAGATGGGTAATGGTTTGTGCTTCTTAAAAGGAAAGCAATCAGGTCTATGCCAACAAGAACCAAAGATCTTCCACCCTGTCTTGAGTTGGGGTTGGAGAAGGTCTTGTCCGGGTTGAGGGTTAAAGGACTTGAAACTTAGGGTGAGGATGGAAAGTAGAACACGTGCAGTGCCCCTTGGATTGGATTCCTTTGGTCTGGAGAATTGGGGGGTCAGATAGGCATGGTGGGACAATAGAGGGTATAGTGTTCACCAGGGGTCCTGGGAATCTGGGCAGGGAGCTCATGTGGATCCTTGATATGCCTTTAGGGAGGCCCTGCCTGTCTCAAGTTTATTTAAGTTCTCCATCAGCCATCCAGACTACCCGCAGGTCGTAACAGGAAGTGATCTCCAAATCTGCCACAGCTGCAGGATTCTCCTCTGGCCCACCCCGCCCCTCTGGCGTGAACATGGTCATTGTCAGCACTTTCCCTCTCTATGCAGATCAATAGGGCCCTTGGCTATGACCTCAAGTTCAATTATGGCTTCAATTAGGGAATAAAGAGGCTGTTATTGCACACCTACCTCTTATTAAAGACTGTGTAGTGGGGGCTGGCAGAGACCAGACCTGGGGGAAATCATTAGTCCGCTAATTTGAAATCAATTTAAAGTGCATTTGCTTAATGGTATGAGCATAGTGAATTATCTACAAATTGTTAACTTAGTTGAATGTCACACCACATTTTCATTTTATAAATTGGCAAATGTGTGTGTCCTTCCATTCCCCTCCACCTTGCTTTCTCTCTTTTTCTAAAACAAAGCTTGATAATCCATCTTCTGGGATTCAACCCATAACAGGAAGCCTTGAGCACTCCCACTCATTCTCCAGGAACCCTGGCACTGCCATGAGAGCAAGCCTGGGAAGTGACACGTGGCCCTGTGACCCCCCTGTTCCCCCAGCCTGACAGCGAGCCAAGCCCCCACAGTAAAACAGTCAGCTAACCTACAGCTGACTGCAGACACATGAGGGAGCCCTCTAGGATCGGATTTAATTAGCTCACAGAATCATGAGCTAAATAAATGGTTGTTGTTTTAAGCCACTAGGTTTTCAAGTGGTTTGTTAGGCAGTAATAAGTAACTGGTGTGATGGGGCTCAGAGAGATCATGTGGCTTGCACAAGGTCTCAAAGCTGTAGGTGGAACTCAGGCAGCCTGATGGTCTCATTACCACACCACAGGGAAAAGATGGGGCCCAAGGCATCAGATTTGTCAAAGTCTCCGTGGGGTCAGAGCCCCAGAGCCCCAGGGTGGGACCTCTGGAGTTCCGTGATCTAGGGGACAAGAGGGGGCTTGCCTCCGCTTCACCACTTGCTGTGAGGCCCTGGAAGGGGCTTCATCTGGACGAAGTCACTTCATCTTGCCAAGCCTCCATTTTCTTCTCTGTAAAATGAGCAGTAATAAGCCTGCCTCCAAAGTTGTGAGGAGCTGGTGAGATAGCATCCTGGGGATTGCATTGTGCTGTACTCATTTTAGGGCATCTTTTTTGTAATAATGCCATTGATGCTCTCTGTCCCCTTTGATACTCCCTGCACCATTGGGCTTCCCGGGTAATTGCTCCCTGTGAGGGCAGTTGTATGGAGTGGACACTGACCTTGGAGTCAGCCAGCCTGGGTTAGAATGCCACCAGTGGGGGGAAATGGGCAAGTCACTTTGCCCTCTGAGAAATGGGGAACACCTTCCTTCCAGGGAAGGCGGTAGGGATGAAGTGATTTCATGGGTGGAGAAAAGGCGAATGGAAGGGACTCAGTTACACCTCAGTCTTCTTTCCTCCCTGCCTCTCTCCCTTGCCTGCCTTGCAGAATCTCCCTGTTCTCATGAAGGCAGGACAGATCCACCCTGAAGATGCTCTGGCAGGCAGAGTGCAGTGACGATTTGGTGACAGTCTGGTCAGCAGCCCTTCCTCTCTCCCCACACAAGCCGGGTAAAGACACGCAGCGTCTCGATCAGGAAGGACACGCACATCTGCCAGCCAGTGCTGGACAAGGGGTCCACTGATCTGCTGATAATCCCGTCCTTCCCCACAAGTTCCCTTGAGAAGCGGCAGCGGAGGAGGCTGAGGGCAGGTGGGGGGCCAGAGCTGCAGGAGGAGGGAAAGGCACCTGCTAACTCCTCCCCCTGCTGTGAAGCATGGCAACAGCATCCCTGCCCCACTTCTGGCGAGATGGTTCCCATTTTATAGATGGGCAGATGGAGGCTCGAAGGCATAGGAAATCCATTCAGTCCATAAGTATTTACAGTGCATATACTCTATGCCAGGAACTGGGGATACCCAATCTGCCTTCATGGGGCATGCCCTTGTGGGAAGAGAGGGACAAGTAGCAGGTCACTAAAAACACAGGGCAGAGGAAGTACAAAGTGCTGTGGGGTCACGTTCCAGGGCAACTAACCCAACTTGGGGCACCAATGAAGCTTCCTGGAGGAAGCTGCATCCTGAGGATAAGGAGGAGCTATGCGGGGGCAGTGGGGAAAGGAAGGGTGTTCAAACAGGAAGAAGAGCCTGCGTGCAGGCTGGAGGTGAGCTGCAGTACTGCGGGCAGCAGGAGGCTGCAGAAGTTTGGTTCAGCTGCAGCCTAAGCGGAGGAAGGGGAGGGAGTATCCTGAGAGGCAAAGGGGGAAAGTGTCAGTGAGATCCTAACAGGCCTTGTATAAAGGACCTTCGACTTTATTCTGGAAGTAATGGACAATGCTTTAGTCAGCTACTGCCCCATCAGTGCTGCATAACAAATTTCCCCAAACTCAGTGGCTCAAAACAATAATCATTTATTGGTGCCAGTTGGGAGTCAGGTGATCGATGCTAGGAACACCTAGGCTTGGCTCCACAGTTTGAGTCAAGTCTGTTTCAAGTGACTCTCAACCTTCTGGAACCAGTGGGGCCTCTGGGCATGTTCTTCCCAAAGAAGTAGAAGCTTGAGGGCAAGTCCCCTTGGACAGGCATATTTCAAGCCTTTGCTTGCTTCAGTCTTGCTAACATCCCAATGGACGATGCAAGTCACAGGGGCAGACCCAACATCAATGGGACAAGGAAACATATTCCACCCAAAATCAGAGAGAAATTAGTCCGGGAAGGCCTACTTCCTCCTTACTGAAGTGCTTTGCAACTTCAAGCACTTAAATGCTGTCCTGAATTAGGTGGAATCTGTTTTATAACAATGATGATGGTTTAGTGGGTGTCACCGTGGGCAAGCCCTTGGCCTTATATTCAAAATACAACAACCAGGCATGATGGAAATTATTATTCTACATAATGGCTCAGCAAATAGATTAAGATCGAGCGAATGACTTGCCCAAATGACTTTGCCTCTCAGAATAGTCCACGTAGTCACTGGAGGCAGAATGGGGACCCAAACCATGATTTCTGTGGCTCCACACCAGCATGGCCACACCAGCCTCTTTCTGTCATCCTGTGCTGCTGCTTCCAAGCATTCCCTCTGCCTGCTCAACTGCAATGAGGCGAGGGCGCAGCGTCGGGCAAAGCTGCCCTACTGATCATTCCAAGGGCTCTTGATTGGAACTCTGGCTTCACAGCAGGTGGCAGTCCCAAGTTTATGCTCAGAGACAGCAGCAGGGAGGCTGCCCCCCAGCTCCGGGCAGTGCCCTGGTTAGAGCATTTCAGCTGACATCTGTTGATGCCGTCTCTGGGTGAAGGGTGCACTCCCTCCCTCTTTCCCACTGCTGTCCCCACCTCCCTCCACCCTCTTTCAGTCCATCCTCTGCCCCACAAGCCAGAGTGAACTTCCTAAGGAGCAAATGAAAGCCACAACTCTCCTCTGCTTAAAAAAAAAAAAAAATCCAGATAATACATTTCTGCAATCAAAAAATCCAAGACTGAAAAGATTTATAACAAAGTCTTTCTGCCCTTGCTGTCTGCCATCCACCTGGTACTCCCATCCGCAAGGGCAACCACTGGTACATGCGAACTAGTGCACTTTACACACAGTTTGACAACGTTTTCTCCCCATTTAATGTAGCTTTGTGATATTCCACATGTCAGCACTCAGCCTCCCCTTTTCTTTATACCTGCGGAGCACCCCATTGTCTGAATGGCCCGTAATTTAACTCATCAGTCCCTGTGCTGATGGACATTTCAGGCTATATCAGGCAAGGCTTCAGTGAATAACTCCACACCTGGCCAGTGTAAGTTTATCTGCTGGATAAATTCTCAGAAGTGGGATTGTGGAATCAAAAGGAGTGTGCAAATGTGGTTTTGATAGTTACTGCCAAACTACCCTCCATTAAGATTGAACCAGTTTACACGTCCACCAGCAACGCATGAGAGCCTGTTTCCCCAGGGCCTTGCCAACAGAGTATATTATCAAACACTTAGATTTTGACTGATGGGATAGACATTAAAAATGCTTTTTAAAACCCTTCATTGTATCCATATTCCCTGTGAAGAGTCCAGCTTCCTTGGGCAGTCATGGGGTTGGGCACAGTCCTGTCCTTCCTCAGGGAGGTAGATGTGGACACAACTCACTATATCATGGGAGCTGGTGTGCCAGCAAAGAGCCTCAGACCTCATGGAGGAGGTGGCATCTGAGCTGAGTCTGGAGGGGAGGTCAGAGTTTGACAGGTGTTAATTGGGGGAAGAGAGAGGGGAACATGTGTATGTAGTTCAGAAGGGAATGGGGTATGTCTGAGGAGGGTGAAGAGCCCAGGATGGCAGAAGGACCTAGGAGATGAGCCTGGAGGGGTGCTGGGGCCAGGTCATCATAGGCTGTGAATGTTATTTGAAAGAATTGGGGATTTAACCTATAAAAGATAGGAATACAATGAGACCTTGTGAGAAGGTGTGTGAAGTGGGTGGGTGGGGGAGATGTTTAGTTAGGACTCTTGATTTAAAGTGAAAGAGAACCTAATTAAAAATGGCTTAAGAAAAAGGGTATTCTTTGTCTTGTTTAAGAAAAAAGCTTAGAGGTATTAGCTTCAGGCATGGCTGGATCCAGGGGCTTAAGTGATGACATCAGAAATCTCTTTCACCCTTGGCTCTGCTTTTCTCTGTGTTGGCTTCATTCCCAGGCAAGCTCTAGGCTTTACTCTCACTGCCTAGAAATATCAGTCAGACAAGAGTGCACCTTTCCCATAATTCCAGCAAGTCCCCAGGAAGACACTCATTGGACCACTTTGGGTGAGGAGCCTATCACGCAACCAATCACTACGGCCAGGAAGACAGAATGCACTGATCAGCCAGCACTATATCCCACAGCCTACCCAGCTGGTGGGGGAGGAGC
This sequence comes from Manis javanica, assembly GCF_040802235.1. NCBI lineage: Eukaryota > Metazoa > Chordata > Mammalia > Pholidota > Manidae > Manis > Manis javanica. The sequence goes on along the minus strand of NC_133159.1, from coordinate 8,713,627 downwards.
AGGTAATACAAAGGGGTAATGGCTTCACCTGCGCCACAAGGTCTGGGGTGAAGGATCCTCAAAGAAAAATCAAGGGGCAGTGACCAGAAAAGGGAAGAATAAGCTTGTGTGGGGGACAGATTAAAGGTGGAGGAGACTGGAATGTTCAGGAAGAGAATGAGGGATCTAGAATGGTGTCCCTTTGAGGTCCTCCCCTAAAGGTGTGGTCTGGGGACGTGAGCGCCTCCTTGTGGTGGGGAGGCCCCACCCGCTGCTGCATACTGGTCCCATCTTGAAAACTGCAGACTTTGTCTCTAAGGCAAGTCCAGGCAGCCTTGGAGGAGAGCAGAGCTGGGAGACATCAGGCCCTATGCTAGCCTGAGGCCCCTAGGCGCGGTGCTGTGTGGCTGGCATTTTGCTGGATTCCTCTGACCCTAAATGACAAAGGCAGCGGTACTTAGCCTGCTAGAGCAGGCATCAGTGCCACTCTGAACTCCTCAGGAGGCCCCGGGGGCGGGGTAAGGAGACTCAGCTCTTCCCAGGCAACATTCTCCGCAGTGACCGAGGCTGGTCCGAGAACCCTGTGCCGAGGCCATCCCACGTGCTTGGCTCACCTCTCTCTTGACTTACTTGGTAGGTTGTGTGTGGACTGAGCTCCTGAAACAGCCAGATGCCTTCTCCTGGTCCGGCGAGTCACCCTGTCCCCTGTCCACTGTCCCAAGAAGTCTCCAGCCTTGTCCCCTCCAAGATACAAAGAATCCCTTCTTTTATGTCTTAACATCAGCCTGCAATAGGCTGTCCTTTGGGTTAAGGAGGCCTGGGTCTATGGGATCAACTGTGGCAGGCAAGTTGTCATACTTGTCTGTGCCAAGCCACTTCTCCAGCCCCTGCCACAGGCTTTGTTCCCTTATCCCTCCCTCTTCTCCCTCACAGCCCCCTGGTTTGTGGTGATACACTTGAGGGCTCTTTGATGGAAGTTATTTTCCCCACCTCGACTACAAGGGCCCCGAGGTCAAGGTCTGTTTGCCTTCCCTTGCATCACCGAGGCCTGGAATGGTGCCTGGGACACAGTAGGTGCTCAATAGTTGCTGAGCACATGTACGAAGCAGCAACAGCTCCAACAGGCATTCTCCTGCTTCCTGGATGTGAACAATGATGAAAACAAGAGAGACTCATACGAGGATGACCACCGATGGTGGGCAGTGGGGGCAGCTTGATTTTGGGGGTCTGAGATCCTGGCAGCATAGCAGTGGAGGGAGTCAGAGCTCTGAACATCATTTTGCCTCATTTTCCAGGGGATTAAATCAGTGTTCAGTGGCTCGCTCAAGGTCACCAAGGCAGTGCTGGAGCTGGGCCTCTGGACTTGGGACTCTAGGTCTGGAGGTCCTTCCTCTCAGCACAGCATGCAGGTGGGTGATAGAGACAGCAGGGGGGTGGGGGCAGGGGAGCCCTGGCTGCAGCTGTGTCTGGTCTGTGACAGATCTGGCTGCATGCTGAGAAGCTACAGGGGAGACAGCACACACCCAGGAGCCATCAGCCCCGGCTGGGGATCCCAGATTGATCACTCACAAGCTGTGTGACCTCAGTCCAGTTACTTCATGTCTCTGGGCTTCAGTTACCCTAGCAGTGAAACAGGACAAAAACATTCTCTTCTGAGGGATGCTGTGAACATTCTGGCGAATGCATGGGTAAGGCCTGGGATACAGTAGGCACTCTCAAAAAGCTGGGTCTCACTGAAATCTCCTGGCCTCCAAGGGGAGAGAGGCAGGGGCTCAGGGAACCTGTACAGGTGGCAGGGGTCCCTCTCCCTTGGGTTCCCCTTGTGTCCTCTGCTCCTCCGTAGCCCTCCAATGCCTGCACATCCTTGCAGACCCCAGGATAACTGCTGTGCCCAAGTTAATGAAGGGCATCTCATTAGCGCTCAGCAAAAGCTCATTAAGACCATGAGCTGTGCCTCAGCAGCGAAAGATGGTCAAGGTTCTTTTCATGGTAGTTAGTGCCTCTGGGACCTCGTGGCACCAATAGTCACAAATAAGATGAAGGGGGATTTATCTGTAGGCAAGTAGGCAGCCAGGCATGTGGCCACAAGTTCCCTGGAGCTCCAAAGTCGCCCACATCCTTGACCTGGATCCTCCTCCTGGGAGGAAAAGCATTACTGGCCAGGAGCTGGACAGAGGGACCAGGATGGGAGTTTTGAGGAGGAGGTAGATGTGAGGCTGAGCTCAGAGGGTGAGCCTGGCAGGGAGGCAGAGTTGGGCAGGGACCCCGGGTCAGGAAAAGCAGCCTGGGGTGTGCCGCACGCGATTGCCTTCCCCTCTCTGGGCCCCGGGGTGTTCATCTCCAAGATGGAAACTCAGTTAGCAGGAATTATGGGGGGTCACAAGAGAGTTACTTTGATATGGGGAAGCCTGAGTCACCTGGGGAGGGGGAGATGACAGTTTCACCAAGGCCTGGCCTTCTCCCCGCTGACCTGCCTGCCCAACATCCCACAACACTCTGAAAAGCCAGAGGCCAAAGGGAGGGAAGAGGAACTATTTCTTAAAAGCAATAAAACACGTTAAGGGTTTCTGTACAAATAATTATTATTTGGGTTACATGCAAATGATATGCAGATGACTGCTTCCACACAAAAACTAGGTTACTGAGAAGGTCTGGGGACATGGTCTTGGGCTGTTCTTTTTCTGAGCACCTCCTGGGACGTCTTGTCAGCTTGCCAGCCACCTCCCCTGTCTCACCCCCTCCTACCTGGCCTCTTCCATGAGCAGCGGTCACTGGAAGAGATGCAAGCCCTCAGTCGCCCTGCTCCTTGACGCAAGGGCAGCCACAGCCCTGGGTTGAACTGCCTGAATTCCTGATGCCCCCCCAGCAGGACCCTCCCCTCAGCCTCCGAGGGCTCAGGTTTCACATAAAGCGGACAGGAGAATACTTCAATGTGAAGTACTGTACAAATTCAAGGGTTTCCATTCCAGAATTTCTAAGAACAGCCCTCTTGATTTGACCACCAACCTCAAATGTCCCTGTAATGTCATCACCCTTTGTTACAATCCCCTGAGATACACATACTGGTTGACACCCTGTGACAGGCTGGCTGGGGTCAGAATCTGGCTGCACCATCAGTGTGACCTGAGCAAGGCGATCTCCTGGAGACTTGGTTTCCCCACGTGTAAGAGGGTATGACAGCACCCACTCATTAAGGTTAACAAATAAGCTGATGCCTGTTGAACCCTCCTCTGGGTTGATTGTGTCCTGCAGAAAGACATGTGGAAGTCCCATACCCGGTGCTTGTGAACATGAACTTACTTGGAAATGGGGTCTTTGCAGATGACCAAGTCAAGCTGAGCTCATCAAGGCCAACCCTAGGGAAGACAATGTGAATGTTGCCAAGAAAAGAGGGGCACATGAAGACGGAGGCAGAAACTGGACTGGCGCACCTACAAATCAGGGAACACCAAGGGCTGCTGGCCACCAGGAGAAACTGTCATCTCCCTCAGAGCCTCCAGAGGGAATCACCTGCTAGGTGATCAAGGACTTGATTCTGGACTCTAACCTCTCGAACCATGGAGAATAAATTTCCATTATGAGCCACCCAGTTTGTGTCACTTTGTTATGGCTGCCCTAGCAGACCAGTACAAACCCGGAGAAGAGCGTCTGGCACAGCTTCTACATGTCAACTAGTACCATTAATTGCTTGTTTGGTGTTGTTTTCACCATAGATGGTGGGTCCAAAGATCTGCTATTCCTTCAATAAATGCTGAGTGCCCCTGGGTCCCAGGCGCCCACTAGGAGGGTCTGTCTAGTGTCTCCAAAGCCCAGTTAATATTTAGATGCCAGCCTGGAGGCTACCCTGATGATGCCTCTCCCAGGCTCAGGGACCAGCCCAGCTCAGTCTGTGTCCAGCTTCCTAAAGGGGACAACGCCTTCCCCAAGGAAGGTCAGTGCCCAGCTCAGGGCCATGTACACCAAAGGTGCTCAACAATGTCCCACCTGGGGAACCAGATGAACCCCTAAAGAAGGAGCACCTACAGGGTTCCAATTCCACAGTGCTACCCCAGAGCCCCTCCCACTGTGCCCTGTCCTCGAGGATCCAGAACCCTCCACCCACCCCATCTCCTTCCAGGGGCAGCCTTAACCCTTGTGCCAGGTTCTGGCTGGACAGCATGCAAACACTCAGTTCTTTCAATTTTAAGAATATGATGGAGCCGGCAATGCTGAAATGCATGTGTGAATGGTGGTGGTCTGCAGTTTCATTCCAGTTTAATAGGAGCTGTCTGCTGCAATAGGTGGCAGGTGCAGCCAGCTCCCCAACCCTGGGGGCTGCCCCCCACCCCAAATTCTACCCCAGAGTCACGTGAGGGAGGTGGGGGTCCAGATCAATGAGGAAGGCTGTGCTGGGGCCCCCCAGCCCATGGGGAGGAGGAACCCCATGAGGCTGGGCCAGGGCTAGGACATGCAAAATCCCAGGCCAATCCCTCTGTCCTCTCCGGCCAGGACCAAAAGGCCTGGGAAGGAGCACAGGACCAGCACTGGCCTCTGCCACAAAGCTGCAGGGAAGGGGAGGAGGGGCAGGCGGAGCCAGGCCCCTGCCCTTGAACTCACTGTGCTCTTCCTGCAAAGTCCCTAGGGCAGCACAGCCCTGGCAGGGGTGAGGTGGGGAGGGGGGCAGCTCTGGCTCTGCCACTGACCCAGCTAGGCCTTCAGTCGGCCTCCTAGTGCCTCGGCTGTGGCATCTGTAGAATGGGGGCTCTTCAGAAGGTTGCTGTGAGCCTTGAGGCAGTGTGAGAGGGACACTCCTTGCAAAAATAACCAGACCAGGCGTGGGAGGAGAGCTGCTCTCTTCTGCTGTCTGGGGACATCCTGGGCGGCTGCTAGCAGCCAGGTGGGATGGGGTGGGGTGGCAGCCAGCCCCACCACCCTGCTCTGGCTCAGTGCTGTGATGAAGGCAGTGTGGGCTACACAGGCAGGTGTCAGCTCCCAAGCTGGGCCGAAGGGCACCTTCCAGCACAGGCCTAGGACATACAGGTTGGAGCCGGGCTGGGAAACAGTACCTCTGGGGTCTCAGAGAACAAGGTCTCATCCCCCATGTGCTGGACCAAGGTGTGCAAGAGTTAGGACCCAGGTGCCAGGGCTATAGAGAGGTCCCGCTGGGCAGGGGGATTTTAAAGCCACTCTGGAGCAGCACAAGGCAGGCACCCAGCCCCAGGGCCCCCGCCAGGAGCACGGCACCCAGGGCTTTGAGGAATGAAGTCCTGGTCCGGGTGAAGGAGCTTGGCGCCATGATGCCCAGCAGGGCCGTGCTGACGGTGAGCGTGTAGAGGATGGAGACGCCTGTGTTGAGTGCGACGATCTTGCCAAACTTGGCGAATGGGGCGATGATGCAGAAGAAGAGGGGCACCGTGGCAATGACGGTGGTGAGGGCACTCGACACAATGGCCACGCCCACATGCCGCACAGCCTCCAGCGTCCGCCACTGGCGCTGCGAGTGGGCATCCTGGGTGCAGGATAAGAGCAAAGCTGGGGTTGGGGACCAGATGCCCACAGGGATTCCTGCATTCCTGGGTCCATACAGCACACCCTGCCCAAGCCCAGCCTGGCCCCTGGAGGCCCCTGATTCTGCCTCCGTAAGTGGGGATAATAACAGCAGCTACCCCCAGGGTTGGGGTGAAGATGAAAATGATTCCCTTACAACAGCGCACAGTGCACAGTAGTAACTGTTGCTATGACGACCAGGATGCTGATGACTGGCTGGCATAGTAGGTCCTCATTAATGGGAGTTCCTTATTAGTGGCCCTGATTGGAATGGATTTCTTACTTTGGACCAAAAGCATCTAAATGTATAACTGATTTAACTTACATATTTATGAACATTTTCACACTAATACAATTCCAAACTAGGAAAAAACAAAACCTTTAAGAGATCAAGAGCTGGTTTTAGCACTGACTACATGGGCAGGTCCTCCTAAGCCACAGAGGGCTGCAGGGAGGGCTGGCAGCCTCCGGGGCAGGACTAGAATGGCCCTTCTCTGATCCCTGGGCTGGAGAACAAGCCCTGGACTCAGGGAATCGAAGAACCGCAAAGGCCCTCGGCCATCACCTGGTCCAGCCCCTCATGCTCACCTGGAGAGGCAGAGGCTGGGGGAGTGGCCTGCCCAAGGCCCACAGCACTGCTTCCGTGGGGCTAGCTGCCTTGGCGCTTGAGCCCCTGGGGTGGAGATGGCCATGGAAACCTCAGCCCCCAGGACGCAGCCTGGGTGGAGTCAGGTACTGGGGGTCCCTCAGCTGCACAGAGGCAGGGGAAGATTTCCTGGGGGGGCAGGGCAGGCAGGGTGCTTACCTCAGCCTGGTGGGGGGGCAGGTTCTCTCCCGCCAGCAAGTAGCCCTCAACCAGATGGACGCAGTAATCCACGGAGGAGCCAACGAGGATGGACAGGGAGATCGCTTCCACGGCGCCCATTTCCCAGCCGCTCCAGTACATGATGGTCACCACCAGGCAGACGATGCCTGCAGGGGGCGGGGACGGCAGGGAGGCAGCTTGGACCCCACCTCACACACACAGTCCTGGAGAGGTGCTGAATGAATTCAGAGGACCCTGGGGAATAGGGTGAAGTCTGGAGTGGAGCCCCCACCTCTACTGACAGGAGGGATGAACAGAGACAGGACAGGGGGCTCAAGGGAGGGGACAGGTGCAGTACTTCACTGGGCCCAGAGCTCCTACCCATCAGGGGGCCCACAGATCAGCGGGGCACAATCCTGAGACAGCACCTCACCAGGGTCTTTGTGCCAGGGGGTGGGGTCGGGGGAGGCCTTCCCTGAGCAGCTGCGGCAGGTAAGGGTTGGGAGAGACCTGCTGACTCCATCAGTGAGAACCCTGCCTGTGTCTGGCCCCCAGATGATGCCCACCCACCCCCAGCTACCTACCCAAGATGCTCAGGAGCACAGGCAGCAGGAGCAGTATGTGCGTGGTGAACACAGCCACCGCGGCCACACAGATGAGTAGGGAGAGGGCCAGGCCATACAGGGCGCTCTGCACCCCTGCAATGTGGAACAGCGGGGCCTCAGTCGGCCTGGAAGAGCAGGGTGCCTACAGACCCCCCAAACCCACTGTTCAGAGGTCACTGGGGCCACCCAGATGGGCACGGTCACAGCCAGCTGTGTCACTCTAGATGAGCCCCTGACCTCTGGAGCCTCCACTGCCTCATCTGTAGAGTGGGGTTATCATAGCACCTACCCTACAGGCCTCCTTTAAAGAAAGGACACAGGTGAGGCCCTGAGCACAGGGCCCAGCACTGAGAAGGGTCCATAGTGACGGAGAGCTGCCATAATGGCCATTGGGGTTACTTTTTAGGTGGGGAAGTTCAAGATCAGAGAATGTGGCCAGGTGGCCCCCAGCAGGAGACTGAAGCTCTGGCCTCTGACTGGTGTTCCTGGACTGTGTCATTCCAGTCCTCCAGGCTTCCTGGCCAGGACGGAGAAGACGACAAGCTGTGACTCAGACAGGCCACACGGGGCCCTCCCTGCCCCAGGTCACCTCCCCATCCCACTGTGATCCTGGGGTGAGGGGCTGGGCTGCGCTCGCCTATGATCTCCATGAAGATCTGCTTCCAGTGCTCGCAGGTCTGGAAGCCATGGCGCAGGGCCGAGCCCTCGGGGAACACCTGCAGCTGCTGCTGCAAGAAGCTCTCCCAGCGCAGGTAGTCTGAGTAGGTCTGGAAGGAAGACTTGCCCCTGTACGTGGTCTGTGGGGGACACAAGGCAGTGAGACAGGTGGGCAGCTGTGGCCCAGTCACCCTTCCCGGTGACGGCTGGTCCAGATGCGGCCAGCCTTGCCTACCTGCAGAGGGTGTGTCATGGGGGTGAAGGGTGACCCAATCCAAGGTTACCCCCCACCAGCCTCTGGGTGCATGTGTGATTCTTACAGTGGCAGCAGGTTCTGATGCAACCAAAGTCCCTGTCACTTTTGAACAGAACCCGCAGCTCCCGGAGCCCCCATGCTTTGAGTCACACCCTCTGCCCGCATAGCCAGTTCCCTCTCAGCCTAGGGAACTCATCGCTACCTCCTCCAGGAAGCCTTCCTTGATGCCCCAAGACAGCCCCTGCTGGGCTCTAGAAGCCCTTGGTGCTTCCTCCCCATGCTCTTGTCACTGCCCAGCTCAGTGCCTTTCTCCGGGCTAAACTGAGTCAGGGGTTCCCAGCACCCAGCCGAGGAGCTGTCCAGGGAATGCGGAAGGAAAAAGACAGGCCCTCACCCTGCTCTGAACCTTCACATAAGTTACCTCACTCCCCGAGGCTGCTCTCCCCCAGCACAAGGCAGCCTGCAGTGTGTCTGTGTGCATGTGAGTGTCTGAGTGCTGGTGGGGGTCAGCATGGAAGTGACGTCCAGGCGTAGGGAGCCTGAGCAGGGATTCACTCCTCGCTCAAACTGTCTGGGGCTTCGACTATAAAAAGGACATTCTGACATTCTGACACGTTACAACATGCGTGAACCTGGAGGACTTCATGCTAAGTGAAAAGAGTCAGTCACAAAAAGACAAATACTATGATTCTGCTTATCTGAGGGACTTAGAGGAGTCACATCCACAGAGACAGAAAATAGAAGGGTGGGTGCTGGGGGCTTGGGGGGTGCTGGGGGGTTAGTATTTAATGGGGACAGAGCTTCAGTTTTGCAAGATAAGTTCTAGAGCTAGATGGTACTGATAGTTGCACAACTATGTGAATGTACTTATTATTACCGAACTGTACATTTAAAAATTAATAAGATAGTTGATTTTATTATCTATATTTTATTACAATTAAAAAATACTGCCCAGGGCTTTAAACTGGCGTCTGCCTCTTCACGGGGCTCCTTGACACTCTGGAGTGTCCCGGGGGCCTCCGTGCTGGTGGCCAGTGATGTGGCTGCTTGTGTGGGGTGGCAGATGGTGGGAGGGACAGCGGGGCTGGGAGCCAGAAAAGAAGAACTGGCTTCTCCTTACAACCTTGTCATCATTATTTTCGTTCCTCAACACCTTCATGTGACCTCTCTGTTGCTTCTCAGTCCTGCCAGGTGGAGGGCAGGGCGCCGTCACCCAGCTCCTTAGAGGAGGAACCGGAGGCTGAAGGGGATGAGTGATTTGCTCAAGGACACAGTATACCAGGGTCAGAGCCAGGACGGACCTGGGTCTCAGCACAGAGGCAGCAGGCACAGACTTGGCAAGCCTCGTTTACCGAGTGCCAGAGCCAAGAGGCCCGTGGATGCCCAGGTCAGGTGAGTGCGCGCATGCGCGGTGCCCTGGGGGGCGGAGCCCAGGAGCCCAGGTGACAGAGGAGGCAGCGCAGTGTGTGGATGGTTAGTCCCAGGCTTCCGAGCTCTCCCGGGGAAGGCCCAGCATGGGGGTCTGGGGCCCAAATCCTGGCTCTCAACAATACAGAGGGGAGTGTCCTGGACTGTACGGGCCCTTTCCCCCATGCGGCCCTCCAGCTTAGCGGATGTGAAGGATGATGTGGCCCCTGGGCAGGTAGGGAGGGAGTCACACAGGAACTGGCTGGCATCCTCCGTGGTGGGAAGGGTAGAGCTCTGTGGCCGGGTGGCTTGGATTAGCCCTTGATGCTGACACTAACTGGGTGACCATGGGCAAGCACGTTCACCCCTCTGGGCCTTAGCATCCCCCTCTGAAGGGCAGCCCCTCTGACCCGGGACGGGGGCCAGGAATCAAAGGTGACACATGCGGGACAGGTGCTCCACACTGTGCCTGGCGAGGCTGCTGGGGGGCTCACCGATTCGAAGGCCATGGAGATCCACTGCACACGGCCCTCCTTGACGCCCACTGCCCCGTGTGACAGCTGGCCTGGGAGCAGGTTGGGCTCGGGCAGCTCCTTGCACTCAGGGTGCAACATCTGCAGGAAGGAGGAGATGCTGTAGCCTGTGGGGAGAAGCGGGACGTGTCGGGTGGGGACCAGAAAGAGCAGCTTCCCCCATCCCACCCGTGCACATGGACTTCACCCAACGTGTCAGTGTGGCAGGAGCACATACGCTTCCCCCAACGTCCCCGGTTTAGAAGTGTCTGTAACCACAGGTGATGCCCCTCACTGGCCACAGGGGTGGAAAAGGACTTCTGCATCCACTTGTGGGAGCCCTGGCCTGACCTCACCAGGTCCTTCATGGCCCATCCTTACCCTTGTGCCCAATTTTTTGGAAAAGCTACTCCTACAGGTGTGCAGGCATGCTGCACCCCACCCCTCCACACCTGCACCTCTGTGCAGAGTCATGTTCACACACCAGCCTGCCCTCAGCTGGAAAATTCACACCCCTACCCCCACCCATCCCCGGCCCTGGGCAGACACACTCCAGTGCAGACGTGTGTGTGCTGAGATACCCACATGCCAGGCATATGTGTCCTTGGGGCTGTCCACCCTCGGACCATCGCCTTCCCAGTGCACCTCCCTCTGAGAAACTGGTTCCTCACGCACCTGAGGGCAGGCACTGGGCCCCGCCTGGCTTCACCAGCTCCAAGTTACCCGCAATAGCCTTGCAGAGGCGACACAGGTGCCCAATTTCTTTGAAGAGATCAAAGCTGCTGTCATAGATGACACTGCCCTTTCCCAGGGAGACACAAGCCGGCAGGGGCCACTCAGTGAGTCGGGAACTCTGTCCTGGGTCCCACCCCGGGGACTGCTGCCTTTGCGCTGAGCCCTCTATGTGGCTGCCCCCATCCGGCCTGAACCTGCTCTGCCTGCCCCGACCAGCACCTCCTGCACAGGCCCCTCAGCTCCCCCCTTTGCTGTCCTCATGGCACTCTCACCCTGCTTTCTCTTTGCCCTCTGCAGAGCAAATCCGACCTGCCCTCCATCCTCGGCCCCGTCTCCTCCGGGCCTCCCCACCCCTCCTCTGACCACCTGCGGACTCACGGTCTGGACTGAACAGACAGATCCCTCCTGACTCTACCTGGCTCCCGAATTACTTCATATACCCAGACTGACTTCTCCAGGCAGGAGTTACCACCATACCTCCATGCACAGTCCTTCCTACCATGTGCTCAGAACCCATTGTGGGCCAGGCAGACCTAACCACAGCTCCTCTCCTACAAAATGTCCAAGAGCCCAGCACAGGGCACAACACGGACAACAGGAGGAGACCACAGAGAGCAGAGGGCATGCAGCAAGGGCTGTGGGCCCAGGGAAGGGCCTCCTGCAGAAGGAAAAGGGCAGGGAGGCTTTACACTTGTGTATTTCCCTTATTTCTGTTCCAGTTCCTAATAGTGAGGGCCAGCCAGCTTAGGCCCAAAATATACTCAGGTTCCTGGGTGATTCTGAGAGCTCAACCAGGCTCAGTCCTCAGGAGAAATGGTGCCCAAGGGGTCCCTGGGGGTCCTGTCTGGACTGCATGAGTGGTCAAGGATCCAAGAGGGAATGTGGGGAGCTGGGGCCCGGTGGGCCCCTAGGCTGGTACTGTCGGGCCCTCTGGCATCTGCCCTAAGTGGGCCCATGTACCGGGTCTCCGATGACATGGTTGTCCACCTGCCGCGTGCGGTTGATGCCAGTAATGCCAAAGACCACGAAGACCATGGCCCCTGTATCCACCAGCGGCCGCACTGCTGGCTTCCCGCAGCCAGTGTTCACGCAGGGGTTGAAGCCAAAGGTAGCAGAGAAACGGGCCTTGGGCACTGCAGAGGGAGTGACATCTGTACAGGCAGGCAGGGCCCCACCTCCTGAGGCCCCACTGCAGCCTCCCCCATGTACCTTTCTCACTGGGCACATAGAAGAAGCCTTTGGTCGGTCCGTCAAGGCTGGAGCTGAGCAGGCAGCCGGGAGGTGCCATGCACACACGCCCATGGAAAGGGGGCTTGTGAGACTGGGCAAAGTAGAGTTTCCTGTGGAGGCAAAGGAGGCCAGACTGAAGCCAGAAAGGCTAGAAGGAGCTGGGGAAGCGAGGCAGGTGAGGCCATGTACAGGGGCTAGAAGACTGCCAGGGATGGCCTTGGGCTTCTGCAGCACAGGGACTTGGTCTCAGGCTGGGAGCTGAGGTTTGGAGGCCTCTGCCAAGGCCCACCATATGGCCCTGCTCGATGCTCTTCCCCTCTGTGTGCCCATCTTCCACCTGTGGCATGAGGGGTGGAGACCAGTGGCTTCCAAACTGCCCCTCCAGGGGGTGCAAGAGTTTGCAGAGAGGCCCCAGGACCAGCTTTGGGGGTCCCTACTCAGAAGCCCCTGCCCTGACTTAATCTGAAGAGTTACGAACCTCAAGATTCTGTTTGAGAAAAGGGTTCCAGGGTCAGGTTGTTCACTGTTGGCTCTGATGTAACTCAAGGTTCCTTCTAGAATGTTCTAAGTTCATCCAGGAAGCCTGACCCCCCAGTTGCTACTGTGTAGGCAGAGTGATCCCCAGCCTGGGCTCAGGAGAGGACAAGTAGAGGGACCCCCCCATCACCTGAGCTAAGATGCACCAGGCTGGAAGGGCCCAGGATGCCTGTCTTGGTCATGCCCCCGCCTCCACACCACACACTCTGCCCCGAGAGTTCAGTCTCACGTGGTGCTTGACCAAGTGAGTCCAGGCCCTGTCAGAGATCACAGCCCCATGTGTCACCTGTGCAAGGCCCGCACTGCCATTCTCTGGATACGGCAGTGGGCCCTTTCCTTCCGAGCATGTGTGGTAATTTGTATGGACACTGCGGTTGACTTGTTAGCTGCTGTCTCCTGCGAGGGGGCCTGAGGCCAGGAGCCACATCTGTCTTGATTCCCACTGTATCCATAGCACTAGCATGGTGCTGGCACACAGTGGGTACCCAATGTGTGTTACATGAATGAATGGATAGAAGAGCAGTCCCTCAGCTAATACAACCTCAGTGGATAAATGAACGTAGGGCCTGGTCAGAACACAGAGGACAAACCCTGGGCAAGGATGCCCAGCTGCTTGGAGGCCCCCAAGGCATAGAGTGCAGTCACTCATTAAGTATTCTTAAGTACCTGGGGCACTTATTTCATGCCAGGCGCTCGGCAGGCCCTGAGTATATATAGTAAAACAGACACGTTCTCTCTTCTGTCACCCTACAGTCTAAGGGAGGGGGGACATTAAAAATTATTTTTCAATATATTATATATATTGCAAACATGGATAGTGCCTTGGAGAGGAAGTAAAGCACATACACACTCATTCAGCAAGTGGTTACTGAACACCTACTGCGTGCCAGACACTGAGCGAGGGGCTGGAGATACAGCATGGATAGTCAGGGTGCCCACCACTGCAGGATGCCCATGTGCTCCTGAGGAAAGGCAGGCTGCAAACCAGACCAGAACGATTCCAGGTGGTGATGGGGCCAGTAGGCTGATAAGCGCAGAGACTGGGTGTGGCTGTTTTAGACAGGGGAGGGAGTTCTGGCCAGGGTCAGCCTCTCCCGGGAGGGGACATCGGGGCAGAGACCTGAAGAAGACATCTTGAGAAGAAGTCAATCACACAGGAGCTAGGAAGAACATTCTAGGCAGAGGGAACAGCAAACGTGAAAGCCCTGAGCCTCCGGATGGCCACTGTGCCTCCCGTGGAGCCATCAGGAGCCAGCGGCAGGGGAGGGAGCAGACTGCAGGCCTTTGCCAGGGCTCCCACTCCCTGGTCCTGGGCAGAGAAACATCAGAACAGATGTATGGAAACGGACGGGCCTCCTACGGGTGCCTGCTGACATCTCGTGACTATGGGGATGCGGGCACACAAGTGGGCCTGGCTGGTGGCAGCCGGCTTGTCTGCAAGGCTCTGTTACCTGGTGTGCTGCTGCTCCTTGGTGGCCACATAGAAACTGAAGTCAAACTTCCAGCCCCGCTTGGCATCACAGGCCAAGGCTGTCACCATCCACTTGCGGGAGGGGCTCGCCGCCTGGAGCAGCCCTACTGTAGACATACAAGCGGTCAGCTTCTTGGTGAAGTTACCAAAAGGCGCTCTATACACCTAAGCAGTGGATCGACAGAGACAAGACACGTGACTCCGGGAGGCTGCCTCTGCCTGGGCCCCGCCTCAGGCTCCAGCCCCTCCCCGCTGGGCGTGTCCTACTCTGTCCCAGCCCCCAGAGGGGGGGCTAGAGCCCCGGGCAGAGGCTCCGGGGGCCTGGGTTCGAGTATGAGAGTTGGGCAAATCCTTCCCTCCCTCTCTGAGCCTCAGTCCTTCCTTCAACGGAGCATCTATGGCCATGCCGGGCTGAGCTGGGCTCTGAGGCTCCAGCAGTGAGAAGACGGGTTTGGTCCCGGCTCTCGCAGAGCTGCAAATTACGATGGCTTCAGGTTCTTTTAAGAGCCATGAATCAAATAATCGGGACGATAAGACACGGCGTAGATGGGCAGGGGACGTGGAGGCCACCTGAGGGGTGAGCCAGCGCCGAGACCTACTGAGGAGTTGGCCGAGTGCATGTTGGAAGGAAAGCGCCTAGGCAGCGGGCACAGCCACGCAAAGGCTCAGGAAATGCCTCTGTCACCTCCTCTTCTGAATGGAAATATAAACCCCGAGCGAGTGAGTTGACACCTGTTCCCATCACCCTGGAAGGCGTAACGTGATAGAGAAACAAGTGACTTGCATGAAGGAAACACTGACAGGGGCTTGGCCTCGGAGGCTCTTTCCTGGGGCGTGGGAGCAGCCGCCAGCGACATCACTACCACCTGCTGTTTACTGAGCACTTACTATGTCCTGCACAGGCCTTACCTCATGTACCTCCAACTCCTGGCTGGCACTTTTCATACCATTTCACAGATGAGGAAACTGAGGCTCAGAAAGATGAAGTAATCTGCCCAAAGACTCACAGATTATAAATGGCAGAGCCAGGATTCGAACCCAGGTCTGCTGACTTGGAAGCCCATGATCTCACCACTCTGGGGGGGTCCCTGCCACAGACCTGGCTGAGGGCGGGGAGGGTCCTCACTTGCTTGCAGTAGCAGCTTCATCCTCATAGACCCTGTTCCCCGCCCTGCCCTGTGGGTGGCACTGAGGGCCACCCCCGCCCCCACAGGGGCATGGTGGTTCATGTCATGACAGACTGGGCTCACCTGGAAGGAGGACACCTCCCCGTCCCCGGGGGACACCGTCTGCCAAGGGGAAGGCAGGCTGGCGTTGAGGGAGAACCTGTAGACAGCTGGGCGGCCTTTACTCTTTGCCTTGGAGACGTACACAGTGCCTGGGGAGTCTGGGGGAAAAGCGAGGGGTGGAGGGGTGGAGAGTCACCTCGCCTGGCTTCCCGTGACCCTGGAGCTGCCCACCCGCGGCTCTGCTGGCTGAGGGGCTGAGCCCTGACTTCAGGCTCATCTCCCAATGTTGGCTCTGCTCCTATCGGACTGAGCCCATGGAAATCATGGAGGTAGGGGGCTGCTGGTGGGGGGCACCTGGATGGGGTGGTAGCATAGATGGAAGGAGAGGTGGTGGCAGCAGTGACCACGATGGGGTAGTGGCACGGGGGGTCACCAAAATGGGGTGGCAGCATGGGTGGGGTGACTGCGATGGCCAAAGTCATGCTGAAGGTGTCCCGAATGGAGCAGCAGTGATGCCAACAATGGGGTGCCCAGTGTGTGAATGGTGGGGTCGGTGCTGATAGTGACAGTGGCGGTCACAAGGTGACAATGGCCATGGGGTGACATGGACATAGAGAACTGCCCCACGGAGGGAGGTGATTCCCACAGGTGTCCCCGCATCCCACTCTGCTGGCTGGAGCTCCCTGCCAGGGTGTGCCAGCATCCAGGGCTCAGGGTGCCCCTGTCCTCCCTGAGAGCCGCAGGATGGTTTGCTGCACAGGGAAGGAGCACAGGGCAGCACCGGGCAGGCTGGGGTGGTGCAGGAGGGGACCGCACTGTTCTGTCCCGGGAGAGCTGGGGGTCAGGGGGTGAGGGCCCCAAGTTCACCCCCCACCAATCTCTCCATAGTGGCGCAAGAGCACAGACTCTTGTCTTCCCAGGCGAATCCGAGAAGGAACTCACCTGCCTTCCCCACAGGGCCCAGTACCCCAGCACAGGTGGGATCTCCCCGTACGCCCCACCCCAGCCACACCACACTCCCCACTGACCCAGCAGTGTAGCCTCGGGCCTGCTGATCCAGGGGACGCCTGAGCCCCTCTTCTTCTTCTCCAGGGATGCCCGGATGTTGTTCTGCAGGCTGTGGGGCTTCTCCTGGAACAGACCTACCCCCCACGCTGTGTCAGGGACAGCAGGGCCTCCCGGGCTGTGCCTGGCAGGGGAGGCCAGAGGCTGGAATACGTGAGAGCCCCAGGGACAGGGACAGGGCCCTCAGCTGGGGTGGGTGGTGTCAGGGGTCTGAAAGATACTAGATGGAACTGAAAAAAACACCAAATATTGTATTTATAGGAATCTTTAGGCAAAAGAAAGGCATCTGCCGGTTCTACCCAAAGATACTCTGAGGTCTGCCGCCCACCCTCGCCATACCCCACTCCCCTCCTGTCGACAGGGGTGACACTGCCCCCCCCAGAGGGGGCTGAGGGGCCAGTGCGATGCTGCATCTCACACTAGGCAGCACATCTGGCTGTGATAAATGTTCAATAAACAGGAGCAATTAGAAAAGGAACACCATCAACTAGCAGAGAGGACGGGCACTGTGCCTGTTCTGCCCCAGGTATTGGGTTGAAGTTTTTGCTTTTTGTTTTTTAAGGACAGAGATTTTACACCTTCAAAAATTTAACCCTTGCAATCATCTTAGAAGGTCATTCTTATTAACCCTATTTGATGAAGAAGAAAGCAGAGGCTTGGGGAGGTCATGTGACCTCAGAAAGTGAGACGCAGAGCCCATTGGGATCCGGTCCCTGTCCACCCCTAAAGGCGAAGCTCTTTTTGCTATGACCTGAAGGGGTGGGTCCCTTTAAGACGCAGTTCAGAGAGCTGAGAGACACAAGAGGCTGGGGGCTGGACTTGGGCTGGGGTCCTGGCCCTTATCCAGATGATTCCAGGAACCCGGGACCATCCTGAGGTCTGTCCATCTGTGAAATGGGAGTGGATGCAGCTTTTTGCCTCCAGGCACTGACGGGTGGCAGGAGGCCCTGTAGCAGGAGTGGTAATGGAGTGCTAATTCTCGTGCCCAGACAGGCAGGAGGGAGAGAAGCCAGGACTGTGGCAGGGGCTGGCTCCAATTTAGGAGGGGCTCCTCAGGCGCCTCTCTGAGCTGCAGTCCATTATGCTTTTGGCTAATGCCATTACCAAGGGGAAGGACAGGTTAATCTGAACACCACCCTAATTAAATGAAGTCAATTACAGCAGTCAGTGGGACTTCTCCCAGGAGCTGGAAGCACTCGCCCAAGCATCTTCTCGTTTGGTCTTTAACCACCCTGGCAAAGCTGGGTGACCTTGGGATGACCCCTCCCCCGCCATCCCCAACCTCAGGCTCCTCTGTAGAATGAGGGCCTGGACCAGATTACCTGAACGACAAGGAGACATCTTAATCTCACCTCCCTGCTCATCCCTGACACCCACTCTGTCACCAAGTCCTATGGATTCTGCCTCCTAGAGCCTCTTGACTCCACTGCCACCCTCACCATGCTGGCGCAGCCCCCGCGGTCTCTGGTCCAGATTGCCAGCCTCCTACCCAGCCTCCTGGGCAGCTTCCACCCTGGCTCTCTACTCCACCTCTGCACAGCACATGGGGGACTTTGTCATAGCCCACCTCTGCTTAAAAAACGCCCCCAGTAGCTTCCAAGGGCAACTAGAATAAAATCCAGACTCCTCCCTTTAGCCCGAGGGCCCCGGCCCAGCCCACCTGGCTAGCCTTAGCTCCTGCCACTGCCTCTTTCAAACTTGGCCCTGGTCTTGCCCACCTCCACTGCTTCCTTCTACCTGGACCCCTTTCCTTCCCTCTCTCCCAGCCTGGCTAATCCCTTCCCGTTCTTTGAGCCTCAGCTTAGACAATACCTCCTCCAGGAAGCCTGCCGTGATGCTGAACTACCTGGCAGCATGCTCTTCCTCCTGTAGCTCCCATCTCCTACTACAATGCTGGCCCTTGGCCATGGAATGAACTCCCTGGGCTCAGGAAGCCTGTCCTGCCTACTGCGGTCTCCCCAGCGCGGGCAGAGCTGACACGGAACCATTTCACAGTTAATGAAATGGGGAAACTCTGAGGCCCAGAGGTGGAGTGGTTTGCTGAGGTCACACAGCGGTGGGGAGCCCAGATCTTGTATCTCTCAGGCCAATAGTCCTTGAGCCCTGGACTCCAAACAGAGCAGGAGCCTGCAGTGGACACCCCAGCAGAAACCCTCACCTGAACAGGTGATGCAGGAGATGCCCTCTGCGCTCAGGTTGTACTTGAGGTCCAGCAGCACCTGGATGTTGGTATCGGGCCGGAAGAGCAGGGGGGCCCGGCTGGCAGGGCGCAGCCGGCTGGCGAACACCAGGGACAGTATGAGGATAGACACAAAGAGCCCTGGGAGGAAAGGACACAACGCTGGGTGTGGCTGGGGCCCAGGTGGCCATTCACCATGGGGCCTCCAGAGCTCTGGGCAACAGCTGCTCCCTTTATGGGGAGGAGGAGGCCCCAAGGGAGGGAACAGAGGCCCAGCACACCTGTCTGTGGGTGAAGCTGGCTAGGGGCTGGTCCTCCAGCAGTTGGAGGTGGTTGCTCTGCGGGTCACTTGGGGGTCAGACTCTAAGCTCCAAGCACACACTCCTGGGCAAGAACCAGCCAACATCATACGGCACTTTACAGTTTATAAAGAGCCAGCACACTCACCTGACTGGACACAACCCTAAGTATTGTCAGTGATGATAATAACAGCACTTAATGTTTATTGGGCACTTAACTGTGCACCACGTATTGGACTGAGTTCTTTACATGCACTATGGCGTTCCTTACACCTAACTACTTGTTAGATAGATGCTCTTCTTATCCTCAGTTAGAGGATAGGAAACTGAGGCTCAGACTGACTGGCACAGCCGAAGTTACATGGCTAGTAGGATCAAGACTCCAACTCAGCCGGGCTGGTCTAGGCCAGAGCCCAAGAATTACGCACTGTGCCGACTGCCCAGCGAGAAGGCTGGTATAGGTACACAGCAGGTGCTCAACGAGCCGTAGGTATTGCAGGACCCACCTCATCCTACACGGGAAGGAGGTGCAGCTCAGAGGATGTGAGGGCCGCCAGTCTGATTCTGACCTCGGGCTCATTTGTGGGACAGGGTGGGCTCCCAGTGCCCATATGTTCTTTGGGAAAGTCTGTCCCTACGCCTCAGGCCCAAGCCAGAGGGGAGGGCTGGAGGGGAGCTCACTTACCCACAATCACCCAGCGGCTCTTGACAGCCGACCACAGGACCCAGTGGTGCAGTAGCTCCTGCAGCTGAGCAATGAGCTGCCCCCTGCTTCCCCAATCTGGGGCCAGCTGCAAGCCTTCCGGGGGCACAGACACCAGCGACACGTCTCCCAGCTCCAGTGACACTGGCAGGGCAGAGTAGTGGCCTGTCAGAGAGCTGGCCCAGACTTGGTGCAAAGTCCAACCCCGGTGTCCTCCTTTCCACGGAAGCCCAAATGCTTGATGGGGATCCCACAGGCCATCAGGACCAGCCTGTGCTGAAAACATCCTGCCAAGGGCGCATCCCCTGGCAGAGGCAGCCGGGTCCTGCCATGGTCAGCAGGGCAGGCCTGAGCCAGCTCTCACCTGGCTCCTCCTCTACATTCAGCAGGGGGATGTCGTCATCCAGGTAGGGCATGGGGCCCTGGGCAGGGCTGCCCCCGGCCCGCTCAGGAGCGGCAAACACGTCCCCAGGGAAGTGTAGGGCGCTCCTGTGTCCACACTTCTGGTGGCAGCTATGGAGAGAGTTGGGGAGAAGCATGAGCCCTGAGGGACCTGGGCACCCAGGGGGGCGGGGCAAGGCCCCGGCTAGCACATGAACCCAGGCATCACACTGCGGCTGGCCTCTCACACAGGACTCTCATTACAGACTTCCAGGAGCCTGCCTCCTGCTTGCTTTCCAGTGCCATCTCCCCCAGGTGCCAGTCTTCCTCTGGGGAGACAAATGGTGACAGCAGCCATTACCCAGGGAGATGGGACCCTTGACATTCCTGCCTTTGGGTGCCCTGCCCCAAGGCCAGAGACCCTCTGTCATTCCTCAGTACCCCTGACCCAGGCCTGAATCCATGTGGACAAGCCCCTACCTTTCCAGACCACCTGGCCTGCAAGACCCCAACCGTTCAACCTCTGGCAGTAACTTGGAACTGACCCATCCAATTCCGCACAGTTGGCTGAGTCTAAATGCCATTTCTGCACCGAGATGAGAACCTGAGGACATTCAACATGGCGGCTAGTGGGAGTCAGATTACAGGTTTAAATTCTGGCTCTGCTGCCTACAAACAGTGATCTTGAGTGAGCTGCCCAACCTCTCTGAGCCCTTGTTTCCTCATCTGTAAAATGGGCACAAAAGAGAACCCAGCTCCCAGGGTCCTTTGCGGGGTGGGGAGTGGCAACAGGTATAAAGCACTTTGCCCACTTTCTGGCAAGTAGCAGGGGATCACAGATGGTAACCACTGGACAGGATTCTCCTGTTCCTGCAGCAGTGCCCCCCTGAGGAGGTGCCCACACAGAAGGTGCTCCACAAAGAATCAGGAAGCTTTTGGATGATAGGAGGGTGTGCTGAGGGCCGCGAGGGCCTGCTGAGGATATTCAGGGAGGGGAGGACACAGCCCCTCCACCTGTGCCTGTCGGCTCACCTGGTCTGGCAGGCGCTCTCTAGTGGTGCCATGTAAAGATTCCAGATGCCCAGGGCAGCAGGCATAGTGAAGAGCACGGCCAGCCAGCAGCAGGACACGATGAGAGACATGAACAGGCCAAAGTCATGGACAGCCGGGATCTGGTGATGGAGAAGTAGAGGAGGCTATGGGGCCGGTTAGGCCTGGGGCCCAGGGAGCCCGGGGACTCTGCAGCCAAAGGCACTCAGGACCCCAGACCACTCCCAGAATGAGGCAGGACGAGGAGGCCCGGGCTGCTGGGACGCCAGCCTCTGGCCCAGGAGGACATCAGAAGGCCAGGGCTGGGACCAGGGGAACAGCAGGGGAGGAAGCGTCCCACTCGGGAGGGAAGGCGCCTGTCTGTGCTGCAGCCCACTGCATGGAACAGTGCCTGGCACACAGTAAGTGCTTGCTAAGTGGCAGTACACGGATGACTGGGGTCAGAGGGAGACACAAACCCTTTGGCCTGGCCACGTGTTGGTGAAGGGGAAGGGAGAGAATGCTGCCCCCGATTGGAACGGAGCCTGGGGCCTAGGAACAGTGGGTGTGCCCCAGAAGTGTCGCAACAAGCAGACAAGCCTTCACTGTTGTGAAGAACTCACAATCATCCCATTTCAGTCCATGAAAAATCCACACGAGGACAGGGAGGCTCAGAGAGGTGAGCCAAGCTCTGTCATGTGACCAGCAGCTGTCAACAGCAGAGGTGGTGTCTGGACCCAGCTCTGTCTGATTTCTGAGTGTAGTTCTCCAGGAAGGCCTGGATAACCCCAAACCATCTAGTGGTCTCTAGACAGGAGACTCAGCCCAGGTCACAGCATCTTCCCAAGACACAGACAGGCTCACTGCCTTTCAGCGTCAGCACCCAAGGACCTGCCCCAAACTAAGATCCTTCTTCTGAGACCAACTCAGAGGCCTGAAGGAGCGTGGGGCCAGCGAGAGGCAAGTCAGTGTGAGGCAGGTGGGTGGAAAGAGCTCAGGACCAGGAGTCAGGAGACTCGGCCAGGGTAACCACTGCCAGCCGTGTGACCTTGGGGAAGTCACCGTACCTCTCTGAGCCTCCATGTCTGTATTAGGAAAACAGGGATGTAATTATGCCTTTGTCACAACAATGTCAAGAAGACTAAATGTGAAAGAGTTTTGTAAACTGCCAAACACCCTACAGGGCGGAGGCTGGATTATGATTAATGAGCATTAGTAATAAATACTATTGTATCGTGATTATTTTCCCATTTGTTAAGCTCTGGTAATGTTAACTAGCACCAAACATGGGCTCTAGGGAAATGGCAAGTGCCTTGAGGCAAAGGCTGTGTAGCTGCAGAGACGGGGCAGGTGTGCTGGAAGGGATGGGGAGCCTGGGGCAGGGGCAGAAGGCAGTGTCCCACCTGGGAGAAGACGTTGGCTGCGTAGGCGGCGGCCGTGGTCAGGGAGGTGAAGAAGGTGGCCTTGCCCGCCGTCTGGATGGTGTGGATCATCCGCAGCTGAGGGTCCTCCAGGTGGGTGGCCTGCCGGTAGGTGTTGATGAACACGAACACATCATCCACACCTATGGGAGGGAGCCCCGGGCCGGCCGGGGCAGGCTCAGACCCAAGCTGGGCCTAGACCAACCCTGAGCAGCCCTCTGAGAGGTCAGGCTCCAGGGGAGGCCTGCTTCTCAGCCTGGAGTTTGGAAAGACCATCTAACTCTGGCCCCCCCCATCAGGAACCCAAGCCCCACCCTCTTGCTCCCTGTTCCCGTGCCCCAGAACTAGGCCCCTTCTTCCAGATCTTAGCCTCTTTCTGACCCTTCTCACTCTCCTTAACCCCCACTCAGCTCACCTGCCTGCTCCTTCCATCCCTTGGGGGCTCCACCCACCATACGCCCAGGACCCACCCAGCACTCATACTCTAGCCCCCACCAAGCTCCAAGGCCTACGGGGAACTTTTCGGAGGCCCCAGGGAAGCCAGGTTTTGCATCCCGGGAGAAGGCTCTCTCTGGGTTCCCAAGTGGGAGGCCCATACCAACAGAGGCAACTCACCAATGCCCACTATCACGAAGGCGGCCACCCCATTGAGGATGCCCAGGTACTGGACACCAAAGACCACGTGGTACAGGAAGAGGGCCACCAGGCAGCTGAGGCCGATGCTGGCGATCCCAAAGAAGGACAGGAACACTGGGCAGGGCAAGAGGCAGAGGGGACAGCGTGGCAGGACCCAGCGGATCACAAACCCCTTCCGGGTCCCCGACGCCGGCTGGGTCCTGCCTTACCCCCACCCCCACAGTGGAGCACACTTCACCACCCCATCTACGCCCAGCACAGTTGTCCAGAGAAGGGACCGGGCAGGAGGCCCGAGTGGCAGATGAAGCTCCTATGGAGGAAGTGGGGTTGCTCATGGGCCCCCACCTTTGTAGAACTCACCTCTAGTGCTAGTAGGGAATTACTATATGCTTCACATGTGTCACCCCAGTAGACTAGAGGTTCCATGGGGGTAGGAAGTGTATCTGTGATGTTCACCACCAGATCCCTGGCACCTTAGAGCATCTGGCACATAGCTGTTGCCCAATTAATATTTGTTATGTAGATGAAAGAATGTCTTTTCCCTTTTCGGAGGTATTACCAATCTCTTACTCACTTGGGCAAAAATATTTGTTACATAGATGAAAGAATGTCTTTTCCCTTTTTGGAGGTATTTCCAATCTCTTATTCACTTGGGCAATAAAGAGTACCTACCATATATGCCGTAGAGACAGTGAGAGTACACGGGAAGGTGGTGGTGGAAAAAAGAACTGAGGGGTGGGTAAAAGGGCACCTGACCTGGGACTGTAAAACAGGTCACAGAATAATCCATAAAGGAGGCTACCCCAAAACAGGGTTATCAGCCAGCAAAATATGGCCAAAGGGCAGAAAGTTAAACTATGTGAGGCTCTGGGAGTGCGCCACTTAATATGGCCCAAGCTGCCTCTGGGCCTCAGTCTCCCTGCCTGGGGTTGAAGGTGACTTCTGAGTACCCTCCCCACCAGTTCCGACATGACGGATTCAAGATTATCTCTGGCATTCTAGAGAAAGAAGGCTGTGGCCAGACAGGAGGGCTCTGAGAGGAGAGAGGGGGCGGCTCCGTGCTGGGCCTTCAGAGCCCCTACCTGAGCAGGAGGTGAGGATGTAGACAAGGGCAGCAATGCAGCTGCTGCTGACGAAGGCGAGGAGCATGTCATTGTTGAAGGTTCTGCGCACCTCATAATCAAAGAGGTCCGTTCCCCCGTATAGAACCTGTACTTTGCTGGGGGAAGGAAGAACATGGAGACAGGAGAGATGGGAGTGGATAGGCCGATGGCTGGTAACACTTGGAGGAGGACAGGAGCTATTTACCTTGGCTGCACATTACAGGGTCCTGGGAGGTCCCCCGAATTCTGATGTCCAGGCCATATTCTAGCCAAATTCAATCAGAATTTCTGGGGTGGGGCTGAATCATCAGTGTTTAAAAATCCCCCAGGTGATTCAAATGTATGGCCAAGGTTGAGACCTCGGCTCTACACAGATAATAATAACTTACAGTCAAATCCTATGTTACCTCCCAATTCTCAACTATTTACGCCAACATTCTAAATTCAAACCAGTTTCTATATATACAGTTTTACACTGCTATTCAGGGTTCACGTAACACAACTTATTCTTAATAAAAAAAAAAACATAACCAGGCTGGTCAAGCTGAGTTTTAAAATGCAGTCAGGAGTGACACTTGCTTCTGGTCAAGGTGGAGTAACAAGATGAAATCTATCTAGACTTACCTTCACAGGTGAACTAACACACAAAAAATGAGATAATATATGAAACAGGACTGGACGTGGGACAACAAAGGATGATGATTCCTGAGGGATGAGAACAAAATGGGCCCTGTGGTTACCCTGACTTACTGCCTTGAGAGAGATTCCAGGCCTCGGTGCAGTCTACGACAGGGGCTAGTGGACTCCCCAGAGGAGGCAGAAAAATGTTCAAACTTGAAAAAACTGTAAAACCAGCTGCCTTTAAACACAGACACACGGAGGTTAAAAGCAAAAAGAAAAAGATGCCATGCTAATGTAAAGCCAAAGAAAGCTGGAGTGGTTAGATGTACAATAAATGCAGTAAATTTCAAAGTAAAGAATATTACTAGGGATAAAGAAGGTCATTTCATAATAATAAAGGGGTCAGGTCATCAAAAGGCTACAATGATCCTAAAGTTTTTGCACCTAATAACAGAGCTTTAAAATATGTGAAGCAAAAAACTGATAGAAATGAAAAAAGAAATAGACAAATTCACAATGGACATTTCAAAACCCCATTTTCAAAAACTGCTAGAACAATTAGACAAAATCAGTAAGATAGAGAAGACCTCAACAACACAATCAGCAGACGACTTAACTGCATTTACAGAACACCCCACCCAGTGACAGCAGAATACATATTCTTTTCAAGGGCACCAGAAACACTTAGTGAGACAGACTGCACCATAAAACAAGACTCAGTAAATTTAAAAGGACTGAAGACACACCAAGTATGTTCTCTGACCACAACAGAATTAAATTAAAATCAGCCACAAAACAATATTTGGAAAATTCTCAAATATCTGAAAACTAAGTTACACACTTTTAATTCACATATGGATCGAGAAGAGCTCAAAAGGGAAAAAGTATTTTGAATGGCATGCAAGTGAAAACACAACATGTGAAAATTTATGGGATGCATTAAAACAGTACTTAAGGGGAATTTTACAGCTATAAACACCTGCATTAGAAATGAAGAAGGTTTCAAATCAATGACCTTAGCTTCTACTTCAAGGAAGTGAAACAAGAGAAAATTACATGTAAAGTAAGCAGAAGAAAGGAAATAATAAAGGTCAGAGCAGAAATCAATGATATAGAAAACAGAAAAAACAGAGAAAAATCAATGAAACCAAAAGCTAGTTCTTTGAGAAGATCAATAAAATTGATAAACCTCTTGCCAGACTGGTCATGAAAAAAAGAGAGAAGATAAACTTGAAACAGGTATCACTACAGTTTCTAAATACATTAAATAGATATTTGGGAATATTATGAATCACTTTGTACCAATAAATTCAACAATTTAAATGAAATGGACAAGTTTCATGAAAGACTCAAACTACTAAAGCTCAAACAAGATACCTTTAATAGCTCTCTCTATATATATTTAAATTGTACTTTGCAGTTAAAACCTTCCAAAAGGAAAACATCAGGTCCAGTGTCATTGGCAAATTCTATAAAACATTTAAAGAAAAAAGAGTACCAGTTCTGTACAAATTCTCTAGAAAACTAAAGAGAAGAAAACACTTTGCAACTCATTCTATACCAGAATTACCCTGATATTACAACACAGGGTAACTGCAGTCCAATAACTATTTTGAACATTTGTGCCCATGAACACAAAATACAAAAGAATCTAACACTATATAAAAAGGATACTGTATCGTGACAAATGGGGTTTACTCCAGGAATGCAAGGTTGGTTTAACATTAGAAACTCAATCAATGTAATTCATTCTATTAAAGTAAAAAAGATAAACTGTGAGACTTCTCTAGATGCAGAAAAAAAAATCTGACAAATCCAATATTCATTACTACTAAAAAAAAACCTATTACCAAATTAGGACTAGAAGGAACTTCCTTAACTTGATAAAGGACATCTACAAAAAACCTACGTGCTTTGGTTAGGAAAAAGACAACTTTGTCTACATTCATTACTTTTATTTAACCTTATACTGGAGTTCCTAGCCAGTGCAATCAGGCAAGAAAAGTAAGAAAATGCATCCACACTGGAAAAGAACTAAAACTGTCTTTATTAGCAGAAGACATAACTAATGTATAGAAAAGCCCCCCAAATTTCTAGAACTAATACGGGAGTTTAGTAAGGTTATATAGGATACAAAATCAATTATATACTCACACTAGCAAATTGGAAATTGAAATTTTAAAATACCACTTATAATACTGTAAAATATGAAATAGGAACACATCTGACAAAAGATGTCAGATTTACTGTGTTCACGGGTCAGAAAACTCAATATTGTTAAGATATCAGCTCTCCTCAAATTGATCTATGGATTCAGCACAATCATAATCAAGATCCCAGCAGATACTTTTTTTTTTGAGAAAGGGGCAAACAGATTCTAAAATTCACATGGAAATGAAAAAGACCTAGAATAACTAAAACAACTTTGAAAAAGAACAAAGTTGGAAGATTCACGCTTGGACAAGAGATAGTATAAAGTTAACGTATTTAAGACAGTATAGTACTAGTGTGTAAATAAAGAAATAGATTGATGGAACAGAATAGAGTTCAGAAATAGACCCATACATATGTGGACAATAGATTTTTGTCCTATATACAAAGGCAATTCAATGGAGAAAGAATAATATTTTTGACAAATAATACTGGAATAATCAGGTATTGTATAAAACTATAAATCTCAATCCATACCTTGTACCATATACAAAGATGAACTCAAAATGGAGCATCAGAGAACTAAAACCCAGTTTTAAAACAGACAAGAGATCTGAATAAACAGGTCACTAGATAAATGGATGTCAAATAATCACATGAAAATATGCTCAACCTCACTACTACCTAGGGAAATGCAAATTAAAATCACATAATATACTACTATCCAGCTATTAGAATGGCTAAGAGTTTTTAAACTGACCACACTGAGTGTTAGAGAAGATGTGGATGAATTGAAATTCTCAGATACTACTGGTGGGAATTTAAAATGGTACAGAAAGTAGTATGACATTTTCTTAAAAAGTTAAAACACATACCTAATATATGACCCAGACATTTCACTCCTAGGTATTTATCTAAGACAAGTGAAAGTATATGTCTACACATATACATGAAGGTTCATAGCAGCTTTATCTGTAACAGCCAAACCTGAATACAACCCAAAGTAAGTAAAAACATCCAAGTAAGTGGATGAACAAAATGTGGCATCTCCATACACTGGACTACTACTCAGCATTTTAAAAGAGTAAACTTTTTATTCTTACATGCAAATGAACTTTTTATTTGATACATGCAACAACATGGATATAACGCAAAATAATTAGGCTGAAAGAAGTCAGTTAAAAAGACTGCACACTGTGTGATGTCATGGATATAAAATTCTGGAGAATAAAGATGAATATTTAGTGATAGGCAGCAAAGTGGTGCCTGGGGTGGGGGTGAAGAGAAAGGAGAGACCACTAGCAATTAGCAAGGAAACATTTGGGGGTGAAGAATGTCTTCACTATCTTGATTATGGTAAAGGTTTTATGGTATGTACATGTATCAACACTAATCAAGCTGTAAACTTTAAGTATGTGCAGTTGGTTGTATGTCAATTACACCTCAATAAAGCTGTTTAAAAGCCAAGTAGAAAAGACCTTTGGTTTATCTACTTTGTTGAATTAAAGGGGCAATTGATCTTTCATTAGAATAGGAAGTTGAAAGTTCAAGCAATCATTTATTTATTCGTTCATTTGTACATCGTTTATAGAGTGCCTTCTAGGTTCCAGGCCCTGTTTTAGTTGCTCGCTACAAAAATACAAAGGCTCAAATTTTTACTCTCAGGTGTAAAGGAATAGCTCACAAAAGATCAGTATTCCTGCCTAGAATTACTAAAAAGTCAGATAAAATTCAGAAATCATCTGTTTGACAGTAGAGAGTTCCTGAAGTAATGTGATGACCTAAAGGGCTGAGGCCCCAGAAAGGGAAGAACCTAGGAAAGGTAAGCTGCCCTTCCACAGTCATTTTTATGCTGGAGGCATTTGCTGACTCTGAACACAGGCAGGGGTGGGGGCTGAGAATCGAGGCCTGGAGTCAGATAAACTAGCAGAACTTTGGGCAGAGACTTGCAGACTAGGAGAGCACATGGCCAGGTTTCTCCTCGGTACTCCTGCAGAATACTGGGGCTGCATGGGGCTAAAAACCTAAGCAAAAGCCTCTGAAAAACCAGAGTGAAGGTTTCTGTTTTTTGTTTTGTTGTTATTGTTTTTAACTCTTTTGAAGGAGACAAAGATTAGAGTTTGGATCCTGTCAGGGGAAGGGGTTCTGCAGAATGCTCCAGGCTCTTAGCTGAAAATCCTGGGGAACCAAAGGCAAACTAGAGGCAGACGGAGACTTTTCAGGGCTGTAAACCAGTCTTGACTCAGTATAACTGCTGGGTGTTTAAGGTCATCAGCCACAACTGTATCTACCTAGTGGGGGAAAGATAAACTTTTTCTCCGGAGGAAATAGCATCTGGATCGCTATGGTTTTTATACACAATGTTGATTACTCAATAAAAATTACCAGGCACACTCATAGGCAGGACCACACGACAAAAAAACAGGTGAAAAAACAAACTATAGGTTTTCCCTATATTGAAAGTTAGCTAAGAATTTTAAGATAACAATAATTAATATGTTTATAAACAGAGAGAATAATATGGGCAAAATATATATAATGATTAAGAACCTCACAGGGATTTAGATCAATAACAAAGAATCAAATAGAAATTATCAACAGAAAAATACAACATGAACATTAAAATATCAATAGACATTAAGAGGCAGATAAGATACAGCAGAAGATAGGATCAGTGAACAGGAATATCTATAACTTAAAGAAACAACACATAGAGAAAGAAACATAAACCGAAACATAGGGAAAGAAAAACCTAGAAAAGAGCATTTAGAATACACAGGACTGAGTTAAACGATATAATATTTGTATAATTAGAATCCTAAAAGGAAAAGGCGCAGGGAATGAGGTAGAAGCAGCAATTGAGAAGATAACAGCCAGGGAATTCCTAAAACTGATGAAAGATATAAACCCAAGATTCAAGTTCTGCGCATCCCAAGCAAAACAAAGAAAACCACACCAATATAGATCACAGTAAGACTGGTGAAAACAAAGACAAAAAGAAGAGAAATCTTAAAAGCAGCCCCAAGAAAAAAGATAAAGGGCAAAAAAAATGATTTATAGCTGACTTTTCAATAAAAATGATGGAGTCAGAATACAGCAAACTGACATCTTTAAAACATTAACAGAAAATAACAGCCAATGTATAATTCCATACCTGCAGGAATACACTTCAAAAATTAAAGTAAAATAAAGATGTTTTCTAGGCAAAGAAAAGAGGGAGATTATCAGCAAATCGGCACTAAAAAAAAAATACTAAAGAGAGTTCTTCAGATATGAAGAAAATGAACCCAGAGAGAAACATGAAATTGAAGAAAGTAATGAAGAGCAACAGAAAAGGTAAATATGTGAGTAAATATAAATGGACATTGACTCAGAAAAATAAAAATGTAATGTCTTATGGAGCTTAAAAATGTATATAGAATTAATATGCATGCAACAAAAATGCAAAAGGCTGAAGGGGTATAAATGCAGTGGTCATATTCTGAGATTCTAGTATTATCGGGGAAGTAGTGAAAGTGATCATTTGTATTATTCTGTAATAAATCAAGGTGAATGTTGCCATCTCTTGGGCCACCAATAATAGAGTAATAAAAAAGATTTTATTAATCCAAAAGAAGGTACCAAAATCAAGTCTATAGGGACCTTGATCGTCACCACTCCTATGAAGGGTCTGGAGGGACAGGAAGGGGAAGAGCGGCTTTTTCACCCAGGGCAGGGGTTTTCCCTCAGCAGCTGAACATACGGTAGAGGTAACTGTTAGTATCTGAAACCCTGAAGATCCTTCCACAGCCAGCTCCTCCCCGCTTCCCAACCCAGCCATGTACCTTTCCCTGGGGCACCTCCATCCATGAATCCATTCATTCCCCCCAGACAAATCCCTACTAAGGGGATCCTAGCACTGTGCTAGGGGCTAGGCCTACAGAAACAAGCCAGGAACAATCTCAGTCCTCAACAAACTCCTATTCTATTGAGACATAATTAAACCAGACCTTCCTCAAACTTAAATGTACAAACAAGTCACCTGGAAATCCTGTCAGTCCGGGAAAGGCCTTGAGATTCTGCATTTCTAACAAGCCCCCAGGGATGCTCATGCTGCTGATTCGAGGACTGTACTTTGAGTGACAAGCAATTAAACAACTAAAATATAGAGAGACAAGTGCTATGATGAAATTATGGCTCAGAGAGGTGAAAAAGCTCACTGAAACTCCCACAGCTAAGTGGAGTAACTGGGATCTGATGCCAGGTCTGTCTAGCTCCAAAGCCTGTGCATGTTCCTTTCTGCTGTCTTTAGGGAGAAGGAAGCAGACAGTGGACATGGAAGTGGGTAGGGTGGGCATTTAAACCAGCCATCCTACAGAAAAGCTGCCCAGACTGGGTCTTAGAGGATGAATAGGAGTTTGCCTGGCAAAGAAGCAGGGCTGGCAGAAGGCTCCTGGGCAGCAACTGGCATAAAAACACAAGGGATGAGGCCTCTGGATAAGGCAGTGTGGATTTTAATCCCATTTCACCACTTAGGAGTTCTGTAATTTTGGACAACTTACTTAGTTGTGCTGT
This sequence comes from Manis javanica, assembly GCF_040802235.1. Classification (NCBI taxonomy): domain Eukaryota; kingdom Metazoa; phylum Chordata; class Mammalia; order Pholidota; family Manidae; genus Manis; species Manis javanica. The sequence goes on along the minus strand of NC_133159.1, from coordinate 8,682,536 downwards.
GCCTCTGAATGAAGATAATCACAATAGTACCTACCTCAGTGGGTTGGCATGAGAATGAAATGAGATGCATATAAAGGAGTTAGAACAGTGTGTGGCACAGAGTAAGCAGCTGATAAATGTTAGCTCTGATTACTACAGGAGTTGCTCGATGTAATGGACGAGTAATGGAAGAAACGTGGGTATTTCAGGGAGAATGATTCCTCCCGTATCGAGGGATGGCCTGCCAGGACAGGGGACTGAGAGGCACTGGAGTTCCTGCCCAGCAGGACTGACTGATAAACTATCTAATGCCCTTTCGTTGTGCAGAGGGGCTCAGTTGTATTCTGGGACTCACAACTCAAGACTTGGGGAACAAATAAAGTACCCACTCCCCCAAATCACCTTTATATCTCAGCTCATCTCTTCCAAATGACCCCAGAAGGGTAGCAGGATTCACCATCCTCATTTTACAAGTAGGGAAACTGAGGCCCAGAGAAGTGAAGTGACCTGCCAACTATCTCCCTGGGTAGCAGAAGCAGAGGTCTCCTTACTCCCTGGTCCATACTCTTTCCAGAGCCTTCTAGCACCATCCCAGGAGAAAATCAATATCTAAGACCTCCAGGGCAAGAGTTCTTAGATTTCCTACCTCTTCCAAAGCTGTCCTGTTCACTAGCCATTAGCACCGATCAGGAAAAGGGGCCTTTCACCTATCAGAGTGACAGCGACAAAGTATCCCGCTCTGCCCGATTTGGAAAGACTTCCTAGAGAAAAGGCTGCAGGAAGGGAATCTGGGATTTATGAGAAAGAAGCACCTGGAAACCAACTCCCTACCCTAACACAGCCCTTTCCTGCTCCAAACAAGGGCAGACACCCACAGGCACAGACGGATCTCCTACCTAGTAGACTGCTTGGCCAGCATGGCCACATAGGTGACCACAAAGCTCTGGAACTTGGCCCGCTGCTCCTCCCAGCGATCATCCACTGAGTAGTAGTTGGGCAGGGGTGCTCCAAACAGGATCTCGCTGCGCAGAAGAGAGCTCTTGAGGTTTTCTGCAGAAAGGCCCTCGTCGACGTACCAGTAGAACTCAGGGTGCGTCATGGCCAACTCAAGGGAACCTGCAGGGGTGGGGAACCCAAGAAGGGTGCTCAGTGGGTCAGCTCCCTCCAGCCCGCCACCAAGGTCACCCTGCTCTCTTTTTCCTTTCTACAGGGCTGGGAAACTTGCCCTCGGGCTGCCTCTGTCCCCGACAGAACAGAGATGGTTAGAGAACTCACAGCTGTCAGAGGAAGTGGTCCCCCAGATCTGCTCAGGTGGCTCCCAGTAAGTTCACATTATCATTTCCTCACCTCTATTAGATGAACCTCACCTAATTCCAAGGCCCAGTCTCTGCAGTCCTGTAACTCCACATTCCCATTACAGTCCTGCCTTCATCTTCCTGGAATCACCCCCATGGCCCCTTACAAGGCACACTCAGGCCTCACCCTACAATTCTCTGGCCTGCCCCACCCATCCTCACACTAACTTCACCCTGATCTCTCCCAGATCTTCCTCTGACTGGATGCCTGGTCTCTGTAACCACAACTGAGCTTCCCTCTAGCCAGCCCCACCCCCATACTTTCTCTAACTCTGGCCACAGCGTGGCTCCCAATAGCCCTCAGTCCGTGCCTGTGTCTCCCTCCTTCCTGGTCTCCCGGGATCCGGCCTCACCCCCAGCTCTGCTTGCAGCCTCTCCTCACACGTCCTGCCCAGTCAACTCCTACCCGACTCCACCTCACCGCTGAGCCCCACCCCGTCCACCCAGGGCCATGTCTCTCACAAGCCGCTAAAGTACTGAACCCAAGAGTCGAGCCTTCCTCCAGCCCCATTGAACCCTGCCCCAGCCTCATTCAGGCCCTGTGCCTTACAAGCCCCTCCCGCCCCTCAGATTCCACCCCTTACAAGGCTCTCCTCCTTCAGACCTCACCGCTAAGGCCCACCCCATCCGCAGACTCCCTCAATCAAGGCCCTCCCCACTGCAGACCAGCCCCTACAAGGCCAGCTCCCGGGCACCGGCAGGTCTGCTCACCCCGGATGTCGGCCAGGTCCTGGCCCATGCCATCGTAGTAGATCTTGCCGCCCCTCTCGGTGGGGAAGAAGTAGGTCATGAGCGAGCTGGGCGGGGAGCAGTAGGAGTAGGACCCCAGAGGCAAGTCCTTAAGCACCTCATGGGGCTTCCAGCAGAACTCCCGGAAGCCTGGGTGGTCCATGATCTTGCGCTCAATCTCGTGGATTGTGACCAGCCGCTCACTTGTGAAAATGTTGCGCTCTGTGTCACCACGTGCCAGGAAGATGAGCTCGATGCGCCAGTGCGCGTGCGTCTGGGTATTGGCACTGACGTACGAGCGTGAGTAGTCCCAGTGAGAAGCGCCTCGGCGGGCACGGCTCTGATTGGCTGCGCTCTCGGGCAGTGGTGCATTGGGTTGGCGCCGCCCATTCTTCTCCAGGCCCTGTTTCACGGGGGCTTCACTCTGGTTGGCTGCCAGATCCACCAGGGGCGGGGTCTCGCGCCAAACACTCCCACTCGGATTGGCTGCTGGTTTCTGGTCCCTAGAAGGGTCCCCCAACTGGCCTGGGCCGTGCTTTGGGGCTCCAGGGGCAGCGCGTGGGGTCCTGGAGGCCGGCCGCGAGTGGTTGCCGAGGTGCAGCTGCTGCAACTGTTCCGAGATAAGGCGCTGGAGCGTTTCAGAGGTGAAGTCTGCCAAATCGCGTCGGTTGCGTCCCCAGGACCCAAACTGGGACTTGAGCGCCAGCGCGAGGGCGTCGAAACGCTGGGAGGCCTCGTGGTTGCGGATCTCGAAGGCGTTGTAGGAGATGTCAATGTCCAGTGGTGGGTAGTAGAGGAACATGAAGGCTGCCAGGGCCATGGGGATGCTGCAGCCCAGGAAGAGCACCAGCCCTGCACAGCACGGATTGGTGAAGGCCCAGCCCAGGGTACTCCAGAAGCCCAGGGCTGGGGGCCGGGAGGGCAAGGTCCAGCGCCTCCAGCAACACTGCCCTCCTGTCCCAATTTGGGGCCCCCACTTCTGGGCCCTCCTAAAGGCCTCCCCCGTTGCTTCCTCCTCCTCCTCTTGCTCCTCCTCTAGCCACATATCCTGAAGCAAGGGGTCATCCTCCGAGTCCATAGCGTACAGGAGAGGGAGTTCAGCCGGCTGGAGAGAGGAAGAGAGGGAGAGAATGGTGCCCTGTGGCTGCAGTCGCCCGGCCCTGGGTATTAACACTGTCCACTCATAACCAAATATGAGCACTGCAGTGGTATTGCATCAAGTAGGCATTTAATTTGACTGAATTCAATCACGTGTGCACAAAACAGCAAGAAAAACCTGTTATTTGCCCATCACCTCCCCCAGTTAGATCTTGGCTTTTGAGGCCACAAAAAAAAGGAGAATCACAGCCCAATTGCAAAAAGATACTCCTCCCCAAGTGAGGAATGTGTGAGGGGACTCTGACTATGCATGAGTTGCCAATTTTTTGCCGCATTCTCTGATTTTAGAGCTCAAGGCCAGTGTGAGGTGTTACTCCACTGCAAACACTTTTATTTAATGAGCAGCTATAAAGTACCTTCCAGAAGTATTAAGGTAGAAGAGAAACAGCATGATTTTTGGAATCAGATGGACCCTGGCAGTGTGAACATTGGCAAGGCAGTGAAGCTCTCTGAACCTCAGGGTCTTCATCTGTAAAACAGAGGTGGCTGTTCTGCATATGACTGTGGGGAGTGTCAAGGGTGGAAGAACTCTGCAATCTGTGTAGTACCTTAGTCATTATCTGTCACATAAACAGATTTCTTTGCTCCCCTCGGGACTCAGCCATTGCCCATGGGGCTGCGCCAGGACTAGGTGCCTGTCATATCTCTCCCCAAGAACTCTCAGTAGCTCCCCACCCCCTCTTTGGGACACTGCAGCTGCAGCCACTGTTTGTCAGGCTCAGACCACTTAACATGCAGCTCCAGCAACGTCAAACCTTTGAGCACAAGCAGGGCCCAGGCATCTGTCTCCCCAAGACTTGGGTGCAGCAGCAGGAGGGCCTGGCAGGAGAGGGCAGGCTGGGCAGCCTGAGGACTCCAGCAGGGTGGCCCAAAGGCAGGAGGCCTCCCAGCACCCCCAGGCATGGCCTATCCCTCTTGTACCCCTTGCCCTCTGCTTGGACAGAGAGAGACTCATTATCCAGTTAGACGCCAGGCAGTGAGAAAGAGGAAGCTAATTATGCTAGAGCTGGCTAATTAATGCTGCCTTTCCTATTAACATTCTCTAGAGTGCTCCATTTCAATTAGATGGTCTGTCCAGGAAGAGAGGGGGCTGCCCTCAGCCCAGAGAAAGTGGGGAGGAGAGGACGAGGGAAGGAGGGAAACAGAAACAGAGAGACAAGACACGGGAGAAATGAGAGACCCAGACAGGTGGGAAGAGGAGAGAGACACCGGAGAGTGAAACTTGGGGGAGGGGAGGGGCGCAGATGCAAATAGGGAAATGGAGAGAAACGGAAAGAGGGAGTGAGGGGGCCAAGGAGGGGTGGGAGAGGAGGGCAGGGCAGACGACTTGAAAGGGAGAGAAGCCTAGAAGGGATGGAGGCTGCTCCTGTAATATGCAAGATTCCTATGATAAAATACTCAAACTTCCCATTCGCGCCTACCAGGGGGACGCTAACGGCTCCAAGGCCCAGTTTGTATTAGTAGAAACTCCTGAGTGTGAACCAGAGGCGGGTCAGACTCACTCCATCTCCAAAGGGCAAAACCAAACCTGCCCGTGGGTATGGGGGCACGTGGGAGCCTCTGCCCCCTTTCCAGCCTTGGAAGGAGAAAACTGATGGTGATACGGTAGAGAGGGGCAGGGGCCACTTTTGCATATTTTCTGGGGACTGAGTCCATCCACCCTGTCCCCAGCTTCAGCCTGCTTTTCAGGGTGTACAGTTGACGACGTGTTGGTGTGTGAGGGGGTAAAGGCCAGGATTCCGGGTCACAGAAGCACTCCCTGGGTGATTTGGAGACCTTCCAGCCCATGGCTACTCCACCAGGAATGCCAAGTTCCTTCCCCAGGTGTCCAGGTCTACAGCATCTTCCAAAGCCTTGCTCAGGGGTGTCACCTCTGCCAGGAAGCCTTCGCAGATCCCAACACCCACCCAGCTGCCTGTCTGAACTGCTCACCACACTTTGGGGGTAAAAATTACTTCGTGCCAGCAAGGGAGAGGCAGTGTAGCAGAATGGTAAGAGCTATGGCTTGGAAACAGATAGACTTGGGTGCAAACCCCAGCTGTATGACATGGGGCAGACAATGTAACTTTTCTGAGCTTTAGTTTTTCCATCTGCAAAATGGGGCTGACAATATTCAAAACAGAGGTTGTTAGATGCTGTGCACAGCAGGCTGACTGCAGTGCCTGACAGGTATAAGTGACCGGGAAATGACGGCTGCTATTCTTTTAGGCTCTGCTTCTCCCCAAAGGCTGTGAGCTTCTAAAAGACTTGTGACACATTGTAATTGCCAAAGATGGTCCTAGCAACCTGTCCCATCTCACATGCTTGTCTCATGATGTGATTTTGAGACCTCCTCGATCAAGTAGTAATGTTTGCATTCCTTCCCCTTGAATCAAGGTGGGCTTGTGACTCCAGCAGAGGTGGCACTCTGTGACTTCTGAGGTTTGGGAGAGGCAGCTTCCACCTGGCTTGCTTAGGTCATTTGTCCCTGGAGTCCAGCTATGCTGTGAGGAAGACCAGACTAGGCCAGGCAGAGACACCACATGGAGGAGCTCCTGCTGACAACAGTTGATAGCCAGCATAATCATACAACCAGGATGTGAGTAAGGCCTCCTGCAGATGAATCCAGCTCCCTGGTCATGGTGTAAGCTCTAGCCTTCAGTCTTCCCAGCTGAGGCCCAGACGCCGTGGAGTAGAGCTCAGCCACCCTCTCCTGTGCCCTGTCCTGACCCAGAGTACATAAGCATGATACATTAGTTGTCATGCATCACTAAGTTTTGGGGTGACTGGTTACACTGGCACAATTTGTCCCACATGTGCGACTCTGCTCCCTGCAGACGGCATTTGCTAGATTTAAGTGGCCAGAAAATTGGGCACAGCCATCTGCCTCCCAGTGAGAGCTCCACAATGGGGTGGACATGAATTCCACAGGAGCAGGGACTCGGTTGTCATGTTTCCTGCTGGGTTCCCATGGCCTAAAGTACTCCTGGAGTGTCAGTGCTTAGTAGATTCTTGTTGAAGGAAGGAAGGAAAAGGAACCTCTGGATCTATGTTGGATAGATGGACCTTTTCCCTGGACAGAAGACAGTTGACACCAAAAAATGTAAGCGCACTGCAGAGTATGGTTTCTCCTGCCTGGGTGGAAAGGATCTTGAAGAGTATGAAAGAGAGAAGCAGGAAGTAGACTGGCTCATCCACCAATTCTGGGTGGCCCTGGGCATGTGCATCTTCTCTTGGGACCCTGTCTCCCCCACCTGGCAGTGGAATGGTAAAGGCCTGGATCCCTCCAACTGTGCACCCCCAGAGTCTCTGAGATGCCCTGGTCTGCAGGTCAAGGAGGATGGGTGGGATCTAAGAAATCCCCCCCAACCAAGGAGGGCCTGGCTGGCAGGTGGGGTCTGACACCAGTGCCTCCTTGAGCAGCCACCTCCTCAGACCCCTCCAAAGTATGGGCAGCAAATTGCAAATCTGTTTTCCTATCTCAAATGATGGGAAATGGTTAGCTTAGTGAAGAGCTGCATCTGCTCCAGGGAAAGGAGAGAAGGGTGGTTCCTGCGGTGTCTGTCATTGGCTCAGACAGAGAGCACAAAGTGGGGCTGTGACCAAGGGGACGTGAGCCGTTGTGATCTCCTGTAGGGTGGGCCCTCTGAGTGCATTCCTGCTCAGTGACCACTCTCTCTCTTGATCCCTCCCCTCTGTCACACACTCTCTCCCTTGATCCCTCCCCTCTGTCACACACACACACACACACACACACACACACACACACACACACACACACTCTGAGGGGTCAAAATTAAAGTCAGGGTCTCCCAGGGGCCCATGACCAGAGGTGGACACATATGCGCAAAGCAAGTCTCCCTCCCCCTGGGAAAAGCAAGTGCAGCAGCCGCCTACGAGGAAACAGGACTCTCTGAGGAGCCTCCCAAGGAAGGACCCAGCCCAGTTCTAAGGGCCAGGTGTGGGGCGACCCACAGCCACATGGGAAGCATAATCTTAATTTTATAACAGATGAAATTCACATATACATACTTAAAAAAACCATTTATAGCGGTTATCTATGTCTGGGAGGATTGCGGGTAATTTTTATTTCCTTGTTTTTACTTGTCCATTTCCAATTTTTCTGCATTGATCAGGTATAGCCTTTTAGAATCAGAAATAAATGTTATTTAAAAATAGAATGTCTGTGTATGTATGTGGAAGGGATTTTGCTAACAGCCTTCAACTCTTTGAGGAGTTACTCTAATAGGTGAGGGAGGAGGGCTCTGTCCCCCAAGGAGAGGAACCTCGGAGACTGGCTCAGGCTGCAGCCAGAGAGATCCTGGCTAGAAAGCAGAAGGACCTGGGGTGAGGGGCCCAGTGGGTGAGCAAATGTGGACTCTCCCACCCCCTGAGATGGAAAGAGGGGTCTTTAATAAAAGCAGGAAGTAGATCATGGTTCATTGAACCCAGCAGGGACATCAGAGCACACCTAATCCAACTTTTTCCTTTTACAGGTGGGGAAACTGAGGCCCAGCAAGAGAAGGGACTTGCCCAAGGTCAAGTCTCAGTGGTAGAGCCAGGACTCTTGGCTCAGAGGAGGGCTCAGTCTGCTCTACCACCAGATTCTGAGGAGAGTTGCCGGCAGTCCCTGGGAACAACCAGGCCCAGAGAAGTTGACATACGGACCCAAAGAACCAAATTAGGGAAGCTATTTTTAAGGTCTCAGGAAAATGGCATTCTTCAAGTCACAAGCCAGATGGACTTCCCCATCTGTACAGAATGAGGCTTTGGTGGGAAGTGGTGTGGCCTCAGAGACACCCCCAGCCCCCTTCTGGGTCTTGCTCTTCTCCACAGTGGCTCCACCTCTCAGCCTGCCTGCGACCCTGTTTACACCTTCCCTCCTTCCAGCGATGGGTGACAGAGCCCTTCCTTCTTCATTCCCCCATCCCAGCCAGACTATTAAAATGCAATAAAAAAATCACATTAGACATGCAGAGTCAACTTAAAATATGTACAAGTATATATAATTTAACAGCAATTAGGAGATAATCAGCTTTTTATTCCTGTCTCAGGGTGTTTTGCCTCCCTGGTTCAGCTCTGGTCCCTGCAAACATTTTGGGGTCTCGGATTTTCCTCCCCTTGGGCAGAGATCTGGGCAGAAGTTCAAAATGAGGCATTTTGAGCTGATGAGTTCCATTTACCTCTGATAAGCTGAAGTGGGGACATGGTGCCCTTCACTTGGTTATAGGTCTGCCCGCCTCATCTGAGTGAAGGGAGGAAAGAAAGGAGGGCTCAGTCCTAAATCCTAATACCCCATCTTCTGAGAGTCTGCCACCCCCCAGGTACCCTGGCTATGTGCCTGCCACCCAGAATCTCAAGCCCTTCTCCAGGGCCCGGGCACTCCATCTCAGGCCAGGAGGCTGCAGAAGTATTGAAGACATGGCGGTAAAACTGGGGCAAAATCAGACAGATGGGGTGAAGCTAAAAGCCCAACTAGCTCAATGCAGAAACTGACACCTATTAAGGTTATCATAGCATAATTAGCTGTGGGTCTACCACATTCTGTCCACCCTTACATCACCCCTGAAATGGAGGCTTTATCTGTGTCTCCATTTTACAGAAGAAGAAACAGAGAGGTTAAGTGACTCCCTTGTGTCACACAGCTAATAAAGGATGAACTAGAGTTGGGAGCTCAGAGCTTCAGATGCTGAAGCCCATGCTCTTTTCTCCATTTCAACCAGCCTTTAAGTTCCTTGGAAGCTGAGACATCAATATACCCACTGAAGAAACCCACTGCCCTTTAGCAAGCCTGCACCATTCGCCTAAGACTTGAAATCCCTCAGGTCTCAGCAATTTTGTTTTCAACAGGGGACAGCCTAAGGCATCATTTAAAGGAAGTCTCCACCAGTCTTGGAAGCCTGGCCTTTCCTTCAATGAGAGTGTGGGTGTGATGGTTAATTTTATGTGGCTAGGCCATGGGATGCCCAGACCTTGACAAACATGATTCTGGGTGTGGAGACTGAGTAAAGCAGGTTGCCCTCCCTAAAGTGGGCCTTATCCCATCAACCTGAAGATCTGAATAGGCTGGGTAAGGGGGAACTCCTCCTGCAGCTGCTGGAGCTGGGGCATTGGCCTTTTCCAGCCTTCACGCTCAGACTGAAACATTGCGTCTTCCCGGGTCTTGAGCCTGCTGGCTTTTGGACAGGAATTTAGATCACTGGCTCTGCTGGTTCTCAGGCCTCCAGACTCAGACAGGAACTACACCATCAGCTCGCCTGCGTCTCCAGCTGGCCACCTGCAGATCTTGGGACTTCTCAGTCTCCACAATCATGTGAACCAATTTCTTAAAATCTATCATCTATTTACCTACCTGTCTACCTATCTATCACTTCCATTCATTGCTTCTGCTTCTCTGAAGAACCCTAACACAATTTCCTGAGGGAAACTTGGGGTGTAGCAGTGAGTCCCATCCCAGCAGCTGCATTATTGGGCCCTCCTAGAAGCTCCTTCCAAGTCCTCCCCAGAATCTGAAACGAAAAAAAGCAGCAGAGCCAGGACTGCCCTCTAGATCTGTAGAGGAAGGGGTGTGGTGAGGTGACTTTCAGCCGATGTCTGAGCCCTTCCCAGAGCAAGAAGATCTTACATCTACTGCCCCTGTCCTTCCTGCCCCAGCCCTGAGGAAACCTGGCTCTAGCTGCAGCCAACACCCATGCCTAGTCCCCAGCACACCTCCTGCCCCTCCCCACCAGAGACACGTAGCACAGGCTAAATATGCCAGCAGAGGGCAGGAAGTTCACAGGGTGGCACATGACCACTCCTCCCAGCAAAGAAAATCTGGGTTTATTTCCTGGGAGCCCAGGTGGGATGAAAGGGGGAAGGAGCTGGTGGTGGGGGTAGTGAGGGGGAGGGATGGTGCTCTGTGGTGAGCCCAGTGGGACCCCTTGTATCTCAGAGAGGGGCGGGCTGCGGAGATAAAGCACATGAGGGACAGCTGGCCTCCCCGGGCTGACAGCTGGTGAGGAAACTGTGGGCACTGACTTGCAAGCCCAACAGCTCAATATATATCAAGCAAACAAGCTTTGCTCGGGTCGATATGTCACCCGGGAAACGTCCCAGCCAGCACCAGAGGAACCCAGGATTAATGGTCACAACAGCCAATGTCACATTTCCCTGTTCTGTGTTTTCTGTCCAGTGGTCCCCCCCCAACACTAAGAGGGATATCAGGTTCTGAGAGCACCAGGGCCTGATTTTCCAGGGGGTGTGGGGAGCATGGATGCTGCAGTTAGATGGACCTGGGCTCAAACCCTGGCTCTGCCACTAGCTGGATGCCTTGGGCCAGTCTCAGTTTCCTTGTCTGTAAAATGGGACAGTGATACCCTGATGCTGAGTCACAGCAGCTAGTATGATCATTGGGAACTTTGAAGATGGCTAGAGCCTCAAATCTTCCCTTGCTCATGATCTGGTCTACAAGTTGGCCTGAGTTGACTCTTATTCTCTCAGAGTTTAATATGGATCAGTCACCTGGTACCCTTGTTAAAATGCAAACTCCTGGGCACCCAGGAATCTGTATTTACACCACCTCTCCAGGTGATTCTGTGCTAGGTGTTCCAGGACCATTCTTTGAAAGAATCTGTTGCTCAGGTCTGGGCCCTTTGCAAGACTGGAAAGATCTGCTCCTTTGAAAGGTCCTCCCAAGTTCCCAGTGCCTCCTCCAACAGTGATCTAGCTTTCAGCCTTCCCACCGCTGAGGCTCATACTCGCCTCTCTGCAGGCTTGTCCCACTCCTGGCTGTGGGGACTCAGGCTCCTGGATCTTTGGCCAGGACTCATTCCTCAAAGCACCACTTCCTCCAGCCATGGGGAGGGAAGAAATGATGACATTTGGGCTGGGAACAGGACTTTCCTGTCCAGAGAGGGGAACACAAACAGGTTGCCAAGATCTGCCCATCAGCTCTTCCTGGTGTGGCCAGGCAACAGAAGAAATAGAAGGCCAGGAACTTACTATCTGGCAGACCCCATGCAAGGGGCTTGGGCTGGACCTTCCCACTCACTGGGTGCTGCTGCGTGCCCACTGTGTGCTTTACTTATTTATGGCATCTCCGATCCAGCCCCAGCGCTACAAGGCAGCTTGGGGGGTAGGGCTGGATCCGAGCCTCTGCAGGCCCATGTCAGAACCCATCCTTTTGGCTTCTGTGCTCTACTGTCAAATGGAATTCCACCCCAACTGACTCTTGTCCCCCACCATGCCCCCCACCCCTTTCTTCCTGCACAGCTCAGGCCTCATGGCCCAGATCCATCAGGTCTGGCTCCTGGAGCCCACCAAGCAGCCTCAGCACCTCTGAGAAAAGGCAGTAAAAGCTTAATAAAACCAGCAACACTTACAGAACCCATGAAATACAGCCAGGCTCCCAGATACCCTCTGCCTGAAGGGTCAAGAAGGTTCTGAAAGCTCTCACTGCATGCCGTGGGCAACCTGTCCAGGCCCCCCCACCCCCAGTCCCAAGTCCCGGCCTGCAGCCTAGAGTTCTGTGAGCCCAGTGACCCACTGGGCCCAGCACCCAGTCAGTTCCCTGGTTCCCAGACTCCTGGGTTAATAAACAAATAAAAAGTTCCCCACAAAAATACGACCAATAACCACGGCCATAAAAGCCAAATTGGATTCCTTCCTGGCTGATGAGCTCCGGGTCCTTCTCTCTCTCTGAGACCTGATTAACAAATATGTAAAACAATTTCCCTTTGCATTTCTGGCTGCAGCCAGCTCCTCCTCTGCTGACAAGGGACAAGGGAAAGGCTGAAGCAGGGGATGGGTGCCTGGGGCAGGAGAAGTGGCCCTGGGGACTCGGAGTAGGGACCTGCTGTGTGACCCAAAACAAGTTACTTAACATCTCTGGATGGGTGGTCCCCAATCTGGGAAGAGATGCTCTCTAAACCCACAGCTTCTTGTTCCCAGTTGCTGCCCAAGATGGGGAAGCAGAAGAAGGGGAGTGGGTTCCCCATCACCCCGATTCAGAACTATGTACAACTGGTGGAGACGAGGCATGCAGGGTTGGTCTTACTATAATGTTATTCCAAGAGGCAGGCACCTCCAAATAGCACAAGCTGGGTGACATCAGCTTTGCTGGGACACAGCAGGTGGCCACCTGCCAGTATTTAGCTCTGGGGAAAGCTTGGGGTCTGCTATCCCTCAGCTCCCCTCACCCAGCACACCCAGAGCACATCTATGCAAGATTCTTTCCATCCTATACCCCAAAGAGAAGCTTGAGGATAAACTGGAAGATAAAAGATAAAAAGCATATAATGCAAAATGCTCAGACCCACCAAGCGGTCACCACGACTGGCTTGGGATGGAGCTGTAGGAAGGGGCTGAACCCCCGGCCTCACTGTGGGAAAGACAGGGAGAGACCTTTGGGCAAATCCCCTTTCTGAGAACCCGGGGCTTCCGCAACCCCTGCTGCCTGCGCTTGGGGAGGGACAAGGAGGCCAGCAGCCGATGAAAGAAGCACAGCAGAGAGATGCTGGAGGCTGCCCAGGCCCGCATGTCCCCAAGCCAGAGCCATTTCTCTTCCTGTCCTTGATCCTCTCATCCAGGGGACTGGATGATTCTGCATCTGTGCAGCAACTTACAGCTTGTAGATCATTTCCATATAGGTTTTCACATCCTAGGAATTATTTCCAATTTGCAAATAAGAAAACTGAGGCTAAAAGAAGTAAAGGGATTTATTTGACTGGATTTCTGATAAGCTCAGTACTCTTCTCACTATATTAGATTTTATTTGAATCTTACATGTTTGGAAACTCTCAGGGTTTTGGAGTCGGCCCTCCAAATCCCCACTGGTGCACACACATGTGAGTGTGCACACAGACATACATACACATACACTCACTCTCCCTCAGTGTCTGCTCCCAGAGTCATTCTGGCCACGGTCTAGGCACAGCCCTGCCTCCAAGGAAGGAGGAGAGAAGCAGTAACTTCCTCCTCTTGGGTGTCCAGGTGGAAAACACCTGCCCAAAAGGTAAGTGGTCCTGGGGAAGGGCTTCCTGGCTACACTGATGATTGACAGCCCAGGTGCACAAGGTGGGCCCAGGGGTTCAGTCCAGGAGGTGTACTCAGTACCCCTCTACAGCTGGGGCCAGCACAGAGGCCCCTGACAGAGTGGGGAGTCTGACCGTGGCCCTCAGCCTCAGCCTACCCCTCATGATGCCGCAGCTGCCCACAGAGACATGAGTCAAGGATCGGTGCTCAGCAGCCAGAGCAGAGGGCCCAGGGGGAGAGTAGATCCTCAAGTGCCTCCCCTCCTCAACTCTGCTGCCTTACCCATGGAATGCTTGGGAGATTCAGGGCCCAGAACCAAAAAATGCTGCTTGGTTCTCCAGGCCTCCCCCAGAGACCAGGAGAGACCCAGTGAAGCTACCTGGGCTCAACAATTCCAGGCCCCTTCTGTCTCACCCCTACTCTGCTCAGTGGTGCTGTGTTATCCTAAGAACAGTGGAACCCCCCCACCTCCCAATCCTTCCACAGTAATGGGGCCGTCTCCTATGGGCTTTAACCTCAAGCTAGTCTTGCTTCCTCCCTGGGCCTCAGTTTACCCTTCTGTCAAATGGGAGGGCTGGACTCAAAGGGCTTTCAGGTATCTCCCAGTTTCATCATTTGGAGCCCTAAAAGGCCAGAACACAGGAGTGTGACAAGCAAGAAGATGGGGTGGCTTAGGTCTACAGGGGTAGCTGGGAAGGTGAAGAGGGTTGCAGATTGCTCAGGGTGCTGGGACTGCAGCCTCATCGGCTTTATACCCTCCTGTATTCCACTCCCTACGGCAGCCAGATGCCAGAGGAGCCCAGTGACCAGAGGGTCCTGCAGAACAGAGTTGGGGGGTATGCAGGGGGAGGGCAAGGTTCAAGGATTCAGACTACCTCTCCCTGACCCTGAGCTGAAGGACTCCTGGGGATAAGAACTGGGCCCTTACCCTTGTCGGTACTGTAGGTCAGACCCTCCAAATCAAGGCTGTCAGTTTATCAGCCCCATTCACCAATTCTATTTACCCATCCATTCATTCATTCATCATCTTAATTTATTCACTTGTTGATGCTTACTATATAAAATTAGGAATTTCTGTGAAATCACATTATTTTAGCTTCATGATATCTTGAACTCCTTTCCTCCTAAAGGCTCAGTGAACCTTCCCACTCTGGATCTATTCTTACGCTCATTAATGCCCAAGAATGCCTCTGGGCTGACACATCCCTGTTCATTACAAATTCCTGGCTCTGTTACTCTGGGACCACTTGCTCAAAGCCTCTGGAAGAGCAGGTTGGAAAGTCAAGAACCCTTGCGGGAACATGCAGCAGCTACTAGCTTGAAATGCTCTTCACCAGCCAGCCTCTTCCCAGCTTCTCTGGTTGAATAAGGGAAGGAGAGGTTTCTCCTCTGGCTTCTGACACTTTTCCAAAGTCTGATTTCTTTCTAGCTTAACCTAATTGCCTCAGGCCTGGATTGCAAAGAGGAACCCGAACCAACCTCCTGCCTTTGTGCAGTCACAAGATGATGCCTTAAAAAACCAGCAAATACTTTTCAACCAGGAATTTCACACACACAATCAAATCCAGAGGGATGCAAGTGTCTATATGGCACGAAATGGGGGGAAACATCTGGATGAATGCTAGAAAATCCTGCCAGGCTGCCAGATGTTGCCCATATCTGGACATCTGAAAAGTGATCTGTTCAGTTGCTTGGCTGTCAAGAAGCAAATGGTCAGTCCGTGTCACCCTGTCAACCAGGACACAGCCCAAGTCCATATGTGTAAATCACCCAGATCACTGAAGGATCCAAATTTTGGTTTCAATCATGCTGATCTTTAAAGACCCAAATCAAGTTAATATACAGGCCAAAGTGTGGGCCTCAATCATCATATGGCGGCTGTGTCTGTGGCGCCTGAGGCTGGCTTGCCTAGGTCTGAGTCCTATCTCCATTGCTTCCTAGTAAACTGCTTCACATTTCTCATCCTTAAAATGGAATAATAAAGGGTAATTCTCTCCTAAGGCAGGTATGAGGATGAAATTATAATTCCTGTAAAGTTCTAAGCCCAGTGCCTGGTGGGTAGTAAACAGTCAAAATATGTTGGCCATTATAATCATGCAAACTCTCTTAAACTCTCTCACATAAGAACATGAGAAATCCCTCAGGACAGTGCAAAGGCCAATATGTGTGTTGGGGGGAAACATACTCCTCCCCAAACACCCCAGGAACACCAGTTTGCCAGAACTGTCTTAACTCTGAGCCCCATTTAAGCTGCTCTCCCCAGAGACAAGATCACCGCGGCTCCTTCATGGCAGGAGCGGCCTCCAGCTGGCAGGCATGTCTCCTCTATTAACAAGATCTGGCAGAGGACACATTGTCCAGGTGCCAGTATGTGTGTCGAATGCCTCAGGCAGCTGGCTGGGTGTGGGAGAGCCTCCTCTCCACATCCGCTGTCCGGCCAAGACATCAAGCTCGGGAGAGCACCCAACTGTACTGCAGGTACTGCGCCTAGGAAACTTTGCTCCGGATCCTGGAGTGACTTGCCTGGTGATATCCTCTGAGTCCCAGAGGACACCTGGGCCCTTCTTCTACTTCCAGGGGAGGACTGGGTGAGCAATCACTTTGACCCAACACCTGTGCTCCAGGCAGGAGGTGCTGCGGGGTGGGGATGGGACACTCTGGTGGGCTCTACAAGGACAGAGACCAAGGCTTTTCCCCGTTCGCAGGCCCAGGGGCTGGCACTCGGTGGGATGGGGAATTAAGGAGAAGACTGTCTGGTAGATAAGTTTTAGGCCTGTGGACACTGTCTTTCAGGACACCACTCTCTGGTTCCATAGAGCGCCCCCTATGAGCACCCCTATGGGTGGTGCCTACAGGCATCCGAATCCAAGCCAGTCCTTTTCATTGTCCCCACCGACTCACGGTCAAGCTCACTGCATACGGCAAGACCTTGATCTGCCTCCTGACAGCTCTTTGCAATTTGCCCGGGTTCCCAGTCTGATTCCCTCAGAAGAAGGAGCAAAGGGAGAGAGTGGGAGGCCAGAATCAAGGGCATGCCCTAGGGTTCTGCATACCCAGTGGGTTCTCTCCTGAGTTCAGGGAGAACTACACCCAGATGCTATGCTTCGGTAACATCCCCCAGCGCCTGGTCCCAGGACCCTGCACTGCGCTTCTTCCCTCCAGGATTTGGCGGAGACACAGTTTCTTGCACAAATGCCAGCAGGTGTGACAAGGCCTGGAGGTGTACTATAAATAACCTGCCACTGCCATCAGTTCCTCCTTCCCTTGGACTTTGGTTCCAAACCTTTCCCTTCCTCACCCCCAGATTAAACTTGCTAGAGGGGGCTCTGTGGGCTTCACTTGCGTCCTTACGAGCTGTGTAACCTTGGGCAGGCGAGTACACCTCTCCAGCCTCAGTTACTTAAGCTGTGAAGGAGAATATGGAGAACACCTACCTCTGGGTTGTTGTGGGGATTACAACAGTGCATATATGTAAAGCGTTTAGCACAGTGCCTGGCGTGTGGCAAATGTTTCGTATTTGTTAGCGTTTTTGTTCATGATGATGAATAGGTGGACACCTGGGGCAGATCAGCAGGATCAGGCCTGACCTGGGGGGTTGAGGGGATGCAGAGGAGAGCCCACTCAGTGAAAGCCAGCTGCATCTCACCTCTGCACGCAGAAGGGAAGGGAGGTGTTCGGTTTACTGCCTACATCGATCCAGTCCCCGTCACTAGGCCGTCTGAATGCTTTCCACACCCTCAAGGAGGCCAACCTGGACTACATGGCAGGCTGGCCTGGGATTCTGAGCTTCAGGCTCTGCACCGATGTGCTGTGTGGTGCTGGATAACTAACTTGCTCTCTCTGAAGTAACTTCCCCACTTGCAGAGGCCTCCAGTAGCCCTGACCTCTTATGGAGTTAAATTGTTTTTCATAGTCCAAGCCTTAAGTGGGGCTTGAGCCCATTCAGACAGGTCTGGGCTCTTGTGCTTCAGGACAGAGCCCCAGGTGCAGAGGTGACGCACCCAGTCCAAGGCCACAAGCCCTAGGTACCCGTCCTAAGGAACTGAGAGATGGCCAGAGGTAAATTCAGGTGACAGTACTGCCTTTCACCCTGGCCCAGCCAGCAGAGGAATTTATGTTCTTTTGAGAAGCATCACGTAAATGAGTTTCTTTAGAAAAAATATTTATTGAGTGAATGAATGAATGAATACAGAAACAGTGCAAAATACTGGACAAAATGGGGGCTCCTGATTCATTCAAATCAAAATCTGATCCCAACTTGGCCTCTTCTAGGTACCTGGCCTTGCACAAGCCTCTTCATTTCTCTGAACTTGGGTTTTCCCATATAGTAAATGGGGATAACAATCCATCTGCCATGAGATGGTTGCAAGGTTAAATGAGGCAGGATGTGTAAATGCTTAGTACGTGGCACATAATAGGTACTCAACCAACAGCAGTTATTCTTGTCAATATGCCATGACCAGTCTGCTGCTGCTATGGAAAGGTGGAGGACCCAAGGCCATCCCCCTTGTCTGGTGCCCATTTCCAAAGAGCTGTGACTGTCACACAGACATATTGATCATGGTCCTCCCACCCATGTACCTTCCAGATGGCGAGTGGGAGTGGCCATCTGGTCCCCCCGTGAGCCGGGAGTGAGCTTGCAGGGGGGAGCCTCTGCCCCCTTCCCTGGACCAGTCCTGCAGCATCCATCCCTCCTGTCTTTGTCAAGCAGCTGGAGGGTGAGCTGCACTGCCTGCCCATAAAATGCGACTTTTGGAGAACATGAATATTTGTGAGTTGGTGCAAGCTTCTATTTTGGGCCAACACTGTCCTCTTTATTTATTTTCTCTGGGCTTTGCATTTGGAGCCCAGCTTAGAAGGGTGTTTTGACAGACTTTGACATCACTCCTGGCTCCTCTGGTAGGAGACATGCTAGGGTTGCGGAAGGCTGGCCAGGGGGAAGGAATTCAAATGACGACCCTTTGCCTCAGCTGGGACACACCAGCAATCAGACATCCCTGCCTCACTGGCCCAGCCCTCAGTTTCTCCACATTTGGGTAAGGGGAGGAGCATAGAGGTTCAGGTGGGGAAATAATTTCAAAGAGGAAAAGGAAATCAAAGAGGCCAACCATTAAGGTTTCAATCACAATAATGCTGCCATCATCATCAACACCAATGACGTTATTATCAGCCACTGCAGCCACCACCACCATGTTTTGGGTATCTGTATTACTGACAGTGGGCTGGCGGTTGCCGTTAGGGAAACCACCGCATCCTTCAGCATTTCATGTTACTTATCTGTAAAGGTGATTTTTGCAGCTCAGGGGCATAAGAAATGGCTGCTCAGCTACATGGTAGCTATGACTGTCTTCCCTCCCCGTCTCAGATCCTGGCTATCTGCCCAGGAACAACCTACTTGGTTGAGTTTTAGGGACTTGGGGCTCGTTGCCAAGCTTCTGCCTACCAGGCAGTCCTTTAAAGCTGCTCATCTAGCCCTTTCTCTGTAGTCATTTACAACCAGCCCAGGGTGGCCTTAAAGGAGAAAAAGGCCTTCACTCAGACAACTTCATCTGCCTTTGAATGACCAGATGAGTGAAAGGGGAGATGAGGACACAAGAAAAACATGTCTAAACTGTCAGAGAAAAGGCTTAAACCATAATTCCAAGGCTCAGGGGGAGTCAAGAGATCCAGGGTTAAGTCCCTGCTCTTCTGCTCATTCATTCATTCATTCATGCATGCATTCATTCACCAGAACCAGTGTTTCATGCAGAGGATATACTGACAGCAGCATCAGTGCCTGCCCTGGTGGAGATTGCATTTCAGTGACATAACCTCAAGAAAATAACTTGACGTCTCTGGTCCTATAAAGGAAATCATCTGAACATCTCACATTCAGAGAAGATAGGATGGATTCACCAACTGTGTGTGCTATGAGGAAGGAGAAAGGCATGACCACCTTTGGGGTTAAAACCACAGTTTTCACCCACACTCAAGAGACTCACAAGAGAGTCCATGTTGCCCATTATTAGGGCCAAACAGGGACCCCTGAAGGTCACTCACCCAACCCTGTACTTGTACAGAGGGGAAGCATGAGGCTCAGAGAAGGGAAATAATTTGCGTAGGGACACACTGGGCTTCTATGGCCAAGCTGAGACAGGACTGACGTCTCTTCACTTC
Organism: Manis javanica; assembly: GCF_040802235.1. Lineage (NCBI taxonomy): Eukaryota > Metazoa > Chordata > Mammalia > Pholidota > Manidae > Manis > Manis javanica. The sequence continues at coordinate 8,663,166 of NC_133159.1, read as the reverse complement.
CACACCAGTCCTTTCACCCCTTCCTGCTCAGATGCTTCCTCTTTCAACACTGTTTAGATTTTAAGGGAACAGCAATAAGGTATCAAAGGGCAAGCTAGGACTTGAGTACCAGATCTTTCAAAATCCCCAGGGGCTCGCTGAGATCCCAGAACAGAGGAATCCTGGCCCCTTAGAGAACCTGTGAGGCTCTGGGGCATCTGGAAATCTCAGGGAGGGGGCATAAACTGCTGAGGTCACGGTGGAGAGGGGCGTGGTGTCAGACTTCCAAAGAGAGGAGTAGAGATATGGAATCTGCCAGGAGATTGGAGTCAACTTCCCCTAAGGGTCAGCTGTGCCCTCACTGGAGAAAAGACTGACTGGGTCAGATCCAGGCTGAAGAAAAGTTGGGGAGAGAGTAAAGGCAGTTGGGGAGAGAGCAAAGATGGCTGGGAAGGAGGAATTGGGAAAGACAACGCGTGTATGTGGAATAAACATGGGGGAGAAGAACAGAGCAAGGAAACAAAGAGGAAGTGCAAGCAAAGAATGATGCCGAGAGAGAGAGGTGTGGACCTTGGCTGTGGATTTGTCTGGAGTGAGATCTGAGGAAGGGGAGCAGGCCTGGGGGTGGGAACTGAGGGAAATGAACTCAGCCTAAAACGGAGATTCTGTAGGGCCAGGCTTCTGCAGTCTGCACTGGGCCACAGCCTCCTCCCTCCATTTGGCAGATGCCCTGCTTCCTGCCCAGGTCTGCACTGTGGGGGCAGAGGGTGGAGTGGGGTCAGGAGGAGTGTTTCTCTGTGACCCACTGCTTCCCCGGAAGGAAGTGTGTGTGTGTGTATATGTATGTGTGTGTGTGTGTGTGTGTGTGCCCTTGTGCAGGTGCCTGTGTGGTGTGGGGTTGTGTCTGTGTGTGTGTGTGTGTGGTGGGGGAGAGGGCTGAGTGGCTCCGTGAATCACTGGGCACCCCTGTGAGCATCCCTGGTGAGATCTGGGGTCTGGGATTTTTACTCAGATGTCTGGAGAAAGCAGGCCCTGGAGTGAAGATGCTGCAGGGATAGCAAGTGCTTGTACGAAGATCTATGTTTGTTCACGTGTGTGTGCATCTACCCTCTTGTGTGTGGATTGTGAGGACTGTGGGTGGATATATATTTGTGTGAGTGGGCTATGAATATGCGCGGGAATTGGTTGCGGTTGGGCTATAAATCAGCGTGTGTGTGTCTGCGTGGGCCAGTGGACGCGCGCGGGGGCTTGTGAATCTCAAAGGCCGCCTCAAGGAGCTCTCCGCGGTGCTGACCCAGGTCATGGACGGGAGGGGACCTGCGCCCAGATTCAGGAGGGACAGCGGAAAGCTGGCGCCGGCTGGGGAGCAGAGGGACCAAGGGAAGGAAGCCTCCAAGAAGGCACCTTCCTAGCTCAGCTGCGCCCCGCCTCCCGGGGAGTTAGGAAAACTTCTCCCAGCTGCTGGGTTGGCTCATGGGACTCCGGGCTACTTGTGCCAGAAATCTTCCCCCTGACCCTCAGCGCCATTACTGACCGGCTGCCCATCCCACCTCCACTCTCACTCGCGTTCTCGGCAGGACTCAGGGACCCTTCTGCGCTCGGGTTCCATCACCCGCCCGCGCCCGCGCCCGCGCAGTCTACCCCAGAGCTCCTACGCGCCCGGCTGCACCTGCAGCCAGGTTAGTTGGGCCCCAGGACATAGGTATGTCCCGCCGAAATCATGAGTGCGCTAAGGTAGGGAGTGGATGTTGAGGTCATTCACCTTTCCTGTTCCCTCCCTCCGCTCTAGCCGGGCCCGATCCGGGGCTGCTTCAAACCGACACTCAACTTTTACAGAATCAGTCATCTACAAGCAGGGACGGGCAGGAGGCCAATCAGAAGCCTCCCCCGGAGGTAGGAAGCCTCGCCGTTTGTGGACATCAAATTGGCCCATGCAGAATGAGGCTGATCCGATCCCGCTGGGAGATGGTGCGGAACTGGGGCCCGGCCACCGGGGGCAATGCTTTGCCCTCCGCCAGCCGTCTTTCCCCGGGTGGAGAGTGAGAGCCCCGCATCCCAGGCTGTCGGGAGAGCGGGAGAACTTCACACACAGCAGGGCGCAGGCCGAGGAGGGGCAGCGCGGAGGGAGGACCTGCCCCCGCCGCTGAGCAATGCACCCCTCCGTCCCGACTCGGATGGCACCCAGCGGCCGTCGCACTCACCTCGGCTTTCCAAGCTGAGCTGGCTGAGCTGTGGGTGCAGGAGGGAAGCGCGCCGTAGGGGCCGGATGCTGCGGCCACCCAGCCCTGTGGACTTGTCCCCTCGAGGGAGTCGCAGGGAGAGCTCTTTGGAGCTGCAGGAGGCCGAGGTTCGCCGCTCCGCTCCAGAGCGCACGGACAGCCCGCAGCCTGGTCAGGATCTCGGTCCCCTGCGCGCAACCGGGAGCACTCGGCGCCGCCGCCGCCTTTTATTCGCCGCCCGCCTTTGTTTGGGTCCCGGCTCCTACCATGGGGCGTGGGGGTGTCCGGAGCAGGCTCTGGAGCCGCGCTGCCCCACAGCCCGTGGCGCCTCCGGCCTCCGTGCCGCCTGACCTTGCGTTAGTGGTGGGCGAGGGCCCGCGCTCCGCGGAGCACTGCTGTCTTCGGAGCCCGCCGCTAGGCGCCACCGTGGCCGCCGCTCCCCCTGCGGGAGCCGCTCGGTGGTACAACCAGGCTCCCATTGCCGGCGGGTGGGGGCTGCGAGCGGCGCAGCGACCCCTGGGGGTCAGTCCCCTCCTGTGCGAATGGCCCACGCCAGGCCCTCTGCCCTGCCCCCGAGTTTCCTAGGTTCCCTTGTTTCTCCCCCGCTTGAGAGCCTTGGCAGGTCGCCAGCCTCCTGGACACTCGAGAGCATCACCGATCCCCTCCGGAGGAGCTGCCAAGCCAGGGCTCCTGGCGCTGTCCCTTCCTCCTCCTTCCCCACTCACCTCTCTGGCACCAGAGCCCGGAGCTGTGCCAGCCCGTGGGACCAGACATCCCTCCAGCTGTGGCATATGGTTTGTCTGGCACCGCTGGCCAGAGGGCCACATGGGGGAGGGGCTGGGGAGCCAAGGCTGGTGGCCGGCCCATGTCTCTTCATCAGGGTTCGGGTGGCATTGGCTTTGGCGTCCCCCAGGGAGAGTCAAGGCAGACACCTCCAAAGAGGACCAACGGCAGGTTCCCAGCTGCGGAATGGAGGGGTTTTACTTATGGTAGCCATTGCCACTCTTGTGTGAGAGGCGAGCCAGGAGTTTCTCAAACACCCTCAAGTGCATGCTGAGCAAGAAAGAGGAGATAGAGAGGTGGGGAAAACACACCCCTTATTTTCAGAAAGTTCCCAGCATATGGGAGAGGTAAGAACAGAGAGATTTCACAAATAAAACTCACCCGTGGGGACTCACCACCTGCCAGTTGCCCCAGCCCTTCTTTTTAAAAGAGAAAAATGGAGGTGGAGGCACCGCTGACCTCAAGGTGTCTGTTGAGTGGAGCCCCATTCTGTCTCTCACCTGCCGCTCTGCTCTGTCCCTCTGGCGCACGATCCCTGGCAGCTGGGCCCGCTGGCTGGCTGCCAACTAGACTCCTTGGTATTTATGACCCTGGATGCCTTGAGAGCTCATCTATGCAGAAGTAAATGGCCCAAGCCTTTGTCCCTGCACTGGCGCTCACTCCCCATGTGTTCAGGACTGCCAAGGGAGCCATCACCAGACTGGCCAAGCCTGCTAGGGGACTCCCAGGGCCTCCATCTGGCCTTAATGACATTAGGTTTGGGGCAGGCCCTGGTGTGCCATTCTGGGCCATGAGAGAGGAGAGGGAGGCAGGAGGCCTCCCTGAGGAGTGGAAACTGTACATCTGTACGTGTCGCTGCCCCAAGATCAGAGGCCAAATCTGACGTATGAGTGCAGAGGGGGCACCACCTGCAAACATCCCGGCTCTCTTGCTACATCCCCGAGGGAAGGCAGAAATGTGGAGCCATGGGAGAAGGTGGGAGGAAGGAGAACAGGGAAAGGATTTGTTTTTAAAGGAGCAATAGGGGAGACAGAAAGTATGTTCCCAAGCCCAGCTGAGAACCAGGGGTATTCTTTGCTGGGTAAATGGCTTACTCTCTTCAGTTGGTTTGAAGGCTGCTTCCAGGCGCTTCCTCAGAGTTCTCCAAGCCCCCACTGTTCCTCTCAGTCCAACAAATCGACAGGGAATGCCACTCTGTGCCCCAGGGTGCCATGCCACCCCTAGCTCATGCCTGGGGACACAGCCCCCACTCCCCTCTGAACTATTTCTTGTGGACTGGGGTCCTAGCTTCACAGCTGGCTGGCCACAGCTGTGACCGCCTTGGCCACACCTTCCCTGGAGCTCTGCCTGGTCTTCTGGGATCTCACGATGATCTCCAGTGGGGGATGGCCTTGCTCTGCCCCTAGTGGGGGACCCTCTGGGAATGGAGGGTGCAAAGGGAGGAGGTGGAGAGTGTGGTACCCAGGAACACTGAAAGGATGCAATTTTCCCAGGCCATCAGCAGGGTTTTAAAAATGCAAATGGAACTGGGCCTTTGAAATATGCCTGCCATAAAGTGGAGCTGGTGGTGGCAGCAGTTGCTGGCGCGGGTGTGGAAAGTCATGACAGTCCTCCTCCTGGGGCCTCATCCTCAGGCTTCCTTCCCTCCACTCTGCACTCTGCCTGCAGGATGCCTGTTTGCAGGGGGCTGGGAATGCTGGACTCTGAGATTCCTGCCCAACCTCAGGGTGCACACCCTCTGAAGTCACATTTACCTTTCAGGTGTTAAAGATGATTCTGGTGCCAAATGATCTGCCTAAAAGGCTAAACTAAAAGGCTGCAGAGCGTGAGATTCTACATGCCCCCTGGACCCCACTCCAGTGCTGTCTGGGTGGAAGTTCTTCCTGGGTCTGATTTAAATGCCTCTTGGTGCCGATAAGCGGCTTGCCTAATACTCTGTCTTCACAACTAATTGAACAGCCTTCTTTTATAAGGGGTTTGAGCTATAAAATACTGCCTTTTCCTTAGCTCTCATCTCTTTATTTCTATTTTTGCTTCAGTTATGTCCAAGGCAGGGCCTCTGAGCCCAGCCTTTGATTCTACCACTCCCAGCAGAGCTGTATTTCTGTTCTACTCCTTACCAGCTATGCGACCTTGGGAAAGCCACATCACCTTGCTGAGCCCCAGTCATCCCATCTATAAAATGGGGGTGATAAAATTACCCACCCCATAGCAGTGGTTCTGAACAGTTTACTAAATGAGATCCTCTCAGTGCCCAAACAGCATTTAGCACAGTGCATGGCGCAAACCTTACTATTATTACCTGGGCAAGAGATGATCTAGAAGTAACTGTAACAGCTCTAGTTTCTTTTTCCCACTCTTGAGAGTGGGACTGTCTATAAAGCAAGCCCTCCCCCCAGATGATCAAGCAGCTGAAGGGACCAGTATATAGGGACGGTGGGAGGTGTTTATCTTTAAAAATGGGTAGATGAAGACAGTTGTTCCATTGTCTCAGCATCAGTGAATAGAGTAATTAACATTTGTAAGTTAGTTTCTCTTCAATCTGCTAGCACACTGACCTGGAGCTCTTGGCCCCAACCTCCAATCTCACCTTCTCCAGGAAGCCATTGGGTAGAGGCAAGTGAACTGGGGTGTGCTGGAAAAAGCTCTAGATTTAAGAAACTGAGTTTGATTTTCCTATGTGTCTCTTATTAACTGTAGGACCTTAGGCAAGTCACTTCATTTCTCTGAGATTCAATTTCCTCAACTGCAAAATGGGAGTATAATGACCTCTGCCTGTGATACACCTGCAAGTATCTTTTCAACTGAGATAGAGCACAGACCTATAGGTAATAATTTGATAATTGGTCATGATATAGTTATATATTTATAATGTTATAGTTATATGGAGTTAGATGTATGATAGATACAACGGTCAACCCCTGCTTCCATGACTTTCAGGGCTGATTGCACTTCATGTGATATAATGGATACAAAAGAGCTCATTAGTCTTACCCTAGTTCATGGTGAATGAATTTCTGATTCAAGATCATGGGGCAAATGAGTGGAAGAGCTGGGGTTGGATCCAGGCCTCCCATGTTTTAGTCCTGAGCTTCTCCCAAGGCATCATCTTTTCTCTCCTCAGCCCCCTTCTCCCCAGAGCTCTGTTCAGGAGGTGAGTATGAGTTTATGGGGAAAGAAGATAAAGGAGACAAGAGAAGACAGAAAGGTCTGGGGAGAGGTGATAGGGCCAGACTGGGGTGGGGCACTGCAGGCAGGGCCTGGGGAAGGCTGGACAGATGGTAACCCTCCACTCCTGCCTCCTCCAGAATTCTGCAAGCCACAGGCCTTTAACACTCCCTTACAGCCTTGCCTGCCTCCTCCAAGGAAGCAGACAGCCTGTACCAGAGTGAATACAATCCAAGTTATTAATTGCCTGCAACAATTAGCCCCAACGCCTGGGCCTGCAGTTACCCAGGCTCTGAAAGAGGAAGCCAATTATAGCTTCATCACTATTCACACTTTTACATGATCCTCCCCCAACATGATAGTCCCCTCATCCCCCATCCATGTTTCTATGGACCTTTTGCTCTGGCCCCAGCATCTGGAGAAAACCAAAGAATTGCTAAGGCCTTCAAGAGTGAACGTCATTGAGGGAATAGACCCTGAGGGGCATTGCACAAAGCAGGGCCAAAGCACTGGCAGTGAGCAACAGGACCCCGCCAAAGATCTGAACAGTGTGTCATTAGCCAAAGACTGTCCTGTTGTGTGGGAGGGGCTATACCCTGCAAGCTGAGGGTTTTAAGGAAATTGCCTGGGGGTCTTATTGTTAGTACTGGCTAGAAACAGGGAGATCAGAAATATCCAAAAGGTTCTGGTTTTCATTTCAGTTTGGTCACACAGTAGCTCTGTGGCTTTGGGAAAGTCCCTTCATATCTCTGAGCTCATTTCCTTACCTATAAGGTGGGGACAGTGGCTACACATCCCCAGGGAGGGAGGTTCAGGGAGGTGCTGTGTGGAAGCACACAGCAGTACAGAGTGAGCTGGAAATAAATAGTAGCTATTGTGTTCTGGGTGGAAAGAGATTTCATATATGGAAAAGAAGGAGATTCCATGCTGCCTGTGGGTCCCCTTTCCCTTGTCAGGGACGTGCAAATGTGGGGCAATGGGGAATGAGGGAGATGGGGAGTTGGAAGACATGGATGCTGACTCCAGGTTTCTTCTAACTTACATTGTGGTCTTGGTGCCCTTTCCACTCTGGCCTCTTGTTCCAACCTGACATATGTAGGCATGTGGCTAGATGAGCTCTAGAGTCCCTCTAACAGGACAGTGCAGGCAGACGGAATGAGTTTAGAGTGGGTAGGAGGCCATGAGGCATATAGAATCCCCAGTTTTTCAGAGGGTGAACGGTAACAGTGGTAGCCGAACTGCCAAAAGAACATGAAGCCAGATGCATAAATAGTTAAACCTAGAGTCATGAGTCTGTTGGTAATGCACCAGTAAGAGAAACCACATATCTTTTATCAAGAAGGGAATTAAGATCATCATCTGGTTCAGAATTTCTGAGAGAGGTTGGGCAGAAGTCACCAGCACAGTCTTGTTCGCGAGGATATTTAGGACCATGGATAGTGGGCAACACTGGCCTTCAAACACCTGGGCCCTGGTCCAAGTGAGGGCAAACGGACGAGGGGCTTGGACTTGGCTAGTGAGTTGGATCCTTAGAGATGGTGTGAAGCGCGGTGAGAACAATGCTGAGGTTCAAGAATAGCTATATAATCAAATACAACTGCTGGGGTGTTCTCTGAGTACCTGGTGGGGCTGCCCAAGCATTAAAGGGTAGGGTCATGTACAGGGCCTGTCTCTCAGTCCCTCTCCAGCAATACCTAAGGTTCCTGGTGTAACTTTATGTGTGTGAGCTTTTCCATGAGTCAGCACAGAACCATAGTCCCATCTCCCCACCTTTCCCTGACCCTTTTTCCCTCTGGTCTCAGTTTCCTGGCACAAGTTGGCCAGCACCTCCCCTTGCCCCAGTCAGCCTGGCTGGCCCACTGGCGCCAGGAGCCAGGCCAACTTTAAACCCTGACCAGCAGGCTCCATCTGGGCCTCTGCAGTGACAGCAAGAAAGAGCTTTTCTGGCACTTTCCCAGTCAGGAATCTTGTGGCTCCAATTGGCTGCTCCAAAGCCAGCTCCTATTTCAGCACATCTATAGTGTAGTCAGGGTGCGGAATGCTCTTTGCCAGAGAAGTCTGTGTCCAGGGCCCCTGAGGTGGAGTGAAGATCATCTATGCCCAGGCAGTCAAAATACCTTATAGGCAGCAAGGGATGCTACTAACATCAGCACCAACAATGATTAATGGTCACTATGTGCTGAGTGCCAGGCCCATAGCATACATTACTTCACTGAAACTCACAGCCACCGCAGGAGGTGAGTCTTCACATTTCTCATTTCCGGGTGAGGAAACTGGGGCTCAGATAGTAAGTTGCTTCAGGTCACAGAACAGGTAAATACTGAGGACCCAACCCAGGGAGTTTGATTCTATGGCCCAACTTCCTTACCACATTATTATTCCTATTTTACAGATGGAGAAACTGAGAGTCAGAGAGCTTAAGGGACTTTGGTTCAGGTCACAGAACGAGTCAGTGATGGAGAAGATTGGAACCAAGAGTTGCCTGATATCAGAGATACCATGTTCATCTGTTCCACTCTTCTGCTCCCCAGTGAACTAGATCCCTGCTGGGCGCCTGCTCTCTGTGCCCTCCACTGTAGCACTCAGGTCTCATCCTAGGTCTAAAACACAACTAAACTAATCTTCTTATTCATTCTCAGGGAAGTCACTGCCTTTCTCTGAACCCCCAATCTATCAAGGAAGCATTTTAAGACAGAGCTTACATTCCAATTTAAGAATTGCTTTGTCTGACGAAATTCTCCCCAGGAAATTAGAAGGGCGAGCCTGCAGAGGGGCAGGACAGTCCCCAGGACCCAGGAGGGCGGAGTCAGGCCCATGCTTTCCAGGAAAAGATGCTGGGCCCAGGGCTGCTGGCTGTGGACACACCACGGAATTGGCATCCCCTGACACAACACGCCAGGTCATTTCCTAGCTTCTCATTTATCAGTGGGGTGACTGAGGCCCAAGGCAGGTGATTGCAGTGGTGTGATTACCTCCTAACAGCGCTGTCCTTTTGGTCAGCCCCCAAGGCCTCTGTGTCCTTCATGACACCTCTGGGTCCTCATTGTGCAGTTGGGCACGTCTGGGGACAGCTGTTCTCTCCAGCATCCAGGGCCACGTCTGGCAGATGTGGCAGCAGGCTGCAGGAGGAATGCCTGAGTAGTCTCAATGACCATGTGGGGGAGCAGCCTGGGCTGGCGCGGTTGGCTGTGCCTGGGGAGCTGGGCTGGCAGCACGCCCCCCCTGCCCTCCCCCTCCCCCTCCCCTCCTCCTCCTCGATTTCTTTCCTCTCTCTCCCTCCTTGCTTCCAGACCCCTCACCTTTCCCCCTTCACACTTATTCTTGCCCTTGATAATGACCCCAGTAAACATTTAATGAGCACTTACTGTGTGACAAGCCCTGTACCACGTGTTTTACATGCACAATTCACTTTAATCTTTACAGCAGCCCTTGGAGAATAATCATCTCCCTTTTATTGATAAGAAAAACACAGCTTAGTGAAGTCAGTTTTTGTAAGGCCCCAGCTGACTTTCTGAGCCCACAATCTGCAGTCTGGGGACATAGCACCTTGCCACGTGTGGCCAAGAAGGCCAGAGGTGATGTAATCTGTACTCTTCCGGCCTTGGATGGATTGTTTGGCAGATGCTTGTTTTTCTTTAAAACTCTAAGTTGAGTTCATTTCCCTATCCTAAATTGTTACACTCTCTGTACCTTCTAATCCTTTCATTCCCACTGTGTGTACAGGCAGCCCAGAGCCAGCTGAAGCTCATCTGGTTTGCTAAATCAGGAAAATGGAACCAGATCATTACAGGTGGGACCAAGCGTTACTGGACCAGTGAAGAGGACTTCCCTTCCTCCCCTGGGGATTTCGTGGAACCTGTGGTGCAGGTGGCTAAGAGCATGGAGTTTGGAGTCAGACAGACTTGAGCTCACTTAATAGCTAGATTACTGACTGGCCAGGCGATGTTGGTCAACCCTCAACCCTCAAGGACTCAGCCCTCTGAACCTCAGTTTCTTTATTTATAAAATGGAAGCAACACTCCTCCCAAGAAGTGGTTGTAAGGATCGATAAGGTAGCGTCTGTGGTATGTCTGGCACAGAGCGTCTTGGGCAATGTCCATGCCTCGCTCCATCTCACCGTGCATCAAGAGAAGTTAGTAAAACACACTCCCTCTAGCCCATGGAGGTCTCCCGAGGACACATTTCCCAGGAATTGTTTGTTCTTCCAAATATTTTGTGGTAGGATTTAAATAAGGTAATAGCCAACATTTTTGTATGTGTCCTGTGTGTGATTTGGTGAATTGCTCATATCTTCTCAAATAGAGCCTATGGTACAAGCTCTGGAACAGGATGATGTGGGTTCAAAAGCTCCGCCACTTACTAACTGTGTGGCTTTGGGAAATTCACCTAACCTTTCTGCGCTCCAGTTCCCTCAGGAGTAAAGAGGACTTTTAGCAGTGCCTCCTTCCTAAGGCCATGCTGAGGAGTTAGGTGTGTGTGGAAAGTACTGAGCTCAGTAAATGTCGGCTATCTATCATTATTTAATCTCTTCACAACAATTGCACAAAGCAGATATTATAGTTCTTGTTTTACAAAAGAGGTAACGGAGAGGTGAAGTCACTAGCCCAAGGTCACATAGCTAGTAAATGGCAGAGGCAGGATTTGAACTCAGGTCTGACTGATGCCCAGGCCTAGGGGTTTCCCACTGCAGCCACCTGTCTGTGAATTAAGAGAGCCTGTGTCTCTTAGAGCCTGTGTCCTTCTGGGGCTCAGTCAGCCCCCCATCCAGTCAGCCATGACTGAGGTGAGCTCACCTCCCCACCCTCTTGCTTCCTCTAGTCTTAGCTGGAAACCTGTCCTTTCCCACTCAATCATTTATTTCAAAGACTCCTCTTTAACCCCACAAATTCTCTGAATCTTCCCACCCCCAAACCTTGCTTGCTTTGCAGGGATCCCAGGGCCTGGGCACCTAGAGAGGCCCCGGTCCCAGACCCTGCTGTCCCCGGGCCTGGTGTGAGGTGCTGGGGGATGCCAGGGAGCCCCCGAGGCTCGCGCTGTTCCCTGCAGGAGGGTCTGCTGCTCTGAGAGCTCCGGGTCCGCGCCCTCCGCTGCCTGGAGGACATAGTCCTGGCTCTGAGTGCGGCACTCGAAGCCCTTTCCTCCTCCACGGCCTCTCTCCAGCCCCACCCCCTGCAGTGCTGACTCAGTTCCTCCTGAAGGGCTAGCGCACCATCGCTCAGGAACACTAGGCTCTTTTCTGCCTCACGTCACTCCATCTGCTTGAAATACTCTCTTTTCTTCTCTACCAGCTGAAAGATTACTCATCCTTAAGGTCCAACTCGTCCCTTCCACGATGGAGCCTCCCCCCTCCCATCCCCACTCTTTTCCCCAGAGAGTCTCAACTCTCTCTCCTCTTTGCTCCTAGAACAATTTCACACATCTATTTCTGCATTTATCACTGTCTGCCTTGTTTTCTATATAGAGTCTGGTGTGTGAGGGCACATGAAGACTCCGTAAGGGGGGCCATTTCCCAGGCAAGGACTTGAGGCAGGTGGGGGCCGATGGTGAGCAACAGCAGAGCCAGCACTTCCGCGACTGTCTTCTCCAGGACCAGGGCACTGAGGTCAGAGAGCGGGGTCAGACGTTACTCTTCTCAGGTTTTTTAGACAGGGGACAACTGAGGCTCACTGAAGGAATGACTTTCCCGTGATCGTACAGCACGTGCAGGGGATCTTTAGAACTGGGCTTGCAGCTCCTGAGCTGTGGGGTCCCCCGTGTCCCAGTTACAGGGCTGGGCTGATGCACGCACTCTGTGTCACCCAGAGCCTCCAATCCTCCTTGCTACCTTTCTCGGTCAGCTTTTGCCACAATAATGCTGCATAACACACAACTTTGAAATTTCAGTGGCATTTCATATTAACACTTGGGTTTTGCTCACAGGTTTAGAAGCTGACTGGAGAGCTCTGCTTCAGGTTGTGGGCCAGCTAGTGCCTGCTCCATATGTCATGTAGGGGACATAGCTACCCTGGGTAGGTCCCTTTTCTGGCTGTGGCAGGAGTGTGAGATGACAAGCACAACCACATAAACACATCTCGAGGCTCTTCTCTTATTGTATCTGCCACCATCCCACTGGCCAGAGCAAGTCACCTGGACAAGCCCAACTCAAGTGGTGAGTGGTAGGCTCAGCTCCCCATGTAGCCATGGCAAGGGTGTGAATGCAAAATACCACTGCAGGTGTTTCACAGGAGTGAAGGACTGAGACCAATAATTCAATCTTCTATGCTGTGTTTATGCCCCCACTTCCCCCTCTTACAGATTAAAATGGGGAGCTGACTGCCCGTGAAATCCACTAGACAGCTTTGTTCTCTGCAGCCACTACCCACAGAGCCTTTAAGTCACTCTCCACCTTCCCCACCAGAAACTTAGCCATGCTAATTGCAAAGTAATAGAGAAGAAAGGGAAAGAGAATACTCAGGCTCCAAGAGTATGTAAACGAAGAGGAAGGAGGCCCATAGTTTGTGTAACTCTGGAAGGGTGGAGAGTAGGGGAGACTTACCCTCACACACACCTTCTAACACTACCCATTGCACCAAGTCTGAAAGGTGAGCTTCAGGGACCCCTCAAAGCTTTGAATCAAGTCCTCATAGGATCACTCATCTGTATGGCGTCAGAACCTCAGTGTGGGGACACTTTTTATTTTTGTCTTCTTGCATCTATTCCCCATTCTTCTCATAGGAGCCCACCAAGTTCCAATGCTGAACCACTATTCCCCTTCAGCCATGTGATTTGGGTGGGGGCATGTGATTCATATAACCCAGGCAGGCCTAAGCCAATCAGAGTACCCCATCATCTCCTTGGCTACAGTGATTGGCCCACGGCAATCTAGGACTCTTGGCAGACCCAAGCCAACGGGAATTCAGTCCTGAACTTTGAGTCAAATTGCTGGGCTTGATATAAGGAGTTAGAAGAAGCCAGGAAGAGGCTCTGTTTTTCCTAACAGCACTTGAATCTAAGACAAGATAGGCTTTGTGTTACCAGCAGCCATCATGCCACCATGTTAATTCCAAGAATTAAGTGTGCCAACCTCACCATGAATTAAGGGGCAGAGAGAAACTTGACTTAACCTCCTGGATCAAGCTGTGCCTGAAGTCAAGCTCTACTTTTGGACTTCTCAGCTATGGGATCAGGTGGAACGGTTTTTCCGTTACTTGCAACTGAAAGAGTCCTGAGTAAAAACTTGGAATCCTATAATCACAGAGTTTTGGACACTTAGAGCCAAGTGTGCTTAGATCATAAATTTGTTGAATCTCAGAGAGTTGAAGTTCTTAGAGATTAAGCCTGACTGAGAGGAACATGGGGAGGGGCCCAAAGCGATGGCTGTGGAGGGGGAAGGAACCGCGCTGGTGCTGGCACATGTACCCTGTATGAGGAGCTCCTGCAACACCAAGAACTAGGCTGCAGATGGGCCTGGCTGAGCCAGGTGCAATGAGAGGCGGAAGCCCATTTCCTGGTCTTCGCAATGGCACCCACCTGTAGCCCTTCACGGCTGCATTTCTACATGGCACACTCTCTTCATTTCATCCAAAGAGGGCACAGGGTCTGACTGGCTTGGGACAATGTTGCTGAAAAGAGTGCTGCAAACGAGAGTCTGGAAGGTATGAGTCAGGCTCAGAGAGAGAGGTGGACAGTGAGGATACCCCTTCAAGGGCAGCATTTGGCCAGGAGAGAAGGCTGCCCCAGCCTGGGCTCCTCTGAGTCAGACACCTGGCCCGGTGTGCCAACCTCCAGGTTGGCATCGGTGCCCACTCCTGCTAGTTGACCTTTCTGGGCAGATATTGCAGGAAAGGGAGTGAAGGCTCACACCTCACTCTGGCTTCCCCACCTGCTGAGACAATCTTCAAATGGGCCACTTCCCTCAGCCGCGGCTGGGGCTGCCACTGGCTTTGTCCTCTCTGGCCCATGGGGGGTTCTGCCTGGCTGCAGTGCCTGGACCCAGCTTCACCTCTGCCTGGCCACTCTTTCTCAGAGGGCAGATGGCCCTCTTGCTCTGCAGGGGATTTCTGAGTATAATAGACTTGGGTTCTAGTTCCGCATCCTCCAGGGACTTGCTACTTGCACATCTTGGCCTCAGTTTGTCCACCTGGAAGCCGGAGGCCTCCCCAGTAATGATAAGCCTCACCCTGATGAAATAGGTCATACCATTCCCATTCTTCAGGCAAGGAAAACAAGGCTCTGAGAGGTACTGGCTTCATTCATTCAGCAGCATTTAGTTAACAAATACTGACCGAGCACAACCTTCTTGCCACGCACTGTACTAGGCCCCAAGGACACTAAGGTGACTAAAACAAGTCCCGAGCCACAAGCTGCTCAGTTGGAGTGGGTAACAGATTTGCTAAAGGTCATAGAGCATACAGTAGGTGCTCAATCAATGCATTATTGGCTGAAAGACTTTATGGGCAACTGACAAGGAGGAATTGTGGGCCCAAAGACAGCAGGATACAAAGGCTGCATTGGGGGAAAGGGAGATGTCAATTTCCAGCCTCAAGGCTAAGTTTGCAAACAAAAAATCTATCATATCTGACATTGTTTGCTAAAGACCAGAATGGAGATAGAAGAAAAGAGTGATGGTGGATGGCGTGCTTGGCTCCTGCTTGACAGAGCAGCTTGAGGTTTGCAGGGGCAGGGCTTGGGCAATGAGCTATGGAATGGTCCCCGGATCTACCCAGTCAGGGCTGCAGAGAGGATGAAAACAGTGAAATCAGGATGGCATGCTGATTAATACAGGTTTGCAAATATGAGGATGAACTCTTAAATGCTTGCTTAAAGTATCTTGAAATGTGCCCAGCCTCAAACGATAACAACAGGTTCTCTCTCTCCTCTGGACCTTGCTTCTCAAAGCATAGTCCATGGACCAGCAGCATTGACAGCACCTGGGCATTTGCTAAAAATGCACTCTCAGTCCCATCCCAGATCTGCTGAATATGAATTTGCATTTTCACTCAAGGTTCCCCCACTGTTTCAAAGACTAGCTGGATGCTAGAATCACCCAGGGAGGTCTGGAAAACACTGACCCTGGATCTACCCCCAAAGATTCTGATTGATTGGCCTGGGCTGTGGCCTGGACAGCAGGTCTTTATTGAGACATAAATTGACATGTTGTGTAAATTGACATAATTGACATAGAGCGTAAATTCAAGGTATAATGTGTCGATTTGGTAGACTTATATCTATTGCAAAGTGACCACCGTAACATCAGCTAACACCTCCAACCCATCACATAGTTACCATTTCTTTTCCAGCAGGATTTTTCAATGTCCGGAAAGTGATCGAAAAGTGCAACTGAGGTTGATTGAAAAGACCACTGCTTTAACTTGACAGAGTAGTCCCAAACTTGACCTCCTATGCCCTTCACTACAACCCTAGGAGATCAGAAGGGAATGGTTATCCCCACTTTTCAGAAATGGGATGATCCTCACTTTCCAGCCTAGTAGGTTGGTGTACAACAGTGGTTCCCAAAATAAAGTTTCCAGACCAGCATCGTCAGTATCACATGCAAGCTTTCCTTTAGAAATGCAAACTTCAGAATCAGAAGCTCTGGTGGTGGAGGCCAGGAATCTGTTTTCATAGGCTTCTCCAGCTGATTCTGATGCAGGCTGAGGTTTGCGACCCAGCATCTCTCCCTGGCTCTGTGTGTCCTTGTCAGGTGAATTTCCTCCTGGAGGCTTCAGTATCCACAGGTGTAAATGAGGGGGGTGGCCCAGATCAGGGCTGCCACCCTCCCATAGTGTTCCCCTGGCAGACATTGCTGATCCATCACGGCACTCCTGTCCCCAGGCCCCCAGGCAGAGCCAAGAGTGCTTCTCAGCACAGGTCCCCAGGCAGTGAGGCATCCTCGGCAGTCAGGGTTGGCACTGGAATTAAACTCTCTTGATCATCCCAGATGCCAGCTGGCCTCTGAGGACCCCCTAACTCTGTTGTTGGCAGGTGCAGATCTCAGACCTTGGAATCCAGTGCTTTTTCTTCCTCCTCCTCAGGCTCTGAGAAATGGAGAAGCTGGTGTGTATATGCCTTGCCCACGGGTTTCAGCCCCAGGCAAGTTCACTGTGGATTCACTGAGACTGAAAAATGACAATGGAATATTCTTGCGGTGAAAGTTTATACCCAACTCTATTCCTATGGTGGCCTGTCAATCACTAGAATCCCATCCACTCAGAGCGAGTCTGCACGCAGCAAGCCAGTCTCTGCCTCTGGGCCTCTCTGCCCCTGCAGCCGTCTCAGTTTCTGTCATCTGCACTGCCACCACTCCAGTCTGCTCTCCTGTAGCCTTGCAGCCCTGCAGCCATGCAGCAGCCATGCAGCCCTGTCATTGTGTCACCCAGAGCACTGGGCAGAGTTCTTTTTATGGAGTCAATAGCAATGTATTGCCCACACATGTGTAGGTGTAGTGAGCTAGCCGACCAGGGCCAGGTGAGAATCCTGGCCACAGGAACCTTCACTTTATCCACAGTCCACATGGGCTGGGAAGATGTGCAGGAGACCTGTGCCCCTTCATGTCCTTCACCCCTGCACCGTTTGCAAGGCCTATTCGCACCCCCTGAGGCGCTCTTTTTGTCTCCTCCTCTGGACTAATCTTAATGCACCAACTCAAATGTCACCTTCTCTGTGAAGCCTCCCAGTGCCTCCAAATAGGGACAAAACAACTTCCTTGGAGATGGGAGCGCTTCTTATCAGCATTATGCATTTCTGTTGTCATCTGCCTCCCCCAGGAGACTGTGGCTCCTGAAGATCAGGGGCCATCAGGATCCCCAACACCAAGCCCTGGGCTTGTAGGGATAAGTGGTCAAGACAAATCTATTGAATTAGGCATCCAGGTTCCCAGTGTTGGGGGTCAAGGTGTCATGGGCCTATTGCCCTCCTGCTCATGGCACCTTCCATGACTCATTTAATAGTATTTTGGCCAACTTCCCCCTTGCCAATCCTCTATCACTTAAGAGTCCAGCAGTGCCCTGGCATGATGCTGAGAGGTGCAGAGTCTGGGAGCTGCCAGGGTGCTCTGCACAGCCCATCCGGCCTGGCTCCTTTCCAGGGGGAAGCAGGTAGGCAGCCCTGGCATACCTGCCGACTCCAGCAAGGAGCTACTGGACAGGTAGGGAGGCGGCGACTGCACTCAGATTACTGACCCCAGAGAGCTGGGGAAGGAGGCCCGAGAACTGTCCTCATGCTCACATGTGCAGCCGAGGTCCAAGGACCTGCCCTCTCCTGGCTCACCTGCATGTTGACACTGGCATATGTTGACCATGGCTGTGTGCCACATCTTGTGTGAGGGCAATGTGCATTGAGCATCTACCATGTGCTGGTTCTGGAGTGAGGGGAATGTATCTAACATACCTACTGTGTACCAAGTCCTGTAAGAGGGAAGCGTGCCTACTCCTAAGCCTTGGTTGCTGGGAGGGGGATGTGGACTGAGCACCTACCTGTACCAAGCCCTGTGTGAGGAGCCTCACACACAATCAGAGTCCAGGCAGCTGCAAGAATTGGGCTTCCACTCCTAGGCCTGCCTGCCTGCAGGAATCTAGCTCCTCCTCATCCACGGCCCAGCCCAAATGCCCTCTCCGGCTGGCATGCTATGGGCATGCTATGGGAATGTCATCTCCCACTGGAGGCCTTTCTCTCTGTCCAGCAGAGCACTCGGCTCTTTCCTCTGGTGCCCCTTGACGGCATGGCATGGCAATCCTTGCCTCCTCTGCTGGGACTACTGATGAGCAGGCTGCCATGTGTTCCACCCTCCCCCGGGCCAGACACGACACTGAGCCTTGCTGTGCATTCTCTCAGCCCCCACAACTCAGATCCTAGGTAAGCACTCTTGTCACCCACTTTATAGCTGAGGAAACTGAGGGGCTTGGCCAAAGCCACACAGCCAGCGAATGACAGAGCCAGAGCTTGACCCTCAGCCTGGCTGTTCCCAAGGCCATCGGGTGAATGATCCAGCCTGATGCCTGGGCCCCTGGGCATGGCTGTGCCAGAGGATATTCACAGCGCCTTAACAGCAGTGAACCGAAGCGTTGGTCCTGGTTTGGCTGCCCATCACCCCACGGCCCACTGCCACCTGCCTTAGCATGCAGAGCCCCCTCCGCTAGAGCTCACCCCGACTCAGGAGGTTGTATTCCCAAGTGGGGACATGTGCTGACGTTTCTGGGGAGAAAATACCAATCTGGAGAGTTGGGCTTTCCCCTCCCTCTGGGAATTTGCACATGGCAGTTACCCATGATGCTCTCCCTTCAATTCACAAAATAACTGCTGAGCAGATTGCTCCGGAAGAATTCCTGGATTATGGAGTCATGATTATAAATGGCTGTTTATCTGTGTTTTGCTTAATTTCTTTAAAAAATTTGTTAAAATGTAAGTGAGTGAGTGAAAGGCAAAGGAAATGGAAGCTGCGTGCATCACCCCACAGAGGATGGGACAGAGCACCAGAGGGGAGGAGCCTGGGGAGGTGCAGTGGCCGCCAGCAGCTGCCTTCTGGCTTTCTGGGCCTGCTCCTACTTGTCTGCCACAATTTCCCTCATTGTCTTCCCCACTGCACACATGAGGACAGGAGTCCTAGAGAGGTCAAGTGGCTGCACCAGGGTCACACAGCCGGTGTGTGGCAGGGCTGGGATGGAAACACCAGTTGGTCTGACCCCAGAGCCAAGCTCTCCTCCTTCCGTGGCAAATCGGAGCAGTTTTCCGCTGCCATGCTCACTGAATGGCTGCCCTGGTGTGATGAAGGACACAGAGCCCAGCTGGTTAGGATCCAGCCCTGGAGATCCAGCCCCATGTGCCGTGGACAGGCGTCAGAACTGGGTGGGGAGGTGCAGGGGGTCACAGTCCTCACCAGCCCCCAGAGAGCTCACAGTCTCAGGGACAAGATGAAGAGGCCCTGCATGGCGATGTGCAAGAAGAGCACCTTCTCAGACCAGGGACTCGTCTCTGGGTGCTGGCCTCCCACAGCACAGATGCTCTGGGCCTTTCCTTGGACCCTGAAGTACGAGCTCCTGTCTCTGCTGCTCAGCAGCACAGCCCTTCAAGTTAGCGGTAGGGTCCTCCTCATGCCGCTGGATCCGAATCTCCACCCTGGCAATTATCAGTCATTAGACCTCCGGCAAACTGCTTAACCACTCTGAGCTCAGTTTGTTCTTTTGGAAAATGGGCATAACACTAGCACCCACCTAGTAGGGTTACTGTGCAGAATAAATGAGTTAATTCAAATGATGGGCTTAAGACAGTGCTTGGCCTTAGGACTTAATATGGGCTCAGTAAATGCTGATAGTATTGTTCATTCAGTAATTCCTTTACTGGGCACCTGTGTGCTGGGGACGCAGAGGTCAGATCCAGACCGGGCCCCTTGGAGCCTATAAGCTAAGGCCCTGAGGAGGAGTAGCAAATGGGGAATGGCCACCCCGTGGGCTGTGAGGTAAGCACAGGGCACTGAGGGCACCTAGAGCAGAGGGTCAGTAAGAGCTCCTGGGAGAGGTGAGAGCTAAGCTTGATCTTGATAGATGAGGAGTTAT
Organism: Manis javanica; assembly: GCF_040802235.1. NCBI lineage: Eukaryota > Metazoa > Chordata > Mammalia > Pholidota > Manidae > Manis > Manis javanica. Next base: position 8,643,488 of record NC_133159.1, on the reverse strand, counting down.
TCATCAAGGAGTCCACCATGATTGACAATCCTGGTGGACAGGTGGACAGACACGAGTCAGGCATCCAGGCAGCAGGAACAGCACATACGGAGGCCCAGAGGAAAGGATAAGTGTGGGTACATCTAGGGCACTGCAAGCGGCCCTGGATGGCTGGGTATCAGGTGTGTGATGGGCAGTGAAGAGTGATGAGCAGCAAGGGGAGGGGCGAGACTTCCAGGAGCCGAGGGAGCCCCTCTGGTGTGAATGTGTCCCCACAGAGGGGCACCTGTTTGATACCTGTGAATGGACCTTATTTGGAAATGGGATCTTTGCCGATGGAATTAGTTAAGATGAGGTCACAGTGGGGTGGTAGGGAGCCTTAATCTAATATGACCGGTGTCTTTACAAGGAGAGAGATGCAGGGAGAAGACCCGTGAAGCGGGAGCCGCAGACTGAAGTGTGGAGCGTGGGATGCCAAGGATTGCTGGCCCCCACCAGAAGCGGGAAGAGGATGGGAGGGTCTTTCCCTGGAGCGTCCAAGAGAGTGTGGCTCTGCCGACAACGGGACATTGGACTTCCGCCTCCCAGAACTGGGCGAGCTTGCATTTCTGTTTCTTAAAGCTCCCAGCTTGGGATACTTTGTTACGGCAGCTAGAGGAACTGAACTACATATGCTCACCGGTAGAGAGGGTTAATCCCAAAGTGCCCGGCCACCGCTACTTCTCTGAGTCCCCCTTGGCGTCCGCTGCTCAGCAGCACCTCAGCGGGACCTGGCACTCTGCCCCCTGCCTGGTGTGCCCACACCACCTCTGCCCTCACTCACTGGGCCACTTTGTGTCGGGCCTCATGAGCTGCGCCCCTGGCCAGCCAGGCCTGCAGCCACAGCAGCCGAGAGCCGAGATACACAGCCAGCCTTGGGTGGGGTGACAGAGCCCGGCTGGGGTGACAGAGCCCGGCTGGGCTGGCGTGAATCAGGTTCGTCACAAATGGGAAACAAAGGGAAGGGAACAAAGCCCTGGAAGGGGGAGGTAGGCAGGCAGGAGGGGCACCCCGCTGGGAGGGGAGGCCAGCTGGGGGGCGCTACCCTTGGAAAGCCCCATTCATTTCCTGACGTTTGCTCCAGGACCAGGATGGGACAGCCCAGTGCTCTGTTGCAGTTTATCTCAACACCTCAGCTGTGAAGCCTGCTACGTGCCAGCTTCTTGGGCACTTCAGAGATTTGCCAGGCCCAGGATGGGGCAGGAGGCACCTATAGCAGCTTCCGGCCCATCCATTACCCCAGCAAAGGCCCGGCTTTCAGCACCATCCATGGGTGAAATTGTGTTACATTCTGCCTGGTAATGAGGGGTTGTGGGCCTCTGCGTGGAGCCAGAAACTGCTCTGGCCTCCTGCCCCAGCCCGAGTCAGCCCCAGCACAGACTGGCCTAGCCTGAGACGCCAGGGTGGATCGAGGGCGTGGGTGCCAGGATGGGGAGGAGGAGACGGAAGCAGAGGGCCAGCACCACGGAGACCAAGTGGAGCCAGAGCTTGTCGAGCCCCACTGTGTATCCAGCAGACCTGTGATCAGTTTTTGCCGCATCATAATGACAGTGCCTCAGTTTCCTGCTGCTGCTATAACATTAACACAAACCAGGCGGTCTGAGACAACAGAAATTTATTTTCTCACCATTCTAGAGGCTAGAAGTCCAAAATCAAAGTGCAGGCAGAGGCGGCTCCTTCCGAAGGCTCGGAGTGAGAACCTGTTCCAGCCTCTCTCCCACCTTCTGGCGATGGGTGGCCATCCTTGGTGCCCCCGGCTTGGAGATCTTCACTCTAACCTCTGCCCAGTCTCTGCTGAATCTTCACATGACGTTCTCCTTGTGTGTCTGTCTAAATTCCCTCTTCTAAGGATGCCAACCGCTGGGCTAGGCCCACCCAAATCCAGTACGACTTCATTCTAATTTGATTACATTGGCAAAGACCCTATTTCCACATGAAGTCCCATTTACAGGGACCGAGGGTGGGTGGGTGGATGGGGCACAATTCAACCCACAGTCAACATTTCCTGACAGCTTATTTGAGGCCCAGCATTCCACTAGGAGCTACTCGTGCCCTGTCTGATTGGATCTTCTCAACAGAAAGATGAAGTAGTATCTCCGTTCTTTAAAAAATTATTATTGATGAGAAAACTGAGGCTCAGAGACATGTAGCTAAAATGTGGCAGGCCCTACATCCAGATCTGGATCTGTGAACGGGTTGCAAAGAGTCACAGCTGGCGTAGGTAGGTGGAACAGCCAGCAGTGATATGGGGGTGGGCATCCTGAGGGATGGGTACCTGGAGCTCCGAGCACTCGGAAGGGACCTGTGATGCAGATGGAGAGGCCAGGGAGGCTTCCTGGAGGATGTGACCCTGGAGCAGAGAGCGAACAGGGGGTTGTTATTCTACAGGCAGGGAGACTGAGGCCAGAGGAGTAAAGGGAAGGCCCGAGGTCAGGGAATGTTGAGGACAGACCCTGCAAATGAGAGGCAGAGGCTGGCCCCAAGCCCCTGCTGCCTCTCCCTCCCCACTAAAGGGCTCCTGGTCTTACTACAGTTGCCCAGAGGGGGGCCTAGTGGTCTTGGCCAACCCCCAAATGCTTGGGGGGACACGATGGCAGGGCCTGGGGCCCACCTCTGCCACTTCTGAGCTGTTTATCCAGGCTTCTCTCTGAGCCACTTACTGCAACAGCAGCTGACCAGGATCAAATATGATAGAAGTGAAGGTGGCTGGAACCTAAAAGGCATTCAGGAAATGTCACCACTTCCCCTCCACCATGCAAGGTCCGCTCACAAGGACTCCTGTCCTGCCCCTCTCTCCTGTTCCCTCCTGGTCCTCGGCCACACCACCCACCTGCCACTCTCTGCATGTGCCACACTCTGTCCTCTGGACCTTCACACAGGCTGTTCCCTGCCAGGAGTGCCTTCTCCCCAGCCTTGTCCTGTAGGCAGACTCTCCACGAGATGCTGGCTGGGTGACCTTGGAGAAGGACTTCACCTCTCTGGACCTCAGTTTCTGTAAAATGGGTGTATACATGTGCCTACATCCCTGGGCTGCCATGAGAAGCGAATGAGATATGTTCCAGAGGCATTCCGCATGGCAGCTGGTTGTGTGCTGGAGGGGATCTTCCCACACACCACCAGGCAATCCTCGAACACCAGCAGGGTGTGGAGAATGCAACTCAATTTCGATGCTACCTGCCCGGAGACAACGCTGGATTCTCCAGGCTAAGGGCTCCGTCCTACAAGACTGCCCTCCATTGCCCAACTCCAGATGCCAGTCACAAACCCCAGGCTGTTCCCTGTGCTTCCAACATCCTGGCTGCAGATGAGAGGTTCCCATGACCTCCCCCTGAGGGTCAATCAGTTTGCTAGAGCAGCTCACAGAACGCAGGAAAACACTTGTTTTCCGGTATAATAAAGGCTACAAGTTAACAGCCAGATGAAGAGACAGAGGGCAAGGTTCCAAATAAAGGAGATTCTATCCTTGTGGAGCTCAGGGCCTGGCTCCCTGGCCTGTGGGTGCGCTCTGGCTCCCCAAGCGTGAAGTTCTCCCCCACTGAGAAGCAGGATCCCCGAGAGCAGAGAATGACAAGCTCTTCTCATGGGTTTGTGCAAAGACTTCATTGATAGTCACAATTGACTAAATTATTGGCCATTGGCTGATTTTGACCCCCAGCCCTGCCCTTGGGTGGGGGTGGGATCAAAAGTCTCCCATTAATGTGACCAGACACCCATTTCACCTTTAAGGCTCTGCAGTGTTTTCAGGAACTGTGGAAGAAGGCCAATACCTGGGAAATAGATATTTGGTCATCTGAATGACAAAATATGTATTTCTTATGACTCGTTATATTGCCCTGGTGTTACTATTATTAGCTGGAGAAGGAGAAGGTGGCAGTTTCCATTTCAGTGACTTCGAGGATGCTGGTGGCCCCACATACACAAACAGGGGGTACAGAAGGGAGGGACAGGGGGCAATCAGGAGGACAGGACTTCGGAGCTGACTTCAGATGCAGAATTTGGGGATAGGAGCCAAGGGACCCTGCCTCTTGATGGCACCAACCATTTGTTTTCCCAGTCGCACCCCCGGGCCCTGCTGGCATTGGCGGCTCTGCGTCCGTCCGGCACAGCCTGCTGGCCTCCTGCAGACATCCGGCCATGTGCAGGAGGCCTGCTTAACTCACTCTGCAGGACCCATCTTCGTCACTCCTCTTCTGGGAGGACAGTGCTGACCTTTCTCCTTCCCTCCCCGCTCTCCTTCCACTTTGCCTAAGACTCCCTGCATCTCCTTGCATGGGCCAGCCTTCAGGCTATAAGCTCCTGCAGAGCATGACCCTTCGGCCTAGCCCAGGAAGCATTTCTCAATGAGCCAACGTGAAGAAAGGACAGAGTTACTCCCAACAGACCCTGCATGAGGCCCACACCTTCTCTGGCCACTCCTGCCTCCCCTTCCTAGCAGGTACAGCCCAGCTCACACCTACATGGGAGGGCACCCCAGGGGTGGGGCAGGAGGGTTCAGGAGCTGCTCTGCCCATCCCACCAGCAGAGAGACCCTGGCCCAGAATGCCAGCTCCACTGGGCCCCCGTCACTGGGACCCTGCCATCTGCACCCTGCCTCTTCCTGCAGCCCCAGAGAGGAGACCTGACAGTCTGTGGAGGGGAGGGTTGTGGGGGACACTGACCTGGTTGGTCACAGGAAATGCAGTCTTTGCCAGGGGAAAGGGTAACAGCATTTCTCCCAGATTCCCTGTGTCCTCACCCACTGGGCAGGCTCTCCATCTTCCAGGGCCCCTGGTATTTAAGGAAATTAAGGTCAGATCTGGCTGCTAAATATTTGTCTAAGCTGAATGGAAAATGGAGCCAGAGAAGAAGGCCTTCAATTTTATGAGCAAATAAATCATATGAGGGAAAGTGGGTTGGGAAGATGGAAGCAGCGCGGGACACACAATTATTTAGAGTAGAAAGTGTCCCCCAAAGTCTGGGGGGCTGTCCACATTCCCCATTTTCAAAAGTGTGGCTCCTTCATTCTGCTCTGTGGACCAAAGCAGGGGGCAGGTTTCTCGCATGGTCTGCCTTCTTGCCTGGGTTCACAGCAGGCGATTCCAGCCTGCCTTCCCCTGAATGACTGGCACGTCGGGATGCCCTGGGGCAGCAGAGCACAGGAGGCACTCTGGGCTCCACTGGACCCAAGTCTGAATCCCAACCGTATAGTTTAGCAAGTCTCAATCTGCCCGAAGCTCAGTTTTCTTATCTGTAGAATGGGGGTAAGCCAGTAGTGGTCTCATCAAGCTGTGAGCATGTGGAAGGCTCGGCCTGTGCATGGCCCATGAGGATGTTCATGTGGTCAACAGAACAACAGCCTCCAAAGATATCCAGGGTGAGAAGGGCTCAAGCAGCCATTGCTGGCTTTGAACTTGGAAGGAGACTATGAGCAAAGGAATGCAGGCAGCCTAGAAGCTAGAAAAGGCACAAAGATGGGTTCTTCCTCCAGAGCTTCTAGGATGGAATGCAGCCCTGACAACACCTTGATTTTAGCCCAGAGTGACCCATTTCAGACATCTTCCCCCGGAACTGTAAGGTAATAAATTTGTGTTGTTTTAAGCCACTAAATTTATGGTAATTTGTTATAGCAGTAATAGGAACTTAACACAGTATCCAGTGAGCGATCAGTACTATTGCCACTTAGCGCTCATGGCAGAAAAACATGTTGATTCAATGAAAACAAAGCACCCTGGCCTGGGCATCAGGAGTCTTGGATTCCAGTTCGTTTTGCCTCAAACAGACTGCACTACTTGAGGCACCCCCCTCTGCTCTCTGACTGTTTCCTTACCCATGAACTGAAGGATTTGGATTATAAATGATTTTCAAGTTTTTTACCTCGCAATTCTAAACATTTTCTTGTTATAACTGTCTCCTGAAAGGTTCCTGTGCCCCGCTGCTCCATGCCCCTCCTTCCCACCTGCAGTCTGCTTCCTATGCCCAGGCAGGGTTCAGGCTGGGACTGGTGCAGCCCAGGGCCCCTGGAGGAGATAGTTAATAAAGGCGGGAGGTGGAGAATCAATGTGCACTGACATCCCTATGACAGATTGGTGAGACAGACAGATTTAATATCCTGCCGCTTTCTTTCCCCAGCCTGGGGGCTGGAATTGATTAAATAAATTAAAGCTCCACAGCCCAGATGCTCTGGTTAAGGTCATCTGGTCCTCTCGCTGTCAGTGTCCGGCTGCTCGGCTCACTCCGTCCCAGGACTCGCACCACCTGGCAGTCCTGAGGAGCCGGCAAAGACTGGAGTCCTACAAAGCCCAGGCACCTCAACCTCTCCTCGGATCATGCAGGCGTACAGATGGACCCTGGTCAGGTGGGAAGCATGGGATGGGAAGGGTTGGGATGGGAAGGAGGGGGAGGAGAGAGAGAACATGGGAAGCAAAGCTAGGTAGGTAGCCAAGCACAGGTCATATCTAGACGTGAGCTAGACAGGCCTGGTGCCTGCTGTGTATGCCTGGGTGTGCACCCATGCTGGCCGGAGCAGGGCGAGCCCTTGGCCCAGGCTCAGGACAGCAGAGAGTGAAGGGACTTGCCCAAGGGAATCTGTGGCCACATGACCTGAGCCCCATTCCTCCCTCTTGGCCCAGTGAACCCCCACCCCAGCACACCACATCTGCATGCCCTGACTCAGTCAGTCTGCCCCTTTTCCAATTCCTCCTGTGGCAGCGCAGGGAAAGCAGGCTCATCCAAACGCCTCCTAAGCCTGGAGGATTAGGGGATAACTCAGGTGTTAACAGTGACAGTGGAATACATCCTTGGGCTCAGCCAGAGCGATTGGCTGTCTGGGGACCGTCGTGTGCCAGCTCCCCTCCCTGGTGCAGAGCAAGAGCTGCCTAGAAGGCCACCAAACTCAGCAGGGCTGCCCTCCCCTCCTGCTACCCACTGCTTCTGCTCTGAGTATCTCTGCTTTACAGGGACAGGGTGGAGGGATTTAGAGTCTTTTTCCTTCTCAGTGTTCAATGTTTATTACCCCAGTTGAGTCAAGAGCAGACCCCCACATCATAGATGAGGAAACTGAGGCCAGATAAAGGAGGTGGCTTACTCAAGGTCACAGTCGCAGCCTGGACCGGAGCCTGGGATCCCTGGCTGTCCTTGGTATCAAAGCTTGCTCTACATTAGAGGCAGGGCAGAAGGGAAGTCTGGCTAGAGGCTGGGGCCTGGCAGGGGTGACAGTGGGACAAAGGCGGTCTGGGGATATGACGATGAATTTAGCTCTGCACTCTGCAGCAGGCTCTGAGAAGTGGGACAAGGGGTCCCCTGCCCTCCTTCTGTGCCCTGCCAAAGGTGGCACTAGCGTCCTTTAGCCCTGTTGACTGGGAAATGCATTGGCGAATAGAACAGGCTCTGGAGTCAGACCAGCCAGGGTTCAGGTCCCAGCCTTCTCTTGACTATGGGCCTTTGGACAAGTCATTGGCTTCTCAGGGCCTCAGTTTCCCTATCTGTAAAATGGCAATGATGGGGGCACCAGCTGCAGGAGAAATGACCTGTTCAGAGTAAGTGACAGAGCCGACATTAGCTCTCAGGTCTGCCCAGTGCTTGCCCCAGCCTGGGATACCCACGATGTCCGCGGTAGATAATCCTCATGGGGAGCCAACACAGGCCAGGAGCACAGCAGGTGTTTAATAATAAGGGTTAGTCTCGTGCAAATCTGTGGTGGACATACCCTCCCCTCCAGCTTTAATTCATGACTTCATTCAATAGAGTTGGGGATGTTGGTGGAGTCAGCACTTCACAGTTCAGCCCTTCCCTCTTTTATGGGGAATTTGGTCAGCACCCCCACCGACCCCACCAAAACACACTGTCCCCTGCCATGCAGATGTCCCAGCAAGGTGCTTGTGGCTAAGGGTTTGGGCCTCCTGTCTACTGCCTGCTTCTCTTCTTTCACCCACTGCAGCTGCTTTGCTCCAGGGCTTGGCCCCCAGGGTTCTATCTCCACCTTGAGCCTGTCCTTGAGTCTCTGGAGGCCTCAGTTCTCTCCTGCAGCTGGGACTGAGCGCACAGACGCCAACGGCAGCCAGGCATTCAGCGAGTCCCAAGCATGATGTCCACACTTAACCTGCCTGCCAGCTCCGAGGCCGCTCCTAAGCGCAGCCCACAGGGCAGCATCGCCCTCTCCCGTAATTAGTTCTTGCTCCAATTTAAATCCTTCCTGGAGAATGTTAAGCAGGTGCCCTGAGAAAGCATGGATCCTGGGAAGGAGGGCGAACTGGAGCATGTGGTAAGCAGGGCAAGAAGCCTAGGGGTGTGGCTGGAAGACCGATGGGGGGCACTGCAGCTGGGCAGGGGTCCCTGTGTCCTGTGGCTCAGATTCTGCTCTTGAGCCCAGAGCCAAACCCTTTAGCATCCTCCCAGCCCGGCCATTGCGCTTGGCCCATTCCAGCCCTTGCAAAGATCTCCCCTCTGTGCTTCCTTTTTCTCCAAAAGCACCTCCGAAAACAGTTTTCCAGGCATGCAGGCTGAAACCAGCCACCGTTTCAGATAACAACAATGATGACAGGAATAATAATATTGCGGTCCAGAGCACTGGACGGATGAGCAGGCATGGTGCCCAGTGCTCCGCCTTGTCGTCTTATTAAACCCTCTTAGTAGGCGGGAGTCTAGTGCCAGTGTACAGAGGAGGAGACTGAGGCCCAGGAGGAGCAGCGCCTGGGAGGCAGAGGTGGGGATTCACACCCAGGCTGGAGGGGCTCCAAGCGAGTGGCTGCTTCTCTCGGCTCCTCCAGTTCAGCCTTCCTCTCCCTCCTGGTGATGAGGCTCTTCGGCATTCCAACCCCATGATCCTTCCCACTTTCCAGCCTGACCCAGGTTGTCATCATCCTCCAGGGGAAGGGACACGGCTCTGCCTGGTCCTCTGACCTCCTCACTGTCCCCACCTAATCACTACCAGCAGACAGTCTCGTCCTGGTGGAGTAGAAGCCACCCTGGCCAGGGGAGGGAGGGACCCAGTCCCTGCTCCACATCAAGGGAGGGACCCAGTCCCTGCTCCACATCGTTGCCACAGAGCTGGGCCCCCCAGGATAGAAGACTTTGCTCTCTGGGCCTGTCACCCCATTTATACAGAGGAAGAAACTTACACCCCAGCTGCACCTGGTTCGTGGAGGGGGCACTTGTCTCTATTTCACTCAGAAGTGCTCTGTGTGCTGCTGGCGGCCTTGGCCAGCCCTGAGGAGGGTAGGCATGGGAGTCCCCACTTTAGGAAGACGGAGGGGCTCCCTCCTGCTGTTGTGAGGGGCAAGGCACAGGTGGGGCTTGGCAGGAGCTGGAGGCCTCTCAGACGGAAGGCAGCAGCCGGCTTGCTGAGGAGCCCTGCAGCGGTGGCAGCAGATGGCTCAGGCTGTCTCCCCCTTATCATCAGAATACACCCCCAAGGGCTGCCTCCAGCCCCCACATGCAAGAGTGGCTCATTCAGCCCTGCTCAGGAGACCCTGCCAAGATGCCATCCATTGGGCCTTGTCCTGGCTGGCCATGCCACATAGGCTGCTAGCCCAAGGTCAGAAAGTCAGAGGCTGCAGTCAGCAAGCATGGGGCTAGATCCGCCCTCCTCTGCACAGATTGGGACACTGGCTGAGGCCTGGAGGAGCCCAGAGACTCCCTGGGCCTCCCCCAGCTCACACAGCAGCACTTGAAGACCCACGAATGTTTGCCCTGAGTGAAACCCTCCTCTTGAACTCTGACCTCTGCCACTGCAGCCCTGGGCCAGGTGTGCTGTGTGGCCCGGACAGGCAAAAAAGGGATCCCCTTGGAATAACTATTTTTAAAGGACACTTTGTAATCATGTACATGATTTTTTTTTAAATTGAAGTGGTATGGACTTTTTTTAAATTGAAAGAGTTTGGACAGTGAAAATTAAGCTTCTCTTCAACTACCCCTGCTTTCCTTCTTTTTCCTTTACTTTTTAAATCTGGGAAACCACACTTAACATAAAATTTACCATTTTAACCATGTTGAAGTGGCATCAGGTACATTCGTGCTGCTGTGACGCCGTCCCCACCACCCACCTCCAGAGCTTTTTCATCTTCCCGGATAAAACTGCACCCCCACTAAGCACTAGCCCCCAGTCCGCCTCCCGACCCTTCTGCTTTCTGTTTCTGGACTTGCCCCCTTTAGGAACCTCAGGCAAGTGGGCTGGTACAGTGTTCATCCTTCTGTCTCGCTCTTCAGGGAGCCATCCCCCCACCAGCCCCTGCACGCAGCTGTTTGTGTACACAGTACATCTCTCTGTAGGGTAGATTTCTTGAAGCGGAACAGCTGGATCAAAGGGTTTGTGCATTTTTAACCCTGAGAGATGCCTCTAATCACCCTCAGGAGAGGCAGCTTTACCCGCAGTGGATGCTGATTTGAGGGCCAGAGGACTGAGCCAGACACAGCTTCTCCCAGGTCTCCAGTAGCTTCTCCCTGGCTTTGAAGGAGCAGGTGGGAGACTCCCCATCACTCCCCTTCTTGCTGGCGTGGATGCCCCTGGAAGCTCTCTGACTCCTGTCCCGAGGCAGGGAACTGGCCAGGGGAGGCACAGACCCTGTTCCAGTTATTCCTGTTTCTCAGCCTCTGCTACCCCAGGCCTGCAGTCCAGGCCTCTCCACCTGCCAGGGAGGCCTGGCTGAGTTACAGCCCCATCTGTCCCTCGAGTGTATTTGTCCAAGGGAATTTATTTTGAGGTTTTCTTTCCCTGATATAAACAGAAAATTCACAGCCTGCCATTCTCATTCTCTTGTTCTCTGGGGCAAGCTGGGAGTGGAGAGGCATTGCGGGAGGCATGGGGAGACCACCAGAGCGTTGTGGGGCCAGGCATGGGGGTGGGGGTTGTGTACTGTGTTGGGCATAAGGACAGACAGGGCGGGCCCTCCGTTTGGCAGAGACCACCAGCAGTAAATTAAGATCAGCAGCCTCTGCTCATAAAACCCTCCCCACGTGCCCCCCATCTGTATTTATATTTTCTCACTTAACTCTCCCTCAAAATCTGCACCCAAGAAATGACCCCACTTTACAGGGGGGAAACTGAGTCTAACAGTGCCGAGGGGCTCATTACCATCATGCAGCTGGGGAGAGGACAGAGCCGGGGTCCTCGCTCAGGTTTCCTAGCTCTAATGCTCGCTCAGCCCCTCTCCTCCAAGCATGAGAGCACGAGCTTCCAGAACAGAGACCTGAGTTCCACCCGTAGGACTCTTCAGCTCTCCCTCCTCCCCACTCAGACCCTCTTTGCAAGGCCATCCCTGGTTGCAGATGGAAATGGAGAAGTTTCTGGACTGCTTCTGCCCAGGTGTCATGGCTGATCACAACCACTGGCTGTTAGCCAACCCCCTTTTTCCCCCACCTTACCAACATAGTGAACAATGCAGACACCTCGCCTGTCCGGTGGGATCCATCAGTCCAGCAGTAGAAGCATCTGGAAGCCAGTCTGCTCTTCACACTGCACACTTGCCCCGGCCCTTTGCCTCCCACTTCACAATCCCTACACAGACCTATTATCTTTTCTCCAGCCAAACACAAAAAGTTCGAAACACCAATTCCCCCATGAAGAGCCCCCCAAGAGGCTTGGGGGGTCTCCCATGAAGTTGACCCAAGGTCACAGATTGTTGTTAACTTCCCAGAGTATGAGGCATAGGTGCCCAAGTCCTAGTGGGGGAGTATTAGGATCAATCCCCTAGTTGTGGGGATGGTTAGGAGGACGTAGTGGAGCCATTTGCCCCTCATAGGCCTCTCGGAAGGCCCACCTGACCAGTGGGCACTGAGCCCAGCCCTCAGGCCACCTTATGCCTCAGCCCCATAAGCCCCAGGCCCCAGGGATCTGCCCAGCTCCATTTCCTCGAGCTTAATCCTTCAGTCTTACAGGATTCATTGCTGACAATAATTAGGTCTCACAAGGATAAAACTTAAACAAGTCCAAAGCCTTCGGGGATGGTATTAGCATGTTAACTCTGTTTGTGGTTTAAATATTAATGTCAGAGTGTAATTACTACCCCTTCCGTCAAAGGCAGTGGTTTGGAAACAGTTTCAGCCCAGCAAATGGGATCCATCCATCCTGGATGGCAGTGGACATGGGGCAGAGTTTGGCTTTCTTCAGAATTCTGGAGCATTTAGAACCCAGGGCATTTAGAACAATGGTTACAAACTGACAGCCCGTGGGCCAAATCTTCCTGCATCCCTCAATACGTTTAAACAACAAGAATAATCCAGATTTATAGTTTCTCATGAACAACAGAGAAACTTGGCCATGCAGGACCACGACCCCGCACGGGAACCACTGTCCCCACTAACTGGGCATGTGTCTCCAGGTTACTACTCCCTATGGGCCATGCCCGGCCGGCTCTGCCCCCATGCTTCACCTGTCTAGGCCCTGTAGGGGTCTGAGTTTGCAGCTCCTGGTTTGGAATTGGCAGTTTAGAAACGAAGAGGGTTGGAACTGCAGAGCTAAGAACTAAGCCAGGAGCCCAAAGAGGCCAAGCTCTTGATCTTGGAGGCGGGGCACGGCTGGGTAAGGGGAACTTCTGCCTTTCCCTGTCCTGATGGCAGGCAGACCTCCCTGGCAAGGAACACCCAACCCTGCGGGTTTTAGGCCATAACAAAGGTACACTTGTTCCAGCAGTTAAGCCTCACTACCTGAGGCGGCCACCGGAGAGGGCAGGGGCAGGAGTCCTGGATCTTGCTGGGCATTTTCAGGGGCAATTCACTTCTGACTTGATGCTGCCACCATTATCCTGAACCCTCCCTGCCTCCAGCTTGGGGAGAGAGCCGGGAGCTGTGTTCCCTGGATGAGGCAGCTGGGGGGTGACTCAGGACAGGTCCCATGCCCTTCTGAACATCTGCCCCTGGGACAAATGGCCCGCTTGACTCGGTGCCTCCCCACTTCCTGAGAGGTCACTCAGAGGGTGCGGGGGCCCCACTCAATGCTCTCCTGACAGAGGGACCCTCTGTTGTCCAGCACAGCGCGCTGTCTACAGTAGGGACTTCATATGAATATAGTGGAGAAATCTCCAGAGCTGGAGCAAGCAAACAAGCAAATGCCCGCTTCTCCTACCAGCTGGGAGAGCTCCAGAGAGTTACTTAACCTTTCGGAACCGGTTTTCCTGTTCTGAAAATGAGAGAAATGATGCCGGCTTCACAGGGCTGTTGGAAGGAATAAATTGAGCCCCAGGCCCAGCACGCTGCACAGTACAGGTGCTCAGTAAGTGCGGGGCAGGATCTGCTGAAAGGAATTCAGAAGAATAAAGGTGTTGAACTAACCTGAGGCTGTAGGGTAAGAGGAGGGGCGGCAGAAGGGCAGCAAGACAGGTGGACGCCAGAGGGGCAGGGGCTGAGCCGTGCTCCCTGCACAGGCCCAGGGGAATCTGGTTCATCCCAAGACACCCCACGCTGCCTGTGCAACGAGGGGGATCTGTTACTCAGTCCTAAAGGTACCCGCAAGGGCAGGGGGGCTGGGGAAGGCTGAACGGGGAATGGTAGGATGGGGGGTACGGCTGCTCCTGCTTCTTCCTCCGTGCGGGCCAGCCCGGCTCTCAGCTCCTGTCACTGTCCTCCCCTGCTCTGCCTGCCTGCCTTCAGTCTCTGTCTCTCTGTCGTTTGTCCTCTGTGTGTCTCTCTTTCTTTCTGCTTTCCTGCCTCTCTCTCTCCCAGTGTCACTCCGTCACTGTCTCTGTTACTGTCTCTCTGTCTGGCTCACACTCTCCTGGCCTGCCTTCAGCCAGCAGGACAGGATCTTCTGTGCCTCCTCTGCATGCCGGCTCTCCCTTCATCCCATGCAGAGGGTCAGACATGGCCACTGAAGCCCCAGCTTCCCATCAGTCCAAGCGTGTGCCATCAGAGGTGGCAGAGTCACCTGGGGCCCCATGCCAAACCTCCACTAGGGAGCTGCTTGGGGCCTGGCCTGGCCCCACACCCCCGGTCCAGCCCACCCAGCTGGCTGGACAGAACACGACACGATGCTTAGCTCTCAGGTGACAGTCCATTTCTCAGAGAAGAGAGGCTGGGCTGGACCAAACCCCAGATGCATCTGCTCCAAGGCTTTGTGAGGCTGTGGCTGGGGGTCAGAGTTAGTCCCCAACAGAGGTTTGCAGTGTGAGTGACCTGACATTTGGCTGGCTGTGACCCTGACATTTAAGGAGTACCCTAGGGCCAGGTGTCCAGCCAGAACCACCTGGGCTGAAGTAGGGATGTGGCCCTCAGAGCTAGGGAAGTCAGCGGGGCTCCTGGGGCATCTGGTACCCTCATCACCTGACATGGGTCCAGGCACCTCCCTCCCTGTTCAGGCAGCCCAGCAGAGAGGAGGGGAGGGTGAGAGCCAGTAAACGGCACAGGGCAAGTTCTCTGGTATGCAGCCGGCGCTCAATGAATGTTTGTTGAATGGCTGCTTGGATAAGTGGGTAGAGTTGCAGATTTTAACAGAACAAGGAAAGGGGGAAGCACGGCGAGGGAGGCAAGACAGCAGAGAAACCTGGGCCGAAAAGGTTGGGGAGACCGAGGGGCTGGCTGGGGAATAGTGGGCGGCAGACAGAGGAAAGGAGGGGAGGGGGCAGAGGGGGAGAGACTGTAATTCCTCCACTTCATCTCTGTTCATTCTGGGCAAATAGAGCAGAAACTGCAGACCCAGGAAGGGGGAAACAGGGCATGAAATTGCGCTGTGCCTTGTAATAGCTCTACCAGCCAGCGGCCAGGGGCCAGTAACCCGCTGGTCCGCCCGATCTGCCCCGGCACTGTGGGAGGAGCACCCCAGCCCCCACACTGCAGAGGGTGCCAGGTGAGGGGTGGCCGCAGTTGCCTGGGGCCTACCTGGGAAGCTCCTCTCCAGTTCACTCACCTCCTGTGCCCTGAGTGGCCACAGGACACTCCAAGGAGCTGGGAAAGGAACCACCATTAGACATCAGAGAAAATCCCTGTGAGTTGAAGGGATTTAGTGAATTAATACAACCTGGATTTAGATGATCAAAAGCGTTTCTAGAGGCAGCTGTATGGAAGCTGCTGGAAGCATCTGGCTGGATGTGGGCTGCAGTAGGCCTTCCTTTCCCTCTACAGGAGCCTAGGAGGATGGAGGGCGGAAGAGGTTGGGCCAATCAGGGCCTCCAGAGGGCACCAAGAGCTACGGCCTGCTCCCAGCTGCCCCTCCAGGACCGTCAGCAAAAGGTCCAGATGGACAGTTGACAGTAAGAACAGGCTCCCTGCTGACAAACCCCGGGGCGCCCAGCTTCCTGAGCGGGTCTTCCTCTGAGGAAGGTCAGGGGGTGGTGGCCTGATGGGAGGACTCCCAAGCATCTATCTCCTCCCCACCAGATCTGGGTCTGGATGAGGTGCCTACCGGGCACCCAGCTCTGGGGTAGACCCCTGTGATCTCACTTATGTCTCCCTGCAGGTCATCCTTTCTCCCACTCAGCTCACCCAGTGCTCCCCTGCCTAGGGGGCCCGATTGGCTTTGGAATGAATCATACCAGGCCAAAGACCAAGTGCTGCCGTATACCGAGTGCTAATTTCATCCCAGACACCGGACCGAGCTTTGACATGCATCCCCCCAAGGAGCCATCAGCAGCTCATGAAACACACGTACAATCATCACCCTCATTCAAGAACCCTGGGCATAGGCTCCAGAGTTCACAACCTTCCTCTGGGCTGGTGGGATGGGTGGGGGTGGGTGAGACTGTTAATGAGGTGGATTGTTGGGTGGAGCAGGGGGTTAGGAAATTGGGTGACGCACTGATGGACCTGGGGTTGGGTAGGTGGGGGGCTTAGGTGAGAGGGTAGGTTTGGTGGGTTGAGCGGTGTGTGGAAAGGTGGCTGATGACAGGTTGGGGGTTAGTTGGGTGGGTCCGATGGGTGACTTAGGGCTGGACACTTGGGTGGTTGAACAGGATGGATGACAGACGCGCTGACCCTAGGGCACAGAGTGCATTTCCAACCTCCAAATCTTGACTTTGGCATTCCTCCCGCCAATAATTCCCTCCCTCTCCTTCTCCCCTTCTCTTACTCCTCCTTCAAGCCTCAGCCCAAACTCTGTGCCATCTTCTCATGCCACTGCAGCAAAAAGTGTGTTCATCTCTGCAAACAGCCTAAGATGCTCCTGTTGGCACGGCTTGCCTTACACCTCGTCATCTGCTGTCCCTGGCCGTAGTTACTTCTACCTGCCAGAAGCGCTTTAGGGCAGGTGCTGTGCTGTAGTCACCACAGAGTGAGTGTTGGGGCCCCCGTGGTGCCAGCGACATCAAGGGCAGGGGGTAAACATCTGGCCAAGAGAAGGAAACGCCAAGGGCTCCTATCCAGCGACTCCCAGCCATCTGCCCCGGACCCTTCAGAGGTCAAGCCCCAGGACACAGGAGGGCCAGCACTCCGGGGCCATAGCCTGGAAAGCACCCTGCTGATCTCACTGTAAACACATCAGCTATGTGGCTCTCAGCCGTGGCCAATGAGTTTCTGACAGTGTGAGAATGTCCAGGCTGCAAAGGCTGCCCAGGTCAGCCCAGAGGCCAGCTGTCCCAGCGGCTGGTCCAAAAGGCTGGCGCAAGAAGCCTTTAGAAACCTCAGGGCCAGTGTGAAAGGCGGAGCCTGTGTTGGGGGGCGTCTCAGCCAGAGTTTCTGGCAGCCTTTCAGGCGATTAGTGGTCACCCCTATGGGTCCCCACTCTCCTCTGTGGGTGACATTCATGTGCACCCCCTCCTCCACACTGCCACTGTGTCCCTCTTGTTGTTTACCCTCCTGCAGGGGCAGTGGGGGTGCTGGAGAGCGGCATTGGAAGGAAAACCAGCCTTCCCTTTTCAAGGCAAATACTTTTTCTGCTAATTGGTATTTGCATGGCAAATCCCAGGTAAAGATGGGCTCATTTGCATGTTCTAGGGGTAATGATATTTGATGTTGTCAACTTATTACAACTTTAATCACCACTCAATTTCCTGCTTCCAAGCTCCCAATCATGCTGCCACCCAAAATAACCACCTCTTTGAGATTCTGGCAGAGCCCCACTGGGAGCCACGTGGGGATCCCCCTGCCGGCGGTGATGCGGCCTTGCTCCGCCCCTTCCCTTTGTGCCCCGCCCCCCTCCTCCCGCCCTTCCTCCTCTCCTTGCCCTACTGCCTCTTCTCCTTCCTTCCTGCTCCTCCTTGTGGTTGCCCTCCTGCCCAAGGTGCAGGGTGACCCCACTTTGCTAAATCCACGTTCTCAGTGGGAAGAAGGACAAAGGTCTCCATCGCAAGGACAGGAAGAGCAACTCCCTCACGCTGGAGCAGGCACCTGATTAGGGATTTGTGTCCAGGAGCTGGGGCAGGTGGGGGGGCCTCTGCACGGCTGCACTAGGACCTCACTTGGCCCCATTACAGAAAACATCATTACTTGACAGGAATAACTAAGATCATAACCTGTGCCAGCCACTGTCAGGGCTTCTGGATGTCTCACTGCTCCCATTCCAGTGGGAGCAAAGCCCAAGTCCCTACAAAGGCGTCGGTCCCCCCGCTGGACCTGCCGCCATCTCCTGCGGCCTCCCTCTCACTCTCTGCTCCAGCCACGCTCATCTGCCCGTTCCTCCTCGAACTCCAGGCGTGCTCCTGCTGGCTTAGAGCTGGCTGGTCCCTGAAGCCTGGAACTCTGCCCTGGACGTCTGTTTGGTCCACTTTGCTCACTCTCTCCTCCACATGGCCTTCCCTGGTCACTGCCCACAGCCATTTAATCCTGCATCCTGCAGCCCCATTGTGCACAGGGCTGGTGCACAACCCCACACACACATGCCACCCCTGAATGCAATACTTGGGGCCCTCTCATCCTGCATTTCTTTCTCTTGTCCTTTAAACCCACCATACTGTTAACTCACTTAGGGTGGGTAAGTCTATCTCCCACCACTAGACCAATGCAAGAATTGTATTAGGCTCTCGATGAATATGTATCATCTGAATAAAAGAATCTTCACAAGGACCTTAAGAGGTAAACACTGTCATCTTCACTTTACAGACAAGGAAACTGAGGTAGAAGGACCCAGGAGCTGAGATATCTTGCCCAGGACCACACAGGCATTCGGTGGCAGGCCTAGGATCTGAGCCCAGGGCCTCTCAGCACTGCCCAGGCATGACCAGTCTGGGTCCCGCCCCATTTGCCTGCAGTTGAGGCAAAGACCCTAGCAGGTCAGGTGACACCACCCCTGCCCTATTAGCAGTAGGGGCGTGGGGCAGACAGACCTTGGTGCAACCCCGACTTGCCACCTCATGCTGAGTGACTCGAAGCAGTTACATTCTCTCAACCTGTGTCAATTTACTCACCCATGAAACGGCCCCACCGCCTAGAGTTGGGTGAGGATTCAGTGGGCAAGGCTTCTAGTCTCCACAGCACCTACATATGCCAAGTGTTCAGTGAATGCTGGCTATTTTTATTACCATTTCTAAAAAGTCTAATAAATATTTTCCAGTGTTTCCAGGGTGGCAGGGCTACCCTGCTGGGCCATCTGTGGGGGCATTACTAAGCCAGTGGGTAGGTCTAATGTACTAACTGGGGAGTCTGTGTGTGGGCCTCAGGGTCCTGGGCCAGCCCAGCGGATTCCGTGGGTCCCAACCCTGGGACGGAGGCCCCTGTTGTATCCCTGTCCTTGGTGAGATGTCTCCCAGTAGTCTGCTTCTGATACTCTCAAGTTGCCAGGTTTTGCATAGCTTTAAGCAATTGTTATAAATTCTCGATTGGCATATGATGTCACCACATTCTGTTGTGCCTCCTTGGATGGGAGGGAAAGAGAAACTGGACGTGACCCTGGGACACACCCACTGAAGGGGTAGTAGCTGGGAGCCACTGTGATTCAGGGTCTCGAGGAGGGGGCAAAGCAGGAGGGGGCCGAGCCAGGCCACACACATCCCTCCCCTCCCCCAAGCCTGACAGATAGGAGGAAAGGGGCTCGCTTCTCCCAGCCTTGAAAGGGTTCATGTGTTTCCAACCACTAAGCTCTAACTGGATCTTCAAGAGCTCAGGAAACTGGGGTGCAGGACACATGAGCAGACAAGCCCATGTTTGGGGACTGGGGAGAGCAGGTGGGCTGGAAACTCCCTCGCAAGAGAGTCACCCCTTCCCTGGTCCCATGTGCTCTATTGGAGATGAGCCAGCAGACAGATTTTGGTGACAGGATCCTTCCATTCCACTGACTGCAGCTGTGAAGAAAATAGCGGGAGGGGCCCTGGCCCCCCAAATGCCGCTTCCCAGGTCCCCCTCCTGGAGACAGCCTCATGTCAGCAGCACCCCCATGCACACACCTTGGGGGACTTGCACTCTAATCAGCATCGCTGGGTAATCAATGACCTCATTTTTCGCCTCTAAATGGCAGAGGAAGATGATCATTAAATACTCATGTAGTAATTCAACAAATTGCGGCCTTTTAAACCGTCTCGAGGAGGAGAACCTGGGCTTGCACCCAGCCTCGCTCGTTCCTTATAGATTTCCCAAGCTGAATAGCAAATCTCCTTCAGTTACCAGAGGAGCGTGACGGGCGGGAGAGGCAGCTCCGCAGCGGCTCCCTGGAAAAGTAGGAGAACAGCCGTGGTGCCGGGAGGGTTTCCTGGGAAAGCACTCTGAAGGAAGGAGGTGTTGGGGGGAGTTGGGGGTCCAGTCTGAACTGCTGATGAATTAAACATTTGCTGAGCTCTTTCAAAGCAGCTGCTACCAGAGAGGGGAAATACTTTCATTAATAAAGCACAGTCAGTGAGAGGGAGCTGTTTTCCCACAAGCAACCTGGAACAGCAGGAGAACAGCCCTGGTGCTGGGAGGGTTTCCTGGGAAAAGCACTTGGAAGGAAGGAGGTGTTGGGGGGAGTTGGGGGTCCAGTCTGAACTGCTGATGAATTAAACATCTGCCACATCTCCAGGGTCTCCTGGGGGCAGGTGCTCTCAGCTCTGGGCTGGGCCTTGAGGCCAGGAAAGGACATTTCCCCCAACTTGGGCTGGGTGGACACCTGAACAGCCACCTCATCCCAGACCCTGAGAGAGGAGCCTCTGCCTGTCCCAGCAGGGCTCGGGGCAGCCTCTTCTGCTTTGTTTATCTTGCTCCTGGAGCACCTGCCCCCAGGAGACCCTGGAGACGTGGCAGAGAGAGCCCTATAAACTGGGAGCCCCAGGGCTGCTACTCTGCTTTCTGTTCTAAGTTGCTGTGTGACCTTGGGAAAGTCTCTTCTCTCTGGACCTTGGTTCCCTCATCCAGGTTCTCAGACTGGGCTCTGGGGGGGGGCCATTAGGTTCCTGGCAAGGTGTCTCAGGGCTGGTTCTGGTGGCGGGGGTGCAGGCAGATGGAACTCCAGGCCCTAAATCCAGCTTCAGCCAGAGTAGCTTTGCTTTTGTCTGCTAATATATAACAGGCTTCATGCCGGATGTCCTTTGAAGAAAGAATACTGCAGGTTTGAAAAGAGAAAGACAATCACTGGCTTAGATGTTTTCTCCTATCTCTTCAGGAGCCTGGGCCTCAAAGCCGAATGATTCCCAGTTGGCCGGGTAGCCAACATCAGTCACAACCAAGCATCTCGCTGGTGCGAGGGGGCTGCCGAGGAGAATAAGAAGGCCCTAACTTCTTTAGAGGCGGGGTTGGTGGCTTTTAGTCTAATCCAGCGTGTGGCCAATATGTGGCACACATACCACAATTCCTGCTGTTATGCCCAAGGCAGGGACTACTAATCAATCAGGGCCCTGTCTCCTCCAGAGGTCCAACGTGACCCTGTGCGCCAGGCTCCCCACGCAGCTGGCCCTGGTGGTGAGATGAGCCAGGCCATCTCTGGCAGTGCTTCCAAACAGAAGTTTCCCAAAATGCAACGGGCTGCCTCCCTTGGGAGTAAGAAAGTATTTGAGTACCTATTATATGCCAGGCACTGTTCTAGGGAGAGACCAGTTCTAGAGGTTCTTATCATAAGGAGAGCTGGATAATAAAGGTATAAACAAATTAAAAGGCAAGGATAGCTCAGGTGGTGAGAAGTGCTGCTGACAATTAGAGCGATCAAAGAGAAAGGCCAGCTACTTTGCCTTGGGTGGACGGACCGGGCAGGCTTCTGGACGGGGTGGCCATGCGAGGGGAAATCCAAGTCATGGGATGGAGGTGGTCACGCACAGGTCTGGGGAAAGAGCACACTTGACAGAGGTAACAGCTGGAACAGAGGCCCCAAGGCAGGACGGGGGCTGGTGTGTTGGGAGAACAGCAAGGAGGCCTCCGGGGCTGGGGCCGCGGGGGGAGAAGGAGGTATGGAGTGGAAGTGCTGGCCGGGGCAGACCTCATAGCCCTAGTGAACCGCTGTTGAAAGAGTTCATTTGAGTCTAAGAGTGATGGAAGCCATCAGAGGGGAGTGACAGGGTCTCATTTACATTTCAGATCCTTCAGCCGCAGCTGGACAGTTCCCTGTGGGGCCAATGAAAGGGGATTTTTTCCTAGGCAAGGGTCGATGTTGGTGAGCCCAGCATTCCAGTTCTGCATTCTTGCTTCTTCCCAGCCGAGTGCTGAAGGAGGCTGCATCTCTGTGTCTCTCCGCCTCTAGTTCTGGCAATTTCCACCATCCTCTTTTCACTTCAAAGGTTTTTCTCCTGTCCCCTCCCCCAGAATTGCCCATCCCAGCTGACACCCCCGCAGGTTCTCTGTGTCCCCCATCTTTTTCAACACTTCCTCTCATCAAAAGTGACATTTCCTATGTCTCACCTCCTGGCTATGCACTCAACTAATTGAGGAACTCCTCTCTGCTGATGTCTAAGTGGCTGGATTTCAATGTCCTAATGGGTTTCCTGCTGGGTCATTCATAGGGTGGGGAGGGTGGGGAGTTGGGGAGGTCCAGAGACACCACCTTAACCTAAGGAAGTGACTGTGACTAGGAGGAGAGGGAATTATGGCAAATCACAAATTACAGCACAAAGTGGCTCGATCTACATGTGGGACACACTGTAGGTCCAAACCCACCCCTTCCCAAGCCCCAAGACACACCACTGGCCACTCGCAGTGGCTCCTCCCAACCCCAGCCAGCCACAGATCCTAAGGGGCCACAATTTGATTACAAGGAGTCCACACATACTTTCACAAGTTGCCTGCAGATTAAATAATGTACCTTGCCCATCTACACAAGACCATTTTCAAGGGTAGGAGGATGCTGTAGTGATGCATAAAAGATAAATTCATGTGCGCATGTAGGCTGCATTCATAGTTGTTCGTTGCTTCATTGAAGGCTCTCTGTCAATGAGTAGGGAAGCCCAGCTAACGTCGGGTGGGACCTCATGTGCCACCTGGATGGTGAATCAAGGGGCTTCACAGCATGTGTTCATAATACACTGTCAGGCAGTAGGGAAAAGCAGCTCACAAAGAAACATGTACAGTAGGAGCCCGTGTTTGTACAAATCTATGGGGAAAGGACTGGAAAGCCACAGCATGCAACAAATAGCAAAGGGGTTTTCAGGCTATTTTAATGTTTCCCTTCGTGCTCATCTCTTTTATTGATATTCTACCATGAATATGTGCCACTTAAACCCATTCATATAAAAGGAGAGGGGACCCCAAGGTGGGAAGAGTTGGGAACTATGGGGCACCAGTAGGGAATTCCACTCAGCCTCCCTTTTGTCTTTTGGGGGCAGCAGGAGGGAATCCTTGGTCCTGAACCCTGGTTCTGGAGCTGGTTGGGGTGGGGGTGGATGCAAGGAAGGGTAGAGCCCAGGCAGCTGGGGACGGGCGGCCCAGGGCCACAGGGTCACTCCGAGGGGCCTCTAGGAGGCAGCCCAAGGAGACAGGAAACCCTGCAGCCACCGTGGGCCTTCGGCAGCCAGGCCCCCCAGCCCCTGTCTGCCTCACCGTCGATCCCTCTTGCACCCAGACTTGACTCCTTGGGGCCACAAGGCTTTGGCTCAGATGAAAAAAAAGGGAAGTGCTGTGCTGTCATTGTGATCTGGGGAATGAGAGTCTGAACAGAGCAGCTTCCTAACGGCAGCTCCAACTCTTTACACCTTCCAGACTCCCTAGTTCACTCTGCAGGCAAATTTCTCCCAACAATTACTGCCTTTGATGAGCCTGCCAGGCTGCAGCAGCAGACCGGCCACGTGTCCTTCACATCCTGCGTGCGGGAGGCAGAGCCAGGCTCTGGCAGACAAGGGGCAATGGTGGCGGGAAGGCTGTGTGCGGTGCCCAGGCCCCTGTCTGCTGCTAAGAAGCCAGATGGGGACTTTATCTGTGAGACAGACCCTGAGCCTGAGGGTGCTTGGATGGCAGGCGGTGCCGGGACCCCCTGCGCGGTTGCTCCCCACAGTGGGAGCCTGGTCAGGCAGTGGGCCTCAGGTGCCTGGGGCTGCCCCAGTCTTCGCAGGCATCAGGGTGGGATGTGGGCGCTGCAGGGGACAGAGGAGGTGCCCTCCACAGCAGCCCCAGGGAGCACCACCGCCATGCCCCAGCCATCTGCTCCCTGCTTCCTAGGGGCTCACACAGGTTCCCTGCACCTTCCTGCCTGAGCTGCTGGAGAAGACCCCTGGGGAGCAGGTGCAGCCTGCAGCTGGCAGCAGGGCCAGGCGGGGACTGCACGTGGTGGAGGGGATGACAGTGGGTGAGGTGACCTGGGCCCCTCGGTGAGGTGTTGGTCCCCTAATGGATGACATGCCCTCTCACCTGCTGCTCTGGCCCAGCAGCCTGGCAACCATTAACCGAGTACCCTCCTCTGCACAGACCAGTCCAAAGGCTGGGGCAGGCCTCCTGCAGGGGTGGAGACAGCCTGCAGCCAAGGCAATGCGGAGCGCCGCCTCTGCAGTGGGCCAGGCAGCTAGCCCGGGGGCCAGCAAAGCCCGCGAGTCTGTCTCGGCTGGTGAGGGGCCCGCCCCACCCACCCCACCCCCAGAGGGGACACCAGCTGGTTCTCAGGGGGATTTGCTGCTGAGACACACCGACACAGTCCCTGTATGCATGTCATTCCCCTCCTAAATCTGGGTCCTATCGCCTTGGGCCCTGGCGCCCCTCCACCTGGCACACTTGTTTCACAGACCAAGGACTTCCATTCTGGCCAACACTCTTGATTGGCCCCGTCGTGTTGTCTCAGGTTCAGGGCAGAGACGAGCTGTTCATTCATCTGACAGATCTTTGCCGAGGGCACGATGAGCACAGAAGTGAGCAGGACAGACAGCGCAGGGCAGCTGCCCTCCAGGGTCCTGCTCCAGCTTTAGGGCCCGGCAGAAGGAGGGGCTCCCAGCACCCTTGCTAAGGAAGATGAAATCCCCCGGCCGCCCCCTTGGCCAGCGTGTAACCTTCTCCACTGAGGCTCCCCACCACCACCACCACCACTGGAACACAAGAGCAAAGCTGAAGTGGAGAGGCTGCCTCCACCCCTGCTGGTAAGCCACCAGGGCACAGAGGGCATGTTCATTTGGCCACCTGGTATTCCCAGCCCACATAGAGCTGTGCACAGTCATTCATTTATTCCACAAATGGCCTTTGAGCACCTACCGAGCATTAGGTACTATTTCATCACTGCAGATATGTCAGTGAACAAAAGAAACAGAGCCCCTGTCCTCATGGGGCTTCACTCCTGGATGGGCGGAATGATAAACCGATAAAGAAGCAAAATGCTGCCTATGAAAGGCAGTAAGTGTTATGGGGACCATAAGGCGGGGAAGCAGGAAGGAGCTGCAGTGGGGCCTGAGTAGGGTGCTCAGGGATGTCCTTGCTGAAAAGGCGAAATCAGCAAGGCTTGACAGAAATGAGGACAGGAGCTGTGGGGATGTCTGATGGCAGAGGACACCCTGAGGCAGGGAATTGAACGAACAGCATGAAAGAAGTGACTGAGGGGGTAACAGGGGATGTACCAAGGGGAGGAATCTCCACGAGGCTATAGGGGATTCAGTGGTGGCCCCCAAAAAGATATGTCCACATCCTCATCCCCAGAACCCATGACTGTGACTTTATTTGGAAGAAGGGTCTTTGCAGATGTGATTAAATTAAGAGGCTTACAACAAGGAGATAGGTGATCCTGGATTATCTGGGTGGGCCCGAAATGCAATGGTGTGATAAATGTTCTTGCAAGAGAGACGGAGAGGAGGAGATGCAGACCCGCAGAAGAGAAGGCTTGAAGACAGCGTGAGAGATGTAGCCACAAGCCAAGGAATGCTGATGGGCACCCAGAGCAGCAGGAGGCCAGGGAGGCTTTGCCCCTACTGAGAGAGTGGGGCCCGGCCGACACCTTGATTTTGGGCTTCTGGCCCCAGAATTGTAAGAGAATGAATTTCTGCTGTTTTAAGCCAGCACATGTGTGATAATTTGTTACTGTAGCCCCAGGAACTAAACTAATGTGGACGCCATAGTAAGCACTCCAGCATTCACTGTGCAGTGGGACCAGGTGGCAGGCTCCGGAGAGGGGCGGTGGAGCTGATGTGTCTGTGACTGCGGCGAGTGGTGGGAGGAAGGCCGGACCAAGAGAGAAGGATTGGGGGGAAGGGCACCCCTCCAGGCGGGCACTTGATAACTAGGCACAGAGTGTTTCAGGCAGCGCACAGGGGTAGGTTCAGGGGAGGGAGTGGGGAGGGACACAGCATTCCCCCGGGACCTGGTCCCTGGCCTCTCAGAGCTTACTGTCCAGGATGCTGCCTGGAGAGAGAACCACAGAGACAAGGTCATTTGTGTGGAGGAACTCACAGTGGCCAAGCTGCCCCTACCAGTGAGAAACACACAACCAACAGGGGAATGATCACGGCTGACGTTTTTCAAACACTTCCCAAGAGCTAGGCTCCTTTCCATGTGTTGTCTAGTTTCATCCTTAAAAGGACTACAGAAAATCGTGTTACCCCCATGCTCTGGATGAACAGACTGAGGCTCACTCAACATCGTAGAGCTGGTGAGGGGCAGAGCTAGAATTGGAGCCAGCTTGGTCTGAGGCCAAAACTGAGATCCTCTGTGTCTGGAACAGCAGTAGAGGGAGAAGCATGGAGAGTAGCTCAGCCAAAGTCACCCAGGCAATAGGAAGCAGAGCCAGCACTTGAACCCAGAACCTCCGTGGTTCACAAAGCACGGTTCTTATGTGTATGATGTCCTGTGCAACAGATACGTGCCAGAGCGGTAGGAACTGTGGGGGTTTGGAAGCAGGGCAGCAGACCAAGGGTGGGTGGAAGCGTCTTCTCCCGGCACATGGGACTCATCTTTTGGGTAGTAAAAGAGTATTGGGCATGTGGACCCAGGTAGAAGAGGTGAGTCCTCTGGTCCAGCCTGCCTTGCCAGCTGACCACCAGGGTCCTTGGCTGCTGGACCAAGCATCTCTACCTCCACCAGCCCAGGACCCAGGCCAGTGAGAAGCTGGGGGCCCTGGGATAAAGACCAGCAGCCAAGCCAAGAGCCACCTGTGTCCTGATGACTCACACGGGCTCTGCCTCCTCACCTTCTCCCCACTTCTGGATTAATATTATCATCGCAGCCTGAGCAAAATTAGCCACATGCTGGCAGCTTATTTTTAATTGTTTCCAAATATGCATCCTAATTATTATGCAGTTCTAAATAGGAAGTGATGGCAGGAGCAGAGAGTGTGTTTCAGTGACATGAGGACGAGGGATTACACATTCTCAGCAGCTGCCTCGGGGACCCTAGCCCCCCCTTCTTGCCCGCTGTTTCGTCTCTTCTTGTAGCTGTTCCTAATAACTACATCAGGCCAGAGAGTGGAGCAGAGAGCTGACACCTTCCATAAAACAAACATGGAGATCGGGCCCTGGGGAGGCCTGACTGATGGGCAGAAGAGAAATGGAACATGGCGTGGACGTGGGCAGTGAGTCCAGCCTGTGTGTGAGGGGGCACATGCCTGTGCCCATCGAGCCCTGTGATGTCAAAGGGCTGCTGACCTGGGAGAGCATGTTGGTGGGGAGCATCAGGGGAGACTGTCAGGCGCCTGAGCCACCCACCTCCATCCCAGCTTACTCACACACGTGCACACTAGTGCATGCACGTGCATATGCACACATGCACACCTCCTTCCCTCACTAAATTCACCTCCACCCCCATCCTCGCAAGAAACCATCGGTTAATGTCAGAGAACAGCAAGCTTTAGTTTGGGGGGCTTTTAGACCTTTTGGAGAATCTGATAAAAGCTATAGATTCTCTCCCCTGAAAATTAGACACACATGCAGTTTCAGTGGGGGTGGGTCACAGCCACCTGAAGCTTATCCAGGTCCCCCAGTGAACTTTGAGTCAGTGACATAATGCGGTGGAGAAAAGCATGGATTTGAAGGAGGTTCAACTGGGCTAGAACATCGGCTCCACCGTCCCATGACCGTCAAGGACCCTAAGGCCAACTGTGGCTTCTCTGGGCCTGAGGTAGTGCATTTATAAATGGGGAGGGGACAAAAATATTAATGCCTTCCTTGACGAGATGTTGACAGGCTAATGACCCATGTGTCTTAGTACAGTTCCAGACAGATGAAAAGATGTCCAGTGAAGGTTGAGTATCATCAGGATGAGGGGAAAAGACCCTAGAGAGAAACATCTTAGCACTGGTTCTACCACTAACCCACTGTGTGACCTCAAGCAAGTTACTGACCTTCTCTGAACTTTGGATTTTTCCCTCTATCGTGGACATTCTTTGATTCTTCAATTTGTTGAATGAATCAGAGACCTAGGGACTAGTGCTGTTGCTTAAAGAGGATAAAGAGATCAAGAGACCTGGCCCCCACCCTTCTGGAGGACCCTGTTACCCCCCAGTCTGCTGTCCCTCGTGGCCCCTCAAACAGTAGGGAGCCAATCAGCGGCGGTGGAGAGGACCGGGCTGACTTGATTAGCTCTCCTGTTACATTTGGAAGGAAGGTTGCAGGTCATGGGCCCAGAGACCTGGAGCTGAAGTATGAAAAAACCACTTGCTCCACCCTGCCCAGCTTGGGCCTCTGGAAGCTGGGGCGTCGGGGGTTGGGTCCTGAAGGCAAAAGATTGGAGGCCGGGTCATGGTCCTGGACCGTGAATGGGGGCCAAATGCCTGAATAACTTACCTTTGTTCCAGCCAGAGGGTAAATCTAGACGAGCCCTAGGTCATCCACCTAATGGCCAGGGCAGGTAGGGAGAGTCTCTGAACATGCATCCCATGCATAGCAGGCTAGATGACTGGCCTTGGGCACACTGCCTCTTCCCCTCCCAGAGCCTCAGTTTTCCCACCTCTGAAATGGAGATAAGTCATGAGGACTCGAGATCCTATTCATAGCCTGGCACATAGTAGCTGTGATTCTTGACGGTCAGGTGGGGAGTCGGGGACAATGAGCAAGGTACTCTAAGTCCCATCGGATGGGTCGGGGTGGGTGAGGGTGGTGGGAGACGGGGAGAATTCCCATTGTTGAAGCCTCACAACCTACAAAGGTCTGGCCATAGGGTTCTATTAGGGTCCTAACCAAGCCTGTTCTTGGAGTCCTTTCTCAGTTATTTATCTTGGACCACACAGTACTGTTTAGGAAAAACACATTAGCCTCAACCAAACCTAGCTTGGGACCTTGATGGAATCTCCCAATGGATCAGCTCATAAAAAGCAGGAAAGTAAATGGACTCAAATGTTTGCTGTTCCTGGCTGTGCGACCCTGGAACTGCAAGGACATGGCTGTGAACAAGCCCTGATTGGTAGGGTGACCGACCTGAGCTGGCTTTCTCGGGACTGAAAGGTTCAGGCAAGCCAGGGAGTTGGTCACCCTATTTACAGACCACTGGCCACACTCTAGTGAGTGTAACACAAAACCAGTGGATAAATGGGGAAAAAAACCCAAAAATCTTTATTATTCTGAAATGAGTTGCGCCTGTGGCTTACTTAGGCTGAAATTTCCAGTAACAGCAACATACAAAGACTCAAAAGTTGCCAAATCTCAGAATCCCAGATGGAAGCGAGGTCTGTAAAAGGGCTCTGGTAACACCCCAGGCCCGACTGGGGCAGGGGGCCCTCAGGAGGGGAGCTCCAGGAAAATAATTTCATGGAATGCACTGAGTGGAAAAAGCCACGTTTCTAAATTAGCACATCTAATTTTAGATACGTGCTTTTAAATAGGTACATGTCATCAAACTAACAAATATTTTAACTTGATATTAAACCGCTTCTTCCAGTGGCATAAGGAAATATGAATTCCACTTGGCCCCACAAACTTCTCGATGTCCTCATTGATAAAAATGGAGAATCTCCTTATATTCAAGCCCTTTTGGTGTCCCAGGACACTCTTCAACCCCTGGGTGATATGGACGAGGTGGATAATTGTATCAGTTCATGCTGGACAGGAGAAGGGATTCATTCACTCACTCATTGAACATATTTATTGAGCACTGTGTGCCATAGATTTGGGATACAGCGGTTTAAAAGGAAACACAAAATCCCTGCTCTTATGGAGCTGACATTCCAGTGGAAGGTACAATCAACTCATGAATAAATAAAATATATATTGTGTTAGTGATGAGTGCTAAGGAGAAAAAAACTGAATATGGAAGAGGGATAGGGGTGATGGTAAGGTTGACATTTTAAAGGGAGGCCAGGGGAGGCTTCGCTGAAGCAGCTCATTTGGTAAAAAGAAAGAACAAAAAAAAAAAAACAGAAAAATATACTGAAGGGAAGGAACGAGCCCTGTGGATCTCTGGGAAAGAGCATAGCAGGTATTGGGAGCAGTAAGTGCAAAGGCCCTGGGGCATGAGGAGCAAGGAAGAAAGAGTGGAGCAAACAAGAGTCAAGTAGGAGGAGACATGATCAGAGAGGAAAGGGAAGGCCAGATTCTGTGAAGACTCACAGGTTATAATAAAACTTTGGCTTTTATTCCGAGTGAAATGAGAAACCATTTGAGGGGCTTAAGAAAAATCACCTGGTTTATGTTTTAACAGTATCCCTCTGGCTGTTGGTGGGGAATACAGTGGCGGGGGCAAGGGCAGGAGCAGAGAGGCCAGTCAGGAAGCTATTGCGGTAAACTAGCAGAGATGATGGGTGCTCAGAGGCTGTGACTGTGGAGGCAGCACGAGGTGACGGATCCGGAATGTGTTTTGCAAGCAGAGCGGACAGGATTTGCTGATGAATTGGAGATGGGGGATGAAGGAAAGAAGGACCCCCAAACTTTTGGCCTGGGCAACTGAAAGGATGCAGTTAATATCACCCGGGATGGAGAAGAAGGAGGTGGAGTAGGTTTGGAGGAAAAATAAAAAGCTCTGTTACATTTGAGATGTCTTTTAGTCCTCCAAACAAACATGTTGTTTGGGCAGCTGAATATATGAGTCTGGAGTTCAGGGAACATACTGAGCTGGATAGATACTGCGGACCATCAGCATGTGCATGGTGTTTGAAGCTATGAGCTTGGAGGAGAACATCTAGGGAGTGCGTGTGGACAGAAAAGTATAAGGTCTAAGCACAGGGGCAGGGCAGGCTGATGCGGAGGGACAAGCAAAAGAGGCAGAGAGGGAGCAACAGGGATATGTAGAAAAGCCAGGAGACCAGGCATCTGGAAGACGAGAGCAGGTTCAAGGAAGAGGGAATGGCTGGGGTCAAAGGCAGTGTATAGAACAAGTACAAAGAGAACCACAAATGGGCCATTGCATTTAGCGAGGAGGAGGATTGGCAACCTTGACCAGAACAGCTCTGATGGAGCGATGCGGGTGAGAGCGTGACTGGGCAGATTCAAGAGGCACTGGAGGAAAGTAATTGGAGACAGCTAGATAACTCTTCCAAGGGTTTTGCTAAAAAGGGAAAGAGAAATAAGGAGGCAGGTAAGAGAAAAGTGTGGTGTAGAGATGACTCTTCTTAAGATGGGAAAATAAAAGCATGCTTTATGGCATTGGGAATGACCCAGCAGAGAGCAGAAATAGATGATGCAGGAGCGAGCGAGAGGAGCGCTGTCCTTCAGCAGAGGGAAAGGAGGGGGCTCCAGTTGGTCAGGTGGAGAGCACCTTTTCCCGGGGACGCAGGGCCCCCCAGGGCTCATGGTTTGGTCCCCTCAGCCTGTCTTCTGATGTTTCTGAGCACCCAGCACAGTGCCTACCTCCCAGCTGGTGGGTGAATGAGTGGATACAAGGGAGTCCAATGCACATCTTGCAAGAGTTTTATAAAGCAATCTCTGTACTCAGATAAACCTAGGTTCAAATCCTTGCTTCGACACCCAGCAGCTGTGTGACCTTGAGCAAGTTTCACAACTTCTCCGAGCTTCACGTTTCCTCATTAAAAAGAGAGAATAATAGAAGCTGCTTCATAAGCTTGTGGGAGGATTCAGAAGATAATCATGCACGTAGAGTTGGCATGTAGTATCTGGGATGTGGGAAAGTACTCCAGAGGGGTTAACTATCCTCATATAATCAGTTCAATAATTCCCCATCTGAGCTCATCCAGAGTTTAATAAAATCAGCATGTGAAGGGAAACGGATGTAGCTATAAAATCTCCATGCACCCGCCCCAGGATCACTCACAATTGCCCTGACCGTTTATACCCTCGGGCTGTCGCCGGTGATGAGACAGCCCTGAGGGTCATGGTGTTTCCATATATAATGCCCCCAGACTTTCCCCCTTCGAAGAAAGTACATTGAATGAGTGATGGTGACCTTATTAGAGAGAGAACATTAAATCTACTCTATTTGATCTTTTTCTTTTTTCAAGGCAAATCGCTCACAGGGGTTTGGTACTTCAATGCTTATTAGTGACACATCACTTGAGTGTAGTCTCACCTGAACTGCATACAGGGTGGCAAGCTGACTGCTAGTTAGGGAAAACCAACCAAACTGCCCAAGAACCTGACATGAGCTTAGACAGTCTAGGAGGTCTTCCTGGAGGAGGTAACGCCTCAGAGGAGTATGGAAGACAACAAGGCTCTGGCCAGGTGGAGAGGAAGGATCATGTGGTTCTGTTTTTTTGTTTTTGTTGTTTTCTTAGCAGACAACTGAGCAAATGGATCTGATTAGATTTGTCCCGTTTGACCACCTGCTAAGCCAGCCAGAACTGCTTTCCTCCTCCCTAGGTCTAGGACCCACACTGCCAGGGATTCCAGAGAGTTCTAATCTTCACCATCTCAAAAAACATCACCAGACTCTGTCGCTGTCCCCTGCCCTACAGAGCCACCCAGAGGAAGGGGCTTGGGGCCGAGAGAGAATGTGATTAATCCACAGCTACCATTTCAGGAAACTTTCAGTAATTCAGCTCCAGTCACAGCTCTGTCCACTTAACCCATGGGTGTGCCTAAAATGAGAGTTCCTGGGGCCAGGATTCTCACCTGGCCCTGGTTGACTAGCTCACTGCACACCTGTGGGCAATACATGCCTGTTGACTCTATAAAAAGAGCTCTGCCCAGTGCCCAGGGCTGCAAGGCTGTCGGAGAGCAGAGCAGAGGCTGGAGTGGTGGCACCGCCGAGGACAGAGGCCCAGAGGATGGCTGTGAAGGATGACTGTGTGGACAGAGGGGCCCAAAGGATGGCTGTGCGGGCAGGGGGGCCCAGAGGCAGAGACCAGCTTGCTGCGTACAGACTCACTCTGAGTGGGGATTCTAGTGACTGACCTGCCACCTGGAAATAAAGTTGGGTATAACCCTTTCACCCAAGAACGTTTTGCTGTCATTTTCTTTGGTCACACTGAATCCATAGAGAACTTGTCTGGGGCTGAAACCCATTGGTAATACAATGGGGTATATCCCCTGGATGGAGGAAGAGCCAAGAAGAGGTCGTGGGTGCCGTGGCAGCACCCCTACGTGTAAGGAGGCAAACACATGTGCAGGCTCTGGGCTGGCTCCACTGGGGCACTTTGCGTGACATGATCTGAATTAATCCTCACAATATAATAGTATTTTCCCACATATGAGAGACATGAGGTCAGAGAGGTTAGGTGAGTTGTCCAATGCCACACAGCTGAAGAGAGGCACAGCCAGCCAGAATTGAAGTCTGGCTGTGCCACACTTAACTCCAAAGCTCAAGAACAGGCAAGGACAGGCCATGGGGGGAGCAGAGATTCTTCATTCCTTTGCATGAGATGAAACAAAAGAAAGGTTCCACCTCTGTCTAGTGTGGGTTCCTGAACCACAGGAGCCACTTACCCAAAACTGTATTTTCCAGATTCCCATGCAACTCGGGTTCTGGGTGCAAAATATGTCCTGTCAACCAGATGACTGATATTCAGACCATGTGACTCATCAGCAATCGATGGCTACCCTCATGGGGCCAGCCCACCTGATTCTAGAAGCAGGGAGAGTCATACCTGTTTGCCAGGAGGCAGATAGCAGACTTGAGAAGACAGTTTCAGCCTAACAGTTCTCAGGGAGTAAGGCAGGGAATAAGGGACCTTCAGCGAGGGCCAGAGAGAGAATGCGTGGTCAGACGGCGAAGCCTAGTGAAGGATGCAGTCTGAAGCACGGACTGCGTACCCAGACAACCTGGGCTTTACTCCGGGCTCTCCTAGCTATGTGACCTTTGGTAAATTACTTAATCTTTCTGTGCCTCAGTGTTCTTATCTGTGAAATGGGGATAATAGTACCTATTTACAGTACCATTATAAAGATGGAATGAAATAATAGATGCAAAACAAATTAAGGCCTGGCACATGCAGGCACTTAATAAATATGAGATATTATCACATCATAACATCTATTTGTTAAGCTCCAGCCCTGAACCTGGGGCATCCTGGCCACATAGATGATCCACACAGCCTCCCCGAGTAGAAGGTGGTATCACTCCATTGTACAAAGTGAGGCTCTGAGGGGTGTGGCCGGCAGGTGGCGTGGGGGTGGGAGATGATCCCTGACTCCACGGTCTCATATTGTCTCTGCATGAGGCACACGGGGTCTCACTGAGCCTCTGCAGAGGGGGGGGAGCTCCTCAGGCATCAGACTCGTGGCCCCACTTTTGCCCAGGCAGCAGCAACTCAGAATCCCTGTGCTCATTACCTCCCCACCCTGCAAATTCCCAGCTTGCCATCGGGCCCTGCCCCCAACCACCAGGTGAGCATGGGTAGGTTATTTCACCTGCCAGCCCCAGTCCAGGCCCCTCCAGTGCACTGGCAGGCCCTGCAGTCTTGGGCCTCCACAGTCTGGGAGAGGCAGACTGACCCCATCCTGGGGGGGAAGCCTGAGTGTGGCAGGGCCCCTCCCACCAGGTCTAAGAAAACCAATAACATTTGCATTTTATTTGTAGTTGAAATAACTGCTGCCTTGGGCTAATGACTCGTCAATTGATTACCAGGAACATATGTGTGGAAGACGAACCATCCATTCATTAGGCAGGAGCTACAGTTCCTGTTCATCTAACGCAGATCCAAGCAGCTGTTGGCAATTCCGCCCCGCTTCCCGGCCTGTTGGAGTCCGGCCGCTGCCAGGGTGTCTTTTCCTGGGAAAGCAAGTCTTTGGGCGGGGCTGTACTCCCACATCTCTCTCCCTTTCCCAGACTCACTTTTCTCCTCTGTAAATGGGGATATTAGAACACACCTCACAGGGCCAGCTGAGATCACAGACAGTTAGTCAACACTTGATGAGCACCTGCTCTGCGCAAGACACTGCATCTGAAGGTACAGAGAGGATAAGGCACCGTGCCCAGTCTCAGGGCACTCTGCAGGCCTTCACGAGGTCTGCTACCAAAGCAGTGGGTCCAGGGACTGGTGAGAGCTCAGAGTAGGGGCTCCTCCTGGAGACTGGATGGAGGAAGGAGATCTGAGAAGGCTTCCAGGAAGAGATGACATTTGTGCTGAATCCTAAAGGGCCAGGAGGAGTTGGCTAGGAGATCAAGGGCGTTTCAAAGAGCAGGACCAGCCTGGACAAAGGCTTAGAGGCAAAATAAATAAATAATGGTCTGGGACATTTGGGAAATTGAAAGTGACTCATCTGGGCTAGAGCATGGGGGGCATGTGAGCTGCTGAAGCTGTGGGGGTCAGCAGGGGCCGATCATGAAGGGTGTCATGCAGCAAGGTGAGGGGCTGCAGCCTTGAACATGGACTGCTGCAGACGGAAGCCAGGGAGTCTTTCGGGAGATGCAGCTGCAGGGCAGTGAGGGTGGCAGGACGGGACAGAGGGAGATGCTGACCTGTGATACAGTGGCAGCCAAAACCTGAGCTGGTCCTGTGGCGGACTCTGGACCCGGATCCTGGTCTCTTAGAGTGGCCCAAACGGAGGCAAAAGGACAGACTTTTGTATCTGCTCATCAGAGTGTCAGACGAGTCAGAGAGTCCGCTGTTCTTTCTGGTTCTCAGCATTTTCATCTGGGCCAGATCATGAAGGGTGTCATGCAGCAATTTTGAAAATCAAAATTTTCAAATCTGAGACCTGAGATAGGTGTCCCCATCCTAATTCCCAGAACCTGTGGATATGTTTACCTTACGTAGAAAAAGGGTCTTTGACCTTGAGCAGGAGAGATTCTCCTTGGTTAACGGAGTGGGCCTAATCTAATCATGGGGCCTTAAAATCTCTCCTCGCTGTGCTGAGATAGAGATGCGGTATTGCTGGCTTCAAAGGCGGATGAAGGGGGCCATGAGCCAAGGGATGCAGGCAGCCTCCAGATGCTGGAAAAGGCAAGAAAGCAGATCTCCCGTGGCCTCTAGAAGGAGACACAGCCATGCCAACCCCTTGATTTTAGCCCAGTGAAATCCAGGCGAACTTCTGACCTCCAGAATTGTAAGATAAGAAATTTGTGTTGTTTGAAATGCTAAGTTTGTGGTTATTTGTTACAGCAGTATTAGGAAACTAACAATAAGGCCCAATCGGAGATGTCTAACATGAGGTCTATGAGACAGTTTATGACATCTGATGGGGCGCTAACATGCATGAGGACCCTGGCCCTGTGTAGTTCAATAGAACTTTCTGTGATAATGGGAATGTCCTCTATCTTGTCCAATACGCCAGCCACTAACCACCTGCAGTGGTTGAGTGCTTAAAATGTGGCTAATGCAGCTGAAGAACTGAATTGCTCATTTCCTTTGACTTTAATTTATTTAAATTTAAATAGCCACATATGGCTGGTGGCTACTGTATTGGACAGTGTGAGACAGAACATGTCCTGCATTACCAGAAGTTCTACTGGACGGCACTGTTCAAAGGCTTCGAAAAGCACAGGAGGAAAGTGGGCCAGCAGCAGGGGTGACGGGCTCCTCCTCATTGCTTCACCTGGGAGAGCCCACGTCTCTGCACAAAGGCTTCCCCTGGCCCCCGCCACGGATCTGGCTGATTGACTAAAGACTTCCCTGTGTCCTGTGACCCCCCAAAGCACTGATAGAGCCACACTCCCCTCTGCTGTGTGAACTCGGGCATCTTGACATCTTCAAGAGCCAGATACAAGTCTCAGCTGCACAGAGGCTGTGCTGGTCAGAAGAGATTTGGCCACAGGTCTCGAAGATGGAACTCGGGCAAAGCTGCCCTGGGCCAGGGCTCTCTGTGGTCTGGAAAAATCCAGGCTATAGCTTCCCTTGCAGATGAGGCTTTAGATGATACCTAACTTCCAACTGAGCTTCATGATTTCTCAGAGGTAAGGGATGGTCCCCCATTACTAAGAATCAGCCTTGTCGTGTCTTTTCTGAGAAATCTGGGACACTCAGGAGACCAGAGAGACTGGGAAGAAGGGTCTCAGGCCCTAAGACCCTGAGTTATCAGCAAGATGCTCTGGGTACATTGTCAAGGGATATCAATAGCTTTCATCAGATTTTCAAAGGTGTCTGTGACCCCTGCCTAAAAAGATTAAGAAACACTTTGCTTTCCTGCGGCTTGAAGAGACTTCTTTCTTCTTCTCCCCTCCCTCCAGCCTCCCGGCTCTCCTGCTTCCTATAAATATCTACCCAGGCCCGTCCCCACCCCTACCCCCCATCATCTTTCTCTCCCCCACCTGGGCCTTGCTCCCTCCCACCCTCAACCCACAGAGGCCCCTCAATTCCGAAGGAAAAAGCCAGGCACTGATGTACTTCTTGGGAGAGACAAAGCAGGATGAGAAGGGGGAGCAAGTATACAAACAGACTGATCTCCAGAAGAGAGGAATTACACGAATTACAATTGATTTTCCACCGTTAATGAAGCATGAACCCGTGTGATTGCATCTTGAAAAGATTTATAATTATTCATTGAATCTTGGAAGATAATTAAACTTCATTAAATGCAGACATGACAAGCCTTCAGAGCAAGGCAAGACCTCTGTGCAGGGTTCCACACGGGGGCAGGCGAGGAGGCTGGGACCCTGATGGGGTGGGGGCGGCGCTGAGGAGAGGGAGCGGGAAGGGGGAAGGGGAGGAGGGGGTGAGGGGGGTCCCAGGGGAAAGCAGTTCTGTGGAAAATGCGGACACTCCTGGGTCTTTTGATTCTTCTCTCTACCCTTTTGGGACCCCTCCCAGGCTCCCCTGCCCCATCCCCTTCCTCTTGGCAGAGGAGGGGACTGGGGATGGGGTGGCACCTGCCTTTCTGCTCAGCGTCCCTGCTGAGCCCAGGACCTTGGAGGAGTGGTTTTGGGGCGACATGACCTATAGCAACAGGGGATGGGGAAGAGCAGGGGTTATTCCAGACCTGTGGGTGCCAAAGCGAAGGTGGGGTGGAGGGGATCCTGGTGTCGTGCATGTGCGTGTGTGTGTGCATACGCACTGGGTGTGTGGTGGTCTGCTCCATGAACCTACAAATGCATTCTGGAAACCCATCTCGCGGGAGACACACCCAACTGCTTTGAGCAGTTACCTTTCTGAGGGCAGGAGAAGGGGGTGGGATAAAACAAGGAATTTTGCTTTATCTCCGTAATATGCTTCTTTTGTGCTTGACTCACACAATGAGCACATATTCAGATATAACACATGTAATTAAATTTAAAGAAATTTTTAATACATAGAGCCATGATCTGTTCAGCAGATATTTATAGTTGAGAGCCAGGCTCTTAGCTAAGTGTGCTGGGGACAAAGGGATTACTCAGACTGTCAGAGTCCTTCCTCAGGGAGTACACACGTGTATATGTGTGTGCACATGCACATGCATTTACATGTACATGAACACCTGGTACAGGACTGGCTGGGCTGGTTGTAGAGAATATCTCCTAGCCCACCCCTGTAGGACCTAAGGAGTCAGCCCCAGCTGGGAGGTGGTCCTGGTTCTGTCCCCCGGGGGATGCGTACCTAGTCCCCTCGCCTTTCATCAATTCCAGGCCTTTTCTCCCTATGCTTTGGGGTCCCCCTCCTGAGGATGTTTCCCTTCCCTCCACCTGGCCCAACCCCTCTGCTAGGTTAAACCTGCTCTCATGAAGCCACAAGACCTTTCCTCTTGCCAGGTGCACCATCTTCCTTCCCTAGTATCAGTACTCCCTGACAAAACAACAGAAGGAAAGAATATTAATGAGGCTGCCCTCACCATAGCCTTTTTAAAGAGCTGCTTCTTGGCAGGGAGGAGGTCTTTCCAAGGTCACGTTGGGAGGGAGTCATGTCCCAGCATGGGTGCAATATAACGAGTCATAAGAAATACATATTTGGTTATTCAGATGACCAAATATATATTTCCCAGGTATATTTGGTCTTCATTCATAGTTCCTGAAAACACTGCAGTCTTAAAGGTGAAACCAGTGTTTTGTTATGTTAATGGAAGACTTTTGGACCCACCACCTGAGGGCAGGGGCTGGAGGCTGAATCAGCCAGTGGCCAATAATTTAGTCAATCATGACTATGCAGTGAAGCCCTCACAAACCCCTGAGAAGAGCTTGTCACTCTCTGCTCTCT
The DNA here is from genome assembly GCF_040802235.1 of Manis javanica. Lineage (NCBI taxonomy): Eukaryota > Metazoa > Chordata > Mammalia > Pholidota > Manidae > Manis > Manis javanica. Next base: position 8,604,919 of record NC_133159.1, on the reverse strand, counting down.
CTGCTCTGCTCAGTTGGATCCTGCTTCTCAGTCGGGGAGAGCATCTAAGCTTGGGGAGCCAGAGCGCACCCACGTGCCAGGGAGCCAGGCCCCAAGCTCCGCGAGCATAGAAGCCGCTTTACTTGGGAGCTTGCCCTGTGTATATGTCTTCATCTGGCTGTTAACTTGTATCCTTTATTAAACTGGTGAACCTGTGTTTTTCTGAGTTCTGTGAGCCGCTGCAGCAAATTAATCGAACCTAAGGGGTGGTCATGGGAACCTCCAATCTGTAGCAGGTATTTCAGAAGCACAGGGAACTGCCTGGGGCTGGCGACCAGCATCTGGAGTTGGGGGGTGGGGTGCGGTCTTGTCAAATGGAGCTCTTAACCTGGGAATCTGGTGCTGCCTTGGGGAGATGGCATCAGAATTGTTGAGTTCTCAGACACCCTGCTGGGGTTCTGAGAATTGCTTGGTGTTAGTATGTGTGGGAAGACCCCCACAGCAACCCCCGACCACATATATATATACATTGGAATCAGGTCTGGGAACCCAAATGGATTTATACTATTACTGCTGTGTGTAATATTGTTATATATTCATATATATGAAAAGACTACAACATTTCAATGGGTCTGGCCCAGATTTCATGGCAGGGCTAGGAAGTCACGAAGGTAAGGATTGGAGGAAGAGGGTGTCTTCAAGGCAGGAGGGTAGAAAGGTGGGGGACCATCCCTAAGCACAGAGGTGAAGATCCCAGTTCCTAAACCAGACAGCCTGCTTCCAATTATGGCTCTAATATCTTGCAACTATGTGACTTCAGTCAAGTTTTTTAACCTCTCTGAGCCTCCATGAGTTAATAACACTGCCTCCTTTCGGGGGTTGTCAAGAGCAGAGGATGAAATGATACATGTGGAGTAGTTGACACAGTGCCTGGCACGGCAGAGGAGCTCAATAAATGGTAGCAGTTGTTATTTGTATCATTTGAATTATTTCTCCAAATACCATTGAGTGACTTTTTAAGGACCTTTACTTCATGGTGAGCTCCCAAGAGCAGGAACTGTCTTATTGATCTCTGAATCCCCTTTGCCTAACCCAGGACCAGGCCTCTCCTAGGTACTAGGGAAATGCTTATATGAATGAGTGAATGAAGAATAAATAAAACTGGGCCATGTGGCTGAGTTCTAACCTGTAGATACCTTCCTACTGCAGGACACTTAAAACTGCTGGATGAACTATTTAAAATATTCTTAATAGATGGATAGGCATGTGTAATTCCAGAGAAGTGAGTGAGCATTTCCCTGGGAGCATCTGGTCAACCCAAAGCCTAGACTTTGATACACCATGCTAGGGGGGCAAGTCTGAGCCTGAGCAAGGTGGGAGATCAAATCTGCCAACACTGCATAAACTGGGATCCTCCCTACATGGACTAAGGAATCCTGCTTTGGTGCTGGTGGGAAGGGAAAAACAGGGGAAGGCAGAAGTGGGGTGGGAATTCCCCTCTTAACCACAAACTTGCCCTCATCTGGGCTTGGGCCCAGAATTCATTCTACTCCTGTGGCCTAAAAACCCCACAAGCAGAAAATTGGCCCACCATTGGTAGTGGCGCCTGGCAGAAGGACACACAAATCTCTAAAGAAACACCCTCTAAACCCCAGCCTCAAAGAATTCCTATAGCAAACGAGCTCCAGGAAGCATGGGTGCCCAATTTTTTAAAAAACCAAAACACACAAGGAAACAAGCTACTATGAGCAACAGTTGGTAGATATGACAACAGCTCAGACCTGCAAAGATTGCAAATGTGGGAATTATCGGGTATAGAATATAGAATGAACATGTAAGTATGTTTAAAAGGTAAAAGTGGATGCCAAATGTAGGACAAAGGAATGTGAGATCATGAAAAACTGCCAGGCTGATTTGAAAAAGAATCAAATAAAATATCTAGAAATGAGAAGAGTAACTGGAATTAGAAACAACGTGGGTGAAACAGAAGATGAGACACAGCCGAGGAGAGAATTGGTAAACTGGAAAAAGATAACGATGCCTTTCCCAGAAGACAACAGACAGAGACAAAAGAACAGAAAATATGCAAGAGAGATTAAGAAACATGGGGGATACGATGAGAAGATCGAACATGTATCTCATCAGAATTCCCAAAGGAGACATTAGAGAGAATAATGGGAAATTAAATACGAAGAGAAATTTTCTACAAGCTCCCCAGAACTGTGGAAGACTCCAATCCCCAGACTCAGACAGCCCCATAATCCCAAGCAAGATAAATAAAGAGAGATCTCTACCTCAACACACCGTGGGGAAATTACAGAATATCATAGACAAAGAGAAAAATCCTAAAAGCAGCCAGAGATAAAAGAGAATTACGTAAAAAGGAACGTCAAATAGACTGATGGCAGGGTCCTCAAAGAAACTCTGAAAGCCAGAAGACAGTAGAATAACACCTTCAAAAGCTGAAAGAAGAAAACTGCCACTTGAGAATTCTCTAACCTCTGAAATGATTTTTCAGGACTGAGAGCAAAATAAAGACATTTTCAGACAAGCAAAAACTGTCAGAGTTCACTGAGAAGTTACTAGTGGTTACCAAGGGGGAGGGGAGGGGATGGAGGCAGGGGGTTGCAGGGAAGGAAAGGGGGACTGTTGAACCACTGTGATGCACCTCTGATTAAAAAAAAAAAACTGTCAGAGTTTATAACCAAGTCCCTCACTACAGGAAGTTCTAAAGAATAAACTTCAGAAAAAAAAGGAAGATGTGCCCAGCAGGAAGTCTGAAATGCAAGAAAAAACAGTGAGCAAAAGAGATGGTAAACATGTGGGTAAATTTAAAGAAACACGGACAATGGAAAATGCTTAATCTGTGGGGTTAAAGCAAGCAAATGAGAGAGCATCAGAATACTATGAACCAGAGCTGAAGCATTTTAAGGTCCTGGAATTGTGCGGGAGGAGGGCGGAGACAGAAATCATAGATGACAATTATAACCTAAATATGCACGTTGAATTTTCTAGGGTAATTACAAGAGAACAGAAATAGCAATGTATTATAACTTCCAAATTAATAGAGGGAAATGGAATGGGGCAGGGGCGGGGGTAACCTTCAATCAATAAGATCAAAAGAAGGAAAGGAGAGGAGGGCAGGGGGAGGGGGCCAAGGGGGAATTTGGGGACCTAGAGGGCAAGTGACTTGCCCAGGGTCAAGCAGCAAGTTAGAGATAGAGTGAGGACAGGGTGCTCTTTCCCTGAAACTATGCAGCCTCCCTTAATCTACATGGGGGTTATCAGAGCAGGTATGTGAACCCTGTTATCCCAGCTACAGTTGACCCCCACTGCCCTTGCCCAGGAAGCTCATAGAAATGTGTATGACAAGAACTGCTTTGATCAGCAGACACAAGAGCAATAATGATTTTCTCTGTGACAAATATCCTTAACGTTTCCACAGTGACTTACAATATAGGCCCCTCGGTGTGTAATTCATTTAATGCTCCCAATGATCCCATGAGGTAGATGATAGTAACGTGCTCATTTTGCTGATACGGCCCCCAGGAACGTGAAGTAACTTTCCAAGGTCACACAGCTGGAAGTGGCAATGCAGGCACTTGAACCCGGGCAGCATGGATGTGTTGCTTTGGTCCTTGTCATTTGACCCTGGGCCAGGCCCAGTGTACAAGGACAGGATCATGGAAGAGGGCAGGGTACTGGAATGAGCCTAATTAGATACTGCACGTAAAACTGCTGTAAAGGACATTTTGGGGTGACTGGCAAAATTTGAAAATAGGCTCTATAGAAGATGACATCCTTGTAACAATATTAAGCGTTCTTGGTATGATCATGGTAGTACGGTTCTGCAAGACGATGGCTTTGTCAGGAGACAGATGCTACAGTACATAGAGCAAAAGTGTCATGATGTTGGCGACTTACAAATGTTTCAGGGCAAGAAGCATAAAAACAACAGTGAAGCAAATATGGCCAAATGTTAGTAATAGGTAAATCTAAGTAAAGGATAAATAAGTGCTTATTTGCGTATCTCTGTTGTTTGTGTTTACAAGCCATGCCAAACCTAAAATAACAGCTATTTAGGATTTCTTCCAAGCCCAGGGTCATCAGCAGGGCACTTCCACAGACCCAGTGAGTCTGGGTCTGGTCCAGCTGGTGAGTGGGCTAGTCCAGGGTGAGCACAGCGTATACAACCCAGCTCTCTGCCATCAGCCTCTCACATCCTGCAGGCAGGCTGGCCTGAGTGTCCTCGTGGCAATGGCAGGGCTCCGAGAGGCAAAGAGGAAAAGGAACGCATGCTTTCAGTCTGCTGCTCACCCCGTTGTACTGCTGATCCCTTGGTCAAAGCAAGCCTTGTGGCCAAGCCCAGAGTCAGAATGGGAAGACACTTGCAAAGAGGGCAACACAGGGCAGCAAGCATAGTTAATGCGATGGATTTGCCACAGTCGTATTATGGTCTTAACTTTTCGATAAATTTGAAGTTGTGTAAAATAAAAAGTCAAAGGGGTGTATTAGGGTACTCTAGAGAAACAGGACCAATAGGCTATGGATAGATAGATAGATATTTAGATAGAGATATATACAAAGAGACTTATATAAGGAATTGGATCACGTGGTTATAGAGGCTTGAGAAGTCCCAACATCTGCAGTTAGCAAGCTGGAGACCCAGGAGAGCTGATGGTGTAGTTCCAGTCCAAAGGACAGCAGGCTCAAGATCCAGGAAGAGTCAGTGTTTCAGTTTGAATCCAAAAGCAGGAAATAACCAATGTCCCAACTCAAGGCAGTCAAGCAGGAGGAATTCCCCATCACTTGCAGGAGGGTCAGTATTTTTTGTTCTATTCAGACCTTCACTTGATTGGATGAGGCCCACCACACTGGGAAGAGCAATCTGCTTTACTCAGGCTTCCAATTCAAATTTGAATCTCATCCAAAAACACTCTAACAGATATACCCAGAATAATATTTGACCAAATATCTGGGCACCCTGTGATACAGTCAAGTTGACACAAAATTAACCTTCACAAGGGAAAAAAGGAAAAAAAAAATCTAACCCCATCACTTGTCAACTCAAAACTCTTCCCTATGTCCACTGGAAGGCATGTGCAAGAATGTTCACTGCAGTTTTACTACTAATCAAGGCCCCAAACTTGAAACAACCATGATGTCCATCCACACCATCATGGATAAATATATTGTGATACAGTCCTAACATGAAATAAGAAACAGCAATAAAAAAGAATGAACTGCTGCACTCAACAGCATGGACGAACCTTATTGATGAGCAAAAGAAGGGAAAATTCAAAAGTGTGCACACTGCACGTTCTTTATTACATAACATCCAAGAGGAGAGAAAACGCATCTACAGTGGTTGTCACAGAGCATTTCTTGGGAAGGGGCTTGAGGCAGCGTCCCAGAGTGCTATGTGTGCTCTGAATCTTGGTCTGGGTAGTGGTGACATGGATATGACCATGCACAAACAATGTATTAAATTGTCCACTGATGACTTGAGTGCTTTATAAGTCATAGCCAAAAAATCTAAACACACACAAGCCTTACCTCCTGATGCCCTTGCATAATTTCCAAACCCCTTGACAATTCAGTTTGATGTAATTGAGCACATGTGTATTCTTCTCTCTCCAAAGTGCCAGTGCAGCAAGCATGGCATCCCAGCACAGGCACTTGATAAATGGGCATCAGATCCATGAGGAGACCTCAAGGGTTGGCGAACTCATCAGACAGGTGATGGGATGGCATCCCTGGTCCCTGGGCTCCTGCCAGGCCCACTTGAGTGACGGCCCCATCTTGCAGGGGTTTCTCCCATCCCCCTCCACCCAGGCCCCCAGAAGCCAACCCCACCCCTCACGGCTGCACACTTTACGGCCATTGTCAAACATAATGATTCTTACCCTGGAGAGAAATTGGGTTCCATTTTATATTTTATTGCCTCAAAAAGGACATTCTTTACCTTCCCACAGGCCGCAGCCAGCAGGAACAGGACAATAAATCTCAGCAAAGGTCTCCACTGAGATAGATGGTGCAGCAACGAGACCACTGTGTTCCCGGCAGGGAAAATAAATGGGCCCTGTAGCTGCATCCCCACTCCATCCCAGCGCCCAGACACCATCCGGCAGCCCCGGACTGAACCCAGAATGCGGGAGGGACCATGGCTGCAGACCCTGAAGGAGAGCCGGATGGTAGAGGAAAGTCCTGGCATCTGAAGTTGCCTGTCCCCCAGTCCCCCAGCCATCTCATGATCATTCAGGAGAAGCGTTCTTGCCTGAGAGAGGACGGGATTGTTTGCCAAGCACTTGTCTGCTGGTCGCATGCTTTATTGAATTTATTTTTCAGCAGCCCTATGCTGTGGATGTGTGTGTTATTCCATTTTACAGATGAGGAGACTGAGGTTCATGGAGACTAGCATGGGGCTGGTAAAGAGCAAGGAATTTGAACCCGGGTTTTTTCAGAGCCCTGAATCAATGGCTTCCCTTCGATTCCTGAGGAGCTGGCTGGGAAAACCAGAGTGACTGGGGCAGATGGCAGCCGGAGTCCCAGGCCCCCTGCTGGGATAGCCATAGCTCCAGCCTCCTCAGCCAAAGGCCTGCCCCACGAGATCCCCTGCCTGACCTGTAGGAATAACAGCAACTCTGGCCACTTCCCCTCAGTTGCTGGGTGACTGGACAGACCTACTGGCATCCCCAGAGAGGTTGCTGACTTTCACAGGGTCACACAGTGAAAGGAAGAATCGGGACTATAACTCAAGACCCATGACTCCTGGCCCAGGGTCTGTCTTCCTTCTTTTCCCTCAAATCTTTTATTGCAGTAAAACACATTTAAGATAAAGTTTATCATCATAACCATTTTTAAGGGTATAGTTCAGTGGTATTACATACATTCATAATGTTATACAACCCTCACCACCACCCGTCTCCAGAAATCTTTTCATCTTGACAATGTAGAAACTCCGCACCCGATAAGCAATAGCTCCCCATGACTCCCTCCCTCGGCCCTTGGCTACCGCCTCTCTACCTTCTGTCTCTGTGAGGCCACCCACTCCAGGTGTCTCAGGTAAGTGAAACCAGACAGCATTTGTCTTTTTATGCCTTACTTCAAAATCTTAGCCTGACGTTCTCAAGGCTCATCCATGTTGTAGCGTATGTCAGAATGTCCCTTGTGTTTAGGGCTGAATACTATTACATGGTCTGTATAGACCCCATTTTGCTTATCCATTCACCTGCGGATGGACACTTGGGTGGCTTCCACGTTTTAGCTCTTGTGAATAACACTGCTGTGAACACGAGCCCACACATACCTCGTCAAGGCCCAGGGTCTTTCTTTGTACCTATCATTTCTGCCTCACTGATTATCTTCCAAATATTTTCTATTATTCCTTTCAAATACAGGAAAACCATTGTGTTCTTTTTTTTTTTTTTTTTTTTTTTTTGGTAAACCATTGGTTATTTAATAACAAGATTCCGGAGTTGTAAACTCGACTACTCACCAGACAAGCCAGTCACGTGACCACATACTGCCGGATCCCACTTATCGGAAATGTCCCGAACACACAAATCCACAGAGACAGAAAGGAGAAGAGTGGCAGCAAAGCGGGGTGACTGCTCAAGGATACTTTTTGGGGTGATGAAAAATGTTTTAAATTGGTTGGGGTCAGGATGCAACACCTGTGAACACACTGAAAAACACTGCCTTGCGCACTTAAGGTATGTGGATGATAAGTCGATAAAGCTGTTAAAAAAACTCATTAGCCTCTCTCAGCCCCAGTTTCCTCACCTGTAAACTAGTGATTTTGAGAACTGCCTCGTGCTGCAATTATGAAGCTGAGTCGGTATTTGAAGACCTCCCAGCCAAATGCCCTAGTCACAGGGGGCTATGGAGCACTTGAAGGGTGACTAGTGGGAATGGGGAACTGGATTCCTTATTTCATTTGATTTGATTTACATTTAAATAGCCACATGTGACTAATGGCTACCATATTGGAGTAGGCAATTCTAAGCAATGGAAATGAAACAGCAAACAAAAATACCCCTGTTCTCATGGAGGTGACATGAAAGACAAGTATTTATAAAATATAAGGCTGGAGAGAGCTATGCAGAAACATGTGTCGGGCTGAGGGGGCTGAAAGGGAAGGGAGGGGGTGGGGACTATTGTACAGGGTGGCCAAGAAGGGCCTGTCTGAGGAAGTGACACTTGAGCAGAGACCTGAAGGAAGGAGTGAACCATGCAGGATCTAGAGCAAGAGCATTCCAGGCTGAGGGCGCAGCAAGAGCAAAGGCCCTGAGGCAGGCGCATGCAAGGAATAGCAGAGAGGTCAGTGTGGCTGGAGGGCAGCCAGTGGTGGGACTGTGGCTGGGGTAATGGGCTTGGCAGGGCTATAAGCAGAGAAGCGATGTAAGCAGTTTAGGTTTTAGCAGGAGCCCCAACTGCTGGGTAAACAACAGACTGGAGAGGGCAGAGGGGGCATCAGGGAGACCGACTAGGAGACCACAGCTGGACCCACTCAGCGGTGGCTCTGACTAGGGCAGGGCAGTGGCAGTAATAAGTTGTTGGATTCTGGTTATTCTGTGAAGGAAGAACTGACATTTCTTGAGAGACGGTGTGTGAGTATCAGAGGCATCCGGCACAACTCCAGGGCTTTAGAGCAGAGCACGTAGGCAGGTGGGGGCGCCGTTCGCTGAGGCAGGTGAGACTGGGGTGGGGGTGAAGGAGTTTAGTTTGGAGCCCGTTGACCCTCAGGTTGGGTGCTGAAGGTAGGAAAGCTCTAGGGGCCCTGAACCATACCCCCAGGATGATGGGGGGCCGGGGCCTGACCAGCAAAAACCCTCCCTGAAGATGAAAACTGGACCGCAGTAGGTGGGGAGCCCATCTGTCCTTCCTCCTCTGGACCAGGCAGTGCAGCCTTACTCAGAAGGAAGGTCCAGGTGGCTGCTGAGCAGGAGGCCAGAGCAAGGCCTCGCCGCACCCACCTTGGCTGCTGGGCCTCTCCAGAGAGGCTTCTGAGAGGTTCTGGAGATTCGGTGTGGCTGGGACAGAGACCACTACCGGGCAGAGGAACGTGGACAAAGGCCCCCAAGGAGCCAACACCCAGAGCTGGGGGCACTGACATCTTGGCTGCCAGGAGTGAGGCACCGAGCACATGCTCTCCCAGGATGCCCTGGAGCTGGGAATGGTCCCTGCCACGGCTGAGAAGGACCCCAAGAGGCTGCTCACTTGGTCCTGGACGGGGCTGGAGGGAGAGGTGTCCAGTCTGTGTCCAGGTAGACATGGCCCTTGAGGCAGTTGCAGCTGGGAGAGAAAGGGAAGGTGGGCCCACGGCCTGGCAGGATGGAGCGCTGACCCCCACCCACTTCACCATCTACTGCCCACACAGCTGGCCCGTGCCTGGCCCCTGCTCTTCCACCACAGACACGCCAGGAAGATGTATGTACTCAGGTGAAAACTTCCAGCACTGCAGGGCTGATTCCACCCCTCCGCAGGTTTCTTTTGTTTAACCTGTTCCTCAGCTTGAGGGCGTTCACACACGCATTCAGGCAGCATGTATTTCCTGGGGCTGCCCCTGGAGGCCCTTGGGATACATCTGTGAACGAAACAGAGAAAATACATTCTGGTGGTCAGGGCAGGGTAAGCAGAAACAGTCCACAACTAAATAAAACATAGTAAGTAAGTAAATTTAGATGGTGTGTTGGGAGATGGTGAGAGCCATGTAAGAAAAAGAAGAAAGGAAAAGCAGAGTTAGGGGTCACGACTAGGGGCGAGCAGTTGCCATCTTAGATAGTGAGGGCAGAGGAGAATTCTGGGAGAAGGTGATAGAGGGGAAGAAAACTTTCCCTTCTCTTCTAAGTTCTTTGGCTGGCCTAATAATTAAGCTGACATAAGACAGATTAACAGAAGAAAAACAAGTTTAATTTCCTACATACAGAAACATAAAAATACGAGATTCAAAGAAGTGACCAGACCAGGCCACTTTTATGCCTTTTAGGCCAAGAAACTGTATTTGTGAAGAATTGGCCAGACAAGGGTTTTGGGCTTGCATGGTAAATTAGTAAAGACGTAGCAAGGTGTGATTATACAGCCGTCTCAGCCCTGAATTCCCAGTGTCTGATGATAAGGGGGTCTCTCTCTCCCTCCTGATACAGGGGAGGTACCTTTCCCATGTGGGATTTATTGCCTGCTTTGACATTGGCAGAGAAGGGTCAGAGTATCCTTCTTATACTGGCTGTTTCTTAAATTACTTTAATTCAAATTAATCAGTATGCCAAAGTGGTATATTTTGGGGTAGCCTGTCCTCATCTCCATCAATTTCCTCCTGAAACTTTCTGGAAGTTTCACATATTAAAAGCTAAGCTGATGGCCGTGGAGAGCAGAATTGGGTTAGCGGCGGAGTAGTAAATGGCTCTGTATCTCATTGAACCAGTGAGTCTTTTAGTCCTGAGAACAGGTGTGACTCATTTCGGGAGGTAGTAGACTAGGTGGGCTCCCAAAGTTAGGCCTATATTGCACAAACAAGCAGGTATTTAATAAGAGTCTTTTCTATGGAAACAAAAAGAAAAACTATGGTTAATGATCAAAGTAAATTATAAATCAGTTTCTGAGTTTTGAGGGTAGCCAATTGAGAAGATTTCTAGATGTCAGGCTCAAAGCATCTTTAGATGGAATGAGGACAGACAGTGACAATCTGACAGATTCTTGGCTTGCAGTTTGAATGTCTCTGGTGATCTTTCTGAGTGGCCCACATAGCAACAGGCATGAAGATTTTCTATATATGAGCTGTTGTAGTGATTTCTCTGAAGTTTATATCAAGTTGTCCAGTTTTAGTGCATGGCTTTGGGGGAAAAGGCGGTTTTGTTTTTAATGATTCTAAGTCAGAAGGGTGGGAGAAAAATTGGAAACAGTTTAGAGAGTTCTAGCCAGATATAGGAGGAAACTAGAAGAATTTAGGATCTAGTCTACAGTTTACAGGTAGAAAACAAACCCTCAAAGACAAGAAAAAGGACTAAAATCTGGTATCCACAAAGGTGTGTTACAGATTTTTGCTGAAATGTAATTTTCATCTCTACAGTTACCCCTATTTTTATCAGAGATAACCAAATAAGACAAATTTGTTTGTAAATAAGTCTAGTTTCAATAAACTTGGCTTGATTATTTATGTAAATGCAGCAAGAATAACAATTGACCGTATAGAATCTTTTTGTTTGCTTTGCTGGAACTTTTTATAAATCTCAGATTGGACTTGCCATCAGCCAAGGACTTGCCATCAGACTTCACTTGCAATATCTAAGATTTGGGTTAATTCCTCCCTTCTCAAAGTCTCCGAAATATCCTGAGGTTCTTGTGCTACCAGGGAGTGACCTTCCTATTCACTTGGTAAGGCTACTGGGAGCCCTGTAGGCAAGGTACCAATCCAATTTTTCTAAAGGGCTTTATTGGTTCTATAAAGTCAACCTTAGTTCTTTAGAACTGTCTGGTCATATCCGAATCTTTGTACATCTCTCAAATATGACATGCCAGTCAAAGCCTTGGTAAAATAACCAATGTTTCCAATTGTCTTGTTACAAGAAGAACATATTCTTTGTGAACTTATGCAATGAACTATATTGCCATGAAAATAAGAACACTCTCTGAGGGTTTCTGAATTCTGGAGGGATCAGGTAGGGACAAAAAGATAAATGTTTTATCTTTGTTCACAAAAGTAATATTTTACCAAATTACTTTAAGTCAGAGAGCAATTTTCTTAAGAGAAAAGAGAGAAAGGTTTCTTTAAATCTGGAAAAATAAAGCATTAAAAAAATCAGCAATATTTCAAACAAAAAATGGTCATAAAATTATAATCATCCTCATTAATTAATTCAGTCCCATGCAGTTAAATATTGTTGATCTTGAACTTTTATTAGTTTTATGAAGCCATTAGTTTATCCATTAGGGGTCTGTACATTCTTTACAAATTCAGTGAGATTATCTGAAAGTTATCAAAGCCCTGTATTCTAGAGTTCTTGTCAGAGTCCTTTCCATGAATTTCTCTGAAGATGAAACACTTTTTCAGGAACACTTTTACAATAGCATCAGAGTAAAATAATAACTGTAAATGACAAAAGACTTAAAATTGGCCATGGTTAAAAATCTAGTTGGAGCTCATTAGAATGCAATTGACAAGAGAGTTTGATAATTTCTGTGACATACAACATTTTAAGATAATAACTAGAGTTATGGCTGATAACATTATATCAGGATATATCTGAATTTCAGGAATTTCATACAATTTCTAGAACACTTATGTTAAGAACATTCACCCATATTATATAATGTAAGAGGGTTTATCATCACTTATTTGGTGATGATTCCCATGTAATTTAGTGTGGCAAATAAGCCTAATTAGTTTAATATCTCTCTTTTATAAGGAGAGTGTACAAATCTTTTGAGATGTTTTTCCCTCTGGAAAATCCCATTACTTCCAGGTTAAAAAGACTTCATTTGAAATTTGATTCTGGGGAAGTTTGTCAAAAATTATCAAAAGATTTTAGCATACCTAGTCAAATAGGATCATAGGTCGCTATTAAACAATACTTAGTTATCCATTTAACCGTGTTCCCAATTAAAGAGACTTCAAGGCAACTAAAGAAAGCTTAATAGTTGTAGAAAATCTTAGCTTTTACTAAAGAAGATTCCATTGTGTTTTTTTTTACATATTCAAAGGCCTGATGAAGGCAACACAGGAAATTATTTTGATAAAACACAAATTCTTTGCTTTCTAGGAAGATTATTTACAAGGTAAGGAGAAACTTTTCATAATCTCTTATCAAGAACAGACCAATAATCCAAGGAAACATTGCCTTTTTAGCAAATGAAAGAAAATTAAGTTCTAGTTTTACATAAGTACTAATATTAAAACCTATTTTTAAAACCCTTATAACAAATTCATTTGATCTTAGCCAGCTTGATCAGACATAAAATTCCTTTCCCAAGATTCCATTTTCACAAACCATCTACAACTTTCTATGTTCATTTTAGCTTCCCTCTTTGTTCTCTTTCACATTCAGAAATATCCAGCTTTATTTTAGGACAAAATTACCTTATTTTCTCTCAGCAAAAATACATCTCCATTCCTCATAACTCTTTTCATCAAAACATATATCCTACTTTCCTCACATGCAGAGATGTTCTCCTCATTATTTCTAGTGGCTTTATACTAATTAGAATTCTTAATCCTTAGGGCCCTTCATTTCTAATGAAAACTAAGAAGTAAGCAGTTGTGAACTATCTGTTACACCATTCTTTAGATTGGCAAATTTATGAATACATTTCATAATTTCTAGAAGCATAGGCTTCTTCATAATTTTTCAGTGTGGCACAAGACACATTTGTTAACAGACCCAAATATCTTTAGTTCCTCTGTCATAAGAGGTCAAAAGTAGGTAAACTTAATTAGCAATTAATGTTTTAGTATTTTATCTTATTTGGACATGAGAGACAGTCAATGAATTCCCATAATTTAATTTAACATAGCAAAATGCTAAAGGTGGAAGGTGCTGAAGACATTTGGGAAACTGCTTAAGCAAACATATCATAAAACAATCATTGCTAAAAAGTTCACCCGAAAACTTTCACCTCCTTTACACCTATTTACTCTTTGGTCCTTAACAATCATAGTTGGATTACTTATGAAAATTTTATGAGACTTAAAGCAGTTAGCCATCATCTTAAGTTATCTTTCTTGCTGACAAATTTTGTAACAGAGATAACATGAGCTTATTTGATTTCCAGTAAACCTAGTAGAATACAGTATTATATTTAATGCTGATAACTCTAAAGGTATGTCAGTATTAAGAAACCAACAGACTTAAATTAGCTTTGATTTAGTGAAAATTATCCTAGAGCATGTGAACTTGAAAAATATTTGTGTTAGTTTCTATTATATTTATGAGATTTAGAAATACTTAAATCGTAAGTATGAAGCCAATTAAATAGATCTCTTGACAAATTATTTTTGGCAATACCATCCAGAGGTAGAAAAATACCATATTTATAACCTATATACATAAACATACAGATGGACACAATCAGAGATCTCACAGCTTTTATTCCAAAACTTGAGCCATAAATCGGGTACAATACAAAACTCACTGGTTTTATAAATAATTGTGTCTCTGGCAGACAGAAAAAGTTAAGGTAACCTGCTTAAAAGGGTTTTTGCTAATATTTGTGAAAGACTTTTAAGATTTGTATTTATCCTTGACAAGTAATTTTAAGGAGGCTGTGGTCTAGAGTTTGGACAAGAGAACCCTTCTAGCACTTTATATTTTATAAAGGCCTCTTTCCCCCTTTTTTTCCCCCTTCATTCTAGGCAGAGTTTTATTTACCTCCTGGGCTGTTTACATTTCAAAGACATGGTAAGATTTACATCTTCAAGGGACAGAGAAAGTATGCAAGTTTTCCCCTAGGAGTTTTGGATCTATTTCTCTATTATCAAAAGTAGGGTAATTACTACTTAAATTTTTCCTTCCTTTTATTAAGTGCAGGACAATTATTCTTCTATGGTGTTGATTTTTTATAGTATCTGTAAATGTCTGGAGGCAAATAGGAAAAGCTCTGGATAGATTTTATGTTGTGTTAGGAGTTACACTTTTTTTCCTAAAGGATCAAGTTGTAAGTTAAGAATGACTGATTTTAACTCTTCTTTTTGTCTGCATTCCTACAAGCTTTCTTCAAAGAATTGGGTAGCCTTTTCCATTAAAGTGCTTTGAGGTTGATTTGTCCCCTTGACCACACTATTTTGAATTTGCGTTTTTATATGTGGGAGAAAATCTCTGACTAGGATGGAAGTCAAAAGATTTCTAGGTTTGCTGTTTAGGGGACATGGATTATTTGGGTGGGGAGGGGCTATCTAGGATATATCCACAAAGGACATCGCCTAGGAAGGCCTGAAGCCGGCCGAGCCTGATTATAGAGCCCAGCAAAACAAGCCTTGTCTGTCCCAAGTGCTTCGGTTAAAATCTATTTCCTGGTTTTTAGTATTTACATGCATAACCTGTGTACCCTGCGCCTAGAGATTAGGGTGGACTGCTCTCTGTAAATCTTGTAGGGAAAGGGAAGCTAAAATAAACAGCAGGATGTTTAAGGGATTTTCTGGGAAAGGTGGAGGAGTTTTGGGAGTTAAGGGAATTTGCGGAGGGATGGGGCTGGATTTTAAGAAGGGGAATTTATGTTGGATGGGGACTTTAGTTTTCTTGTGAATCTCATTTCTGTGCTCTCATCCTATTAAGGGCGTTTCTAAGGCTAGCCATTATATTCCTTTGTGTCCACTTTCTAATTTTGTCTTTCTAAAGGTACCAGTAAGATAATTGTTTAGGATGTGAGCTCTCTAAAACAATTTTTTTTTCTTTCAAATATAGCCAATTCAAAGAATCCATCATCCGGCCCTTGACAAGCAGAATCTTATATTAATCTCAAAAGCAGATCAAACCAATAAGCCTTTTTATGGCTTAACCAAGGATGCAAGAGGTGTCCCACAAGAGAGTGCAAAGATGCAGCCCCCACAGGGTCTAGAAAATTCACTCCCAGACTTAGTCTAAGAAAACAAAGGCACTAACTATGAGGGGCCCTGCTTGTAAACAGCTGTTCCAAAACGGGAAATCACGTGTTTTCCCCCACCTCTTGAGCAGAATAGGGTGACTTACCAAGCCTTTTTTAAAGTTTTTACACTCCCTAAGCATGGATCCCTAGCCTATTCAGCTGTCCGCCAGACACATATGCATCCTCCAACAAGTGTAGACCAGAGGATATTCTCACCGGTCATAAAGTAGATGAAAGAAAGCAATGACCACCTCTGGGAAGAAAAAGGATTGATATATACAAGAGAACTCTTTACTAAATATTTACCAGAGTCTCGCTACCCAAGGAACCAGCTCAACTATTTTCTTCTGCCCATCTAAAATTAGAAAAAGAAAAGGACCCTCACCAGTCTCACTTCCAACAGACCCTGCAGGCGGAGGTTCAGGAGACTGACGCAGTAAGAATTCTTGCCTTCGAGGGGCGCAAGTCAGAAGTCCCCGGATTTCCCCGGATTTCCCAGTAGCAGTGGCAGCCCTGGAGCAAGCCGTGTCCAGTGGGAAGTGTCCTGGCTGGCTCACCAGACCTGTGGGGGAGGAAGACTTTCCCCTTCTTCCCTTCTAGGTTCTTTGGTTGGTCTAATAATTAAGCTGACGTAAGACAGATGAACAGGAGAAAAACAAATTTAATTTCCTCTATATGGGAGCTCATAGAAATATGCGGCTCAAAGAAGTGACCAGAGCAGGCAGTTATTATGCCTTTTAGGCCAAGAAACAATATATTTGTGAAGAATTGACTAGACAAGGGGTTTGGGCTTGGGTAGTAAATTATAAACACCCATCCGGTGTTTATGCAGCCGTCTCAGGCCTGAATCCCCAGTGCCTGGTGATAAGGGGGTCTCTCTCTTTCTCCTGGTACAGGGGAGGTACCTTCCCCATGTGGGATTTATTGCCGGCCTTCAGGGTGGACAGAGGAGGGTCAGGGCATCCTTGTTATACTGGCTGTTTCTTAAGTAACTTTAATTCAAAATAATCACTATGCCAACATGGCTTATTTGGGGGTGGCCTGCTCTGAAGACCGTCAGTGACAGTTGAACAAAGTATGAAAAAGGTAGAGAGTGAAACCTAGGCCCCGGGGTTCCTTTATCTTTCACCCCCTTGGCCCTCTGTCCTTCCTGCCATTCCCTAGGAACCCCATTTCCTTCCTCCTCTCTCCCTGCCTCCCTCCCCTCCCTTTCCTCCCCGTCACCCTCCCCCTGTCTCTTCACCTCTCCTTCCTGACCTTCAGAGAGGCCAGATGTCAGCTCAGAACAGAGAGAAGGGTGGCCGAGAAGGAACTGCCCTCTCACAATGCCCCCCACCAACCTGGGGAACGGGGCCCTCTCCTCTGTGGCTTCAAGGAAAAGAGGGGGCTGGAGCAGCAGTGGGTTCCCTGGGGGAGGGCGGGCCCGCTGAGCATCTGGGGTGACCACAGGGCCATCAACGATTTTCAGAGAGTGAGATAGGTTTTGTCCTCCTTCGTTAGCACAGCCAATCAGTAAATGGAAATTAAGTCACAGACTGTGGCCAGAGCCTGCTAGATTTTCCCCACATGACGGATTTGAGAGCTGGGTCTGCCCTAGGGCTTTGTTTCGGGCCTGCCACAAAGGCTGTGGAACCAGGACCCACCGGTTTGGGAAAGAGACCCCACAGAGACGTCACCCTCTGCCAAGTTCCAGTAACATCCCAGGGCTCCCCAGCCCCTAAGTCCACCCCCTCCCCTCAGGACTTGGGCAGCACCAAGTCTGAGGGTGGGGGCGAGGGGGAGGCACAGGGTGTTGTCTGCAGACTGGGGGGAGACAGCCCTGGCAGCGGCTCACTCCCCTCCGCATTCCAAACGGTCACCCGCCTTGGCTCCACAGACCACCTCTCAGAAATCCTAAATTCTGTATTTTATATGCAAGGTGGGGGAGGAGGCCTCGGCCAACAGCCTGCTGCCCAGGCCGGCCCATCCCAGGCCACACGAGCTCAGGAGAGGGGTGAACAGGCTGAGGGGAGCGCTGACAGGGTCTGACACCTGTCCAGAACTGACAGGGTTCCGACTCATCAGGAAACCTCTAGGCCCAGCCAGTCTCACCCCATGACCACCATCAATTCATCTGGGCCAGGACAGGACCACGCAGCCTCCCCGAGGCTCTCTGACAAGTGCAAAGGTCTGTCCCCGGGTCTCACATGCCCCACTGCCCCCGGCAGGACCCCCACCCCTCCACACACACCAGCACTTCCCCAGACAGCAAGCAGGTGGCAGAGGAAGAGGAACTGGGGGCGATTTCAACTAGCCAGGCACCTGAGTGCCCTGGGCTCACCTGTGGACAAGTCCCTCTGGCCCGGGGAGAGGCCAGTGGGAGGACCAGGAGGAGAGGAGACAGAGGGGCCTTGGAAGCCGAGAGCAACGGCCGGGGCTGCCATCTCCTCTGACGTGTCCGTCACCTCCGCATGCTAAGCAACAGCTGGAAGACTTCATGTGGGTGGCGTGCAGGGGGCACAGGGAGCCAGCAGGGGCCTGGTAGGTAGGTTGTGTCCTTGGGGAGCTGGGAACAAGGACACTCATCACTCTGGCAACTGCACCCTTTCTGTTGGAGAGAAAAGCACCGCTGTTACTATGCCGCATCCTGAGCATGAAACCCAGGGGCTGGAGGGAGGAGTGGGTGGCTGACAGCTCATACACAGCAGAGGAGAATATGTCCTGTCAAGGCAACAGGGGACACACACACAAGAGGACATTGCTCTCCGCCAGAACATGACAGCTGGAAAATGGGGATAATTGTACATACTTCCTTGAGTTGTAGCAAGGAATAAACTTATTTATGTGAAGTTAGCACCCAACTAACATCAGCTATTATCATGATTAACATTATAAAGTCCTGTATACATTGCAATGGATGCATCGTGTGTTGTCTACACTGTGTATGGTGTGTGTGCACATGCACGTGCATTGTATTTGGGTTGCACGTAGTGTCTGTGTGTATGTATGTTGCACTGTGCACGTGGCATGGGTGTGGCATCCCTGGGTTTGGTGGGTGAGCCGTATGGGGTATGTGCATACTGTGTGTTGCCCATGAGGTGGTTTGGGTATTGTCTAAGTTGGGTGGTCGGTGGGTTGCACAGGGTGTGGGCATGCTCTGCCCCTTAGTTCAGGTTGCAGGAAAACCAGCCTTCAGGGCCCCTTCTGTCCAGGGCACAGTCAGGCCCAGCATTTGGATGGGTTCTGAGCTGTCCAGCCTTTTCTGCAGAGATCCTTGTTGACCAAAAGGCCATAATGGCCAACTCCATGAGGCCGGGGCCTTCCGATGACCAGTTTCCCAGGGGCGTTGCCCCACCAGGGGAAGGGGGCAGGGAAAGGAGGGAAGGGAGCTGAGGGACTCTAGCTGCCTACAGCCTGCCTGGCAGAGCTGGGCCAGCAGCTGCCCTCTCCCGGCCCTGGACCTCCCTACCTGGGTCAGGCCACTCCCAGGCCTTCAGGAGGAGGCAAACATTGCTGACTCTGCTGGAGGGATAATAAGCAGGGGGCGCTGACTGTGAAGGCCTGATGAACTGAGCAGCTGACAGGCCCTGGGGAAAGGCCCGAGCAGCCGGAAGGGGAGGGTCCGGCTCAATTACAAGCTGTCTAGGGAGGGGCACCGGGTCCCTGCCGCTTCCTCCAGTGGGGCAGGCAAGAACTGGGGCGCTCTCTGCCCACTGGGCAGGTCAGGGGAGAGGCAGGCCTGAGCCAAGGCCAGGCCTGCTGAAGAATGGCTGTGGGTCCGGCCACTCATCCTCTCAGGGTCCCCAGGACACAGGATTAGGAATTCTTTCCTCCTGGCGTCCTCCCTGGGTAACCCAAAAACATGTGGAGCACTGCAGAAGAAAGATGCCATTAGCACCTCAGATGGACCCATCTCTCCCTTGTGACTTCCTGTGCCCTCCGCTCCTTCTACACGGCAGCCAGACCCAACCCAACGGCAGCCTGCAGCCCAGGGAGCAGTCTGTGCTCCGGCCTCAGACCCTGGCGGGTGTTTCTCCCTCTGCCAGGTACCCCGTCCCTCCTCACCACCAGCTCCCACTCATCCTTCAGGTCTCAGCTAAAAAAATCACCTCCAGTTGGAAGTTTGCCATCCCTCACCCCAGCTGGCATAGCTGCCCTTGCCGAGTTCCCACAGACCCCTGGCTTCACCCCACTCCTAGCACATTTAGCCACATGTTATAATTGCAGGTGTACCTGTGGGCTCTTTGAGAAAAGGATCCATCTCCTATTTCTTTCTTTATCTCCAATGCCTGGCACACAGCCTGGAACATGGAGCCCTCACTCAATGTTGACTCAGTGAATGGACAGGTTTGGGTGGATGGATGGATGGGTGAATGGGTAAAACCCTGAAGTCTGGCAATGTGGAAAATACTCTTTCAACTTAGGCAATGCTAATAGCATCCCTTCCAGTGTTTATATAATTCCCAGGATGACACTACCAAAATGTGACACTGAATTCCTTTTCCCCAAGTGCACCAGAAAGCTAGTCAAAAAGACAGGGAGGGAAGGGTTGGCACTTTGGAGCTGGGACATTGCAAGTCATAACCCAGCGCTCTGAGCTCTGGGGAGGAGGAGCCAGGGTAGAAAAGGGAGCCATGCAATGCAGCCTAAGCCAGCCGGTCCACCCAGTGGGTGGGAGGTTCTAGAAGGAAGCTGCCCACCCTGCCCACCACCATCCCCAGACCTTGGGCCTACCCAGGATTTGTCACCTTTCAAAATCGCAGAGTCAATATCTAACAACAAAGAACAGGCAGATGCACCATCTTCAGAGACTGTGGGTCAGTGTTGCAGGAAGGAAAGGCAGCCAGGTGTCTCCTGCATCCCAGGAGAGGCCAGAGAGGCTCTCGGGCTGAGGGGCACACCTGAAAGGTTGTCCATGGGATTGGAGAGTCCAGTGGAATCAAGCATGCTGTGACCTGCCTGTCATACGCAAAGAGTGTCCCTCCTGGGCCGTGCTGGAGAGGAGGGACACTGACTCTGATAGTATGGGCGTCCTGGCTGCTCGGGACAGTGCACTCTAGGCTCATCCCCACCCAGAAGTGGGACTCTGCCCAGCCTCTGCAGAATACTCAGTCCCAGGTGGTGGGTGAGTAGAAGTCAGGGTCATGGGAAGGGCTTTTTCTCACTATAAATGGATCACTTGGTATTTTGGGTAGGAATTACGTTCAGCTGCAAATATCAGACCACTATGAACTAGTGGCTCAAACACACAAGGGTTTATAGTCTCATGCCCTTAAGTCCAGATGTAGACAGCATGAACTTGTCAGGGACCCAGGGTCTTTCTCTGTTTCTTCAAGGTCACCCCTTAGTCCCTTCCGGTGCTCATCCATCAGAACACGTTTGACAGCAGGAAAGAGGAAGGGAAGCCAGAGACAAAAGGCACAGCCCCTCTAGTCCCATGTATCACCTACACTTACTTTTCATTACTTACTTAATCACATGGACACATCTATCTCTGGGGACTTTGGTTGATGTAAGTTCCCTTGGGAGCCTTGGGTGAACTGAGAACATGGAGCATCTGACTTGTAAGTTTGAGAGCAGATTCTGGGCTCCAGGGCGCCCCAGCCCCAGCCATAAATGGGCTCCATCTTTGCTAAAAAGCACCCAGCTAATAAGCAAAAGAGTCAAACTTTGAAACCAGCCCTGCCTGACTTTGCAACGCATGCTCTTAGTTGCTCTACCACATTGTTGCCTAGAGTTCCCGTTCTGGCTTCACCCCCTTACTTGCCCCATGACCCTTAGGCAAGTCCTCTGAGCCTTGATTCCTATCCTGTAAAATAGGAATAATGGTAACACCCACCTCAAATGGCTGACTTGTAAGATCAAGAGTGTGTATCAAGAACTCAAGGATCTGAATCTGTTTAACGCTTGAGTTGAATTCATAAGAAAGGTGCTGGACCCTGCTGCCATGTAGATGGTGTCACAGGCCTTTCTGATGGAAGAGTCCATTCTTCGGCATGTTGGGGGAGGGCACCAGGGGCCCCTGAAAAGTCCACTCTATAACTGGTGGGAAAGCAGTTGCTCAAAGTTCCCTCTAAGATATCCATGGGGGGTCTGGTGCTTCTCTCGTCCAAGATAGTCACAGAGGGCCTCCCACCCATCATCTTTCTCTGGCCCAAAGCCCCTGGCCCCATGACTGTCAGCTAGTCCAAAGAGGAGCAGACTGCAGAAGGAGGCTGCCCATTGCCATGGAAACCAAGACCAGAGCCCAGGACCCTGCAGTTCCCAGGCACATAGCAGATGTGCTGCCTCTGGGTTCCAAGTCCCCAGACTTCCCTCCCACCCAGCATGCCTGCACATGCACGCATGCACATGCACGCACACACACGTGCACACCCAGACTCCCAGAGACCAGTTGGCTGACCTAGTGGATTAGCAGCCATTCGACTGGGTGTCCCATGGAACCAAGTATCTCCATCTGGGGGAAGATTAGCTGTCTGGCCAGAGAAGCTAGTGCCTGTGGTCAAGGACAGCAATGGGCAAGGTTGATAAAAAGGGGCTGAGACAGGCCACTGAGGACAATCTTTGGCTGTCACCCTCTTGAAGTCACCCACCTGGGCCAGTGCATGGAGGGAGTTCACATGGCCGTGCATATAAGCCACATGCCAGCAGACGCTCTGGCCCTTCAAGAGATAAGTGAGTTTTGCAACTCCAGTGTCATAACTGATCCAGGTAAGGATGATCACTGGAAGCAAGAATATATTCACACGGTCTTCTAATATCTCTACAGATTTACTTATTGATCACAAAAGGAAAAATATACATTTCCAGTGGAGAAATCTGAAGATACCATATCATATTGACCAAGTGATCAAATGTAGGGTCACCAATGGAACAAACCAACATCTCATGTCTTTTCGGGTGATACAGCTGTAAACACACATCTCCTATGTGGTATTCTAATCAATACCCAAACCTAAAATGTTTGAACTAAATCAGATCAGGAGGAAACAACCAGATATATTCAGACTGTGGGGCATTTTACAGGGCATCTCATATGGAGTCTTCAAAAATGTCAATTACAAGAAAGACCAAAAGACTAAATTAAAGGAGGTTGAATCGATATGACAATGAAATGCAGTGCATGATCCTGAGTGGGTCCTGAGTGAGGGAAAACAACTGTAACAGACATTTTTAGAACAACTGGGGATTCTGAATATGAGCAGTACATGAGATAACATTATTAGATGGATATTAAAGTCCTTGGGTGTGTTAACTGTATCATTATGGTTATGCAGGAGAAAGTCCTCGTTCATAGAAGATATGTGCTGATATATTTAGACATGAAGAGTTGTGATGGCTATAATTTTCTTCCAAATGCTGAGAAGGAAATAGAGAAAGAGAAGTAAAAAAGGCCAATGTGAAGAGCAGGTGGATCAATGTGGACATACAGATGTCTGATGGACTCCTTTTCAATTTTTCTGCAGGTCTGAAATTTTCAAAATCTAAAAATAAACACTTCAGAGGAAAAGACACTTAAAAAGGAGTCAAATGATTTCCACATCCTTCCCAATTTTTCTACACATTTCTCCCCAGTTTCTGCAGTGGGTGGCCAGGGCCTCTTCCATTTTGATCTGTTCACCTCGGCCTCCAAGCTCCACCTTCACCCAGAGTAGTTCAGTCTGTGGACCATCTCACCATCCCGCATGGCTTTTCCAGTTCTGCACCAGGAAAACCCTCCTGGAAAGTGAAACCCTCCTGTGGTGCTTTATGGTAGCAACTTTACTGAAGGATTGTGGGTAGAGGAGGTGAACTTGGAAGGAGATTTAGTATTTGCCATCTTCTTAAAAACCTGTGTGGCTCTCCCTCACCCACTTGCAGCCTGCCCCCACGTGACGTGCTGTCCCCTTGATCCCTACCCCCACCTCTCTTGACTCTTGACCTCTGTCCCTTCTACTGTCATGTGATCTCACTATCTCTTTGCAGTCTCCTTCCAGCCTGTGTTCCGAGGACTATCCCCAACAGGGAAAACCAAGAAAGCTCCTGGTAACTCTGGCCCCTGAATTCCTCTCTGTGAAGCCATTTAGTCTTCCATATTCTAAACTTAACTCTTTAAGAAAACTCACAGTCCATCCCAACATTAGTAATAATTACAACTACCACTTTTTGAGCACAGATTGTGGGTCAGACACCAAGCCAGGCACATGTAATACATCACCTTCAACATTCCCAAAAACTCCAAGTGGGGGGCACTAAGGAATGTGAGATTCAGGGTGGTTGATGAACCAGCTACCAAGTGGAGATGCTGCCCAGTGTGGACCTTTTAAGATACTTTCCAACTCAGTCAGAGTGCTGTGTAAGCAGAAGCTGCACGGCTTCCCCAACGGGGCACGATGACTCAGATAACCAGAATGGGGACTGGGACTCAGGATGCTTCCTCCCAGGCCTCGGTTCTCAGCACTGGCCCAATGTAGTAGGAGGAGGCAGACCCGCTCCTGCAGACGGCAGCTAGAGAGAAGGCCGTGGGGGCAGAGAGGCCAGGGCAGGCCCACACCGGAGGAGCCAGGGATGGAGGCCGGCAGATGGTCACCCACTCACCCCGGTGACCTCAGAGCGGGGCGAGGGAGTCTGTGGGTCACACTGGGCCAGCGGAGCGTCCTGCTGCAAGCAGCATTGTCAGGTATCGGATGAAACTGGGAAAGGACCCAAAGGGGAGGCGGCAGAAATTAGAGAAAGGAGGTCCAAGACGGTAGGGCAGCTCAGAGCCTCCCACTCCAGAATGCGGGTACTGGGCATCAGGAAGGTTCTGGAGTGCCTCCCCCAAAGTGGGAAGGGCCACCCTCCCCTGCCGCCCCCATCACCTTCCAGCTCCCCAGCCACCCAAAGATTCAGCCACCTCTGATCCCTCCTGACTCCAGGCAAGCCAGCAGACCCAGGGGAAATAAACTTGAAAAGAGACTGGAAATTTAATCAAAAGTAGCAACAATAAACTGTGCACTGGAAACCAGGAGGCAATTGAGATGCAGGCACATGGCAGCAGAGCAGAGGCCTGGGAGATGGACGGAGAGCAGGGAAGGGCGGAGGCAAGGCAGAGGGAGGGGCCTGGGGAGAGGCCGGGCCAGGAAGACCCACCACCACTCTCCTGGGAGACACAGGAGGATTCGATCTACACCCAGAGGCTGGCATTTCTTCTGACAGGTAAATGAAGATGACTTCAGCCAAAGGACATCTGAGGAATGTGCTTGGAGAGCCCGGGGCCCAGGAATATAGAGAGATACCGACAGGGGAGACCCGACATTTTTTAACACCCTTTCACGTGCCTTCTAATTTCCACAGTAATCTGTGGACGAACATGTTGTTATGCCCATTGTGCAGGTAAGAACATGGAGCTCACAGTGAGGAGACAGCAACCCCAAGTCCAGGCTGGACCCACGTGGGCATGAACTTATGATGAGAATGGGGTCCCTTCAAGCTCCTGGCACCAAGACAAGGTTAGTGAAGTGGGAGGCAGGGAACTTCCTGAGGCCACATCCTGAGACCAACAGGTAGGTCTGAGCAAGTGGGAGCACAGGGGGCGGGAGGCAGGGAGACCCAGGGACAGGGCAGTAGGAAAGGGGAAACAGCAAGAGGCAGGGTGACCAACATCTCACCCAGAGGTCTACTTCACGGCCATTTCACTGGCCCCATAAAGGGGACTTTGGGCAGGACCAGAGCAGCCCAGAGGATGGCGTAAGATGGAAGCATCAGTAAGCGGGACACCACAAGGCCACGCCCTCCCACGTGGGCTCCCTCGTTACCACGGTACCTTCTTTGACTGGCAGCAAGCTTGGGTCTGACATTGATTCTGCTGCACAGTGTGTGACTGTGGTCAGTCACTTCACTTCTTTGAGCCTCAGTTCCCCCTTGTGTAAGATGGAGACTGTGATGGTTCCATCTTCGCAGGGTTCCCATGAGCCTTCAACAAGAGAATGGGGCCTGTTAACCACGTCATCTATAAACCCGTTCCTATTATTTTCTTATTCAAATGTGTATTAAATGCAGTAGAAGCATCCCCTGTAAATGAATCCTGGGGTGATCCTTTTTATTAAAAAAAATGAGCTTCCCTTTGTACCTGCTTTGTGAGGTTGGATGCTCATATTTGGGGTGGAAGTCTATGTGTTCCTGAGGATTCATCCAGAATTTTCCACCTGCCCATTTGTGCAGCGTTTTTTATCTTTGGCTCTCGTACTTTGTCTCCCTCTCATGCACCAGCAATGTGCTCATTTCTAAATCCACAGGGGGATGCGTGCGGTGAGAAAGCTCAGAGCTGCCTGCTTGGGGTGGGGAGCAACGCTGTGTCGTGGCTTAGCCCTGTGTGACTTCCCTGATGCCACACACCAGTGGGACGGGAACAAAAACAGCCCCCGTGCCTCCCCATCCACAGCGTGTGGGGTCAGCTTTCCCAGAAACAAACCCTGAGGCAGACAATTGCATGCAGGAGGTTTTCCAGGGCAAACCCTCATGAACAGCAACGCTGAGAGTATGAGAAAAACTGGATTAGGCAGAAGGACACATCAAAGCGCGATGAAGCTTCAGCAGAGACCTCAGCCAGTCCCGCGGGGGGCTCCGGAGCTGCGCTGGCTCCTTGAAGCTGTCCCAGATCCAAGCAAGGGGGTCGAATGCTTGCTCCCTTGCAGTGGCCAGTCACTGAGTCCAGGTTGCCCTCACAGAGGAGGCATAACTCTGGATGAGACAACTCCCTTTGGTAGAAGACAACTCTGAGGAAGGGACCATTGATAACCGACATTCCCAGCAGCTGGGGGACGGCTGCTGCGGTCCTCAGTGGGAGATCTGTATGGGTCACCACAGCACCACTACAGTCCACCCACTTGCTCCGTTTAGTAAGTCCACCCATCTAGGGACAATTCTTCCAGGACTCTAGTTGGTCTTCTTCCCTGTAAATACTTCAAAGCAGATGGCCAGTGGGTTGAACCCCAGCTTCTGTGCCTCTACAACTAGACCTGAAGCTGCAGCTGATATCCATCTTCTCCCTCTTCAAGTGCCCATCTTAGATTCCCCCTTGACCTCAGCTAGCACTTCTGCTGGTCCAGGTAACCTACCTAATGGGCCGACCCAGACTTATCTCTGACTGGTCTGGGCCCCTGATCAGTTCACGGCTGCCACACCTGTCCATTTACTGTCAAAAATGGGCAAGGCAGTATCAGGGGCAATCCAGTGGATCCCTTGGCTACCAAGGCTGCTTTTCTTCCTGCCCTCTTTGTGTAACAGAACCTTACCCTCTCCTGCCAGCCGATCAGGGTCAAGGACTCCTGCCAGTTTGGTGGCTCCTTTCCTTGCCTCCTGGTCTTGGTTCAAGGCATCTGAAATGACCAGATGGCAGAATGTAGGCTAAAGTTTAACGGAACTGCTAGTGAAAGTGATTCCCCACCTGGGAACCGGAACAGATATTTGGACACACAGAGCTTAACCTTGCAGGGACAGGAAACGAGTTTCCTAGGTGGAAACTTGGGGGTAAGCAGGGCCACTCCTACTTGCACCCCTGAGACTCCAGACTCATATTCTACTTACTGGGGACCCAGGATATAATGATCATTAACTTGGGGCATGTATCATGTTCTGGAGAATAGCCCTCCCTCCTCAGAGGGTGTCTTCTCTGAGCTGTCTCTATAGAGCTGGTGCTCTAGCTCTATCAAGACCCAGAAGCACACTAAAGCTATTTTTCGAACAGTGTATAATTTTCCACTGCAGATGGCCGTGGCCTTGTGCCAGAACTCTAGGGATCTATGTTGTTCTTCTCCTATTGGGCTTGCCATAAACTCCTCAGACTGTCTTTTCCCACCACAAAGCTGTCTGTTATTAAAGAATCTGTTAGGTCACATGACCCAAGTAGTGGGATTGATTACAGCAGCCTGGAGCTTCTGCAGACCCTCCCATATGGTGGGCGCCCCCCAAAGCTGGCAGCCTCCCATGCCACTTGGTGAAATGGATGGGAGCAGTAATTGTCAAGTGTGGAATATGCTGCTTAAAGAACCTAAAAAAGGCTTTTCAGATGTTGTGTTTCCTTCTGCTCTGTGGGAGGTACAAGATGCAATAGTTTGTCCTGCCCTTGGAAGAAGATGTTCTGGCATGCCCCAAAGCACTGCACCCCTAAAAACTTCACTGATAGTCCCCACCTTCTGAAGTGCCCCTGTCTTATCAAGGCCTTCAGAGTACTTGCCACTTCTTGCTCACCCAGCCTGATTAACACAACGTCATTGGCATGATGGGCAGTGTGGCGCTCTGTGAAGAGAGGGCAGTCCATATCCCTTTGGCCCAGGCTTTCTTACCTGCAGCACTATTTGCAGTTTGGACCAGATAATTCTTTGCTGTGGGGGCTGTCCTATCCTGTCCCAGCCCTGACCTCTTCCCACTGGATGCCAGTAGCATCCCTACCCTCTATCCAGCCCCAGTTGTGACAACCAGAAATATTTCCACACATTGACAAATGTCTCAGTTGAAACCCACTTTTTATACTGTATCGTGGCAAGGGCAGCAGTTAGCATATGCATAAGGCAGAGCTTCGCACGTATACTCTTCTCCATCCTGCATGAATGCAAACTGCAGTGGGCACCCTTCCTGACAGAAATAGAAGAAGAAAGCACTTGCCAGATCAATGGCCCAGTACCACGTACCTGAGGCTGTTGACCTGCCCTCCCAGAGATACACTGCACAGCAGCTGCTATCAAGGCTACTGCTTGATTGCATTTATGGAAGCCTACACTCATCTTCTAGAAGTCTTCTGGGTTTTTTCTCAGGGGCCAAACTAATGAATTGGATAAGAATAAGAAGAGGATCATCTAAAGGGGCACAAAAATTCTGAATCATAATACAAGTTGGCCGTGGGGATGGTAGTACAGCATGGAGAATACAGTCAATGATTCTGTAACATCTTCCCATATTGACAGATAGAAACTGCAGTAGTGGGGGTGAGGATTTAATAACATGGGTAACTTTTGAACCACTATGTGGTATCTTTGAAACCAATGTAAGACTGTGTATCAATGATACAAAAGAGAAAAAGAAGTGGTTCACGACCCAGGATCTGAGATCTTTAAAGGTGACACTAATGATTCTGCCATTCCCCTGGGGATGTGATGTCGATTTTGTTTGTTATTTTGTTTTTCACTTGGCCAGGATGGGAGGGGTGGGCAGTTTCAGAGGCCTCCATTTGGCCTTCCCCACGGCAATAGCTTGTAGCCCTCTGGCCAAGGAGCATGTGAGAGTTCTGTCAACTACATGTGTCCATTTGAATTATACATTCAGAAACCAGGGTGACCAGGTGGGTTCATGACTCACTGAATTCACTATGGCCAAAGCATGGGCCAGGATTCTATTTATTTTCTAATTCTAACAGGAGATCTAACAGGAGATGATGATGATTCACTGTATCCCTCTGTATCAATGTCATCTTGGATCATTTTCCAATAGTCTCAGAAATGTCAGGCTATTCCCATTTCCCCAGGGTACAGGTAAATGGCCACGGGTCGCTCTGCAGAAGGATTGGGGTAATCGTTGACATGTTGTACACATGCCATGGCATCGCAGGCTCCTCCTTCCTGGGGTCCGGCCTCTCTTTCTTGGAGTGGGCTCTGGGTCTGAGCGCTAGCATTTTATTGGGACTGCTGCTTCAGCCTTCTGATCATCCGTCCTTCAGGTCTTTGGGCTGTGTAAATTACATAATACTCTTTTGGCTGCCCACCTATCTTGCCCCTGGCAAGATTGTGTTCTAGTAGCCATCTTTGTAGCTTTCTGCAGGCCAGGCTCCCTAACTGCTACTCTGATCTTGTTGTTCGTTGCAATAATTTTGCCCACCTTGCTTGTGATGTTTAAGTTCCACCACTGGACTCCATTATTTCAGGATCCTATCCTCCCTCGTACAATCAGGGAGCCCCGTTCTGTCCCTGCACCTCCTACTGTCAGCCTTGGCTTGTAGAGGACAGTCCCCATTGAGCTTTTCAACTGTGCTGTCATGTGTCCCACCAGCACATGCCCTATCATTTTGGTAAATGGACTGTCCTCTAGGCCTTCCCATGGAACACAGTTAGCCGATGGGTTTTCTAGCTTTACATAGTGTGTATCCATTACAGCTTGCCGCCTTCTCTGAGCCTTTCGATATCCTCCTTTGCCATCTGCACAGCAGTGCTGGCATTTCTAGTTCCCTTAGTGTGAGCCCTTGCTGCTTCCAAGCTTCCAAGAGCCATCCTAACACCAGGTTAGCACCATCTCCCGGGGTCCTTGCCGGGCTGTTAAATCCTGTACCCTGGGTGGGGTTTCCTGTATGAAGTCTCTTTACCCAACGTCCCACTCCATTCACTTTGATCTCCGCACCCTCATGGTCTAATCCCATTTATACTCTGATTTCTCCAGTTGCATGTTGACTAGATCCTATAGACGCCTTGGCAAATAGTCCCTTTCTTCCTTTAACATAACTGGATCACACTGTAACTTGACTCTAGCTCCTAAGGCTTGGGGGCCAGAACAGGAGGTGGAGGCACATATTGTCGTGCCAACCAGAGGCCTCAGCCTCATCTTCAAGCAAGCTGGGAGACCTGCCTTTGACAGGGAGGGGTAAGCCGCTTCCTCAGGCCTAGAGGGTTGAGGAGAATTTAGGGGTTGAAGATTTTCAAGTACATCACCCAGATGTCCCCATCCATATGCCATACATCAGCATCCCACTCTTTCCAGTCTGGGTTCTGACCTTGGAAGAGCAGGCCTGCTGGAGTCTTTGTAGCTCCACTTAATTAAGTCCTGGGCCTGATCCTCAGCTCTTGCTGTCCTCGAGCTGCAGGAGATGAAAGTCTCTTGATATATGCTGCCAGGGAGGCTCTCTGGATTTCACACTTCACTTCGGTTTGTGATTAATCACCCTCAGCCTCTCATGGCCTTTCTCCAATTCACTGGTAGTACCCCCTGAAAGCAATCTGATTCCTTAGTCCTTGTAATGAGTACTTCCTCCGACCCTCTTAAATGCCTGAGCTACTGTATCCCACCAATGCATCTCTTCCACAGATTCTCCATCCCCGTCCCCCCGCCCAGTGACAGGTTTAGCAATTGCACTGATGCAGCAGGACAAGCATATGAGCACCCCACCTACCACCCATGATGGGGTTCTTATTACCAGCTGACCAGCAAGTATGCAACTCAAAAATTCCATTTTAAAGTCTGCTTCCTACTACCACTTCCAAATAATGTCTTCAGTCAGAACCCAGAGGTAAGTATTTCTGTAAAGGAGAACAGACTTCTCCCGAGTTGAGATTTTTACCCATATCTTTCTCACTTTAACAGCTCCTTCCAACTTGTTCTGCACCATCTCCTAAGGCCTTGGGCTTCTCTGTTGGATCCTCTGCATCTCACCAGTAGAAAAGACGAGAGGGAAAGCATTTGCATGGGAGGTTTAAGCCAGGTCTGACTGAGTGTGGCAGTCATCACTTCTGCCACAGTCCGTGGGCCAGAACTCTGTTGTACGGCCCAGAGCCACTGTGGTTGCACAGGAGGCTGGGAGATGTAGTCCAGCTGTGTGCCAGGAGCCAAGGAGAAATGGTTTAGGACAGTTTGGGCACAATAGGGAAGCTGGGTCCTGCTCTCAAATTAGGGAGCAGTGCTGAGAACCCGCAACAGACAGAGCCCATCTGTTTCATTAATTTGCTGTTTGTTCTTGGGGTGGGGGCTGAGGTGTTTCCACGGATGAATCCAGGAGTTAACTTTGATGGGAGCTAACCTGGATGCCAGTGGTGAGTTGGGAGGTGCCTGAGAGTTCCTGCCCACCCAGGCCTGCCCCAGAGCATCCAAGGAGCAACCACCTGGAAGGAAGTTGCCTAGAATTCAAGAATACAGGGGGACCTGGAAGGTGGAGGTGGCTGTTGCCTCAGTAGAAATGAGAAGTGAGACCAGGGGGTGGGTCAGCATGATCCACCTGCCCCTGAGGGAGGCAGTGACCTCTTCAACAGTCCAGGGAAAGCAAACTCTTACTGATGCCAGCCTACCCTGTTCCAGGCATTCCTGGGAGGTGTCTGGGCATTGGCCTGACCCACAGCAAACTGCATCTAGATGGGGAGCAGGGGCTTGGAGAGCGAGCCAGTCCGTGCTGTCCTGGTGGGCTGGGGCCTTCCCCCAACTGGAGCAAGGATGCGGTTCTAATCCTCTCCCTGCCAGAGCCTCCAGGGTCCCCAGTTGCCTCTCATCCTTCCTCCTATGAAGAGATAGGATCCAGTTTGTTGAAGGTTATGAAAAGTCCTGCAGACTTCTTCCCAGCCTTACTCCAAAATTGGAGGATACTGGTATAGTTAAAAGGAAAAAAAACCAGAGATAAGTCTAAACACCAACCTGAGTTCTTGCAAGCTATGGCCCCTTTGCCAATCTGAGCCTCCAGGAAATGGAGGTAATAACGCGAAACTTGCTAGCACCTGGGATTACCTTATGGACTACATGAGACCATGTGTGCGTCTGCCACTTTGCTGGCAGGAACGGAACTCTTCTGACACCTCCCACCAAGGCTCCACGTCCCCAGGGAAGACCCCCAGCTCACATCCATGGGATGGATGTCCCCAGAACTTGGCACGCTGCCATCTTTCCTGGAGCAGGAGGTTCAACTGAGTCAACATTGCCAACAGTGGTTTGACCTGGAACTGAGTTGAAGCTGGAGCTTCTCTCCTCCCTTATTATCCACAAGCCAGAAGCACAGCTGCCGCTCAAACCCAGCCCCAAGCCCTGTCAGCCTGTTCCCACTTCTGGCCTCTTGCTCACCCACAGCGGTGCCGGCAGGAAGCCTGAGCTCTTTCCTGACTCCGGGTCCTGATTATGGCAACCACTGAAGATGGCCTGCTGACAATTTGACTACCAGTGACCTTCAGAGCCTGGTTGTTAGAAATATGACTTATAATCGAATTACAGGAAATTCTACTGAAGGAAGCCTGGAGAGCTACAACAGCCGCTTTCCACGGTGGTCCCCACCCCACCCCAGCAGGCTTCCCCAGCGGGGAAATGGAAGCATTAGAGAAACTGGAAGAGCCTAGATCACCTAGGATTAAACCGGAGCACTGGCTCTTACTGGCTGTGTGATCTCAGGCCACAGACCTGACTCCTCTGGGCTTAGCTTTTCCATCTGTAAAGTGGGAATGATAGTAATAGCACCTACCTCAAAGGATTGTGTGAGGATTGAATGATTCAGTACATATAACACGCTTGGCACAGTGCCTGGCACAGAGCAAATATTACTGCTAAGAGAAGCAGAGACAAAGGACAGCCCAAATGCCCCAGTGCCAGAATTTCCTGGGGCTCACACCCACTCCCTCCTCATCCTTCTATTGATGATTATTGATGGGCCTTTGGAAAAACAAAAACAAAAATCAAAAAAGATTGGCTATTCGTCAAACACGAAATCCATTCTACCGGTCAGTGCCTGGCCAAACTGCCTGTGAAGCCTTTTGAACATCAGCCTGAAATGCCCCAAGGGGACCGTGAGCCTTGGAAACCCTTCGGTCAGGTGCAGCCACCTACAGGGTAGGTCTCCTACCCCTCCACAAGGAAGAGATCTGCACCCCTGCTCTGGGCAGTTCTTCAGTTCAAGCCTCTGTCTGGGCTAATGTGGACCGCAGTGCGACAAGTGCTAAAACAGGCAAGGTCACCGTGACCCCAATATCTGTCCTTGCTGGAGATAAGAAGTCTTTTAGAGTAAAGGGAGCGAGAGGGTGATCACACCTGCTCTGCGAGCACCCTAGTTAGAGGCGCTTGGGGGCTCTCCCTCTGAGGACGGGCTGCAGCAGGAGGAGGGGATGCCTCGGGCCTGCTGTTGGCACGTGTTACAGCAGGCAAGTGCTGCCTGGGGCCGCCAGGCTTGAGGTTGGGAAGGCAGGTGGGATGGAGGTTCCAGGCACACACACAGCCATGGATGCACACCCACACACACATGATGTACACACAGACACCCACCGGCACTCCTACACACCCCACACACCCACATTCACATACAACCCATCCATGCACCCACACTGACATATACACTCTACACACCATGCACAGTCCATACACACAGACACACACTCTGAGACACACCCACATGCACACATTCACACACCCACAGGGGAGGTGCTGATTGGCCAAGGTCGAGCCCCCTCTCTGCTCTTCTTCTGATGTGATGTCACTTCACCTTCCAAAACTATTTCCTCATCTGTAAAATGGGGTAACCTGTAAAATGGTTGTCTAACAAAGGTAACCAATATTAACTGAGCTAACACTAGGTCAGTTGCAGCTCAATAAATAATAGTTGTTAAGAAACATCAACAGAAGGGGCTTATCACACTCTACCTACTTACAGTCTTTGCCCAAAGCCAAAAAATACAGTAGTCGTTATCTGATGCCCAAATCTGCCCTCTTTAAATTTTATATGGAACCAGCCAGGGTCCACATAAATAAAGCAATATGTACATCCACCACGAATGTCAATTTTCCTTTGATAATGCAATGTCTTTACTGTAAGCTCAATAATGAAAGGCTGATTATCAGTCCTTTAGTTTCTACAGCTTGACCCTGGTACACCCAAGAGCTGTCTCAGGTCCTGCTCCGGCAGCCAGTGACCTCCATTCATGCCACACAATCTCTGCTTCCCAGATGATGAGACCTCTGGCTCTTGGTCCAGATTTTATGTGGAGTCCAACCTCTCTTATCAAATCAAAGTAACAGCCTTGTTTTGAGCACTCCTTTGTACTCAGCTGTTATTTCTCTCTCCACCCCCTTATTCCTAGCCTTCCTCCCAATCCCAGATAATTCATTAATTCTTCCCTCCCTGCACCCACACTCCTTGTCTGTTTCCTTTGGTAGCTCCTCTCTTGACACCAGTCTTTCCCCTGTAACTGGAGGCTTCCCATCAAGGCTGACCCTTCAGGCCCCTGTACACACTATACTTTTTTTATCTTTCAGCACGTCAGCTGTCCCTCAGGCTTTTTCAGCCTACAAAGTTAAAAGAGAGCTACATTTTAAAGATAGGAAAAAATAAATAGCCTCAAAGAGTGGAAGTGAGTTAACCAAAGGCACATAGCAAATTGATGGCAGGGTATGGTTACCCAGAATACAGTTATTCCACTCTCAAGTGCAGACACAAAGGAATTGAAAACTGGGACTCAAAGAGATATTTGTATATGGATATTCATAGCTACATTATTCACAATAGTCAAAAGAGGGGAAACAACCCAGTTTCTACCCACAGATGAATTGACAAAATGTAGTATCTTCATACAATTAAATATTATTCAGACATGAAAGGAATGAAGTTCTGACGCATGCTACAACATGAATAAATGTTGAAAAACATTATACTAGACACCCAGCAATATGCCAGACACCCAGATACAAAGGGAAATATTGTATGATTTCACTTATTTGAAGTATCTAATATAGACAGATCCATAGAGACAGATCCATGGAGACAGCAAGTAGAATAGAAGTTACCAGGGGCTGGGGGAAGGAGGGAATAGACACTATTTTCCTTAATGGATGCAAAATTTCTGTTGGGGGTGGTGAAAAAGTTCTAGAAATGGATGGTGGTGATGGTTGTACAACAGTGTGAATGTTCTTAATGCCACTGAACTGTACACTTAAGAATGGTTGAAATGCTAAATTTCGTGTTATATATATTTTACTATAATAAAAAAAAGTTTTAAACAAGGTAGTTATACGATCTGGGTGCAGTTTCCTAGATGCCTCTGAGGCATAAATGTTCTTTACAAAATCTAACAAAACTGCCTGCAGCTCCAACACCTCCAGAAACAGGGCAACTGCCTACTCCCTAAGGTCTGCAGAGAGAACCCAAGGTCCTTAGCACGCCGTTTGGGGAGCAGCCCCTGCGCACTCCTCCAGCTGCCTCCAGACAGTCACCCTGCACACTTTATGCCCCAGCCAGCCTGAATGACCTGCAGGCTTCAGCACGCACCAGGTGTTTAGACCTCCATGTCTTTCCCTTGGTCGTTCTCTCTGCAAGGAATTGTC
The DNA here is from genome assembly GCF_040802235.1 of Manis javanica. NCBI lineage: Eukaryota > Metazoa > Chordata > Mammalia > Pholidota > Manidae > Manis > Manis javanica. Next base: position 8,569,384 of record NC_133159.1, on the reverse strand, counting down.
TTCTCTTGTGAGTCAGAAAATATCCTTTCTCATCCTTCAAGCCCGTTATTTATCTTTCTCTGTGATGCACCCCCTGGCAGCAGAAGAAATGGTCTGTCTTTGTTCCACCACTGTCTATATCTTGCTTATCCATTAGCTTCCCATGTTGTAATCTTGGTGTCTGTCTCCCTCACTTGACAAAGAATTCCTTGAGGGCAGGTAACATGCTTTAATTCTCTGTCCCCAAAATGTAGTCAGGGCTTGCATTTAACAATCCATTTTTAATTAACAAGCAGTTATTGACTGTTATGGTTGGGTATACAGTGGGAATAAAGACGACACAGTCCCTGCCCTCATAAGGCTTATAATCTAGCAAGAGGGACAGACTAACCAGTACAGAAACAGACAGGTATCAATGACAAATATGGGTAACTGCTGAGACGATAGGGATGTCATGAGAGAAGCTAATGAAGGAACCTACCTTGTATAAGGGTTTGATGAGTTAACAAGTCAAATATGAATCGAGGAAATCACCAAATCAAAGGATGGTGGAAAATTCTTATATAAGGATCAATCATAATGTAGTGGTTATGTGAATGGGCACTGGAGCCAGGCTGCCTGGGTTCATATACTGGATGTGTCACAAATTAACTGTGTGACTTTGGGCAAGTTACTTAACGTCTCTGTGCCTCACTTCCCTCATTGATAAAATGTGGGATAACAGTACCTCCGCTCACTGGTTATTAGTCAGTTTTGGCTGTATAACAAACAATCACAAAGTCTCAGTGGCTTATAACTTCTACAATCATTTTATTTATTTATTTATTTATTTTTATTTTGGTATCATTAATATATAATTACATGAGCAACACTATGGTTACTAAATTTCCCCCATTATCAAGTCCCCACCACATACCCCATTACAGTCCCTGTCCATCAGTGTAGTAAGATGCTACAGAGTCACTACCTGTCTTCTCTGTGTACGATCATTTTCTTGCCCACAGGTCTGTGGATCAGCTGAGGTTCTGCTGGGCTTGGCAGGGACCAGCCAATCTTGGCTCCAGGTTGGTTCTGTGTGTTTCCTCTTTCCCAGTGCACCAGTGGCTTCCTGGGTTCTGTCTCCGTCACAGAGAATCACAGGAGCACAGGAGGGCAAGCCAAGTTTCCCAGGCACACTAAAACCTTTGCAAGCATCACATAGCAGACGTATCATTGGCCAACTCACATGGCCAAGCCCAGCACGAACAGGAAGGAGCATTAGTCTGCTCAGGCTGCACAGGCTGGGTGGCTTAAACGACAGAAGTTCATTTTCTCACAGCTCTGGAGGCTGGAGGCCCAAGATCAAGGTGCCAGCAGGGCTGGTTTCTGGTTGACTTGCAGACATCTGCCTTCTCACTGTGTCTTCACATGGCCTTTCCTCTGTGCACACCCACCCCTGGTGCCTCTGCCTTTTCCTATAAGAACAACAGTCCTCTTGGACTAGGACCTCACCCTTCTGACCTCACTTAACCTTAGTCACATCCTTAAAGGCCCTATATTCAAAAACAGTCACATGGGGAGTAAGGGCTTCAACATACGGATTGGGGCAGGGACATGATTCCATCCATTATAGGTGGGGAAATATACTCCCCTTACTCTAGAGGGCGCTCCTGCCAAGCCACCGGCAGAGAGTGCAGGGGCACATTCTACACCAGAGAGTGAAGAAATGGCAGCAGTTCTCCCATCTACCACAGGTTGTTATAAGGGTTAAATATGTCCATTCATATAATGTGTTTAAAACATTGTTTGGTATTCAGGAAACTCTAAATAAGTTCAGCTATTTGTTACTTTATGGTTCATCTAAAACACCTGTGTGATGGTTTCATGGTGTATACATAGGTCAGACTTACCAAATGTGTATTTTATACATGTGTAATTCATTGTATGTCAATTATACCTCAATAAAGCTGTTTTATAAATAGATAGCTAGATGACAGCTTAATATATTTATTTATTGAAAATCAAGGCCCCTAAATGCAATGTGGCATCCTGCATTTGATCCTGAAACCAAAACAGGACATTCGTAGAAAGACTGACGAAATCTGAACAAAAGTCTAAAGTGTAGTGAACAGATTGTACCCGTGTAAATTTCTTAGTTTTGATAAATGTACTGTAATTATATAAGACATTACCATCAGAGGAGACTGGGGAACACTTGTACAGAAACTCTCTGTACCATCTTTGTCACTTTTCTGTAAATCTAAAATTATTCCCCAAAACGTTAAAAACAAACAACACCCACCCTAGCTCCCTTTTGCCTATCCCAGGGCCAAGAAATTTCTGGCTTCAGGACCTTGCCTTGTTGCGTCTGGCCTGTGGGCTCACTGCCAAGATTCTATCATAGACCCAAAGCATTTTAATGCAAATGAGAAGCTGAGCTGAAATGAAAAGGCCAAAATCACCCAGCTGTTGCAGGTGGCAGGCGGCTCTCTTGCACCAGGCTGTGGCTTAGTGCTGAACCACCCCTCACAGTGGCCACTGGCTGTGTGTGGCTGCTGAGCCTTTGAAATGTGCCTGGTCCAAACAGAGAGTAAAATTTGGTAGGGAAAACAGAATGTAAAATATCTCATTACTAATTTTTTACATTAATTACATGTTGAAATAATATTTTGCATATATTGGATTAAAGAAAACATTAAAATTAATTTCACCTGTGTCCTTTTTACATTTCCTAATGTGGCTGCCAGAAAATTTTAAGTTGCTTATGTGACTCAAATTACATTGCTATTGAATAGTGCTGATCTAGAGGAAAGGAGGTGCTGTAGGGGTCAGAGGAGGGTCCTGCTGTGGAGTCTGGGGAGTAGGGTGGGAGATGGGTTCAGATTCGAAGGAGGAGAGGAGTCCAGGCAGCTGAAGAGCCCCTGTTTCAACCAGGCCCCAACTTGTGACGTCAGAGGTGAGCAACGGTAAGAGAAAAGCAGTGGGATTTACATAAGCCACTTCATGCAAATCTAACCTTTCTACCTGCAAAGCAGAAGACTTTGTTTATGATGGCCAGGCTGCTTAAATTAGAACAAGCAGCCAATCATAAGTGCATACTGAAAAGGCCAGAGGGTCCTGAAGCAGCCCCCAACATGCTGCGAAGGAGGCGCCCCAGTGGGATCTCTCCACAGGAGGATGGGGCCCCGTCTGGGTCCTTCCAGGCATGGCAGGCCACCAGATCCCTGGGGCTGCCCACCAGAAGCTTGTTCCCCTTTTACCTCTGTCTGGGTGGCCACCTCAACTGCGAAAACATTGCCATTAGACCTCAGAAACCACCCTTCCATTCCAAAGTCCATAGGAAAAGAGAAGTCTTCTCTTTAAGAACAGTCCCAGGGAAGGATTCTGATTGGCCCAGCTTGAGTCAGGTGCCCATTCCTGAGCCAATCACTGTGGCTGTGGCTGGATCACATGGTCCAGATGCACTTGGAATGAGAAGAAAGCAATTCTCCAAAAGGATTGGGGCATTGAGAGAATATGGTGGAGGCAGGAAACCAGACAGAAAACAAAAATTGCAGACAACCTCTCCACCCTTCCCGTGGCTCTTTTACAACCTCAGCATCAGCCTGGGCTGTATTTCCTCACGCGTCAAAGTAAAATGAGCATTATCCCTGTGGGAAATTATTAAACAAGAGCCAGAGATGGAACCCAGGAGCTCTATCTAGGGGGCTTTCTGAGAATCCTTGTAGTTGCCCAATGTAAGCAAGTAGGAGGAAGACCATTCTAGGGTCAAGGGGCTGCACACATACTGACCCCTGCCCCACCCAAGGATTTGGGTTTTTTCTATGGCATGTTTTCTGAGCCCCATGTTCATCTCTGGGCAGGATGCTGGGAACCCAGAAATATAAAAGGCAGGTTCCCTGTTCTCTGAACTCTCCGCCTTATGAAAGTAGAGTAGGAAGTGGAAATGTCCTCAACCCCAGTCCTCCAAGGCTGCCCTGCTCCCGACACCACCTGAAGAGGAGGCGCAGTGCCCTCTGTGGCACGGGCCTCCTGCACCCGGCGCCGCATCCCCAGCCCACCTCTAACGTGAGCGGCAGCTTGAGGACTCAGACTCCTTGGGCTGACAGCCTCTGCCTGAATGCACTGCAGATGGAAGACCTTTCTCAGGCAAAAGTCAGGGACCTGACCTCCCCAGAGCAACCGTCAGTCAGTGGGGAAAGGAGCCAGTGGACAAAATGCTCAGGCTTCCTGTCCCTCAGATGGGCATCCTGGGAGGCATTCCAGCTGTTGCCCACAGCAACAACCTCAATACGGCGTCCTTATATGGCTGGTTCTCCTTCCCTCACTCTCTCTTGGCCTCTTCATGCCTACCTCCCAATTAAACTACCTGCACTCAAGTCCTTGCCTCAGGCTCTGCTCTGGGTGGGGGGCCAACCCCAACTAAGACCTCCAGGCATTAGCTGGTCCACAGGGATGCCGGGAAGAAAAGGCAGAGCAGCCCTGCTCTTGATGCAGCTAAGTGGAATAACCTGCGGAGAGACCCCATGGCCTGTGGCAGTCCAGACCACAGCAAGACGTTTCCAGGGAGAGGCCAGGGGATGGCCCTCAGACTCCCTAGACCTCAGCCCCTACCCCAGAGTGGTTCCCGGGCCAAGGCTGTCAGCCTGGCACTCTGCACAGCCCTCCTGAAGCCCCAGGGGAATGGCGGCAGCTTAGCTGCCGAAGCCAAACCCGCAGAAAGTCATTTCCCTTCTCTACTAATTGCTTTGCAAAACCTGGCCTGTCCCTCCTGGTGCCCTTCCTTCTCCTCCTCCCCTTCTCCTTTCTCCGCCTCCCAAGGACAAAGACACAGAGATACGGCCCTCCAGGGCCTAGCTTGTCTCTCAAAATGAGTTTCTGAAATGTAATCCCAGAGGCGACAGGAAGACAACGACTGGCACAGCCTGCAGGAAAGGGATGGCACTGTGTGGCTGCCAGGGCCCCGGGGACTCTGGCCAGGCCTGCCCAGGCTCCAAGCCCTGCACACAGCACTCATTCCACCCTCTGCTTGGGATTTTATTCTATAGGTCCTCACTTCACTCATTTCCTCATGCCCCGTACCATCCGCCTCCGGGTCACTGTGGCAGAGACGTTTCTACAGCTCGCCAAAACTCACCTCTCTGCCACATTTTCCACACTGTCTGCTGTCAGGAAGGGCCATGTGGCTTATTCTGGCCCCAAAGCTCTAAGTGAAAGCAACATGAGTCTCTGTGAGGCTGAAACATATAAGAGCCAGCATGTCAACTTGGTTTCCCTGTTGCTCTGCTCTGGCAACCAAGGGGGACTCATTTCCAGATGGTGCGACCCTGCAATGACGGCCCTCTGCCGGCGAGAGTCCCTGACCGCTCTGAGCAGGGCAGCTCCCATCCCCTCTCAGGCACACTGAACATATGAGGTGGGAAATAAACCTTTGTTGTGTTAAGTCTAAGGTCTGTTGATTTGTCTCTTTGCTCCCCCGATACACCACGGTGGGAAGTCACAAGTCCTGCCCCCTAGATGTGCTGAGTGGCCACGCTGGGCTGACTGAGGTGAACACCTACAAGATACACAGAGACTATGGTGGGACACACAGTATAGAGTAGCCTTCCAGCAGCCTGAACTTGTTAAAAGAACCTGTTACTGATCTCATGGTTTCCCCCAGGTAACAATTTCCCAAGATATGGTTGGTGGCCAAGGATAAAGAACAGCACAAAGCATGACAGATAGGCTGACATGAGGGAGGAGGGGGCTGCTGCACATCAGCCCAAAAGAAGGGCCTCAGAGGTCACCAAACCCCCACCCCTGTCTCACAGCTGAGGAAACTGTGGCCCAGAGAGATCCAGGGACGTACCAAGCTCCATGGTTAGGATCAGGGCCTGAGATTTCCATGGGAACACCTGTGTCTAGGGTGTGCTGAGGACGTTGTCGAGAATCGTGAATACCAAAGGCACTCTTTCTGGAAACCTGGCTAGAGCCCCTTATTTCTACAAAAATCATCATTTATTAACCACTTCTGATGTGCAGAGCCTGAATAAGCTGTTTTAATAAAAACAGAAGAAAAAGAAGACCCAAACTCTGTTCAACCAGCCAGCTGAGGGGACTGGAGAATAAATACTCCCCAAATAAAGGAGAGAGAGAGAAAATAGCCAGGTTTTTTAATAACACGGGGCAAAGGGTCAAATCTAGCACATGGTACGAGGTGGGGGCTTTGTGGTAGCACTTCCTTTTCTGCCCTCTTCCTGGCCTTGTTCCCTCCTTGCTGAAACCCAGGGAAGTTGTCCCTACCCCCTTTAGGCTACCCAGGGTTCAGGGCTCTCCCAATCCAGCACCAGCTCCCTCCCTCCTCCGCTTCCACATGCTCTCAGGAGTTTCCATGATACACCCAGGAGTGGCAGCTGAGAAAAATCATGTGCCATAGACATCTTATCACAGCTTTGCCCAGGCCTCACCTTCAACAGGAATACCCCCCTGTGTCATCCCATACCCTCTGATAAGCTGGCTCCTACTCAAGCCTCAACACCCTGCTGAGGAGTCACCTTCTCCAGGAAGCCTTCCTTGGATTGTCCTTCCCAATCCTCAAGGCTGGCCCTCAGCAATTCTAGGTGATTCTTAACAATGTTCTAGCACCCCATGCCTGATGCCTCACTTCAGGCCATGCTGTGTTTGCTTGCCAGTTTGTTAGCCTTTCTCCAGCCAAGAGTATTTTATGATGGTGAGCAGGGGCTGGGATTTGTTTGTTTCTGGTCCTCTGTGCCTAGCTCAGGGCTTGGCATTGGAGGAGCTCGACAGATGTTAAAAGCATTCATGTATACAAGGGGTCTTAAAGGTATGCATAAACAGTACACAAAGGAATGCGTCCCTGATGGGGAAATTCCAGGCATAGAGAGCTAAGTAGGGGCTGAGGAATGTGTGTGTTTGTGTGCGCATGTGTGTGTGTGTGTGTGTGTGTGTGTGTGTGTGTGTGTGTGTGTGTGTGTGTTGTGTGTTGTTGCTGGGGGCCCTATCATATCATGCAGGCCCTCAATCACATCGTACAGGTATGCCCCTCTGCCTACCTGTGTTTTCCATTTTCACGGCAATCCTAATCTGTTTTATTGCCAAATCACACACCAGACCATGTGTTCTGGTTTGGGGTTCATAAACTCCAGTCCCTGTACTTGTAAGGTAATTGAGCCTGCTCATGGCAATGGAACAAAGCATTCAAAACGTTCCAGAAGCCAGGGCATAATGTAGGAGGTGGACATAATACAGTCTTTGAGGAGCCCATGCCCCTCCTCATCGATCTGAGAAGACACCAGGAGTTCCCTGGTGCTTGCTGCTCACCCACTGCTGCTAGGGTGGACTGGGGAAGGGAAAATCAGTGGCTTACAGATTAAACAAGCCCCTCCCATTATCCCAGGGGCTTTGGAACTGGTGCACCAGGAAGGCCAAGATGGCGAGGCAGGCTTGGCTACACACTTCGAGTGGAGAAAGCTTCCCAGCTCAGAGGAATTTCTCAGCCCTCATCTTTAAGCTCAGCTCTCTGCCCCTGGATCTCCTTCGTCTGGAGAATCGGCAATCCCTCTGGGGCCCACCCCCATTCCTTGCCACAGGCTCTCTTCAAATCTGTCACAGTCCCTGGGTATTTGCTTATAGGTCTGTGTGTCTGTCACACTTACTAGCTTGCAGAGCCCCTTGTTGTAAGAACTATTCCTTAAACACTTGTGTACCAGGTGTTTGGCAATCAAAATTGATAGGTTAATGGATGGATGGATGGATGGATGGATGGAATGAGATCTGCCCAGGAGACACGCTATAATAATAGCAACCAATAGTAATTGAGCTCTTACTATGTGCAAAGTGCCATACTAAGACCTTTAGACATGCATTTTTTCTCATTGAATTCGTACAGTGACCCTGTGAGTTAAGTAATCATAAGGCCATTAATGATGAGAAGACACGGCTGAGGTTGAGAGTGTGCACTCCACATCGCAGCCAGAAGCTACCAAGGCAGAAATGCCAAGCTAGGCAGATGACTCAGGATTCCAAACTTTTCACCACTTTGGCTTACAGCCTCCTCATGGGTATACTGCTTTTCCTCTCTTGGTTTTTTCATCCATAAAATGGAGTTGATAGTAATTACCTTGCAGGTTGCACATGGAAGGGACCAGCAGGGAGCCATTGTGCTTGCAGGCTCCCAGCGAGTGTGTTTTTCTGGGTTCTCTGGCTGGTGCCCACGGGGATCCCATCCATGAAGTCACTTTCTTGTCACTCCCCTCCCCACCGGCGGCTCCTCGACTTTGTCCACCCGAAGCCCTACTCCTCTGCGATGATGCAGATAAGCTAAGCGTATGTTGTATTTTGTTTTCTTTTGCTGCCGGGAGTCAGCCATTCACCATCCTGGGAGGAAGCTTCCCTGTGTTTGCAGGGAATCGGTCAAATTGCAAGGCTGAGTCCTGCTCAGTGGTCACCAAGCTTGCCAGGGCCAGTTGGGGATCCGTTTCAGCACCCCTCCCCCAACTGTCTTTTCTCTCCTCTCTGCCTGTCTCACTTTAATTCAAATGGCCATAAATATGGAGTACATCAATCTCATTTCTCTGTAAGCAGCAGATCTCACCTGCTATGGAAAAGGCCTGATTGCTCCACTCACCCACTGGAGTGCTCAGGATGGCCTAGGAGCTATCACAATCTGTAAGAGATCCAGGCTCAGGGGCAGACCCCAGAGCCACTAGCACCAGGGCCCAAATGCCACATTTCTGACCATTTGGGGGTATAGGTGGATTCTTCAACTTTTCTGGATAAGAAGGGTTGAGGATGTGGCTTCTTGGAAGGTTGGTTAATCCTGAAGCAAGTGACAATTCTTAGCTGGCCTAACCCATTTCTATCAGGGTTGGCTTCTTGGAAGGAGGGATTCAAGCTAATGTTGCAATGAGAGTGGGGACTCTGAAGCAGTCTGCTTGGGGGAGAAGCAGAGAAAATGAATTTTTCTATTGGAAGTGAGAGAAGGAAGTGGTAAGGAAAGGGGTAGAGAAGTGAGGTGTGTCTGGTCTGCTGTGGAAGAGGGGAGGGGCTGACAGTGCTGCTTGAATGCTGACAAGGAGACACAGCAGAAATCCAAGCAAGGATGGTGGGGGCACAGAACAGGGGTGGGGCCCAGCAGGCTTTAATGGTGGGGCCAGCTCTGTGCCCAAAGAAGGGTTCTCTCCAAAACAAAACAGCCAAGACCTGGGGAATAAATGGCCCTACTAATTGGCCATTTTGTTTTTTATGTATTTTCATTAGCAAGATAAAATAACAGCTAATCATGTAACTGTCTCCTGACTGGGAAATAAATGCTCATTAACCACCTGAGCGTTCTTAGCTGCTGAATGAGCCTCAGCTCCTCTAGCCCCAGGGCCCAGTGGGTTTCAGGACAGCTGGAGCTACAGAGTCACTTTGATTGAATAAATAACTAAGTATCATTTCACAGTGATCTATGATCTTATCGAATGTTTCAACTCTTTTGACATATTTAACACTGCCCCAAATCATATTTTAAATGACAAGAGAAATGTTCATTTATTTAGGCTTATTTGATACACTAAACTGCATGGAAAATATTGTCAAATGAAAAGTAATGCTTAACCTTGTTAGAGCATATTTATATAGGATATTTATCATTAACATAAGTAATTCAGAAATTATGTGAAATCCTGAAAAATCTGGTGTGTCCTGGTATAATGTTCTCAGTCATAATTCCAGTTATTATCTTCAAATGTGTATCACAAAACTAACCAAACTCTTGTCAGTTGCATTGTGTGTGGGGGTGACCTCACCAAATCTTTTAACCGTGGCCATCTGTAAGCCGTTTGTTAACAGTTATCGTTTCATTCTTGATTCTTCTCTGAGAGCATTTACAATCAACAACAAACCAAAGTACACAATCTTCAGACATTCATGGAAAAGATCGTGACAAGTCCTCTGAAATGCAGGTTTCTGATAACTTTAAGATCATGACACCGAGGTGGGGGTGAGAATTTCTAAAACTCTAATGAAAACCAATTGATTCATAAAGCTGCTAACCCAAAATGCAGCAAAACAATTAATTACATAAGACTGAATGAGCCAATGAAGATGATTATGATTTTTATGACTTCATTTAAGACATTGCCAGTTTTTTAATGTTTTGTTGTATAGAGGTAAAGGACCCCCCTTTTCTCCTCACTTTTAAGCTCTCTATAACTTAGAACAATTTGGTAAAGTGTATCTTAGCAACAAATGTTAAAACATTTCTTTTTTTCTCCCTACCTGATCCCTCCAAAATTCAAAAACGCTTATTAAATATTCTTATTTTTCATGACAATATATTTGCATACGTATATTTGCATATGTTCAATAAGACTCTGTTCACCTTGTAAAAGGACACAACTGGGCAAGTCCTTGGCTTGGCTTCCCAGCCTTGAGAGGCTTTTGAAAATCCAATCGGAGATTCCTTAAGAGAAGTTCCAGCAAAGCATATTTAAAAGAGCCTATATGGTCATTTATTATTCTTGCTGCATTTATGTAAATAATCAAGCCCACTTTATTGAAACTAGACATAATTTGCAAACAAATGTTGTGGTTATCTTTGATAGAAATGGGATGATGATAGACAGAAAAATTATGTTGCAGTAATGTACCTTTGTGGATATCAGATTCTAATGCCGTTAATTGTCTTTGAGTTTTGTTTTCTACCTGTCAGCTAGACTAGAGCCTGAATTCTTCTTGTTTCCTCTAGTATTTGGCTAGAACTTTCCAAACTAACATATCCAGTGTTGTCCTACCCTTCTGACTTGGAGTCACTGTGAAACTTAACCTGCCCTTTTCCCACAGCCAGGTAAGCCAAAGCAGGACTCCTTGATATAAACTTCAGAGAAATCACCCCAGTAGCTCATGTGCAGATAATCTTGTGCCTACTGCTGTGTCGGCCATTCAGAAAGATCAAAAGAGATCTTTTCATGCTGCAAACCAGGAGAACCTGTTGGACTGTCACAGCCTGCCCTCACTCCTGAAGATGCCTAGGACCTGACATCTAGAAATCTTCTCAAATGGCTGCTTTCCAAACTCAGAAACTGAATTTATCATTTGCTTGAACTATTAACCTTGCTTTTTCTTTTGTTTCCATAGACATGCCTCTCATTAAATTACCTGATCACTCACATCATATAGAGACCTAATTTGCATGAAAGCTCGTCTGCAGCACTGCCTCTTGAAATACAACATCATGTCCTAAGTAATCAAGAGGATATGTGTTTGCTGAGGCATTATGTTGCGCCTGTAACCTATCTGAGTTATTTAATTGGTTAGATCTTGGCTGCTGGGAATCTCTGCTCCGGGGAACTTTTCAGTCCTTGGCTGTTATTCTCCTTATAGTCATCATATTAACCTCTCTCGTGCATCATATACTTTCGAGGGTTTTACACGACTGTCAGCAGCCAGGCACAAGCCAAATGGTATCCATCAGGATCAGACACCTGGATGAAATTAACAATAAACACACAGATGATGAAGACGGGAAGACATGTCCCTCTGGCCTGATGACTCAACTGGATACACTGAATGTGACTGACACTCTTTGGCCTGACTCCATCAACAGTGGTAACCAAGGGTAACACTACACTAGTTGGTCATAGTCTCAGTCAGTCCCCAGACAGAATGACCAAAATGGGGGAATTGTTAAAATAAAGAACAGAGACCGGCCTTAAAAATTTCCTGAGCAAAGCCAGTTTAGTCAAAGAAGCTTACTTTATTCTGCAAGACTAACTTGATCTGGATCATATCTTGCTTATGCCCCTAAAAATCATAAGCAAAAGTTTAACTTTCCCCAGGGTTGATAGGAGGTAGCCATTGGCCAATTCACTATCATTTAAGAAAATTCTAATATTAAGCCAGTCCCTGTGAAGAATGAGGCCACTGTCATCTCACTGTATTATTTTCATTCCATGTGTTTGCTTGAGTGCTTCTGGTTTACACAGTCTTTTTGGTGTGTGCACAATAAACTTACTAATTACTACTTTGGTGATTGACTGTTTTTACTTCTGTTATTCTGAACTTTTGACATCTAGTAGACCCCATCATTCCCCAGCCAGACAAGGATCTCACCCAGAGATCCCCTCCCAACAGCCATCTTGAGACAGGTGCTCTGGAAAGGGGGCACTAGGAGGAAAGCTGGGTCTCCATGGTGACCCTGTCCACTCACCCTCCCATCACTCACTGGGAGGAAGGGCTGAGGAGCTTTGGTTGGTGGGTAAGTGGGGCAAGGGAGCCCAGTTACCCAGGCAACTCCCTGGAGGTCCCAGCCAAGGGCTCTGCTCCCACAGGTGGGGGCTGGTGTTGTCATGGAGACTCCCTGGCAGCATTGCCGAGGCTGGGGGCCTGGTTCCACTCCCAGTCCTGGGAGCACAGGGCACAGGAGGAGAAGGGATCAGGAGCCTCTTGGAATAATGTGAATGTTGGAGTGGCAGCTTGCTTGGGAAGAAAGTTCCAGAAGACAGTGTGTTCTCCACTTTGCTTCTCCCTACCCAGCCTCCAACACACTCACTCACACACATACACACACATACACACACACAACACACACACACACACACACACACTGCCCTTGTTCTTGACTTGCCTCTAGAAATCTGGCTGCTCCCAGCTCTCACCCTGTGGCACATGGCTCTTCATCTCTTGGCCCTTCTTTCTTAGGAATGCTGATCATTTCAGTCAGAGAGCCTGCCCAAGAGTCACCATGACAACTAACCAAGCCTTGGTCTCCATGGTGATAGGCCCTCAGGGTTATTTTTATTTATTTATTGGGAATTTCAAAAGATTTCCACTCCTTTACCCAGGCCTGGCATTTGGGAGGTTGGGGTGGATCCCTCATTCTTCCCCAGGCCTAGAAAAGGAGAATAGGTTGAGGAATGTCAGGATTGACAGCTGCAGTGTGGCTGAAAGGTAGCCAGCAAATATTTCCTTGAAGCTGCAGAGCAAGAGGCCTTTCTGGGCTCTTCCTCAGTCTGCCAGATGCCTAGAGAAGCTCTCAGGAGCCACTTAGCAGCCACCAGCCTCAGGGAGATTTTGATTATGCCTTCAGGATACTCAGATGGATTGATGTCTATCCTGCTTCACGGTTAAAGAGTAACTGATGGAATTTACGGAAATATACAGAGGCCTGACAATAAAAGCAAATGGATGAGGAACTTGGATGAAAGGGGGAAAAAGATAATGTCAGGCTAAGAGGAGAACACAAAGCTGCACATTATAAGATCCTAACAACAAGTGAGAGGTGCCAGGAATTCAACTCTGAGATGCCTGGTGGCCATAGCAAAGAAGGAAACAAGATTTACAGACTCCCTAAGGGTAAAAAAAAATTCTGGTTCAGGAGAAATGTTGGATACTGGGAGAATAACATGAGGGTACACTCCCAGCTCACCTGAAGTCTTCCCCACTGGCATATGACCCCATGCCTTCCCTTTTTTTGCTTATCGGTCCCCCTTGTTAGATTTATTTTTGGCCAATAAAACCAATTCCTTAACCCATGCTGGTGATGCTGTGTAATTTATCCCAAACCTGGTACATGACAAACCCAGATGGGACCCACCTGGCAGAACAGAGACCTAGAAGGATCCACATCACAACGTAACTGATCATCAGCTAGAATCACATCCATGGGAATGTTTCCAGTTGTAAATAACAGCAGACTCAACTCAAACAGGTTTCACCAAATAGGGGATCTTTCATTTCACAGAACAAGACATTCCAAGGTAGAATAAATTCTGAGCTTTGTGAGCATCGTTTAATATCTGGGTGCCTTTCACCTACGAGCTGGGCCACCCGCGGTGTGTCAGTCAGCTTCTTCAGCGCGGCCACTAGGGTTCCAGCCATCATATTCAGCGTGTCCAGCAGGGGAAGTAGATTCGTCTTCTGGGTCCTGTTTTAAGAAAACCACTCCCTGACGCCCTGGTGGACAGCCCATCTTGTGTCCCAGCCCACGTCTGAGTCACTCGCCCCCAAGTAACCCAACCCAGAGTAAGGGAGGATGAGATGAGCGTAATGGTCAGATTAACTGGTACTCGTGCTAATTTAGGGTGAGAAAAGGACCCCAGAAAAAAACTGAGGATCTGCCCAGTGAGGAAGAAGGGGCTTTAGGTAGGTGTCTGAAGGGAAGCCCCCCAGAAGCAAGCCCTGAGATGAAGCTTCGTGTACTTGTGATTTAAGGAAGTGTTCCTAGAAGGAACTAAGGGACCAGGAAAGCAGGACAGTGAAGCTCTGTGGGAGAGCTCTGGAACAGAAATTACATCTCAAGGGTGGTCCCAACTCAAGGAAAGGAAGTGGGACTGTTATTGTTTGACACTCATCAGTCGTTGGCTAAGGGCTGCCTCTGGGGAAATGTAAACTCCAGGATAATTCCAGTTTTCTGCACACGTGGGCACACCAGCTCAGACAACCTGGGGCAGACAACTGAAGAAAGTTGCAGAGGCAGGCCAGCCATTAGCAGCTACACATACAGAACCTGAGGAATGCATATAGACAAATAGTAACAGGGACCCCAGGGGCATGTGGTCAACCACCAGCATCCGCCATGAAGATAACCTGTTCCCCCACTGGAAGGCGAGCACCATGAGAACAGCCCAGGCACAATGCTTGCACATGCCAGCACCTGGGAAATATGTGTTAAATAAATTACTGTATGTCCCAGGAGGCAGCTCCCTGCTGTAGCCCACACTAGAGTTTCCCAGGGTAATTGCTCTGTCTTCACAGAGCTGGGGGCAGCCCCTTGGAGAGCTCCCAGCAACCAAGCCCACCAGGCTGGGCCTTGATTCAGGAGCACAGAGGGTGGGGGGCATGCTCAGGAACTGAATGTACCTGCGGGAAACAACTCAGCACTGTTATTCTAAAACAGGGTGTAAATGGATTCATAGCAAACAGCACTGGTGCCTCACCTTCCACAGGCTTCTACAGACATTAGCTCATGCATTTCTCACAACCACCCTGTGTGGGGGGAGTGTTACTGTAGCACCATCATCAGCCCCAGGAAAAGGAGAAAGAAACTGAGGCTCAGAGGAATGCATTTCCCTTGCCTATAATTAAAGAGCCCCAAGGGACCTGACCTCTGGATGCTGGACCCACATCTCTCCTGAGTCCCAGGAAGACCTCTTCCCTGGCGCTGAGCCCCCTGGATTGCCACTGACTGTGCATCTGCCCCCCCCCATCTGCCTCCTGCACTAGACCATGAGCTCGTGGAGAGAAGACTGTCCCTTTCATTGTCACCTTCCAGGCCTGATGCAGCCTGGAAGCCATCAGGGGCATTCCCAAATCTCCCTTTTCTCTCCCTTTTGGGGCACATGTAAGGTGACACTTTCTTACCCAAGTTAAAGGTTAGATGTGGCCACGTGACTTTCTCTGGCCTGTGGAACAGAAGTAGAAGTGACACATGTCATTCCTGAGTGGAAGCTTTAAGAGGAGGAACATGTTAACGGCAACATTCAGGAAGGTGGCTGCTCCACCAGCCTGTTTCCCAAAGTGACGCAGAGCAGAGCGTGGGAGGACCTGTGGTGACAAGTAACCTGAGTGAGAAACATACCATGTGATCTTATGCCACCAATGTCAGGGGGATGTGTGTCACTGTGCCATAAGCTACCATATCCTGACTGATGTGCTCATATTAATAGAAACTTAATAAATGTTTATAGGAGGAAATAATGAAGGGAGAGAAGTGAGAGGGAGGGAGGAAAGAAAGAAAGTGGGAAGGATGTGAACAAGGACGTGGGGTCCCCTCTGAGCAGTGAGAGAGACAGATACGTCCAGACCCCAGTGCCCTCTCCCCAGCTGATTAGGTAAGTGGGTTCCTGCAGCTCAGATGCCCTGCCCCTGCCTCCCCACCCACACTTCAGGATTCTGAAGTCAAGGAGAGCCTGGGTCTTTCCGGCCCAACCTCCCCTCTATAGGGCCCAAGCCAAAGAGTAGAGAGGCTACTTCCCCCCACCCAGCTGAAGAATTCCTCAGCCAAATGAATAATTCATTGTAAATGACTTTGAGATGAGTCGAGTCTCCATGTTGCCACCTGATTATATGTACCATAAAAAGCAATGACAGTAATTTATCTCCTTTCTCTCAAGGGGTGGGCCATGGGACTGGGAGGAAATACTCAGTGCCTGGCATGGGGTTATGAATCATGCCTCTTAGTAGTTAAGCTGCAAGCTGCTGACACTTTTACTGATTTGGCATTAAATAATTCCAGCCTTGGTCTGGAAACAGAGGGAAGGTCTGGCCTCCCTTCCCGAGGGAGAGCCCAGAGGAGTAAGAAAACTGGGGCAAGGGGCCATCATGTGGGACGGGGAGGAGAGAGAGACAGAGGGAGGAGGTGATGTGCAACCAGGCCTCATTTGTTAGCCCTGAGGTTGTCTTTTCTCTAAAACACAGGGACACAGGACAGGACCTGAGCTGCACGTGACAAGCTCCCATCTGAGTAGTTTCAGCTGCATAGACTGCAGATGCACACAGGCGACAGGACCAGCTGCTCCTGGGACAGTCCCAGCCTTCCCAACTCACAGGCAGCCGAGAGGCAGAAGCTCCTTCAGACGAATCCAGGTCTTTGTGCTGGAGGAAGCCCAAGAATTTCATAGCCACAATTGCTTTCTTTAATCTCAGATAGCTACAGGAGTGAAATATGGCTCCCAGTCTGCAGATGGAGAAACCGAGGCTTATAGTGAGTCAATAATGATATAAAAGAGAGAGTGATGGGACACATATCCTCCAAAACTAGACTAGAACTTTCTCCCCAAACCCAAATTGCCTATTCTATCCATATATAAAGAAGATAGAAATAATCCCAGTGAAATCTGGAGCCACACATAAAGTGTACATCTTTATTTTGACAAACATGCTTTTGTTTTACACATTAGAGGCTTGATAAGGATGCTATGAAAACCAAACTCTCTTCCACAGCAATACATTCACGCCCCACCCTGCTTGGTGGCTGCGTGAATATTCACACCCAGTCTCGGGCCTCACCCCAGACCATCCCTGTTTGAGTCAGAAACTCCAAGGCAGGGGTTAGAGTGGCTGATTTTTTAAAAGCTCCCCTAGTAGCTGCTTTGTATGCCATAGCTCCAAACTGGAAACCACCCAGATATCCTTCACAACACAAACGGCAGAGCATTCATACCATGGAATAATGCCTGGCAATAACAAAGGACAAACTAGAGATACATGCAACAACCGGGGCAGATTTTCAGGGAATTATGCCACGTGAAAAAAGCCAGTCCCAGAAGTTCTACAGTGTATGAATCTGTCTATGTAACATCCTTTGAATGACCAGATTCTAGAGACAGCGAACGGACTAGTGGTTGCCAGGGGTCACGAATGGGGTTGGGGTGTGAGGGTGATGGAGCTGGTGTGGGGGGATGGGTATCTACAAAATGGCAACAGGAGCATCCTTATGTTGGCGGAACTGTTCTGTATCTTGACTGGAGGTGGATATGAAAACCTCCCCAGGTGATAAAGCTACATAAACATACACAAACTTTACCTGTAAAACTGAAGAAAACAGACAAAGCTCAATGGACTACATTAATGTCAATTTCCTAGCATATCACACTACAGTTCAGAAATCTGTTAACCCTGGAGAAACTGGGGAAAGAAACACAGGATTCTCTATTACTTCTTACAAACTGCATGGGAATCCACAAGTATGTCCAAATAAAAGGTTTAATTGAAAGAAAAGGCTCAGCTCGGCTTCAGAGTCACCGCCGCCACAGTCAGTCAGCTGCGGGACAATCAGTGGCTGCTGCAGGGGGAGGAGAGGGCCACCCAGAAGGTGTTCAAGGCCCACAAGCAGAAGAACCGGAGACTGAAGGAGGCCAAAGCAGCAGCGTGCAAAGGGAGACGGAGTTCAAGGCAAAGGAAGCTGCAGCTCTGGGCTCCGGTTGTGGCACTGAACATGAGAAGGAAGCCCACGAGAAGAGGACGGCCCTCCAGACCTACTTCCGGCAGAACAGGGATGAGGTCCTGGCTTTTGTCTGCAACATCCGGCCAGAAATCCATGAAACCTACCGCAGCAATGGATAGGGGAAGAAGGAGGAGAAGCACCTGCTCCATGGATTGGCATTTTACATACTTCAGGGATATGAAGCTTTAGCGAAGCTTGGGTTAATCTTCTTGTGAAAGGCATTATATGATTTCTGTATAGTATATAGCAGGCACCTTCACTCTTTGGGGAATAGCACATCTGGCTTCTTTGTGCAAACTTTGGGCATATCCAAAGAGTTCATCTTTTTATCTCATATTTCTTAGAGATTTAAGAGTTGTACATTGTTTTCCTATGCCTGTTAGCCCAAGCCACATGTATATTAATACTGACTTTTGCTTTCTTAGGTATAGTAAGAAAACCAATTTTTTTAAGAGAGAAAGGGATTAAATATTCTTTTCCCTAAAGCATTCTTGAAGGTCAGGGACTTTAGCTATGAAAAGTAGTCAATAGTTATTTGTACTCTATATGAAGCAGCCCCAGCCTTAAAATAGTCCTTTCTGGCTGCGGGTTAGAAAAATGAATATTAGTATAATTGTTTGGGCTACTTGTAGTTTCTCTTAATCAAAATTACTAGATGATAGAATTTCAGAACTTGTTCATGTCATTACTTGGTATGTGTCCTAATAATCATTTAAAAATAAAGACCCTTTGTCATGTAAAAAAATTTTTTTAAAGCTTCTCCAGTGATTCTGTTTAACCAGGGATGAGTATACCTGTCATATTTAGCTTTTATTTATTTATTTTTTAGCTCACTATCATTCACACACTTTCAATGGTCAAAGAGAAAATGTGCTCTCTTCAGGTAGTGGCCTGGCCCAGTGCTAGCCAGAAAATGAGCAATTCCTTCATGGCAAAGCAATGGAAAGCAGGGAGCTCTGGACAGGCCCAGGCTTTCCTACTCACCAGCTCTGCAACTTTGGGCAAAGTATTGAACCTCACTAAGCGTCTCTGCAAAGTGGCACATAATTACACCTGCTTTAAAAAGGTGGCTGTCGGTTGAAGGAATGGAGGTGAGTCACCCGAAAAACAGATGGTAGACACTGTTGTCAAATGTTCGATGGTGCTGAGGAACTGGGTACAGCTCTTCACTTCAACCCTGGGGCCTCCTCTCCACAAGGACACACCTGCCACACCCGATCTGCCTGAACCCTCCTAGCACTGGGTTTGGAGGCCAAGACTGATTGGAGGATGTCTCTGGCTCTGTAAGACCTGCTGCATATCTGAAGGAGTAACACAGAGATGAACTCATGAATCAGACGCTGGTACACTTCAGCCCACAGCCCCAGAGGTGAGGTTGGAACTGAATTTAACTAGGAGATGTCTGATGCTTTCCCAGCTCGTGTTTCATATAGTACAAGGCTTTTCTCTGTTGAGTGGAGCCTTCTTGTAGAATTCGCAATGTAGACCCCCCAGCTTCCCAAGCGTGTGTGTGCGGACCTCTCCCTGGGTGTGCACGTGGGTACATATACGCACCTTTACACTCCAGTGCCCCACACCGCCCCCCACCCCTAACCTGAGAAGGACTTGGAATCTGCTGTGATTAGGGTCGTCGGTGAATGCCTTAGCTGTTCGGGATGCGAGCAGAGCCCACCTCCTCACCTGGGCCAGGCAGGGGGAAGAGCAAGAGGCAGCTGGGACGCAGGCACTTTCATTATTTATGAAGCTTTCGTTATTTCACGTATAAATAATCGATGACTGCAAAGCGTGACGGGCACCGCGGTGGAATATTCATGAGCCACATTTGCGGGGACTTCAGCTGCTGCACTGGGCCCCAGATGCGCACGCACTCACGCCCGCACGCGCGCGAACACACGGACGCCCCCAAATAAAAATCATCATAATAAAGATTTCATCTGTCTCTAGGAAAGAGACAGCTTGTGCATTCTCAGCACTCAGAGGGTTTGCTCGCACGGTAACGGCTGGAGCCAAGCGCCCCCGGTCGGGGAGGCAGCGCAGCGCGGGAATCCTGACGCTCAGAGGTCTGATCCACTTCCCACCCAGCCTCTCCAGCCCCTGGCGGTCAGTCAGGCGCTCCCGGGCAAAGATCAACACAGTCCTTCCCTCCGTGGGCGCCCGCCGGGACCCCTCAAAAGTGCTGATGTTGCAGACTCAGAAGTCTGCGTGATGACCAAATGCCCCTGTGTCCGAGTTTCCTGTCTTCCTGGCCAAGATCTGACCTCCTCCTTTCATGGGATTCCACAGGGGGTGTGGCTGAGCCAGGCAGAAACAGCCTGAGAAACAAACCACGGTCCCCAGGCCCTGCCAGGCTGGCCTTCCCTACCTCTCCGAGCCCCGCTTGGCTTCCAGTTTCAGGCTGCAATTCCTTTCTGTTCTCTGACTTTTAATGTTCTCTCGTTCTCTCTCCTCCAGGCCTTTGCACCTGCTGTTTATGCTGTTCCCTTTGCTTGAAACACTTTCTCCTTCCCTACCAATGCCTGGCTAGCACCAGCTCACGCCTCAGATCTCCATGCAGACGCTCCCTCCTCTGGGCTCCTCCCCAACCCCTAAGCTGGGTTAGGCCCTTCCCCTGGGCTTCAGGACCTGGACTCCCCTTTTGGGCACTTGCTCCATCATGTTGTAATTATCACCGGTTCATACCCCCCCCCACCCCGCCATGCACATACACACACCACATTGTGAACTATGTGATAATGGCAGGTTTGGCACCCAACAGATCTGTTTGAATCCATGCTCTGCCACTTACTAGCTATGTGTCCTTAGCCAAGTTATTTAACCTTTATGTGCCTGGATTTCTTCGTCTGTAAAACTAGGATAATAAAAATAGAGCCAAGCTCATAGGGCTATTATGAGGATTTAATATATTAATCCAGGAAAAGTGGTTGGCCCAGTGCCCACTCCGAGCTCCGTAAGTGGACAGTCCCTCTTCTTTCTTCCGCAATTCCAACATCCCCAGAGCTATGAAAACCAAAAAAGCTTTTCAAAACTCATTTGGCAGCAAAACCAGAACTGAACTGACCTTGGAGGTACTTCTGGTCTTTACTTATCCCACGTGCTGGAACTATTTATATGTATTTGCTATGGAAATATGAGTGTTGGAGTGCCCATAATATGCAGAGCGTCACATTTCTAAAATCTGGGAAAATTTTGGAATCTGAAGTGCATCTAGCCCCACAGGTTCCCATGAGAAACTGTGGACTGGCGGCATTCTCATGATTTTTATTATGATTCTTATTATCAATAATATAGCTACAGCAAGTGCCTGACAGCCGTGCCTGCTTATACAGCACTGTTCCTGGCACCAAGTGGTACTTATGAGCACCAGGATCAAACGCTCAGGGAGGTGCTGCCCCTGTCCTTGTTTGGGGTAAGTGGCTCCATTCTTCCAGGAAGGCAGGGGGATGCCCTCCCTGACCCCTCCCCACAATGGCACCAAAGGAAGAGCCTAGAAGGGAATCATCAATCAAATGAAAAGGGACTGAGTGCCAATCTGTGCTGGGTCCTTAGGTATATAGATGGTATAGATGCTAGAGAGAGAGATAGTGATAGAGGATATGGAGATGACAGAGATACAGATAGATGATATAGACTTAGGTATAGGTGATACAGACATAGCTGGAGCTAGCTGTAAAATGTGCCATCACTCTGCCATCCTCACACTAAGCTCACAGGGTGGCTACTGTTAAGGTTTAATTGATCCTATAAATGAACTCGCAGCCTCCCCATCCAAGTGCAGGTCCAGCTGAGAGAGACACACCAGAACTCCTCTGACAAAGGTTTAGCACTTGCCAAAAGCTCAGTTGGAAAATATGCCAAGCTGGGAGCATCACATCCTTGCTCATGGAAATATGAAGCCTATTTTGTAGATGAGGAAACTGAGGCAAGTGAGTGGAGGATGAGGATTTGAACCCTGGTCTGTCTCCACTTTATTATTCTGCCTTTCCTATTGCCTTCAATAGACCCCAGGAACAGGGGCTCAAGACCTCCAGGAGCCCCTGATACAATGAATCCCAGATGAAAAGACATTAGAGGTTGAGGATCCCGCAGCAGAGCCCTGGGGTTGATCAAAGGCTGGTCCATGATCTCCCCCCTCTCCTCTCCTCTCCTGCACCTCTCCCTTCCCCCATCTCCTCCCTGTCCCCATTCCTCTCTGTCAGATCACCATCTTTCATTTCCCTCTGGCTACTGTGCTTGGTGAGGCAGCCCTCCTGGTTCTGTATCTGATCCGCACACCTGAGCCAATGGAAGGACTTGCTTTCAGGAGCCACTTCTATATCCGGCTCATTAAGTGGCAGGTACCCTTGTCTGGGTTCACCAGTCACAAGCTGGGTCCTTATCTGGCAGCTGGAACAAATCCCAAGAGGAATTCAAACAACCCAGACTGCTCTGAACACCTGCAGGAAGGACAGAGGGCCCAGGAGCTGGGAAGCCAGATCTCAGGGCAGCACCCTCTGAGGCTGCCCTGGTTCTGTCTCATATACTAGAGTTGTGGTCAGTCTATCAATCAGGCAGAGACAGCTGCTATGTGTTCAAAGAATGAGGTTCCAAGAGCAGAGATGAGGCCATCTTTGTCCCCTACTCCCCAGGACTGCATGCTTCTGCTGCAGAAATGGCAGATATGTTTCCTTTTTTGAACCAACCCTGTGAGGGCTTTCTAGAATTCTGAGGTTGCATCTGAGCTCAGCATGAAGAAGCCCTGTGATCGATTAGGGAGGTCTGCCATGGCAACAGCCTGGAAGATGGTGGTGCTCAGATCATGTGTCCACTGTCTTAGCATTTGTGATACCTTTAGCAGTGAATGGCCTTTAGGGGAAGGGCCCTGTGATTGTGTCACTCTGGGTTTGAGGTTCTCTGTGTATATGTGTGTGTGAATTTTGAAAGATGTGTGTTCACAAAGCTGCTCATAAATCAGTAGTCAATGAAATCCCTTTCTTCCCTACCATATGGCCTGTAAGACCTCCAGCAAGCACAGAACCTTCCAGGGCCTCATTGTGACATTTATAAAATGGAGATGAAGCTGCCAGTTGGGACAAGGTTGAGTGCATTGAAGTCCTCCCTCCACTTACGGCAATAAAGGATCTGACTATTTTTAATTATTAAAAAGCCATACATACTACAGACCACACACAACGTTTTACAGGGGACAGAGCCTCAGAATCGCTGGTCTCCAGGTCCTGAACAAGTAGGAGCAGAAGGAAGCTTACCTCTTCCAGGATGCTGGAACCAAAGAGCCCCCTGGTGTAGGTGAACTCCACTATGGAATTCTGCAAGAGCATAGCATTTTCTCAGGGCAGTAGGCCAAGTCCTTACAAGGGCTGTTTCCTCCTCAATAGGATCCCCTGACCCTCTCCTCTCCTTCACCCCAACTGCACTCACATCCTCGTTGCTCCTCACACTCACCAAGTACGCTCCTGCCTCAGGACCTTTGCACTTGCTGTTCCTGCTGCCTGCATGCTCCTTCTCCAGGTATTTTACAGCTCTCTCCTTCACTTTCAGCAGGTCTCTGTTTCAAACGTCACCTTATCAGAGCAGCCTCTGCCACCCCATTACTCTCTCACCCCTAATCCTGCCTCATTCTCTCATAACACGTATACTTGTCTCTTGTCTGTTGCACCCCAAGTTAGAATGTTCACTCCATGAGGTTAGGAACCCCATCCATTTGTTGTGTGCCTCTCCAGTGCCTAGAATGGGGCCTGGCACATAGTAGAGGCTCAGTAGATGTGTGTTGAAAAGGAGAGTGATGGTTAGCTTTTGGTTTTACAGATGAAGAAACTGAGGCTTAGAAAGGCTGAGTGTTGCCCGACAATAGCAGTGATGCTTTCTGGAGAGAACTCTGGGCCAAGCAGCGTGCAAGCCCTTTATGTACATTTTCCTGTAAACCTTACAGCAACTCTATGAAATGGAACTGTTCCCATTTCACAGATGAAGACCAAGCAGGTTGAAAGGCTTGCTCAAGAGCATACAGTGGGTTGGGGAAGCTAGGATCTCATGCCATGCTGCATGGCACCTCAGCCCCCACTGATAACTTATTGGTTCTGTGTGTGGACCCCCAGTGTCCCTTTAGACAAAGCAAAGGTTTCTGTGTCGAGAGGCTCATTTAGTCCATGCCCCTGTCTCCAGGCAGCACATTATATGTAAATCCCCAGAGAGAATCTATCCAAATTCCATAAACTCCTTGCCAAGGGATTTCACCGTTTCCCAAGTCTCCCCTCTCCAATGGTAATCCTCACCACAGTGAGTTCTTCCTTCAGTCCAGCCTAAATCCCCCTGCTTCATATTTGACCTGTTTCTTCCTGTGCCACCTTCCATGGAGCTGTGCAAGGCCAGCTCAAGCGCTTCCAACACAGGCACTGGAATCAAGATGCTTACTGGGAAGGGAGAGAAGCCATGGGCTCTGTGCACCAGTAGTTCCCGGCAGACCCGAGAACTCCAGCTCCCAAGGCTGGGGCTGTGTCAGCGCTTTACCCCTGCTCCTCTCTGGGCCATCTTGCTATAGTGATTTATGCGACCTGTCAGTCTGCAGGCTGGGCCTCAGTGACAGCCGGAAGGAGCAGGAACCAGGAGCAGCCTCCGGTCAGGCTAAGGCAGGAGGGGAGGGGAGGAGGAGGCCCAAAGAGGGTTACCAGGGGTGTGGGAGTGGGGTAGGGGCTGGGGGATAGGACAGGAGAGGCTCAGACACTCCAGATGGCAGTACGACAGAGACCTGGACGGAGACCCCAGTGCGTGGGGTTGGAGAGGCCACCCCCCTGGGCCAGGGCCAGGAGTGGGGAATAAAGGTACACAGAGAATGAGGAAGAAAGAAGGCAGGTGGGGCAGAGAGAAAGAGCAAAAGTCAGCTGTGTCGAAATCCAGCTCAGGAGTTTCTAATTCTCTTTATCCTGAAGACAAAAGCAACAAGAAGATGACAGAGGCGAGGGATGCTTAACAAGGTTTGTTTCTCTGCAGACCTTCTGGAGGACCTGGTTGAAATCACAAATGAGCACATCTGCCCACCAGCTATCACATGCGAGGAGGCCAGGCTGGGATCAAACTCCCTGTCCCACCGAGCACCAGAGGAGCAGCGAGGTCCTGCGCCTTGAACTTCCCTTGCTTGGTACTTTGCCACCTCCTGCCTCCCTCTAAGCCATCTTACTTGCTGGAAGCTGCCCTCTGGGTCAGCCACTCGGCCCCTCTGTCCCAGCCGTCTTGCTGCCCCTGGCACGTTCTACCCCCTCATGACGTCTCCCTGCTGGTGTGTCCTCCCCCAACTCACTCTCCTGCTGTCCTTGGTCGCCCATCTTTCAGCTGGCAATCGGCCTTGGTCTCTAAGTTCCACCTGACTGACCCTGGGCAGGGGTCCACGTAGCCTGTGGGGCGGGAGAGCAGGGCCCCCCGGACAGGAGTTGCTACAGGCAGAGGGAGCCCCCACACCTCTCCTGCCGCAGGCATCCAGGCCCAAAGGCAAGGCGTAGTCAGGGGAGACAGAACGGGCAGCCAGCAGCTCCCTTTCATCAGGAATGGATTTGATATTCCAGGCCAGGCCCCGCTGAATGCTCAGGTGCTCACACACGTGCACAGGCACGCCCGGGTACACAGAGCACAACAGACATGCACTGAGCAGTCTCAGCTGGCCTCACAACCAGACTCCAAAACCCTCATTTCTCCACAGGCATCTTCATCCTATGGCCCCAAACCACCCCAGCACAAGGGATTCCCCCACCCCCCAGCGCACTGGGAACCCAGCAGCCAGGAAGGTGCCTCTGGGCATGTCCACTGCCCTCAGGAGAAGGACAAGGGGCCTCAGACCTAAATCCACCCCTGCCACGGACATGCCAGCATCTCCCCCACCACGGTGGAAGCAGGAGGAGGAACTTTCTGGACCAAGCTTTTCAGGTGGAGGAAGGAAAAGATTCATTCCCAGGATGTCATGTTGGCCCAGAAACCTGCCCCCTCTCCTCGTGGCCATGCAAGCCCATCTGTTTCCAGGCTTCCCTGATCTCTTTGTTTCCCGGCTTTCTTTATATCTTCCTTGATTTATGAGACTAGGGGAGCCATCTCTTCTGATTTAAAACTTACTTTGAAACTAATTCAAGTTGTTTCAATAACAAATTAGTTTAAATAAAAAGCAGAGTTTCTGCTGGCTTCCACGGGGTCTGGTGGTTCCAGCACGGAGGGCAGTGCACCCCGTAGGGACCAGTATGGAGAAGGCAGCGTCTG
The DNA here is from genome assembly GCF_040802235.1 of Manis javanica. Taxonomy (NCBI): domain Eukaryota; kingdom Metazoa; phylum Chordata; class Mammalia; order Pholidota; family Manidae; genus Manis; species Manis javanica. The sequence goes on along the minus strand of NC_133159.1, from coordinate 8,543,259 downwards.
CCCCTGGAACCAGGCAGGAGCACCACCGAGCACCACGCATACACTGCTTATACATATGCGCTATACAGACACCACGTACAGTGCATATACACTAATGTGCACTATGTGAGCAATATGTGCACACTGCATGCTATAGACTGAATGTGCCCCCCCTCTACATTCACATGTGGACTTAATCCCCAATGCGATGGTATTGGGAGGTGATTAGTTCATGGAGGACATCAGTGTCTGACCCCCCGAGACTAGTCCAGACCCAACTTCTCCTCCTTCTCTTACACAGACTCTGACACCTAGAAATGCCCATACAGGGTCCCCCAATCAGACCTGGGACAACATGAGCCCCACAGACCCAGGTCAGAGCCACCCAGACCTACATCCCAATCATGGGTCTGCCTGTGTTTAGCTCTGTGACCTCAGGCAAGGGGCTTAACATCTCTGACCCTCCATTTCCTGAGCTGACACCTTGTGAGGTCATGAGAACTATCCCAGGATTGGGTGGAGGTATGGGGGCTAGTGGAGGGGCTCAGAGAAGAAATCTCAACTGATGGGAAGGGCCTGAGAGCTAAAAATAATGCTTAAAGTCACACAGAGACTCCCCTAGAATACACACCACCACCCCCAACCCGGCAGAGGGAGGCGACAAAGAGAGACGGCTGGAAGGAGCCTGAGGCTGGGACATTTCACAAGTAGACGTGGGAGTCTCAGGTTGCCACCCCAAGGAGTGAGATGTTAGAGGTGTGATGTTTCTCTGGCACAGTGCACACACTGTCCCCACAGCTGGGGACTCATGGCCCAGTTAGGAACCTGCTAATGATGTTCTCTGTCAGCTCAGGATAGAATGAGCAAGCCTCCAGGCCTCCCTGCCAACTCCAGGCTGCTCCGGAGAGTGGGCGGTCATGGTGCCCACGGTGAGAAGCAGTCTGGATTTCAGTGGCAGGGCTGGGCTGGGGGTATGGTTGGAACAGACAGACTCAGAGGCTGTGTGTGAGGGGGTGGGGCTTCTGAAGAGCACCCGGAGGATTTTCAAAGACCCTAGTCGTGGAACTGTAGATGTGTCCAAGGCCTTGGGACTCAGGATGGAGGATCTGGGCTCAGAGAGGGCGTAACGATGGAGACCACGCTGGGGTTGAGGCCTGGGGAGGAGGGGGCTTGGCAGGGGATAGAGGAGTGGGCAGGGGGAGGGGGGTTCCAGGCAGGCTGTAGAGAGAGGAAGCAGGACAGCCACAGAGTCAGGCCTCTGAGGGGTCCTGTCAAGGCATCTGTTTAACGTGGGAGACCAGAGATTCCAGGGGTGGGCAGAGCTGTCTGCTGCACCCCCATTTGTCAGGTGCTAAGCGCTACAGTCTGCTGGCTACAGATCTCAGGAGGTGGCAGGGTGCTGTGTTTCTCCTAAAAATAACAGCCACAGGGGTTCTTTTCTTGTTAGGAGAGAAAACAGCTCAACTCTGCTTCCGCTGGCAGCTCCAGTGGCTTCTCGAAGTCCCCCGTCCGCTCCAGGGCTGGGGTTACGCCAGATGTCACTGGGTCCAAATCAGGCATCCCAGCGCACCTCCCATCTGTCACCACGAGGCCGCGCTCTTTCTGTCTCTCCTTCTCCCTCCCATACTCCACTTTCCTTCTGTCCCTCACCTCCCAGCCCGGAGCAGAAGTCAAGAGGAGTTTGGGCAAAGGTCAGCCTCCCCAGTCCCGGTGCCCACAGTGCCCTCTTCTGAGCTGTGGCTTCTGTGGGGGCTGAAACAGCCAAGGATGGAAAAGGGACACCCCTCTTCCTCTCCCTGGCTGGCTTGCTGGCTCCCCACTCTCCATGGAGGGGCCATCCACAGAGAACGTCCAGGATCAGCCACAGACGCACTTACAAGCCAGTCCTAATAAAAAGTGACATTTTTGTCCAGAAAATATGGTGCCATTTCCCTGTTCCTGTCTGGCTGGCTTGTGTGGGGAGTAGGGGGCCACATTCTTCCATCTCTATCACAGTCGCTTCCCCCCACACCTCCTGGCAGGTGCTACTGCCAGTATGAATAGTGGCTGCCCACTGCAGGTGCATCCTCTCGCTTGGAGCACCTGAGGCGCCGCACACAGGCCTGGAGCTGCAGCCCTTCACCCCCGACCCCCCTCCTCTGCCTACTAGCATTTTGGGCGCGGGAGGGAGCTGTGCTGCCAGCAGGGATGCCCCAAGGGAGCCTCCCAACCGGAGGTGAAAGGTTCATTCACTCATTCATCAAACATGTATTAAGCATTCACTAGGAGGAGCTCACGGGTCTAGGCCCCCAGGTCAGAGCAGTGAACAGACGTCGCTCTGGTCTCGTGGAGCTGACAGTCTCCATGTGGGGAGACAGACGTGAAATGAATAAGGTACAAATAAATAAGAGAATCTTATTAGATATTAGACCTGCAGTGTTAAGGGTGATGCAGCAGTGGAGCAGGGGACACAGACGGGGTTCCTGGGGCTACTTTCACCTGGGCGTCAGGAGAGAGCCCTCCCAATGGGTGACATCTGTGCTGAGGCGTGAATGGTAAGAGGCAGGCAGCCTGGGGACGGTCTGAAGAAAGAGAAATGGGCAGAGAGAACAGCAAGGGCAGGCGTGGGAAGGAGGCGGAGAGGCTGGTGTGCCGGGCTGGTGAAGGAGGAATCACAGCTGTGGGCAGAAGCCGGACAAGGAAGGAGGGGCTAGATCGGGGGCAGAGCGCGAAGAGGGCTTTGGAATTTTTTGTAAGTAGAATGGGAAGAAGCCATTGGAACTTTTAAGCGGTCTGTTTTCAAATCTCTCTGGCTGCTAGGTGGAGAGTAGCCTGTAGGGGTGGCGGGGCTGGGAGAAAGCTGCTTGGGCTGTACAGGTGCACGGCGATGGGGAACTGAGCAGTGGGGGGGCCAGGAGAGACTCATCAGAGTCAGGGTGTATTTTGCGAGTTGACCTGATGGCCCCGGCTGGTGTCCTCGGCCTCTCTCACTTCCTCCTCTCCTAGAAGAAATGAGGGATGCAGCCTTTACTTCCATCGCCACCTTCCCGGGGGCGGTGTCCTCCCCTGTCCCTCTTGGGCAGAGAGCCTGAGGCTCACTCTCACTGCAGGTCATGAAACCATGTCTTCAGTTAACCTGCAGGGTAGGAAAGAGAGACCTCGGCTCCAGCTCAGGGAAGAATCCGATCCTGCTCCCAGCACCGCTGAGAAGCTCAACCCCTGTTGCAGAGAGGAATGTGGAGGCCCCAGAGTTCAGGTTATTTCTGGCTTCTGTGTTGGGCCTGGGACTCAAGCTCCTCCCAGCAGCACAGGGGAGCAGCTAAGAGCAGGGAGGAGCTCAGACTGTGCTGTCCACAGCCTGGTATGAACCCCAGCTCCACCAGATACAAGCGGTGTGACCCTGAGAAAATGACTTACCTCTCAGCCTGTTCACTTAAGACCTTCATTTATTTAGCCAACACATAGTGAGCATCTACTATGTCCCAGAGGACCTAGAATGGATGCTCGGGAGGCTTCAGCAAACAAGGGGAATTTACAGTCTTGGAAGCAAGTTAACAATACCACAACTGTGATCAGGGCTAGAAAGCAGAGAATAGGGGTGCGACAGAAGATGATACTTAGGAAGAGGCCCATTTAGAGAAGGGTCATGACACCTGGGAGGATGAAATGAGGTCATATGTGTAAAGCAGGGTAAGTGCTTGTGCCCACCAGCCATTATTACTAGGGGTTCACTCAGGTGGAAAGGGTGAGAGCGTCAGAACTGGCCTTCGACTCCAAGCCCAGAGCTGCCAAAGCGGAAGCTGGGGCAGCCGGAGCCTACTTTCTCCCCTGCCGCAGGTCAGAACTCAGGACTGGCCCCTCTTACCGGGAAGTAGCAGTAGCCCAAGTCGTGCCTCACTCCAGGTCTGTTGCTCGCTCCGCTTCCTGGAGGGGGAGAAGGAGAGGGGACTCCCAGGCCTCTCCTCCAATGGCCAGGCCCCTGAACCCAGGTGGTGGGAAGGAGCAATGGTGTGGTCTCTCGCAGAGCTGCCCATGGGAGATCCATCTTTCTAGGCTCCAGATAGAATTTGCAAAACCTCTGTTGCCCCTTGTCGCCAGTGCTGTAAACCCCTCTAGGACCTTCCCTGGGAAGAGCTGGAGGAAGACACGGGCCCCCTCCCAAAGAGGAATTCAGCCCTGCCCCCTGCCATTTCCCCTTTCCCAGTGGTGCCATCGCTGCAGTCATAAAGGTAGTTTCTAACCCTCTGGATGGGAAGAGGGTTCAACAGAGCTTCAGAGCTGGGTGGGCTGGCTGCCTTCTACCAGCCCAGAAGGGAGAGCTGGCATCTTGTGATGATGAGTTAGGGCAAGAAGGGGTGGCTGGATATCAGTCTAAAATGGTGCTTCTCTTTGGCGCCCTGGAACAGACAGCAGAGATGGGTCTAGGCTCCCTTAAGAAACCCCCTCTTGTCCCCAGTGACATCAATCACAGCCCCACTTCTACCTGCCTCTCACCTCCCAGCATGTCCCTGCTCCCCTCCCATCTCTCTGCGGGAACAGTGGGAGGCACATGGGCACCCCGAAAGTCATCCCAGACATTCAGGAGGACCCTCTGATCTTTTCTAGGCATCTCCATTTCCTGGAGTCTCCTTTGCATGTTTTAAAAAAGTTAACAAACTTTCCTTTTACAGAATCTTTGGGCTTACAGAAATACGGAGGAGAAGATCCGGAGAGCTCCCACGTTTTCCCTCTCCCTGGCACACAGCTTTCCCTGTTGGTAACATCTGGCATTACTATGGTCCCTTACTCTCCCAGTTTCCAGTATGGGGATCCAGTATCCTGCTCTGGTTCCGCTTCCCCTTCCCTGCTGTCAGAGCCAGTGTTCACCACACAACTGATGTAACCCATGTGCCAGGTAACCGGTGCACCAGGTAGACAACATGCCAGGTGACTGATGTGGGTGCCACCCTTCCTACTGCTTGCCCCTGCTTCCCCTATGCCCAGCTCACACTGCTTGGTCTCCCAGCCCCTACCCACCTAGAGAGACTGGCAGATAAAAGCATTGGAGGGAGGGGCACTGGGTGGGACACCCCAATCATTCTTGATATCCACAGTCCCCAGTCACCTCTTCCTCTGAGGACCCCAGCCAGGTAAGGGCCAGTGCTGGGACCGGGCGGGACAGAACACTGAGGGAACACTGGCCTCCCTCCAGTCCCTCTGACTTCTGGTAAGAAGTTAATAAAATTGCAGGCAAGGATGACCCAGAGGACATGATTTACTCAGGCTGGGGAAAAGTTTTCAATAAGGTCCCTCCATAAAAGGCCATTAAGGGAGTAGAAGAACCACAGGCTAAGGGGCAAGTGTTATGGATTCCAGAGTGGTTTAAGCAGAGGAATTAAAGAGGCATTCAGTGCAGAGAGACGTCATTAATAACCTCACTGGGCACTTGGAAAGGTTTTTCATCCCAGCTGGCTTTGCAGGCCCTATCGCTTCAGTGCTCAGGTCTCTGGTGGAAACAGAAGGAACCAGAAGCTGGGGAGGGCTCACCCCACTTCTAAGTTGGACAAGTGGATGGGATGGGCGGGGGTCTTGGAGCTCAGGGACCCCTGGGAAGTCCTGGGTGACACTTTCTCACACTGGAAGATGAGATGGGAAGGGCAGGAGCAAGGTGGGTCAGTACCATGTCCGGCCTCCGGGTTGAGCGGGGCCATGTGATATTTGCAGCATATGGGAGCAGAGAGCCTGCGTTTCCCACCCCCTGGCTCCAGGCTCCAGAAGACGGAGCATGACCTGGGGAGGGGGAGGCTACTCTCCCCATCCTCCTTCAGGCTTGCTCACAAAGACCCTTCTGGAACCTGGACACAGGCCTGAGGAAGCCTGGGTCTCACCTCATATGTGGGCTGCCCCATCCCACGTGGGTCTCCTGGATGAAAAGCCCAACATCCGTAAGGTCCCACCTCCTCCTAACCCATCTTTAAGTTTCAGTCCAAGTGACGCCTCCTCCAGGAAGACTTCCCAACCCATACCATGACTCTGTCCCTCTGAACTGCACCCCGCTCCACTCCTTACTCTCGATAATGCAGACAAGGACCCCCCCTACTTCCTTGAATTTCCAGCCAAGGGAGGCCCAAACCTAGGTCCAGACTTCTCCATCTAACCAGTTTCTACTTTAAGCCTTCCTAAAGGCCTGTGCTCTTGCAGACTGGTGGCACAGAGAGAAATATCCCATGGGGCTGAATTCTGAACAGGGTCACCGGACCCCTCCACCCCAGCCCTACCCCAACTCTGTCCTTCTCTTATGGTCGGTCTCCTTCCCAGCATTTCTCTCTCCAGCTGATATTAGCATTCCTTTTAAATGTTTTCACACTCTCAAATCAGTCCTTAAATGTGCATATTAACTAAGAACACTCCTGGCCTGGCTACTGCAGCTGGCCTCACATTAATCTCCACACAACCCCATTACATTCAACACACCTGGTCCTTTCGGCTCAGCCTCAGAAACTCAGGGCAATTCGGGAACAGTCCCTGGTGCCCGAGGCTCAGAGCTGCAGAGGGCCAGATGCCGCCTGGAAGGCCGGGAGACGGAGCGCTGCCTCGCTGGGCAGGGCGTCTGCAGGCAGAGATCCCGGGGGAAGCTGCCTGCCTAGGCTGCCCCTTTCTGAGCTGCTCACAGCACCAGAGCTTCTCCTGGGGGGAGTGACTTCCTCACTTATAGGAGAGGAAGCTGAGAGTTTAAAGGTCACTTGCCAGGCTGAAGCCGAGACTTGAACCCTGGGCGTTCTGGGCTCCAAAGCCCCAGCCCTTGGCCACCACACCACAACACCACACTGGCCAAGAAGTGGTTTATGGAAAAGGTGATAGGCAGGAGGCAGTCCCATGATATGGGTTGGCCACCTACTAACTGTGGGACCTTAGATAAGGGCAATTAGGAGATAAGAGCAGATTTCTATTTATGGCTCTTCCTGTGTCAAAATACATTTAATCCTCATCATAACCCTATGAGGTAGATACTATTACCACCATATAAGAACCATGAAGCACAGAGAGGTTAAGCAACTTGCTGAAAGACAAATAGCTAATACACAGCAGAGCCGAGAATCAAAGCTGGGGAGACTGTCCTCTCAACCTCCACCTTATATTGCCCCCTCAATAATGACAAGGGACACGGATCATTACTCCACTCTTACAGGAGGCCTCCCAACCATTAGCAGCTGGAAACTTGTCCTGAGTCCGGTATAACTTTCTGATAAGACTGTCATTAGAGCCTATCAACCTCTTATTTGGCCCAAGTGCTGATGTCAAAGAACAGGACCCCACCCACCCACCCACCCACTACTTGGTAAGAGCCTCATGGGCCAGTGGTCGTCTGGCACCCGAGTATAGCGGCTTCACCTAATAATCCCTAGCTAGAATTCTGGCTTTCCACCAGGATTGGGACTCTGCGTTGGCAAATTGGGGTGTCAATGCATCAGCCTATGTCCAGGAGGAAGATCAGGGCAGTGCCCAGGGGGTTCAGGCCCCATACTCCCCTCCCCACCGGGAATATGCCATCAGGACAACCCAGAAACACCCTGACCCCAGGTCCCTCTACTACGGGGCAAATGTTCCAAAGCCCCCGCCATCAGGCCAGACTGTCAGAGTGCCCAGGACAGAGGTCTCCGTCCTCTAGAATCTGTAGACTGTCCCACCCTCTGCCCCTAATGAGGGTCTTTGGGCCAGTTTGGAATGGCAGGGACATGGAAGCCTTGAGTCCGCTCCAGCCTAGGAGGGCAGGGGGAGGAGGGTGGGAGGGGTGTGTGTGATGCCAGGTCGGGAGTGGGGTCCTTGCTCTGTCGCTGGAATACAGCTGTACTGGGGCCTTGCGGATGGGACTTACCAGACAATGACAACCTTTAATGTCTGCTCAGCTATAATCTCCTTTATCTTAATACAATCTTTTCCTGTTGAACTCTCCAGAGTCCCAACTGCTATTTTCAATGGAGGGATTTTTTTTTTTATTACGACTTGATACTGTGATTATTGTCAAACTCTGAGTCTTTGTGGAGGGGAAATTAATAAGTTTTTCTTAAGCACTCTGCACTGACACTGCATACTGAATAGGCCGGTTGGCTGCCCCTTGGTGGGAGTCAATTATCAATCTGGCCTCTCGCCTGCTGAGACCCAGAAATTCTCCTGTGTGCAGGGAGCTGGTCATCAGGTGCCAGCACCTCTGGCCAGTGCCCGCCATCCACACAGGGTCCGGGGTCCACCCTGCTCCATTCCTGGCTGTCATGAAGCAGGAATTTACAGGTGCTAAATCCCAGAATTAGAAGAGACCTTAGTTTTCAGCTCATGCAGTCGTTCCTCCGCTAGAGGACAGATGGAGGTACTGAGGCCAAGCAGACAGGCCCTGCCTCAGTCACAGACAGCTTGCAGCAAGGCTGGGGCAGTCGCTTCTCTGGAGCCCAGACATCCTGGTTCTCTGACTCATTCCCTTCTGGGAAGCTGTTTTCTCTTCAAATCTGGCTGCACTCCCTCTTGCTGCATTATTGCCTTTGTCCTGTTCTAATTGGGCTGAAAGGTTGACAGGTCAGATCTTGTCTTGCCAATGGGTTTCAGCCCCAGGCAAGTTCACTATGGAGTCAGTGAGACCTAACAATGACAATGGAACGTTCTTGGGATGAAAGGGTTATACCCAACTTTATTCTCATGGTGGCAGGTCAGTCACCAGAATCCCGTCCACTCAGAGCAAGTCTGCACACAGCAAATCAGTCTCTGCCTCTGGGCCTCTCCGCCCCCTGCAGCCGTCTCAGTCTCTGTCCTCAGTGCTGCCACCACTCCAGTATCGTCTCTGCTCTCCTGCAGCCTTGCAGCCGTGCCACTGTGTCACCCAGAGCACTGGGCAGAGCTCTTTATATAGAGTCAATAACAAGGTATTGCCCACACCTGTGTGGTGAGCTAGCCAACCATGGCCAGGTGAGAATCCTGGCCACAGGAACCTTCACTTCATCCACAGGTCTCCTGTCCCTGCAGGAAGAGTAAATGGAAACTCAGCCCTTCCCTACCAAACCCTGCTCCCCTCCTAACACCAGTCAAACTTGGCTTGGTTGAGGGAAGGGCTCCCTTGGGCACCCAGCCAGCTGGCTGCCTACTCAGGCAAGCATGGTGTCTTGCCAATGGGTTTCAGCCCTGGGCAAGTTTGCTATGGATTCAATGTTACCAAAGAAATTGACAGCAAAATGTTCTTGGGGTGAAAGGGTTATACCCAACTTTATTTCCAGGTGGCAGGTCAGTCACTAAAATACCGTTCACTCACAGTGAGTCTGCATGCAGCAAGCCAGTCTCTGCCTCTGGGCCTCTCTGCCTGCACAGCCTTCCTCTGGGCTTCTCTACCTGCACAGCCGTCCTCTGGGCCTCTCTGCCTGCACAGCTGTCCCACACAGTCGTTCTCTGGACCTTGCTGCACAGCCATCCCACACAGCTGTCCCACACAGTCGTTCCACACAGCCGTTCTCTGGGCCTCTCTCCTCAGCGCTGCCACCACTCCAGCCTCTGCTCTGCTCTCCTGCAGCCTTGCAGCCCTGCCACCAGTCATGCCCAGAGCACTGGATGGAGCTCTTTTATATAGAGTCAACAGCCATGTATTGCCCACAGGTGTGCAATGAGCTAGTCAACCAGGGCCAAGTGAGAATCCTGGCCACAGGAACTCTCATTTTAGCCACACATGGCAGTGAAAGAACAAAACAAATGCCACCCCCTTCTCCCCTGACCAAGCTGTCTGCACAGCCAAGCTTGTTGCAGCTGCCCTGGGGAGGTGGGGGTGCAGAGGGACTAGGCTCAGGCAGGCTGGGCTGGGCAACAAGAGTTTCCTGTGCCTGGAGGAACCAGTGGACATGGAGGGACTCAGGATTGGCTTGGGAAGTGGAAGAAAGCTCCTAGGTAGCCCCTGAGAAAACAGACCGACCCCACCCGACTATACTGATAAAGAGCAGCATTGGATGCAAAGGGAAGGAGTCAGGTCCATGGCAGGAGAGGACTGTCAATCACAGGAAGTTCTGCCCCTCCATGGGATCACCAGAAAAATGACAGCAGTCAAAGGAAGCTCCAGTTAGGGGCAGAAACCATCCCTGGCAATGGGACCTGGGCTTGCTTGGCTGCGGGGCAGAACACTCTGGTCTTAACGTCCTTGCTCCAGTGGACGTGGGTTCAGCTCATCAGGCCTGGACTTCTGGTTGGAACTGGGCTGTGCAGTATTGCATTTCCAAGTTGCAGAATGAAAACGCTGGGCCACCTGTCACCTACAGACATCACCTAGGAGAACAGGGAGACATGCGAGACTTGGGGAAGAAAAGCATCAGACCCAAAGTCATCCTATTACTGAGGACTGAAGCACGCAGGGAGGGGGGCGGGGAGTGAGGCTCTCGTTACTACTCCTTCATTCACTTGTTCAACAAACGAAGCACCTGAGAAGGTGGCTGTCCTTGAGGGTCCTCAGGCTGTGGGGCCGGAAGGTATTCACAAAAAGGGAACCACGTAAAATGACTTCAGCTGGCATGAGTGCTCCATGGGGTGAGACAAAGAGGTGGGGAGGTGGGGACAACCAGAGCCGAGGATCTCACTCTGCCCTGTACAGAGGGACTTGGAGGGACGGGAAGGTCTACCTGCTCCGACTAGCTGTGGCTCCACAGCTCTCTACAGTGGGGACAAATAAGAGTTACCTCCCCTGACACCAGGGGGGCAGCAGAGAGGTCCCAAGGGAGCACAGTGATGGGTGGGCAGGTGCCTGGCCCAAGGGAGACTGGGCCACCAGTAGGGAGGCTGCAAGAACTTGGGTGGGCACTTGTCAGGAGAGAGGAAAGGGACGGGACACTGAGGCTGAGCTCTGACAACAGAGAGACAGCATATTACTCTTACTAAATAAATTAAACCCATTAATCACTGTAATTGACAGAACTGCTCCCCAGGCCTTCAGCTGGGCTATTAATACACTGGCACTGGCTCCCCAGTAGACTGGGTGACCTCCCCATAGCTGACCAATGCAGGAAGGCTTAGGGGCTAGCTTCCAGGCTTGGCAGGAGGGTGGAAATGGGGCCTGAGGTACCCTGGGCCAGAGGAGAGGCCACTTGTCCCTACCAATGCCTCCCTCTGGTCTCAAGATTTCTTTGGATTACCTGAATGGCCACTTTCCACAAGCATGCAAGTGCCCTGATGCAGGGACATTGTCTGACTCACCACTGTAGCCAGCCCCAGCATCTAGAAGACTGCCTGGCACATAGTAGATGCTGGAAAAGTATTTGTCGAATGAATGAATGGACGCATGCATGCATGCATGCTCTGTCACTCCTGGACATTTGTACAAACTGATCACTCTGCTTGAACCACTTTTTGCTTTGCCTGGCTAATTCCTCAGATCCTTCAGTCTCAGTTTAGATGTCATCTGTCCCAAGAAGCCTTCCTGGCCAGCTAGAGGTTATATACACCCTTTTTGTACCTGGAATCTCCCGTGCTTACACCTGTTGTAGAGTTTAACACACAACATTACAATTGCTTGTTTATGCATCTCCTTCTCCCCCACAAAACCAAATGCTCCATGACAGCAGGGGCTGTGTGTGGGTCACCATGGTACATATCTCCAAGGCTTAGACCAGAGCTTGTACCTAGCAGGTGCTCACTAAATATTTAGTGAATGAATGAGTCAGTCAAAGAAGGAGTGAGAAACCAGCTGCTGGGCAGCTATGAGTGACACGTGCTCTTCTCCGGCTCAGAGTGGGCATGAACAGACATGGGTGGGAGGGGAGGTGGAGCCTGGCCCACAGCTCTGGATGATGGGCCTCCTCTTCCAGCCACCTGGCATCTCTCCAGATCTATGCTTTAGTAATAGAGATGCCAGTTCCACAGACCAGGATGTGCCACCCTGTCAGGACGTCCCCAGGCTGGTCCCTCTACCCCACCACACCCCTCAGCCCCTCAGAAAGGTACAAGGCCACACAGTGAGCTCCCTCTAGCAGCAGACAGGCTCAGCTGGGCTTGATCTTGCCCTGAGAATCTGGGCCGACAGGTATCCCTGAATGATGAGATGGCCTCAGGGACCGGATGATGGTTGTCCTTTGATGGTGAGAACATGTTAAAGTGCTCAGGAAACTGGAAGATGCCACCCGGATGTGCGTGGGAGCAGGGGAAATGGTATGAGGTGGGGATGCGGGAGGGTTTGCTGGGTCTCTAGGGGTAGGTGAGCTAGAGAAGGGGAGGCCAGGGATCAGGAGATGAAATCGTGTCCACAAGAGGTCCGTCCTGGGCATATGAGAGGCAGCTTGGGGAGGGCGCTCTCTGCTTATGTCTCTGTGGCCTCAGGGCCCTGCGGGCTCAGCACACCTGAGTGAGCATGTTTGTTATTTAACCTCCCAGAAGCTTAGTTTCTTTGCCAACAATATGGGATAATAACACATTCCCAGTGGGATGGAGCTTAAATGAGACAAAGCAGATGAAGCTCCTGGCACGTAACAAGTGCTCAGTGTTTCTCACACCTACGAACCCCCAGCAGCCCACCAACAGTGGGACTGGGAGCAGCATTCAGTCCCTGCTCCCTGACATGGACCCTCAACACTCCCCATTGCCCATTATTTTTCTTCTCCCCCAAACTGAAAGTCATGACCACACTGATGTTGGGTAAACAGTCCTGATGACCCGTAACCTTCTGAGCAGGAGAAGGAGTTTTCACCTGTGATAGGCCAGTGGCTGGGCCCTTCAGGACCACCCTGATCCCACTCTTCTCGGCGTATTGGGGTCCAGGCATCTCCCAATGCAGGTGGGAGGGTTATTGGCCAAGGAAGAGAAGGATACTGCTTTTCCTAGGATCCCACAGAGATATCCACTGAGATATCAGCTATTTCTGCAGCCTAGTCCTCCTGTTTCCTCTGGGAAACCATCCCCAGGCCAGATAGTCCTGTAAGGCCATCGATCAAGTGCCCTGCCTCCCCAAAGGGGTGGGCATCTGTCCTGGGCATCAGCCAATCACAGTAACACTCATTCCCTTGGGCAACAGTGATTGGTCCAAGTGTGACCATGTGACCAAAGCAAAGCCACTTGGATCCCTTCCCAGAACATAAGCTGCATGAGGGCAAGAAGTTTGGGGTAGTGCCTGTCCTGTGGTGGGGGCCCATAAATGTGCACTGATGGATGCATCTGATGGAGGCAGGCTGGTATGAGGCTGGCCTCGGGCACCAGTAGGAGGGGCCAGGGTCACCGCTAGCTTGGCAAGCAGAGCACTGCATGCCTTTCAGCTCCCACTTAGCCCCTTAGCTAGGGGCCTTTGAGCAGTGCCTAAACTGCCAACATATGCAGCCCCCGCCCTCCCTGGCCTGAGAACAGAGGACAGAACTGCTGCTGAATGAGATCATGAAGAGAGACAGAGCCCCTAATGACATCATTTGACCCCTAGATCCACCCCTGGACTTGTCTGTCACTGGGGCCAATAAAGTCCCTTTTTTGTTTAAGCAACTTACATTGGGTTTTTACAGCTTGCTACTGAAATGTCCTGATCAAGACATACAGAAAGTCTCAGCTACCCGACCCCTCCCATGGCATGAAGGGCGTCAGGCCAAGAATAGCTGTGATTTTTAGGCACTGGGTGTGAATCCAAAGAACTGGACCCAATTTCTAGCTCTGCCATGTAGTCCCTGATGCCAGCTGGCCTGGATGTGTGTCCCAGCTCCACTACTTACAACCCCTGTAACAGGGGCAGGTATTCAGCCTCATTGGGCCTCAGGTTCCTCATCTGCAAAATGGAGATAATAGCAGTATCTACTTCATAGGGTGGTTAGGAGAATTAAGTGAGTTAATATGACAGAGCTTGTTGAGTACACCCAGCACAAGGCAAGTAACTGCAGTGTTGACTGGTAGTGTTATTACTAACTGTGGACTCCTGAAGATGTCACCTCCCCCATCTGTAGAATGGGAATAAGAATCCCCAGTTCAGAAGGTTGTGATGGGCTTAAATGGAATGGAATGAACAAAGCCGTGGGCACAGGGCTTCACACGCGGTAGGTGCTCAGTAATGGCCGGTTGAATCCGGATTTTTGGCTGTTTCACTGAAACCTTTGAGCTGAGTTCTCCTCCTGCCAGAGCCAAGCAGAAACAAGCTTGAACGTCAGCTGGAAGCCCAGCAATGAGGAAATAAATCCTCATGCATATTATTCCAAAGTAAAAGTTCTCCTGGGACGCTCCGTGCTCGGAGCCTTCTTGTTCCACAGCCAGCGCACAGCAAAGACGGCAGCAGCTCCCCCTGGCTCCCCCACTGGCTCACTAGCTCACTGGCTCATCCTCCCGGGACAAGACAAGGGGAAAGGGAAGGAAACTGAAAAGGCTTTGAATTGTCCGGGGCCTGCGGCACCAGAACATCACTGAGTGCCGAAACCCCATCTGCCAAATCGCCAGCCCAGTTCTCTGCCGGGGATTTCTCTGCCGTTTCTTGTAATTAGCCTGCCTGAGCACCTAGGCAGCCCGGGTGGGTGGGAGGCTGCAGAGCAGAGAAGGAAACCAGCTGAGAGGACGCCCACCCAGGAGAAAGGGGCAGGGGGGACCCCTGCCCTCCCATCTTGTCTGGAGACTCGGCCTTCCAGAGCGCCTGTTACTGACTACGGTGCCTGCTGGCCTTTGACACCATACAGTGTAAGTGATCAAGACATAGTGTAAGCCGGGCCTGCATCCAGCTGGCCCTGGTCATTTACTGCTGTGGGATTGGAACTGGGAGGGAGAGGCAGAGGGCAGAGCCGAATTTCCTCATCCGTGAACTGGGAACAAGCAACATTTGCCAGTCACCGGGAGACATCAGGGTGAGGAGCCGCCATGCAGGGGGCGTTCAGGCAGTGCCCTAACACTTTTACTGTGTCATCTTAGGCAAGTTCCTTAACCTCTGTAGGCCGGTTTTCCCACCTGTAAAAGGGAAGGGTAATAATAATAAATCACTAATAAAGTACACAGCACCTAAAATATGTTCAAAACAATAGCTGAGGCATACTGATAACCATCTTCTAAGTGCTGTCACCACCATTACTTATGCTAGCGAGGAAAAGCCCAACCTCTTTCACTTCCGCTGAAAATTAGACTGCAAAGCTCCCCTCTGTCTGCTCCCCTCCTGCCGCTTGTTTCTTTCTCTCACACAAACACCTTCCAGAAAGCTGTTGCCCTGAGCCCTCTGTAGATAACAATATGGCCCAAATACAACCAGATTTGCAGCCTCCAGGACCGGAGGTGCCCCAGGAGGGAGGGGAAGGGCTTGGTGCTCTTTCTAGTCCCTTCTCTGAGTCTCCGGCTGCCTTTTTAGCCAGAGGACACGAGGAATCCAACATCAGCTCAGAAAGGCAGTGAGGAAGTAAGACTCCAGCGAGAGCTGCTAGAAAATCCGATAAAGAGGCTCCCTCCGTTTCCCTAATTTTCAGAGATGATGATTTATGGAGACATCCATCTTCCAGCCTAAATCTACTTCCTAGGACTTGAGCCATCATCGATGTAAAACTAATGAAAGGTTTATGAGTTCTGAGCTCCAGGTTCTATTGATAAACTCCCTTCCACGCTGTTGTTACAGCTCTGCCGGGGGCCTTTGAAGCAGAAAGCAGACCTTAAAGTTGGATCATGTTAACACTCCCCTCTGGGGGAGAAGCCTGTGCCGCCACTCGTCAAGGCCCTGCTATCAGGAGAGGAGGGGGCCTGGGCTGGCCAGAGAACTAGGGGCCAGCAGAGCCCTAAAGGTAGTGTGAAAAAGTGCTGGGGGCGGAGGTAGGGGTGCACAATGTGAATGTCCTGAGTGCCACTAACTGTACTGTTAAAAGTGGTTAAAATGATAAATTTTATATTATGTATACTTTACCAATTTTTAAAAACTAAAAAAAAAAAAAAAGCAATAGGCCACAGCCCATTGGCCCAGCTGCCACCTCAGGGCTTGCTACAGTCTGGAAGACCTCATTTCCAGAGCACACTCAGGGGACAAAGCTGCTTTCTCTGAGGCCTTACAACCTATGTTCTGGAAAGCCTTCCAGGTGTCTAACCTCCATCTGTCTTGCTATACTGTGAACCCCCCTCTCTGTCTGATGAACTATGGCTTCCTTATGTGGAAGAGGGACGTAGCCTCACATACAGATACTGTGAGTACAACTGTGGATAAAATGAAGGATTCTCACCTGGCCCTGGTTGTCTGGCTCACTATACACGTGTGGGCAATAGGTTGTTATTGACTCTATATAAAAAGCTCTGCCTGGTGCTCTGGGGGACACAGTGGCATGGCTGCAGGAGAGCAGAGACTGGAATGGTAGAAGCACCGAGGACAGAGACTGAGGCGGCTGGGGGGGCGGACAGGCCCGGAGGCAGAGCCCGGCTTGCTGCATGCAGACTCGCTCTGAGTGGACGGAATTCTAGTGACTGACCTGCCACTGTGGGAATAAAGTTGGGTATGACCCTTTCACCCCAAGACTGTTCCGCTGTCATTTCTTTGGTCTCACTGAATCCGTAGTGAATTTGCCCAGGGCTGAAACCTATTGGCAAGACAACAAGGTTATCAAAGTGGGCTCTGGAGGCACATCCTAGCTTTGCCATTTAAGGGCTGTGTGACTTCAGGCAAGTTACTTACCCTCTCTCTGCCTCAGTTTCCTCATCTATAAAATGAGGTGGGGGGTACCAACCCCACAAAGAGGCCGTGAGAAGTTAGCACTTGTACTGTGCTCCATATCAACCTGACTTACTGTGGAGTAAGCACTCCACAAACGTGGGCTGTCATTATTCCCAGATTCCCCTGTGCTCCAATCACTGCTGAGAGCATCTTCTTGAGATATAAAAGATGTAGCAAAGGCAGGGGTGGAGAGGTGCAGCAGGCAGAGGGTAGAATGGAGGGTGGCGAGTTTGGAGTGGGTGTGCAGCAAGGGTCTGCCTTCCCAGGCTGCAGTTGCTCACATCATGATTTCTAAAAGAGAGTCACAGGGCCACCAATGTCACAGTCTTTAGGGACTGGCCACCCTGGAGGCAGACATAGCCACCACAGGGATCCCCAGTAGCCATGCTCTCAGCATGATTATCTGGAGGGTGTGGGAAGCTGGGAACAGTAACTGCTAGTTTTTATGATTGTGACTTCTGAGGCCAGTTCATAAAAACACATGGCAGCTTCTGCCTTGTTCTCTTGTATCACTTGCGCTGGGTCGGGAGCCCATGCGGGGAGGAACTGAGGCCTCCTGCCGATAGCCAGCACATGGCAGCAAACCACCCTGGGAGCCGGTCCTCCAACTCCGGGCAGGCCTTCAAAGGACCACAGCCTGTGCTGACATCTTGACTGCAACCTCATGAGAGACCCCAAGCAAGCTTGCTCCCACCTTGCTGACCCACAGAAACTGAGAGAGATCATAGATACAGACGTTTATTACTGTTTTAAGCTGCTAAGTATTGGGGTAATTTGTTATGCAGCAATAGATAACTAATACAGCTGTGGGTGGGAGATGGGTGGACAGGGCCTGGGGTACCTCCCACTGGGGTGTGGGACTGATGGAAGACACCCCCAGTATCTTCTCTTCTCTTTTCTTCCTGATTTTTATTCAAGTGAAATCCACTTCTGTGTTTTGCCGCTTTCTCTGCCTGGAGTACCCTTCCTGCTCCCTTTCCTCCACTTCTTCCTCCTCTTCTTTCTCTTTTTCCTCCTGACATGAGCTCCTACTCAGCCTTCAAGACCCAGCCTAAATGCACCTTCCTCTGTGAATGCCTTCCCTTTTGCTCTTGGGAAGTTTTTGTTACCTTCTTTGGCACCCTCGTGATCCTTGTTTTTTAATAGATACTTGAGGGAGCTGAGCTGCAATAATTGGACTCTAGATGTTGAATTTCATTAATCAACTCTGGCCTTCCTTCCTATTCACTGGCACCCAGAGGAAGTTCAATGTAAGAGTGTTGAATGAATAAATGAATGAACGAGCAAGCATCAGAGGCAGGCTTGGGGAGGAACGGAGGAACCATTGGCAGTCAGAAGGAGGGCAGAGGTTAGCCTGGATGAATGGAAGGGGTGGGGTTGTTGACTAGTTGTCTGTGAGTTTCAGGTCTGCTCATCCGAACACCACCAGGGGGGCTCCTTTCTTATGCTGCCCCAGAGCTGCCCACTGCCCGGTGAGAGGAGGAGGCACCCTTTTGGAGGTCCCTGTGTTGGTGTGCCTCTGTCACATCCCCTTTCCTGAACCCTGAGCTTCCTTGCTCACTGCCTTCCATGCCCGACAGGCAGTCCTCCGGAGCGGCTTCCCTTCATCCAAACCTGGAGGGGAGATGAGCGGCAGTCAGACAAATCTTATCTCTGAAACAGGTTTGAAGGTCTTTTCCCAGAGACCCTAAGCTCATTTCTCCTTTCTCTGTCTCTGAAGTGCCAAGGCAGCAGTTTGGATCTCAAACGCCCGGAGCAAGGGAGCAGCCAAGTTCTTTATTGCACAGAATGAATTTGTTCTGTGGGGATTCTTTGGCCTGAAGGATTGCTTAATGTCTTTATGTCACATGTGTCCCCGCTGCCTGGCTGGCCCGTTTACTGAGCAGGTTGAGAGGGGCTGAGATCAGGGAGGGGTCACTTCTATTTATGGAGTGCCCAGCAAAACCAAGTCCCAGGGAAATATGTCATGTGTCCCAGGCCCCAAGGCAGAAAGTGGCAAAGCAGAGGTTTGCTCCCAGGCCTACCTGACTTCAGTGTGACCATCAGGCCACACTGCCTTTGCCAGGCCCAGCCACTCCAGGAGTAACACTCTCCCCGACCCCCAGCTCCCAGCCAATCCAGGGACCCTGTGAGATTTCAGCAGGGCTGAGCCAGAGGCCAAAGGAAATGACACCCTGGGGTGGGGATTCCTGGGTCCTCGACTCCCACAGGCTCCTCTGGCTCCCAGAAGCCAATTGGAGGTTCTGTGATTTCCTGCTGGGCTGAATTCTCCTGCTGAAGGCAGAGAAGGGTGGTTTGCCATCTCTGGTTGTGGGGCTTATCTTTTGAAACTGCAGTGCGTGTGGAAATCTGTGAGCCAAAGGAGGTGGAAGAAAGATTAAAGAGGGAAAAGATTAAAATCTACAGGGCTCCCAAGCTCTGCAGAGCCTCTCCTACAAGCAACGCTGCGATCTCTCTGTTAGCCCTCTGGCTGCTGGCTCTGATGGTGAGACGGGCTGAGCCCTCCGCCCCAGCCTGGAGTCACTGGGAAAGCAGCATATTCAGGGCATGGAGGTGGGAAAGGCAGGTGTGTTGGTTTTTATGAACTGGCCTCAGAAGTCACATACAGTCTTTTCTGCAGGATCTCACTGGACCCTCAGATCAGCCCTATTCCATATGAAAGAAGACCCAAAGACGTATGACTACCAGGGGTTGGGGGTCCTGGGGGGCACCTCCATAGGTAGCCCTAGTTGGGGTAAGCCTTGGTCTACAGGGCTGCAGGGAAGCCAACACCCATACTCCAGAGCAGACTCTTCCATCAGTTTCCATTAGGCTTTTCAAGGTACCTTCCAATAATGACTGGTCGGGTTGGTGAGGTACAGGACAGGGTTGATGCTGACCTTCCCTGGGGGTCAGGAGGACCATCTTTGTCCCTCAGATCATGTCCACACGTAAGACTAAACCCACTCGGCCATTGTCCAACTGCCCTCTGGTTTCTGGAGTGGTTATCCTCAAAGCAGCTCATAAATGTGCCCTCCAGCAAATCCCTGAGATGCTGCCAGTTGGTTACATGTGGCAGGGACCAGCCATGCCAATGAGATCCAAGCAGGGGCCTGGGCACAGTGTGGTAGTTGGGGGGATCGCAGTAAGTTACCATATGCCCAGCCCAGATCCTGGATGGCTCAGATGTATAATTGGAATGCCAGGCGGCACCTGCCTACAATTTTATCACACTCTGTATAATGTGTAAATACCATTAAGTTAGACAGATTTTCTCATTAATTCTTGGTCCCAGTGACAGACTAGGAATTAACACAATTGATTTTCCAGTCCCTACTTATTATCAATCATCCCCCAGAACTTAGTCACATTTCATCTGTTCCACCTGGGCCCCAGCATCTATTTGGAGGCTTCAACATATATTAAACTAATAAAGAGCAATGGGAGCTGCCGTGTCAGCCCTGGAAACTGGTGAGGATGAGCAAAGAAACAAATCTTGAGCAAATAGTTGCTTCTGAAGCTTCTAGGTGGAAGAATGGACAGAGCATTTGGGGGCACAGTCCTGTTCCCCAGGATGCTGGCACTAGCCAGTGGGTGTTCAAACAAGGATTTTAATAACTGTATCAGTTATGAATTGCTTTGTGACAAACCACCCCAAAACTTAGTGGCTTAGAACAACAACCATTTATTTGCCTGTGATTCTGTGGGTGGACAGCTTGGGCTGGTCTCTCCTGGGCTTACTTGCATGCATTCAGCTGATAGCTGCAATGGCCACAGGGTCTAAAACCAACCTCGCACACATCTGGTGGCTGACGCTGGCTGTTGGCTGGATGATCTGACGACTTCAGCTGAGACGGTTCAAAGCTGCTTCCTGCGGCTTCTCCTGCCGCCGGAGGCTGGTCCCTGCTCCTTCACCTGCAGTCTCAAAGGAGTCTCGAGTGGAGGAGAACTGACGCTGCAAGCCCCTCTGCGCAGGCTGGGAAGTCATGGGAAGCCACACTGCTGCCATATTCTAGTGGCCAAAATAAGTCAAAGACCAACCCAGATTTAACGGACTGAGAAGGAGACACTGCCTCTTGATAAGAAGAGTGGGGGAGAGGCTCACTGCAAAGGGCTGTGCCAAGGGATGGGCTGCTGTCCCCAGTCTGGGGTCAGGCTTGTGTGCCTCCTTCAGTGCTCTTTCACACCAAGAGGAAGTGGTTGGCATTCAAGGCCTGGATTTGCTACCCATCAAAGTAGGAGAGAAATGTGCATTCCAGGGGCCTGAACAGTGACCACATCCAACACTGAGCAAAGGGACAGGAGGTGGAATGAGATGATCTATGTCAAATTCTTAATCCCGCCCTAGTTCCCTCCCACTGGAAATACTTCCAGATCATCTCACTTGCAACCCCCCCACTGGGGCTGAGTAGTATGCATTTAGAAGCTGACAATTAATTTTAATATTAGCAAAAGCATATACACTTTCAGAGTAAATCTTCTGCAAACAAGTGCTGTTGTGTTAATGCACTCATTCCAAGTCCAAGTCAAAAACAATTATGGATTATCCCTTGCTTTCAACTATCTGTGCCATCCCACCCTAACAGAGATTATTTATTGCAATGAAATAATTACGGTAGTATTAACAATCTCTACTTGACAAAGGGCTTTGGGGGTAAACATTTCATTGAGGTATAATTAACATACATTCGTATGAGTGCACAGGTTGTAAATGTAGAGTTCAATGAATCTTCTCAAGCAAATGTACCTGTTTAATCTGTGCTATGAAGCCCCCTCCAATCTCTCCCCCAAAGGACAACCATTCTCCTGACGCCTGCAATGTAGATTAGTTTTTAAAGGTTGTACATTCACAGGGAACATGCTTTAAGGAGGCCCATCTGCCCAGCCCAGGTCCCAGACATAGGGGATGACAGTGCAGCATCACTGCCTTCAGGGCTGTTAGATCAAGAGTTCCTGCTTGGGGGCAAGGAGTTGGGCTTCCAACTTCTCAGGGCTCCTCTCTGGGGCAAAGCCCTTTATTCCAGAAAGCACCTCTTTTGTCAAACCAGATCCAGGCATGGGAGCAGGGGTGGAGAGTGGGGGGAGGGGCAGAGGAATGGAGGGGGCAAGAAAGAGCCACCAGAGGTAAGCAAGTCTTTGGGGGGCTCTGGCCAGTTTCCTTCTTCCATTTTCTCCTGGACGATGTTTCTCATCCAGCCCCTTGTCACCTGGGAGTGCGGGGCAAGCTGTTGGGTGGTGTATTACTGCTGGCGAGGAAGGCAGGAGAGGTGGCAGGACGAGGGGTGGGAGGACATCAGGAAACATTCACAGACCCTTCTGGAGAGCTTCCTGGGGCAGGATAGAGTGGGTGGGCCACAGGGGGAGGAGGCTCTGTGCACTCACCTAGAATCATCACTGGACAATAACAGTCTTTATGGAAACCAATTCAGATGAATCGTAATGTGCTTCAATTATGTGACTTCTTAGACATTTTGCTACAGGGAGCTGAAATACGTTCTGAATATTAAGTAGCAAGAGGTTGGGAAGAGCATCTCTGCCTGGTGGGCACCTCCCCAGTTAATTGGGTCCCTGATACCCGTCAGGTAAAGGGGGGATGGCAGAACAGGGTCTTCCCCGCCCCCACCCAGCAATCAGGTCCTCTCTTCTTTCATCAAAGTGGTCTGTGTGGATCAGGGCACTCCCTGCCCCTGGGAAGCCACTGGCTGGGGACCTGATCTCACCTGCAGTCAGCCCCTCAGCCCCAGCAGGGGGATGAGACAGGCACAGGGAGTGTGTGGCTCGGTAAGGCAGCAGGGGCGTGGGAGATGGATAAGATACTGGGGCGTCTGTGCCCACCCCAGCTCTGCTCCTTATGGCTCCTTATGGCTATACTCAGTGGGCTACTGAGTTATGGTTGAGGCACCTGGGAGGAGAGGTGGCCCCACCTCTGAGGTGTGAGGGTCTGGGGGTCAGCAAACCATAAAAAGCACCCTCCCCACCAACACCAGCCAGGGGCAGAAAGGCTGGGATAGTCCTTTGGTCTCACACTGCAGATTTCAAAGCAGAATGGGACAACCAGTGAGGTGTGGAACCAGGTCTCTCTCAGAACTGCTGTCCCTAAACTCCTACTTCTTTGATAGCCCCTCAGCCTCTCCCTCCCAAGGCACAGCCCATGGACTGGAGTTTCTCTTCTCATCCGTCTACCATCAAAATTTTCCCATTCTTGTATAGCATTCATTTGGGCCCCATCCTCTGTTCTCCATGGTGATGGGCAGATTTTTCTTTTTCCCTCTGAACCCTCCTCAGTTATGTGCTCGTATTTTAGGCAAGACCTTTGGGAAATATAATGCCTTCACTCAAAGGACTGAGTGACAGTGGAGTCCAAGGCACCGGGGGCAGGTCGAGCGATGTAGCACAGGAGAGTGTCTGAGCTCCCACTAAATCACAGCCATGGTGACCTGACGGCAAAGGATGTGCTGTTCTTCCCAGGAAAAGTTTTTACCTGCAAACCAGCATGCTGCTGTCAGGTGTTGGGCGAAACCTTTAACAATGTGCTCAGCAGCAGGCTGTTGGATGAATGAATGAATGAATTCCAAACAAGAAGAGAATTTAAGAACTTGATCTCATTGCCCTTTGACCTTACCTAACCTTCCAAGTTCTGGGCATCAAGGCAGAAGGCCACAGGCCCCATCATCCCTTCCTCTAACATCAGCCTTGTGTCCAGTACAGATGGTGAACCTAGGAGAGAAGAAAGGCACCTCCTTCCAGACCCAGTCCTCAGGGCCCACTGGCCTGGACAAAGGGCCAGTGGGGCAGCTCCACCCCAAGGCTGGCCAGAGAACGCTCAGGACAGGGTACAGGTCCTTCCCTGCACCCATCCTGTCCCAAATCCCAAGTCCACAGAAGTGCAAGATTCCGGAAAGAGCCTGAAATAGAAACACAATTCTGTCTCTGTCTCTCCGTTCCCCCTCCTGCACTTAAGTGCCTATTAGGGACAAAGGGACAGGAACAGAGGACAATAACATCTGTTTTTCCAACAAGCCGGTGACAGTGCGGATCTGGGGGTGGAGCCCACGTCAGCACTGGGGCCCAGATGCAGCTCTGCAGCTGCTGAAGCAACTGGCACTCAATCATTTCTCAGAGAGCTTATCTTCCAGTCAGCGGCTCCCAGCTTGCTTCATCCTCACCAGGTTTGCGGGGGGAGGCGGGGTGCTCGCTGTGCTCTGCAGGGTCAAGCCTGCCTCTCTGCTTGCTTTTTATTTGTGTTGTGGGCGGGCCCCCGTTTCAGGAGGAACCTGGAAGCCACAAGCCCTCCCAACTCAGCCCTGCCTTCTCTAGGCTGGGGCCGAGGTGCGGAAGCTGGCCCACGCCACGGAGTGTGGTGCAAACAGCACTGGCTCAGGAGTTTGAGGACCCGGCTCCTCACCCCAGCTTGGCCTCTGGCTCTGCAACCTCGGGTGGCTGACTGTATCTGCCTGGGGACATTGAGAGCAAGGACCTTAATCTTGTTGCAGGAGCCTCAATTTCCTAGTCTATAAGATGAAAACCATCATGACTCCACCACAGAATTGCTATGGGTCGCAAAGGTGGTAACACATATATGTGAGCCTAATTCAGATCAGAGGAAGAACAAGTGTGGTGAGACGCTGCAGTGTGGGTTTCTTTAGGCACTACTGTCTGAGGAGGCTCACCTCCAAAGGTGATGTCTACCAAATGTGCAGGAGGTGCACTTCAGCTCTAGATCAAAGGGGTGGCTCAGACGACCTCCGAATGGCATCAGCCGTCCCCTTCTCACACACTGGGAACCCGGAGCCCCTCTCTCATGGGCCCCAACCCTACTCATCTGTGTCTCCTCCAGTACCCAGAGTAACCAGCTCAAGAGCCAGCCATGGGCAGGGGGAGCCAAGGGAGCTGGAACAGGGTCAGGGAGGGAAATGAGAGGACGCAGGAGGGGAAGACAAAGAGAGAGGCAGCTGTGGTTCTTTCAACATTTTAAAAGAGATTTAAATTGAAAGCGAGATTTATTTAAAAAACAAAACAACTCATCATGCTCCCCCCCTTCAAATGAAAGGAGAAGTGCTGAAAATGCAAAAGCTCTTTAAGTGAGTGCTTCATGTAGGGTTAGAGGAGAGCTGACCTGGGCCGAGGAGCTGCTGTTTCATGGCATGTGATCTTGAGCTAGTCCCCAAAACACTCAACTGGTGAGACAAGCCCAGCTCGCCCCTCTCAGGGCCACAGGCAGGCCAGGCTCGGAGATGCCTGGAGAAGGGCTTGGTGGCCCCTGTTGCTGCCAGACCTAGGGAACAGAGACTTTTACCTGACCGTGGACACGGGTGGTGTGGGCTGGCTGCTGCCACTCTCACCGCTCTCTCCACGTCTCCATCTCAGGACAGAACCAGGATGTGAACTCAGGACACCCTCCTGGCAGCAGGCCCGGCCACCCCCAGGAACTGCCACCCAGGCCGTTCAACAGACCCGCCGAGAGGGGCCCAAGAGGGAGTGTCACAGACTAGCCAGGGCAGCAGCGGGTTTCCAGGGCAGGGACTGGCCTCTGCCATGACATGGGGCCCCTCCTGGGGAGGCGGGCGTCGCAGGTCCCAAGCAGAACCGGGACAGCTGCAGTCACGATGGCCCAGGGCGCAGACTGCACAGCACTCTTCCCCACTTGACTAATTCGGTTATCTTTGCTCTTCACCATCTCCTCACTGTCCCTTCTTGGAAAAAGAATGGCTCTTCTCAGCGGAGCAGCCCGCCCCTGTGCCCAACCTCTGTTCTGAGCTGACAAGATAACGAAGGGCTCCATCTCCCTGCCTCTGCCAGCGGCTCTGGGCTATCATTTGCTCACAGCCCCTGTGGTGTCTTTATCCTCTCTGGAATTGCGCAGAGATTGGTTATCTGGTAATTGAGATTGTTTTACAAGGTGTCGCTCATTGCATTAGGTTCCATTAATTTTTGGCTCTTTCTGAATACCCAGAATAATAACTGCCCTGTTGGTGCCAGGGGGTAGGTGTCCCCTCGTGTACACAAGTGCACACATACACATGCACACACGCACGGGGGCAAATATTTTTTTATTAAGTATTACTGATATATACTTTTATGAAGGTTTCACATGAAAAACGATGTGGTTACTATATTCACCCATATTATCGAGTCCCCCCCCATACCCCATTGCAGTCACTGTCCATCAGTGTAGTAAGATGTCACAGAGTCACTACTTATCTTCTCTGTGCTACACTGTCTTCCCCATGATCTCCCCCACACCATGTGTGCCAATCATAATACCCCTCAATCCCCTTCTCCCTCCCTCCCCATCTGCCCTCCCTCACCCCTCCCCTTTGGTAACCGCTAGTCCCTTCTTCAAGTCTGTGAGTCTGCTGCTGTTTTGGTCCTTCAGTTTTGCTTCATTGTTATACTCCACAATGAGGGAAATCATTTGGTACTTGTCTTTCTCTGCCTGGCTTATTTCACTGAGCATAAGTAGGGTTTGTTTCTTTCTTATGGCTGAATAATATTCCATTGTGTATATGTACCACATCTTCTTTATCCATTCATCTACTGATGGACACTTAGGTTGCTTCCACATCTTGGCTATTGTAAAAAGTGCTGCAATAAACATAGGGGTGCATATGTCTTTTTGAATCTGAGAAGTTAAGTTTTCTTTGGGTAAATTCCAAGGAGTGGAATTCCTGGGTCAAATGGTATTTCTATTTTTAGTGTTTTGAGACACCTCCATACTGCTTTCCACAATGGTTGAACTAGCTTACATTCCCACCAGCAGTGTAGGAGGGTTCCCCTTTCTCCGCATCCTCACCAGCATTTGTTGTTCTTAGTCTTTTTGATGCTGGCCATCCTTACTGGTGTGAGGTGATGTCTCATTGTGGTTTTAACTTGCATTTCCCTGATGATTAGTGATGTGGAGCATCTTTTCATGTGTCTGTTGGCCATCTGGATTTTTCTTTGGAGAAATGTCTCTTCATATCCTCTGCCCATTTTTTAATCAGGTTATTTGCTTTTTGGGTGTTGAGGCGTGTAAGTTCTTTATATATTTTGGATGTTAGCCCCTTGTCAGATATGTCATTTACAAATACATTCTCCCATACTGCAGGGTGCCTTTTTGTTCTGTTGATGGTGTCCTTTGCTGTACAGAAGCTTTTTAGTTTGATGTAGTTCCATGTGTTCATTTCTGCTTTTGTTTCCCTTTCTTGAGGAGATGCAGGAAGAAGTTGCTCATGCTTATATTCAGGAGATTTTTGCCTATGTTGTCTTCTAAGAGCTTTATGATTTCGTGACTTACATTCAGGTCTTTGATCCATTTGGAGTTTACTTTTGTGTTTGGGGTCTGACTATAATCCAGTTTCATTCTCTTGCATGTAGCTGTCCAGTTTTGCCAACACCACTTGTCGAAGAGGCCATCATTTCCCCACTGTATGTCCATAGAAAATATTTTTAATATGATGACAACACTGGCAAAACAGACTTAAGATATTTTCTGGATGTCCTTCCCTTGTTGAACTTGGACAGGAACCCAAGGAGCTGAATTTACCTCTCCCCATGGCACATTTGGGGAATAGGACCCCCTTAAAATTCCTTTAACCTAGATTCTTGAAGCCTCTCTGAATGACAGACCACTCACAACCGCGTGCCAGGCCGTCTGTCTCTCCATCCAATAGTCTCTTAGCACCTGATCAATGGCTAGGCTCCTGGGGCTAGACACACTCCAGTGGGAAGCTATCTTCACAGTCTGTAGCCCCAAGGCCAGAACCTGACAGCTGTGGTATGGGAAAGTATCGCAAGTTTCCCATAATCACCCCACTGGGGTTTCAATCTCACACAACCAGGCGTGGCTCTCCATGAGAGAAAGGCTTCAAAATAATCACCCCTTGGTTTCCTCATAAAACCGTGTGGACATCAAAGCAGAACCTCCCAGGAAATCACCCACACACAGCCTAACCATGGGCTGTAACATAACACTTGCTCAACTAATTGTGAATGATTGACCTGCCTTGCAGCTCCCATCTGCAGATCATGTCAGAGAGAATCAGAGGCCAGAAGATGATGGTGAAAGAGGCTTTTCTCATAAGCAGTGAAATCCATCAGGGTCTGGCACAATGGGGAAATTAATTTCAGCCACCCTCATTCTCCCACAGCCCTTTGAACCTCTATTATGACACTGGGATGGCATCAGAATAATTTATGCATGTGTGTTCTCCACCAGCTCACTATGAGTTCTTATAGGGCAGGGGCATGCCTCATTTATCTGGACTCTGAGACAGAGCTGGCCCAGACCAGGTTCTCAGTAAAGGTCCCTGTGGGTGGGGAAGTGCGCCAGCTGGAAGGCCCTAGTTGGTGACGGTGGTGACCTCTGACCCCCCACAGCATCTTCCCTTTATCTGGACCCTCTTTGCCTGGCATTTCCCAGCCTCAGGGTGGCCCAGAGCTGAGGCAGTCTTCCCATCCCCTAACTTGATGCTTTCCCTGGGCCTCATCTCTCAAGGCCATTCATCTTGATTAGGTATTGGCAGCCTTGGCTGATTAAATGCCCCACCATCCCCTCCTGCTTGTTTCTCAGCAAGAAGGTGTCAGGGTTTTTCATTCTTCAGGCTTCAACCTTGGCAGTGGTGCGATGGCCCTCAGCATACCTGCCTCAATGCTGCAGTTGTCTGGCTGTGTCAGCAGAGAGGTTAAGGCAAGACTTCCCCACACTCTCAGGCAGCAATCAAGAGAACTGGGGACAGGTGTCTCCCAGCACCTCTGCTTCCTAGGAAACAATCACCCTCACAGTCACCTCTTCCTGGAAGCCACCTCTTCATGGTTAGCTCCACCCAGCACCCCCATCTCTACCCTTAATGCACCATGGCTGTTGGGGTTTATGCTGTGGTTGACATGCATCAGCCTCTTTGCACTGAATCCAAAGAGTGCGTCATCTGTGTGCCAGACACCATGTACCTCTCAGCTCAGGTGCTGCTCCCCCTGACAGTGGGAAAGGGCTCTCTCTGTCTTCTGCCTCCACCTTTGTGGCCACATTCTCAGGAAACAGGGCCACCCACATTCCTCATGCGGGCCCTCCGCTTCAGTGGCTGGGTGACAACTGCAAGAAACAGAGAAAACAGACATAGGCAGATGGGGATAGGGGTAGACCTTTAACCTGAGGATAGACCTTCCCGTGTCACGGTAGGTGGGCAGTAGCCACCCTCCCTATTCAAAAATGGGCACACTTTGACCTGAAACCTTAGTCCAGCCAGTCAGAGCAGGTTAGACAAGTGGGCTTAATAGTCATCCCCTTAGAACTGACCTCCTGGGGCACTGGAAGATACAGGGCAAAGGGCCTGGGGAGCTGCTCCAAGACCAGAGGGCAGCAGGCCAGTGCTGAGGCTCAGCCCAGGGCACTTCCTCCCTCCAACTGCTTGACTCTTTTGCCAGGTCTGAGGCTCTCTGCTTCTCACACTGGAGCACCACCAGTACAGAGGTGGTTATCCTGCTATGATGGGTACCAGCTCGGTGGCACTGGCATACAGACCCTCTCCCAGGGTTCTGGGCCCCTCTGTGGGCCTACAGCTGGCCCAATCACCACACACTCTTGGAAACAACTCCAGGAGTATTTGGGGGCCATGTTCTTGTGAAGGCTGTGTTGATGCTTCTGAAGCCCCCTTCAAAGGCATCCCCCCACCATCAGCCTTGTTTCCCCTTTCCTTACCACCCTCTATTCAGGACAGACTAATAGATTAAGTCCAGTGTACCAGGTGTTGCACGACACACAAAGACAGAGTTGCGGGGGCAGACGTTGCAGTGAAATAGTCCAAGGTGTGAATCGTGGTTCCATCATTTGCTAGCTGGGTAACCCTGGGCAAACTTAATAATCTCCCTAAACTTCAGTTTCCTAATGAAAAAGAGACCTGAATACTCCATCCATGGGGTTGTGATGAGTATTAAAAGAATATATTTAAGCTTTTAGCACAGTGCCTGGAACATAATGATAGCTTTGTTACTGTCATTCACTCAGTCTTTCAGCAAACACTTTTATTTAGAGGCTTCCATGTACCAAAGAGACAAGCTGGACCTTAAAAGATCTTAAGAGTTACTGCTGTATTTCCCTCCAGTCTGCACCCCAAGTAGAACACACCTGTCCTTACTGCTCAGGGTCAGCAGCAGATACGATGCAGCCGTCCAAACACACGCACCTGTTGCTCAGCCCTAGGTCCAGACACAGCCATGTAATGCAGCCAGTAAGCCACCAGTGACTGCGTGCCTGCTCTGTTGCCCCCAGCACTGGGCTAATGCTGACTTAGGACAGTAACTAAAGCAGATAGAGTCCTTATACTCTAGTCCTATCACCTGCTGGGAGAGATTGACAGTGATCATGTTAACAAACTAATGATGTGTAACACACCCACACACCAGGCCATGACCTTTCCTGTTAAACCCACTGTGACCTGACAGGGCAACTGTAAGGCAGGCTGGGGGGAGAAAGGGACAAGGACATGGCAGGAGTGCAGGAGGGTGAACTGGGGGTGCCCCTGAGTCACACTGCATAGAGGGCTGCCTCTGGACATATGACATTGTAGAGTGCCAGACCAACTTCCCTTTACCCCCAAAACCTGGTTGAGAGCATGTGATCAAGGCCCTCACTGTTCTTCTCAAGATCCTCAAGAGCCTCTCAGAGTTCCCACGCTCTCTGATCATGAGTCAGGGGCACTGAAGGTCCCGTGCCTTGCAGCGGTTGCCATTCCCACTCAGGAACTGCCTGCAGGCCCTCCTGAAGAGCCCAGACTTGGCTCTTGTCACCTCTCCGGGAAAGGGACCCAACTTGGATTACATCACAGGCATCCCGGCTTAGTTACTCATGCTGGGAGCGCTGTACTGATCTCAGGAAGGGCAAATAACCAGTGTTGACTGGCTGAGACCCAGGCGCCAGGTTCCTGCCACAGGTGCCACTTTTACACCAGCCTGCACAGTCTGAGGCCTGTAATGAAAGAGGCTGACAGTCCATCAGCAGCAGAGGGGCCCGCAGGGCTCGGAGGAAAGGAGCTGTCATCCACCTCACTTCAAAGGCTTTAGAGGATGAAATCGACTGCATGCGTGCGTATGTGTGTGTGTGTGTGTGTGCACATGCGTGTGTATCATCTTTAAAAAAAAGGAGTATCCACAGACTCCAAGAAGGGACTAGAGGTTACCAAAAGGAAGGGATTGGGGAGGGTGGATGGGTAGGGAGGGAAAGGGGATTAAGGGGCACTATAATTTGCACTCATAGGTAGGTCACGGGGAAGGCAGTACAGCACGGAGAAGACAAGTAATGACTCTATAACATCTTACTACGTGATAGACAGTGTCTGTAAGGGAGGGGGGTGTGAGGACTTGATAATATGGGTGAATGTTGAAACCACAATGTTGTTCACATGAAACCTTCGTAAGACTGTCTGTCAGTGATACTTTAATAAAAGAAAAGGAGTATCGATCACAGCTGCGCGTATTACAAGGGGCCGACCACAGTCTGACAACACAGAGAAGAATGTCAACATGTTTCTCTACTGTCCTCCCAACCCCTGGGGGCAGGCCTGAGAAACAATCCCGTAATCACAGAACAAGTGTATCACAGGATCAGAAGACCCCTGAGGTTTGCTCATCCACCCGTCCCTCATGTCCAACTCTTCCCTTCAGTGTTCCTGACAAGGAATCATCACTCTTCCGCTTGAACGTCTCCGGCCACAGTGAACCCACTGCCCAGTGGGACATTTCCAACATCTCACTTGCTGATTCCTCTAACGGCTAGGCAGTTCTTCTTGACTAAAGAGCTTCAACTTGGAGCCATATAACTTCTACCCATTTTTCGTAGTTTTGCCCTTTGAAGTACACACACACACACACACACACACACACACACACACACACAAAGGCCAATCTCTTTTCCCTACGACAGCCCTCTTGTGAGCCTCCTTTGACATGGTTTTAAGTCACTCCATACATCTCCCCCTTTTGATGCTATACAGTTAATTTGGGAGGCCCACATATATTTTTATTTATTCATGTTAACTTTTTCTTTGACCCATCAAAGAAAAATTTTCATTTATGAGGAGCTTAAATGGTCAGCCATTTTCTAAGCTCTTCTTCCAAGGTTTACAAAACCTGTGATTTAGGCTACCTAGTTCCAGTCAATCCCAACAGGTGTTGAACCCAGCCAGGCAAAGGGCAGAAGGCAGGCTCACACATGCTCCCTTCCCCATTGACATTGACACGCTGATCCATCAACTCTCTCCCAGTTTTTTCAGTCTCCCAGAAATTCATCTAACTGGACTGTTATCCCCACGTATCTCTCCTTTGTTCATAAGGATATATTGTTAAATGCTTAGCTGAAACCTAAATGTACTCTATCTACTACATGCTCTCAATCTATCAGCGCAGTGACACTATCAAGAAAAAAGAAAAATGAAAGTAGTAAAAGACGGAAGGAAATGAGGTTAATCTGGCCTGACATGCTCTTGGCAAATCTGTACTGGTTCTAAGTGGTTCCCTACTGTCTTGCCTCAGGGTTCACCATATCTGGTCAGACCCTATCCAAACTCATCACCAAAGATCAGGTGTCCCACGCCACCCAATGTCCCAATGTCCCTGCGCTGCTCTCCCGAAATCTGAGTAAGAGTTCACAATCGGACGATAAGACAAAAAGTAGGAGGAAAGCAAAGGAAAACTGGAAGCTGGACCACACTGATAAATATTTTCTTTTTATTAACAAGTCTAAAGAAAACCTTCATTGA
Source organism: Manis javanica (assembly GCF_040802235.1). NCBI lineage: Eukaryota > Metazoa > Chordata > Mammalia > Pholidota > Manidae > Manis > Manis javanica. The sequence goes on along the minus strand of NC_133159.1, from coordinate 8,510,973 downwards.
ATCAGGGGATGTATTACAAATTATGGTGACCTGAATATAAAACCTGGCAACAAATTTGGCCTTTTAGAAACATTTATATATAAAAATATGCATTAAAATCTCCACCAGAATACAGTGCAGAGGCTAACTCACACCCCGACAAAAAGTGGGTCTGGTCCGTGGACGCAGGGAGCTCTCAGTCTTTCAGCCTCAGGGGTGAGCCCCATGTGAGAATAGCCTGCCTCTGAAAAGGAGCCAGAGGAGCTTGCCTTTGAAGACAGGACCCCTATGAGCACCAAAATGCCACAAGCCTGGCATAAAACAAAAATGGTGCTGGGGAGAAAAGCAGGGGAGAAGGGCTGTCTTCCTTTCCCTTGTTACTGGGCTCTGACCACTATTCAAGGATTCTGCATCTGCAGACAAGCCACCGTTAACTTTTGCAATTTCCAAATATGTTTTTCCCAAGTAAACTGACCAATTCTAACACAAGGAGCCAAATTCATAATAAGCCTGATTTTAAGGATTAAGAACTAGTTGTCATTCCCAAGTAAATTGACCAATTCTAACACAAGGAGCCAAATCATAATAAGCCTGATTTTAAGGATTAAGAACTCGTTGTCACTTTCTGCAGCCAAGATCCTGAAATACCTATCATAAAAGCTATATATAATCACAGCAGAAAAGTATAATGATGATGACCTCAATCTATTTCAGTCTTGGATCAAACACAACCGAGCAATTCTGGTTCAGAAATTATACTTCCCGACAATGAAATGAAAAGCAACTTCAATCAACATTGGAATTACGCCATTCTGGGTGCATGCTACCTTTGCACCAGGCAACCGAAGCCTTTGGGAGAAGCAGGGTCAATACTGCACATCTGTTTTCAAGAAGGAAGACACAGTTTCTTCCCTGGCAGGGCCTGTCATGCTGGCTGAACAGAGTCACGACTGTTGGCTATTTGCTTATCCACTTGTGGAGGAGCTGGTGTTCCTGGTCTGTTCAACTGTGGCTCCGTGTTAAGTTGCAACTGCCCCTGACCCAGAGGCTAAGCCGCTGCCCAAGTAGTCAGGCTGCATGGACAGGACACACAGAAATGGGAACCCAGCAGAAATGGAGAGTGGGTGCAGTGGAGTGTTCAGAATGGCAATAGGGGCGGGGAAGAAGTCTTCTGGCCTTTAAGTCACCTGCGAGGATGGCAGGGCCTCTACAACGTCAGGGCTGCTGACAGTTACTGGAAGGGCTAGTAGTCCTGGTCATTCCAGTGGATTCTACAAAGGGACTACAGCCACCCCACCAATTTCTATCCAAAAGCAGAATGATTTTCTCAGGTGGGGGTCTTCCCCTTCCCAGTCCAGGCTTGCACAGGGATGTGACACTTTTCCTCAACTGTGGCAATAAGCGAAAGGAAAGATAAAGGACAAAAGCGTGTGAATCACAATGTAGGCAAAAAGCCCCCAGCCACCTTAGGCTGTCAGTGAGGGACTCTCTCTCTCTCAAGAAGTGTATTTCAGGACCCAGATGCTCAGAGTAAGAGACTGGTGCTGCCCGTGTCACTGGGCCCTGGCACCAATCATTACGATATCCTGCAAGACTAAGGTATCAGGACACTTGGCTCAGTTACTATGGCTCTTTCAGGACAGGGGGCCGGCCAATCAGGGAGGCTCCTTCACAAAGTCTGAGGGTCTGAGTCCACTTCAAAGTGACCTGACAACACCCTCTAGTGGAAATTACAAATAATACAAGGGCCATGCATCCAATTCAGCTTCTGGGACCAGAGTGGTTTCAAGATTCCCCATAAAACAAAAATAAAAACAGAACACTATCTTTAAGAACATAGTAATTAAAAGAGGTGGGTGTTCATGAGCGATCCTTGGGCCCCTCATTGCCAAATCACCTTCCCTCCTCAGATTCTTGGCCTTCAGCACATTCTAAGCCGGGGACAGGTGGAGGGGAGCTGGTCCCCTTAGAGTCTGGGCAGACTGCCCACTGGGGCTAGAATGATACCAAAGACGTAGAAGAGTCCCAGCAGGAGGTTGAGTTTGGCAGTCCTCTGGGGCAGTTTGTTGAAAGTCTGGCTCCGGAACTGTCTCTCCAGGGAAAAGGCCATGGGAATGGTGAGCAGGGGCAGTGCCAGGCTGATGCTGCAGTGTGTGGCCAGGATGCTGAAGAGCAGGTAGGGCAGGAAGAGCAGCGTGTTGTAGAGCATGTAGGAGAAGGTAGGGCCGATGAGGATGGCGAGTGTGACGATGCCGGCCTCCCGGTCAGACTCCATGTCTCTGGTGTTGTTGGAGTGGAGAATGGCCTCAGTGCTAAGGGCAAGGGGGATGGCGTAGACCAGTGGGAAGACCGCCAGGGACCCCACCTGGACAGCATAGGCAAACATCACAGCCAGCGGGCCAAAAGTGATGAGGATGACGAGGTCTCCCAAAGCCACGTACTTGAATCCAATTCCTACAGGCAGAAAACCCAGACAGTTGGTGTGAGATTAAGGGCTGGAAACTGAGGGACTGTTCATCAGTCAAAAAGCAGGCCACTTCTGGCTGGGAGGGGTGAATTCTCAGACTAAGAGAGTGGGCAGTCATTCCCTTCCCCACCTGAGCAAAGCCTGAGTCCTTCTCCATGACACAGGCAGAGAATACTGATCCTTAGCACCCAGTCAGGTCTCTGAGTCAGTCATACCCAAGTTTCCTGCTGTCCCCCCAACACTGTCCTGAAACGGAGAGCAGAGGGTTCCCACCACACACACAACTCCACACAAGAGACCAGAAAGGTCAAAAAGTGGTCTTACAATCCAGTTCTTTGGTTCCTTTCCCCTTCACCAATGCCTGCAAGACTTCGCTGCCATGTCACACCTTCAGCTCAATCCCTCGCAGGACCTCCATCTCTTCCTTTTCTGCCTCCTTCCTCTACAACCTCTGCATCTACAACCTCTGCAGGCATCTTCCAGTTTTGAAAACCCCTAGTGAACCACGGTGAAATTTCAGGGGTCCCAAACACCACATAAAGAAACTTTCACCACATAATGAATAAAGCAGCTCAGACAGCAAAGTTCCAATGCGGCTTCCCCTGCCTGGTTCCCATGAAGTCAAAACTTGAAATCAGCCCTAACTCCTCCTCATGTGCTGCCAGTCTACCTCCAGTCCCGTCTAGGCCACTTCTTCCAACCCTGCCCAGTTCTCTCCATCCCACTTACTGCACCCCCAAAACCCGGCCATGACATCTTAGGCCTGGAATCTGTGACGCCCTCTTAAGTGGCTGCCATTCTTCTAACAGCCTTCCCCACCACCCAACCTCCCTCATCACACCACAGCCAGAAGGATCCTTTAAAAACACTCATCTGACCTTGCCCTCTCCACCGACTGCCCCCGGAAACCCTCATCACAAGTAAAAGCCGCAGATCCTCACCCTGGCTCACCTCGGGCCCTGCCTTGCCTTACCTTGAGCTCCCTCCTCCTCGGCTCCTAGTTCCTTCACTTCCTCGGGGCCTCAGAACAGCCCCTGTGCCCCCTTTCTCTGGCTGACTCCTACTCACTCTTCAAGACTTTAAAGACCATCCCTCAAGGCAGCCTTCCTTCTCCCCCCAGACCACATTAGGTCTCCCTGCAATCTGCTCCCGTGGCACCTTGGTTTCCACATCCGTAAATCACCACACTTCCGGTTACTTAATCTCGTTCTTTCCCAACAAACCATACATTCCATGAGGGCAGGCCTTGTGTTTGGTTCACAGCTCACTCCCCAACACTCAGCACGAAGGCTGAGCTGGACACAGAGCTGCAGTGACAAGCACCTGGGACTGAGGTCAGGAAAAATGTCCCACTCAGAGCAAAGCAGCACGGAATGGATGGGAGGTGATCCACACATACACTGCTACAGAAGCTTGGGAAACCTCTAGAGCCAACCAAGCTACGGAGCTTGGGACCAGAAAATAAATAAAAAATAATAGGTGATAACTGCATTTTCACCAGCCTAAAATGGTAAGGGGTCATGGTCTGAAGAGGATCTCAAGCCATGGCAGCCAAAGAACAAGATTCAGCCCAAGTTCACCTTCACACTAGTAGTTGGGGTTGTTCCCTGTCCCCCAGCGTTACTGAGAGATAACTGACATACAACACTGTGCAAATTTAAGATGTTGATGTGGTACATTTACATATTGCAGGATGATTATAGTATTAGCTAACACCTTCATTTCGTCGGGGCTCTTTGGTGCTAAATGACCACCTTTGGTTCTTCAGAATGAAGCATCCCCAGGGAAGTGTTATCACAGGCGTGGTCCCTGACACCCACCAGCACAAAGCAAGCTAATTCTGTACTCCCCAAGCAGTGTTTTGATAAATAATTTCTTTGTCTGAGGACATGCTCTCCAGGAGGAAGTTCTCTCAAGCAGAACATTGGTTTCAGTTCTAAATTAGCAAACTGACGTCTCTTGCGGACCTCACCCCATTAGGAAACTACCCCTGCCCAAGGAAGATGCTGGGCAGGAATACTCTTAGCACACATCTAACAAGGTTCTCCACCAGCTGCCCACTATTCCTCTGAGTGTGTTCTCGGCTCTCTAAGCTGACTTCAGGGCTCTGACTACGGAAAAAAAGCAACATCTCTATAGTCTTGACCTCTGGCTAGATTACCCAAGAGCATCTCCTTAGATCACTGGGGAAAAAATGATGTGAGCAAAGTTGAACAGAAACCTGTGTCTGCAAAGATAAGCCCCCACTTTAAACAGGCTTTACACAAACAATCAACCACAAACCCACTCTAGGGATGAAAAAGGTCTGGCAACCTCGCTGAGGGGATCTGACAGTGACAGAGCTCTGGGAGTAAGCCCTGCTTCCTGAGTGCCTGACACATGGCTCTTATGCTCCACCTGATTCAGAGATGTGACCCACCTGGGAGTTTCCTTTTAGGCATTCCCACCCCTCCCAACACCATTTTCTAAATGAGCAGGAGAGTGAAATACTGGGCCAGTACTCCACGCAGCAGCCAGAGTGAATGTGTTAAAACTGCAGTCAAAATGTTGGCAAGGACGTGGAGTAACTGGAAACCTCTCACATGATGGTGAAGGGAATGTAAACGTAATATAACCAATTTAGAGAACACTTTGGCAGCTTCTCACAAAGTAAACATTTACCCCATGACCCAGCAATTCCATTCCTAGGCATTTACCCAAGAAAAATGAAAACAAATATCCATCCACAAAAAGATTTGAACATTCATGTTCAGTCATAGCAGCCAAAATATGGGAAAAAATACAACTGTCACTGAACAGGATGAATGGATAAACAAATTGTGGTATGTCCACACAAGAGATACTATTCAGCAATAAAAAGGAACTACTGGTAACACATGACAACATGATGAAATCTCAAAACCATCATCATGCAGCCACAAGAGTTCATACTGAAAAGCTTCCATTTATATGATGTTCTAGACCAGGCAAAATGAAGCTAAGTGAAAGAAATCAGAACAATGTTCGCCTCTGGATAGGGGCGGGGAGTGGGGCTTGATGGGGAGTAAGTACAAGGAAGCTTTTGGGAAGGACAGAAATGTTCTGCATCATGCGACGGGTGTGGGGTTAGACAGCTGTATGCATTTGTTAAAATTTGTCAAACTATAATACTTAAGATATGTGCATTTCACAGTATGTCAATTATATATCAGTAAGTCAATGATAAAAAAACACAAATCAGATTATGTCATTACTCTGCTTAATACATTTTGATATCTCCCTGTTTGCTCATTCAATGAATGTTAAGTACTGACTATATGCTAGGCACCATTCTGGGTACCATGGGTTCATCAAAGAGAGAGACTAAAATCTCTAGCCCTAGGGAACTTACAGTTTAAGGGGGAGGACAATTAACAGTTAAGTACTTCGCAGGCAGACCTCATTTTATTGTGCTTCGCTTTATTGCACTCTGCAGATACTGTGTTTCTTACAGATTGAAGGTCTGTGGCAACCTTGTGGCAACCAAGTCTGTTGGCACCATTTTCCCAACAGCATTTGCTCACTTCATGTCTCTGTGTCACATTTGGGTAAATCTCACAGTATTTTAATCTTTTTCATAATTATTCTATTTGTCATGGTAATCAGGGATTACGATTTGCTGAAAGCTCCGATGATGGCTAGCATTTTTTAGCCATGCTTTAATTAAGGTATGTACTCTTCTTAGACATCCTGCTGTTGCACACCTACTAGATTACAGGATAGCAAAAACATAACTTTTATATGCGCTGAAACCAAAAACTCATTTGACTTACTTTATTGAGATATTCACTTTATTTCAGTGGTCTGGAACCAAACCTGCAGTATCTCTGAGGTGTGCCTGTTTAAGTTATGTCAGAAGGTAGTATGTGCTGGGAAGAAAAATGAAGCAGAGAAGAATGATAGGGTAAGTGTTGCAGGGGGAACACAGGGTGTGTGTGTGATTTTATTTTAATTATTTTTCCAGCTGCTGCAAAAAGCTTTACTATTTTGTAATTTTAAATAATACAGAAAAACCTCACTGAACATCTGACATTTGAGCAAATGGGTGGAGGTGGTTAGTAGGTGGATCATACAGATAGAAAGGGGAAGGAAACAGCATTGACAAAGGGCCTGAGGCAGAACTATGCCTTCTGTGAACTAGAAACAGCTGGAGCACAGTGAGCAGGAGGAAAGACAGGGGGCAGGTGGTCAGAGAGCTGGGGTGAGGGGAGAGAGTGGGCAGATAATGTAATGCCCTTGAGGTCATCGTTAAGAACTTGGCCTTCACTCTGAACAAGACAATGGCTCCCAGAGAGTTCTGAGGAGAGGAATGACATAGCTGCCATAGGTTTTAACAAGATTACCCAGGCTGCTGATTTGGAAACACACTAAAAGGGACAATGGTGAATGCACAGAGATCAGTAAAGAACCTGATGCAATAATCCAGGGAGATGACAGTGGCAGTGGTGGGAGGTGGTCAGAGTCCAAATGCATTTGAAAGTGGCCAACAGGATTTGCTGATGGACTGGATGTGTGATGTGAAAGAAGAGTCAAGGGTGATGCCCATAGTTTTTGCTGAGGAACTAGAAGGATGAAGTTGCCATTGAATGAGATGGGAAAACTATGGATAGAGAAGGTTTCTTTGGGGGGTAAGATTATAAGTTTGGTTTCAGACATGTTAAACTTGAGGTGCCTGTAAGACTTCGAAGAGAAGTTGCTGAGTAAGAAGTTGGATGTGAGTCTAGAGTTAAGTGGAGAGATCTGGGCCCGCAGTGTAAATTTGAGAGTCACCAATTTAAAAGATGGCATGTAAGTCCATGGAACTGGCTAAAATCACCAAGGATGTAAATGGAGATAGAGGAAAAAGGCCCAAAGACTGAGCCTGGAGGTTGGCATGGGAGTGAGGCGGAACCAGCAGAGGAGACAGGGGCCCTGCAAAGCCAGCACGATCTAGCCCCTGCCTACTCCTCCAACTGTCTCATTCTCCCTCCAGATCACATGGGCCTTTTGTAGATCCTGGAAGATGCCAAGCTCTCCCCTACCTCAGGACATGTGCCTTTGCTATTCTTTCAGCCCTGAAGAACTGGGCACCCAAATCAGACCACAGTTCTGCCCCATGGCTGAAACTCCACAGCCTTCAAGCTTAAGTTTTCTTGTCACCTTCACAGAACAGGGCCTCCTCTCCACCACCACTGTGCCCGTTATTACAGCACCCTACTGATTCCTGTACTGAACTTTATATGGTTGGCTGCCAGGGCACCATGGTCTCTTGGCTTTCCTCTTTCTCCTCTGGATGCTCCAGCACAGTCTCCCGCACCTGTTCTGCTTTCCTCCCCACCTCTTAATGTCAGAGTGCCAGGACTCAGATGTGGTTCCCCTTACATATCTATCAACAACCCCCCCCTCTGGTGAGCTCACCCAGGTGCACAACTTCATCTTTGTGCCAATGACTCCCAAATATTTGCTTCTCCAGCTCAGGCCTCTCCCCTGAACTCAGACTCCTAGTATCCAACTATCCATTTGACACCTCCACTTGGAGATTTAGTACTTCAAGATGTCCAAATTTAATCTCCAAATTTTTTCCCAAAAACCTATCTTCAAACTTGAACATCCACTCTAGTATTGCATTTGCCCAGGTCAAAAGCTTTGAGTTTTGATTAATTCCTCTGTTTACTCCTGCCTCATATCTCATCCATCAGCAAACTCCATCTATCTTCAAAATATATTCCGAATCTGACTACTACTTCCCATCTCCACCTGCCCCCCTGATCCAGGCCATCAAACACCTCTTGCCTGGGTCACCCAACAGCCTCCTCCTTGGGCTTGTTGCTTCTGTCCTTGCCCACCCCATCTATCCATTCTCAATACCTTAGCCAGAGTTAATTCTTTTAAAACATTAAAGCCTACATAATCTCTGGGCCTCTCTGCCCTCCCCAAACATACTTCTCTTACTTTACTTCCTTCTACTCAGCTCTGTCACTCACACACAGGACTCTGTGCTATTCCTCCAACTTTTCAGGACTACTCCTACCTTAAGGCCTTTGGCTTTTGCCATTCCAAGATTTGGAATGCTCTTCCTCCAGATATTTGCTTAGCTAACCTCCTTGAGGTTAGCTCTGAACTCTTTGCTCACATTACCTTTTTGATGAGGCCTACCTGATCAGACTATTAACTGAGTCAGCTCTGTCCACCTTCCTTGCTCTGCTAATTTTTTTCCTCATAGTACTAATATTTTCTAATACTATGATCGGGGTACCAAGTCATCCTGGCTTACCAGGAACTTGCCTGATTTCAGGACCAAAAGTCCCATATTCTGGGAACCCTCTCAGTCCTGAGCAAACCAAGGCATTGGTCATCCTATTAAAATTTACTATTTTTACTTTGTCTCTCCTCACAGTACATAAAATAACTTCCACAAGAGCAAGAATCTGTGACTGCTGTATTCACATAGAACAGTGCATGGCACACAATAGGTGCTCAATAAATAGGGCTTAACCACCTGCCATCACTACCTTCATCAGCCTGCTGCAAGGAGTCACCAAATTAGCTGAAAGCAATTAGCTGTAAAATTTTGAGCTCTTCACATTTAATTCCACTAAAATTTGAGATTGTGGCATTATAAGAAGGACCAACCAAAGGAAACTAACTAGCTAGAAAAAAATTTCCATATTCATATACTCACTACTGTTTTTCAAAAAAATCCACATGACCCACACATTATAGATTTCAGGTAATGGTCTAATTCAGAAAAGAACCTTGGACACTACTTCTCTGCTCTGTAACTCCTATGCAAAACGGCAGTTTCCAATACATGCAACCAAAACCGGCAGCACAGGAAACAGGCCAATCCTTACCTCCTGTGTAGAGAAAGGAGCCAGACAGGCCTCCAAAGTAGATGAGAGCCAAGTGCTCCAGTTTCAGAGTGGACAAGCAGTAGAGGCAAGCGGCACAGACACAGCCCAAAGTGTACAGGAAGACTCCAAACCGGACAACATCCTGGGGCTCCAATATTCGGTCCACCAGGGTCCTGTCATCACTCTTTTTGTGGTCAATGCCCTTGGAAAAGTCATAGTAAGTGTTGACCAAATTGCCAGCCCCGTGCACAGCCAGGACAGCCACCGCACAACCCACCAACAGCCTGGGATCCAGGACGCCCTGCGATCTGTAGGCCAGGGCACTGCCCAGGGCCACCGGGGTGAGGGAGGCACTGAAGCTCCAGGGCCGCAGGGCCAGCACGTAGGAGGCGCACTTCTGCCTCCAAGAGCGCTGGGGGTGCCTGTCTTGCTCCGGACAGTCGTCTCCCAGCAAGTCCCTGTCCCCGGCCTTGGCCGTCTCTCCCGCCTGGATGTTAATCTTCTCCCCCGGGCCCGACGACGAAGCCATGGAGGCTACACGTGCTTAAGTAAAAGTTAACAGTGAACCAGCCACAGAACAGCGACCGTCCCGGAGTGTGGCGGGCCGGGTCAAGGCGAGGCGCCGGACCTGACCTTCCTTCGGTTCCGCCCCGGGGCAGGGCTGGGGAGGCGGCGGCGCCCCGGGGCAGCCACGAGCAGGCCTGACACCCCAGGGGGCCCGACGGCACCGCCCGACCTCCCGTCACCTGGACAAAGCCTGTCCCGGGACCCTAGCCTCGCGCTAGAGCCCAAGGCCGAGCCGCGGGTGGCTCCGCCGGGTTACCGGGCCGCCATCTTGTGCGCCGGCCTGGGGGCCCGCCGGGAAACAGGGGCAGCTTGCGCGGTCGGGGCCGGGCTTGGGGCGGGGCAGCCACCCGCGGTCCAACCCTTCTCTCCCGCTGGGGGGCCGCCCCGCGCAGCTCCTCCCAGGCTCGCGGGAAACAACCTCCCTTCGTATCGCCAGGACCGCCACGAATGCGTGCAGTTTTTACGACCTGCTGGAGCTTTCATTCACCGAAACAGGACTGATTCTTTTTTTCTCATTTCACAAGCGTTTATTGAGCGCCTTCTGTATAAAACAAGCACTTAATGAGCATTTACAATTCTACACAGCAGAGCAGTGAACAAAATGGAGAAAAATCAGGGAGTGCTTGAGGGCAATAAGAAAAGCATAATTATCCTCCCCCCTTTTAAAATGGGAAACTTGAAGCTCTGAAATGAGAAATGAAGTCTCAGAAATTATTAGCTCTAGTAATAATCATAATAGCAGTAACTCCCGCTTTTTATTCTATTACCATATGCCATATACTGCCTTGCCTATTTATCTGTATTCTACTTTATGTACTTCTTCATACAAATAGCCACCCTCCTCCCCACTACCAGGTGGCTATTTGTGGTCAATTGCCTTCTGGAAGCCTATGGCCCATATCTTTCACTCATTCTGGATGGAGAAAGCCAATTGTTAAATTTTTAGGAATTTTGAGAGCCAGTTATTAAGCACAGTCATTATTAAATTTTAAATTACACGAGATAAATTGTATTTTTTAAAAAGATAACAAGTACTCAAAACTCACTGCTTCCTAATTGTTTCACTACATTTTACCATTTGTGCTTTTCAGGTTGTTCACATCTGTTGTATCTGCAATGTGGAAATACTGTATAAAATGACATACTACCTACCACTCATCTCTCCCCAACTTTTCATTCAGTGACATACACTGGTAGCTTGAAATCTGCCATAGTGGGAGTATTTATAACAAACAAATCAGTAAATGCTTGACAATTGCTTTATTGATCAAGTGCCAGAGAAAATTTAATAATGTAGATTAAACTTGAAAAATGTGTCAACTGTAGCTGTTCATATTGTGAATATCAGCAAGAATTGGGGAAATATTCTTCCAGTATTGGAAAATTATTATCCAATTCAGCAAAGCCCTTCATGTGATTGGCAAACTAGTGGAGTTTCAACCCATCTTTTGATTGTTGCACTTTCCTCTTGCTCATTAACATAAAGAAAATACCAGCCAATAGTCAAGTCCAAGCTACACTCAATGGTCAATTACAACCATAGGGAGGCTACACAATATCAAAAAAAGCATACTGTTAGAATTAGTTGCCTATAAGGACTTGACAATAAAAAGTTGCATATTTTATTATTTGTAAGTTATGTGCTACACATATTTTATATCAATGTAAGTTGTAATATACACATAATATGTGTGTACACAGGACTAACTATATAGTTTTGGTTCCTGGTGCAAAATAAAAATGTGGGGCTCCTTGTTCAAAAATCACTAAGAATTTCAAGACAAAATGTTACAACATTACAGGCCACACAGCCATGGAGCCAGCCGTGTATATACATACATGCCCCCCTTCCTTACCAGTTAGCTGGATGTTAAACGTTTATAACTACCCAGCACATACTCTCAATGCTGGCAAACCCAAATGCCCCATGTTGCCAAATGGGGCAAGAGGAAGAAGCAGATATATTAAAACCCTGGCTCTATGACTTCCCAATTCTATGATGCAGTCACACTACATCATCTATAAAGTGGGAACAATGCAACCTGCCTCATAGAAGTGTTCAGGAATAAGGGTAAGTGCATTTACTGACTGTTCATGTGTGTCATGTGGTGTTTTAGGTACTTACATGCATTAAGTACATTATAATCCTTTCAGTTTTTAAATAAGGAGATATACATATATTAAGCACTTGCTTATATAGTTAGTAAGTTTTGGAGCCAAGTTTCAGATTCAGTTTGACTCCAAGTTGCTTTTAACCACCACTCTAGGATGTCCACCAAAATGCCTGATACTTTGTAAGTGCTCAATAAATATTAGTTATTATTTTAACGTAATGGATAAGAAAGCTCTTTGTAAATTGAAAGGAGACCTGACCATTTTTCCTATAAAACCATCTTTGATTGCTAGTTAGAAAGTAGGGCCTTATCACGTCTCAGGGTGGCAAAAATCTCATATATTATGGTGGAAATGAAAATTGGTATCTCCCTTACAGAGATCGATTTGACAATATCCATCAAACTACAGGCATTTACCCTCTCCTGTAACCCCATTTCTGGGTATTTATTTGGTATAGGTGCCAGGGAATAAAATTACATATGTAAAAAGGTATTCATTAGTAATAGCAAGAATTTGGATACACAAGTATCCCTCAAAGAGGACTGGAAAAATAAACTGTGGTACACCCATGTGATAACACACCAAGCAGCTGTAACAACACCAAAGGAACAAGGAGGCTTTCTATTTACTAGGATAGAAATGTCTCCAAAATATACTAAAATTTTTAAAAGTGAAGAACATGTATAGTGCAAATGGGGAAAATAAGAATATATATTTACATTTGCATGTATTTACATAAAGAAACTCTAGGGATACACAACTAAGAAAATAAGTAGTGAAGGGGCAGGGGTGGAGCAAGACCTTTTGTGATAAATATAAAATTTTTGTTCATTTTAAGATTTGAACAGCAAATATATTACATCTGCAGTAATGTTTAGCGATTGAATATAGAGATGTTGAACATAAGTGAAAAATGTGAAATTTATTGGAAAGAATTATTCACTGAGGAATCAATGCAATGAAAAGTTTCTAAACCTGAAGTAGTAATCATAACTAAAAAAAAAATCTGCCGCAGCATTTGGTTAGCCACAGCATTTTACTAAATCTCTGTAATTTGGCAGTTTGGGACTTCTGCAAACTTACTTTCTTTAACAGAGACTTCTATTTATTACACAAATGATGGTAAAATATAAGGAAAAAAGTATGCCTTCCCCAAATTCTATCACATCTTAGTTGTATATTTTCCCCATGTGAATACAGACACATAAGAAATATACAAATGTTTTTTAAAGGGTTATATTATATTTATATTGTATAACTTGTATTTTTAGGACAAATTATGAACCCTTTACCTTCTTAGCAAATATTCGTCTTTATTATCATTATTAAGGGCTACATGTTTTCCTTATGAATGCATATTTTATTTAGTCAGATCCCCATTGTGAGATATTTAGGAATTTTCGATATTTATTATAAAAAACAGACCGTGATTTAAAAAAAAATTGAGATGTAGTCAAATTCCATTTTTACAAGGATCTTTTAAAAATGATGTTACTTTGAAATTATTTACGAGTAGCTTATTTAGTTAAAACTTGGCTATGGCTTCTCATGGATCATCCCGGGAGCTAAGTAATTTTGGAAGGGGGGCGGAATCTAAAAACGCTTTCAAATGCATATTACATTTAACAAAAAATGTGCACAAACAGGGGTGCCAGTATCGCTCACGCTCCGGTCAAAATTCAACGGGGCGGGGTCGCGAACCTCCGTCTATGGCCTCCTGGCCCCATCCCACTGGTACGCACCCACGTAGAGGCCCAAGCCGCAAAAGCGCAGAGGCAGAGGGGAATTATAGCAGTGATGCACCGGATGTATGCGTGGAAGTGACTGAAGTCAACTCACGACGGATTGGTTCCCCTGAGTGGCCCCTAGCCCCCTTTAGGCTGCCACTGGCCGCGTGGGTTGTCTATTTGAACAGTCCCCGCCCTCTGGAGAAGCCGGTCTTGGAAGCTCACTTTTCCTTTATTACTATTGGTCTGTATTACAGTCCATTTTCTTCTCTGGCACATTTATTGGTCTTTAGGGCTGAGATCCCGCCCTCCCTCCCGCCGGGTTTAGAGGACAGCGGGGAAGGCGGGTGGTGAGGCCGGGGGCCTGAAGCGGTGGTACCGGCGCTGGCGGCGGCAGCTGAGGCCTTGGCCGAAGCCGCGCGGTGAGTCAGGGGCCTGGCACCGACCCCTCCAAGGCGGCCACGTGTTCCGATCTACAGCCAGCCTGGTCCGTGGGTGGGCCTCGGGAAGTCGCCCCTCTGAGACGTGGGGTCCCCTCAGAACCGGCGTTCGGACTTGGGCGCCGCCTGAGCCCTTGACCCCACCCCGCGAGCCAACGCCCACCTCCCGGACCCCCAGAGCACCCTCCCCGCCCCTTCAGCCTGCCGTGCGTCTCTGGCGCCGCGAAGGGCGGCCCCTTAGCGCCGATTCCGTCAGTCACCCCTCCTGAGCCACCTCCAAATTGTCCTCGGAGGGGACCAACGGCAGTGTCAGCCCACGCACCCCACCCTGGAGACCTCTCAAGGACCCAGTCCCCGGAGCTGAGCTCGGATCTGCCCTTGGGTTTCATCCTCTTGGCCTCCTCGACCCCCATTCCTGCTTTTGGCCACCCAACTTTAACTTCTGTAAGGCCCGCCAAGACCCTTAGGATATTCGACTTACGGTATTTTAACTGAATTCCTGCTGGAGCAGATGGCCTGTGGGCCTTAGACCTTGTAAAAATATGCTGATTTTTTTCCTGAGAAAGGAAATTGCCAGCCTCCCTTCCCCTCATCTTGGGACATACTCTAGAAAGTTTTCTCTTCAGGGATCCTTGGGTTTCCTCGCCTGTGAAGGATAACATTTCCTTCTGCAGCCTTTTTTCTTGGCACTAGTGTATTTAAAAGCGTTTCAAAGCCAATTATTCCCATTTCTCGGAATCTCACAAATTCTTTCAAAAATAAAAATGTTGAAAAATTAACTTTCTAACATAATCTGTACATACCTAGGATAGTTATATATGTTACCCCCACAGCAACTTGGGCTGAGCCTTATGGGCACTTTGTTGTGGTTGTCTGATTATTTGTATTTCCTCCTAGATTGTAAGCTCATTGAGGGAACAGACAGTACATCATTGAGGAATGAATGAAAGATCTCAGGAACTAATCAGTCTCTTTTAGCTAGCATTAGAAGCGCTAGTATTCTACAGAAGTACACCGTCCAATACAATAACCACTAGCCACATGTGGCTTAGAGAACTTGAAATGCGACTAATCTAGACTGAGATTGCCATAAGTGTAAAATGCACACTAGATTTTAGAGACTCGGTATGAAAAAATAATGGAAAATACATCAGTAATTATTTATATTAATAACATGTTGAAATGGTATTTTGGATATATTGGATTGAATAAAATGCTCATTTTACCTGTTCTGTTTTACCTTTTTTGATATAGCTACTAGGAAATTTAAAATTACACCTGTGGCTTGTATTTCTGTCGGAGAGTGCTGGTATAGAACAATAATCAATTTCCCTCTTCATATTGAACTCCTTGAGGAAAGGGTCAATCTTGGGTGTGTTTTATTCTCTCTCTGCCTCCCCAGCTCTAGTTAATCTGGCACTGTGCTGCGTGCATATAGTAATAATGACAATAATAGCTAACTGACGAAGAACTCACCATGACCCCAGCACCATTTTAAGCACTTTTTAATATTAATTTGTTGAATCCTCACATCAACCCTATGGTTAGGTATTGTTATTCTCATATTGAAGTTGAGAAAGCAGAGACATTTTAAGTATCTTCCTCAAGGTATATAATTCTAGACTGGATTCAAACCCAGGTGGTCTGGCTCCACAGCCCACAGTTTGACCCTCTCTACTATGTTCCTGCTTTTAAACATCAGTTACTGTTGGATAAATTGAGGCTTTCTACATGTTCCTCAGTGAGGTCTTCCCACCGTTTTATTTTTAGGATTCCCTACCTGATGTGGACAGGGTAGAGATCTGTGTTGACAAACTGGGGCCATAAATATATCCATTTCCATAGTTTGTTATCCAGATATTAAAGGAAGTTTGTCTCCAAAGAACCTGAGGGCAAGATGCTTGGAACCGGACCTGCCGCCGCCACCACAGCTACCACCACTTCCAGCAATGTGAGCGTTCTGCAGCAGTTTGCCAGTGGCCTGAAGAGCCGGAATGAGGAGACCAGGGCCAAAGCGGCCAAGGAGCTCCAGCACTATGTCACCATGGAGCTTCGAGAGGTTGGGGCTTCTTTGATTTGGGGCCATCATGGAGTGTTTGGGCTAAATGTTCCACCACTGGCTTAGATTTCTTTTGACAGCAAAGCAAGGATTTGAAAAATGCAGAGATTCTGTTTTAGAAAGCTGTCCAATGTCTCATGTCCATAGACTGTAGGTTCCTTTACAATGCTTATATGTTTCTGTGGCATTTCCTGTGTCATGGTGACCTTTTAGGAGTCAGTGTAGCATCAGCTGTTTCAGTTTTTTTTTCCCCATCACATTCCAGACCATCACATTCCAGTTCTTTCTGTCTGATAACTGTCTGGGATGGTATTGAATTCAGAGTTGGTAGCTGGGGCTTTCTAAATAGGGACCAGACTTGAGGTTGGGAACAATGTGTTGTTCATCCTTGTACCCCTGGAACTAGGTAGAACCTAGAGCTGGACACAGCCTGCCATGGAGCAGACACTCAAGTATTTGTGAAATAAACAGTTAAATTGCCAGCTTGGTTGTTCTGCTGTAGAAGTAGGCAGTAGCTTTGTCATCTTTTGGTTTGAACTGTACCTGCTCACTACCTCTCAGGTCCTAATCTTTGGAAACCACCCTACTACCACCATCACAATCAGAAATTGTTCTGATTGTTATCTTCCCTTGCAGATGAGTCAAGAGGAGTCTACCCGCTTCTATGATCAGCTGAACCATCACATTTTTGAACTGGTTTCCAGCTCGGATGCCAATGAGAGGAAAGGTGGCATCTTGGCCATAGGTAAGGACAGAGTCTCTGGTGATCACAACAACTGAGTAAAGGACTGTTCACCTTTGTGCACACTGCACCCTGTATCTGCTGCCTTTGAGGTATCTGGTTCCTATTTGTTTGATGAATTTTAAGGAGCCTTTTGGCTTTCAGATTACTTATTCAGGTATTAATTCCAGCAATAGCCCTGGGACATAGACAAAGCAGGTATTTTCAGATATGGAGTCTCAGAACCCTTCATCAATTTTTCTAGGGTTACCCAAAATGCCAGAGCTGAGACCAGAAAGCTTCCTTTCACTACTTCATGTTTTTTGCAAAACAACATCTGGTTTCTCAGTAGAGCAAAGTTTGGCATAGCGGGGCTCACAAATGGACAAGTAGAGTTGGGATACAGCGAATAAAAGACAGGTAATTTTCAGTTCCCAGGGATGGCTACCCATCCGGAGGATTATTATTCAGTCCCAGTTTGTTTTCCTTTTCTCCTTGGGGAAACAAATTATATATAGCAAAATGAGGTTGTTTTGATTTATGTAAGTAATTCTGGCATAAATATCAAATCTATTGGTTAAATGAAAATTATCTGCATCCTTACATCTGGAAATTGCAGTCTGTACTCAAAGAAAAAGGAAACGGTCCTCCTCCAGGTTTTCTTTAAAGGCAGCATACTTTGCTGGACAGCACATGCCCATCCTCACCTTTGCCTTCCTCTCTTTTTCAGCCAGCCTCATAGGAGTGGAAGGTGGGAATGCCACCCGAATCGGCAGATTTGCTAACTACCTTCGGAACCTCCTCCCCTCTAATGACCCAGTTGTCATGGAAATGGCATCCAAGGCCATTGGTCGCCTTGCCATGGCAGGGGACACTTTTACCGCTGAGTATGTGGAGTTTGAAGTGAAGCGAGCCCTGGAGTGGCTTGGTGCTGACCGCAATGAGGGCCGGAGACACGCAGCTGTGAGTGCCTGTGGGGAGGAGCACAGCCAGGCCTGGGGAGCCATGGCACCATGTTGGGGTCCATCATACAATGTGCTCAGGTTCCTGAAAAGCAGAGAATGAGAGGGATACTCCAGGTGAAGGCACTGTGCTTCTGGGTGCCCTTAGGTTCTGTCCTTTCTCTCTTCACCTTGAGCCCTGTAACTGAATAGGAGACTTAACAGTTCTTTTTTGTTGCTTGAGAGGCAGCCCTAAGGGCAGTGTTTAACTTGACTTCTGATTTTCTAGAATCAAAATTGCCTCCTAAGCAGAAGGTACTTCTCAGGCATAGGCAGGAGTAGAAGCTACAAGACAGAAGACTTAATAAAGCCTCAGGTGTGCTGTCTACATGATTCCTCGGTGTGTTGTCAAGATTTCTGCACGTACCAAAGGACTCTGGAAGTCCTGGGATTAGGGAAGGAGCCGGGGAAGTAGCTTCCTTCACTCCTTCCAGAGGGACAGTGGTTTGCCTTCTCCCAGACCTTTCCTGTTTATTTTTTAGGCATTCGTTGATTGCTTGGTACCTAGCCCTAACTTCTTTCCCCATTGGCAGTTCTGCATTGGGGGGAGTGGTAGCGTCTTACCATCTTCTTCTAGTGGCACATCCTCACTACTTTTTGAGGATCGTCCCTGAAAAAGGTTGGTGGTTGGGCTAGGAGTCCAGGCTATAATATGGGAAAGAGCCTGTCCTTCAGAGAGCAAATCTAGGAGTGAGTGTGGTGAGGATCAGAATCAGCAGTCAGATCCTTTCCAGTCAGCTCCCTCTACAAGGCAGCACCACAGGAGGGAGCCTTGTTCTGGGTGAGGAACCCACGCTTGGACTCTGGTTCAAGTCCTGGCTTTGCCACTTCTTAGTTCTGTCACTTGGGGCAGCCTGTGACTTTTAGTTTTTTCCACTGTCAAATGAACATAATAGTAAGATTAAATATTAAACAGGATGATTCATTCATTCAACAAGTGTCTATTGAATACTTGCTGTATTCCAGTCACAGTTCTAGGTTGTCAGTAGAGCAGTACACCAATCATAAAACACACCTGTCCTCCCACAGCTTATATTCTGGCATTAACAAGCATTCTGTGTTTATAAACACCCTAGGAAATAAACACTGAGATGTTTGATCAATTTTACTTTCCTTTCAAGGTCTGCAGGATTTCTAAGTTAGAGAGGGGGCAAGTCTGCTCTTTTCCTAATGTTTAAAGGCTCTGTGATGTCAAGAGGCTGTATTCCTGAGAGAGCAAAACTGATACAGATGAGTTCTCCATATGCTTTTTTCTCCCAGGTTCTGGTTCTCCGTGAGCTGGCCATCAGTGTCCCCACCTTCTTCTTCCAGCAAGTACAACCCTTCTTTGACAATATTTTTGTGGCCGTGTGGGACCCCAAACAGGCCATCCGTGAGGGAGCTGTCGCCGCCCTTCGTGCTTGTCTGATTCTCACCACCCAGCGTGAACCGAAGGAGATGCAGAAGCCCCAGTGGTACAGGGTAAGGAGATGGTTCCATTTCAGCCACCAGCAAAGCACATTTACATAGAGTATCACCTGGCCGAAAGGGCAACAACAGTCCTCTTGCCACAGAGCAAGTATCATATTTGTTTTGGTCTCCAGTGATTTTTTGAGCTAAGTATAAATCCACAGTTATTTTATTGTTATTTATTTCACTAAAGCAAAGATCCAGTGATAGCCACACTGTTATTTTTATGTACCATAAAGAATGAAAACTGATGCCAATTAAGTTGTGACTCA
Source organism: Manis javanica (assembly GCF_040802235.1). Classification (NCBI taxonomy): domain Eukaryota; kingdom Metazoa; phylum Chordata; class Mammalia; order Pholidota; family Manidae; genus Manis; species Manis javanica. Next base: position 8,491,325 of record NC_133159.1, on the reverse strand, counting down.
CTGTATTTTTATCAACAATTATAGGACATATCTTTTCAGAGATGTTAAAATAGAGAAAAATGTATGTCTCGAAAGTGATAAAATACAGTTGATACTAATTTAGAAAGTGCCGGTCCTCTCCGTTTAGTATCACAAGTCCTGTGCTGATTGCTGCTGCCAAGAGGACTTACTAAGGAAGCTTGTACTACAAAAAGAGCCCTGAAGATCGGATTGAACACCTGGGTTCTAGTTTTGGCTTTACTGTGTGACCTTGGACAAGTCACTTAATTTCTTTGAGCCTCTGTTTTCATCTATGAAATAGGCATGGTAATATTCTTTGCCACATGGTATTGTTGTGAGAGTTGAAGCTATATTAAAGGAAAGAGCTTGATAAGTCCTTAATGATGCTGCACATGTTACTCAACAGGTGCACACTAATGCCCTGGAACCTCCCCTTTGCCCACCCGTGTCCCTGGGGTGGGCCTGTGTTCTTTATAACTTCGGGCATTGGGGAGTTAAGGCATTTTGTGTATCTACATAGCACACGTTCGAAGAAGCAGAGAAAGGGTTTGATGAGACTTTGGCCAAGGAGAAGGGCATGAATCGGGATGATCGGATCCATGGAGCCTTGCTGATCCTCAACGAGCTCGTCCGAATCAGCAGCATGGAGGGAGAGGTGAGAAACCATTCCATGAGCAAGATCAGGCGAGGTCCTTGTCCTCATGGAGTTGACAGTTTATAGGGGAAACAGACAGTAAACAAGTAAACCATACCATTTCAAATTGCAGCAAGTCCCATGGAGAAATGGGATGGAGGTAATGGTTGAGGGGTCGCCGTGTGACTCCCTCCCTGAAGTTGTGTCATTTGAGCTGAGACCCACATGACAGGGAGGAGCCAGCCTTGCAGTGGGCACGGAGATTGTATTCCAGGCAGAGGCTTTGAGGTGGGAGTTTGTTTAGTTCAGGGAAACAGAAATAAGGTCCACCAGGGAAACTGGTGGACCGGGAGCAAGGAGCTGGGGTGAGGGGTCAGACTGGTAGACTTCATAGTTTGTGGTAAACACTGGCTTTTATTCTCCTTCAAGGGCAGACATTGGAGATGTATATACAGGGTAATGATGTTATAGCCATTTTTAACAGTCCTTGGGTGCTTGTGGGGAGAAGCTTCTGGAGAGGCAGGAACGAAAGCAGGGAGACTAGGTAGGGGGTGTGTTAGCTTGAAAAGCAGCTGCAAAGACAGGTTTAAAAGTGCAAGGATTTTATTAGGGAAACAGCATGCAAGAGAAAATGGGCAGGTAGCTGGGAGAGGCTGGAAGACCCATCAGCCCTCAGTGCACATCTGACCCTGTGTAAATAAGAGAGGGAAGAAAAGTTGAATGGAAACATCCTAGTCTACTGTGCAGAGCCATCACAGGGTCCTTGGGCCAAAGTTGGATGTCAGAGGAGGCCCACTTTGGCATTCCTCCCGTGTTCTGTCATTGGCTAGAAGCAGCCCATGAAGAGTGTGGCCTTGGCACAAACAGGGCAGTTAATTTCAGAGTAGCAGCTGGGGACCTTGGTCAGTTACACTCCTTGTGTTTGCAGGTCCCATTCTCATGGCTGCCTCAGGAGACTCTTAGAGTAGTCAGGGGTCGCAACGATGGTAGCTTTGACTAGCTGGCTATGCAGATGCTGGGAAGTTGAGTCAGTGTCAATCCACGGACACTGGATTCAGGATATATTTGGGAGGTAGAGCTCCATCTTTGAGTCTTCCTATGGGGAGGTAGGTGTGAAATTTCACCTCAGGGCTTCCTGCCCTAATAGACTGAGTAGTCATTTGGTAACAGGTATGCCCTAGATATGGGGGCAGCATGTGCTGCAGTGTAGACACTAGATATCTGGCTTTGAGTCCCCATGCCTCGATACTGTGTTACTTGGGTAAATCACTTTACCTCCTTTAGCCTCATTCTCCTCACTTTTAATGGGGATCTCCTTTATCTTACTATGTTCCTGTGAGGTTTCTAAATATGTATGAAGTGCCTCGCACAATACCTGATACATAGTGAGCATTCCATATATGGTAGCCCTCAGAGATTTCCCCACATGGTACTTCCTCTGTTGTCCAGATAGCTCAGAGACCTTTGTTTTCTCCCAGGAAAATAAGATTATATCATGTAACTCATAGATTTAAATGAAATAGTACTCATTGTGATGTTTTATTTTAAAGAACTATCCCAGTATTAAGTATTATAATTTTGTAACGTCATTCATTCATCAAATACTAATTGACTGGCTACACCATGTCTTAAGAGCTAAAATAGTGCATAAAATATTACATTCTAGCAGGGGGACACAGACAATACACAAGCAAAAATACAGAGTATATCATGGTGGTAAATGCTATGGAGAAAAGCGGGTCATTGAAAGGGAAGGGAGATGTGAGCATGGACTAAGGGTGCATTTTAAAAGATGGTGACATTTGAGCAGTCATGAAGGATGTAAGAAAAGCTATACAAATATCTGGGGAAGACATTCTGGAGAGCTGCCTATGCAAGCATGAGACAGGAGCATGCTGCTTTTTTGAGGGGCAGGATTGCCATTGTGATTGAGCCCAGCAAGAGGAAAGAGGTGGTGAAAGATGTGGCTAGAGAAATAAGTGGGGCAGGGAGGGGGCATGTCACGTAGGGTCTTAGAAGCCACTGTATAGACTTTGTGTGTGAAGTGGGAAGCTATTAGTGGATTTTGAGCTGTGGCATGACTTTTGACTCATGTTTCAAAAAGATCATTCTGGTCTCTGTGTTGAAAATGGATTATTGGAATGGCAACGGGCTCAAGCCAGTTAGGAGGGAACTGCAGAAGTCTTAGCATAGGACTTTTGCAGCTTGGACTTTAGTGGGAACTATGGAGGTACAAGAAGTACCTGGATTCTGAATTTGGGATTTGAAGGTCAATGGGAGAGAAAGAGGCGTCGAGATTTTTGGCCTGAGCACCTGGAAAGATAGAGTTGCCCTTTACTGAGATGGGAAGACTGAGATGGAAGGAGCAGGTTTGGGTAGGTGAGGAGTTGGCTTTTGGACAAGTTAAGATGGGCATCTGAGTGGAGATACTGAGTAGTTCCGGGGAGTAGTCTGAGCAAGACACAGAGTGGAGAGTCATCAGCATAGAGGTGTCATTTCAAGTCATGAGATGGGATGAGAACCACAAGGGAACTGTATAGCTGGAGAAGAGACTGGGTCCGAGAACCTGAGGTCGGGAGACAGGAGGAGCCAAGGGGGACCAAGAGGGAGCAGCCAGCGTGGGGTGGGAGGAGAGCCGGGAAGGCTCAGGACCCAAGAAGCCAAGGTAGGGAAGTCTCAAGGACGAGGGAAAAGTGAGTCAGATCAAACCCTGCCGGTGCATCAGATAAGATGAGGACGGAGAGTTAACCGTCACATTTAGCAGCGTAAGTCTCATTTGTGATGCTGACAGGAATAGTGGATAAGATTTATTTCTGAAAAATGAAAATGTGTGTCAAGAAAGCTTGGAAAATTGTTTTATATTCTCAATTAGACTCTTGGAGGATGAGTTATTAAGCAGCCAAGCCCTTTGACTAAGATATAGGTGCAAGTTCTCAGCCAGTCAGCTTCTTCCATACCTCCTGTTAATTCGTAGGATTGTGAGAGAATTACTCCCTAAACTGTTCGACTTGGGTTTCTGGCAAGGAGAGCAGAATGTCCTCAATGGCAGTTTGCAAATCAGTCTTCCCGAACCGTGGATGGCAGTGGTGGGTTATCCTGGGCAGCCAGCCCCCTGTTGCTTCTTCATTGTTCAGTAGGTGGTGCTCTTCTGCCTCAGTTAGAACAAAATCAGGCCCCCTGAAAGGTTCTGGGGAAATCCAAATCCTAAAGATGAAGGGTGGCCATCCACTTCAGAAATAGTTAGTATTTCAGGGTCGGACAGATGCGTTGCTGTGTAGACTCCACAGTGCTTACTTTACTTGTAAGTAAGATGCTTTCCCCCCACCTCTGTAGCGCCTGAGAGAAGAAATGGAAGAAATCACACAGCAGCAGCTGGTCCATGACAAGTACTGCAAAGATCTCATGGGCTTCGGAACAAAACCGCGTCACATCACCCCCTTCACCAGCTTCCAGGCTGTACAGCCCCAGCAGTCAAACGCGTTGGTGGGACTGCTGGGGTACAGTTCTCACCAAGGCCTCATGGGATTTGGGGCTTCCCCCAGCCCAACTAAGTCCACTCTGGTGGAGAGTCGATGTTGCAGAGACTTGATGGAGGAAAAATTTGACCAGGTAAGTTGCAAGAGGTCCACTCTCTCTTCTCCCAAACTCCACACCTCCCTTTCCTCTGCCAACCCCATACCCTTCCTCTCTCAGGTGTGCCAGTGGGTGCTGAAATGCAGGAATAGCAAGAACTCGCTGATCCAGATGACGATTCTTAATTTGTTGCCCCGCTTGGCTGCATTCCGGCCTTCTGCCTTCACAGGTGAGGATGTCCATGGACATGTCGTGTCATTACCCACTTAAGAGTAATTAAACAGAAAGATAGTTCCAAAAGTTATGTCTGCTTCTCGTTGGAAGCAGTGCCAACTAAAGGGCTGGTCTCTGCTTTCTTTGCCTTATGTCGATTTTCAGTGGCATCTAGTTCAGGTTTTCTACAAATGTCAGGCAGCAGACACAGTAACAGAGTATATGGGCAGAGAGGCAGTTCTAGAGCCAAGCAACTTCTCATGTTTGGAAGCCAGGAAGTTCATGAATGGACTTGAAAGAGATCAGAGGAACAGCAGTTTCCATTTTGATACTATGCAGCAGCATCTCTAGGGCCAGGGAGGAGTTGGTGACTATCCTACATCTGCCCCTGAGGTGGTCACTAGGCTGTCTCACCACTCACAGGGCAGGACTGCCTGTTCAGAGGCAGGTTTCGGGGATAATAGATTGGCTTTCCGTGATCCTGCTCTGTTTTCACTGGGCAGTGTGAACTCCTGGCTTCTGAAGCTGTCCCTGTTCAGATACTGGCTTCTCCCGGAGGCCTTCCTGGATTACTCCAGCTGGAAATCTTTTCCTCTTCCATTATAACCCCCAACTTTGGAAAGGCTTTGGCATCAGGCCTGGGGTGAATCCTGCCTCTGTCCCCAACTAAGAGGTTTTGAACAGGTTATTTGAGCTTCCTGGGCCTCATTTCCTGACTTGTAAAATTAGAATAACAGTCCCTGGCCCACAAGATGAACTGCATTCCTAAGCATCTATTAAATGCCTGGCACAGGGAAACCCCAATAAATGGAAGCCATTATTACATAATTACTGCCCCCTCTAGCTTCTTCAAATCCATTTCAGAAATAAGGTAAAGATTATAATAATACTCCGCTTGCCTGATCATACGTCACATCCTCCCTACTTGCTGAGCACTGAGACCCTGTCTTGAACATCCCTCTGCGCCTTCACTGTGGTGCATGTTGCCTATGATGAATAAGCATTGAGGACCAGCCGAGAGCCAGGAGTGTGAGTGGGAAGCTAGCCTTACCCTCAGCAGACGCCATTCCCTTAGCACACAGACGCACCTCATGCCACCCAGCCTAGACGAAATGGCCGGAGGAATATACAGCTGGTGAGGCATTGAATGTGCTGTGTGTGAGAAGAGAAAGGGGGGAGTACAGACAAAACAAGTAGCCACATAAATCACTGAACCAGAGAGAAATGATAGAGTGAGGATCACCCGTAGTTTTTTAGTTTTCTTTTCTTCCCACCTGGTACCCAGCAGCTTTTCTCTTTTTTAATGACCAGACATGCCCTTGTTCAGTAGAGCTTTAAATAATCTTGGCTTGAAAGTCTGTGGTTCAAAAGAAAGTAATAACTAGGCCAAATCTGATCAAAGTCTGGCATATTGTGGAAGCAGTTACCCCAATAAGTTCAAAAGACTGCATAGCAGCAGGATACAAAGGCTCAGAGGGACCCTTGATTTAGTCTTTTGATGTGGGTTTTTGTTGCTTTATTGAATAATATACTAAAATATGTCATTGTAGTTCAGCCTGGGTAGCTTCCATAAGTACAGCCTCATTGGGAAAGTGCCACTTTTTCAAAAATTGCTGTTTGGAAGTCATTGCTTGAACTTCCTGATGATGTAAGATTTGGGAATATAAGAAATATTTACCCTAAGATTGGGCTGCAATCTCCAACAGTATCAGATCTCTTAGGGTGCTAAATCTAGAAAAAGAAATTCCCATCTTGTTTTAAGCTCATTTCCTGCTAAAATGTTGTCCCCCTATGACAAGGTCCAGTTTTCCCTGTTGGTTCGCTCTGATTTTAGGGTTGCGTCATGCTGATGTTCTGACTGTTTTCATTGGTCACATGAGCTGTGGGGGAAGACATTCTCATTAGAGTACATGCAGCGATGTGTATATGCTATTTGAGAGTCTGATTCACTGTCTCCTAATTGGGTACTGGTGGCCCTCAACACTCCTAACTTTCTAACGGACGTGCGGTCTTGCCTTTCCTGCTGTCATGTATGTACTGATGGTGCATGGACTTGAGGCCAGCAAGATGAAAGGGAAGAAATAGAAGGGAGGCAAGAATCAGGGAATTCCAGCCTTCAGAGGAGTAATAACACTTTAGCTTAAATTGCCCAAGAATCGCCTACCCATGCACATTGGCTTATGTAAGCTTAATGAAAATACACATGTGGCTCTCCAAATTGCAGACTAAATCTTGTTCTATTAAATGTAACTATAACAAATCTCTAGGTAATAGCAAAGTGATTTCCAGGCCTAAGCCAAATGGAATGGCCTGTTTATTGCAAATACTATTCAATATTATTTTAAATTTCAATATAATATAAAATAGTTTAGATGACCCTCTCTTTGTTTTTAAGCAAGATTTAACACACACTTCTTAAATAAGAGCATGTAATGTTTCCCTTAAAATACAACATTAATGTGGACGATTGTGCATTACTTTTGTTTTGGAGACCCTTTAAGTTGTTGGGGTTTTTTTAATTAAAGGAAAAAAACATGTCTCTAATATTTCCAAAAGATGTTTTTGAGGAGTGATTATCCATCATAAGACTTTGGTTAGTATATCCTCTAAATCTCCTTAACATCTTCCCAACAGTCTCTTAATTTATTTTTAAATTTAAGTGTTTTCTAGAAACTGTGACCTTGGGTATATAGACCAACCTTGACATTGAGCCATACACTTCGTCTTTTCTCTGCTTAGATACCCAGTACCTCCAGGATACCATGAACCATGTCCTGAGCTGTGTCAAGAAGGAGAAGGAACGTACAGCAGCCTTCCAAGCCCTGGGGCTACTTTCTGTGGCTGTGAGGTCTGAGTTTAAGGTCTATTTACCTCGTGTGCTGGACATCATCCGAGCAGCCCTGCCCCCTAAGGACTTTGCCCATAAGTAAGCATCTCTATTATGATTTTACCTTCCACCCCATTTGGTTGGGGAGGAAGGATGCTCCATCCCAATTTCCATGTAACTGAATTAAGCCTGTTCTCTGTCTGCATTGTTAACTTTCAGGAAGGGTATAGCAGGTCATATAAAGAACAGTTCTTCATCAGTTGAGGTCCAGCCTTTTCCAAATGAAATGACATATATGCAATATTTGGGGGAGGTTGAATACCCTTTGAACATGTTAGATGCTGTTTCAGTACTATTGTTTACTGGCAATTTCCTTGTTTTGCTCTTTTCTCTGGCTTTCAAAGGTCTTATTTGGCATGAGAGGACTCTTGCACTGGAACTCAAGGGACCTAATGGTCACCTTTTTCCTTATCAGTAAAGTTGGATACATTATTCCACCTCTTGAAACCTCCCAATGAATAAAATTTGAGAAAAACCTTCAGCACCTTGCATGATGGAGAGGCCAGAGTGTCTTCTCTAAGTCTAAGGGGGTCAGTGTTAATTACAATTATATTTTTATATTCCCCTGCAAGGATTTTTCTGGAGAATTAATGAGCCTTGCTCATTCTAAAGCCAAACATTCTCATCATAAGGAGAATTTTCTTCCATATGATGGCCGTGCCCTGCAGTCTGGTCCCTGATGTACACATTGCTGGGTTTGCTTCCTAAATAGGTACAAATCTATAGCCCCTACAGTGTGATGGGACCCCTAGAACTGTACAGTAGATAATCTGCATACCCCCATGTGTTGGCCCTGCCAGGGTGATGAAGGCAATTTTGAGTTGGGGCATCACAGTGTAATTTTGTCTAAACTAGCCACTCTTTGGCTCTCTGCAGGAGACAGAAGGCAATGCAGGTGGATGCCACAGTGTTCACTTGCATCAGCATGCTGGCTCGAGCAATGGGGCCAGGTATCCAGCAGGATATCAAGGAGCTGCTGGAGCCCATGCTGGCAGTGGGACTGAGGTGGGTGTCAGAAACCTGACCTTCCCTTTCTCAGATCGTATGAGGTTTGTGCCACAGTATCACGATGGTATTGAAAGTATGAGGCAGGGTGGTTTGCACATGAGACTGGATAGGCTAATTTCATCAGTTCCAGTTTCATCACTAGCTAGCTGTGTGATCTTAACTAAGTTATTTAACTTCTCTGAGTCTCAGTTTTCTTACCTGGAAAGGAGGTACAATAGCAATTCCTATTGTCTAGGATTGTCGTGGGGATTAAGTGAGAGTCCATGAAATAGCCACTCAGTGCAGTGCTGTGAATGTAGTGCTCAATTATGTGTGCAGCTATTATTTACATTACTATTGGACAAATTGCTTAGGCTTCCTATACTTCGTTCTCTTCATCTATAAAATAAGGACCATGCTTTCAGTCCACTTTCCAGATTGCTTGTTGAGACTTGATCTTCACTATGGCTGAATTATATTAAGCAAGTTCTCCCACAGCAAAAATCAGAAACTCATAGATTGATATGAAATCTCTGACCAAGGAAGTTCAGGACATTTATTTCTGCTTTAAAAACCAAATAGTGATGGGGCCTGATCCCCTGGCTGGACAAGAAGGGCTACTTTCAAGAGCCGACAGTGTCATGTAAACAGCCCCCTATGTGACTGGTTTCCTTCCCCTCAGCCCTGCCCTCACTGCTGTGCTCTACGACCTGAGCCGTCAAATTCCACAGCTGAAGAAGGATATCCAAGATGGGCTACTGAAGATGCTGTCCCTTGTCCTCATGCACAAACCCCTCCGTCATCCAGGCATGCCCAAGGGCCTGGCCCATCAGCTGGCTTCCCCTGGACTCACAACCCTTCCCGAGGCCAGCGATGTGGGCAGTATTACTCTTGCCCTCCGAACTCTTGGCAGCTTTGAATTTGAAGGTAGGAAATTACACTGGCTCTTGCCAAGATAGTGATGCTGGGAATCTCAAGAAAGGAGGAGGGTGCCTGGAATTCCTGGATTATGCTAGGGATCTAGGAGAGAGAGTGGCTTGATTCTGTAGTAGCTTATCCTTCCAACACTCTTTCTATATGTTGCTAATTTCTACTGTTTCTTTGCTCCATACTGAGTGAACTTTGGGCCAGATGGGGTTCAGGGAAAGTATGCACTGATCCAAAGAATTAATGCTTCAGAGATGGGAAAGTCAGAGATAGATATGCTCACCTTCCACCTCTGTGTAATTGAGATGGTAATTTATGTTTTAAAATGTTTTAAAACCTAAGCAGGGGTTTTTAGTGTTTCCATTCTAATGGCAGTATGATTTTCAGGAATGCTATAATGTGTAGTTCACTTTGGAATTCTAGGCTGCAGATAAACCCGTATTAATGGCCTAGGGAGATATATTTTAGAAGAGAAAAATGGATGCTTCTGAAATGTAATACCGTGTAGGTGGTATTGTTCCAGACTGCAGGGAAAAAAGCAAGTATAAAAAGCCTAAACACACCACCTGAGTTGTACAGCCGTCTGTGGTCCCTGCTGCAGCTCTTCCTCTTACATTGATTGACACCCAGGATAATTTATTTCTAATGAATAGAAAGTAGCTAAATTTAAACCCAAAAGATCAACAATCACAATTGCTGGGGAGGATGTGGAAAAATTGGAACCCTCATATATTGCTGGTGGGATATAAAATGGTACAGCCACTTGGAAAACAGTTTGACAGTTCCTCAAAAAGTTAAACAAAAAGGTGCAATGTCAGACTCTCTTTTTGGTATTTAAATCTGGGAACTAAAATAACAAGGTGAATTTGACCAAGAATTGTTTTACTCTGGGAATATGAAGGATTGAGTCAGAATAAAACAAAAATTGTTCTTTGAAGGGAATAAAGAAAGGAATAGAATTGGGGCGATGCCTTTTTATGTCTCCTAGCTCCTCCTCTGCCTCCTTTCTGCCTTCCTGCTGATTGAAAACCCATTTGTTACCTTTTTAAGACAAGAGTTCTAGGTCAGTATCTTACTGATCAATATCTTCTTGAAAATTGAATTAGTAGACATGAAATGGTAAATGCAGCTAGCAAGTTACAGGCCTACTGTCCAAAGCAGCAGTGTTTATTCTCATTTCTTTCTACCTTTTGATCCAGGCCACTCTCTGACCCAGTTTGTCCGGCACTGTGCAGATCATTTCCTAAACAGTGAGCACAAAGAGGTCCGGATGGAAGCTGCCCGCACCTGTTCCCGCCTGCTCACACCCTCTGTCCACCTCATCAGCGGCCATGCTCATGTGGTTAGCCAGACTGCAGTGCAAGTGGTGGCAGATGTGCTCAGCAAATTGCTCGTGGTTGGGATAACAGATCCTGGTAAAGTCTGAGGCATAAGCAGCCCAGGGACATTTAGGCACTTGGGGCAGTTGGAAGTAGCTAGTTTCATTGCATGGCCTCTCCAAAGGCTGGTGGCCTCAGTAAGCTGATGTTCAGCTCTTTCTCTGCCAAGGCATTAAGTCTGGCTACTCCAGTCTAGTGGCGTAAGATAACCTGTCTTTAATTCCCTTATATCTGCTCCTGTGAGTAGAGAAAAGAGTGACAGGTTAAATGAGAGAAAGGTTTCTGGGATCTTCTCACTAGGCTCATGGCAGCAGAGGTGGAAACTGGGAAAGGACTGGAGGGAGGAGCCTATTGAAGGGGTGTTCAAAGACCCAATCACTCTTGCAGACCCTGACATCCGCTACTGTGTCTTGGCATCCCTGGATGAGCGCTTTGATGCACACCTGGCCCAGGCCGAGAATTTGCAGGCCCTGTTTGTGGCCCTGAATGACCAAGTGTTTGAGATCCGGGAGCTGGCCATCTGCACCGTAGGCAGACTCAGTAGCATGAACCCAGCTTTCGTCATGCCTTTCCTGCGCAAGATGCTCATCCAGGTAATGATGGAAAGTTGAGCCTAGGGGCAGTAGGAAGGTACTCTCATCATGAGGGCTGTTTGAGCAAAGAGACTGCGGGCTAGGGAGGAGGAGAAAGACTGAGCTTCCTGGTAGAAGCCACATCTGGCTTCAAGAGTCTGCATGTTTTCCAGGCTTTGTAATTGTAGCCCTAGCACTTACCACCTCAAAAGCCTCTCGTTAGTATGACTCCAGGGTGCCTCTTAGTCCCAGGCTAACCTCTCCTGCAGCTCTTTGTTTTCCTGGCAAGTCACCAGCAGTTCCATTGTTCCATTTCTTGGCCCTCTCTGCTCACTTGGCTGCAGAGAGTGCCCATCTTCCCAGCGCTTGTCCATCCTTCCACTCTCCTGCTTTTCTTGTTGCTGACAGTTCAAGCACAGAGGCCAAGCGTGAGAATGCTTCCAGTATTATTTCCCAGAATCATTGCCCTGGTCTGAGGTCCCTGGCTTTTATTCTTAAATAATGTGAGATATGCCAGCTAAGCTGCTTGGACTAGAGCCTAAGATAGTTTCAGGTTGGTATTGCTTCTAGACCTAGTAGGATTTTCAGTTCCTGCTGAAACTTGTCTCCCCAGTGTTTGCCCTCACCTACCCAGAAAAATCCTCTGGCCTCCTTGTGAGCAATACATGGTCTAGTTCTTCCTGCCTCAAGTTATTTGCACCCATCTCTTCTGGATCTCAGTGTGGCCCACTCAGTTATTTTCTGTCCCCCCACCTCTACCCTGATCCCACTTTGCCTTCTGCTTCCTGACTCTCCCCCATGGTTTCTTTTGAAATAAACACTTTCATAACATACCAAGAACTTAAACACAGAAAATCATTAATATATATAGCTTTCACCTTAGAGAAATGTCATTTATTCACAATCTGTCATAATTAAAGTCACTGCAAATTATATCATTAATCTACAAATTAGAAGTTTATACTTACGCTGGCACTTTTTTTAGTCTAATGGTTTATTTCTCTAACTGCTAGCCTTTATTAGGAGTGCCTGTCATTTCAAGTCTTTTTAAAGTACCTAAGGTTTTGGTAAGAAAAATCATTGTGTAGCCTGCCAGCTCAAATTGTGCTAACTAAGCTTGATAGAAAATATCTCCTAGAGTATCAGTATGTTCATTCAATCATTAGATGTTTCGAGCACCTAATATGTTCTACTCTTCCGCTGTTCTGCTGCTGGTAGGTCAAGCACAGAGGCCAAGCATGAGAATGGTTCCAGTATTGTTTCCTATAGTCATTGCCCCTCGTCTGGGTGCTGGAAACATACCAATGAACAGGCATGGCCTGTGTCCTCTGGAAGCTTGCAGTAAACTATCAAGCTATCAGACCATCTCATTTTTCTGATACTGGAGAATGTGCACCACCATGGAATTAATTTACCATTGACTGAACTCAGCTCTTGAAACTCCAGATTTTTTAAGAATTATTTCTTGTTTTTAACCTTGGATACAGACTTTACCAAGTTGACTTACATGTTTTCATGCCTTAGAAAGAGATGTTACCTAAATGTGCTTTGGCCTGTGCTTAACGTTTTGAGCATCAAGGTGGGCATTAGGTATTGTTTTGGGATACAGCAGTGTTCTCTGTCTCTGGAAGTGAATCTGTGCTGCCCCAGAGAGCCATGTTTCCCTCAAGGAGAGCCATTTCTGCCCTGTCAGTCATCTCTTTGCTGTTGTGGGTTTGTCTTTAGTATCCCTCTCCATCCCCTCTCGCTGCTGTCCCTGTGACTGGGGAAAAACAGGCTGCCAATGGAATCCAGAACATCAGGATTATTAAATCAATAACCTAAAACAAAATATAATATTAAATTGTACTCCTCTTCTGGGTAGTTGAGTTAATATGAGCTTTTCTCACTGTTCAGAGATGTCCTTGTGGCAACTTCTGCTCTCCAGGAGTCCTTCTGTATTAAGTTGTTGATGTCTGTGTCACCGTGAGCTGAATGTGCTGAATTGCTGGTGTTTTAAAGATGTCAGAACAAACATATTATCTCTGTTTATTAAGGTTCAAGGGGATTCTACTGATATGATTCTGAACTATTTGGGTTTATCTAGATGTGCCTGAAACTGCTGCTATATATCAATTATTTCTTTCACTATCATAGCTGTTCTGACTGTTGTTTTATTCTTTTGTCCTTATTTATAAGCCCCCTTAGGATTTGCTGTCTGGACAAATTTTTTTGTGTGGAGAGCCCTTCCTTCATTGCTTATTTCCCCAAAACCCTGCTCACAGCTGTCCCTAGTGGCTTTCCCAGTTGTCTATGACTGCTACGCTGTTAAACGCCATACTTTGGGAAGGATTGTGGGGCCTTGGAGAAGGACTATTTTCAAAGAGGTTTCTCTCCAAGACGACTTGGTGAGCTGCAGAGGTGTCCTTTGTGGAGTGTCTAGCAGCTACTTGATCCACAGTGGAGTTCTGGTTACTTCCCCTAGTTCCAAGCCTCATTTTCCCTTTTGACACACACTTCCTCTCTACAATTTCCTGTGCCATACTCAGCCTTTCTTCCCTACAGATTTTGACAGAGCTGGAGCACAGTGGCATTGGAAGAATTAAAGAACAGAGTGCCCGCATGCTGGGGCACCTGGTCTCCAATGCCCCCCGGCTCATCCGCCCCTACATGGAGCCTATCCTGAAGGTAACTCACAAAAGCTGGAGAGACTGGCACTTCTGTCAGGTTGTGTGGGACAATGGGAGTGTTTCCGTTGATCATTTCTTTAGTCCCAGGCTCAGGGACAAGGACTACATTGGGTATGTCAGTTAAAGAATACCAAGAATCCCACCAATTGCAGGGAAGGGCTTTCCCTACAAGAGATAAGAGTTGATTCTCCAAGCACATCACCAAGTGTGCTGGGAAAGGAGAAGTAGGTGGATAGTGGCAGAAAATAGCTCCCCCAGACAGGAAAAATGAACTTTAAAATATGAAACAGCCTTCAAATCTGAATACTTTAGAGTCATGTGAAGTCTTCCATAACTTGTGTAAATCTGGACAAATGACCACACAGATATAGTTTGGAAGAGACATGGGAAATGACTTTAAATCATGGCACTTCCCAGCTCTCGCTTGTCAGACTTGTGCCCAGTATGGGAAAAATGTTTGAGAATCCACATTCCAGAGAAATCCTGGATTCATAAGTCCTAGAAGTAATTTACCTATGATTGAGAGGGTCTCTTGGGTGAATTTTACTTATGTAAAAGAAAGATTTCTAGTAGATTCTGCTCTGCATTCATTTTCTCATACCTTCTTAACATAGGCTTTAATTTTGAAACTGAAAGATCCAGACCCTGATCCAAACCCAGGTGTGATCAATAATGTCTTGGCTACAATAGGAGAATTGGCTCAGGTAAGGGAACAATGGATTTTTCTATAGGATGGAAAGAATACTTTTTAACCTCTGAGTAAGTCAAAATACTTAGTAATGCCATAATTTCCAATCTTACCTACCACGCTCTTTTTCATCTTGTAGGTTAGTGGCCTAGAAATGAGGAAATGGGTTGATGAGCTTTTTATTATCATCATGGATATGCTCCAGGACTCCTCTCTGTTGGCCAAAAGGCAGGTGAGTACCACTCCTTCCTGACTGATCGGGAGGCCAGGACCTGGTCCCTTTAAGTCTCTCAGAGTTCCCAGCCTAACACAGCATAGCATATATTAGGTACTCAGAAGTATCTGTTGAGTATATAAAAAAAAGTTGGAACCTGAATTAGCTATCATCCTGACCTAGAGTCACTTTCAGTATCAGGGCTGACCAGTGCCAGTTTCTTTAGACAGAAGAAAACACAGATCATCTATCAGAGTCCCAACCCCTACAGGGAACTAGTAAGCCTGGGTGTCTGACTGTAGAAGCAAGCAGAGCTTCAGCTCGCCCTCCCCGAGTCCTGCTTCACTTTGGCCATTGAGAGCATTAGGTGACTAGACTAAAATTCAAAGCAGTCTTAATTCCTTTCAAGTCAGATTTCTCCTGTTGATCATTCTGAATATGGAAGGACTATGTATTTCCTTTGAGAAGGGTGGGGCTTTTGTATTGACTGCTGTGTTGATTTGCAGCCTTGTTTTTAGGTCCTGATTCTCAGAATTTCTGTTCATGGTTAGTCTCTCTACTAGAAACTTCTTTACTTGTAAAAGCCTTTAAGATTTCATTGTAATCATTTAATGAAGAGTACAAACTATGCTTTCTTTTCTCTCTTACTGGTTCAACAAAGTATATGATCTTTTTCCTATCCAGGTGGCCCTATGGACACTGGGACAGCTGGTGGCCAGCACTGGCTATGTGGTGGAGCCCTACAGGAAGTATCCCACTTTGCTTGAGGTGCTGCTAAATTTTCTGAAGACTGAGCAGAACCAGGGTACACGGAGAGAGGTAGGGAACATGGCAAACTTTAAAGACTTTGCTGGGAGGATTGAGAGAGAGAGAAGGTTGTGGCATGAATGTGCTCTGACAGTATTGACTAGACCACCTGTCTGTCTCCATCTGGTCATGTAGCTGGACATTCGGGTATGAACTGGGTATCACAGAGCACGAGAGGATTAACTTGTAATCAGATGTTGTGTTTCCTTTTCCCCACCCTTTCCCACACAGGCCATCCGTGTGTTAGGGCTTTTGGGGGCCTTGGATCCCTACAAGCACAAAGTGAACATCGGCATGATAGACCAGTCCCGTGATGCTTCTGCTGTCAGCCTGTCAGAATCCAAGTCAAGTCAGGATTCCTGTAAGTTGAGAAGAACCATGAGAGACTGGCCAAGTTCCTGCTGCGCAGAGCCCCTTGCTAGCCAGGTTTAGGAAGAACCTTAGGCTGGATGACTCGAATCACAGCGTGTTGGCTCACTTTGCAGCTTTCCAAAGGACAGTTAACAGTCTCCTCTTGAATCACAGCAGGGACGCTGTTTCCCAGTGTACCCAGAGCCCTCACAGCTCTCCAGGTTCTTTGTCAAGGGTCAGTAGGCTAAGTCTGTACTCATTTTGGGGGCTGATGAGAGAGATGTGACTTGTCACCTCATCACCCTGTTCTGTCTATTCTTTGTTAGTGCTTCTTTGATGTTTTCTGTTCCCATGGCACCCAAGGATAAAGAGGCAAGAATTTATTCTTCCTCTTAATTGTTGGGGTATCTGAGGCAAGACTCAGGGGCGTAGAAAAACTATTAGTGATCAGAATCCAGGGCTCTTTTTTCCATCATGTGGTTTGGCCCTAGAGCCCCTTTGCCTTTTGACAAGGAGCCTGAGAGATTGGATAAAGCATAGGGATGCCCTCAACTTACCCCATTGTCCATCTGGACAGGCTTATTTCTCAAAGTGTGAAAGTTCAACAGTGCCTCTCCCAACTATACCAGCAAAATATTATTTTCCCAAAATAATATAATTTGTTTCTAAATTCTGTGGATGGCATCATACCGCATGCAGTTTGTTCTCTGTATTAAGTGTGCCTAATCCTTCCAGACCCCAAGCTGTCAGGAGCAGATTCTGAGCTGTGTCCCTCCAGGTGTTCCTCCTTACTCAGCTGCACCAGTCATCCAGCCCCTTGACAGTTCTAGTTCTAACCTACTCCATGGCACCGTTAACCCTCATCTGTCATCCAGTGTCCCCACCCCGCCCCAAGTCCTGGAGATCCTTGTTGTCCAGGTCAGGTAGCATTTGCCACTCACTTGTCTGGATTCCCTGTGGGGATCAAACAGCTGCTAAGCAGATGTTTGCCTAATTTAATTCCCTTTACTTTCATTTGAGGGAGTAATTATTTTTATTTATGGTTTCAGTTACAAAGTTGTGAACTATAATGATAAGAAGCAAAGTTAAATATAGCAGTTTAAAGAAACCCATCATGTACTGACTGTTTTAGGCTTTTGCGGTTTGAGTAGTAGAAAAGCCAAGAACTGTTGAGTCCTCACTGGTGAGAGCCTATTCATTGGTCCTAATACATGCTGCATTCTCAGTGGTGTCAGCATATAGCAAGGAGAAAGATACGAATGCTAATGACTGCCAGGAGGTCTTTTGTTTGTTGTTAACCATGTCTGCGTGAAGTCAGAATCACATCCCATAGAGCTCATGAGGCTCACCATTGTTTTTGTCGTAGCTGACTACAGCACCAGTGAAATGCTGGTCAACATGGGAAACCTGCCCCTGGACGAGTTCTACCCAGCCGTGTCCATGGTGGCCCTGATGCGGATCTTCCGAGACCAGTCACTGTCTCACCATCACACCATGGTTGTCCAGGCTATCACCTTCATCTTCAAGTCCTTGGGGCTCAAGTGTGTGCAGTTCCTGCCCCAGGTCATGCCTACTTTCCTGAATGTCATTCGGGTCTGTGATGGGGCCATCCGGGAAGTAAGTGGCTAAACCCCAATGCTTGCCTCTCCTGGCTCTAAGCCACACCTGCATGGAAGATCCATCTTTGCCTCAGCTTCCTAATAATGTGGCCAAGCAACAGCTTCCTAATAATGTACTCTGCTTGCTGTTGAGCATGATGGCTCTCCTTCCCCTTAACTTCTAGCACCCAAGTGTACAGGCTTAATCAGCTGGGCACAACTTCCTAGTGTATCCCCTCAAAAAGGCTAAAGGAAGAGTAGCCTAGAGGGAGGGACAGCATTGTCATTCTCAGTATTCCAGGTTCAAACCAGTTGTCTGGTAGAACGTCCCACAGAGTGGCTTGCTGCTTGCTTCTTCATTATTAGACTTAACTCAAAAAATTTTCAGTGAGAATACAGCAGAGGTGAGGGTGTGTATTTCCTACCAGATCTCATGATGTCCAGTTTGTCTCATTACTGTTGATCCTGAGCTTCAGCACTGTTAAGTTGGCATTTGTCAGATCGCTGCATTGTAAAGTTACCTTTTCTCTTTAGTCAGTAAGTAATCTGTGGGGTGATACTTTGAGACTGTGTGACTGTCCTTTTACCTAATGATTTTAGCTTCCTTTGATGGTTCTTGCCTGAATCAGTTTTCACACTGATTGTAAAATAATGACTTTCTAGTTCTATCATTTCTTCTACTTGTATCATCTGGCACTTTTCTGTGAAGAAGAAATTTCCCCTTTGCCTCCTCCTTTCTCTGTCTTGTTCTGTATTTTTTCTCTCCCTAAACTACAGAATATGCAGAATGGTTCTTTGATTACTATATCTATGCCACTTCCAACAGCAAACCTACTAAATGAAGTTCAGGGTGGCTTTGCACTTCTTGTTCTTGAATATATTCTGCAAGGGTGTACAGTCCAAGTAGTGTGTTTAAACAATACTTGATTTGTTTTTCCCTCTGTGATTATATGTTCAATTTGATGTACATTTAGAGGAGGATAATATTTTTTTTAAAAGTGTATTTTCTAATTTTGTGCCTGGAGTGTGGATGTGCAGTTTATTTTTATGTAATCAACCTCATTGAATTCTTACTAATTCTAATAATTTACCTGAATATTTTCCCAGGTCTTCATTCTGAATAATCATATAGTCTGCAGACAGACAGTTTTGGTTTTAATCTGTAAACCAGTTCTTACGTTTCTTTATTGCATTCTTAGACCTTCACTGCAGTGTTGATTAGACTCTGATTGTGGAAATCTTATTCCTGGCTTTAATGGGACTGCTATTAAGATTTCACCATTAAGTATGATGTTTGCTATAGGGTTTTAGTGGATAGCTTTTCAAAAGATGTAAGATCATTATTCTGCTCTTTATTATTACTTCTGTCATATGTTCTTTCTTCTACTTTTTTTATAAATTCTTAGGTTTAAACATTAGCTCTTAATTTATTAAAGAGCTTTTATCATGAATGAGTACTGGATTTACCAAATGCTTTTTGCTTGTTGTGACGGTCATGTTTTGCCCTTTCAATGTGTTAATATGTTGAATTATATTTATATATGTTCTAATGTTAAAATATCCTTAAATTCTTGTATTAAAACCATCTTGGTTATGATGTATTTTTTCAATATATAGATTTTATATATAATATTTAATCTAGAACTTTTACAACTATGTCCCTGGGTGAAACTGGCCTGTGGTACTTATTTTTTGACCATGGGTTCAAAGACCAGTTTAGCTTTTATGTTTCTTCTTAAAGAAGAAGTTTGGCCCCATATTTCTGAGAAATTATTCCTTTTATCTAAATAACAAAATCCATTGGCATGAATTTGGTCACACTATTCTTTTATATTTTAATTTATTGATAGAGATTTTATTATTTTTCTTTTTCAAAGAACCAACTTTTGCATTTGTTGATCTTTGCTCTTATATCTGTTTTCTATTTCATTAATCTGTATTACTTCTCTCATATTTTCTTTCTGCTTTTTTTTTAATTCTTATGTTTAAACATTAGCTCATTAACTCAGTCCTTCTTGTCTAATCTGTTAAGGTTGTAAATTTATCTTTAAATGTTTAGCTGCATTTCAAAACTTTCCAAACTCTATTAATAAAGTTGAAGTTTACATACCGTAAAATTCACTTTTTGCAAGTATTGAATCCAGTGATTTTTAGTGTGTTTGCAAAGTTGTGTAACCATAACTGTAATATAATTTTAGAAAATTTCCATTATCCCAGAAAGAAACCTTCCATTTACATTCATTTCCCATTCCTACCTCAACCCTGGGCAACCACTAATCTACTCTATGTCTCTAAGATTTGCCTTTTCTGGGCAGTTCATAGAATTAGAATCATACATGTTTTTTTGTGTCTGGCTTCTTTCACTTAGCATGATACTTTTGAGGTTTGTCCATCTAATGACATGGATCAGTATTTCATTTCTTTTTTATTGCTGAATGTAATATTTTCATTGTTGTTCAGAAATAAGTATTTCTAATGTTTATTATGATTTCTTTCACTGCTGAGTTATTTAGAAGTGGATATTTTAATTTGCAAACTTACAGGATTTTAATTTTATTTTTTGGATGTCTGTTTCAAAATTAATTTCATTAGGTTTATAATTCTTTGGTGTTTGCTGAAACTACCTTGATAGTCTAATGCTTTTGATTTTGGTAAATGTTTCCTGTATGCTTAGGAATGGTGTGTGTTTGCTGATGTTAAGTGCAAGGTTCTACATATGTCATTAGATTTAAACTTACTACTTGCGTTCAAATCTTTTGTATCCTTGTTCATTTTTTGCTTGCTTAATCTGTCGATTACTAAAAGAAGTGAAATAAGTCTCCCTTACAATGGTGGATTTAGTAATTTCTCATAGTTTAGTCAGTTCTGTTTTACATATTTTGAGGGTTATATTAGGTGCATACAAATTGTTAATCATCATTACCTTCCTGTAAATTAAATCTTTTATTTTTTTTAAGGATCCTTTTTATCTTTAGTAATATCTTAAAATTTATTTGATCACTACTAATATAGCTAGGCCAGCCTTTATTTTTTTTTTTTGGAGGGTGTTATGTCTTTTCTTATCTATGTACTTTTAACTATCTTGTGACTTTCTGCTTTAGATGGGTCTCTCATAATAATTATGCAATAATATAGCTAGATTATCTTTTCAAACCATTTGAAAATATTTGTC
This sequence comes from Manis javanica, assembly GCF_040802235.1. NCBI lineage: Eukaryota > Metazoa > Chordata > Mammalia > Pholidota > Manidae > Manis > Manis javanica. Next base: position 8,470,654 of record NC_133159.1, on the reverse strand, counting down.
TTTTAATCAGTACAGTCTAGTTACATTTATTGTGATTGGTAATATATTTGAGTTTATTTCCACCATCTTCATGCTTTATTTGTGACCTGCTTTAATTATTTATTTTCTTTTTTTTCTGTCTTCTTGCACTCGATTGAGCTTTTGTTTTCTTTTTCCCTTCTACTTTTGGCCACCTTTAAATTTATTAACTATTTTGTAACAGAATATTTCAATCATAAACAAGAGTAGACAACTTAAATTCTCATACTTATCAATAAATACTAGCATTTGATCAGTTTGGTCTCATCTTACTATGTTCCCCCCCAACCACACACACACATACACCCACTTTTTTCTGGGGTATTTTTTTTTCCTTTTTTTTTTTTAATTGTGGAACCATTAATATACAATCACATGAGCAACATTGTGGTTACTAGATTCCCCCCACTCTCAAGTCCCCACCACCTACCCCATTACAGTCACTGTCCATCAGCATAGTAAGATGCTATAGCATCACTACTTGTCTTCTCTGTGCTATACACTTGCCCCCCACTATGTTATGTGTGCTAATCATAATGACCCTTATTCCCCTTATCCCTCCCTTCCCACCCACTCTCCCCAGTCCCTTTCCTTTTGGCAACTGTTAGTCCATTCTTGGGTTCTGTGAGTCTGCTGCTGTTTTGTTCCTTCAGTTTTTGCTTTGTTCTTATGCTCCACAGATGAGTGAAATCATTTGGTGCTTGTCTTTCTCTGTCTGACTTACTTCACTGAGCATAATACCCTCTAGCTCCATCCATGTTGTTGTAAATGGTAGGATTTGTTTTCTTCTTATGGCTGAATACTATTCCATTGTGTATATGTACCACATCTTCTTTATCCATTCATCTACTGATGGACACTTAGGTTGCTTCCATTTCTTGGCTATTGTAAATAGTCATGCAATAAACATAGGGGTGCATCTGTCTTTTTCAAACTGGGCTGCTGCATTCTTAGGGTAAATTCCTAGGAGTGGAATTCCTGGGTCAAATGGTATTTCTATTTTGAGTTTTTTGAAGAACCTCCATATTGCTTTCCACAATGGTTGAACTATTTTACATTCCCACCAGCAGTGTAGGAGGGTTACCCTTTCTCTGCATCCTCACCAGCATTTGTTGTTCCTAGTCTTTTCTGTGTTGACCATCCTAACTGGTGTGAGGTGATATCTGATTGTGGTTTTAATTTGCATTTCCCTCATAATTAGTGATGTGGAACATCTTTTCATGTGCCTGTTGGCCATCTGAATTTCTTTGGAGAAATGTCTGTTCATATCCTCTGCCCATTTTTAATAGGGTTATTTGCTTTTTGGGTGTTGAGGCATGTGAGTTCTTTATATATTTTTGATGTTAACCCCTTTCTGGGGTATTTTAAAGCAAATTCCAGATACATCAGTTTTTTACCAGTAAATACTTTTTTTCCTTATACAACCACAATTATGATACCTACAAAATCAGTAATAATTCCTTAATATCATCTAATATCAATCTTCTCCAGATGTCCTTGTTTATATTAAAAATATCTTCTTATATTTGTTTTATTCAAATCCAGCCAGATAAGGTTCATTTGTGGCATTTGGTTGATATGTCCAGTTCTCTTTCTATCTATTCTCCTTTTCCCTCACTTTTTATTTCATGTTGTATATTTGTGAAAGAATCCAGGTCATTTGTCCACTAGAATTTCCCATTCTGTATTTGGCTAATTGTATCTTCAAGATGTCTTTTAACTTCCTGTAAACTGATTAGATTTAGAGGATTGATTAGATTCAGGTTCCATTCTTTGGCAAGAAATACTTCATAGGTGGTACCTTATAGTTGCTATTTCAACGTTTAGTTGAGTATTTTCTGAGTGATCTGTTTGCAGTGATACGAAGGTTGATCAGTAGGCTCAGGCGTTGTGATCCTGTGTTCCCCAGCAGCCTTTCTCCTAATCATTGTAGTGTTCACTGATGATTGTTTCCTAGAACCATTATTTGATTAGAAACTACAAAATGGTGAATTTCTGGTTCCAATATTCCTTCTGGATTTGTTAGCTAGAAATCATTTATAGAGAAGTTTATGTCATCAGCTATTAATTTGAAGTATAGTTTATGCAGGAAAGGAAGAATAAAGTAGATATTCCTAGCTTATCAAGTACATTTCATTTAAGCCTACGCAGAGCTACTTTCAAGGAGCTATGGTTTATTTAAGCGAGAGATGATACTTAAGAGACTGCAGTTTGTATGCTGGGGTGCTCATTGCTACTGGGTGATTATTGTTTCTAGGCCTTTTTGGTGAATAGAACTAGAAATGTATAATGTTTAGAAAAAGGAAGTATAAATCATAAACTTAATACTGAAATTTCCAATTCAAATTTAAGATTAAACCATTTTTACCTCTCTGATTTTATACTTGTATGTCTTTTCTGTTATACTGAAAAACTTGGCCTTGGTTCTGATATTTCTATAATTACTTGCTGTGTCTTTTTAAAAAAATTTTTATTAAGGTATTATTGATACACACTCTTATGAAGGTTTCACATGAAAAAACAATGTGGTTACTACATTTACCCATATTATCAAGTCCCCACCCATACCCCAATGCAGGCACTGTCCCATCAGTGTAGTAAGATGCCACAGATTCACTATTTGCCTTCTCTGTGCTACACTGTTTTCCTCGTGATCCCCCACACCATGTGTACTAAACATAATGCCCCTCAGTCCCCTTCTCCCTCCCTTCCCACCTGCCCTTCCACACCCCTCCCCTTTGGTAACCACTAGTTCCTTCTTGGAGTCTCTGAGTCTGCTGCTATTTTGTTCCTTCAGTTTTGCTTCGTTGTTATACTCCACAAATGAGGGACATCATTTGGCACTTGTCTTTCTCCACCTGGCTTATTTCACTGAGCATAATGTCCACCAGCTCCATCCATGTTGTTGCAAATGGTAGGGTTTATTTCTTTCTTATGGCTGCATAGTATTCCATTGTGTATATGTACTGCATCTTCTTTATCCATTCATCTACTGCTGGACACTTAGATTGCTTCCATATCTTGGAAAAAGTGCTGCGATAAACATAGGGCTGCATATGTCTTTTTGAATCTGAGAAGTTGTATTTTTTGGGTAAATTCCAAGGAGTGGGATTCATGGGTCAAATGGTATTTCTATTTTTAATTTTTTGAGGAACCTCCATATTGCTTTCCACAATGGTTGAACTAGCTTACATACCCGCCAGCAGTGTAGGAGGGTTCCCCTTTCTCCACATCCTCGCCAGCATTTGTTGTTCTTAGTCTTTTCGATGCTGGCCATCCTAACTGGTGTGAGGTGATATCTCATTGTGGTTTTAATTTGCATTTCTCTGATGATTAGTGACATGGAGCATCTTTTCATGTGTCTGTTGGCCATCTGAATTTCTTCTTTGTAAAACTGTCTCTTCATATCTTCTGCCCGTTTGTTAATCAGGTTATTTGCTTTTTGAGTGTTGAGGCTTGTAAGTTCTTTATATATTTTGGATGTTAATCCCTTGTCAGATATGTCTTTTACAAATACATTCTCCCATACTATAAGATGCCTTTTTGTTCTGTTGATGGTGTCCTTTGCTGTACAGTTTCATTCTCTTGCATGTAGCTGTTCAGTTTTGCCAACAACAGTTGTTGAAGAGGCTGTCATTTCCCCATTGCCATGGCTCCTTTATCATTTATTAATTGACCGTATATGTATGGGTTTATATCAGGGCTCTCTAGTCTGTTCCATTGGTCTATGGTTCTGTCCTTGTGCCAGTTACCAAATTGTCTTGATTACTGTGGCTTTGTAGTAGAGCTTGAAGTAGGGGAGCATAATACCCCCAGCTTTATTCTCAGGATTGCTTTGGCTATTTGGGGTCTTCTGTGGTTCCATATGAATTTTAGAACGATTTGCTCTAGTTTGTTGAAGAATGTTGTTGGTATTTTGATAGGAGTTGCCTTGAATCTGTAGATTGCTTTAGGTGGGATGGCCACTTTGACAATATTAATTCTTCCTAGCCATGAGCACAGGGTGTGTTTCCATTTATTGGTATCTTCTTTTATTTCTCTCATGAGTGTCCTATAGTTTTCAGGGTATAGGTCTTTCACTTCCTTGGTTAGGTTTATTCCTAGGTGTTTTATTCTTTTTGATGCAATTGTGAATGAAATTGTTTTCCTGATTTCTCTTTCTGCTAGTTCATCATTCATGTATAGGAATGCAATACATTTCTGTGTATTAATTTTGTATTCCGCAACTTTGCTGAATTCAGATATTAGATCTAGTAGTTTTGGAGTGGATTCTTTAGGGTTTTTTCTGTACAGTATCATGTCATCTGCAAACAGGGACAGTTTAACTTCTTCCTTGCCTATCTGGATGCCTTTTATTTCTTTGTGTGTCTGATTGCTGTGGCTAGGACCTCCAGTACTATATTGCATAGAAGTGGGGAGAGAGGACATTCTTGTCTTGTTCCCGATCTTAAAGGAAAAGCTTTCAGCTTCTCACTGTTAAGTATAATGTTGACTGTGGGTTTGTCATATATGGCCTTTATTATGTTGAGGTACTTGCCCTCTATACCCATTTTGGTAAGAGTATTTATCATGAATGGATGTTGAATTTTGTCAAATGCTTTTTCAGCATCTATGGAAATGATCATGTGGTTTTTGTCCTTCATTTTGTTGATGTGGTGGATGATGTTGATGGATTTTCTAATGTTGTACCATCCTTGCATCCCTAGAATAAATCTTACTTGATCATGATGGATGATCTTTTTGATGTGTTTTTGAGTTCAGTTTGCTAATATTTTGTTGAGTGAACATCAGAGATATTGGTCTGTAATTTTCTTTTTTTGTGGTGTCTTTGCCTGGTTTTGGTATTAGAGTGATGCTGGCCTCATAGAATGAGTTTGGAAGTATTCCCTCTTCTTCTACTCTTTGGAAAACTTTAAGGAGGAAGGGTATAAGGTCTTCACTAAATGTTTCATAAAATTCAGCGGTGAAGTCATCTGGTCCGGTAGTTTTGTTCTTAGGTAGGTTTTTGATTACCAGTTCAATTTCGTTGCTGGTAATTGGTCTGTTCAGATTTTCTGTTTCTGGGTCAGCCTTGGAAGGTTGTATTTTTCTAGAAAGTTGTCTGTTTCTTCTAGGTTATCCAGTTTGTTAGCATATATTTTTTCATAGTATTCTCTAATAATTCTTTGTATTTCTTTGGTGTCCATAGTGATTTTTCCATGTCCATAGTGATTTTTCCTTTCTCATTTCTGATTCTGTTTATGTGTGTAGACTCTTTTTTTCTTGATAAGTCTGACTAGGGATTTATCTATTTTGTTTATTTCCTCGAAGAACCAGCTCTTGCTTTCATTGATTCTTTCTGTTGTTTTATTCTTCTTGATTTTATTTATTTCTGCTCTTATCTTTATTATGTCCCTCCTTCTACTGACTTTGGGCCTCCTTTGTTCTTCTTTTTTTAGTTTCATTAATTGTGAGTTTAGACTGCTCATATGGGATTGTTCTTCTTTTCTGAGTTGGCCTGTATTGCAGTATACTTTCCTCTCAGCACGGCCTTCACTGTGTCCCATATATTTTGCAGTGTTGAATTATTGTTGTCATTTGTCTCCATATATTGCTTGATCTCTGTTTTTATTTGGTCATTAATCCATTGGTTATTTAGGAGCATGTTGTGAAGCCTCCATGTGTTTGTGGGATTTTTCATATTCTTTACATAATTTATTTCCAGTTTCATACCTTTGTGGTCTGAGAAACTGGTTGGTACAATTTCAGTATTTTTGAATGACCGAGGCTCTTTTTGTGGCCTAGTATATGATCTATTCTTGAAAATATTCCATGTGCACTTGAGAAAAATGTGTATTCTGCTGCTTTTGGGTGTAGAGTTCTATAGATGTCTGTTAGGTCAATCTGTTCTAATGTGTTCAGTGCCTCTGTGTCCTTACTTATTTTCTGTCTCATTGATCTGTCCTTCAGAGTGTACTTGCTTTATCTTGCAGAATATTTACCTATATGTATTTTGTATACATATAAAATACATATAAAATGACCAGTATTAACAATGAGATTACTAAATGCTGTTCAAGATTTTGCAATTTTTTTGTGTTGTTTTTAGGATGTGTCCTGTTAGGAGTATACACCAAAAAACTGGGTTTAGTCACTTGAAATCCTTCTTTGAGTGATTGTGCATTCTCATTCATTTATAGTTAAATTCATTTGTTTTTGTTTATTTTCAACTTTTAGAAATTCCTCTGAATTTTTCTAATTGAACCTTTATTCTAGTTATGTAAGACATTAACATAGTTTCCTGTTGCTGGCATAACAAATCACCACCAACATAGTAGCTTAAAACAACAACACAGATTTATTATCTTACAGATCTGTAGGTCATAAGTCTGACTCAGGTCATACTGAGCTAAAAAATCAGGGTGCCATTAAGGCTGAGGTTCTTTCTGGAGGCTCTAGGGAAGAATCCATTACCTCGCTTTCTCTAGCTCCCAGAGGCTGCTTGCATTCTTTGGCCCCCTTTCTCTGTCTTCAGAGTCAGCAACATTGCATTTGTCTCTAACCCCCTTCTTTTGCTGTCAGATCTTTCTCTCCAAACACTGAAAGGGAAGTGTCTCTGCTCTTAAGGACTCCCGTGGTTAGATTGGGTCCACATGCATAATCTCCCCTCCCAAGGTCCTGGACCTTTCTCACATTTTCAGAGGTCCTGTTTGTCATGTAATTTGTTCACTAGTTCTAGGGATTAGGGCATGGGCATTTTGGGGTACCATTATTCTGCCTACCACACTTTTCCCAAAGTTAACCGTTTTTATTGGTATCTAAATTTATCTTTTCACTGTTTTATTTTTGAAAATGTAAGGGAATATTCCTCCACCTTCCGTCCTCAAAGTGTTTATGTGGGACTTCATTGTGTGAACCTACTGCAGCTATTAAACCAGGCCCCACTGATGAACGTTCGTGTTTTTTTCCAGTCTTTTGATGTTTAAAATAGTCCCATAGTAAAAAACTTCATGCATACATCATTTTCACCTCTTGATCTTTTGTACTTGATTGGCCTCATTTCTTTCATTTCACTCTTTGTTCTGCAGAATAGAGCCCAGTGTACAGTAAGAGAAATGGATCTGGTTTTACCTTTTCACCCTAAAAATTTGGTTTGCATATCTAATTTCACAGTCTAAAATCAGTATATCCATCTTTTCCCTCAGCCATATGTGAACCTTAGAATGATTGCTCAAACTATCTCCTTTCCTTCTTATGGAATATCATTCTTTTTACCGCCAAATTAAACATTGTTACTATTATTTTATCTAGACAGTGTTTGTTTATATTCATCCACACTTACCATTTCTTTCTCTTTCTGTCTCCCACCTCATAGCTTCCTCCTAGGGTCATTTTCCTTCATAAGGCAAATTCTTATTGTGAGCATCCATCGAAGTAAACTCTTTTTCTTTATCTGGAAAAATCTTTATTTTGCCCCCTTTTAAAATCTTCATTTAGCTGAGAATACAGTTTGGGGTTCTTCTGCAACTGTAGATACTGTCCTACTGTTTTCTGACTTCTTTTGTTGCTATTGAGAAATCATGATTCCTTTTTACTTAATCTCCCTTTTCTCTACAGCTATTTCAGATCTTCTCATTATTTTTGTTGTCCTGAAATTTCACCGTTGTATATCTAGATATGGGTATCTTTTTCTTACCCTGTTTGGGATCGGTGGGTTTCCTGAATGTGAGGACTCCACTCCTACTTTTTCCTATCAGAATTTGATTCAACATGTAGAGCTTCTTACTCTGTCCGTAATATCTCTTAGTTTCTTGTTCATATTTTTCTTATTTGTCCCTCAGAGATGTATTCTGAATATTTTTTCACATCCATTTTCTGTTCACTAATTCTTCAGCTATGTCTTTTTGGCTCATCACTGATTTTCTAGTTTCAATTCTGTTTTTTTATTTCTGAAGTCATATTAGGTTCTTTCTCATTATTTTATTCTCACTTTTTCTTTAAGCCTTTTAAATAGATTTCTATCCAATAATTACAAATGTATCACATTATTGATGCATCTAAATTTAATTCTAGTTCCTGCTGAGTCACACTTACAGTGTTTATCCTTATGTGTTTTATACTTTTAGATCATGTATCATATCTAGTACTTCCCTGGAGCAGTACTAGAAAATCTGCTCCAAAGTTGCATCTCTCCAGAGAGGATTTGCATTTGCTTCTGCCAGCTAATCCAGGAGAACTTTAATTTTTTGGCTTAGAGTTTCTCAGGCCGCACGGATCGTTAAAATCACACCCTAAACTCATAGGGGAATGGCCTGAAATTACAAACTCTCTAGGGGAGACGTTTTTTTCTACCTAGACTCCACATCAAGACTGACAAACTTTGTCTTCTTTTGCCAGTGGGCAAATTGGGGGTGGGTGGAGGGGGACGGTGCGGTGGGATTCACCATTTCTCTCAGTATGTAGCCCTTGAAAGTCTGGCTTCATGGGAAAGATTTCAGTTCTGATAATCTAATAACAATTATGCATTACTTTTAGGCTTTTTATAGGGGAATCTGGGAGATCTAATCCACCATATTTTTAGAAACAAAACTATGTGCTCTTTTGAAATACTTATGTTCAGGAGAAAAAAGAAAAAAGCATGTGAATGAATCTAAAGGAGAAGAAATGAGGTGGCAGCGTGGGCTCCTTACCTGGGAATGGGACACTCACCTGTGTGTGTCCACTGTGTTACCATTCCTCATCAGTCTGCCCCAGAGGCTCCCCCATTTATACCCAAGAGGAAATGACAGCAAGCGTCAGGAGGCTTTTGTCCTCTGTCTCATGGTTTTCCCTGGCCTCCCTGCAGTCCCTAATGCCCTGCTTTTCTTCCAACTTAGATTTTCTACCTCCTTTCAGGTTTTATATAACAACATTTAAAGAACCACTATTTAAGAGTCTCATGTCCCTTGATCTTTGTAATGTATTTTTATAGAAACCATTTCACAAAACCTGTCAGCAGTGATTATATGAGGAGGGGCCCAGGAGATAAGTAGTGATGGCCTGACTGAGTCGAGCCTGTGCCATAGTGACCAAGTTCTAGCCTTATAATCCATTGGTGTCCCTGTCATTAAAGAATGAGTCCCAGCTCTCTTTGAGCCCAATCCTTGATGTTCTGTCAGTCTTGCATCTTTAGGTATTGAGTGTGGTAAGTCTATTACTCACTGTAAAACAACGCTTTTCATTTATCCCATCTTACCCAAGTTTCAAAATGTGGATTAGTGTTAAAATATGTATGTTTATTGCTAAATTATCCTGTCTTTGTTAATGGTGGAGAGCAAAGGCATAGAGAGCTTAAAGTCTTTAAGGGAGGGAGGTTTAGAAAATGCTACTTACTATTGACATATATAGCGCTGTCTAAAGATCTTAATAGAATAAAAACTCTACCCTGCAGACATCTTTAACCTGGAAAGTAGTTGGGATTCCCTTACCCAAGCCCTCTTCATTTCCAACTTTATTTAGTGATGGCATCTCTTCTTACAGTTGCAAGGTTATCAACCTAAACAGAATCCCCTTATCCCATCCTTCCCCCAATTTGCTTGCTGTTTTAGATAACAATTTCTTAGACACACTTGTCTAATTAAGATCTAATTAATTGAGTTAATTACTATAAATGAATCACAATATCCATAATAGTTAGCTATATTTATTGTAGAAGGTAAATGGTAGTGAATTGGGACTGAATAAGCAAAAGATACATTTATAGTTGATAAGAATTTCATGTCCAATTTTAAATCTTTAGTAACTCCAGAAATTCTTCAATGATAGACGGTGTTCATTGAGCACTTAACAGTATTCATGTTGCTATTCAAGTGCTGTTTAGGTATTATCCTATTTGACTCTTAGAACAAGTCTAGGAGACAAGTACTATTATCTCCATCTTACTGCTAAAGAGGCTGAATGTGGAGAGGTTAATGAAGGTCACAAAGCTAATAGGCAACATAATGACTCAAAACAGCCTGTCTGGCCCCAAACCCCCTGCTAGGCAGTAACTGGCTGGCCTGGTCTGTAAAACCACAGACAGTTGTTTTTAGCCTCCACTACCAAAGGTTTTATGTCTGATTCTTTGAAATTTAGTCTCAGTAGATATGGTGGCGTGGAAACTGATTGATTGGTTTACCTTTATTTATTCACATGGACTTATGGTAAGCCCAGGAGTTCTGCATCCTTTATGGTGCCAACTTGCTGACCTCTTCTTCTCCATTTCAGTTCCTGTTCCAGCAGCTGGGAATGTTGGTGTCATTTGTGAAGAGCCACATCAGACCTTACATGGATGAAATAGTCACCCTCATGAGAGTGAGTAGAAGTTAATGCTTTGGCCTGTTCATCAGTATCTAGGTCAGGAATGTTCAGAAGCCAGTTTGGATAATGTGAACATTTTTTTCATGGGTCAGTTTAGAGCTGTTACAACCCGAGTACAAGAAGTGGAGCAAGATGTCCCACTAGATTACGAGGGGGAGATGGGCTGTGGCTGCAGGCTCCCAGGTATAAGAGTACAAAGAGTCTGAGGAGGAATCCTGAAGTGATTGTTTACCAGAAATAGACTTTCAAGTTCTTTGCCGCACACACAACAAAAGCAATTTCATTTAATATTACAACAGTGCTTGACTATTCCCACGAAAGCTCTCTTTCTTACTGCCTATAAAACCATGGCCTTAAGAGAGGCCTGGTGATTGGGTTTTTTGAGGGCTATTAAATATGATGGACTCCTGTCAGGCACTGAGAAAGAAAGTGATGCTTTACCCTGCTACCTCCAAAAGCATAAATGCTACCTTCTGACTGCAGCAGCATGTGAGAAAAGGCTCACATCCCAGATTTTATAACACGCTTTAAACGGGTGCAGAAGCTCCCTATCAATGCCAATATCATTTTCTGTTTGAGGGGGAGACCTGCGTCCTACTGTTCTATATAATTTAAATGTCTCTGTTGGAAAGACTGCTCTGCATTGATGGCCGTGTCCTCAAAGAACTGGAAGACAATTCTTCCAATGAGTTCTGTTCTACATGAGGCCTTTGTAGTTAGCTTGGAGGAAGCAGCAGGACTAAAATCAAAGTGGCTGGCTTCAAACTGAAACTTCCCTGAAACTGGGTCTCCAAACTGAAAAACTCTTCTATGTATGAATAATTAAAAGCTGCTCTGTTCCCTGACTGCTGCCACAGAGGCTCTATACAAAGAAGAGTTGGGAAGAGTGCTAAAAGCCTGGTGGCACGAGGGGAGGGGCAAGGGAGGAAACAGTGAATGCGTGGTTTGAAGCTGAAGTAATCTGTGACTTATTCCCCCCAAAAAACTTAGGACTAAAGCATTGGGTTTGAGGCAGGGAGCCTCATACCTGTAAAATACAGCTTTCATTTCTTCCAAGCTGGAGAAGGTGCAACAGGGGCTCTTCCTTTGGCTGTTGATCCAGGGCATTTTAATGAGCTCCACAGAGCCTGGGAAGAGAACAGTTTTTGTGAACAGTGATCCCTGGGCAGGCTGCCTGGCTTCTTTGAAGTAGAGAAACCTTTGGTGAGAGCCAATAGTAATACAGTAGAGAGGTAGGTGGGCTTTCTCTAAAGAAGGCAGAAAGTGTGGTCCAAGTGAATGAACATCAGACAAACCATGGAGGCAGTAAAATCTGTGGTGTTTCTTTGGCAAAGCTTTTTATCTAGAGAAGATAGCTTCTGTGGAGAGAATACTTCTCCTCCAAGCAGAGAGAAAGTTTTACCAGCATTAATAGTAAGGTTTTTAGTTTCCAAACTATTATGATTAAAAAAAAATTTTTAATTAAAATACTTGTAGCTTTATAAATAAAGCCTTTCATCTGAGGAGTTATCTTTTTTTTTTTTTCATTGACTCTTCCTCTGAATTAACTGGGGACCCAAGAGTAGGAATATGTATTTGTTGCCATCATTAGTAGAGTTTCTATCATCATTAAGTCTCTTACCCTGGAAGTTTTAAAAAAAAGTGGCAGGCAACTGTCTTTTTGAGTCGATTTGAAATGACAGCTTTCCCTGGAGTCAGAGACTTGAACCATTTGCGTTGCAGTACCCAGGCAGGATCTGTGGCCAATTGGCCAAATTTTTATTTTAGTAACTTATGTGGAATATAATTACATGTGTATAGAAAAAGTGCTCCTTTTGTGGTACACTTCAAGCCTGAAAATAAATTTGGGACAGATGTCAGATGCTGTCTAGCAAAGTCCAAATCCAGAAAGGGCAAAAAATCTTGTTAACACTGGAATCTCTATCCTCTGGTAGAGACTAGGTGTTACCCAAAGTAAAGAATACACCCTGGGCAGCATGAGAGCTCCTAGAGTGACATGAACTTACTCATTTATTCTGCAAACTTGTGTTTGGATGGCTGGAATATCCCAGGAGTTCCTGGGGAGACAGATGGATCAAAGGGATTTCTTGCCCTTTACTAGCTTACAGTCTAGTAGAGGGAGGGTGGCAAACAAAATGAAGTATTACAGGTGCTAGAAAAGAGGAGGGCAAAGGGACCCAAAATGCATAATAGAAGAAGAACAGGAAAGCCTTCATAGGAGAATTGAGGCTTGAGCCAGGTCTAGAAAGACGAACAGGACTTAGCTGAACAGAGAGAGAAGGTTCTAGGCAAAGATCAGCATGAGCAAAGCATCGAGGAGCGAAGCAGCCTGAGGTACCAGGGAAACGCAGTTTAATTTGTTCACCGTGGCTGTGACACGAGTTATACGGAGGGCCAGGGAAGGAGTCCATCTTGGGGCAGACCATGCTCGCTCTTTTTGCTTCTTTTTGGCATCTCAGTTCCCTGGTTCATATTACAGCAGAAAGGCACCTGGCTTTGCTCTTCTATCTCTTCCCTCCTCATAGGAATTCTGGGTCATGAATACCTCAATCCAAAGCACTATCATTCTTCTCATCGAGCAAATTGTGGTAGCTCTTGGGGGTGAATTTAAGCTCTACCTGCCCCAGCTGATCCCACACATGCTACGTGTCTTCATGCATGACAACAGCCCAGGCCGCATCGTCTCCATCAAGGTGAGCACCCCGGGCACCCTCTGGAGAGATTTCCAGTGCCCATTGGCGTCTCTGGCCAATCAGCTTAGAGATGAGCTCTGAGTGACAGAGTGATGCTGGAACCACAGGACCAAATCCCAAGAATATGAATACCTGATGCATGCAGTTTACAGAATTTTATAGTCCTCTCTTGATTATCCTTATGTTCTGTCTTCTTTAATGGATTATTTTTGGTAAACATTTTATACCAGACCAATTTTCTCTGTTACCCGGCACTGATTGCTTAGCAATTGAAATAAGCTCAGAGAAAGTGAAGTAATATATAACCAAAATAAAATGAAGGGAGAAAAATGTTATCAAAAGAATGTAGTTCAAAGCCACTTCACCTGGGCTTTCCAGAGTCCCCCCCCGCCCCAGAATTTTGAAGTGCCCGTGTATGTAAATACTTACTGATACTGACCTTTGCTCCCTTTTGCAGCTGTTGGCTGCCATCCAGCTGTTTGGTGCCAACCTGGACGACTATCTGCATTTGTTGCTGCCCCCTATCGTGAAGTTGTTTGATGCCCCTGAAGTTCCACTGCCATCTCGAAAGTAAGCCCCTGCCTGTGGGTCTAACAGTCATTAAGCTTTTAATGTTTTCTTGAAAATGTCCTTTTCTTAAATTGCCAGGCTGTCTTCCATTTTTTTGTTCCTTTAACTCCCATTATTTTGGTCCAGATATGTTCCAGGTTTTTGGAAATCCTAACTGTCCCCATCCCATTGGAATGTATGTTGGATCCATTTTACCTAAAATACTTCAGAAGCCATTCCTTCCCATTCGGTGTTGATTGTTAAAGTAACCCTCAGCCACTTCTCTTCAGGACCATATGTTAGCAATTACTGTATGTTAGTGGTTGTTGCAGGGCAGCATTAGAGACAGTGGACCGCCTGACAGAGTCCCTGGACTTCACTGACTATGCCTCCCGAATCATCCACCCAATTGTTCGAACGCTGGACCAGAGCCCAGAACTGCGTCCCACAGCCATGGACACGCTGTCTTCACTTGTCTTTCAGCTGGGGAAGAAGGTAAGGCAGGAGACCCAAACAGATGTGCTCTTCTGCCTGCCTTTGAGAAGATGGCTTTGAACTTCTCTATTTGGTAGTTTGTAGGTCTCAGCCACCATCAGAGAACTCAGATTTGCTTGTTTTCCCCTTCGTTTATTCAGCAAATATTTATTGAGCCACCTATGTGGGCTGAGTGCTCTTCTGGGGATCACATAGTAAACACAGTGGTGGCCTTGTTCTCACAGAGCTTACAGTCCAGTGAAGCAAAGCTTATAAATACATTTGTCTCATAAGAGGGATGGGTCAGAATGGGGAGAGATGCTGTTTATTTAGGGTAGACAGGGAAGACCTCTCTGGTAAGTTGAGATTTGAGCAGAGACCTAAATAGAGATCTGAGCCCAAAGAGTTTGACGCAGGCAGAAGCAAATAGCAACTGCGAGGAGTAGCAGGAGAGTAGCTGTGACTTCAGAGGAGAGAGCAGAGGGGAAAGTGCTTGGGGTTAAGAACATAGAGAGATAAGGTGGGCTGGGAGACTGGGTACTGTAAGCCAGTAGTCCTCAAAATGTGACTTCCAGACACGCAGTGTTAGGATCCACATAGCTGGGAACTTCAGAAATTCAGATTCTCAGGCCTTGTGCCAGACCTCGTGAACCAGGAACTCATATGGAGCCCAGCAAGCTTTGGTGTCATAAGCCTTCCATGTGATTCTGATGCCCCTACCCGTTTGCACATCACTGATTCACACTATTGTAAGTACTTTGGTTTGGACTCTGAGCAGAGCTAGAACTTGTAGGATTTTAAGCACAGTAGTACTATGATCTGACTAGCATTTTAACCCCATGGAAGATGACAGGAATTAGAGAGAGAGAGAGAGTGTGTGTGTGTGTGTGTGTGTAAAGTGATCCGTAGTAGGAATCTTCTTCCCTACTTCCCACTCTCCAAGGTAATGGTTTCACGCCTCTCGCCTCTCCTTTTGTAGTACCAAATTTTCATTCCCATGGTGAACAAAGTTCTCGTGCGACACCGAATCAACCATCAGCGCTATGATGTCCTCATTTGCAGAATTGTCAAGGTGAACTGTGCTTCATTTCTGTTTCAAAGTGCCCCGTTTTCTTGCTCAATTGGTGGTCATGTAATCTTAGCTATGGCAGTATATCTAGCTTGTTAGCTCCAAACTAGGGACTGGCAAACTCTCTGTAAAGATAGTAAATTTCTTCAGCTTTGCAGGCTACGTGGTCTCTGATGCAACTACTTGGCTCTGCCCCTACGGCCTGAAAGCAGCCAGATGCAGTGTGAATGAATGATCCTAGCTGCATTCTAGTAAATTTTATTTATGAACACCAAAATAAGATTCTGTGATAATTTTTATGTGTTACAAAATACTCATCTTCTTTTGATTTTTTTTTTTTATCATTTAAAAATGCAAAAAAAGTTCTTAGCTCTTGGGCCATACAAAAATAGGCAGCAGGCTATCATCCCAGCCGTCACTTTTATCACTGCTCACAGTTGTTTCATCTTTGCCAGTTGCATGCTCATACTATTAAGTCAGTGCTTGTCAGTGACCAAGAGTGACCAGCAAAGACTGGTCTACAATGGGGAAGTCAGCTCACCAGTGATGCATTTTGTCCATACATGTAGCTTTTTACTTCTTGTTGAAATCTTGACTCTTCCAGAAAGTATGAACTCAAAGGTTTAAGGATGTTTTCTAAACTGGGAGCGCCTATTGGAGTTACAGCTTTCTTCTGTAAATCTCTGGTTGCAGGGATACACCCTTGCTGATGAAGAAGAGGACCCTTTGATTTACCAGCATCGAATGCTGAGGAGTGGCCAAGGAGATGCACTGGCTAGTGGACCAGTAGAAACAGGACCCATGAAGAAACTGCATGTCAGCACCATCAACCTTCAAAAGGCAGGTCTATGTTTTTCTGGGGCACTTGGAAAGGAGAGTCCTGCTCTTCTTTCTTGTGGAAAACTTTTAGCTTTTGCTACCCTCAGTTTAAAACAACCAAAACCAGCCCAAGCATTTTTGAAAATCTAGGTACCATGAACTTAGGTCATTTTGTCTTTCTCCAGGTGTCTGAATTATAAATTTTTCTTAACAGAGAGAAAGAAGAATAAAGTAAGTATCCTTTTGTGCTCCCTTGGAGCTTTGAAAGTAAAACCCTTTGTTGCAAATAACATTCTCATTTCTTATGTGAATGGAGTAAAACCAGTTAGTCCCCTACTTAGCACTGAGGCTGATGCAGTCTTTTTAAAGCAGTGTTTCTTAAACTTCTGAGATTCACTGGACTTCCCAACTGCTGGAAGCTTGTTAAAATGCCTGTTATGAATCGGGTGGTCTAAGGTCAGGCCTGATATTTTGCATTTCTGGCAAACTCTCAGGTCTGCCAGTGCTGCTGGTCCATGGGCCACACTTCTGAATAACAAGGTTTTAGATCTTTGCAGCTAAGTACTGAATTCTCTATGCTGACTGAAACCTAGGATATATATAACCAGCTTTCCCCCTGTGCCACCAGGCATCCACTTAAAAACAGACAGTTTCAAAGCATCTCTAGTGGATCTGAGCAGAATAATCATAGTTACATCACTGACTTTTAAATAAATATACCAGGTTGCTTATTTTCCACATTTTTCGTTAGTCTTTAGTGCTTCTGGTGACTGTAAGCAGCTCCCAGTTTGGATTTCTACGTGGTGGTGGTGTTTCTTCGTTAGCAGCTGACCCACGCAGCTGTACTTCAAGTGCAGAAGCAGAGAGAGAGAAAGAACTGGAAGACCAGGGTCCCACCTAACTTGTTCTCTTCTTTTGGCCGTGCCCCTGAAGATGTGGACACAGACCTGTGTGTATGTGCATGTGTTCATACACAGCTTTGGAACATGGGTTTATTACCAACTATTGTATCATCTACCAGCACATACAGCTGAAGTGACCACTGCTGAGAAACGTTTGATGATTTAGGACAGATGTGGTGAAAGATCCTCGGGTCAGGAGAGATGCTGCTTTCCCTCTTTGGATTTTGTAACTGCTTGTCTGAGATGTAGGATGAAGAAAAAGGCCATCAGTCACCTGGCATTCCCAGGCGGTTGTTGAGGCCACCCTGCTGACACCTCACACTTAAGGGAGGGGCCAAGCAAGGAGGCCAGATGCACATTTCCACCCAGATGTTTTCATCTTGCCTAGGTTCAGAATGTTCTTCCAAGCAGGCAGCTGTTCACCCTGCTTTAGAGCTTTGTTTTCTCTATTTTAGGAAATTCCCCAGTAGTCTAGTTTGCTTCCAGGAAGTTTTGCTTTCTACTCAGGACTTGAAAAAATCAGCCTAACCTTTGCCAAACAGAAAAAAGAATCTCTAGTTTTTCTCACTTGAGAGATCAAGTTCAAAAACCCTAAGCAAAATCTTCCAGAGCTGACTCTCAGATCCATTTCATGGAAAAGTAAATTGTGCTCCCACATATTCATGTGATGGTAATTATGGATTGGCGTATTTACCAGTTTTAATCAACTTTCAAAGTGACAGTTTGCCACCTCAGTCACTTTTCTATTGGCTATGCTAACAAAAGCCTTAAGGATGCCTTCCAGGATTTTCAGCAGCTTTGCTGTTTTAGGTTAATCTATTTGGGCTTATGTCCTAAATGAATAAGCTGGCATTCCATCAACATGCACCAGTATTACCAGGTGAGACTGTCAGCAGTGATGGGGAGCAAAAGGAAACTGCCTAGTATTTTAAAGTTGCTACAGAAGGCTGAGCATCGAGAGCTGATTATGTTTTAAATTAAAGAGCAGTGGGGAAAGGCTCATGTGGGGGACTTAACCTGCTTGATAGATTGCACAGTTGCCACTGAGATTTTTTGAAGATCTCTTTGCTACTATTTATCAAATGGAAATAACAATAATGAGAACAATAACAACTGTCAACATTTGTTTAGTGTTTTCCATGTGTCTGGCACTGTGAGCACTTTACATATATTGACTCATTTAATCTTCACAGTATCCGGTGACTTAGATGCTGTCATTATTGTCCCATTTTACAGATGTGGATAATTGAGGCACTGAAAGGTTGAGTAATTTGCCCAGTATTGACTAGTAAATTGTGGAACTAAGGATTTGACCTGTGTAGTATGGTTCCAGAGCCCAATCTCTTAACCACTGTGCTGAATTGCCTCCCTTACCCAGGCTCAGCCTTATGTCATTAGAGGGAAAAGACATTAGTAATACTCCCTTGTATATGTTCAACTTTTAAAATGCCATGTACTACAACACAGCTGTCAGAGATCCATTGAGTAAGGAGGCAGCCAGAAACCTACAGTAGGAAAGGATTTGGTGTTCCCATTTCATTCAAGAGAACAAGGTTGAAAAGTCAAGTCTTTGGTGTCTAGTGTCACTTTCCCTTCTAGTTCAGGGGTTTTCATTGTATGATCAGTGGGAATCCCTCAGATGATTTTTCGGTTTGCCTCTTGTAATATCTCTACTTTGGTTTCTGATATAATTGTTTATGTAATATCTCTTGCTGGTAACTTGTCAAAAGCCACAGCAGATTGCAGTTTATCCCAGGAAAGTGATGGGTTGAGTCGGTGGGTCGGGGATGTAGCACATGGGGGTCTCTTTGACTCCCTGGACCACTTCACTTGGGAACTTCTGCTCTATGTTACTCAGTTTTCCTAGTTTAGGAAGGACCAACATGTATCTGTTCTGCTGGAGAATCTTTTAACGATATATTTTTAAAGTTAGGGCTTTTAGTAGTTAGGGCTAGGCCAGTTCAAAGAGATGCCATTTTGATAATAATAGCCACCATTTTCTGCTCATCTCTTTCAACTAGGCCCTTTAGATGCATTATCCCTAGATGAGAAGTACAGAGGCTGAGATGCAACACACAAGTAGTTGCTACAGCTGCTCAGTGGCAGAGCCAGGATTCCAGCCAGGTATTTCTGACTTCAGAGTAATAGGCACTCATACATGCAGCACTGATTTTATGCCAAGCACAGTTATAAATCTGCTACACATAAATTAATCCTTAAAACACCTTATCAGGTGGGAACTAGTGTCTTCATTTTACAAATAAGGAAACTGAGGCACAGAGAAATTAAGTAACTTGCCCGAGGTCAGACAGCCTGTAAGTTAGATAAGTGCACTCAGTCCTTTGTGCTCCAAAGCATGGCTGTTGGCCGCTATACCATATTGCCTGCCTCCAGAGCCTGAGTCTTTCCTTCCACCTCCTATAACTGTCCTTGGTACTAACTCTTGATGCCTGGAGAGTGCAGAGATTTGAGGACAGTTGGAGGGGATAAATTAGAAAGTAAAAAAAACTGTTCAACTTCTTTTGTCTCATTCCACCCTAGTGCCATGTGCTTTGGGCCCACTGCTCACCTGATTGTAACATGATTCATGATGGTGTGAACCTGGGCATTTTCCCTCTCCCTGTGTGACTCTTTGCTCTAAGATGAGCCAGTGTCCTAATGCAGCATGCCTAGGGCCTGTCACACATGGCTGTAGGCCATTAGGCTTTATTGAATGCACTCTGATTGTGACAGTTCCCATCCATTCTGGGTTTGTAGAGCTCCCAGCTTTGCTGATAGAACCCAGCACAAATGAGTTGTGAAAAAGGCTTCTATATTGTGCTGTATTCCAGAGGTTTCTGCTTTTGTTTTATGGTTTTTAATTAAATATTACTCTTTAGTATTTGTGCTCTGAAGGAATTTTAGTATGAGAGGTATAATTTTATAAATGTGGGATGTAGAATAATCATTAAATAGATGAGGGCTCTTTATAATTGGCCCTTGAAGCTGATCTTTTTCCATTGTTGTCTGTGTGATTATAGGCCTGGGGAGCTGCCAGAAGGGTCTCCAAAGACGATTGGCTGGAATGGCTGAGGCGGCTGAGTCTGGAGCTGCTGAAGGACTCCTCTTCGCCCTCCCTGCGCTCCTGCTGGGCCCTGGCTCAGGCCTACAACCCAATGGCCAGGTATGGGGTGTGAGGCTCCCTTCTTCCCAGCTGCGTTTTGGGTTCAAGAGAACCACACACAGAAGATGATGTATAAGAGTGTGTTTTATTAGCAATAATAGTAAAAGGGCTAGTATTTTTAATTTTGCTAACTAGTGAAGGGAAAAAAAAAAAGAAAGGCAAATTAAACAAGCTCATATTCCAAGGAAAGCATCCAGCTTAACCTTTCTAGTAGACCTTTCCTTAGTAGATTTAGGTCCAAAATTTTAATTACAAAGTCATCTATAACTCTGAAAACAACTATGTAATAGTTTGACATAGCTTGTTTCCAATATCGATATTCCAATTATTGCTGTATTACAAATACTCTAAAATTTACTGGTCTAAAACAACAACTTATTTTGCCCATGAATCTGCAGTTTGGGCAGGACCTGTGGGGACAACTTGTCCCTTCTCTACACCATGTCAGCGGGTGTGTTTGCCAGGGGCTAGAGGATCCACTGTCAGGATGGCTTATTCACATGCCTGGCAGGTTGGGACTGACTGTCGATCGGAAATTTAGCCCTGGCTGAGGAGCCGTGGTTCCTCTCCACGTGGGTCACTCCATGGGTTGCTCTTTACAGAATAGTGGCTGGGTTCAAGAGTGAGTGTCCCCAAGGGAAGAAGGTGGAAGTACACAGTATTTGTATGACTTAGCCTTGGAAGTCACATAGTGTCACTTCTGCCACACTCTTATCTAAGGCAGTCACAAAGTCATGTTCAAGAGGAGGACACATGGATGCCATCTTTTGATAGAGGGGTAGCAAGAATCTGAAAGAGCGTATGGGACAAGAGCTGCTATTGCAGCCTCTTTACAAAATAGGATTTTACATAAAAAATACTGTTTTAAATAATAAATCTTACCCAGCCATTAAAAACTTGGTTTATAAAACATTTTAATGCCTATGAAAGATTTACAGTGTAATGTAAGTGAATAAAATGGAATACAAAATGGTATAAATGTGTGATTTCAACTATTAAAAATCTAAAAGATTAGAAAGTAACACATTGGAGATTAAAGATGGCAGCGTGAGAGGTGAGAGAGAGGCTTCCTCCTAAAACCGCATATAATACAAAAATATAATTAATACAACTAATCCTGAAAGAGCAACAGGAAGGAGGGCTGGGCCAGACTGCATACACCTGGAGAAAAGAATAAACCTCACGGAACAGGGTAACGTACCAAAGCCATGGACTGACAGGACTCAAGCCCTTCCCCCACCCCAGCTCATCGGTGTGAGGAAGAGAAATGGAGCAAGGACGGAGTAGACGTCTGGGACTGCTGAACACCTAGCTCTGGAGATCTACTCTGGGAGCACAAACCTACATTTCATGGTGCTCCTGTGATTAGTGGGGTTGGAAAGCTAAGACAGGCAGAATACCTGGAGAGACTGAGATTCAAGCCACTTGTGGAAAGCAGGGATCCATATCTGGCTGCTCTGGGACAAAAGAAAGGCAGGCGGTCTGAGTGACTTCTTAATAGGGAGAGGGCTGCTAAAGGGGCAAGAATTGCACAGAGCTTACTGCTCAGGAGAAAGGACAGGTAGACAAAATTTTCCAGGTGCATTCTGCCCAGCAGGTTGGAAACTTAAATGATCTTCAGGCATTCCAGCCTCCTGGCTGGCTACGTAGCTCCAAGGTCTCCATCAGTGATACGCAGCCGGCTGCGCCTTCCTCCCAGCCAGCCCCACCTCGCTCGCAAACCAGCAAACTCAACCCTGGGGTTAGGCCAGCCAGAGGGAAGCCCCGCCTACAGCAGCTACAAATGCAAAGCATAGAGGCTTATACCTCTGTGCTCGGCCTACTGGTTCTGGCAGTGCAGAAAGACATCGCAGACAGGAAGCAGGACACACCTTTTTCCTCCCTGCAGGCACAAACACTACTCCCCTGCGACCCTCAACATTGCTCTAGGGCTGAGCAGCTCCAGAGAGTAGAGCTTCTGGGCACTAGAGGGCACCGCATACAAAAATAAAACATCAAAGGAAACTGGTTCAAATGAAAATGCCATGAACACCAGAAAAAGGGCCAAGTGAAACTGAACCAATCAATCTTCCTGAAAGATATTTCAAAATAAAAATTATAAACATGCTCATGGAGGTACCTAAAAATATTCAAGAACTCAGAGACGAATTCAGAACTGAGATTCAATCATTAAGGAATTCAGTATCTGAGATGAGATATACAATGGAGGGGTTTAAAAGCAGATTGGACGTAGTAGAGGAGACAATAAATGGAATAGAAATTAGAGAAAAGGAATACAAAGAAGCTGAGGCACAGAGAGAAAAATGTATCTCTAGGAATGAAAGAATATTGAGAACTGTGTGACCAAACCAAATGGAACAATATTCGCATTATAGGAGTACCAAAAGAAGAACAGAGAGGAAAAGGGATAGAAGGTGTCTTTGAGGAGGTAATTGCTGAAAACTTCCTCAAACAGGGGGAGGAAATAGTCTCTCAGACCATAGAAGCCCACAGAACTCCCAACACAAGGGACCCAAGGAGGACAACACCAACACATATAATAATTAAAATGGCAAAGATCAAAGACAAGGACAGAGTATTAAAGGCAGCCAGAGAGAGAAAAAAGGTCACCTACAAAAGAAAACCCATCAGGCTATCATCAGACTTCTCAACAGAAACCTTACAGGCCAGAAGAGAATGGCATGATATATATAATACAATGAAATAGAAGGACCTTGAACCAAGAATACTGTATCCAGCACGACTATCATTTAAATATGAAGGAGGGATTAAACAATTCCCATGCAAGCAAAAATTGAGGGTATCTGCCTCCCACAAACCACCTCTACAGGGTATGTTAGAGGGACTGCTCTAGATGGAAGCACTCCTAAGGCTAAACAGATGTCACCAGAGAAAATAAAATCACAGCAAAAAAAGCAGACCAACCAAATACTAACTAAAAGCAAAAAATAAAATCAAATACTCACAAAAGCAGCCAAAGGAAACACAAAAGAGTACAGAATAAAACACCTAACATATAAAGAATGGAGAAGGAGGAATAAGAAGAGAGACAAATAAAGAATCATCAGACTGTGTTTATAATAGCTCAGTAAGAGAGTTAAATTAGACAGTTAGATAGTAAAAAAGCTACCCTTGAACCTTTGGTAACCACAAATCTAAAGCCTGCAGTGGCAGTAAGTACATATCTTTCAGTAATCACCCTGAATGTAAATGGACTGAATGCACCAATCAAAAGACACAGAGTAATAGAATGGATAAAAAAGCAAGACCCATCTATATGCTGCTTAAAAGGGACTCACCTCAAAACCAAAGACATACACAGACTAAAAGTCAAGGAATGGAAAAAGATATTTCATGCAAACAATAGGGAGAAAAAAGCAGGTGTTGCAGTACTTGTATCAGACAAAATAGACTTCAAAACAAAAAAAGTAACAAGAGATAAAGAAGGACCGTTACATAATGATAAAGGGGTCAGTCCAACAAGAGGATATAGCTATTATAAATATATATGCACCCAATACAGGAGCATCAACATATGTGAAACAAATACCAACAGGATTAAAGGAAGAAATAGAATGCAATGCATTCATTCTAGGAGACTTCAACACACCACTCATTCCAAAGGACAGATCCACCAGACAGAAAATAAGTAAGGACACAGAGGCACTGAACAACACACTAGAACAGATGGACTTAACAGACATCTACAGAACTCTACACTCAAAAGCAGCAGGATACACATTCTTCTCAAGTGCACATGGAACATTTTCCAGAATAGACCATATACTAGGCCACAAAAAGAGCCTCAGTAAATTCCAAAAGATTGAAATCCTACCAACCAGCTTCTCAGACCACAAAGGTCTAAAACTAGAAATAAATTGTACAAAGAAAACAAAAAGGCTCACAAACACATGGAGGCTTAACAACATGCTCCTAAATAATCAATGGATCAATGACCAACTTAAAACAGAGATTAAGCAATATATGGAGACAAATAACAACAGCACAAAGCCCCAACTTCTGTGGGACGCAGCGAAGGCAGTTCTAAGAGGAAAGTATATAGCAATCCAGGCATATTTAAAGAAGGAAGAACTATCTCAAATGAATAGTCTAAAGTCACAATTATCGAAACTGAACTAAGAAGAACAAATGAGGCCCAAAGTCAGCAGAAGGAGGGACATAATAAAGATCAGAGAAGAAATAAATAAAATTGAGAAGAATAAAACAATAGAAAAAAATCAATGAAACCAAGAGCTGGTTCTTTGAGAAAATAAACAAAAGAGATAAGCCCCTAGCCAGACTTATTAAGAGAAAAAGAGAATCAACACACATTAACAGAATCAGAAATGAGAAAGGAAAAATAATGACAGACCCCACAGAAATACAAAAAAATTATTAGAGAATACTATGAAAATCTATATGCTAATGAGCTGGAAAACCTAGAAGAAATGGACAACTTCCTAGAAAAATACAACCTTCCAAGACTGACCAAGGAAAAAACAGAAAATCTAAACAGACCAATTACCAGTAACAAAATTAAATTGGTAATCAAAAACTACCCAAGAACAAAACCCCTGAGCCAGATGCATTCACCACTGAATTTTATCAGACACATAGAGAAGACATAATACCCATTCTCCTTAACATTTTCCAAAAAATGGAAGAGGAGGGAATACTTCCAAACTCATTCTATGAAGCCAACATCACTCTAATACCAAAACCATGCAAAGACCCCACCAAAAAAGAAAACTACAGACCAATATCCCTGATAAATGTAGATGCAAAAATACTCAACAAAATATTAGCAAACCGAATTCAAAAACACATCAAAAGGATCATACACCATGACCAAGTGAGATTCATCCCAGGGATGCAAGGATAGTACAACATTTGAAAATCCATCAACGTCATCCACCACATCAATAAAAAGAAGGACATAAACCACATGATCATCTCCACAGATGCTGAAAAAGCATTCGACAAAATTCAACATCCATTCATGGTAAAAACTCTCAGCAAAATGGGTATAGAGGGCAAGTATCTCAACATAATAAAGGCCATATATGACAAACCCACAGCCAACATCATACTTAACAGCAAGAAGCTGAAAGCTTTTCCTCTAAGATCAGGAACATAGTACTGGGGGTCCTAGCCATGACAATCAGACAAAACAACGAAATACAAGGCATCCAGACTGGTAAAGAAGAAGTCAAACTGTCACTATTTGCAGATGACATGATATTGTACAGAAAAATCCCTAAAGACTCCATTCCAAAACTACTAGAACTAATATCGGAATTCAGCAAAGTTGCAGGATACAAAATTAATACACAGAAATCTGTTGCTTTCTTATACACTAACGATGAACCAGCAGAAAGAGAAATCAGGAAAACAATTCCATTCACAATTGCATCAAAAAGAATAAAATCCCTAGGAATAAACCTAACCAAGGAAGTGAAAGACCTATACCCTGAAAACTACAGGACCCTCATGAGAGAAATAAAAGAAGATACCAATAAATGGAAACACCCTGTGCTCATGGATAGGGAGAATTAATATTGTCAAAATGTCCATCCCACCTAAAGCAATCTACAGATTCAATGAAATGCCATCAAAATACCAACAGCATTCTTCAACGAACTGGAACAAATAGTTTTAAAATTCATATGGAAACACCTAAGACCCTGAATAGCCAATGCAATCCTGAGAAGGAAGAATAAAGCAGGGGGCATCTCGCTTCCCAACTTCAAGCTCTACTACAAAGCCACAGTAATCAAGACAATTTGGTTCTGGCACAAGAACAGACCCACAGACCAGTGGAACAGAGTAGAGAGTCCAGATATTAACCCTCACATATATGGTCAATTAATATACGATAAAGGAGCCGTAGACATACAGTGGGGAAATGCCAGCTTCTTCAGCAGCTGGTGTTGGCAAAACTGGACAGCTGCATGTAAGAGAATGAAACTGGATCACTATCTAACCCCATACACAAGAGTAAACTTGAAATGGATCAAAGACCTGAATGTAAGTCATGAAACCATAAAACTCTTAGAAAAAAACATAGGCAAAAATCTCTTGGACATAAACATGAGTGACTTCTTCATGAACATATCTTCCCAGGCAAGGGAAACAAAAGCAAAAATGAACAAATGGGACTACATCAAACTGAAAAGCTTCTGTACTGCAAAGGACACCATCAACAGAACAAAAAGGTATCCTACAGTATGGGAGCATATATTCATAAATGACAGATCTGATAAAGGGTTGACATCCAAGATATATAAAGAGCTCATGCACTTCAACAAACAAAAAGCAAACAATCCAATTAAAAAATGGTCAGAGGAGCTGAAAAGACAGTTCTCCAAAGAAGAAATTCAGATGGCCAACAGACACATGAAAAGATGCTCCACATTGCTAGTCATCAGAGAAATGCAAATTAAAACCACAATGAGATATCACCTCACACCAGTAAGGATCACCACCATCCAAAAGACAAACAACAACAAATAATGGCGAGGTTGTGGAGAAAGGGAAACTACACTGCTGGTGGGAATGTAAATTAGTTCAACCATTGTGGAAAGCAGTATGGAGGTTCCTTAAAAAACTCAAAATAGAAATACCATTTGACCCAGGAATTCCACTCCTAGGAATTTACCCTAAGAATGCAGCAGCCCAGCTTGAAAAATACAAATTCACCCCTATGTTTATCGCAGCACTATTCACAATAGCCAAGAAATGGAAGCAACCTAAGTGTCCATCAGTAGATGAATGGATAAAGAAGATGTGGTACATATACACAATGGAATATTATTCACCCATAAGAGGAAAACAAATCCTACCATTTGCAACAACATGGATGGAGCTAAAGGGTATTATGCTCAGTGAAATAAGCCAAGGGAGAAAGACAAGTACCAAATGATTTCACTCATCTGTGGAGTATAAGAACAAAGGAAAAACTGAAGGAGCAAAACACCAGAAGACTCAGAGAACCCAAGAATGGACTAACAGTTACCAAAGGAAAAGGGACTGGGGAGGACAGGTGGAAGGGAGGATAAGGGGGTAGGGAAAGAAAGGGGGCATTATGGTTAGCATGTATAATATGGGGGGCACGGGGAGGCCTGTACAACACAGAGAAGACAGTTGTGATTTTACAACATCTTGCTATGCTGATGGACAATGACTGCAATGGGGAATGTGGGAGGAACTTGGTGATGGGGGGAGTCTAGTAAACATAATGTTCCTCATGTAATTATACAGTAATGATACCAAAAAAAAAAAAAGTTATACCCTGAAGATTATCTGTAGGCAGGAAGGTAAAGAAATGATTATTTTCTTTTATCTTTTTGCCTTTTTTCCAAAATATTCTACAATGGAGTTGTATTATTTATGATGAGGCATAAAATGGTGATTTAATTAACAAACAGCCATCCTCTCATTAGCATGTAACAAAAAGCAGTGCGTTTCATTTTAGTCAGCACAGCTGGTTTGCTGTTGGGAGTGTATTTAGCAGTAGAGTCATGGTCACTGACACTGTGGCTTTGATGCCATGATTTGGTTCATCTAATTTTTTTCAAGTATTTTTTAATGCTTGAAAAAGTAGTTCCTAGGAGTTCCCTGTTTGCATAGTGTGCAGATTGCGTATGCTCAGAGGACACAGTGTCCCTCTCTCTTGCTCCTCCTCACTTTTTGGGCACAGTGTCATCTGAAAGAGACTTGTGAAAAATACACATATGTGTTTTTCCCCTTTGTGCCACATATGTTCATTTGGGGTCGCATGTGATCTTGGACCTCGATCAGAAACCTTATTTCTTAATTTACACAGGGTTTCTTTCAGTCTTCATGTTATCCTTAGAATTTCAAAATTTTTTTTCCCAGCAGATTCCAAAATTCTATACACTGGTCTGACTTAACCTTTTTAATATGTATGTGTAATGTATATGTGGAGGTATCAGATGTTAAACCCATTCATTGCAGGCATATCCTGTTTCAACTCCCCTGCCCCAACATTCACCAAAAAAGAAGGGGTATGGTTAAAATTCAGATATCGGGTAGCAAATCTGTCTTTGTGATGCTATTGTGATTTAAAGTAGTTACAGTAATCTTTGAAAGGCACAGCTGGTGCCAGGTCATTGTAAAGGCTCCTGCTGGTAGAGACTGGCTTAAAGGACCTTTGAAGACTTAGGGATTTAGATTCTGTTTCCTAAAGTTTCTAGTTTCTTAAGTTCTCTTGTCATTTTGTGTATGACCTTCCAAGTAAGGGTTCTGATTACATTTTGAGAAGCAATAGCAGATCCTACCTTTGCCACTTCTGATCTTTGAAATTTGAACATTGCCTGAGAAGCATTTTCAAAAATCATTTGAAGATTACTATTTTATGAACCCGTTAATGCCGACTTCTATGTTAGAAGTTCCCCTTCTGCTCCTCCCCTCCAATGACAAGAAATGAAGTATAAACTGCCAAGAAATGTACCTGTGGAGAGAAGTTACTTTTGTCTGTTCTCTTCCCCCTCCCCCCACATTTCCTTGTATTTATACCTGTGTCACAATATTTATACCTGTGCTGTAAAATACAGTAGCCACCAGCCACGTGTGGTTATTGTAAGTTAATTACAGGTAAATAAAAGTTAAAATTCCATTCCTCAGTCACACTTAACAGAGTTCAAGTGCTCAGTGATCAGTGGCTACCATATTGGACAAGGAAGATAGAGATCATTCCCAACAAGTCCTACTGGCGAGCACTGGACTGTATAACCAAAATCAGTGATGCCATGAGAAGATTGATAGGTGTGACTGTGGCAATAGGCAGAGAGGCATGAGGCATTTGCAGCATCTTTCTCCACTCCTCTGCCTTTAGGGATCTCTTCAATGCTGCATTTGTGTCCTGCTGGTCTGAACTGAATGAGGACCAGCAGGATGAACTCATCCGAAGCATTGAATTAGCCCTCACCTCACAGGATATTGCTGAAGTCACACAAACCCTCTTGAACTTGGCTGAATTTATGGAACACAGTGACAAGGTGAGACTTTTCCCTATTGTCCAGATGGAGCCTGACGGGAAACCAGCTGGTGGGAGGGGAGAGACACCCATGAAGCCTACTCTTGTTTGTGCCCTGTCTGCAATTTTCCTGTGCTATGGGGATCTGCTCTCCTCTAGGGCCCCCTGCCATTGAGAGATGACAATGGCATTGTTCTGCTGGGTGAGAGGGCTGCCAAGTGCCGAGCCTATGCCAAAGCGCTACACTACAAAGAACTGGAGTTCCAGAAAGGTCCCACCCCCGCCATCCTAGAGTCTCTCATCAGGTAGGCTATAACCCCTTTTTAATTGCTGCCTTCAGCTAAAATAACCTGTTTTCTGCCACTGCCTTGTGCCATTTCACTAGAGATGCTTGGAGACTTCTGATCCGTGAAATCTGCCTTTGGGGCTGCCAGCTCATTTAAATGAGATGTGGCTGCAGATGGCTCTCCCCAGTGTTCTAGCCATAATTGTCATTTCTGTTGACCCATAGTACATGGGCTCCTGTTGTTTTCCAGCCTGTGCTTGTTTGTCCCAGTGAAATCAGTCTAGAAGCAATTCTGTGGCAACAGCAATGTAAAAAAGATAGATTTTTATATTTGGGTTAGATAGTACTCTCTGGGGCAGGAGAAGGAAGTGCTGGTTCCTGCGCCTCAAAGGCAGGATTTTATTGCCAGAATCTTCCTCCTCTGGAGTTCTGTGAATATAAAAGGCTGAGCAAAGTCTGAGATTCACTGGTCTTTTCCCCTGGTTTGGTTATTTCTCTCCTCTCGTCAAATGGTTTTGAGTCTTCTGGGTATGGAAAAAATAGGTTGTTTAATAAATTTTCTGCAGTTACAAAATTACAAGCAGCCCGAAATGTTAGTTTCAGCTCCTAGAGAACCATTCACTTCCCCTAATGATTATCAGAGAATATTAACTCTGGGATCTAATTATCTGCACATAAATGCTAACATGGTTGATGATTTCACTACAAATAGTTTAGGGAAAAATCACCTGGCCAGTAAGTACCTCCTTTGTGGCTGAAACAGTCTGCTGTATATGGTGCCTCCTTCATTTGAGAGGATAAACAAATAGCCAAGTTCTCTGCTTGCTGTGCTTCTGAGTATATGCTAAAAAGTGTTCTTTAAACACTTGAAAAAGTGGCCAGAAAGATAGAAATAGAATCATATTTTTGCATAAATAAATCGTATTTTGAGAGGATGATGATTTCTGAAATACCACATAGGAACAGTTATAAACGTGCCATCCGATGGGGTAGGCATCAGTTTCAAATTAGGCACAGCAAATGTGAAAACCTGCATTTCTTCCTCTCATCTCTGGCTTAGGTAATGTAATCTTCTTTGGTAACCAACAGAAAAATCTGGTAACTGAGTATAATAACTTCAATGTCAACTAGCCAGTTTTGCATATTAATTTCTATGCTAACCTTATTTGGTTTCATAACCCTCTGAAACCTTCCTCATCTCAACCCAGGTTTTTCTCCGTAGTTGAGACAAACATAGAAACATCAATATTTATACAAGTTTGTGGTAGAAGGATATAGTCAGAAGCCTGTATAAGTGTCCAAGAAGGTCATTTACCTTCTTAAGCCAATACAATTAAAAGTAAGTCCTAAGAATTTTCTGCAGATTGATCTAGACTTTAGGAAAACAAACAAAACCTCCATTCCTAGGTAAAGCCAGTGCTCTAAGCTCTGTGCTATTTCCTAGCTTTATTCAGCTCACCTTGCCTCCCATCAGTTGGTCTGGATCTTCCCAGTATGCTGCTTTTTTGTGTCTATTTCAGCCTTTCCTACTAATTTTGTGAAACTGCTTTTCCTAAGCACCATTGTGATTTTCTGCTATCGCTTTCACTGCAGAAAGTTTTAAGAAACATCCTTAGGCAAAGCCGCTCTTACTGAATCTGCTCTCTGAGACACCCTAGTCTTCTGGGTGAGCCTTGTGGAAACTCCTCCCAGGGATCAGAGGTGGTTGTACATCCCTGAGTTGCTGCTTTTGGTCTGGTTTTGGGGAGACATTGCTCTTCAGTAGTAGACAGAATTCCCTTCTTCACAGTGGCTTCTGGAGAGCCTCTGTCTGCATTCCTCGCCCAACACCAACAAATTAAAGGCATCTGATCTGTTGTCTGTTGCTCTCCCTTCTCCAGCTTTATTTTACCTTTCTTACCCTTATTTTCCCTTTACTATTTGTCCACTTTTTAAAAGCTTATTCTACATTTGAATCAACTACCTTAAATTCCCTTTGAAACAATCAGGTTTAACTGTACACAGAAACATCTTTGCACAGTTGTCTCTTACTTTTTGTTTTTTGTTTCAAAAGGCTGTGCTGTGCTGACAATATTGTTCTCTTGCTGCTGAATCAATCTGTCTTCCTACCTACTGACACTTTTACCTCTCTGCACCAGGACGTCTTAAATCCCAAATAATTCTGAAATCAAGGCTAACCCTGAGACAGCATAAATTACTCCCATCTCCTCAAAGCTCATATATATCAGTAAGTATAATTGCTTCTTAAGGAAACAGGATAAAATGGGTATTGGATTATTTGGAAACATATATACACACATGCTCTCCCACTCAGTTTTTACTTGGTTAGACCACAGCATCAGGGTAAAAGTCCAGTGTACTGCCAACCTAGACCACTCAGGCTGCTGTAACAAATCACCATGAGCTGGGAAGTCCAAGATCAGGGTGCCAGCATGGTTGGGTACTGGGGAGGACCCTTTTCCATGTTGCCAGATGGCTGACTTCTCTCTGTGTTTTCATGTGACAGAAAGCAGAGTACATGCTCCCTGGGGTGTCTTTTATAAAGGGCTCTAATCCCTTTCATGAAGTCTCTTCCCTTCTGGCCTAGTCACCTCCCAAAGACTCCACCTCCAAATATCATCACTTTGGGGATTAGTCTTCAACATACGAATTTGGGGGAACACATATATTCAGATTATAATATTCCTTCCCTGGCCCCCCAAATTCATGTTAGAAAACATGCAAAATTTATTTTGTTCCAACAGCCCCAAAAGTCATAATTCATCCTAGGATCAACTCTAAAGTCTCATCTAAACATCACCTAAATCAGGTATGGGTAAGACTCTAGGTCTGATTCATCTTGAGGCAGAATTTGTCTCCAGGTGTGAACCTGTAAAACCAAAGAAGTTATATGCTTCCCAAGTACACTGATGGGACAGGGGAGGATAGACATCCCCATTCTTAAAGGGAGAAACAGGAAGAAGGAAGGGGTGACAAGTGCAAAACTGAGCAAGGCAAACTTCCTCACCTCTCAAGTCCTGAGAATAATCCCATTTGGCTGGATCTTCTGCCCTCCAAACCCTCTGGGGTGACAGTCTGCCTTCTGGACCCACTGGGGTGCAGTCCTGCCCCTGCAGCTCCTCCAGGCAGGCAGCTCTTCCAAGAGGCTTTGCCCCCGTAGCTTTGGGCAGAGTTTACCTGGCCTGTTAAAAGCAAGGCAATGGTCCGCCCCCCCCTTTTTTTTGATACTGTTATATTTTTGGTGGGGGTTTTTTTTGGTATCATTAATATACAATTACATGAGCAACATTGTGGTTACTAGATTCCCCCCATCATCAAGTCCCCACCACATACCCCATTACAGTCACTGTCCATCAGTGTAGTAAGATGCTATAGAGTCACTACTTGTCTTCTCTGTGCTATACTGCCTTCCCCATGCCCCCTCCCACATTATGTGTGCTAATTGTAATGCCCCTTTTTCCCCTTATCCCTCCCCAGTCCCTTTCCCTTTGGTAACTGTTAGTCCATTCTTGGGTTCTGTGAGTCTGCTGCTGTTTTGTTCCTTCCGTTTTTTCTTTGTTCTTATATTCCACAGATGAGTGAAATCATTTGGTACTTGTTTTTCTCTGACTTATTTCACTGAGCATAATACCTTCTAGCACCATCCATGTTGTTGCAGATGGTAGGATTTGTTTTCTTCTTATGGCTGAATAATATTCCATTGTGTATATGTACCACATCTTCTTTAGCCATTCATCTACTGATGGACACTTAGGTTGCTTCCATTTCTTGGCTATTGTAAACAGTGCTGCGATAAACATAGGGGTGCATCTGTCTTTTTGAAACTGGGCTGCGCATTCTCAGTGTAAATTCCTAGGAGTGGAATTCCTGGGTCAAATGGTATTTCTATTTTGAGTTTTTTGAGGAACCTCCATACTGCTTTCCGCAATGGTTGAACTAATTTACATTCCCATCAGCAGTGTAGGAGGGGGTTCCCCTTTCTCCACATCCTTGTCAGCATTTGTTGTTGGTGGTGCCCCTTTTAAAAAAACGAAGAGACAGCCCTGATCTCTGAATCACCTTCAGCATCTTTCTTACCCTCTCTTAAAGAATAGTGCACGTTCACTGCAGGGTAGTCCCGCAGTCCTCTCCTTTCAAAACTAAGAAGTCCCAACAGCCTTCCTTTATCCTCCTGTCTCTTTGTCGTTCAGACTGGCTTGGTAGTTTCCTGCTAGGGTAGCCGATTAGGTCCGTACTAATTTCCATATCACAGCATCATGTAGCCAAACTTGTAGTGTTCTCTTCCAAACACTTTCTCATTTTTTACAATATGGATAGGCTAAGAATTTTCCAAAATCTGTAAGTTCTGGTTTATTTTTGCTTAATATTGCTATCACCAAGTTGTTTCTCTCCCTCACATTTACCATAAGCAGTCAGAAGGAGCCAAGCCAGTCCTTTAACACTTTACGTAGAAATCTCCTCAGCTAAATGCCCAATTTTCAATGCTTACAAGTTCTACCTCCACAAGACACTAGAAAATGGACACAATTCAACCTTTTTTTTTTGTCATTTTATAACAGGATTGCCCTTTCTCTTTCCAGTAACACAGTCCTCATTTGCATCTGAAAATTCATCAGAATGGCCTTTACTGTCCATATTTCCACTAACATCCTGTTCATGATTACTTAGGTAATCTCTAAGAAGACAGAGGCTTTCTTTCCAGTTGTCCTCTTTCCTTTCAGAGACCTCATCAGAATTGCCTTTAGAGTCCCTTCATGGCATCTAGGCTTTTCTAGCAGGCACCCTCAAAGCCCTCCTTCCAGCCTCTGCCTGTTACCCAGGTCCACAGCCACTTCCACATCTCTAGGTATTTGCTCCTGAGCACCTCACTTCTTGGTACCGATTTCTTGTCTGAATTCATTTGGGCTGCTATAACAAAATGCCATAGCCTGGGTGCCTTAAATAACAGATGTCTATTTCTCATAATTCTGGAGGCTGGGAAGTTCAACCTCAGGGGCCAGCATGGTTGGGGACTGGTGAGTACCCTCCTCCGTGTTGCACACTGCCAATTTCTTACTGTGTCCTCAAGTGGCAAAGAGCAAAGAGTACTTGCCCTCTAGGGGCTTTTATATGGACACTGATCCCATTTTGGGGATCTCTATCTCCATGACTAATCACCTTACCAAAAATGTTTCTGATTGAGACATCTATAGAATTAAAGATACAAAACAGCCAGTGCTTACTAAATGGACATGCAGCTCTAACTGCCTGTCAAGCCTAATCTTTTTCATACTTTTGGGAACTTCTCTTCTCATGTGTCTTAGAGGATATGGTCAGAACCAAATGTTCTTTACCTTCAGGAGTGACACTGAGGTCTCCCAGTTCTGGATGGTTCTGCCCTCTTTGAGGTCACAGATTGTGTTGTGACGGTCTCTGAGTCCTTGGTATCCATCAGTAGCACCAGAGAGGCACTTTACAAGTTGTAGTTACAGTCAGTATATGCACCACTGTGGGTTAGTGTCTGGGAATACTCTGTTCTTTAATAGCTGCTCTCCCCTCTCCCTCTACCCAACTCTCTGAGAAATTTTCCCAGAAGGTGAGGTCAACCACAGAGGCTGACTTTAAGTCTTGGTTTTTTGTTTTTTATGGTAACATTTTTTTTTCCAACATTAACCTTGTCACAAAAAGTTCATACCTAAGTTACTCAATTGTGTAAATATAAAAAGTATTTTGAAGCCAAGTGATGACTTTGGCCTCTGTCAGGATTAGGTGGGTGGGCCAGTATCTGACCCCTTCCAATGGCTGCTGCCCTTTTTGGCCCTCGTTTTTTCGTTTTGGCTTCCTGCTTCTCCTTTGGTTTCCCTGAAGACCGCAAGACTCTTTCTCACTGGTGACCCTCTGGTTTTTCAGTTAAACTTCTTGCCATACTCTAAATAAATGGTAATGGTAATAATTGAAAAACAAGTTTTAAAAGAGTTTATTGTAGAAGGAAAAGAAACTGAATGTATAAATCAAACTACAATTTTTCTTACAAAGCAAAATGCATATGTACAGCATGAATTATTAACCATAGTGTAATCTACCTCCCTTCTTCAGCCATTTTTTATAGACAAGATAAAAAAGGAAGCTCTTTGAGCTCTTTCCTTATAAAGTAAATAAAAGTAAATATATCTATGTTGACTAAAATATTGAATATTTTAAAGAAGTTTTGTGCAAGCATGCGCAAGTGACTTTCCCCCAGCTCCACTTGGAGCTCCCCAGCCACTGCTAGACCCACTGTGTGTCTGCCAGTGCTGTACCCTGACTGAGGCCGTGAAGGGGAGGTGCTTCAAGGACAGATGCAAGGCCCAGTGCCCTCAAGTTTCCTCCAAGCAACTCCAGCCTGGGTCAGTTCACCTCCAGCAGAACAATTTTTGTCTTAAAAAAAAAAGTGTAGACTGAAAGTAATTTCACTGGATTTAAAAATAGAAACTCCTCTACTCCACCACCTTCTTTCACACCTTTCTCTACCACCCCAAGGCCTCTCCTTGAGAATCAAAATAATATGGTTCTTTTTAGCAAAGGGATTTGTTTTCTGCCCTCACATAACCTCGGCCATAAAGTAAATAGAGAAAATTATTTCACAGGAAAATCGTGTAGAAAGGAGAAGTTGCTGCCATGATAGGGATCACTGGCAGAAAGAGCCCCCTCAGGGCCGCCTCCTGAGAAGTGTGTGTGTCAGGACCCATTGTGTCTAAAAGCTTCATCCCGTTGACAGTAACATCCTGGGTATGTATAATTTATCGTGCTTCTCAGAGACTTACTCTCTCAGTGGAGAGTATAGGCCCCTCCCCTTTCTGTATTCTCTTCCTCTCCTCTGCCCTTGCCCAGCCTCCATTTGTCCCAATTTCTCTAGCCCTGCTCCACAGCAGGCCTCCTTTTAGGGCTTGAAGTCTTCTGGGCGTATTTTCATCTCTACCCGTTTGAGGGAGTAGGTAGACCCATGCCAGCCATACCAGGTGATGCCATCCAGGTGCTGGTTGTGCTCTCCAAGGCGGTAGTAAATGCCATTGAGGTTGGAGTCTGTGCAGCAGTTGTACCAGTATCCACCTGGCACAAAAAAACAGCAGTGCTAGTAAGCAGAGTTCATCCTCCCCTGGGAAATAGCTGAGAGACCGGACATCAGGGATTTGTTTTTTTAACGGTAGCTAAGCAATTATGGCAATGTCAACAAGAAGTGCAAAAGCCAGAACACCAACTGTGCAGTTAGAAATTCAGCCTTTCTCCTCAAGTGGGACTGTGGGCTTATACCTGAACTTGCCCGCACCCTTAAATCTCACCTTTGCGTAGCTGGGCGCACTTGTCTAAGCAGTTGTCATTGTCCTTGTCCTTGGTGCTGAAGGCTGTGCTGTTATGATAGATGAGGGCATCATTCCCCACGTTCCCACTGTAGTTCCCCAGGAAGAGGCGATAGCTGTTTAGTTCATTGCCCAAAATAAAGTGGCTGTACTCAGCATAGCGCATGTTGCCCTCCCAGTCCTGAGAGGGAGGAGGCAGAGCCTTAGAAAACTGTGGCCAGGGCTTCATTTCATATCCCCCTGTACCTCTTCTCTCTCTCCATCCCACAGCCATACAACTTTTTACTGCTGGGAGTCTAGTAAGACTTTATTACTTGTTTACCTCTAGTTTACCACACTTACCTGGGAATCAGAAAACAAGGGTCCTAAGTCAGACTTCTCTCCTGAGTCACCATATGGCCTTGATTAGTCTCTCTGTATCCCCTCACTTCCCTATCTGTGACGTGTAGATGTGTGGTTTTGTCGTGTCCTACTCAGAGATGCCATAGAGTAATTTGAGAATATATTGATGCTTCAAGGTCTTTGATGAGAGTTACCAACCAGTAAGATTTGCACATAGAGGACCTCATGTCCCGGGCCAGTGGTTAGTCCAGCTAACTGTTGGGTTACTCTGCTTTGAGCTAAGTCCAGCTTCTTGTGTATCTGCAGCCTCACTTTTGTGAAAAATAGGAGAAAAACATATTCTTCCTCAACTGTACTACAACCTGCAGAAAAACCACTGTAATAAACATATAAGCCTATGGTGAATAAGAATAGGAATGACATCCCTATAGCTGTGCACAGTTGTATGTGGCAGCCTGATCCAGTCCTGGGGACCCAGGCCTTGTGCTCACCTCCAGCTCCACACGTAGCCGAGTTGGCCGTCTAGAGAGCCGGTGGATGTGTTCATTCCCCAGCCAGAAGTCCCCACGGGTGCTGCCAAAGCCCTGTTTGTACTGCTTCCAGTCCCGGTAGAAGGAGACAAGGCCACTCTTTCGTCTCTGAATGGTGGTCCAGCCACCCCCTGATGTCTCCATGTCACAGAACACCTGGAGCAGAGAGGATATTCTGGTCAGGGACCCACAGAGGCGAGGCGGCAGGAGGGCGAGGGCAGGCCTCAGCACCTTTCTCCCCTCCCCCAGAGGCAGTGGATGCATGCACTTCCATTGTCACCTAGGCTCCCTCTGGCGGCGGTACTACCCACGTGCTGGCAAGCTGGGGCAAGGTGGTTTGCAGAGGAAGAATTATCAGCACTGAGGAGGGGGTGAGTGCACGTAGTTGGAAGGGAAGAAAGTTCAGGCACTCCTGGTAATGCCTCTACACCTAACCTCTGTTATCCTCTCCCAGAGAGCAGCTGCTCTAGAACTTGGCAGGAGATTTCAACTAGTTAAGTGTGGTTATAAAATTATCTAATCGATGTTAGACAGTTTGGTATTGGATAGTGATTTGAAGGGGCAAAACAAATGACTGGATTTTTTTTCCTCCATAAATTGAATGTTTGGATAGCTCTGGTATTTGATGTTTGCTTCTCTGCCTTGAGTTCCTTTACCTTTAGACTGTAACCAGCCCTGCTGTTCCCAGCCCTCGGAGGGGGTGGAGGACAGATGATGGAACGTGGGCACTGGGTTGTGATGGCCTCACCTCCAGCTCAGGGCTGCCCAGGAAGTCATCCGGAGGAAGCTTATACACTCCAGAGATGCGATAGTTCTTCTGGTAGAGAGACGAGCAGTCATAGATGGCATCTACAAAAGGGGCAAACCACAGATAGGAGTTGGCATCCAAACCCTGGGGTTCTGTAGCAAGCAGGCATTTCAGCTGCATCTAAATTGAAAGTTTAAAAACTGAGACTTCATTATTACCACAAAATTCACATGAGTGTTCTTTACTAGACAATGTCTGGGTTTTGGAGACATGGCATCAGGAGAAGAAGAGGGAGTGTGTTTTGGCTTCACTTGTGGTGGGGCTGCAGGATGGGGAAGCCCTTCACCTTGGTAGCGTCGAACAGATGGTTTCAGGTTAACTCAGAAGTAAATTATCTTGCTGTAGTTCTAGGCCATGAATTCTAGAAACATTACAATGTATGAGAGTCATGTGACAGATGCTCCTGTTTAAATTTCAACCTCTGGGACAGCCAGCCTCTATTACCGAATAAGCTACGAGTATCTCATAGGATCTAATTTGTTGTTTCGTGGTTTGTTTGTTTTTGTTGTTTTTCAGAGATAATGGTTATTGCCTACTAGGACCCTAAATAGGTTTTATAATCTTATCCCCCACCTTATTCTAACACTAATCTCAAATGAAAGTACAAGCGCTCTTGGAGGACTTCCCTGCCAACATTATTTTAAAAAGGAAATGAGAGCATTGCACAGGCTTGTTTTCACTCTGGGGTTAATTTAAATGCTTCCTTAGCTACCCTGGGGCTACTGCTTTCTGTCAGATTTTGTCTGAATGTCATTGTTGTGAATATGGAAGAGACAGCCTTTCCTGAAAGGATTCAGAGGACTCTCCCTGCCCAGGAGATGCTTCCTGCCCTCTGTGTCTTGCGATCCCTGGGGGGAGTGGGGCGGGGGGCTGCACTGAGCTTTCAAGAAGAGCACAGATTGCAATTGATAGCACTTCTGCTGTGGGAACTGTCCCAGGCAGAGCACATGTGGGAGGGAGAGGGGAGTCGCTGGCCTTCTCTCCATCAGAGTTCTTCACTTCCTATTACTGAGGAAAGCAGCAGCTTCCTGCTTTCTCCTGGGGCTGTCTGCTTACAAAGTGTAAGGGTCACCCAGCACCTGGTAATAGAGAAGAAAAATGAGGAAGATGTCCAGGCCCAGCAGGAGAGCTGCACTTGGCCGCAGGAAACTGCCTACTGACAGGTGAGAAGACCCCTGTTTGGGGAGCGGGAAGTAGCAGGGTCAGATTCTTCTGCCTGGCCTGGTCTTCCATGTATCTGGTTTCATCTCAGAGACCAAGTCAGGACTCACTTGTCTGGAAAATGGATGCAAATACCTTTCTAGTCCTGAACTGAGGACCAGGAAGTACATGCTTAGTGTTTTATGCATGTTGATTTAAGCTTCATTTTTAAGCTTTATTTCATGTTAACACTTTTTGTTCATTTGAGCTGAGTATAACCAGTGACTTACTCTGTACTTTGTTCTTGACTTGGTTTATAATGTGACCAAAAAGTTTCTATATCAGCAAGAATGGACATAACCATAGGATATGCTCCTTACAACTAACACTTTCCTGATAATCTCAGAAAATCAGAGTTCTCTCTGAACAATAAATTCACCTTGGCCCATCTGAGCCAAGCTAACTAGAAAGCCATTTTGCCAAAGAAAACATTAAATGTGTCTTATTTTTGACCTACTGAAAATCCAGATTTCACCATTGCACTGCCTTATCTCCTGTCTTATTGGGGAGAACTTTATTTGATATCAGGGGAAAAAATAGAAATATCAGAATTCAGGAAATTTGAGGAGCCTCACCTTTCCTGAACTCAAAAGAGTTCTTTAAATGGCTCTAGACAGTGTATACTTAATTCCAAGCCACTGAGAAAAGAGAGGACACAAAATTCCTTTAGTGCCCATTGTACTAAATCTTAGGGACATGAGAGAACTGTGTTCAGTAAAGTGCTTCCAAAGCAATAGATGTCAGTTTTGCTGTTCATTCCTGCTTCCTTGAGACTGAGGGTATAGCCTGTCAGCTCTGGGTAAGGACATGGACCAATCACAAAGACTTGAATTCTGTTTCTAGGACTTGCTGTGTCACTTTGGGCAAACCATATAATCTCTCGGTAATTCATAACCTTCACAATGCTCAAATATTGTGTGAATAAAGGGAAATGCAGGTATTGGGTAAATTTACAAAATATTAGATGCCAAAAGAAGAATTCCGTAAGCCTTCACTAAGGAGAAAATAGAGCTGGTGGCATGTACACAGGAAAGTATACTCCAGAAGAACTCCCAGTAATCATCCTGACAACCCAGTTACCGAGAAACAATGCTACAGACAGAACACACTTGGCTGTTTTCCGGGGAGCAGGGTGAGCAGCGTGAGGACACATTCTCCTTACCTGCCGAGGTCTGAGTGACAGTCTGAGCCGCCTGCAGCTGCATAATGTCAATCTGGTTATTCATTTCGGAGTACTTGCTCTCAGCATCTGTGAGCCGGGACTCCATGCGCTTGGTGTTGCTCTCCAGTTCCATCACCTGCATGACCACGCTGACCCAGTCCCTCTCCTGCTTCTGGCTCACTTCACTCAACAGACTGCTTAGATTGGCCATCTGGGCCTTGAGCTCCTTCACCTCCTCACAGCAGGTGGCCACTTTGAGCTGTGTGGGTGTCTTGCGCTTAGGGGGCTTCTGTGGCCACACGGGGTGGCTGACAAAAGCCACAATGAAAATGCAGAGCCAGGTCACAGCTGAGAAGGTCTTTTTCATCATCTTTCGTGGGCCTGGATGAAAAAGATCTTCCTTTGAGGGAATCTAGGTGTGCTCAGTGGAGGTTCGCAAAGCTGCAGCACATTCCAGCCTTACACTTTCCCTCTTGATGTGCTCACCACTCCGTTGTTTTCTGCCTTTGCTTGCTCTTGCTTAGCCTTTCTCAAAACTTGAGTTTCCAAAAGTGCTGCTCAATTGAGTATCCTATCGTCCCTTCCCAAGCTGAGTGCTCTACAAACTCAGCATCTTAAATACGGTATGCTGCCCGCACCTCCAGCCCCCAGGTCCAGGCATGGTCCGTTAGCCCCTCCCAGCTCTTCTGGGAGGGTTAGGTGCCTTTTGGGTGAAGTCAGCGTAAACTTAGGCCAGAGGAAGGGAGGAGGGAGGCAGGGGTGAGTCTGTCTTTCTGCCTGCGCAGTCTCTGGGTTGAGACAAGAGGACTGAATTTGTGTGTTTCCAGTTTCACCTCTTTGATTATACCCTTGCCAGCCACTGGCTCGGCTCTCTCAGCAAGCAGGGCAGGGTCAGAAGAATTTCCAATTCCATTCTAAAGGTTATATAACCTTGGGGTAAGTGTAAGGTAGGCAAAGAGATTTGGGAATAAGGTCCTCCGCTCACCCAGGGAGGCCTGTTAATGTAATCCATGCTGTTTGTGCAAGGATCTGGTATGTTTTGTCATCCTGCTGAAAATGCTTTGAACAGGGCTGGTTTTTCCTTTCTCTGATCATCATGCAGTGTTTTACAAAATCTGATTTGATCTGATCTAACACTTTTCTCATATTTGAAAATATCCAATTTAGAAAAAGCTCTAGAAATAGAAGGATAGAGTAAACCTCCTAGGAAGCAAAAAAAGGCTTTGTAGTTTGTATCCACAGGATTTGCTTAGTTGTCTTTTTAATTTTTTTTTACATATTTTCTCCTTCATTAAAGAATCGGCCGTTACTAGCTTTTCATACTTGACATATGGCAAGGATATGTCACAGAATAGGGATGAAAATTCAAGACTGCTGGACATGGTTTTGAAATGGTCACCCACACTTCTGTCAGTTTTTAGATAAAACAGGGAACAGGCCCATCCTTTGCCCAGGGTTCAAAACATGGAAAACATATTAAACCATAGAGAAAAGAGTCCCTATCACCTAGTAAACCCATATCTGGAGTCCAGTTCCCCTCTTCCTATGCAATATAGTTTGCAAAAATCTGAAATTATTCTTTATGCTCTAAATATTATATATTCCTGAAAATAGGGCTATTGTAAATTTTTGTATACTGTATTTGAAGGACACTTCCTTTGAAAACAAATGGAAAATACCTGGGATTTCAGCAAATCTTAAATCCCTGAAATTAGCTTTCACTCAGAATGTATACAAAGGTCCCTCTGTCATTAAACAGTAAGTCTGTCTTTGGAACTTTTGCCATTTCCATGTTTTGGAGCCACTGAAGTAGTTCTTGAACTGTTGCCATTCAGTGTGGATCCTTCACACACAAACCTGATGCCTGTCAACCCTCAGATCTCCCAGAGTCCTTTTCAGGGCACGGCTTCTAGCTTCTTGGAAAGTCATTTCTGTTCAGGCAGCTAGAGTTAGCAAAGACATTTTTTCCCCCTGAATCAAAAAGCATCAGTGGGTCAGGTGGATAAGGGTGTGTTTTCTCACCTCCCTATTCTCCTTTGCCTGAAGGGGTGAGGATGTTGCGGGCACCCTATGGCAACTTGTCATTCTGCTCAGAAGAGTCTGTTTAGAATTGGCACTCTCAGCAACCCCTGCTCTCTGTTGGCAAATATCTAGCCCAGCCGGGCACTACAGTCTTAGCAACATGGAGTTCGTTTCACTAATGTGAACCTGGCCCCAGCTGTCTGCATCCAATAGGGTCTGTTAAAGTCCATGAGGACCTTCAAGTTGGTCTCCTGGCCATCAAATGACACTGAGCTTAAACCGTGTGCCACAGAAGTGCCATGTGCCGTACAGTCATAGGTAACATCACATGTGCCCCTGCTGTCTTAGAGCTTCTCTATGGCAACGTCACAGAGAAAACATCATGGAATAGTGGAGCTTTTTGGATTCCCAGCCAGCTTTTTGTTTGTTCGTCCCCGTAGTCACTTCCCCTGCCCAAACAGGAAAATGTTATGAATAGATTTTTATATCTGGGCAGAAAATGAATCAATCATTCATATCTGCAACCTATGTAGCAATCCTTTCTAAGAAAGATAGTTTGGATCAGAAGCATCTAGCTTTTAGCACAACTGCCTATGCTCTGACATTTATATTTCTGGAAACTTATTTCTAAGTAAAGCATAAGTTGGAGACAAAAGCTTTTCTTATTTGAAGATTTTCTTAGATCATCTAAATTGCCCAAATGTCAATAAACCCCCCAAAATTTTGAAAAAAGAAAAAACTAATTAAGAGTGTTTCTTATGCCAGAAGATTATCTATCCTTCACAAGGTCCACAATCCTGTGATGTCCTGGATTTTGAATTTCTAAGAGAAGGGGAAGTAAATCCTTGTTTGAGTACAGCTAAACTAGTAGAGGAAGCCAGGACTGGAGCGGTTCTCCATTCTCTGAGAGGCTTTTAATCCTCTCTCCACCCTTCAGTAACAAAGTGACCATAAAAATGGGAATTAACTGAGAAAAGGTGAAAACCTTTTGGACACTTTGTAGTTTTTCCCTTTATCCATGTTGCTGGTAGTTTAAAAGAATCAGCTTGGTGCTCCTGGGAAAGATGTTTTGAAAACAAAACTTATATTCTTAGTGAGAAAAGCCTCTGAGCTTTTACTTAAATTGGAAATTCCCAGACTTCACAATGTGGGCTACACTGCGTTGGGTTGGCACAATGAACTGGACCGCATTCAAGCAGCCTGGGGATTACAGAGCTGGGAAAGACCTAGGGATGGTCTCTCCTTCTACCCAGATGGGATGGGCATGCCTTATTTTCTTGAAAATATCCCTGTTGAAGAGACTCCTCTTTTTCTAATGTATTCCTCCCCCTATTCTTAAAGTGTTGCTTTCAAAATTGGTGAGAGAGAAATGGCTCCCCTGAGAACCAGACTCTCAGTTTGTTGAATGAATACATCTCAGAAGAACCTGCCTTGTTGTTAAATTGTATACTTCATGGCAATCTTTCACTTCTTCTGAAGTCTTTTAGTGAGTCACAGCTTGCCTTACTATATATATAGTCCTTTGACACTTGACGCTGCTGTCATTCAGTCCTATTTCTATCTCACCTGCAAGCCCAAGTCCATCACAGAAGGTATTTCCATCACCTCCCTATGCCTTCTAATGTGCCACTTCTCCCAAAGAGTACATCCTGGGTACATTAGAATTCTTTTCCCTCAGACCTCCTCTCAAGAGTCTACTATTTACTTATAGTACTTAGCAAAAAAGTGTGTCTCTAATCTCTCTCAGGACTTTGTAGCAAACATCTGTTCTGTTCACTAGCTTGCTCATTACAGAACATGGTGACAGTGCCGGCCCAGCCTCAAGTGCCCTGAAGTCTAGTTGGAGAGACAGACAGCGGAACTCTAGGACAGTGTGGCATGCTGAAATAGAGGACTCAGAGGAAGAGAAGTGCCCAACCAGATGAGGTTCTGAATGGCCTCCCAAGGCAAGTGGTACCAGGTTGTAAAGAAAAAGGAGGGGGAGAGGGCATTCTGAGCAAAGGTGCAGC
This sequence comes from Manis javanica, assembly GCF_040802235.1. Lineage (NCBI taxonomy): Eukaryota > Metazoa > Chordata > Mammalia > Pholidota > Manidae > Manis > Manis javanica. The sequence goes on along the minus strand of NC_133159.1, from coordinate 8,425,977 downwards.
TTGGCTTACTGGGAGAATAGAAGTCGTTGAGCATGGCTTAATAGTGACAGTTAAAGCTGGAAAGGTGGAGGGGAGCCAGGCCTCAGAGGCCTTAAGAGTCCATGTGAGGGATGTGATTGTTACTCTGGAGACAGAGGGGGTTGTGGAAGGAATCCAAGAAGCTTTTTAACTCTTGTTTGTTTTCCTGAGTCTCACTAGGAAGTGGCTTTTTGTAGTTGTCAGACAAGATTTTTAACTGGCAATGGGTGACTTAGAACATGAACATTTCTTAAAATTATATTGCATTCATATTAAGTGCCCTGAAGGGATCACCTGGCTTAAGGATGAAGGAGGCTGTATATGAAGGACTTTAAATATTTGGGTCTAGAATCAGATAAATCTGGGCTTTTATCCCTTCCCATCACTTAGAAGTTATATAATCTGGGCAAATGACTCAACTTCTCTGAGTTGACCAATCTGTGAAATGGAGATGAAAGTCATTATTACTTTATATCATAGGATTTTTATGAGGATTAAGTTAAATAAAGCAAAGGACTAAAAATAGCTAAGGCATTTTTGAATAAGACAAATAAATTTGGATCAACTATACTACTAGAAATTACAGTTTATCATAAAGCTGCATTAAGGATCTAAAGCAGTATAGTATTGACATAAGGATAGTCAAATAGATAAATGGGGCAGAATTAAGTGACCAGAAACAGACCCACATATTTATGAACACTTGATTTATGACAAGGTAGCACCACAGAACAGTTAGGATAAGACAGTCTTTCTAGTACCTTCTGCTGGGGCAGCCAGGTAAAGAAAGGGGAAGAAGCCTGTGAGACTTTGTACCTCACACCACACACCAAACTTCAAGTCCAGAGGAGATTTAAATTCTAAATGTGAAAGGTCAAACTGAAGCTTCCAGAAGACAATAAGGAATTATTTTTAGCATCTCAGGATAAGCAAAGGTATACTAACTATACAGGATAACATTATCAAATGCAATAGAAAGAGTCATTTTTGTTCATTAGAAGATACCAAGAAGATAACTCCAATGTATACCTCTGTGATTACTGTATCCAGAGTATATGTAGGACTCCTAGCAAACAATTTTTTTTAAAGGTAGCCACTTTAACTATTGGCCAGAGATACGAATAGCTTCTTATTTCACAGAAGAATATCCAAAAGGCAAAAAAACATGAAAAAGCTGCTCAAGCTCATCAGTCATTACAGAAATTCAAGTTAAAACTATAAAATGCTAGTGCATACCAACCAAAATGACCAAAAAGGAAAACACTGAAAATCTTGACAAAGATGTAGAGCATTTGAGATCATCATACGCTTCTGGTGGAAGCGTAAATTGATAAAACCACTTCAGAGGACAATTTTTCAGCATCTTCTAAAGCTGAACATACCCTGTAACCCAGCAGTTCTAGTGCTGGATATATTCCCACCAGAAATGCCAGCACACATACAGCAAAGACACGTGTAAGAACGTCCATAGTAACATCACTCATCATGGCCAAAAACTGAAAACAACCTAAATGCCCATCAACAGTGAGAAAGATAAATTGTGGCGTATTCACACGGTGAAATACTCTTCAGCAGTAGAAAGAAAAAACCATGGCGTGCAACACCAACATGCACAAACGTAATGTTGAATGTTTATATGAAGTTCAAACCTAGCAGAACTAACCAATTACGTCAGGTGTCAGATGAGCGTGAGGGGATGGGAAGGGAGCTGTGACTGGCAGAAGGCCCGGCTGCATTAGGGATGCTGGCAGTGTGTTGTGCTCTGTCTCTTGGTTTGGGTGGTAGTTAAAAGGGTATCTTTACATTGTGATCACTTATCAAGCTATAACCATGTATACTTTACTATGTATGTTTGCTGTACTTGGTACTTCAGCTAGGAAGTTTGTTTTTAAATAGTGCACTGAAACACTTAGAGTAGTCGGTGTCCAGCAAATATGAAGTATTCATTATTTAGGTATGCAATTATCATCTCATCAGAAAAGCCTTCCCTGCCCACCCAAATCTAAAGTCTCCCATGTTACTCTCTCTCTAAGTGCTCTGCTTTCTCCATGGTATTTACCTCCACACCACTTAAACTTCAGTTTGTTTTGGGTGATGTACCTCATTGACTGTTAGCTCTGTGGAAGCAAAGACCTTATCTGTCTGCTATACCACAGTAGCTCTAGTGTCTAGTACTTAGCACAAAGCCTAGGACAAAAGACATACTTAATTGGAACTTGTCAAATGAAGGAATGAATTCTCAACAGAAGGTTCTCTTCCCCTAAATAAACATCTGTTAATGGAGATGTAGTCTCTGTCCATGGTCACTGCTCGTGTGTTGTCATGGGAAGCTCTTCACTGCAAGGCACTGCAGTCTCATATGCCGTAAGTCCAATTTTCTTCTGTGGGTCTTAGTCATGGAATCACAGTGAGACCTGGAAGAGTTGAAATCATTTGGTTCAACCTTATTTTTAATCAGTAACTGGAGGTAGCATCCTTACTATATAATCACTTTGTCTCCCTGAAAACCATCAATTGGTGCCTCACCCCCTTCTTTACATATGAAAAGATGAGCGAGAGGACCACAACACATTTGGGGTAGGGTTTTATCCCACTCCAGTTTATTCTGGAGGCCTGTGTAACTCGCGTATCTGATTACTTCAACCTGCACTGGCCTGTCAGTTAACTTTCATCATAGCCTTAGGGGCCACATGTAGCAATTAAGAAGAAAGTAACATGACCCCATAAAAACGGCCATATTCTGGGCATCTGTATTCCTATAATTTATCCAGCAACCTAACAAATCTCCCCACAGGGGGATCAAATGCCCATTACACTACAATTGCAGAACATTACTCTTAGCCAGAGACCAGCCCCTGTCAACGGTGCAGCACAGGATCACAAGATTGTGCCCAGTCACCCTGGGACCTCAGAGCTTCCCTGCTGGCTGGACCGCTGCTGCCCACACTTTGGTAGCACTAATGGGAAAGAGGGCTGTAATTCTTCCAAAATGTTGGAGAAGTGAGCCCATTGTGCCTGAATGACCAGTTAACAGCAGGGGTGACTGGGCTTCAGAGTCTCCAAGCAAGCGGCTAGGTGGATAAACAAACCCACTCTGTCTTAATTCTAAACACATGTTCCCAGGGTGTCACTATTGTGTCCACTTGGAGTGTGAGTCCTGCGTTTACAGTTGTCCTGTGGCTTCCAGAAAAGGTACACAGTCTTATTCTTTTTTCACAACTCTGCAGAAGAAAAAGCACTCCATCCAGAGGGGTGAGGGTTTGCTCAAAGCTCCTCACTGCTTGGCAAAAATACATTCCAAACCTTGCTCATGCTGACTTCAAAAGTGTTAAGTGCCTCTAGGGATCTATACTCCCTGTAGAAGCTCCAGGTGGCAAAGAGCAGACAGGCAGAGGAGCCCACTTTGTGGCCAGAGCACAAACACAGGTGGTATCTTCCTTTTGGCCTCACCGTTTGCTTGAATGGCCTTTCACATCCAGCCAGCCCCAGGAGGTCAGGTCTCAGCAATCACAAGTAGAGTGTGAATTCATTTCTCTTAAGACTTCTACAGGTTCACTGTACAACAGCTAGCCTTTATAGAGCATCTTACCAACCCCAAGGAAAACTGCTTTTCTGTGCAGAAAGCTGGCTGTCAGTGAGCTGTAAGAAGGGAAGAGTCCTGGGATTTCTCCTGAAGATGTCCAAAAGGACAGAGGGGCTTTCATTGCAGCCAAAGACAATCTAAAGGGAGAAGTGTCTGTAGGTCATCAGTAAGCCTCGGCTCTTCTGCCGCGTAGAGCTCCCCTGCAGGAGTGCTTTGAGGTTGAATGAGACAACTCTTATGGTGAGTTAGAGAAACTGCCTCTGATTTTTATGTACCACTTATCAGAGGGGTGGGAAAAACTGCAGGCAGCTAAACTGTGTGACTGCTCTGAAGCCTCATGTAAACTGTATCGTGATTCAGAGAAGTTAAAGTGTGCATCTTTGAACTGATGAAATACAGGAGGTGCTGAGTTCCGCCACACAGCCACCTCTGACACAGCAGTAATGATGAAATGTAGCAGTGATGACACCACTGGTCTCTCCAAATTCTTTTGGACATCTCATTGGCTCTAAATCTTGGTAACCCAGTTACAGATTCACAGTGATCCTCTTCTGTCCACTTTTCCTTGCTAAGAAGTTAGGCATATTTTTTTTCTTCTCCCTGATCCCAGAATGGGCATCAGTATTTCTATAATGTGGCCTAACTCCTGAATGGAATAGAAGACTAGCTCACATCCTATCCAATTAAGTGTGGAGAGTTTAAAGTTGCCAAATCACTAGATGCCAGCTTGTGTAATTTTTGTTTCCCAACTTCATCCACATAATAGACTGAGTCAGAGCTTTTGAACACTGAGAAGCCAAGAAATCAAGATTTTACCCAAAATACCAACTCTGCTTTGAGTCAGAGTAATTGAAAATTACCGTTGGGTTCAGTCTGCCAGTCCTCTCTGCTTTTATTCCGCTTCACCTTTTCCTGATTGTTTCTTTTTAATTGTCTCTCTCAGAGCTCTTCATTTCACTCTGGATGTGAAGAAGCTGAAAGGAGGAGAAAAACCTCCAGGCACCACCAGAAAAGGAGTAGTGCTCATTGTCGTAGAATAAAAAGATAATGGCCAATTTGTCAGGAAGTGTTGACAAGAAAGATAAAGTTGGAAGTAATTAACTGGCTGACATGCTGGGAGTGATGCGCCTGCCAATAGCTCCCTAAATCACCCGGAGCCTTGGAAATGTGACAGCCATTCATCATTTTTACAACACGCCTCTGACAGGCCCCCGGGTTGGAAACCGGGCCAGCACAAATTGTGTGCTTTGACACTGAGGCTGTGCAGCCTCTCAGTGCCTTATGCTGGGTTGTTCCAGTGCACCCGGGCCCCTTGACCGCCTGGAGGTGCCAGGAGGTGCTGTGTAAAATGGGACAACTTGCCTGGCTTAGTATTGCTCAGCACTGTGTTTGCCCTCAAGGGATGGGCCCACTGATTCCCAGAGCTGACCTTGCAGACTCCTACAGGACAGATACTTGAAGAGCATAGAGAGCTGAATGTGCGCTTCTAGGCAGCCCTCCTGATGCCTCGTAATCTAATAAGGCTGTTCTCAGCCAGCCAAGAGGGTGCACCCACTAGACTGGTTACATGCGTGGGATCTAATGATGAATCCAGGATGAAATTATGCAGCTGTTAAAAGTAATTATGAAGACTGGATAAAGTGGGAAAAGCCTCTGTTATGTGAGAAAATGGAATACAAAATTCTGTGAAAGCTCTGGTCACCACTGTGTGTCAAATATGTATTTATACAGAATATGCAGAGGTGAAAATTGGGAAAGGTGATTAAACTGTTGTGAACATCCCTCCCCCAAATTTTTCTTAATTAAGAAAAAAAGATACACCCACCCCTGCCAATCTTGAGAAGATGGGCATTTTCTTTTTTTTAAAGGTATCATTGATATACACTCTTATGAAGGTTTCACGTGAAAAAGCATGTGGTTACGACATTCACCCATATTATCAAGCCCCCCCGTCCCATTGCAGTCACTGTCGATCAGTGTAGTAAGATGCCACAGAGTCACTACTTGTCTTCTCTGTGCTACACTGTCTTCCCCACGATCCCCCCCACAACATGAGTACTAGTCATAATACTCCTCAATCCCCTTCTCCCTCCCTCTCCACCCACCCTCCCCTAACCCTCCCCTTTGGTAACCGCTAGTCCCTTCTTGGAGTTTGTGAGTCTGCTGCTGTTTTATTCCTTCAGTTTTGCTTCATTGTTATACTCCACAAATGAGGGAAATCATTTGATATTTGTCTTTCTCTGCCTGACTTATTTCAGTGAGCATAATACCCTGTAGCTCCATCCATGTTGCAAATGGTAGGATTTCTTTCTGTCTTATGACTGAATAGTATTCCATTGTGTGAATGTACCACATCTTCTATATCCATTCATCTACTGATGGACACTTAGGTTGCTTCCATGTCTTGGCTGTTGTAAGCAGTGCTGCAATAAACATAGGGATGCATATGTCTTCTTGGCCATCTGAATTTCTTATTTGGAGAAGTGTCTGTTCATATCCTCTGCCCATTTTTTAATAGGGCTATTTGCTTTTTGGTTGTTGAGGCACATGTGTTCTTTATATATTTTGGATGTTAACCCCTTGTCAGATATGTCATTTACAAATACATTTTCCCATACTGTAGGATGCCTTTTTTTTCTACTGATGGTGTCCTTTTCTGTACAGAGCTTTTTAGCTTGATATAGTCCCATTTGTTCATTTTTGCTTTTGTTTCCCTTGCCTGAAGAGATGCATTCAGGAAAAAGCTGCTCATGTTTATATTCAGGAGATTTTTGCCTATGTTTTCTTCTATGAGTTTTATGGTTTCATGACTTACATTCAGGTCTTTGACCCATTTTGAGTTTACTTTTGTGTATGGCATTAGACAATAATCCAGTTTCATTCTCTTACATATAGCTGTCCAGTTTTCCCAGCACAAGTTGTTAAAGAGGCTGTCATTTCCCCATTGTATGTCAATGGCTCCTTTATCATATATTAATTGACCATATATGCTTGGGTTTATATCAGGGCTCTCTATTCTGTTCCATTGATCCATGGGTCTGTGCTTGTGCCAGTATCAAATTGTCTTGATTACTTTGGCTTTGTAGTAGAGCTTGCAGTTGGGGAGCATAATCCCCCCAGCTTTATTCTTCCTTCTCAAGATTGCTTTGGCTATTTGGGGTCTTTTGTGGTTCCATATGAATTTTAGAATGATTTTCTCTAGTTTGGTATTTTGATAGGGATTACATCGAATCTGTAGATTGCTTTAGGCAGGATGGCCATTTTGGCAATATTAATTCTTCCTATCCATGAGCACAGGATGTATTTCCATTTATTGGTATCTTCTTTAATTTCTCTCATGAATGTCTTGTAGTTTTCAGAGTATAAGTCTTTCACTTCCTTTGATAGGTTTATTCCTAGGTATTTTATTCTTTTTGAAGCAATTGTGAATGGAATTGTTTTCCTGATTTCTCTTTCTGCTAGTTTATCATTAGTGTATAGGAATGCTACAAATTTCTGTGTATTAATTTTTTATCCTGCAACTTTGCTGAATTTAGGTATTAGATCTAGTAGTTTTGGAGTGGATTCCTAGGGTTTTTATGTACAATATCATGTCATCTGCAAACAGGGACAGGTTAACCTTTTCCTTACCTATCTGGATACCTTTTATTTCTTTGTGTTGTCTGATTGCCATGGATAGGACCTCCAGAACTATGTTGAATAAAAGCGGGAAGAGTGGGCATCCTTGTCTTGTTCCCGATCTTAAAGGAAAAGCTTTCAGCTTCTCGCTGTTAAGTATGATGTTCGCTGTGGGTTTGTCATATATGGCCCTGATTATGTTGAGGTACTTGACCTCTGTACCCATTTTGGTGAGAGGTTTTATCATAAATGGGTGTTGAATTTTGTCTAATGCTTTTTCAGCATCTATGGAAATGATCATGTGGTTTTTGTCCTTCTATTTGTTGATGTGGTGGATGATATTGATGGATTTTCAAATATTGTACCATCCTTGCATCCCTGGAATAAATCCTACTTGATCATGATGGATGATCTTTTTGATGTATTTTTGAATTCGGTTTGCTAATATTTTGTTGAGTATTTTTGCATCTATGTTCATCAGGGATATTGGTCTGTAATTTTCTTTTTTTGTGGTGTCTTTGCCTGGTTATGGTATTAGAGTGATGCTGGCCTCACAGAATGAGTTTGGAAGTATTCCCTCCTCTTCTACTTTTTGGAAAACTTTAAGGAGGTTGGGTATTAGGTCTTCACTAAATGTTTCATAAAATCCAGTGGTGAAGCCATCTGGTTCAGGGGTTTTGTTCTTAGGTAGTTTTTGATTAACAGTTCAGTTTCGTTGCTGGTAATTGGTCTGTTCAGATTTTGTTTCTTTCTGGGTCAGCCTTGGAAGGTTGTATTTTTCTAGAAAGTTGTCCATTTCTTCCAGGTTATCCAGTTTGTTAGCATATAATTTCTCATAATATTCTCTAATAATCCTTTGTATTTCTTTGGTGTCCATAGTGATTTTTCCTTTCTCATTTCTGATTCTGTTTATGTGTATAGATTCTCTTTTTTTCTTGTTAAGTCTGGCCAGGGGTTTATTTTGTTTATTTTCTCTAAAAACTAGCTCTTGCTTTCATTGACTCTATTGTTTTATTCTTCTTGATTTTTTAAATTTCTGCTCTAATCTTTGTTATGTCCCTCCTTCTACTGACTTTGGGCCTCCTTTGTTCTTTTTATAGTTTCGTTAATGGTGAGTTTAGACTGTTCATATGGGATTGTTCTTCTTTCCTGAGGTAGGCCTGCATTGCAGTATACTTCCCTCTTAGCACGGCCTTCTCTGCGTCCCACAGATTTTTGCAATGTTGAACATTGTCATTTGTCTCCATATATTGCTTGATTTCTATTTTTATTTGGTCATTGATCTATTGATTATTTAGGAGGATGTTGTTAAGTCTCCATGTGTTTGTGGGGTTTTTTTTTTCTTTGCATAATTTATTTCTAGTTTCATTCTTTTGTGGTCTGAGAAGCTGGTTGGTACAATTTCAATCATTTTTAATTTTCTGAGGCTCTTTTTATTTATTTTTTATTTTTTTAAACTGATATGCAGTTTTTATGTATGCACAAAGTAAAGACAAATATAGGGCAATGTATACACAAAAATATTGTTTTCCACTTAAAAATTTATCAATTTTCTTGTCATTTATTGTATAGTTTTTTGGGTTTCTTTTGAGAGGGCATCTCTCATATTTATTGATCAAATGGTTGTTAACAACAATAAAATTCTGTATAGGGGAGTCAATGCTCAATGCACAATCATTAATCCACCCCCAGCCTAATTCTCGTCAGTCTCCAATCTTCTGAAGCATAATGAACAAGTTCTTACATGGTGACCAAATTCTTGCATAGTGAATAAGTTCTTACATGGTGAACAGTGCAAGGGCAGTCATCACAGAAACTTTCAGTTTTGATCACTCATTATGAACTATAAACAATCAGGTCAAATATGAATATTCATTTGATTTTTATACTTGATTTATATGTGAATCCCACATTTCTCCCTTTATTATTATTATTATTTTTTTTTAAATAAAATGCTGAAGTGGTAGGTAGATGCAAGATAAAGGTAGAAAACATAGTTTAGTGCTGTAAGAGAGCAAATGTAGATGATCAGGTGTGTGCCTGTAGACTATGTGTTAATCCAAGCTAGACAAGGTCAATAAAACATCCACGGATGCAGAAGATTTCTCTCAAAACAGGGGGTGAGGTTCTAAGCCTCACCTCTGTTGATCCCCAATTTCTCACCTGATGGCCCCCCTGCGACTGTGCCTGTCTTAGGTTGTTCCTCCCTTGAGGAATCTTACCCGTCTCTGGCTAACCAGTCATCTTCCGGGGCCATACAGGGAAATGTAAAGTTGGTAAGTGAGAGAGAAGCCATATTGCTTGAAAAGGTTAGCTTTTTACTTCTTTGCAGATTTATGCCCTGTGGCTTCTATGCCCAGCATTTGTCTTGATGTATCTTTACCACTTGGAGGAGTTATGATACTCGGTGAATTCGATATGAGGCACGAATTCTATTTAAGGGTTGTAATTAGGAAGGAAGAAGAAAAGCTACAGAGGTAGCAGACAGAAGAAAACATGGGAAGATTGATTATTTCTTTGACATATCTTCTTGTAGAGTAACTTAAAACATGTATAGGTTTTAAACTACTAATTAAATTGTGCACACACATTAACATAATAGAAATACAGTTACATAACCAAAGCAGGTCTATAATTACCAGCCATCTCCAGTGAAGCCAAGAAAACCAGTTAGGCACCCTAGGCATTTGTGAAATTTGTCTATGATATAATGGATATTGTCCAACTGTACTTGAACAGTCTGAGAGAAATCAGACAAATTAAAACAACCCATTCCTGGGAACTGTTCACATCCCATATGTTCTTTTAACAGTAGATAGTCTGTAGTTGTAAGATTTTGGAGCACTATAACTTGCACTTCTCCTAATTCTTGGTTGAGTTCCAGCAGTATAGATCCATTCAAATTTGTTGTTTTACTGTATGCACAGGCCAGCTTAGATATCTCCTTCTTCATTCCAATGGCAAGTCCAGGAACCGGTGGGATGAATGCAGCTACAACTGCAGCATCACCTGGATCTTTGTTAAGGTTTTTTGATGATCATTTTCTGGTATGTCTCTTCCAGAGAGTGCTGATGTTGGAAGTTCTTCATATCATATCTTAGTTCATTTTCTGGGTAGCCAAATTAGGGTTTGATCCTCTGTATAAACACAAACAGACCCTTTGCCCACACTTTGATATGCCCTTTATACCATTGTGTAGAACTCATTGGAGGTCACCACACAGGAACTGCTTTTTTTTTTTTTAAGAGAAAGGAATATTATCAGAAAAGTGTACATCCATAGCCAATCATCTGACACCCTTTAAGTGATCAAAATTAAGGATATTTAAAGCATGCATTAATCGTTGATTTACAGTTAGTTTTATCCTATCAGGGAGTAATCCCCCTTCTCTTTTTTTTTTTTTTTGTTATCTTTAATCTACACTTACATGAAGAATATTATGTTTACTAGGCTCTCCCCTATACCAGGTTCCCCCTATAAACCCCTTTACAGTCACTGTCCATCAGCATAGCAAAATGTTGTAGAATCACTACTTATCTTCTCTGTCTTGTACAACCCTCCCCTTTCTCCCAGCCCCCCCATGCATGCTAATCATAATACCCCCCTTCTTCTTCCCCCCCCTTATCCCTCCCTATCCACCCATCCTCCCCAGTCCCTTTCCCTTTGGTACCTGTTAGTCCATTCTTGGGTTCTGTGATTCCGCTGCTGTTTTGTTCCTTCAGTTTTTCCTTTGTTCTTATACTCCACAATTTACTGAGGCTTTTTTTGTGGCCTAGTATATGATCTATTCTTGAAATGTTCCATGTGCCCTTGCGAAGAATGTGTATCCTGCTGCTTTTGGGTGGACTGTTCCATAGATGTCTGCTAGGTCTGTCTCTTCTAATTTGTTGTTCAGTGCCTCTGTCTCCTTACTTATTTTCTGTCTGGTTGGTCTGTCCTTTGGAGTAAGTGGTGTATTTAAGTCTCCTAAAATGAATGCATTGCATTCTCTTTCCCCCTGTAATTCTCTTGCTATTTGTTTCACATATATCGGTGCTCCTGTGTTGGGTGCATAGATATAATGGTTATATCCTCTTGTTGGACTGACCTCTTTATCATTATGTAATGTCCTTCTTTGTCTCTTGTGACTTCCTTTGTTTTAAAGTCTATTTTGTCTGATACAAGTACTGCAACTTCGTGTTTTTTCTCACTATTAGTTGCATGAAATATCTTTTTCCATCCCTTCACTTTTAATCTGTGTATTTCTTTGGGTTTGAAGTGAGTCTCTTGTAGGCAGCATTAAGATGGGTCTTGTTTTTTATCCATTCAGTGACTCTATGTCTTTTGATTGGTGCATTCAGACCATTTACATTTAGGGTGATTATTGATAGGTATGTACTTATTGCCATTGCAGGCTTTAGATTCGTGGTTACCAAAGGTTCAAGGTGAACTTCCTTACTATCTAACAGTCTAACTTAACTTACTTAGTATGCTATTACAAACCCAATCTAAAGGTTCTTTTTTTCTCCTCCTTTTTCTTCCTCCTCCATTCTTTATATATTAGCTATCAGATTCTGTACTCTTTGTCTATCCCTTGATTGACTTTGGAGGTAGTTGATTTAATTTTGCATTTGCTTAGTAATTAACTCTTCTACTTTATTGTGGTTTTATTGCCTCTGGTGACAGCTGTTAAACCTTAGGAACACTTCTGTCTATAGCAGTCCCTCCAAAATACACTGTAGAGATGTTTTGTGGAAGGTAAATTCTCTTAGCTTTTGCTTCTCTGGAAATTGATTAATCCCTCCTTCAAATTTAAATGATAATCTTGCCAGATAAAGTATTCTTGGTTCGAGGCCCTCCTGCTTCATTGCATTAAATATATCATGCCACTCCCTTTTGGCCTGTAAGGTTTCTGCTGAGAAGTCTGATGATAGCCTGATGGGGTTTCCTTTATACATGATCTTATTTCTCTCTCTGGCTGCTTTTAATAGTCTGTCCTTATCCTTGATCTTTGCCATTTTAATTATTGTATGTCTTGATGTTGTCTTCCTTGGGTCCCTTGTGTTGGAAGATCTGTGCAACTCCATCGCCTGAGAGACTATCTCCTTTCCCAGATTGGGGAGGTTTTCAGCAATTACCTCCTCAAAGACATCTTCTATCCCTTTTTCTCTCTGTTCTTCTTTTGGTACCCCTAAAATGCGAGTATTGTTCATTTGGTTTGGTCACACAGTTCTCTCAATATTCTTTCATTCCTAGAGATATGTTTTTCTCTCTGTGCCTCAGCTTTGTATTCCTCTTCTCTAATTTCTAGTTCATTTACTGTCTCCTCTATTACATCTAATCTGATTTTAAACCCCTCTATTGTATGTTTCATCTCAGATATTAAATTCCTTAATGATTGAATCTCAGTTCTGAATTCGTCCCTGAATTCTTGAATATTTTTCTGTACCTCCTTGAGTGTGTTTATGATTTTTATTTTGAAATATCTTTCAGGAAGATTGATGAATTCAGTTTCACTTGGCCCTTTTTCTGATGTTTGTGGGATTTTCATTTGAACCAGGTTCCTTTGACATTTCATTTTTGTATGTGGTGTCCTCTAGTGCCCAGATGCTCTACTCTCTGGAGCTGCTCAGCCCTGGAGCAATGTCAGGGGTCATCGGAGAGCGGCCCTGGTGCCTGGGCAGAGGAAAGAGCTTGTTTCCTAGTTCTCTGCTGCTGTGCCTGTCTTCACTGCCATAACTATGGGCCGAGCTCTGGTGTAAGCCTCTATACTTTGCATTTGTAGCTGGTATATGTTGGGGCCTCCCTCTGGCTCACCTGATGCCAGGGCAGAGGCTTCCGTTTTGCGAGCTGGTGTCAGCCGGCCAGGAGAAAGGTGCAGCAGGGTGTGTATCACAGTGGAGGGCCTCGGAGCTGCATAGCCAGCTAGGGGTATGGAGCGCCTGAAGCTCCTAAAAGTTCCCAACCAGCTGGGCAGATTGCGCTCGGACAATTTTGTCCACCTGTCCTTTCTCCTGAGCAGCAAGCTCTGTGCAATCCTTGCCCCTTTAGCAGCCCTCTCACTGTTAGGAAGTCTCTCAGACTGCCCGCCTTTCTTTTGTCCCAGAGCAGCCAGATGTGGATCACTGTTTTCCACATGTGGCTGGAATCTCAGTCTCTCCAAGTAATCTGCCTGTCTTAACTTTCCAACCCTACTAATCTCCAGAGCACCATGCAATGTAGGTTCATGCTCCCAGAGCAGATCTCCAGGACTGGGTGTTGAGCAGTCCTAGGCCTCCACCCCCTCCCCGCTCCCTTTCTCTTCCTCCAACCAGTTAGCTGGGGTGGGGGAAGGGGTTGGATCCTGCTAGATCACCGGTTTGTTATATTACCCTGTTCCATGAGATCTCTTCTTTTCTCCAAGTGTATGCAGTCTGGCGCAGCCTTCTTTCCTGTTGCTCTTTCAGGATTAGTTGTATTAACTATATTTTTATATTATATGTGGTTTTGGGAGGAGGCATCTGTCTCTGCTCTCATGCTGCCATCTTTTTTTTTTTTTTTTTTGAGAGGGCATCTCTCATATTTATTGATCAAATGGTTGTTAACAACAATAAAATTCTGTATAGAGGGGTCAGTGCTCAATGCACAATCATTAATCCATCTCAAGCCTAATTCTCGTCAGTCTCCAATCTTCTGAAGCATAATGAACAAGTTCTTACATGGTGAACGAATTCTTACTTAGTGAATAAGTTCTTACATGGTGAACAGTGCAAGGGCAGTCATCACAGGAACTTTCGGTTTTGATCACGCATTATGAACTATAAACAATCAGGTCAAATATGAATATTTGTTTGATTTTTATATTTGATTTATATGTGGATCCCACATTTCTCCCTTTATTATTATTATTATTTTTATTTTTAATAAAATGCTGAAGTGGTAGGTAGATGCAAGATAAAGGTAGAAAACATAGTTTAGTGTTGTAAGAGAGCAATTGTAGATGATCATGTGTGTGCCTGTAGACTATGTGCTAATCCGAGCTAGACAAGGGCAATAAAACATCCACGGATGCAGAAGCTTTCTCTCAAAACAGGGGGGGGTGAGGTTCTAAGCTTCACCACTGTTGTACCCCGATTTCTCACCTGATGGCCCCCCTGCGACTGTGCCTGTCTTAGGTTGTTCCTCCCTTGAGGAATCTTACCCGTCTCTGGCTAACCAGTCATCTTCCGGGGCCATACAGGGAAATGTAAAGTTGGTAAGTGAGAGAGAAGCCATATTGTTTGAAAAGGTTAGCTTTTTACTTCTTTGCAGATTTATGCCCTGTGGCTTCTATGCCCAGCACTTGTCTCGAGGTATCTTTACCACCTGGAGGAATTATGATGCTCGGTAAATTCGATATGAGGCACGAATTCTATTTAAGGGTTGTATTAGAAAGGAAGAAGAAAAGCTATAGAGGTAGCATATGGAAGAAAACATAGGAGGATTGATTATTTCTTTGACATATCTTCTTGTAGGGTACCTTAAGCATGTATAGGTTTTAAACTGCTAACTAACTTTCACGCTGCCATCTTTAATCCTGTCTCCGAAGATGGGATCTTTTTGTCTGCCCTTTCTCTAATCTTCCCAGCCCTCATCATTATTTTTTTCTTAAGGGCTCCCACTTTCCCACATACTGATCAAGAGTGCCCTCCAGGTATTGTGACAGGCATACTGTTTAAACTGTGACCAAAGGAAGGAGTGAAGACTAAGTAAGAGCTCTTTATCCTTGAGCCACTCTGTACTGAGAGGTCAGGAGCCCATTTGGATTGTCCATTTAATTGTCCAAGGCAAGCCACCTTTCTTGTACAGATCTTTTTTATCTTGGTGCCTTAAGTCCCCAGCAGCTCCAAGTAAACCAGATGGTCCAGCTTTAAAGCCTCCTAATGAGCCAGCCTTCTTTTTCTGAATATGTAGAAAAGGAGTAAAGTTACTTTTCCTGAGTTCCTGAACCAAGAAGGGAACATTTAACCCTGACATTCCCCAGGATGCTGTTTTCCTCACCTAACTCTGGCTTTAAATGGGTAATGAAGGCCCAGCAGTCTCCCTTCACTTTCCCTACTGCCTAGGTTTAAAATGTTCCTCACAACCTTTCTCCATGTCATACTTCAAGATGTTCTCACATTGCCTTCTGTCTTCACTGCCATCCTTTTGATTTTAAATTACCCTGTCCAAAAAGAGATGATCACTTCCTCAAGTTCCCCAGGGTGTTCTGCTGCTCCCAGAGTCTCAAGGTAACAGCTCCAGGGGATGACCTGAGGCAACTACATTATAAGAGAAACAGGGAAGACTGCTTGGGTTGGTGATAAGGACTCGAAGCAGTATCCAGCTTTTGATCAGCTTTATCTGGGCTGGTCAAGAGCACCTTAGTTAGACCTGCCAAGGTCCCTGGTCAGCTATATTGCATGTGTCACCAGCCTAGCATCAGGGAATTCAGAGAATTCTTACTTGACAGGGAACCAAATAAAACAGACTGTGGTCTACACTAGAAGTTGACAGGAGAAAGAGAGCCCAAAGCCATTTGGGAAGCAATGCATAATGTTCTCATGAATTCCTGATGGTAGCACTAGGAAAGCCCAAGTGGTCCCCCAGATGTGACTGCAGATGTTTCTCATTTGACTGTCCAGCAGGCTCAGGCTTTGTGTTGAATAGTCCTGCATCACTTGGCTCATAAGCCTGAAGGTCACCAAGGCACCACAGCTGAGAGATGAGGTCAGTAACCAATGAGCCCTGTAAGAAGGAATCACCACGCTAAATTACTTTGGATTTGACATCAGTCCAGAATCCCATGGATCAATGACTTAGGAAGCCCTTTAGGAAACAACAGAATTCTTGAGAATTCTTCGTGGCATTTGGATGCCAAGCCAGAGATCCTCTTACTGCTTTGATATGGGTCAGCATTGAGACCTTGAGCAATTAATGACCGACCTGTTCTGTCAATCTAATCCTCAGGGAAGGTGGTCACCACCTGTCCATGAAATGCACTGAAGAAAGCTCCAAAGGGAAAGTCGTGGAGAAGTAGGCCAGCCTCGCTCCCAGCACTAGCTTCTTGCCATCTCTCAGCAGGAAACCTGCCAAGGCAACGGGAAGCTCCTTCACATCTGACTCGCTTACTCCGCTCCCCTACTCCTGGAGAGAAATTTTCAGATAGTTGGGAGAAAAGATGCTTGGTGTAATCTGTTTTGAATAGAAGGCATTGAGGCAATTTCTTATCCTTATTTGTTAATTCCGCTCAACTCTAGAAAATGTTCCCCTCAATTGGCAAGAATTTTCCCAGTGTCGAGCTCTTTAACTCAGCTTCCTTTAATAAATATTCAATCTTGGGGAGGGGAGGTGGGGAATGAATGAAAGCGAATGTGTCTGCATAATTGCCTCTTTCCCACTTGGTGTCCAGATCCACTGTTTTCCTGTCTGTCTCATTTTTCCTTCTAACACCAGCTTCATTTGCGGGCTCTGGGCTTTATTACATGGATAGGCAGTTTCTGTTTGCTGTATAGATTTACAGCTGTATAAGGTCTCAACTGACGTTCTTACTGGAAAATGAGATAGAATACAAATTACATTCTACACTCATGTTAAGACAGCAGAGGGTATCTGCCAGCTAACAGAGTTCACACAATGCAGCTCTCTTTTCTTTCTGGCTTCAGTGCCCATCAAGAGGAGATAGGAAATATGGTCAACCTATCATTCTTGCACACTCGTTGCTCTAAGCTTCTGTCTCTAAACTTGTTTACAAGTTGTCAGATCTCTTTAACCTGACCAGTGTCAGTGGGCTCTCGTTTGTGTCGTTAAGCACTACTCTGTTGTTGGGCAGAGGTTTAAGAATAGTTCACTGTTTAATAAGCCTCCAGCTTTAATAGAAAAAGACCAGGGGCACGTAAGGGAGCATTCACCGAATGACCTGCAGAAAACTCCCAACTGCCCCATGAAACAAGAGCTACTTATTCAGGGGGCTTTTGAGCAAAGGTGATTTCTTCACATGAGCCAAACATACAATCTCTCCCTTCATGTCATAAAGCCACATCTGAATTTAAAGGGAGAATATTTCAGGGTGACAGCTTTGTGTCACCCAAGTAGGCAGGAGACTGGGACTGGGTAGCTGGGAACTATTGAATTTCCATAGGGGCTTATTTATCCTACACTTTGCATCTGGGCTCTGTTTATGAGCCCAACAGCCTCACACAAAGCTGCCTTGGAACAGCCTGCTGTGGCAGCATGGCTGACTTGGGTTGGGAAGCTTCTGAAGGGAAATAAATAGGAGGGTGGGAGCTTAGAGGCCAGAAGGGAGAGTTAGCCATGGTGACAGTGAAGAAGTTAATGAAGGTGTGGTAGGGCTCCTTTCTCCTGCGTGGCATATATATAGAGAACGAGTTAGCTAATTGAAACATCCCATCCAGTGCTCTCATTCATTTGTCTTACAAGTATTTCCTGGGTGCCTGCTGATGCTGAGAATAGAAGGCTAAGACACTGCCCCTCCATTGCAGCACTCGTCACAGTATCCTGTCAGTAAAACGAGACAAGTCTTAAGGGAAAGGACCTACATCCTATAGCCTGTGACCTACTGGGCCACAATTTCTTCATATGTTAAGTGGGAATATTAATAATAGTGAATACTTCACAGGGTTTAGGTAACACATAAAAGCAGTAAGCACAGTGCCTGGTTCATATAGTAAGCTCTTAATAAATTTAGGTATCTTTTTGTTGTTTTAATACCTTCCCTCCCATAATAGAGTGCCAGCAGTTGTGGAGGAAGAAAAAGGTAAGGCCTTAAATAGGATGACAGATGCTTACTCACCAAGGGTTTTATTCACTTACCTCTCCAGGACCTCCCCACCAGTGGTTGCATTTTCCAGCAGCTTTGTAGGCATGCATGAGAGACTCCATGGAAGGAAAGATGAGAGAGAGGTAGCTTAGGGAGAAAGCTCTGTAGGAGAGTAAGATGAAAACAGGAGGAGGAAAGAACAAACAGGGTGATAGCAGCTGGTTAGCTTAAAATCTCTACTTTCTGAATGATTGAAAGTAGGTGTGTACAATCTCCTTTCCTTAAGGTCCTCAAATCAGAGAATAAGAATTTAAGATTTGAAAGGGACCCCTTCTCAGACTGATCCCACTCACTCGTCATCAGTACATTTAGTCCAGTTAAAGCTATCATTTTTCATTGTTGACCATACTCCTGGACAAGCTTGTCATGAATTTCAAGGTACACCCCTATTTTCTTGGCAGTTGCTAAAGGCCTGGCAGTGCCCCGTGAGCCCAGCTCCTCTCCTTCCTTCCCACTGAGCTTTGTCTGCCCCCTCACCCACTTCCCACACTTAGGTGCATTTGGACTTTCTCTTAAAGGAGTTGGGCCCAGATGATGAGTTTTCTTTTTTAATTACAGAGCTATGTCGGTCTGGCCTTAGAGGAGGTAGATCAA
The DNA here is from genome assembly GCF_040802235.1 of Manis javanica. Classification (NCBI taxonomy): domain Eukaryota; kingdom Metazoa; phylum Chordata; class Mammalia; order Pholidota; family Manidae; genus Manis; species Manis javanica. The sequence continues at coordinate 8,407,348 of NC_133159.1, read as the reverse complement.
AGCCGTAGCAATATGAAGGTAAATTTTGTATTTCTCGTCTGAGGTTCCTAGGCACTACTTCCTGATTTTGATCGGTTTGTTGTATGCCTCCTTTTAATGTATGGCAAGTGGGAGAGTGGGGTGGGAAGAGTATTTTGCTTTTTTGTGTGTTGCTTTATCCCAAGTGGGGCAACCTTCAGGAGTGTTTGTAGTCTGTGCTTGAAAATAGACATGTTCCAGAACACAAGATGGGGAGATATTTATTAGAGCTCCTGGATTTTTATGTCTGATTCTTTTGGTTCAGGCAAAAAACACCTATCCTCCTCATCAGAACAGTTTATATTCCTACCACAGCCATCCCAATAATCGACATTTGGATCACATTAAGAATATATAATTATATATATTTATATGTGGTATATTATATATTTGACTGTAATACATCATAATATATATACGGCTTTCTCTTGTCCTGTCTTAGGCTTCCAAAGTCTTTATTCAGGTTTAAGGAACTAGATAACCACACATCTGTACTCAGTGGTATTATTAGTAATAGTGTTCACCCAGCATGTGAGCTTCTCCTAGTTAGTAAGCTGGAAAAACTCATATAGGGCTTCCTAAAGGAAACCATGATGTTATAACTTCACTTTGAAATTAAAAACATTACTGAATCCTGCAGCAGATAACTTCTGGAGAACCTTCCAGCTCATTGCTTTGCTTAAAACCAGCAGAGGAACACCAGTGGGCCTGCCTAGTAAATCATTCATGAGGTCACCTGTCTACTCCTATAAATAAAGGAGAGGAACGTCTGTCCCGTGACTTTCACCTTGTTGGCAGGGCCTGGAACCTGGACCCACTCAGATAGTGCTCTTCAGGATGAGTTTGGAACTTGCATCGATGACTTCTCAGTGCTGGCTCCCATCTTAACCTTAGGTGTGCCTTCTTTCTTTACACAGGGATATAACTCTTAATAGCAACTTTTATCCCTGGACGAAAATAGATGAAGGAAGAAGCATTTATAAGGAGCTGGTTAGGTATTTCTTACCCATTATTTCATTTAAGTCCCTGAAAAACCCTGTGAAGGAGGTAGCATTAGCCCATTATGTAGATGAGGAATTTAAAACAGAAAAGGTGATTTGCTTATGGTCAAACAGCTTAAAATAGCAGAACCGGACCTCCTGAAATGTAAACACAAGTCTGATTCCAAATGCAAAGCTGCCTCACCGTCCCCCTCCACCTCGCCTTAGCAAAGAAGAGACGTAAGATGGCTTCAGATCACATGGGAACTGTCCCCATTCATTGTGGGCGTTGGTGAAAATCATTGCCTTCACAGGCCTTAATTTCCCCAGGAGTAAAACCAGGCTGATATTACCTTTCCCTTCCCATCTCTTAGGAATGTGTGAGGTCAGAGGAGTCATGGGTTGGAAAGATTATTTGAAATGTGCTTTTTATAAACATGAGGCATTAGATTATTACTTTCACAAATGTTAACTTCTCTAGTTCATCAGCTTTTGGGGCAGTTCGCTCTCAGTTTTATTGAAAGGAATATGATGGAATCTGAATGTTTAAAAATATTTATAACAGCAATCTCTTGCCATGTTACCAGATGGAACCCAAGTCCTGGAATTTCCCAAAATCACTTAAAAAATAATTCTAGTCAAGTAGACAGTTTGTACTCAGGGCAATAAACTGGATCCTTGCTTGTTAAACCAATCTAGACTCCCAAGCTGGTCTGTCACATTCTGCTCACTACCCTTGAACAGATAAAATCATTGTTACCCTGTGACTTTTGCAGGCCTACTCCCTCCCTCTTCCTTCCACTGAAACTCAAGCCTATGTTCAGGGTTGGGTTAGTTGCTGTTTACTCTTTTATATAACATTCCTGTTAGAACGAAGGTCTAAGCCCTGTGGCTCTCCTACTTGCGGGACCTCTTTGCAGCCTGTCTGACTTACGGACTCCAGGCCCCAGGCTTTCCAGTGTTACTGTCTAGCTGCTGCAGTACAGTTACAGTCAGTCCTCCAGTCCCAAATGGCCGCAAACTTCCCGCAGATGACATCAGCAAAGTGGTGTGTTAGTGAAAAGCATCTCTGCACCAGAGACACCAGGCAGGTAACTCTGGCTGTGATCCCTTCACAGCCTGCTCCAGAGGGAGAGCGTGGTCCTTGAAGAGGGGCTAAGGAGGCGTCCAGGTCTGAAGGGGGCATTTAAGATGCTGCACAACCTCACTGCCCGGTGTTCTCTGTCAACGAAGTAGATGATTCAGCCTCAATGCCACTTCTGTGTTACCTATAGAGCCTGGTGATTTTTATTTATTTTAATTGTTCTTATTACTGAAGGCAGCTGTTTGGAGGAAGTAAGAGTTAAAAGCTCAGAGGGACCTCATCTGATTATGCTCTACTACAGGGAAGTTTTGGATCCAGGGACTCTGGTTTTTGAAAAACAGGCATGTGCAGCCTGACTTGAATATCTGAGAGGAAACCAGTCATGGGCTGGTTGGTGAGAGGGCCCCAGAGCAAACAAGGCTTCCTGTCTCCCAGGTGTTACCCCCTCAATATTAGGAGTATGGAACCAAGATGAAATCACTTCTCAGATGAAATCATTCCAGCTGAGCTTGCTGGGTGGTAAAAGATAATTGGTGTGCTCTTTCTACATCTGCAAGACATTGTCCCCAGTGTCCTGGTGAGCCATCTGCTCACAAATGACCCCCATGCGTCCCACCCTCTGACATGTTGAGTATAACCACGTCTTTCTTTTGTTTTCCCAGCATTAATAATAAGCTACAGCAGCCAGAAGCAGCTGCCGGGGTGTTAGAATATGCCATGAAACACTTCGGAGAGCTGGTAAGTGCCTCATTCCTTTTAGAAAAACAGGATGTGGAGTCCTGGTTAGGGGGCATTCGGCCACAACCTTGAGAGAGTTGCTTTCGTTTTGTATTTTTTTCCCAATTGGTAACAGTCTCATGCTGACTTACCAATATCTCAAGCATGAAGGAGACATGGCTATATGGAGTATATAGAAGTGAACACAGATCTTGAGGACAGATTCTAATAAACTGAGGGACTTTCACAAATGTTAACTGATATTTATCAAACTCTTAGCATAAGCCTAGCCCTTTGCTAAGTGCTTTATATACTTCATCTAATTCAGTCCTCACAACAGCCCTATGAATAGGTGCTATCATTATCCCACTCTACAGATGAGAGGACTGTGGTCCCAAGACGATAATAGCCTCACCTAAGCTGAATAAATGTCAGAACCACAGTTTGAACCCAGGAAGTCTTGCATGAGAGCCCAGGTGTTTAACCCTGACCTGAATTATCTTTGTTTAGTCTGTGGCAGCTAGCCTACAGTTAACACTGTGTGTGTACTTCAGAGCAAACCATGACCAATTCTCCAGAAAAAAAATATTTTTTACCTGATATCAAGGGAGTGTTCCATTTCATTATTGCTTATACAGCTTCTTCTCTCCTGCCATCTCTGTCCTACCAATATTAAAATGTGTCTGTTACTCTTTGTGGTCCTGGGAGGGTACTTCGGTAACTTCCTAACTGTCTATAAAGCATTAATTTAATCAACTTAACATTGACTTTCTGGAAGGTCAAGAAATCCTGGATCCATATATTTGATGAGAAACCTTTTATTATGGAGGTCAGTTACTCTGGTTTGCCTTAATCAAGAGCCCCATATGTTACACTGAAGAAAATGTGGCTGTTTCACAGGCTTTTTGTCTCACGCAAGGGCTAGTGAAACTTGTCGGGTAATATTTTGTGATCTTGAGCACATATCTGTGACTAGACTAAGAAAACATTCTCCGGAAGGGAAGGACTGTCTCATCCATCTTTGCCACAGTCCTTGTTTGCAGAGGGAAAGAAGTGGGCAGAGAGGGCGCTTAAGGTAGTCCACCCAGGAAAGATATCCTGTCCTTTGATATCCTTAGAGTTTAGATCACATTAAGTGCTGACTAAAACGGATTCCACGAGCATCTGGTATTCAGGTGATCTGCCAACAGATAGTTTATACCACAGTGGCTGGAGTGCCAACCTTAAATGAGAGTTCCTCCATCTCCAGGTTCTAGAGGTTGCCATTAGCTCCAGGATTATTGCTAAACCCATGGTGTATTTTTTGTTATATTTAGGTAGCTGAATCATATTAAGCTTGACAGTGGTTTGCTTTTTCTTGGCAGAGCCTGTGCTCTGTCAGCACAATTTATGTAACAGCAGTCTCATTAGAATTTTGTGTGATGCGTTGCCTAAACCTTATACTTTCTGCAATTTATTGCAATTCAAAATATCCTGCCCCCTACCTAACCCATTCCTGGTGCTCCTTCCTCCACTTCCTGTTTATTCATACTGGGTATGTGCCCTACATTAGTCACTAGCCCCTTTTTTCCACCCAATGTACAAATTCAAAACTCGAAATGTACCAGTGTTATTTTTTAATTTCAGAGTTTTTAATTTTACATTGTCATTACAGTCACTGTGTTCTAAGTTTTCTCTTTAACAAATTGGGAAAGTGAAGGTTAGGTAGTTTTACCTTCCACAGAGCCAGATATGCCCCTTTTGGCAAACTCAGTTCAGCACACTGAACTTGAGGAAAGGGCCGTTGTGGCAGCAGGATTAGTGCAGGGGCAGCACAGGGGCTTGGGACTGCCAAAAACAAATGAGGGAAGTAGGCACAAGTTAACAACCTAAAATAGAAATGACCTCTTTACAGAAGTTCAAGAAGAAAAGGTCCTTTCATTGCTTAGCAGAGTAACGGTTAATGTGTATACTGCTCAAATATCAGTTTTAATTAGAAAGGAGAGGAAGGTAATGGGGAAAACGAATGTGGGCCCTGCATTATGTCATACAAATTCCACTGTGAAATCATATTGCCGTTAAAGAAATCCTGGGAGAGCCACTACCTTGGCCTGATAGAGAAATAGTCATTTACTAAGCTGGTGATGAAGAAGCCCAGAAGACAAACCGAGTAGAGGGCAGAGGGAGGGCAGACAGAGCCATAAAACAGGCCGCTGATCAGTTAGGGGGCTGTAGTCCGTGGCTTCTGGACCACAGCACCCCTCATTTACATGGCCAGCACTGCCTTTCAGCATGGCACGCCATCTGCCCGGGTAGCGATCTCTCCCTTGGCCCCGGCCACCAGTAGAGCTGCCAAGCACTGAGCAGGAAAGAACACTGGATGGGAGACTCTAGAAGAAGGAATTTTAAGTGGTAGTGTTATATTGTATTTTAAATTATTATTTCCTGAAAGTTTAAAAATGCATTAAGAAATGCAGAGAATCAGGAGCTTTTAAAAAGTGAGTTGTTTTCCTCCAGCAAATCTGCCAACGTGGCCTGGTCTTTCTGGTTCCATCAGGAAAGCAGCTGCCGTTGCTGCCATGTGGCCCACTGTCAGCATTCCATTAAATTGGGGCCATGTTGTAGGACCTCTTGTCAGGGCTTCCTGCTGTGCAAAATGACTTCCACTGTCCTTGAACCCCTACATGCTGGAGTTCTGGCGAACCCTGTGTCTGGGCAGGAAGTGATGGGGGTGGAGCATGGCCTGTTGTCTGCTCTTAGGTTGTCCCAGGATCATTCCATCCATGTGCCAAGGAACTAGCATTCCCACCATCACCACCAGATGTTCTGAAGTTCTTTTCTACCCAAGCCCAGACATACTGTGATAGGTGAAGTATCCCACATACAACACAGCCCCTTCCAAAAGAGTGTGTGTATGTAGATTAGGAAATGTGCCCCCCTTGTTCTCCATGCCTCACAACTGTCCTCTTTCTTCTCCACGTGGCAGGAGATCCAGGCCACCTGGTATGAGAAACTGCATGAGTGGGAGGACGCCCTTGTAGCCTATGATAAGAAAATGGACACCAACAAGGATGACCCGGAGCTGATGCTGGGCCGTATGCGCTGCCTTGAGGCCTTGGGGGAATGGTGAGCGGCATCAGGAGCAGGTTGCATGCCGGCTGCACACATCACCTCTTTGATCTTTGGATTCAAGAGGTTTCTCCCAAACAGTTCTTACCTAAGATGCTTATTTTTGTTTCATTTAATATTTTCCCAGGAGCCATCGATCACTTTGGTGTTTTTCTCTATGTTCTGTCTCAGTGCTTAATAGAAAGGCTCCCTCTTTTTTCCCCCCTAACTTAAACTCTATAATGCTCCAGGATAGGACAGGTTTGGGTGTGCTCCTGGATCTGCCCCTCCCCTGGCCATCTACCTCACAACCTTCACTGACTGAGGAAGGCCTTGTATTCATACTCTGCAACTGTGATTTTTTTCTTTTCTTTATTCTTATTGATTTTTGGAAAGGAAAAATGACTGCCCTCTTTAGGTGCTTCACCTTTATTGAATTTTTACTATGTGCCCAGCACTATGCCAGGCTTCAAGGGTTAAAAAACCTTGAAACAAGGCCTTCCCTCATTGTGCCATTGATGGGGCAAGCACGTACAGCTAGTTCTTGAAGCCTGAGAGGACAGGGACCATGGCATGAGCAGACAACTCTGAAAGACCCAAAGAGGGAGTAGGGTGATGTTGCAAGGCTTCCTGGAGGAAGCAGTCAGGTTGAGAGACAGCTGGAGGAGAATGGGGAGAAGGAAAGGGTATTCCAGATGGAAGCAACGTAATGCTTAACAGAGAACACTTGCCTAGATCTTCGTGTAGGGCACTGTTGGGGGATGTTGAAGAAAAATTCTGTTTTCAAGCATCAAGTGCAGTTTTGAAAAGTAGTTCAAACAGAATAGCATACCACAGGCATGAAATAGTTTAACTGCAGTTTTAAGTAGCTAAAATGTTATATATACTGCCTCCCCATGAGTAGATTATTCTGACTCTTTCTTGGGCATGAGACTCGGAGGCCCCTAGTTTATTACTTCAACCAGTAGTCACTGAGCATTTATTTATTGCCAGTGTATGCCACACCACAAGGACATAGCTGTGAGCAAGATGGACATAGCTTCTGTCTTCCCAGAGCTCACAGGGCAGACAACCAAGATGCTGTATTGCCCAGCGAATACAGTTATAAAAGGGACGGCCAGGGGGCTGTGGGAAATAAGAAGGGGCCCCAATCCAGGCTGGGAAGGTTCTGGAAGAATTCCAGGAAGAAGTGATGTCTAACTTGGACCTCTCCAGTGAGACAGAACAAGCATAGTATGTTCAGAGTTCTGGAAGTTCAGTGTAGCTGAAAGCTCAAGTGTGATGTAGAAAGAGGTAAAAGCTGAGGGAGGAGAGGTAGGCAGGGGCCAGATCATGTGGGCCTTACAGAACAAGTCAGGTTTGGACTTTAACTTAAGGGCTACTGAGATTTTTTCCCAAGTATTTGTAGAGGCCTGGTTTATGGGTTTGCATTACAAAAACCCTATAAAAGCAAATTAGAGCATGAAATTGGAGGGAGGCTGGAGAGAAGATGGCAAGACCAGTTCAGAGGCTGCCTAATAGGAGAGATGATGGTACAGATACAGAGGGGTGAGGGCAGGGGGCGTAGAGAGAAGGGGCTGGATCCAGGGATGTTTAGGAAGTGGCACTGACAGGGTTTGGAGACCCCATTAGATGTGGAAGTGGAGAGAAGGAGGAATGTAGTTGGAAATCCTGGAATGAAAGTGAGGCGGACACATGCAGAACTCCTCAGAGGCCAGGTCAATCCAGAGCCTAGACTCCCCTAAAACCAGCCTCTGAGGAGCCATCTGGGGAGGCAGAATCCTGCAGCCTGTTGCCTTGCATTTGAATCTGCAGATGAAACCTCTGTCCCTGAAGGCTTTTTTTTTTAAATCTACATTCTTGTATTCATTTTTTATTTTTAAAGCATTACATTTTTGAAAAAGTAGTATGCATGTGGCACAAAATGCAATAGTAAAAAACTGTCAGAATTGTGAAAACCAAGCCTTCTGCTGTTCCCCAGCCACCCAGATTTGCAGGCACTGGGACCAGGGGTAGATTTGTAGGGGTGAGCCATGTGTATGCAAGTATGCGCAGTGTCGTGGGCGCACTATGTACTGTTCAGCCTATTTTTTTCATTTAACAAGTCTAGGCTGCCGTTCCTTATCAGTACCTATACATGCTGGCCTCTTTTTTTTAAAAGGCTGCATAATAGTCCATTGTATTAATAATAAGTTTTAGTCTATTTAACATAGACATGATTTGTTTAGAAATTTTATACCTTGGAAAGTTTAAAGAATTTTATTGGAAAACTCAAAGTAAGGCTTCTAAAAAGATCAGTCGCTTGCTATACATTGCTACGCATGTGCCTTATTACAGATATTCCTGTGGCAAACATTGCTATTTTTATTTCTTAATATAAAGTTATTGTACTCCTAAAATAGATAATGTAATTGTGTTACATGAAAATTTAATGCCAAAGAGTTTAGTCATAGGCATTGGATAACATATATAGATAACAGTGTAAAATTATTTGGAATTGGTTTGTCTGATTTAACCATCATTAGGGAGATTCAAGTGTTGATTTATTTTCATGATTAGCATTTCATATTCATCCACCTTAGTAAATTGAGGAAGCATAGCCTACCAAATCAACTTCATTAGTCTGTACAACTAAAGTTGGGATTTTTTTATGTCCAACAGGTATCTAAAACTCCACTGTGCTAAATATGATGTGGCTGTTTTTTAGTTAAATAAAATTATTACTTCGGTTGCACAAGGCACATTTCAAATACTCAGTAGCCACATATGGCTAGTGGCTACTATATTGGACAGTGCAGACATAGAATATTCCCGTTAGTGTAGAAACTTCTCTTGGCTGGTGCTGATCTATAAAGCAAATAAGTATGTTAACAAGAATTAGCCACATGATTTCAAAAATAATTTATTTCTACTTTTGAGTTGGTTATCATACAACTATATCCTATTAAGATAAAAAAAAATAAGATGTAAATGTTCTTTCAATTCAACTCCAATCAGTTCTTTAAAATGCTTAGTGTCTTCCTATAGGCCTTGAATTTACATATGTCACAGCCTGACATCAAAACTTTTCACGTCTTGATTCCAACCAACTTCTTCAACCCATTTCTCAGTGCATTCTACCTCATAATCTGAGCTGTGGGCCAAACTATCTGATCTTCTCCAAACCCCACAGAATTTTTTCTCTGCATTTGTTCCCTGAATTGCCCACCTTCTCTTCTGCTTCTTTTTCTACTTTTTGAAATTCTCCCCATCTTTCAAGATCCACCTGAACTGTTTCTCCTCCATGAAACCTTTCCTGGCCCCTTCCGCCCCCACCTCCCTTTTCCGAGGGTGGGTTAAGTAGAGACAACTTGAATGTATTAGGAGGGACTTTAGATGTAATTTTGTGGCTCCTTCAAGTTGACAAAGCCTACTTGGAGTCTCCCAAGAACAGAGTGAGCCAGGTCTCCTGACATCGCAGTACTTGGCCCCAGCTACCTCTGATCTCTTGGATTCGTTCCAGCTTTATAATTAACTATGAAGTGTAAGTGGCTAGTGATGCTGACCAAGGGATTTAAGAATGCAGCAGACTAAAAGAGATTTTTTTTAAAAATGAAAGAAGCAGAGTTCTTTTTCTGATCATATGCAGGTTTCTTATGTAGGTTATTCAGTCAATTATATTTAGAGTGCAATTTCTAAATTGATTTTGCTTTGAATAAATATCCTAAACATGCCTGAGGCAGATGTTCACAGAGGTGGCATCAGGAGTGATCTGGGGTTACCAGTGCGTGAAGAACCTACCCCTTTCCCCATAGTCATCTGCCTCCAGGAAGTTAACTACAAGTGCTAGCCCCCCAACTCAGCCCTGGGGTGCACATAGCCCCAGCCTGCAACCAAGCTGGACCTAAGTAAACCCCCTCCTCACACTCTTCCTCAAATGGCCTCCGGTTCTTGAGAACAGATTCCTCAGGAGTGAAATCATGGGCAGCCAACCACTTAGGTGTTCCAAATGCAAGAACACTTTCTAAGCTTTTTGCTGATGCACTAGTGGGAAAGCAGAAGTCTTGGACTATGGGCCTTGTACCAGTCCTCCCTGGTGTGCAGTGAGAGGTGCCAGAAAACAGATCCCGGTGTTTACCCCAAAAACAGTCTCATGCTTTTTATTTATTAGATTTTGTTCTCCCCCTGCCCAAGTGAGGACTCAATATATTCTGCAATCTTACTTGTAATTGATCTTTGCGGGAGAGGGTTCTGATACCTCGGTGTGTACCGCAGGGTTCTGCTAGCTGTGGGCACAGCCACAGCTCGAAGGCAGTGCTTTTGTCCACCATCAGGGGCTGCTTTTCCAGGACACTGCACCTGCACCTCCCTGCTTTATCTCTCGTAACAGTTTGTGGTGTTTCATACTGAACTCACCCTCTGTCTCTAGATGAAAAGCTAAATCCCCTGACCCATGGAATGGAAATGGGCAGTCCTGACAAAAGAGTAGAGGGATACTGAATTGCCTGTGGCCACCAGCTATAAAACTGAATTCTAGGGTTGGAAGGACTGTTCAGAGATCATGTAGCTTTCCCCCCTCCCTCCAGGCAGAACCTCAAAAAAAATATGCTGCCTAAAGGAGCTATTCCTACACTCTGAGCCAGTGGTTCTCAGACTGTGGCCCCTGGACCATAGCATCAGCATTGCCCAGAAACTTGTTTGAAATGTACATTCTCAGGCCCCAATCCAGACTTCCTGAACTTGGATGGCACCCAATGCTGTACTTGAAGGAGCCCTGCAGGGGACTATGATGCACATGACAACTTGAGAACTACTCTGCTAAGATAACCCCCAGCAGGACCCAGTGGTGGAGGATGATGGCAGGAAACCAACCCTGACATTCAGCTTACTTCTGTCACTGGGCTTCAGAAGGTGCACAGGGCAAGATGGCTGCCCACTTCCTCTTTCTTGTTTTGTTCTTTGTTGTGTATTGAGTTACAAAGCTTGTGTCCCTGGCTTTCAATCATGTGCCAGCAAGATGGTGAAGCCAGTGACCGCCATGCCAATGTTGGGTGGTGGCCCTGAGCAGTCCTCCTCAATGTGGTCATCCAGCAGCTTCTCAGCGAGCTCAGCCAAAATCCTTGCAGCACTGAAATTCAGTGTCTTCATCCCCACCCATGTCACCATGTGGTTCAGTGCAGCTCATGTTCCATGAGGCTTCTGAGCATGGCCTCTTGGACTTTTTCCTTGACGCACTTCCAATACCAAGTTAAAACATCCTGTGGCATCTTTTTCAGAAAGCAGGAAAGATGAAGGTACCTCCTCACCAAGCTGTAAAGCGCACACGAAAGTGGGAGCTCATGTTTGTACAATAAAAGTTTTGTTTCCTTACAATCAGAAGTGGAGCATGGGCGGCAAGCTTTAACGGTGTAGGACATCTCTGTTCTAGAGGAGGTTCTGCTGTCTGGGTATTGGAGTCTGCTGAGCACCATTCATATCTCGACATCTCACAGTCCTCACACTCACTGCAGTTGTGCAAAATGCTAAGAATAAGCAGCATCTGGATTTATGATAGATGTGACCATTGTGGGGACTTCTTCCTTCTGGGCAGATTGATTTTATTTGAGTTTCATTTCAGACTGTAGCCATTTATGTAATACTTTTAAGAGCCAGTTCTCCCTATAGCTTTGGGCTGAGAATGAACATCCAGATGTGTCTCCTCAGATTGCTTTCTCTGTAGGCCTGCCAAGGGGAAAGAGCCCGGAGTTCACTGGCACAGGAGAGAAGTTATTTAGTATTTATGAAGAGGGCCAGATGTTTTGGACATTTCACATCACATAGAGTTAGACATGGTCCCTGCCTTTGATAAAGCTCATTCTCAGGCAAATTATGAGCCCCAGGCCATCAAAACAACAAATTGCTTATCACGTCTATTACATGACCCAGTCAAAAGTGCTTTTTATTTAAAGGCTCCCAGTTCACGGCAGGCCTCTGTCACCCTGTTCCTCTGTAGCCACAGCTGACCCTGGGGGCTACAGAGGAACATGAGTAGGTTCTGGAGGTGATTTTGGTTAGCCTGACTATAATTCTCTTCCTTCAGGGGACAGCTCCATCAGCAGTGCTGTGAAAAGTGGACCCTGGTTAATGATGAAACCCAAGCCAAGATGGCCCGGATGGCTGCTGCAGCTGCTTGGGGCTTAGGTGAGGCTTCCCTCATAGGCACGCCAGTCCGTGTGAGGAGAGCGAGGCTGGGGACTCACATTTGAAAAGTCAGGCATTGTGGCTGCAGGTAGAGATGTCAGGTCTATGCAAGTGTAAACCAGTCTGTATCTACTTCTGCCTTTGCCATCTCTCCTTTCTACCTGATGACTTGTTAGGCATAGGTAAAAATAGCCCTTCATGGGGCAGTGGAGGAAACCAGTGAGTAGTCATCACAGTGGAGATATTTAGTGAGCTGTGTTTGTCTTTAACAAGTTATGGGTTTATTTTTCTCTCTTATAAATGAAATCTAGAGGTAGGAATTCCCAAACTAGTATTCTGGCACCATTGTCATAAGCCTCTTTCCATTATTTTGACTTTTCATGGGGCGTCTGTTTTCAGGTCTACCTCATAATACAGTATTGTTGCTGGAGCTCCACCCATCATGTCCTGTCTCAAGCAGGAATGAAGAGAGAAGACAGCTATCTCCTTTTATTTCTTGACTTTTATTGTAGAACTTTCCCAATATATATAAAAGTGAAGAGACTAGTATAACAAACCCCTGTATGCCTTTCACCTTCTCCAACAATTAAAGACTTTTTGGTGGTTTCATATTCTCTCCTCACCTCCTTACTGTCCAACACTCACCATTCTTAGTCCTACTCCTCAAGTATTTTAAAGCAGAGATTTCTTTTTAATCCCCATGGACAAGTATAGATTTCTGACATCAGGCCCCAGCTGAGAGGATTACCAATGTCTTATTTCAGAGATGTTCCAGGAAGAGGGGAAAGAGTCCATAGGATGTTCCAGGTGAAAACTTCACCTGTGGAGTCCAGAGGAAGGTTACATAACCTCCTCCCTCCACTCTCTAGCCCTGTTGAGTCACAGAGCTTATATCCTTCCCTTTCGTGGGCTCTGGGCTGTATCCAGAGCATTTTTCAAAAATAAATTGCTTCCTGAGGAGTCATCATTTGCTGTTTGCTTTTGCCCAGAGGCGCAGAGAATGGATGAGCCGATGGTCTGGAGTGAAAGTCAGGAAAATACCTTGTAAAATCGGCAGCCCTGCAGTTTGCAGCTAATGAAGCTGATATCTTTTCTGCAGATGGTCTTGGAAAACCTGGCATTTGATTCACGTTCACCCCATCAGGGGAAATGAATATCTCTTCCCAGTTGCAGCCATTTCCCCAGCCTGCCATGATACAGAGACTACTGTGCTATGACCTAGACCATCTTTCTATTACAACAGAGCCTCTTAAAATATTTATCACCTTCATCCTGAGGCAAAGGTATTGCCAGAGAGGGGTGGGCAAACTATTTGTCTAATCCCGTCCCCTGTCTGCATAATGGCCACTTTAAATTGTTTGGGGGAAAATGTAATTTCCAGTGTACCATTGAACTGTGAGATGCTTCACTGGTAGGGAGAAAGCTATTCCATCTCACCTACAGAAACCTGAGAGAGTTCTCTAGGTTAATGAGGTGCTGCACTAAACCCTCTTGACATGCAGGCTTTGCACGCATGTGGTTTCTCCATCTTTCATGGATCTCCCCAGGGCAGCACTGGAGTCCTGTGTTGGGAAGACGGATGAGGCTTTGCTTGTTAAATTGGCTTTGGGATTCCACAGTGTACGGAGGATCTCTGCAGGATTTAGATACATCAGCTTCAAGTTTGTCTTGTTTGAATCTCAAGCTAAATGCAAGTGACAATGACAAGATCTATTTGAGATGCTGCTTGTAGCCCAGCAAGCTGACCACCCTAATGTCCTTGCTCCTGTACTCTCTCTGTTCCTGTGTGTGGGTAGGTCAGTGGGACAGCATGGAAGAATACACCTGTATGATCCCTCGGGACACCCACGATGGGGCATTTTATAGAGCTGTGCTGGCACTACATCAGGACCTCTTCTCCTTGGCACAACAGGTAAAAACCTACATATACCCAGACATTCTTGCAAAGAAAAGGTAATGCGTGTCCTGTCAGATCCTAGTTATGCAGTACCTGTGAAAATGGGCTGTTGTACTTCAGCTCTGGTGTTTGGCTCTGTGAGATTATTAGAACAGCTTGGGAGGGGAGCATAATAATCAGAAGCAGAGTGCCAGCACATCAGCCAGAGCCACTTTCTGCTCAGAGAGGGACAAATGTGTTCTGCAAGTTACCATTCACATTGCTTTGGAAGTTAGCTTCTTAGGTCATCCTTGCTGTGCTTTTCACTGCCTTGCTTTAGCATTCTTTGTAGAGGAAAGAAACTATGTTTCACCTAAGGAGGATTTGCAAAGCAGCAGTCCCCCCTCAACAGCAAAGATCAGTCTCAAGGTTCTTGTGCAGGTGGCACACATTGATTGCCTTCTAGGAAAACTAAAGCTTTATTTGAAAATGCTCAGCTGACTTGCAGACTAAGATACTGAAGTAATCACATTTACCCTGCAAGGCACCACATTGTCTTAGATGAGGTGCTGGGGTAAATGACATGAATACTCAAGGGATGGGGACACAGTAATTAACCTTAAACAATCAAAAAATGAAAATCTCCACTTGCAGAGTTTGATTTGATGAAACAAGGAAGACTCAAGCTACAGTCCTATGGCCATCCCCTGAGCTCTGACTTAAGTGGTGAGAACTGAGCATTGGGCATTCCATGTCAGGCTCAAAAGCTTCCATTTACATGGAGAGGGTTGGGCATCCCTCTGCCAACTTCAGAGGCACTCCCTCATGAGGACAGGAGGCTCAGAAGCCAGAAACAATCACCTGGAGCCATTAGAGTGTTTGCACAGTGTGTTTTCACAACCATGCCCAGTAAGCGGAAGTTGAAAGAAGGTAGATCAACAAGTCGTCCTCTTGAGATGCAAGAACACAGTGATTCTGTTTCCTCTCCCTTGTTACCCAGGGTTTAGGATGTTGAGCTTTTGGTTGCCATACATTTCTGTCTTTAATGAGAAATCAGATAATATTCTTCTCTAGCCTTTCAGGTCTGATAAAAGTTTCTGCCCTTTGGTGAGTTTTCTCTTCATCACCGGAATTTAACTTCTACAGCTTGTTGGGAAGCCCGGAAATAACAGCACTCCCCTCAGCTCCCAAGTCCACAGCTCAGTCTCAAGGGTTCTCTTGCTTCTCTTCTAGTGCATTGACAAAGCCAGGGACCTGCTGGATGCCGAGTTAACTGCCATGGCAGGAGAGAGCTACAGTCGGGCATATGGGGTAAGCGGCAAACATTCTGCACATTGTCATTTTACAGGCTCCTCTCAGTTCTGTTTTCTTAGTGGGCCACTGTGGACTCACAGGCTGCTGAAGACTGCTGTGCCTGTGTGTTCTCAGCAGATACCCTGTCTCCAGAAGGAATGATTGAAATGAATCCCGGCTTTGGGATTATTCATACAGCACTAAGTTGGAATGTGATTTGCTTCCATCAGGCCATGGTTTCTTGCCACATGCTCTCTGAGCTGGAGGAGGTTATCCAGTACAAACTTGTCCCTGAGCGCCGAGAGATCATCCGGCAGATCTGGTGGGAGAGACTGCAGGTGAGCCTCGTGGAAAGCCCAGGTTAGCCTGCCACCCTTCCACCCCTGCTCTTGCTCAACATATGCTTCCTGTTTCCCCACAGAGGCTCAATTTGACACTGAAAGGATTTTCACCTAAGCCTTTAGCAGCAAGAGAATGACCGATTTGCCTCTTTTTACCCTTCTCTAGGAATAAAAAAATGTTTTTAATCAGTGACACTTATGTCCAGCCCATTAAGAATCTTAACCTCAAAATCAGTGATTCTCAACTTCAGCTGCACAATAGAATGACCTGGAAAGCTTTTTAAAATCCAGATACCCACCCCAAATAAAGAAGACCAAATAAATCAGAATTTCTGGAGACAGACCCAGGATCAGAATCTTTTTAGCCTCCCCAGATGGTTCCAGTATGCAGCCAATGCTGAGAATCACTGCTCTGAATCCGCTAACGGGCCACCTGTAGCCAGCTCATTAAATGGGGCTGCCTGATGTTGTCATTTACCAACTCCTGCTGTGTACAGTTCCTCGGGTCAGTCATGCCATGATTTCTGTTTAGACTCTTTTCCACTGAAGTTTCCCCTCCTAGAGAAACTCTTCCAAGTCCTCCGTCAAGTGTTTTCATTGTACATTCTGATTGGTTTAGCTGTTAATTCCAGATCTGGGAGTCAGCAGTCTCAGGTGTTCTTGGAGAGGATAGTTCTTCCATTCCTTGAGGAGGTAGGAAGGGAGGTGCATCAGCAAAGGAGAGAAAGCCTTCACCACTCCAGAAGCCATCTGTTCCCTTGCTTGTCATAATCGACCTCCTCAATTTTAAACTGTTTTCCTCTTAGCCCAATGCACACCTCATTCCCAATTCTGTCTCCAGACCAGTCGAGATCCGTGCTTCCGGGCTTTTCATTCAGTAGGCTGTGACAAGGCCTTTGGACTCCAGGCTGCATGCCTGTCTTGGAAGCTCAGGGCACATTCCACTGGAAAGGAAGAGCAGTGGACAAAGCATTGCCTATGAATACAGTCGTTTATGCTCTGAAATGAGCACATGCAGTTCTTTTACATGTTTTATTAGCAATTATGAAATGCCCACTGCGTGTTTTGATGGAAAATTGTCTGTTGGACACCCAAAAAGAATTCCACAAAGCAAGCATTTCCCACTTGATTTGTACACACCCCTGTTTTTTAAGTGCCTGCAATGGGATGAAGGATTTCCAAATCAGATATCTGATCAGTCTTCTGCCATTCAACAAGTGGGACTTTATCCAAATAACAATTTGGAAAAGGGTTGAATTAAACGAGTCTTGGCAAGAGGAGACCCATGTTTGACTTTACTGTGTCTGAGACACTGTCATTATCTTAAGCCTTCATGACTTTCCTACCTTGAGATAGCAAGATGCTTTTTGGCTGATAGGGGGCCAAATTATTTCAGCATCTGGGAGAAACGAGCAGATGGCAAGAAGTCACCAAAAACAATCACTCTGTACTTTTTTCTCTTTTTCTAACTTTCCAAATTACTGTTGTCACACTTACTGGAATGGAAAGATACGGTCCATGACCTGAAAATAAAGCATTAAGTTTGTGGTAGAAATTTGGCTCTCGTGAATGGCTTTCTGTCAAAACATTCAATAAGCTGCGTAGGCTCGAAGACTGCCACTTTGTGGTCAAGTCCTTAGAACTGAAATCCTCAGTGTCCCCTATGGGGCAGTTTGAGAGGTCAGTCTTACTTGTGTGTTAAGTTCTTTATTCAGACTCAAACTGCATCCTGTCACGTTCATAAACCTGCAACCACTGTTGCTAGACTTTTTTAGACTTCTATTCATGGAGGACAGCACTTTTGGTTTCATAGAATTCGCTGATGAAGTGATAGATCTCAGAAACCCATCTCCCCTGGTGGTTTGTCTCCAAGTCTGATTTCTTACCAGCAAAGGTGGAAAAGGAGAGTCTTACTTTACTCTCAGCTCACTTTACTCTTCAGTCTGAAATTAGCTTAGCCCCTTTGATAATGAATAATTCGCTCTTCTTTTTAACTAAAAAGAATTAATGTGTGTAAATGAATGAGGCACTTCCCATTCTATATGCAGGTGCTGTTCTGAGACAAAAATTAAGGAGAGAGAGTCTAAGCAAAGCCAAAAGTCTCAGTGCAGGTTTAAGCTTTAATAACTTCAGATATATAAATGTTATCAACTTTAGAAACATCATCATTTGAAAATTTTATTGTTTGAACTTCTTTTACACTTAACTAGTGTTTTGAATTTTGGATGATATATTTTAAATTTAATTTCTTTGTCAGTGGTAGTCATCTACACAATCACAAAGACCAAAGCAAGAAAAGTAAAGTTAAAAATGCATTATTTACAACCCAGAAAAGAAATTTAAATAATTTAATTCACTGAACCCTCACCATACCCCTATGAAGTTGGTACTATTTTTATCCCATTTTACAGATTGATCACAGAGAGGTTAAGTGACCTGTTCAGTCATGTAGATAGTAAGGGGAAGAGCCAGGACTCAAGCTGCAGATTCCCCAGTCTATTGCTTCTCAGGTTTTGAGAAGTTACTAACAGGGATTTCATTCACAGGGCCCTTCACTGACATCGATGAGATTATGCAAATGTATCTCTTTTTTGTTTCAGGTGGGGGTTTTTTGCTGTTGCTGGTAGTGAGGGTTATGATACAGCAGAGGACAATCTAAGCCTCGCTTCTGAATGTTCCAGGGCTGCCAGCGTATTGTGGAGGACTGGCAGAAGATTCTGATGGTGCGGTCGCTTGTGGTCAACCCTCATGAGGACATGCGGACCTGGCTCAAGTACGCAAGCCTGTGTGGCAAGAGTGGAAGGCTGGTGAGTAGCCCCCACCACAAGGTGAGATGGGAGGCTGAAGAGGGAGTGGTGCTCTGGTCCAGCTCTGTTTAAAAACCGATCTGTCTTGTTTTTAGGCTCTTGCTCATAAAACCTTAGTGTTGCTCCTGGGAGTTGACCCATCTCGGCAACTTGACCATCCCCTGCCAACAGTTCACCCTCAGGTGACCTATGCCTACATGAAAAACATGTGGAAGAGTGCCCGCAAGGTCTGTATCCAAGTCCATCCAACAAGAGGCTGTGTTTCTCCAGAATGCTCACATTCTCTGCTGCTCGCTGCCTCCTCAAGGCCCCAGAGGAAACAATGTCCAAATCATTGTGTCAGGAGTTTGCTCCTATTAGGAAGCTGTTTGGCCTGATTTCTAAAAGTAAATCATATTTGACAGAATGCACGTATACCATTGATCAAACCAGTGAATGTAATCACAGTTATATTAGCAGCCAGAATGTGCTGGAAAATAGAAAAAAACAACTTTCTGCTCCCTAAGAGAGGATGGGCTGTTTGGTACTAAAAAAAAGCAACATTTTTGTGGAAACACAGACTGGAACTTTCACAAGACTAATTTGGTTTTTAAGACTTCTCATCTGCTTTCCTATCATCAGTTTGGCAAAAGCAGCAACGCTCAAGAGTGTAATGGCCAAAATCCATGGGGAAAGTCATCTTGAAGCCAGTGTGGAATTCCTCTCACTTTATTAGCAGATAGGTCCTTGGGAAATAGATGTGGCTCCTGGTGGGGATTTTTGTTTTTATTTTTTTTTAAACAATCTCCCTGGATGATGGTGATGATTAACAAGTAGGCCCTTGAGGCAGACTCGTCACCTGCTTTGGCTCTCCCATCATCCTCCTTACCAAACAGGAGATTCCCGGCTCTCCTCTCCCATTTGCGTTCCCCACGGTGGTGCCTGAGATGAGAACAGAATGCAGAGTAGCCACCAGAGCCATGGCTGTGGAACAATGTGA
Organism: Manis javanica; assembly: GCF_040802235.1. Taxonomy (NCBI): domain Eukaryota; kingdom Metazoa; phylum Chordata; class Mammalia; order Pholidota; family Manidae; genus Manis; species Manis javanica. The sequence goes on along the minus strand of NC_133159.1, from coordinate 8,388,007 downwards.
TAAATAGCAGTTGTCTCTGCTGCAGGCATACTTGGGGATCCTCAGACTGTGTCTAGAAATGAACTTCTTTTGTGGGTGGTTGACTGACTGTGAATGCCACCCAGAGTGGGATCAACACCTCTGCACCTAGATGCTAGGTCTTTGGCTGGGGTGAACATCAATAGTGATGGCCCAAGGTTCTTTCGCCAAAATACAAGTTTTGGGGGCTTTATTTTCTTTTGCTTGGTCTCCGTGAGCCTCCCTGGCCAGAGCAGCTCTGATTCAAAGCCTTACCTTCCTCCAGGCAAATGAGAAAAACAGAAGGTGCTGAATCAGAATATAACCTGGTTTCCTTCCTACTTATAGCCTCCAAGTCTTTGAATATGTTGCCAAAAGGAGGCAGAAGGAGCCCTTTGGCTAACATCTCAACCAAGAGTGGCCTCTTTCAACATACAACCATTGTCCAACTTCTCCACAGGTTTTGCCCTTTTCTTAGGGGCCCAAACTCTGGTAGGAGACCATAAAACCACATGGATTAAAATTTTAGAGACCTATTTAAAGTTAGATGCTTGAACTTCAAGCTCAAAGCTAGAGATGTCACATCTTCACAAAAATTCAGGAGCTACTCAAAGAAAACTGACCACTTAATAACAATTATGCCATTGAACAAGTCACTTCACTTCTCTGAGCTTTACTTCCCTCCACAATAAACAAGGATTGTACTCTGTGCCTTGCCGGAGGCAGATGAAAGTGTCTGGAGAACAGCAGACCCTGTTCTTCAGGAAGGCATCGGGCAATGGGTGAACGTACAACGTTGTCCTAGATGAAACACACACAGAATCTAAAGACAGGTTGGTCCTTTGGTGAAATTTCACTAAGCTGAGAACATCATTCTTGCCCACAGCCCTCAGGTAGTCCAGAACCAGAAATGCTATGCTCAGCTTAAACTCTGGCCCTGAGAGAAGCCCCATCCTCCACGTGACCGGTCCTTCCTCTAAGAGAAACGATTGTTTTTCCCCTTCCTCACTTCCTGTGGATGGAGAAAAGGAGTTGTTAATAGGACCTTTTCAGTCCCGTGAAAATAATTTAGCTCTGTGCCACAGAGTTGAAAGGTAATTGATTTTCCCATGCCTGATAAACTTACTAAATTTCATATTTAGTAAGTTCAAATCCAAACCAATACCCAGTTTTGGCAGCTATTTTTTTTTTTTTTGCTCTGACAACTTGTCTAGTCTCCCAAAAAGAGTTTAAACTTTATTTAAACTGGGCTATAGTGACACATAGCTTGTGTGTCAGGAAAGCACCTGGTATCAGTTACTGTTTAGTCCTCACCTGCTTAATGTGCACGCTAATCACACTGAATTATCAATCACCTTTTCCAAGATTGATCTTTTTAGTACTGCCTCCCAATTCTTTTTTTTTTTTCTTTTTAATCACATTTAAATCTGGTCAGTGTAGGTCTCATAGAAGAAAAACTAAAGGAACATTTATCACTTCTTGGATGTGGGATGCTTATGTAGTTCATTTTTCAAAGCCAGTGGTGAGTAATGGAACTCTGTGAAGGCAGGTGTCTGAAGGAGACAGGTGTCTTGTTAACTGGGAATGCCTGTGCGTCTGCCCTGTCCTCGTGCGTGGATTAGCTGCCTGAAAAATTGTTCATCACATCATTCTGCCTCTGGGTTAAGCGCTGTCTCTTGATGCCAGTTAATTGCTTATGTTGAGAAGTATCTGAGGTTGGTCCTGGCCCCCAAGCCAGGGAGTTGTTTTTTCCATCAAGGCTATCACCAATGACATGTTTCTATTTTAAAAAAAAAAAGAAAAGAAAGTCTTATATGATTTACTATAAGGAGAAATTCTGACCTTATTTATTTGAAGTGTTTTTTTCCCTCCTTTCCTGCAGCAAAGAACACACAGCCTCTTTTTCACATTCCCTCACATACTGTTTCTATTCTCTATGTTGGTGGATTTAGCTTTTACCATTTTTCTCTTTGAGTTTTTGATGTCTGTGCTCCGTCTACCTCCATCCTTGAAGCTCTTTAAAAATAGTATGGACCCCATTTATCAAGATGCTAATGTTGGTGGCCATGGCTGGTTCACACAAATGGCCTATAGCTTACCCCCGATGTCTGAGTCTGTCTCTGCTCATCCCTAGTTCTGCTCTCTGTTCCTAATCCAGATGCCCTCTGCTCACTTTGTATAAGATCTCGTAGTGTAAATACATCTAACTGCTCAAGGATGCTCTGAAGACTTTGCTCCTAAGCCACTGTGTTCAACTAGATGTCTGCTGCCTAGTGTCTTCCCCTGTTTCCACTTGAATATGTGGGGCTTTACCCTATCTATGTTCTTATTTGGGTACTAAGGGTTCTATCAGATTTTTTAAACTATGGGTTTTGCTCTGCTGGAGGGTCAAGATACCATAGCTTTTGAAACAAATAATTAAGTTTTACTAGCCTGAAAAAATTCCCCATAAGCCTAATTTCCCCCAGGGCAATATATTGATAGTGAAGTAAGCAGTTGCTTCAAATTACTTCATGTGAATTGTTATTTGGGGTAGCCAAGCAAGTAGCTCTTCTAAGCGTTATTAAAACAGTAATTACACTTGGCCAAGGAGAGCTAAGACTTCAGTTGAAAAAATACGAATCTTCTTGAAAAGCCCAGCCATCTCCCTGCATCATGTACTGGTCCTCTGTCTTACAAACTCCTTATCCTTTGTTCTGGGATATTCTCTTGGGAGAGGGGGTGGCTCACATGCCTTTTAGATGAACAGTAGTTTCTTTCCATGAAGTTAGGCCGAGTGCCAAGTGGCTCCCTGTGCCTCTGTCCTGCTACAGATTGATGCCTTCCAGCACATGCAGCACTTCGTTCAGACCGTGCAGCAGCAAGCCCAGCACGCCATCGCTACCGAGGACCAGCAGCATAAGCAAGAGCTGCACAAGCTCATGGCCCGGTGAGGTTCCCACTGGCTGGGGAACACTAGCCCTGCTTGTCAGCAGCCTCATCTCAAGGGGCTCACCTCAGGGCTGCCGGGCAGCTGGTTGCTTACAGTGCTCTCACCTCATCCAGTGGGAATCCCAGGCAGCCAGTCAATCATGCTGCTCCTTATTTTCCCAGCAGCCCAAGACCCCCATGTGCTGTTCTCCTCCTAGTTATCTGGCTTTAGAGATGGACTTCCTGTTTTCAGTGCCATTATGCTGCTAATCTGATGTGTGACTTTAAGTGACTTACCCTTTCTGTGCCTCAGTGTTGTCTTCATATAAAAAGGGATAGATAGTGGGAGCTCCTACTTCCCAGGGTGCTAGAAGGTGGTATAAGGAATAATGGTTAAGACTACACCAGGCATTTAGAACAGTACCTGGAATATGGTAGCAATCAGCAAATGTTAGCTGTTAATAATATCATCGTAAAGAATGGAGGAGAAGGGGAAAGTAAGGGAGAAGCCATATAGCAATCACTAAGAAAAGTTACTCTCAACAGCTGTCACCCACAAAAATTGGATCTGGCATAGATAGGTCCATACAGACCTCTTTATACCAAATACCTGGTTTATGCTAGCATTGAATGACAAAGGTCAAGTAGAAGAGATACCTTAAAAATTTATCCACAAAGCCCATCTTCTTCCTTCCATGTGGTTAGGAATTCTAGTGGTTCCATCATGTTGCTTTCTGAGAGCCAGAGTATCAAGAGGCTTTGTTGCATCCCTAACATAATTCATTGTCCTCTTTGAGAGGGTTGTTTTGAGGAAGGAGCAACGGGGCTTGTTTCTCTGTTTTCAGATGTTTTCTGAAACTCGGGGAGTGGCAGCTGAACTTACAGGGCATCAACGAGAGCACGATCCCCAAAGTCCTGCAGTACTACAGTGCTGCCACGGAGCATGACCGCAGCTGGTACAAGGTAACCCAGACGCAGGGGCGGCTGGGGTTCCCACGGTGCCTTCTCCAAATGTAAAGCCCTGTCTGTGTCTGTCAGCCTGGCTCTGCTCGCCTGTGCCCGCTGGCTCACAGCCAAGCTTTGGTGCTGGTCTGATACTGTGAGTTTGCTTCCTTTGAGCGCCAGGAGCCAGTGTGTCAGGCCCCTTACAAGCTTAATTGATACAAAGATTGATAGATTCTTTTATTTGAAAAGTAATTTATTGCACCGTTATGTGTGTGGCACTGGGGAATGCTCTTGACTTACAGACTCTCAGCTGCTTGTTTTCCTTGGAGCATCTGGATACATGGCCAGTCTCTGGAACTTTATCTTCCCTTAGGTCATCTGTCCCTTTCCAGCTTTTTTCTGATTTCCATCCCTGCCTGCTCCTCATCTATGAACATAACTTTCTCTATTTTTATTGGAAAGCTCTCAGTAGCATCCTGTTATATCATAGGAAACTTTTCAAGAAGATAAACAAAATGAGAAATGTATAAAGATATGATTGAACTAGTGAAGGAGAGGCCTTGGAAGTGTTTGGTGAGAGCACACGTCGTCATTTTTTTTTATCTTTTCTGAGGCGTTTCCTGGTAATAGCTGCTTGGCCTGTAAGATGTATGTCATCAATTTCTCTGTAGTATTTCCTTAGCTTGCTAATACTTTGTGAATTAATCCCTCCAGTGTCAAAACTTGCATCTGAGACCACAGAGGCATCTACAGTAAAAAATCTTTTCCTGGTTTAATCATGCTTCTTTCTGATCTGAAAAATTGATTCATGTTATCAACAATAATTATTCTGTCTAGGACAGCTTCAGTCCAAGGCTAGAAAAAATAAATCCAGTAAACCCTTAATTAGTTGGAACCTTACTAATTAGAACTATCTCCTAACAAGAGTACTTTTCTTCATTCAGTTTTTAGGAAAGAAACAAGTCACAAGAAAAAAACTGGTCCCAGGAATTCCATTGTTTCCTAGTATCATTCCTTGGGGTCTGTGCTGTCTCTTTCCATCTGTGTGTTCTGTGCACACTCAGGGACTGTTTCTGTCTCACTCGACATTCTAGTTCAGTGCCTTGCATATGGTAGATACAGAAGAAGTATTTGTTGAGTAAATGAACATATGAGAAAACTGAACCTGGGTCATTGTAGAATTCTTTCCAAATAAAGGTCAATAGGATCAATCTACTCTGCTTTGGTGGGGAAATGGACACATTTATGTTAAAAGTTTTTAGCAAGAAATTGATAGAAATTTTCTGATATCCAGGAAGCCCAACTATTTTAGTGGATTATTTAATGTCCTGCTGCAAACTTACGAGATCAGACTTACAAATCAAACTTCCCCGTGCTCTCTACACCAGGCAGTGCTATACCATAGTGTCACAGTAACTCAAAACTTCAGTGGTGTGAATAGTTCCTCCTTTACCCAAATGAGCACCAGAGCTTCTTCCAGCCAATGGCAGTGAGCACCGGCTGTCTGATAGGCCCGCACCAGGTGTGAGAGCTAAATGGAGGAACAGCTCCATAATGCTCGCCCTGTGTTCCCTTTCCTGCTGTCGTATGACCTGGTTAAGACTTAGACCTTCACTCCCCTTAGCTGCTCCTCTCTTAAGTGATCTGTGTTACAGACTGCTGCCTAAGGGATCTTTAAAACCCAGAAAGAAATGGGACCTCCTTGGGCTAACATGCCAGTGGCTCCACAATTGACCCTGCCACTTTGCTAGGCTTCCCCTCACCGCTCTCCTGCATACCCCCCCCAGCTTCAGGCAGAGCCGTTTGTTTCCCATGAACCATCCTGTGCTTGCCCAGCCCGCATCTTTGTCTCTGCCCTGCCCCAGCCCAGGAGGTCCTTGCTGCTGCCCTCTCTTGCCCATGGAGGCTTCTCTTCCAGACCTACCCAAATCTCTGCTCTCTGAACCTTGCCCACTCGCTGTCCCTGGCATTCCCATTGTCCATCCCACAGTGCCCCCCTGCAGTCTGCCCATTGTTAGACCGATGATTTAGCTGCCCCACTAGAAGAGAAGGGCCCTGGTAAGGACCAGAGCTTGCTCCACTTTGCGTCACCTCCCCAACAGCACTGAGTGTGGTCACTGCTAGGGTGAGTGGGTCACACAGTGAAGGGATCACATGGCATTTAGTAAACCCCCCTTTCCTGAGTCTTTCATTGAAGTGAAATTTTGCTCTACTGTCTGCTGAGAAGAGAGGACAGTCACAGCATTTCCTGAGCTTTGGCCTCACGCTCCTCGAAGCTCCTTCCACTGCTCTTGGTCACAGCCCCATTGTCTGTCCTTGACCCCCGCCCCACCCAGGCCTGGCACGCATGGGCAGTGATGAACTTTGAAGCTGTGCTACACTATAAACATCAGAACCAAGCCCGTGACGAGAAAAAGAAGCTGCGTCATGCCAGTGGGGCCAACATCACCAGCACAGCCACCGCTGCCACCACAGCGACCACCGCCACGGCCACCAGCACCGAGGGCAGCAACAGCGAGAGTGAGGCCGAGAGCACAGAGAACAGCCCCACCCCTTCCCCTCTGCAGAAGAAGGTCACCGAGGTACCCTTCCCTTCCTCCTCCCTTGAGGACTGGCCAGGCACAGGCACCTGTGGGGAGGGAGGGGCTCAAAGGAACCTGAGGTTTCACTCTCCGAGCCAGATGAAGCTAGGAAGTGTTGCCTCGTTGCCTCCAGCAGTGTTTGAGACGGTGCTTTTGTGCCTATGCTTGTGCTCAGGTTGCTGCCAGGGGCCCAGAAGAGTGAGCTTACTCTGTTAATGCCCTGCACCTGTGTGTGTGGGTGGCCATGTGCGTCTGCTGGTCCAGTCTGAGGATAGAGCCTGGCAGGATCTGTCCTCTGCCTTCCTTTCCACCCACTCCTCTTGGGCTGTCTGTTCAGAGTATGCGGGGCAGCTGACAGGCCAGAGATCCTCATGATCAGAGCCTCAGCCCCATCTCCTGCCACCATTAGCCCAAGATAATAACAATTATGACACAGTTGCCACTTACTGGGTGCTTGCTATGCACCAGGGACTAAAGCAAAGGCTCTCGTCCATTAACTGATCTATTCCTCATAGCCACTCCTTGAGGTAGGTACTACTAGCATGCTGTTATGCCTGTGTGACAGGGAGAAAGCCAAGGCAGGAGTGCCGTTAACACACGTGTGTTCCAACAGGATCTGTCCAAAACCCTCCTGATGTACACCGTCCCTGCCGTCCAGGGCTTCTTCCGTTCCATCTCCTTGTCACGGGGCAACAATCTCCAGGATACGCTCAGGTATCGGGGAAGGGAAGGGAAGCCCTGCAGGCCATGTGAATGGCAGGACACAGAAGTTACACCTAAAGTCTTCTTTCTCCTCCCCATCCTGAGGAGAACATCCAAGGGGAATAGCTGACCAGGCCCCCGTGTGGGGGAAATCTGCACCCATTGAGGAGAAGGGACCTGAGAACTCTCCGTGTGTGGTTTTTATGTAGGGAGGAGATAGTCATCTCTTTCTTGCAGTACTGCTAAAATCCCTTCAGCTTTTAGAGGCAACTTTATAAGAGGCCTCAACAAATGGCCAAGAGACTACAGATGATGGGGGTAAGTACCCGCCCCCCTTCTTCTGAGGACCTGTGGCTGGCTAGGTCCCAGGTTTACCTGCTGCCACTGCTATGCAGGGGACTCTCATGTGCAAAGTTTATCCATGGGTTATCCATTTCTGAGCTTATACCCTGGTGATCTTTGTACATTATCTGGAATGAAATAATCATCCACTTGGAATGATCCTGCTTGTATTCAGTCAAGTACTGCCAGCCATCACCAGCCACCCACTCCCAAGTGGACCTGAGACTATAAACACTGAAGAGCCACCTGACAGTTTCTCTTCTCAGGAATCTTAAAGATGTAAAACACACAGTAAAAGTGGAAAAACTAAATTTCCTGTGACTTTCTCATTTTTCTTTTCCAGAGTCCTCACCTTATGGTTTGATTATGGTCATTGGCCAGATGTAAATGAAGCCTTAGTGGAAGGGGTGAAAGCCATCCAGATTGACACTTGGTTACAGGTGAGGATGCTTGTTATAGGTAAGGATAAGTTAGCTCTCGCAACTCCTCTGTCCCTTAGAATCATGCAGTGTCTGGAGTAACAAGGGAGCATTTGTTGCGTAGCACCAAGGCCGTAGGGCTCAGTCCCCAGAGCAAGACTCCATATCTTCTTTAATTTCTTTTAGAGAACTAAAGGCAATGAGCCATTTCAGAGCCTAACCGCATCTGCCAAGATGCACCTGTGTGTGTGGGTCACTGACAGGGTCAGTGGGTCAATGACAGGATCTGACAGTGGGTCAATGACAGGATCTGGTCATTGTCCAGAGAAGTAACTAGAATTTTTCTATGTCTGATATGCATACTGTGTCTTTTTGAATACCAGGTTATACCTCAGCTCATTGCAAGAATCGATACGCCTAGGCCCTTGGTGGGACGTCTCATTCACCAGCTTCTCACCGACATTGGTCGGTACCACCCACAGGTATGTGGAGACCCTGAGCAGTTTCTCATTAACAACTGACCTTTTTGATTTGGTGCTCAGCCTTCCCTAAAGCTTCTCTAGAGACACAAATGCAGGAACCAGGAGTCTAGGAAGGTCTGCCCCGCTGGCAGTCCCAGTGATCCCTCCCGCAAAGAAGGAGCTGCCCCTGCCTGGCTGACCAAATGAGTGTCTATATCATACTCACATTTCTTTTGTCCTCCGTAAAATTAGTATCAGGCGGCTTTCACAAATTTGTATGTAAATGTTCCTTCTGTATTTGCTCAGGCCCTCATCTACCCCCTGACCGTTGCTTCTAAGTCTACCACCACAGCCCGTCACAACGCAGCCAACAAGATTCTGAAGAACATGTGCGAGCACAGTAACACCCTGGTACAGCAAGCCATGATGGTGAGTGAGGAGCCAGTGCGGGACCTCACGGTCCTGGGCACCCAGCCAGAGGGCTCCCCAGAGGTGGTTTTCCTTCCTCAGGAACTTGCTGCATGCCCCCTCTGGCTGCCAGGAAGAGTACCTCCTGCTTCCCCAAGACCGGCCTTTCTGGGTTTCGTTTATCCTTGCTGCTTCTCTCCTCCCCTCTTTGATCTAGGTGAGTGAGGAGCTAATCCGAGTGGCCATCCTCTGGCATGAGATGTGGCATGAAGGCCTGGAAGAAGCGTCTCGTTTGTACTTCGGGGAGAGGAACGTGAAAGGCATGTTTGAGGTGCTGGAGCCCCTGCATGCTATGATGGAGCGGGGACCGCAGACTCTGAAGGAGACATCCTTTAACCAGGTATGGAATCCAGGGGCATGAAATGACGTGACCCACAGCCGTGACCAGACTCCTTCCACCCTGTGCTTTCTGCTGACCTGAATAAAATGTACTCCAGTGGAGGTTCCGGATATAAACACACCAGACATTCAGTTGTCATTAAGTTACAAGAACCCTCCCTAAATTTTACCTGGAAAACCACGTGCCTCCCCCGTGGGTCATGTCGTCTCTCCTTGGCCTTCCTTTACCTAGTGATGCACCCTGAGGTGGGGAGCTCTGGGGAGCTGCGGGGCTCCACTGACTGAGCCGTCATGCTGGTGCCCTCCTGCCGCAGGTGCTCCTGAGGCGCTCTGCCTGCTGCTCCGGGAGCCAGCCTGTGGCTCAGCCGACGTCTTGACAATGCGCCTGCTTTCCCTGCTCTTCCTCTCAGGCATATGGTCGAGATTTAATGGAGGCCCAGGAGTGGTGCCGGAAGTACATGAAGTCAGGGAATGTCAAGGACCTCACCCAAGCCTGGGACCTCTACTACCACGTGTTCAGAAGAATCTCAAAGCAGCTGCCGCAGGTAGGATCCTCAGGCTCTAGCAAGGTTCCTGTCACGATAGTCTGTATTTTGCTTTCTATGAATATTCTAACCATAATTCTGAAGCAACTGGTTTCTGCAGACTTTGACACAGATCATTGCTATTAGCAATCCTTTGAAAAATACTTAAATTGCATTTAAATTCCTCCCTGGAGTCAGAAAACTAAACCCTGTGGTAATTTTTCAGCTCACATCCTTAGAGCTGCAGTATGTTTCCCCAAAACTTCTGATGTGCCGGGACCTCGAATTGGCTGTACCAGGAACTTACGACCCCAACCAGCCAATCATTCGCATTCAGTCGATAGCACCGTCTTTGCAAGTCATCACATCCAAGCAGAGGCCCCGGAAGTTGACACTCATGGGTAAGGACCATTGTGCATTGTGGCCGCCTGCGTCTCCCTCCCACCTGGCTAAACCCCCCCCTTCTCCTGGAATCACTGCTGACTACTCACACTGCTCATCTCGCCTGTGCTCCATCCCTCCCATGTTTACTAAGAGAGGAACGGAAGACCAGGGGATTTCTCCTTAGTACTCCCTCGTTGGGACTCCTGGATTATTCATGTAGCCGTGCTTGTTCAGACGAAGCACTATGATTCTGCATGAGAACGGGCAGAAGGGAATTGTAAAGGCATGCAGTGTGGAGGACTGGCTGTGGTAGGCAGCTGTTGGGGAGCTGATGAGGCCGACAAAGCGACCTCTGGATATGAGCATGGACAGTGGCAAGCTCAGCCTGAGGGAAGGGGGCCTCTGGGCTCTTGAATATTCTTTCTTACCATCAGTCTCCTTGAGGGAAATAATTGTACCAAGTGAACAAACTGAGGTAGAAATGAATTCTCACAGTGACGCTGTTTCCTATCTAGAGTGGTTTCAGGAGGCCTGAGTACTCTGGTCGCACTTTGAGGTCTTTCCCCTTTAATAATGCTCATGTTTTTTGAATGTAGTGATTATTCACCAGCACCAGTTAGTCATGGTCACAGGTGGCCATCTCTGCATGAGCTGGCGTCCTCTAATATGGAAATAGGTGTCAGTCAGGATCTTGGCATATTTTAATTGGGGTAATGAGGGAACTGTTTCCAGACGCATAACAGAGATCCTAGAGCCAAAGGTGAGAAGCTGTCACTCACCCACCCTCCAGACCTGGAGGGCGGGGAGCCCATCTGTGGGGAAGCTGGGGTTCCTATGGCCAGGATCCTCATTGAACTTAAACCACGTGATGATGTAACTGGCCTGTTGCTAGACTACCACTTCCACACCTTTAGGCAATAAGCTATTATTGCGCTATATAGAGAGCTCGGCCCAGAGCCCTGGGCGGAGGCAGAGACGCTAGTGCTCGACCTACTGCCAGGAGAACAAGCTGGGGGTAATAAACCCTTTCACCCCAAAGAAGGTTTTGCTGTTAATTTCTTTGGTTACATTGAATCCATAGCAAACTTGCCCGGGGCTGAAACCCATTGGCAAGACATCATCAAAGGCTTACAAGCTGGAAAAAGGCTGAAGCCCAGACAGGGTCATAGCTGCTTCTAAAACTGTAGCCTGGCCAGTGGTCTGGGACAAATACCCTGACCTCTCCCTCTTCCTGCCGTCTGACCTCCTGCCAGTGCCCCCACTGGCCAAGCCCACCTGAGAGCACAGTGGTGCAGCCCCTAGGGACCAGGCTTCTCAGGATAGAGAAGGACAGAGAGTAGGTTGGGGAAGGGAACGTAGAGAATGACCGACTCTGCAGAATCATTCCTGGTCCTCAGACACAGAGCTTTTCTTCATTTCACTTAATTTTAATTTGAACATCATCTCCCTGGGGGACCATCAAAAGCAGAGCCTTTTTTTTTCCCATCAATTCCAGGGAGTGTTTTTTCTGTTTGTAGAGAAGGTGTGCCTGGGTCAGGTATGTGTGGTCTGGGGTCTTGTGAAAACAGTCCTAGTCTACCGGCTAATGGGCTTGGGACCCTCTGATCCGCACTGACTGCTCCACCGTTCCTCACAGGCAGCAACGGGCATGAGTTTGTTTTCCTCCTGAAGGGCCACGAGGATCTGCGGCAGGATGAGCGAGTGATGCAGCTCTTCGGCCTGGTCAACACCCTCCTGGCCAACGACCCCACATCTCTTCGGAAGAACCTCAGGTATTCAGGATGCCATGAAAATGGCAGTGATTTGAGGGGTCTAATAGTTTTTTCTTACATCTCTACCACATAGTCACATACCTTTATGAAATAGATCATAAAAGTATGTACCTGACAGGAGGTCATCACTAGCCAAGGTGTCAAACATGAAGAGAAAAAAGTCTCTATATTCTTCAGGGTATTCTCCTGCTAACTGCCTTTAACAACCTCCCGAGGATCCAGACTGGAACAACTTGTGGCCATTAGACTGGAGATCCTCCAGATGGGATGTGCTTTACCCCTTGTGGGGTCATAGCCCAGCCAAACCTTTCCCATCCTCAGTATGCCTCCTCTTTCTGTTAAGAACATGAATGTTAAGTTGGGAGGTTATTTTAGGCTTAGAAATAGTCACTGGATTGTTCCCCCAAAGCACTGAGTTGTTGGGCAGGTTGGGAAGATGGGCAGTGCGCTTCTACCATGAGTGCACCATCTTCTGTGATGCTTTGGCCTTTGCACAGGTCTCTCCCTACACACCTCACAACAGCCCTAGGTGGGGGTCATTAAAACTAGTTGCACGGTATGAATGGATCACGTGTCTACTCTGTTCGCTGTACAATAATCCTGCTTCCCTGTGGGTGCCAGCATCCAGAGATATGCAGTCATCCCCTTATCAACCAACTCGGGCCTCATCGGCTGGGTCCCCCACTGTGACACACTGCACGCCCTCATCCGGGACTACAGGGAGAAAAAGAAGATCCTTCTCAATATCGAGCACCGCATCATGTTACGGGTATGTGATGAGGCTGCCAAACCCAGTCCTTTAATGTCTCAGAGGCAAAACTCACAAATCAGGAAATCTATACAAAGTCACTTTTCTTGTTCTTCTATGTATGTACATCACTGAAACATCTATCTGAGGGAATTGGCTATTGCAGAAGGTTTAATGACATATGAGTCCTAAAGCAGATAACCTTCTCTAAGAAACAGAAGGACCCTGAAGCCCAGAAATTAGCTTTTCATCATCCTAGATGAGACTGGACAATCAGGCAGCATCTGTGCACTGAACACCTAGTTTATCTAGAGCACTGGCCATAATATGGGGAAGTAATGTTTAGTAGATGTGTAACTAATAAGAGAGTTGTTTGTTCCTCAGAACCTTGACCCCTCCAGTGTTCTTGTTATAAGGGGGGGGCCTGTTTTACCCTTAGGCCCTGCCAGGTCCTGTGGCCATCAAGTTAGAGTGGCCACCCCCTTTTTCCTTTTGCAGTGTTCTTATTTCATTCACCTTTGGGCTGGGCTGTTGAAATTGGAACCCAGCTCTGCCTGGACCCAGAGCCTTATTTCCTCCTGGCTTTAAGCTGCTGGTCTTGCTTGGGGCTGCTCTCTCAGAATGGTTGTGTCCTGATGCAGATGGCTCCAGACTACGATCACCTGACTCTGATGCAGAAGGTGGAGGTGTTTGAACACGCTGTCAATAATACAGCTGGGGATGACCTGGCCAAGCTGCTGTGGCTAAAAAGCCCCAGCTCTGAGGTAAGGCGCGCTCAGCTGTCCACGCACGCCTCTGCCCTCTGGCCCACTCACCCTGCAGAAATGTCTCTCCTGTTTGTTCACTTGTGCCTGGTGGACTCGTCCTATGACATTAGCTGTGGGTTAAACACAGTTTTCATATGCGTTGTAAATTTCTTATTTATTTGTTTTAATTTTGTTAATGGTATGTTGGTTGGGGGTTTTTGTTTTGTTTTTGATGGACAGTATAGACATTATCAGAAGTTAGAAATCATCAGATTTTTAATCCTTTTCATTCACATTTCTACCTTTGGCTTTATATTTAGAAAGGCCCTCTCCACCTCAAGATTATGTCTTTTTTATATACTTTTTCTTGTACTATTTATAAGACTTGCTTTTACATTTAAATCCTTAACCCAATTTGGAATTTAAGATCAGGATATAAATTTACTTTTTTAAGATGATTATCTAACACCACGGTATTTACCAAATAATTCATCATTTTCCCACTTTGTAAGATAATCCATTTTTATTGTACACTAAATTCTTATCTGCCCTTGGTTTTCTTTATTGGGCTTCTATTCTGTTTCACTTATCTGCTGCCTTTTTCTCCTCTACTATTAATACAAGGCTCTTCTCATTGGCTGTTTTCTTTTTTTTTTCCTTAATTTTCTTAATAAATTTTGTGATCATTTTGTCAAGGTTCCTCCCAAAATAAGTGCCACTGAATTTTTAATGGAATTATATTAAATGTATCACATAATTTGGGAGGATATTACATCTTTATAATCTTAAATCTTGTTCTTAAGTGGATATTTCATTTATTCAGGTCTTTATATTCCTAAGCAAGGTTTAATTTTCTTATTCATCTACCTCTGTACATCTCTTAAGTTTATTCCAATAGTTTATTATTGTTGTAATTATAAATGGCATCTTTATTCCATTATATGTTCTAACTGGTTACTGATGGAATATAAGAAAACAAATATTGAGATGTAGTCATATTGAAACTAGTGAACAGTTTCCAAAGCCTTGGTTCATGTGTGCTCCTATGTTCCAGGTGTGGTTTGACCGAAGAACCAATTACACCCGCTCTTTAGCGGTCATGTCCATGGTTGGGTATATTTTGGGCCTGGGAGATAGGTGAGTGAATTTAATTTGTTTCTTTTAGTCTTCTTTCTCCCTTTAGCTTTCATGAATGGTTTCATTTTTTTTTCTAGGAAGATTTATGACCATTTGATAAATATTTGTATTTTGTACTTTAGGCCCCTCTTGCAGCATCAACCTTAGTCCCCTAAGTTATTATGCTTGCCAACAGAACAACACATCAAACTAAAGAGAAGAAGAATCATAGTTCGAGGGAACTACTTTCTCCATAGGTTGGTTTAATAAATTAAAAACCATTTAAATCCAATTGATTATATTGATCCAATAAACACTTATTAATAGCACTATTCTAAGTTAAATAATTCTATTTCTGTAATTGAAACCAACCAAAGTAGATCCTTCTGGTATTTCTGCATAATAAATTTCATCCACTTGTACTGACTGAAAAAGTAGCTTAGGAATGTTCAGAAACTGACTTACTAAGACTTTTTAAAAAACTAGTTCTTTTGATGTCTACTCTTTTTTTCCTGGGATCATGTCTCATGCAATTATTTGACAGTAAAAATAATTTTATCCCACAAAAATAATAAATTCTTGCTTTTAAAAATAGCAAATTAGCAGAATGCCTATTGACAAAAACAAGATGATCCTGCCTAGATGGCTTGGGGACTCAGGATGATGAGACTATGTGACAGGTGCTGAGTAGTAATGACAGAGCCTTGTCACTCAGATGCCAGAAACAATTTATCTTGTGACCAAAGATCTGGGAAAGGCAAATTATCATGGTGTCATGGGTCAACTTGTGATTCTCGCAGATAAATTCCCATCTCAGACCTAGAGCAGAGGTCGGCAAACTTTTCCTATAAAGGGCTGGATAATAAATATTTTAGGCTTTGCTGGCCATGTGACCTCTGTCACAACTATTCATTCATCTCTGCCATCATAGCACAAAAGCAGCCTGAACAATACATAAATAAGTGAGCACGGCTGTGTTCCAGTAAAACTGTATTTACAAAAGCAGGTGGGGAGCTGAATTTGGCCCGAGGGCTGTCGTTTGCCGACCTGTGGCCTAGAGTATCACGTGCTGTTGATGTCTTCATCAGTGCTGCTCTCCTGACCCCTCTCTGGTCTCTCTTCTGCTTCTCAAAGACATCCGTCCAACCTAATGCTGGACCGGCTGAGTGGGAAGATACTGCACATTGACTTTGGGGACTGCTTCGAGGTGAAAACGTGTTCCTGGATGACCTCTTTTCACCTTCCTCTGATTGTTTAGGCAAATTGAAACCTCAGATGTCCTGTCCTCACCCCTGCCCTACCTACCAAGGTGATAGAAAGTCAATCTAAGAAATGAAACCCATGCTCTTGGTACGTAACTATATTTGGACTGTAACCCCCCTGGGGGTGAACGCCACTCGTGGCTGGAGAAATCCTCATCCCCCACGTGGCCTGCTGGCTGAAGACCTGGGCCTGAGGCACACTTCTTTTCTTTCTCTATTTTTTCCTCTCTTCCTTCTCTCTCTCTCTCTCTCTTGCTCTTTTTTTTTTAAGTTGTGTTTTAAATCCCCATAACAAGTCCCCTCACTAAACTCAAGCTACTTCATTTCTGTGCTCTAACTGAAATCAGTAGAAAGGAAAGCCACCTGTCTCCTCCTGGCTTTAGCTAAAAGAGCTACACAACCTAAGCAGTGACTTGGTTTTTCCCCTTATTACCCTATAGGTTGCTATGACCAGAGAGAAGTTCCCAGAGAAGATTCCGTTTAGACTAACAAGAATGTTGACCAATGCCATGGAGGTGAGTAGGTGCGGGGAGCAAGCTGCTTGGACTGAGACCAGTATAGTTCCAGCCCTCGCTGGGGACATACTTGCTTGTTAGATCTCAGCAGCTCCCCAAAATGCCCAGGTTATTTCTCAGGTCATTTCCTGGTATTTTCTGTTGTGTTAGAAATGGTCAGTCTTTGAAAGTCCAACCATTCTTCACATCAGAACTTGTTTCATGAATCACAGTCCTGACCTGACTCCTTGCTCTAAAGACATTCCCAGCCTGATATATCAGTAATGACCCATGTCTGCTTCCTAAGTGAGGGTGACAGACCCTCTCGACTTTGTTTTGGTCATGAGTCCATAAGGGCCCAGTGTCACCAACTTCCATGATAAGTGGCTCTGGCCCTCCCTCAGGTTACTGGTCTGGACGGCAACTACAGAATCACATGCCACACAGTGATGGAAGTGCTTCGAGAACACAAAGATAGTGTCATGGCCGTGCTGGAAGCCTTTGTCTATGACCCCTTGCTGAACTGGAGGCTGATGGACAGTGAGTACTGGCAAGTGCCTGGGGGTGCAGTGGCCACCTTCCATTGGAATATCTGACACATCCCATGTCACTAACCTGTCCCCCTTCAAGCCTGGAGCCTGAGGTACATCACTGAGCTATTGCAGCATTTTTACAAAGCAGCTCTGGTAGTTGGATATGAATTGCCAAGTATTTTTATTAACTAGAACAGAAAACTTTACCAGTTTAGGTATTAAAATATTTTTCAGGATAAATCAAGCACCTGAATGATTTTCATATGTTTGGATTTCATATAGAGTAGCAAGCTGGAATTTTGATAGGAAGTTTAAGCAGTTGTGATTTGGGTCAGCAATGTCTAAGTCTACTCTTTATTCCTACCTCCTTAGGAGAAGTTTACTAACAAGAGGCATCCAGTCCACTGCCATTAAGTCATAATTTTCACCTTATGTTATCCGGTGTACATTATCCAAACCCAGCTTGACAATGCTGAGTGTCCCTCAGGATTGGATACTCCTGCCAACATCCACCCACTCACTTCTGAGGAAGACATCTTTGGTTCCTTCTTAGGGCTGTACCTCTTGAAAAATTGTATTTTTGTGATTGCAAGAAAATATATCAACCATGTTTCCTTTAAGTCAAAGTTTGAGTCACTTTTTAATCCTCCCTTTATTACCTTTCCTAGCAAATACCAAAGGTAACAAGCGGTCCCGAACGAGGACAGATTCCTACTCTGCTGGCCAGTCAGTAGGTGAGTACATCCTGTGGGAGACGGCAGATTCTGTCCCCTTTTGTCCAGAGTGTTTCTCGAACAGGGTGAGCTTTGTTATTGCCGTGAGGAGGTGTGACTTAAAGTAGTTAACAGATGCTGCATATGAAGGAAGTAAACAAATTTTTCCAGAGGCCCTTAAGAGTGATAGTTGTGCAGACATCCTGTCCCTGTGAAAATATCACCTAACAGATTTTATTTCATTTCTAAAACTTGGTTAGAAATATTAACTGAGCACCAAGCACCTAATATGTTTTTTAGGATGGAGTGAGTACCTAAAGCTCAGAAATTTTGATCAAACTCTCTAATCTTTATCTATGAAAACACAATTAAAAGAATGTCGGGATATTAGCTAGTATTTATCATGCCCTTTAATGGTGTCTGGTTTGGGATAATTATTAGGTCTATAACCTTGATCCTAAAGTGTTGTTAATAGCTTAGAAATGGGAAGATGGAAGCAGCAGAAATGTACTCACATTGCTGCTTGAGAAGCCAGGAAACCATAAGAAACACTGTTTCCAAGAGTGTGGTCCACAGGACCCTGTCCCAGGAAGACCGTGCCCCACCAAGGGCCAGAGCAGAGCTTGTGCCTTGAACGCCCTCAGAGGTCATAGAGGAAAGCTGCCACACTTTCTTTAGCCTACCCCTCCACCCCCCACCCCAGCCTGCCCCTTTTCCCTTCATAACATCTGACAATGCCCTACAGAGTTCACTCTTTGGAACATACTAGAAGGGTGTTAAAAAGTAAATATTCTCCACAAACATTTATGAAACATTTGCAACTAGGTACTTCACAAAGCAAATAATGTTAAGGGGTGCAAAAAGAGCATGACATACAAAGATTACCCTGGAGAGGCACAGAATCACATCACAGAGTTGTCCAAAATGCATACGAAATAATAAAGCAGTACATTGTACTGTGTAATCAGTGAGCTTTGGTTTGGAACATTGGGCTGTGGGGCTTAGAGAAAGGAGTTACCACTCAGAACTGCAGTAGTGAAGGGAGCCTTTGGGTTGGTAGAATTTAAGTTGAGCCTTATTGGATGGATGGAATCTGAATGGGTAGAAAGGAAAAGTGTGTTTGGAGCAGGCAACGGGTCCTGGATTATTGTGTCCTCTGTGAGCATGTGTGTTCCCTATCCTGGACACTGGCAGGATTGGTGAATGATACCTGAGTCACCCATGGTGTCTGGGGTACCTTGTGCAGGTGACTGGTCTCATCCGAACTATGTGAAACTTAGGAGTTTAACTGGCAGAGTCCACCTCATGAATACGTTACTGAGTTACTCCTATATGCTGCTTGTAGCGTGCAGAGGGGAATTAGGACAGCCAGGTCTGGTGGCAGCAGGTGATGGTGTACCTGTTTTTTTTATGTGGCTTAAGAGTTAAGTTCCAGGGGGTCATTAATAAAAGTTTT
The DNA here is from genome assembly GCF_040802235.1 of Manis javanica. Taxonomy (NCBI): domain Eukaryota; kingdom Metazoa; phylum Chordata; class Mammalia; order Pholidota; family Manidae; genus Manis; species Manis javanica. The sequence goes on along the minus strand of NC_133159.1, from coordinate 8,369,094 downwards.
ATAATCAGTAGCTTCATTTGAAGACCTGTGTTGAACAAGGACAATGTAAATAATTTAATAATTCTGATTCTAAACTCTTCTCCCCTAAAGACTACAGTCATTGGATGGTGACCCTAAAGCCTTAGGGCTTTTTCTGTCTACAATTAACATACAAATTCCTCTGAGGAACTAATACTTTGTCCATATGTGTGAACCTTAAAACCTAGTTTTCTTTATATTATCATCAGTTTTTGATGAACCAAAGAAGTTTTGTCAACAGTTCTTTGACTCATGCACCTATTCTGTATGTCAGAACACTTTATAAATGCTGTTGGCTTGAAAATTCATGCTTTGTAGTTTAAAAACTTTTAAATATTATAAAGAATAATAATGCTTCCTCTCTCCTTTCCTTTTTGAGGTAGGTAGGGCAAATGCTAAAGGAAATCAAGTATGTGGAGAATTAGAGCTAATACCTTGGAACAATGGCTTCTGCTAATTGATTATTTTCCCCCTAGAAATTTTGGATGGTGTGGAACTTGGGGAACCAGCCCATAAGAAAACAGGGACCACAGTGCCAGAGTCTATTCATTCTTTCAGTAAGTCCAACCTCTGGGGAATTGCACCAATGACTGGCTGCTTAAGAAAATAGCAGCTGTGTTGTACCCTAAGAGGGGAGCAAACAAAACAGCCTTTGAGCAGAAAAGGTTCCGTGAATTTCTCATTATATTCTGAAGACAAAAGATAGAGGAAGAATTGCTCAACACTTACAAAAGTGAATATTTGAGGAAAACAAGGGCATCCTTTAGGCCTGTTGTGATGATCTGATCTTACTGCTATTTTTCTGCTTTTGTGTATTCCAGTTGGAGATGGTTTGGTGAAACCAGAGGCCCTGAACAAGAAAGCTATTCAGATTATTAACAGGGTTCGAGATAAGCTCACTGGTGAGTGTGTCCGTGTGTGTATGTGTTTACGTAAAAGGAACATGAACTCTGAGAGACTTTTCTCTTCTTTAGTGGGTGGTCAGCCCCGTTTCTAGTGGTGCTGGTGCCTGAACGTAGTGCTGCTAACTGGTGTGCCTGGGGCCATCATTGAAGCATTGTCTCAGGTTGTCTTTCTAATGACCAATAAGTGCAGGCATGCTGCATTTCACTGGGTTTGCTTTATTGTATTTTTTACAAATTGAAGGTTTGTGTTGAGCAAGTCTGTCAGTAAGCTCACTTCGTGCCTCTCTGTCACATTTTGGTAATTCTCACACTATTTCAAACTTTCTCATTATGAATTTCTTACAATGGTCTGTGATCAGTGATTATGACTCACTGAAAGCTCTGATGGTAGTTAGCATTTTTCAGCAATTATGTGTTTTTTAATTAAGGCATGTACATTTTTTTTTTAGACATCCTGCTTTGCACACTTAATAGGCTACAGTATAGTGTAAACGACTTTATATGCGCTGGGAAACCAAAAAATTCATTTGATTTTATTGTAATATTCACTTTATTGCTGTGTTCTGGAACTGAACTCACAGTGTCTCTTTGGTGTGCCTATAATGTCATTAACCTCACTTTAACAGAGGTAAGTAAAGGTCTGTTGGATCCAAAGTCAGCCAAATTGAGGAAAGTTTCTTTTATCATCATGGCTTGATATTAGAACAAATCCAACCCCTCTGATTCACTGCCTGTCTGTATTTTGGTAGCTGTTATGGCATGGAGAAGGTGGAAGGGGAGAAATGCAGACTTTTGAAAAGAAGACATGTCACATTGACCAGATGGTGTGACATGAGGGGTGGGAGTCAGGGAAGCCAAAGACCCCAGCTCTTCCGCTTACTGTGACCCTGGGCCTTTGTCTCTGTACCTGGAAGGTGACAAGAATGGCTCTCTCAGAAGGCGGGAGGCTTAAGTGAGACATGAAACGGCCAGGCGCTTAGAATTTGGGTCCAGCACCTACTCTGTGGTCAAGGTATATTTGTTTATTGAGCACGTACAAGTACTAGATGCTAAGAAAACAGTGCGGGTAAAAACAGATAGTTTCCTCCCTTTGTGGAACTCGGGTGCCAGTGAGGGAACAAGTGGGAGAGAGGGGCTCAGGCTGTGGTGCCAGTAGTAGGGGAATTGAAGTCCAGGAGCTCAGGAAAACCTTTTCTAGGCAAACAACCCATGAGCTAAGATCTGAAAGAAGGCGAATTAGGGGTAATTGTTCCAGACAAAGGAAACAGCAGAAGCAAGGGCCCTGTATTGGGAGGGAGGGAAGGAAAATGGTCTGAAAGCCACTAGTCTCACTGCCCCCCAAAAAAGCAAGCACAAATCAAAATGTTTTGACTCTTGAGTTGGCCAAGGCCAGGTCATGCAGGACTTGACATTTTTATCCTACATCCTAAGGGCAGTGGGAAACCACTGAGCTTTAAGTGGGGTGGGAGGGAGGAGGAGGGCCTGGGCAGGTCTGCATCGTGAATGCTGCCTGCTCCAGCCGTATGGGCAGAGTGGGAGGGAGGGCAGAGGGCAGCTGCCATGGTCATCCAGGCCAGACAGCTGACTAGACTAGGGTGGGGGCAGCGGAAATGGATTCACAAGGTCTTCAGGAGGTAAAATCAAGAGAATTGATGATGAGGCATAAGAGATGAGGAGGGAGCGAGGATGGACCCAAGGCAGTGGCGACCTTCTGAGAGCTGGGAAGAGCCTGGCAGCTAGACCGAGGCAGTCGAAGAGAACGTGAAGGAGAAGGAGGTGAAAAAGTGGAGACAAGTTTCAAAACTCTTGAGAAGTTTGGCTCTTTCTAAAGGAGAGGACCATGCTAGATAGGAAGTGGCTGGATGAGAGGCTTTTTTTCCTAAATGGGAGAGAGGAATGGGTTTACAAACTGGAAGAAGGAAACTCTTGGAAAGGGGGATGCTGAAGACAGGAGTGAGAGGAAGGGCAGTTGACACCTAGGCCCCTCAGAAAGCAGGAGGCGATGGGACCCAAAGCAGGTGAACTTAGCGTGAGTAGGGGGAGGAGACAGCTCTCCAGAGTGATGGGGGTGAAGAAGGGAGCTCCTGCTGAACAATCTGCATGTAGAACCCAGCCTCACATATCAGGGGTCCAGCACTGTGTGTGTGTGTAGAGGGCCTCTGCAGAGGGTGGGAAGCCAGAGGACTTGCAATGGCTCTGTGGCAGTGGAAAAGCACGCTGCTGAGGTAGCATGGTAAGCTGGCCACCCAGGTGAGTGCCTATTCAGGCTTGGGGATTATGACTATAGTGGAAGCAAGCTGACTTCTGGGAGGAAAGGCTCAAGAATGGAGGCTAGTGGGATTGGAACCGAACAGGGTTTCTCATCCACTTGCTGGACTCAAGGGTGATTATGGGTTAAAACTGCTGGCCAGATCTTTGCCCCTCCTGAACTCAGCCCAGTGTAGGAGTTTACCCACTCTGAACCAAGTCTGTTTTAGGAGAAGGAGACTGGTGTTCATTCAAGTTACACGGAGGTGAATTTAAAACCCAGCTACCATGTAGCCTTCATACTGTGTATGAGGATAAACTGACTTAGGCTGCACACACAGTAAGCCAGATGGGACAAGGAGGGAGTTGATAACCAAATGCAGGTGAAATGTTTTTGTTTCTCCTGTCCTAGGTCGGGACTTCTCTCATGATGAAACCTTGGATGTCCCAACGCAAGTTGAGCTGCTCATCAAACAAGCAACGTCCCATGAAAACCTCTGCCAGTGCTACATCGGCTGGTGAGCATGTCAGAGTACCTTTGTTAAAATAAGCAATCATGTGCTCCAAACCCAGGGTCACAAAAAATGATTTGGGGAGGTAACCATAAAGGGCGATCATAGTTTTGAGTATCTTTGAAAGTTTGTGTTCACTGTGTGTTCGTTGTACTGAAAAGGAGAAAAGTTAAAAATATGGATGCAAATTTGAAAGGCAAATACCAAAATAAATTTAAATTACACTAAAAAATGGTTTCGAGTAGGTAAGACTCCCTTTTTAGGAGAGGGATTCTTTTTGTATTTTTGCTGTCAATTCAAAGGTACAAGAAGGGCAAAGGAAAAGCCAGACCAGTGGCAGAGAGAAGGAGCTGAAAAGACAAATAGATGATCGGGGATTGTAACCTGAAGGGTCTGCTTTGATTAGTTGCCTGAGGCACACTTAAGGTAGAAACTCGAGAGAGAGAGAGAGAGAGAGAGAGAGAGAGAGAGAGAGAGAGAGGGCGATGGGGGGTGCCCCGGGACTGCGGCAGGCATCAGCCGCTGGCTGGAAATGATGATGAGTGTGTTCTACACATAGTCACAGGAGATCTCAAGCAATGTCCCAGGGCTTGTCAGAGCTTGGTCTTTCCATTTTCAATGTATCAGCGGAAAGCTTTGAAGAAGCCCAAATTATTAAAATATTCCTTTTCTCTCTGTCTTCTTAGGTGTCCTTTCTGGTAACTGGAGACCCAGATGCACCCACAGGGACTCTCCTGAGGCTTTTCTACTTTGGTATATGCTCCCACTAAACTGAAACCATGGTCAGAAAGTTCGACTTTGTTAAATATTTTGAAATGTAAATGAAAAGAACTACTGTATATTAAAAGTTGGTTTGAACCAACCTTCTAGCTGCTGTTTAAGAATATACTGTCAGAAACACAAGGCTTGATTTGGTTCCCAGGACAGTAATACTAGATAAATCAAGCCATTGATTTTAGGGAACAGAAGATTCATAACTTTAGAAATACGGGTTTTGTCTTAACTCACAAGAGAACTCATCACAAGCATTTGCTGATAGAAGAATGGCCTGGTCCTTCCTCTCAACAAGGATACAACAAACTCAGTTCAGTCAAGAATCCTCAGGCCACAGAGGCCATGTGTAGGAAGCCGGAGGAGCCAACTCCATCGCCTTCACCATCCATTACCTCGCTGGTCCGTGAACGGCAACAGCATTTGCCAGATGGGCCAAAATGGGTGGAAAGGTGTGTCTTCTGCCTCACCCGTGATGCTGTGACTCCCACACTTCAGTCCAAGACCCGAACTGCTGGGAGCAGGTTTTCCTCAGATTGGTGGGCAGTCTCAGCTAAGCACAGGCACAGCGGGGCCCACAGGACAGCAGGCTGGCCCACAGTGGCCTTCTCCAGCACAGTTCTGGGATGCTTTCAGTGAGGTCTGAATGCTCTATGATCCAAGCTCTGTGCTTGGAAAACATAAATGCTGTCATGGAGGTGCTGAACATGGGGAGGGAAAAGCTAACATGTTGGGATTATGAGCAAAAGAGTTATTAAACTAAATGCACAAAGTATAAAGTGTAGCCATGTCTAGCACCATGTTGTATCTGAAAAATTTTTGTGCCAATAAATGACATCAGAACTTTAAAAACATACATATGAGCAGCTTTTTATTCATAATTATTAGTTCATAAAGGAAGCAGCTATTCTTTCAGCATTCTTTAAGCAATAGTACAAGGGACTACGCAGGACACAGGATCCACATGACATAGTCCTGTCCCTCGGGTGTGCACAGGCTAGACAAGGTAGAACCATCATCACATACGAGTGGGCTAATAACCCCACCAAGCTAACTGTGAGAAGAGCCACAGAAAGGGTGTCTCAGGTGGGGGCGCTAATTCCACTGGAGGATCCAGGAAGACATTTGCCATGGGTCTTAAAGGAAGAGCGAGACTTTGTGTCTGTCAGATAAAGCACATGAGAACATTCTCAGCAGAAAAGAGGTATAAAATATCATGCAGGAACAGCAAGAATTAATTTGAACCATATTAGATTGCAGGTATTCGTTTTGACATATACATGTCAGTTTCACACAGATTGACCTCACAGTTCAGCATGTCAGGCTCAGTGCACCAGTGGGGAATACAAGAAATTATGGGAATCAAAAGGATGCTAGAAAGTAGAGTGGGGCCAGCCTGTGCCCCACCTCACAGTTCAAAGGCAAAAGGATTTTGAACCTGATGCTGCAGAAACAGAACCATGGTAAGTCTTAAGTAGAATCTGAGTAGTGTTTTTACAAGACAACAGGGGTCAAACAGGGAAAGAAAATGAGAAGCTGCCAGACCTAGTAAAGAAGCTGTTGCAATAATGAAGAAGAGAACATTAAGTGGAGCTGGCAAATAATATATATAGATACCTCTAAAGAGAGGGCATGTCTGAGAAGAACTTCCAGAGAATACTGTTTAATTGTTCAAGTAAATTTTTTTTCCTAAATGCTTATGGGCCACAGCTACCCAATGAAAAATCATATAAAAGCTGTTCAAAGAACTTTATTAGGAGGAACATGAGAATAACAAGGCCCGGAACCATACATACTTCATGTGACTTTGCATCCCCAAATCTGCCAGAAGACCTGGCCCACAGTGGTGCTCCATAAACACATGTCTGAGGGCTCCTGTATTTCAGATGGATCTAACTCTCAATAGCGATGCTGGTAGCAGTTTTAGCCCTCACATAGGAAGTCTCATACCTACCTTAGATTTTTCTATACAGTCCTAAGTCATGTATCCACTATTTTGCTCTAGAAAATACAATCACAACTTTCTTGGTTCTACATGAAATAACTATCAATGACTATGTACCATTCATGAAAGATAAACAGAATGGCACCGAATGGACCCTGGTCAATGGTGACCATTAATGATAAAGACCTCCTTAGGACATGAGAGTCCTTGGGACAAAGATTTTTGGTGAGTCCAGCAGGTTTTAAGTTATAGCTAAGCAAAATCTTCTATTGCAATGAATTACCAGGTGAACAGCTACTGGAAGCCTTTAAAGACAGTCTAATGAACCAGTCGCTCTGGGATGGTTTCATGTTAACCCCAGCTGAAGGGAGGGATATGGAAAATAATGATTTTTCAAAGGGATCCTTGCATTCTTAGGGTTCCGTGACCTTAAAACTCCTGGAGCCAGATAAAGTAATTTGTTAGTTAAGGCTAAGGTGTCAAATTACCTAGTTTCAAATCTCAAATCCACTTCATACTACCTGGTGACTTTAGAGAAGGTGCTTAATCTGTCTGTGCTTGTTTCCTCCTCTGAAAGTGTGGATCTAAGGTTGTTTTGAGGGTGAGATAATCCATGTAAAGCACTCAGCACAGCCTGACTTACGTAGTAGGTGAAACGATATGAAATAAGTGCTCAAAAATATTAGTTGTTAAAATGAATTAGGCTGGGCCTTTGCTTTGCCAGTATACCTGTGGTACACAAAGGGGAACAAAAAAGTGAAAAAACAAGCATCCTGTTAATCAGATATGATGAATAACGATAACAGCTAACACTGAACACTTACTAAACCGAATGGATTGTAATTAAGGGTATGCCACCCTGATCTTAGAGAGGATACACCCCACCAAGTTCCAGGAATCCATCCCCAGATGCCTAGTAGTGCCTCTTCCTCAACCAGAGCTCTCCCAGGGTTCATTTAAAGTTTGGAGTTTCCACTATGCATCTCAACAAGAGTGGTTCCAGCGGTGCAGATGGGGAGGAGCACCTGACTTGGAATTTCAGAGCACCGTGGGCCGTGTGGACACCTCTTCCAGAAGTTCACCTATAAAGGGCAGGAGAAATGTGCCGGTGGCTTAAGGAGGGGTGGCGCGTTGTTTTGCCTTTTGTCTTTAGTTGGGGGAGATGCCAGAGCGACAGTAGGCTGTTAGGAATGAACCAGTAGCAAGGGAGGGGATAGATGATGCCAGAGGGACGATGGAATTGCTGCAGCCGAGATCAAGTGGGTGATGGTGGCACGGAATCAGAACCTGGGAGAGGCTGGCTTTAAATAGGACAATTGGGCCCTCTGCGTTCCACCGTAAATCACAGCGTTGTTGGGATGACACAATACGAGGTGAAAGAAAAAACGTAAAGTTCTTTGGGTGGGGCGCTCCGCGGTTATACCCCAAACCATACTCCCACCGGCTCGTCGCCACGAAGGTGGCCTTCACACATGCGCAGAGTGTGCACACCGCGTCGGCCGAAGCACTCTCGCGAGAAGAGCCGTGCAGGCCGGAAAAATGGCGCCTCCCGGTCCGCGAGAATCGAAGGCACCGTTGGCGACGAGCGCTGCTAACTCGGAGGAGATGGTGCTGCCGGGCTTCCAGGACGCAGACAGCTTCGTGAAGGTAAGTACGCGGGAGCCCCCGTGACACCGGGAGCCGCCTGCGGTCGGCAACAGCAGGCCCCGCTCTCTGCTGCCGCCCGGCTGGCCGCGCGCGCCGCCGCGGAGCCCCGGGACGGAGTCGAGGGGTCGCTGCCCGCGCCGGGCGCTCTCTCAGGTCATCCTCCGGGCCTGGGGCCCCTCACGCGGACAGAGGGAGGCCCTGCTTCCCTGAGCCCTCGCTCTGCCGCTTGAGTCCATGCAGCCCCGAGTGTGAACGCTGTCACCGCGTCGTGGGAAGGGCTGCTTTTTCACTCTGATGTCCCGAGCCCTCGCGTCCCCACCCCGCCCAGGCCTGGGACCCCCGAGGGGCTCGGCCGTTTAACGGTTCCCACGCCTGCGGGTATCCGCCCCTCCGGCGGCGGGGGGTGGGGTGGGGCGCTTCTTCCCTCTCCTGTGGTGCCGTCCTGCATAATCCCGGGCCCTGGGTTTAATGGCACCTGTTAGCAGCCGCCACCGAGGCTCCCTCCTTAAGGTACCCTAGAACGTTTATCTACACCTCCTCGAAAGAACCCAAAGACCGTTCATTTAAATTGCGTAATGCTGCTTAAATGTGAACAGACATAAAACTAGGTTTAAATACATCATGCATAGCTCTTACAAAATCATTAAACTAAAATAATTTGAAAGGTAACACTACAAATGCCCAAGAATTCCATTCTCATTATATCAACTTTATCATTAGATGTTGTTAATTCATTTATTTGGCTCTGATTGCTCCTGTATCACTAGCCATGGCCCAAGCTCCCACTTCCTTTCTTTTTCTCTTGGACAATGTTTCTTACTATCTCACAGTGATGACCTTTGGACTTCATATGACCAACCATCAATTTATCCATGACAGCCACTTCAGGTTTTTTTTTACCACACAGCAATTAAAATAGAGAACCACTTGGCACTAAATGGGACTAGAAACACAGGTCCAGTTATAGGCAGTAGGCATTATAAATTGGTCATCCAAAGAACCTAGAATATTCTTACATTGTTTTTTGATGCTTGTCCAAACGGAAACACAAACATATTCCTGTAGGAAGCTCATGGATCTGAATTTGAATAGTAATAATAAAGTTGCACTTATGTGCCTGCCAAACACTATCCTAACTGGTTATATTAGCAGCTCATTTATTCCTCACATCTCTGTGGTGTAGGCACTTTTATTGTGCCTATTTTTCAGAGCCTGTGATTTTCACTAAATAAATAACTTGCCCAAGATCTCAGTTCATAGGTAGCAAAACCAAGATTCAAACACAGGCCATTTTGAATTTTAGCTAGAATATATATATATGTATTTATTACTCTGCCCACTCTCCCAGGGATGTAAGCTCCAAAACTTGATTTTATGTTCACCATTGTGTCCCAAGGGTGCGAGGTAAAATTTCATTAAATGACTATTTGTTGAATGCATGAAGATTGGGCATCTTCGTCATCTAGCACGATGCATTATATATAGTAGATCTTGAAAAAAATGAGTTGCTAAATGAATGGGAATTCACATGTCAGGCATGCTTGTTTTTCTGGTTTTTACAGTTCGCTCTCGGGTTAGTGGTGGCAGTCACGAAGGCGTCTGGGGGCCTACCACAGTTTGGCGATGAATATGATTTTTACCGAAGTTTTCCTGGCTTCCAGGCATTTTGTGAAACACAGGGAGACAGGTTGCTTCAGTGGTAAGATATGTTGTTTTCTCATGTTGAAAAAAATTAAGGTAAAGAAGTATCATTTTTCCTGAAATTTGTTTTTTCTTACCATAATTATCAGTGCTATAAAGAGCTATAACATGAGACAGTGGAGTTTGATTGGGGAAATATTAGTAAATTTAGAGTTTAAATTTTAAAAAATATATCGACTTTTACATATGTAGACAGTGTATCTCTTTGATATGGGACTTGAAAACCTAGAGATCTAAGATTCTCTCTTACAACTGTAGTCAGTATTTGCTTTCTCATAAGTGTATTAGGATAGACAATACACAAACACTGGTTTTGTTTTACTGTTGCAAGACAGAATTAGACAATCTATTTTAGATTTCATGCTAAAACATGCAGAGTACATTGTTTACAAATTATTATAAAAATTTTAGAATTTAGAGGAAGCTTTGAGGTAATTTCTTCCACTCCTCAAATTAACAGATGAGGAAAGTGAGATTTAGTGAACTGCCTAAGGCCACACAACTAACAATGCTTTTTGCTGTAAAGGAGCAGGTTTTATTAGTTTGGTCAAAAACTATTGAGAATATTCTCAATATTCTCTAATTCTGTCATGCAACAGTAAAACAAAACCAGTGTTTGTGTATTGTCTATCCTAATACACTTATGAGAAAGCAAATACTGACTACAGTTGTAAGAGAGAATCTTAGATCTAGGATTTCAAGTCCCATATCAAAGAGATACACTGTCTACATATGTAAAAGTCGATATATTTTTTATAATTTAAACTCCAAATTTACTAATAATTCCCCAATCAAAAATTTAAACTCCAAATTTACTAATATTTCCCCAATCTCAAAGCCAGGCCTTTCGAACTTCCTCCAAGATTGTAAACAAATAAGTAAGAGTGTACAAACTAACCTTGGTTTCCTTCTGCTTCTAGCATGAGTAGGGTAATGCAGTACCACGGGTGTCGAAGCAACATAAAGGATCGAAATAAAGTGACTGAGCTGGAGGACAAGTTTGATTTACTAGTTGATACCAATGATGTTATTCTGGAAAGAGTGGTGAGTATTTCAACAAACTTAAGATAACTAACAAATGAAGAGTTTCTGTGTTATCAAAATGTGATACCCAAGTATCTTAGAAATGAAAAGAAGGAATTTGAGCATTTCTTGCCCAGAAGGACATTCATTTACTCTAATATAGCTTCTCTTTCCCAAACATAAAACAGTTGTCTTCAAATACATCACGTCAACATACCGCTGCCCAGTGGAAGCCTATTTTGAAAGTGCCTCATTACAAACCTACCTTCCGGATCTGCAAATCCTATTTGCATTAAATAGAAGAGGCCTCTGGATAAGAACCCAACCAAAATCTACTCTCTTTTTACAGTTATCCACAGTTGGCTGAACACCCTGACTTTGGAAGGAAATGCAGATCATACAGTTTAGCTTACTGTCTGTTTATGCCTGATTCTACGGCAGAATATTATTTACAGAAATACACTGCCATCGTCCAAAACAAATTCAGCGCTCAACCATGTGATAGCCCTGCAGAGAATTTAAATTGTGCCTTCTGCCTTATGAAGTCTTCTCTTCCATAGTCTGAATGCCCACGGGTCTTGCAGTGGTTTCTCCTATTTTATGATTTAAGTCCTGTCATGACAGGCTGCCATTGGTCACCTGGGTGCACTTCTGTTACTGGTGCCCAGACTGATGCCCCACACCTGCTTCTGCAGGACGAACTAGATGGGACACCCTCCGTTCTCACTCTAAATATACCACCCTTCTATGTTTAGTATATGCATCTAGGGTCTTTTTAATTGTTTCGGTGGGCCGCACCACACTGTTAGATGATTTTGTATTTTCGGTCCAGTTCAGAACTGTAAAGGAAGTTGGTCAAGGGTTGGGAATGGCTGATTACTGCCCTGTCTCTGAGCAAATAATGCTTTAATTATTTAGAATAACTCTCATATGTATATATTCTCACACATAATTTATGAATATATTTCTTTGAAATTTTAGGTAATCAGCCCTGAAAGGCAGATACTAAACTAATACCTCTTCCACTCTTAGGGCATTTTACTGGATGAAGCCTCGGGTGTGAATAAGAACGAGCAGCCTGTCCTCCCTGCAGGATTGCAGGTCCCCAAGACAATAGTGTCCAGCTGGAACCGTAAGGTGAGGGCTTCCTTTCAGATACGCTAGAGCTTCTAATGTCAGCTTCGTAGTGGGGCCTTTGCCCATTCTAATTTGCATTTCCATTCTAATTTACTGGGCACAGACCTGGTCAGTCCCTAACTTAACTCTCATAAGGAGGTGCAGCCTGACCATACCTCTTCCCTACTTTGCAACCCCCAGTCTCACATGCACATTACATTCATAAATGAATGCTCTTAAAAGGCATAAATTGGAATTTACTTTTCTAATTCATCAAGTTGCTATGTTATAAAGTATTTGTATTTATTGACCCTAGGCAGGAGAATATAGCAAAAAAACGAAATCTGAAACGTTCCGACTACTTCACGCAAAAAACATCATCCGACCTCAGCTTAAATTCCGAGAAAAGATTGACAATTCCAATACACCATTTCTTCCTAAAATTTTCATCAAGCCCAATGCTCAGAAACCCCTCCCTCAGGGTAAGTAGTACAAACTGCCTCACAAAAACAAATAAAAGGGAAAAAGTCTCCCTCCCACCTTCCTTTCTTCAAAAGGAGGCAGTTAACCCCATCATAACTAGACAAGATAAGAATGTGTTTACCTCTTTTTTAATGGTGTTTTTGTCGCTGGGGGGTCTGCAGCACTCTCCAAGGAAAGGCGAGAGCGGCCGCAGGACCGTCCCGAGGACCTGGATGTGCCCCCCGCCCTGGCGGACTTCATCCATCAGCAGAGGACCCAGCAGGTGGAGCAGGACATGTAAGCGTTTGCCTGTCTGAACCTTCCACTGGGAGCACTTACCTTCATGCCACATTTCCACCTTGTAAAGTATGTCAGTGAAAACAAAGAATCTGAGGAATTTTTCACCCTACTCTGTCGTGGGTATTATCAATAAAACCTCCTGTTTGTGTTCACGGAGGGCCTGCACAAGCTTTGTCTAGTGTAAGGCCCTCTGCAGTCGAGAGGCAGCAGTTGCTCTCACCCCTACTGTATAGATGTAAACACAAAACGAGAGCTGCTGACTTCCCACAGAACGAGAACATTGAACCACACTTTCTTAAAACTGTCCTTCCTCTGCACCACTCTGCCTTCCTTGTCGGGTGAGGACCCACTAACGAGTTCAGTAAGGACGAGGCAGTTTTCACCAGCAGTTTAAGCACCTCGGAAGAATTGCTTAAAATAGACAAATGGACTTTGCCTTCAGTATGTACAAAAGGGTGTTAAGGACCATGTTAATATTGGCCTTGTTCTCACATGAAACCAGAGTGCCAGGCACTCGTTCCTTCAGCCCAGCCCTGCGCTCTGAGGCTACAGACCGAGTGCTAAGGAAAGGAGGGTAATGCAAGGCAGCCGTGCCCTCTATGAACTCGCAGACTCGGGATTTTTATGCAAGTGTATGATAGAGGAACAAAAATGTACTATTTGGCATATGACCAGCTGAGGCTTTGCCCCATCCTCTCTCACTTCACAGAATCATTATTCCAAACCAAAAGGAATTATATACTGTTCACCCTTGAACAGTGTGGGGTTAGGGGTTGTGACCCCCATGCAGCCAAAAATCTGCATATAACTTTTGACTCCCCAAGAACCTACTTATAACCTACTGTTGACTGGAAGCCTTACCAATAGCATCAAGTCAGTTAACACATATTTTGTGTTACATGTATCATGTATTCTTAAAATAATGTAACCTAGAGAAAATATTTTTCAAGTTGTCACAAATCTCCAAAATTTTCCAGTATATTTATTGAAAATAATCTGCATATAGACTCACAGACTCCAAGAAGGGACTAGCAGTTACCAAAGGAGAGGAGTGGGGAAGGAGGGAGAAGGGGATTGAGGGGTATCATGATTGGCACACAGGGTGTGGGGGGCATCATGGGGAAGACAGTATAGCACAGAAAAGACAAGTAGTGGCTCTGTGGCATCTTACTACACTGATGGACAGTGACTGCAATGGGATATGGGCGGGGACTCGATAATATGGGTGAATGTAGCAATCACATTGTTTTTCTTGTAGGAAATCCTTATAGGAATGTGTATCAATGATACCTTAATAAAAATAATAATGATAATAAAAAAAGAAAAGAATCTGTATATAAGTGGACTCACGCAGTTCATACTCATGTTGTTCAGAGATCAGCTCTATTTCACATTTTTGTATCATTCACACACCAGCCATACAATGTTTTGAAGTGAGTGCTCAAATCTTTATAAACGAGTAAATTTTAATTATCATACATTAAGGGTGAACAACTCTGGCCTGATTTTTTTGATGCACTTGAACTATCATTGAAATAATGATGCATTTTATAAAGAGAAAATGTTTTCACAATGGTCTTTTTTCATTTGCTTTTACAAATCAAATGGATTAACAGTTGTTTTTCCTTGACTCATGGAATTAATATAAAAGATTTTTCTTCCTGTTTCATTTATTCAGGTTTGCACATCCTTATCAGTACGAACTAGATCACTTCACTCCACCAGATTCAGTCCTTCAAAAGCCACAACCCCAGGTTAGTACCCAAACTTAGTTTATGGATGGTATTTGAGTAGCCCAAAAGGAGTCAAAAAAGTGTAATTTTTTGTCTTTCCTTAAATATCTTTGAAATAGAAGGTTGTGACTTTGAGTCATTTCTTGAACTCATAATTGATTTTGTACTCAGTGAGGGATGACCTTAATATTCCTCTCTTTTTCTACCTGTGCTTTTGGGATCCAGCTGTATCGGCCTATAGGAGAAACACCCTGCCACTTTGTATCCTCCCTGGATGAACTAGTGGAACTCAACGAAAAGCTCTTGAATTGTCAAGAATTCGCTGTAGACTTGGAGGTAACTTGTACATGGCCTTGAATGAAATTTTTATTTATTTCCTGTGAGTTCTCCTACTCAAAAAGTACTAACTTCAATGTGTTTTTTGGTAAAAATCACATAACTTTGCTTTATAGCCAGCTTTTCAAAATCAGTACAAGGGGGCTGAGTAAAATCATTTTTCCACACTCCCCTGTCCGTCTGTGCGCTTTAGCACCACTCCTACAGGAGCTTCCTAGGGCTGACCTGCCTGATGCAGATTTCCACCCGAACAGAAGACTTCATCGTCGACACCCTGGAGCTTCGAAGCGACATGCACATTCTCAATGAGAGCCTCACGGACGCAGCTATTGTTAAGGTCAGCCAGCCTGTTCCAGCTCTTGCATGTGAGTGCAAGATTTAAGTGCTTTTCAGTTTACTGTTTCATTACTTCAACACAGACCCAATAAAGTTGAGAGAAATAACTGTCATTTCCTACATTAGGGTGCCACACACTAAAATGGTTTTGTTTCTTAAGTCCCTATTAGGACAGCTAAGACTTAGCTCGTTACCACCGAGAGAAACATTAAATTACTTTAATGACTGCTGCAGCGAGCCTGTGCCATCAGCACTGCTCGGACTTAATGACACCCTGGAAGCTAGGAGCGCTGCTTTTTTAGAATCATTGGCTGTTAGCAGTTTCAGACTTTAAGAGTATACAATTAGTAGAGAAGGCAGTGGCCCAAATTAAAAGAATCATTTAAAACTGAACCCATTTTACTGTTCCTTCTGGCTTCTAATTCCGGGGTTCTAATAACCTAGAGGCAGAGTTCATTTCGGAGCACAAGTGGCCTTATTCACATTGTACTGTGTGACTCTTGTTTTTTTTTCAGGTCTTCCATGGTGCTGATTCAGATATAGAATGGCTACAGAAAGACTTTGGGTTGTATGTAGTGAACATGTTTGACACCCATCAGGCTGCACGCCTTCTTAACCTGAGCAGGCACTCACTCGATCACCTGCTGCAACTCTACTGCAATGTGGAATCAAACAAGCAGTATCAGCTGGCTGATTGGAGAATACGGTCAGTGTTCTTGACAGGGAGACATGGATGGCAGAAGGAAGTGTGGCCTTCATCCACCTCTCTCCCACGGAGATCTGTGTTCATGAATCTTGAGTTAAATGTTGTCTGGCTTTTCTACAGCTGTTTTCAGTGGCATGACTCAACTGGAAGTCTTGGGATGATAATGGGGAGCTTACGTTGGCTGATTCTGTTACATTAAGCTTCATGGAACTAGTTGCTGAAAGAGCTGTGCCATGTCTGTTTTTCCATGCCAGGCTCTTGTTGGAGACTTGGGTCTCCCTAGGAGGGGTGCTTGTATTTATGTGTAAGGTAGATAGATGAGAGAGCATTGCTTTGGCTTTGTGACACGTGTTTACTTGGTATAAGGTGGTGATAGAGTCCTGCCGTTCTTCTGGAATTCTCGCTCAGCTTGATCATTTTTGATGGCTGGCCTCCTCCTTGAGGTTGCAGCTGCTGTATGAAGAAGCCACTAAACTTAGAATTTCTAAGGAGAATCTAATAAGTCCAAATATAAGATGAAAATTGACAAAATCTAAAAACCACCACTTGTTATTTAACCCTTGCCTTGTGGCCACCACGTACTGGACTGAGAGCTTCAGGGAAACCATCCTGTGTAATCCTCACAACAGCCTATGAGCTGCCCTATTTCCATTTTACAAGTAAGGAAAGTGACCTCAGAGAACTTAGGTGACTTGTCCAAGGACCGATATCTGGAGCTAAGACTCAAGTTCAGGACAACAGGGCCCTCCTTTTATTTTAACCACATCATCACCCTACTGCCCTTTCTACCCAGCTGTGAAAACAGTGAGTTCTTAAGATGTAAGAAATGTTCATATAACTACAGTATTGGCTGTGAAAGAATCCTTGATACAAAAGGGGCCAAGGAAGCCTTCACACCGCGGACTAGTCCCCTGGGTTCTCTAGGGGAAATCGGTGAGGTAGTTTCCTCTGTTGTGATTCTAGGCCTCTGCCTGAGGAGATGCTCAGCTATGCCCGAGGTGATACCCATTACTTGCTTTACATCTATGATAAGATGCGGCTGGAACTGTGGGAGCGTGGCAACGACCAGCCTGTGCAGCTGCAGGTGGTGTGGCAGCGGAGCAGGGACATCTGCCTCAAGGTAAACCCTGGCCAGGCACACAAGCCCAGCCACTCTCTGCTTCTGTCAGGTCCTAGTTCTCTTCTTTGCTTTGTACATTTATGAAAAGGGGCCAAGTGTTTTGAAGAGCCCCGGGAGCAATTTTGATATCCATTGACTGAGAATATTCTCTAAAATTTTGCAGAAGTTCATCAAACCTATCTTCACTGACGAGTCCTACCTGGAACTATATCGGAAACAAAAGAAGCATCTCAACACACAGCAGCTGACAGCCTTTCAGCTGCTGTTTGCCTGGAGGGATAAAACTGCTCGTAGGGAGGATGAAAGTTATGGGTAAGGGACCAGCGGTTCTTTTATTTGCTCCGAGACTGAGCAGGTCTGGTAATGGGGAAATTATGGGCTTTTTTTTCTTTCTGCTATGGAACTTGGTTACATTTCCTCTGGGTTTTAGCACTTACTGGAACTTGCTGGCGGCATTTCATGTGATCCCATTGTGTGTTTTGTTCCAGATACGTACTGCCAAACCACATGATGCTCAAGATAGCCGAGGAGCTGCCTAAGTGAGTCTGAGAACTGATTAATAGGTTGTGACTTTCTCACTAGAGACATTCCGTCTTTCAAAGTCAAGCTTCCCTGACTGTTATTACCTCAGGGCTGTTTAGTGCTCTTAAGAAGTTCCGAGTCCAAGGAGTTCAGAATTCCTGCCCTTGGGCTGCCATTTAGGAGCTAAAACTTCTGAACTGGAATCACTGCAATGGGTGCGTCTTATATGGAGTCCAGTGTAAGTCTCTGAGGCTACAGCATCCACTTTCAAGGAAGAAGAGTGTCTCAGATTCTCTCATCTGTGCTTTCTTCCAAACTAAATCATCTCATGACTTCAGATGTTTTATGATATTTATCAGAGTATAAGCAAAGAATCAGAATTCATATCTTCTGTTCACCCTGTTGCAGAATTGCAGATCAGCAGAGCTGTGGTTCTCCTTTGCACTTTTCCCCATACAGGAACAGGCTGTAAGGGGAGTGTCCTCAGAGCGTGGGGCCGCAAAGAGGCGCACGGAAGCAGCTGCCCCGGGCTGCCTGACACAAATGCGTTCGCCCATCTTCACTGTAGCTGGAGCACTCAGATTTTCCTGGTCATTGTTCTTGTCTGGAAGCCTCTTGGAGGGCTGTGTTCCGAAGTGATGGGTATGTTCTTTCATTCTTTCTTGTCTTCAGGGAACCGCAGGGTGTCATCGCTTGCTGTAACCCTGTGCCACCCCTCGTGCGGCAGCAGGTCAATGAAATGCACCTTTTGATCCAGCAGGCTCGAGAGATGCCCCTTCTCAAGGTAAGAGGCTTTTGTGCTGAGGTTCCCAGCTCAGCAGGCCTGTTCTGTCCATTGGCATCTTACTCTTTGTAGTCTCCTACATGCATGATCTGGTCTCCATTCTAAAAAACCCCAAGGAAATACTAAGGCTTAGGAAATCCATTGGATGGCTCTTCTTTATGCCAGTTAAAAGCTAAAGTTTACCCTTATTTTATGACCTTATGATAAACCAACAGCAAGTAATGTCTAGTGACTGAGCCGATCAGCTGCTGTTCAGAAGCATATACCTGGTGTGAAAATGTGGACTGGGGAATCTCAGCACAGGCAGTGCACTTTAGAAGGCTAGCAGTGGTGACTGTGAAGTGGCAGAGCCCTACGGAGTGTGGTAGTCACAGAGAAGAAAGGAGAGGACAGGTCCAGGAAGCATCACCAGAAGAAAAGGCTGATGGGACTTGGCAACGATAATGAAAATGGCTGCCATTTCCCTTTGAGTACGTAGCTAAGTACTTAGAGTGTTCTCTGAATGGCAGGTGGATTTGGGGATAATGGAGGCGGAATCAAAGATAGCTCACTCCACATATAAAGCCTATGTGATTAGGAAAATAAGAGCATCTTAAATAGAAATGGGGAAATCAGAAAGAGCTAATATTGTGAAGGAGATGTAAAAGTTAGACAAATTTATGTGGAAGCAAGATATCTGGCCAAAAATATAGACCCCTGTATCTCTCGGAGTGTACATACGCATAGATACACGTACAGCAGCATGCATCTGTGTGTGTGTGTGCACTCTTCTGTAGTCACACGTGTTCAGGTGGCTTGGTATGTTTTAACACGTTTTAATGGGACAGTTTTTAATATGTTGCCTCAGTAATAATGTTAATATGTGGTAAATCATGTTTGTAATTTTTTGAAAGATTATTGATGAAGGAAGACTTAAAATCAGCCCCCTTGCGATGAGAAAAAAGAGACTCTGGGAATAAACACATTTACAATCTTCACGTTAAAATTTCTCAGCTCTATAATTAGTCCAGGTAAAGAGAGAAACCCTGGTTACAAGAAAGAGTCTTTTTCAAGCTCTTTACAGTCATCTGTATTGTGCCTAGAACATAACAGGGTTTTATTCTTCCATTCAACAAATAATTATTGAGCACTAGGTAATGACAGGGCCAGGCACTGTAAGGGAAGAAAGGATGAAAGAAAATCTAAAAAAAACAGTGTAGTGAAGAGACATGGTCTGTGCTGAGGAAAAAACTACTGTTGTCAAGTATAGGCAACTTTCCTCAAATTCTCTGTTTTTACTCGTAGTCTGAAGTCGCAGCTGGAGTGAAGAAGAGCGGACCTCTGCCCAGCCCTGAGGTAGGGCGGCGCGTCCTTGCTGGGAGGACATCGGTCACCGCCAGAGGCCAGCGCCTGACGCTGCAGGCCAGAAGCTATTGCTTTCCTGTCCATTGTTCATGGTGGCCTGTTGGATTTCTTTTTGATGCAGAGATTGGAGAACGTTCTCTTTGGCCCTCATGACTGCTCCCACGCCCCTTCAGATGGTTATCCTGTTACCCCAGCCAACGGTAAGGTACATCTGGGGTGTCCTGGAGAGGCTGGAAATTGCCTTGTAAATATCCGGTGGGCTTTGCCATACTGACTTCCTTCCCTCTAGGGCCTGTGGCAGTGCAGAAACAGGCAAGCCTCTTCCCTGACCGAAAAGAAGAGGAGGCCCTGCTGGATGCCAGAGGCCTGATCGCCACTGCTGTCATCACGTTGTTTAACGTGAGTCATTTCGGAAATGCTCGCGAGGTGATGTAGACCCACAGGGATTTATTGGGTTTATCCGTCTGCCTGGCTGTATTGCATCCACCTTTGAGACTAATGCCCAAAGCAAGACAAGCAGCAGTGGGAATGGGCATGGAGGCAGACTGGAAGATGGCATTCGCTGCTCTGGATGAGGTGGTTCGTGAGGTGGGTGGAGGGTTCTCTGTGAGCTCTGTGTGAGGGAATCCTCAAGGAAGGTCTGGCGTCTCGGTAGTAGCTCTCGCCGAGCAGGAGGTGAGCATGATTCGTGATGCATGAGCAGGACTTTCCCCTTACAGTCACAGTCACAGGACAGTCACCCCAGTTCCCAGAAGGGATGGGGTGGACTCTCTGATGAGCTGCAGGTGTGTGCTGTAGATCGTTTCCCGACTGCAGGAAAGGCCAGCACCATCTGCCTGTGCATTGGGTGAAAAAGCTGGAAGCAGCTGTCTATACTGGCTCATTAGAGAAAGTGAAGAGTAGGATATACAGTTACTAGTAGGTGGGTAGGGACTTGTTTCCCATCCCAAAAAGAGGCCGAGTCATGGTAGGTAGTGACTCCAACCAGTCTGGAGACCCAGCGTGGCCAGCCTGGGCCGCGCTGTGTTCCTGCACTATGTACTGGGCCGTGACCAAGCTTATCCCAATCTGTCCTACCCAGCAGGCGTCTCACATCTCAGTGACTTAACTGCAGGTTCTTGCAGAAGGCCGACCACAGTGCATTTGTTGGTCAGGATGGATGAATATTGAAATGACCGGGGATAAAAGGAAAATACACCCGTAAAATTCTGATTATTGCAGAGAGCAGACGTGCTCAAGGAAAAATCATAATCTCTAGAAAGTAAGAGAAGCAAAAATGCTATGCATTTGGATAAAGACAAGTATCAAGCTTAGCCAGTGTTCAGGTGATAAGCGGGCAGTTCAGGAGGTTACGGGATTACCCTTCACGGCCACTCCATCAGGCTAGATGCAGGGCCAGAGCCAAGGAGGTGACATGCCGCATAAAAAATGTACTGTCTGGGAGTCACGTTTCTTTTTCACTGAATTACATAAATTTAAATTGGGCCTTGCTTCAGTAATTTGTGAGAAAAAGAGTCTAGGAGCTTTCATTTAATTGAGCCATCAAATTGATTAGGCAGCTAGAAATGTGAGCATGAACTTTTGCCTGCGGGAAGGTGGAAGAGCTGTTTGCTCTGAAGGAGGCTGTGGTCTCCCTGGGCTCTTTGTGGAGGGACTGTAACTGCAGAGCGAGCTGGACAGCACACCTCGGGGGCCCACTTGGAAGCGACATTCTGGTGTATGAGTTCATTGTTTACCCTTAGAGGTTTATCAGTTAAGTGTGAGGTTCCCACCTCAAGTTCTAGAGCCAGACAGACCTGGGTTCGAATCCTTGTTCCCCTTGTATTAGGTGTAAGGCTCTGGAAGACTTTCTTAATGTCTCCAAATCTCGGTTTCTTCTTTAAGATGGAGAAATAATACCACCTACCACATAGGTTGTAAGGATGTGGTAAAATTCATTGAATGAATAAATACTTATGCAAACATCCTACTATATGCTATTATAGTACCTCACACACATGGCAGGCTTTGAAAATCTGCCATTGTTATTATTGCTATCACTGTTATTCTCTTGCTTGCATCTTAATGTAACAAACTGGTTTTAATTACAGCTGGTCTTTTTCTTTCTGTCCCTGTAGGAACCTAGTGCTGAAGAAAATGGAAGAGGTCCATTAACAGTTGCACAGAAAAAAGCCCAGAACATAATGGAGTCCTTTGAAAATCCATTTAGGATGGTAAGTAATAGTTGTATCTGTTAAGGGCTAAAATATGCAGAGATTTTGGCAACCATTGGTGCCTTTTGCCTGGAAGGAAGCTGGAAGTGTTCCGGGAGAGGGTGCCTGTGACTGCAGTGGGTATGCTTGTCCCTGGTGTCCGGCTGGGGACTCGGAGTGGAGGTCTTCTAAGATGAGACCAACAAGAACACCCCACCCACCTCCCCTGAAGCTGGGACCAGGGTCCATGCCCTGCAGCACTTTAACACGGCTGTTTCCATTTCTCCAGTTTCTGCCATCACTCGACCATCATGCTCACATTTCTCAGGCAGCAAAGTTTGATCCATCATCGAAAATCTATGAAGTAAGTGGATTTGTTAACCTTTCTAAGAGTGGCTTTCTAACAAACGGGGGACTTAATTATTATTTGAACCAGGTTTCTAATTTAAACAAGCCCGTTTGTGAACCCTCTGAAAACGAATGCAAAAACCGCTTTATGTATAAGCATTGTTTCTAGAGAGGGGCCAGAACTTTAATCCAATGCTCAAAAGCATTTGAGAGTTTTTTAAGAAATAGGTCTTTGTTGTGATGGTGGTGGTGGTTTTAATTAAGGTTTAATTTACATGTAATAAAGTGCACGGATACTAAATGTACAATTTGATGCCTTTTTATATGTGAATATTACTTTGAGGCTCTTAAAGGTGGCAGCTTAAATTTTAAAACACTCTGTCTTACATTATTTGGTTTGTTTTTAACAGCATTATGAATAAGAATAAGAAAACACCTTCCCTGGATCCCCATGAGATGCTCCTGGGAGCCAGCGTGTTAATTGTCTGTTAAAAGCCTTCTTCCCTCTGCAGGCTGCCCACCAGCACTGGTCTCGCACTAGGCAGCAAGAGGCGGGCCGGGCACCTGACGGGCCTTGGGCCTGCTGCTGGCAGTTAGCCAGCTGTTTTTAGAAATGGGCAATCAGGTGGATTTTTTGCCTTCTCTCCTTCCCCCCCCACCGGTTGTGGCACATTGAACAGCTGTGCATCCTTCACCATGCATATGTTCCATATCACCCAGATGTGTTCTGATGCCACAGGTGAATGCTTCCTAAAGGAGCTCATCAGACTTGCAGAAGTCCCACCTGAATCCCAGCTGCACCATTCACTGTGTCCCCTTGGACAAGTTACTTAGATTCTCTGAGCCTGTTTCTTGTCTCTGAAGCAGTGGTGATGGTAAACCCTTTGTCCTAGGATTCTGGAAGGGGCTGAGTGAGACAGTGGGTGTGAAAGCACCAGCCCAGTTGTGCTCTGTCTTATAAATAAAGCTAGCATGAGATTTTATTTTTCGTGTCATCAGATTTGGAATTTATGACTTAAAATATATGTAGCTGTTAGGTTAGCATGCCCTACATCACCTCATTGAAAATAAAACACTCCTCGGTGGCTGAATTTTGGAGTTTTTTTGTTTTGTTTTCATTGTAGATCAGCAACCGTTGGAAGCTGGCAAGCCAGGTACAGGTACAGAAAGACTCTAAAGAAACTGCCAAGAAGAAGGCAGCTGAGCAAACAGGTAGCAACCACTTCCTTACAAACTCAGCCAGTCCGTGTGTTTGTTAGAGAAGAGCTCTGTGTGTCATGCTGTTGGTTCAGTCATTCAGCAAAGGTCCAGATACAGCCCTGAACAAGACAGACACAGCCCCTGCCCTGTGGAGCTTGCCTTCCACTGAGTGATGAGGTCAATAAACCAATAAACGTATGTCCTGTCAGATGGCAGGGGGCACCTAGAAGTGCTTGGGCAGCTGGGAACGAGGGAGTGTAATGGCGGTTTCTCTGCAGTGCTTAGAGGTGGCAGTCTAATAAGTGTGGCATTGAGCAGCGACCTGCAGCAGTCCAGGGGAAAAGTGTTCTGTGCCAAGAGCACAGCAAGTCCAGGGGCCAGGGTGGTCATTTGTTGGGCATGCTCAGGAGGGAGCGAGGAGGCCAGCATGCGTGGAGGGGAGCGGTGGGGGTGAGGAAGGAGAGACGGCAGGACCGTGGTGAGGACCATGGCTTCCACTCCGGGTGAGCTGGGAAGCCTTGGAGGGCTCTGAGCAGAGGATGGCACAGACAGATTTACATTTCTGAAAGTCAGTGCTGTTATGGGAGAGGAGAGTGTGGAGGCTAGGGCGGGAGCTGGTTAGGAGACAGGGCAGCAGTCCAGGCGAGAGAAGCCATCCAGAACCCAGATGTGTCCTGAGGCAAAGCTGACAGCATTTGACGGCAAGTACGGTGTGTGTGGAGAAGGAGGGAGCTGTGGGCATGAGCACTGAGACCCATGGGGTTGCCGTCAGCAGCAGGACTGCAGAGGGAGCCGGGTTGGGCAGGGGTGGTCTTGGTTCTGGTCCCTGACATGTTAGAGTTGGGGTTCCTCCTAAATGTCCTCAGAGATGTCAAAGAGGCTGTCAGGTGCCTGGTCGGGGGCTCTTAGGAGAGGAACAGGTCAGCCGGCAGAGGGAGCATGCGTGTGAAGAGAAGAGCGTGGGCCAAGGCCGCCATCCTTCGAGAGCAGGGTGGTGGGGGGAACAGCAGAGGCTGCTGGGGTGCAGGGAGGTGTGGGAACAACCTCGACAGCTGGGGAGGGAGGCTGGGCTGCTGGAGGCAGCAATCTCATGGACAGCTCTCTCTCCCGCAGCTGCGCAGGACCAGGCCGAGGAAGAGTGCAGAGCACCAGCGGAACCGGCTGTGTCTGTCCGACAGCAGGCTGCCGTACGTGCCGGCTTCTCTGCTTCCTCTCCAGAAACCAGATGCCCCCGGGGGTGGTCAGGATTTTCCTGGAATATCGGAGGGCCCACCCTGTGCTTCAGATTAAATGCTTTTGTTTTTCTATTTCATTTTGGCTTGTCAGTTAGTACCTGCCTCATTTTCCCTCAGAAAAGTTTATTTTGTAATTCCTCTTTGATGTTTTCTACTGTGTCTCTATACCATACCACCTGCCTATTGTAGCAGACAAGGTATTGAAGCTCGTGCTATGGGAGCCCTGGTAAATATTTCCTTCTGTACCAGCCCCAGAGTACTCTGGAGTACTGAACCCTTGCCTTTCTTAAATGGCCTGTTGTCATTCTCCAGCTAGGACCGTGTTCCACTTGGCACTGGCCCTGCGCAGACCCCGGCAGCGCTCCTCTCCCCGTCGCTAGATGATGGCTTATCACCCAGCAGGCAGCTGAGTCCCAAGTGGTGTGCGAGCACTGGGGGACCACCTCCTGCCTCACACACATCCATGCTTCCTATACAGCTAGAAAACGCTGCCAAGAAGAGAGAACGAACAACAAGTGACCCCAGGACCATAGAACAGAAGCAAGAGAAGAAAAGACTCAGAATTTCCAAAAAGCCAAAAGACCCACATCCACCAGAAAAAGATTTTACCCCTTACGACTACAGCAAGTCAGATTTCCAAGGTTTTGCTGGTAAGGCTGAGACTGGTCCCCTGCAAGGAATGTCTGGCCATGTTCGATGGGAGGAGGCAGCAGAGTGAGGGGAGAGCACAGCGCGGGCAGACCCCTCCCTCCTCGAGACGCACACCGGCAGGAGCCCCTGTGGAGGGGTAGGAAGGTGGCACCCCTCTAATGCTGGCTCCATCCTGCCTCCCAGTAGCTGTGTCCCAGGACGGTACTCTCACAAACATGGTAAAGATTCTGTTGAAAAAGCCTGATGCCTGTAAGATGGAGCTCTGGTTCCTCAGCCAGCGAGAGTCCATCCACTTTGAAGGGGCTGCAGGTGGTATATAGCGGCCACCTTGGAACACATCCCTTTGAGGAGGAAGAGTGCAGGATGGTCTTTTCTGCAGGATTGTCACCTCAGAATCTACACCAGCAGTGGCCCCATCTGGCATACAGAGACCAGAATAGTTTCCTTGATGTAAAAGTGCCTGGTGCGTAGCCACCTGCCGCTAGCCTCCTGAGAATAGGCCTGTAAGGAATGTGCCTGGTCTTCGGGCTGACTGGGAATGTGATGAATGAATGCATGTCAGCCATAAGGCCTTTGTGATCAGGGGGCAGCCTTGGCAGCCCACGCTTCTGACTGTTGTGCTCCCAGCCAGGAATAGACCTACAGCGTGTGTGCTCATTTACACGATCACTGGCATCTCTCTCCTCTCACCTTTCAGGAAACGGCAAATCCAAACCTTCTTCCCAGTTTGATCCAAACAAGCAGACCCAGTCTGGCAAGGTAAGAAATACACCCGAGGACGCCGGCATGCCCGTGGGGCTTGCTGTTTACCTGTTCGGTCGCTGGGGAGGTGGGTCCATCTAGGAGTCCTCTTCCCTTGCATCTTTTTCCTCACCTCATTTCTTCCCAAGTACAGACAATACCCATCAGCTATTCCAGCAATTAAAAAAAATTTAAAGAGGCTATAAAGGCTAGTATGTGGTTTTAAAGGATTTTTTTCTGTGTTTGCTACCATGAGAATTACAGCCACAAGCCAAAACCTTGCATCGCCAGCACAAGCCTGCATTTGCCTTGTGTGGGTGTCAGTGCCCTTCAGAGGCAGATGTGACTAAAAGTTCGGTGTATGGAGGGTGAAGCCAGTGTGGAGCCCTCGTGTTCCTTTCGTATGTCATCCTGACAGCCTTGCCCTCAGAAGCACCCAAAAATGTCCAGTTGCAAGAAAACCAGTCACACCAGTGGTGCTCGTGTCTTGGACAGGCCATCTGAGCTCAGGTGTGTTATCACGTGTATATGTGATCATGGTTGTTACTAAGCTTAAATGGCTTCTTATCTTTTCAGAAATGCATTGCAGCCAAAAAACTTAAACAATCTGTGGGAAACAAAAGCATGTCCTTTCCAACTGGAAAGTCAGACAGGTATGTGGTGGAGGGCTGGCATGGCCCTGGGAACTCTGCAGCAGCTCAGAGGTCTCACCTGGGAAGATGCACAGAGAGCCTCTCACAGCCAAATCCCTGTCACTCAGGAAGCTGAGATAGGACGTCGGGAGGGGATCGCTGGGTGTCACACACCGTGTAGGCACCCCTCCCAAGACTCGGGGTCCAGTGTGCTCTTAGTGCTTCCCGTCTATTCCATGAGGCTTCTGGGATCACCTCAAAGCAAATAGGTTTTGAACTTTTTCTAGATCAGCCCCTTTCTGAGGAATGAGAAAAAAGTCAGTAGATACGTGTTTTTGTCATCGTTTAAGAATATTTTAGCTAAAAGTATGAAACCCTTATCCTTAGAGTGGACCCTGAGGTCAGAGAACACTCCCCTAGGCTGTGGCATGATGTGCCTTTAGATCCTGTCAGCTCAGACAGCCCTTGCCTGGGCCCTGGCCCACACTCTAGTTTGCCGATGCGGGTGGGGAAGTGAGGGCACGCTGCTGCCCACCTCAGTCAGTTCTCCAGGACCCTGGAACAAACCATGCACCCTCATTTCTGCATTAAGATTTGCCACACTGTGTAAGCCGGCTCTCAGAGCTCACATCCAGCCAAAGCGGAAGAAGTGACGTGTTCCCATACTGTCTCTGCAGAGGCTTCAGGCACAATTGGCCGACGAGATAATGGTGGAAGAGACCTTTGGGATACCCCGGTGGACTGGAAGCACCAAATGGTGGTGCTGGTTTTGTACAGACTCATTTCTAAACCATTAAAGATAATTCTGGCTAGACGAAAGCTGTTTCCCCACTTTTCTTCTGCTGCCACCACAGTTCTGGCAGGAGGGCAGGTCCCAGGCTGTGCAAATCAGCATCCTTAGCTGCCTGTGGGGAGTGCACTTCCGGAGGACACTCATTTCTGGAGAAATCCAGAGCTGCCCCCAAGAGTGGATGCAGGAGGCTCTCCTGGGACTCAGAAAAGGGCGGCATCTGCAGGGCACAGAGAGTGACATTCACCTGCCCCGCCACCCAGAGGGTTCTGTGGGCCATTTTACTTCCTTCACAGGCCTTCAGATAATGCGAATGAAGCCAAACGGTAACAAATGCCGTTGGGAAGAAAAGCTACTGGGGTGCTTGAGAGCCCGCTGTCTTCCAGAGGGCCTGCTCTCTCCTCTGTTCCTTTCTCTCTCCCTCTTTTTTTTTAGTTTTGTTTTTCCTATTTGGAGAAATAGTAGTGTGTTCATTGTAGGAAATGAGGAAAACACAGAAAAGTGCAAAGAAAAAAGTTAAATCATCTGTAGTCCTACCAAAGATAGCCTTTGATATTTTGGTTCATGTGTATATATATTTAATTTACAAACTTGGACTTCTGTTTCTATAGTTTTTTACCTTTAAAGTTTATATTCAGAGACTTTGCTTATTCTAAAATTCATTTTATCTAACCCTCATTATTAAACATTGAAGTTTCCATTTTTGTACTATTAATAATGCAGGATTGACTTTCTTGTGTAAATTTGTGGCCTGATCTCTGATTATTTTTTCAGAATTCTGTTTGATTTTAATGCTGAGATGAGCTATTAAATCAAGGAAGCCCAACATAATGCCATTTTTGTTTTCACAAAACTAACGAACCTATTTTCTTGGAAGTTTTTCCCACAAATTATTGAAAGGGCTGACTATGGGACTATAAGGCCAAATCAAACCTTGCTCTGCTGCCAGAGAGCAACCTGTGAGCAGAAGAGCAGAGAACAGCTTGTCCCAAAATGGGCTGATATTTGCACTGGAGTGGTTGAAACTGACAGAAAAGCCAAACTATCAGTAGCTTAGCAAACACATGCTGTTCCTCTCTTTCTCCTGTACATGTAGGCAGTCCAGAGCTAGTGTCACCAGACGCTGGCTCCTATCTTCCTGCTCTACCAGCCTCAGTTTGAACACAGGGCTTCCCACCTCGCAGGCTGGGTGGCTGTCCCAGCTCCACCCATCACATCCTCAGCCACTCGGCTGGAAGGAGGGAAAGGGAGAAGCACCCAACTCCCTTCAAAAGGACACAGCCCATTTCCACTCCCCAGAACTTTGTCAAATGGCCACAGCCAAAAATACTGGGAAAGGTCATTTTACTGCCCACATGCCTGGTGAAAAATGCAGGGTCCTGTTATAGAATCCGGAAAGAATGGACATTGAGGCACAATGAGCTGCCTGCCAAAAAATGTCAGTCTCTGCTATAAAAAATGGGCAGATGGGAATTTTTTTTTAAGTGAGAAATTATTTTCTACTGAAAATGGCCTGAGGAGGCTTCATGAAAGGTGCATTTGGGTTGGACCTTGAACATTTAAAGTAGTCCAGAGAACTTTGGAGCTAGTGCTACTCAAGGCATGGGCCTCTAACAGCAGCTGGGAGCTGGCCAGGAAGGCCGAATCCCAGGCTCCTTCCCAATCCTGCGCAATCAAGATCGAGGGGCAGGCGTGGGAACCTGGTCTTAGCAGGCTCCCAGGTGATTCTTAGGCATCCTTAGGTTTAAGAAGCACTGTTGTAAGCAGGGCAGCACATCCCAGACTTTTATTAGTGTGCCAAAGTGGGCTTACCCACTGGTCAGCAGCGAAATGAGACCAAGGGGGAAGATGTGTTACGTTTCTCATAGGGGTAAAATTGAGTCCTTGTCCTTTATTTGGAAAGTATCCTTAGAGCTTTGTCTTAGCGACAGTGTTTTTTTCTTTTAAAATGATGGTGACCACCAGACCATAGGAGTTGAGGTCTTTTTAAGTGTCCTTTCTTACAAAAGGAAACATTGGCAACCTGATGTCAGTCCCCAGATGTGTTTTTGAAATTTTACTGAACCATGGAACCCAAAAGTCCAGGACTGCTGACCATGGGACAGAAATGCAAGCCTTCTGGGTGTTTGGAGAATGGCCATAGCTCTGTTTCACTGAAGCTGCAAGTCATGGGCAGAGTGCTTGGGTGCCCAGGAGCAGAGGCGTGGTGAGTATAGGGAGGGTGTCAGACAGGGACTGCTCAGTGACGCTGAACCATGGAGGCCGTGACTGGGCCTGAGCTCTGAAAAGAGGGCTCTGGCAGGACCAGCAGGGTTGGAGGTGGAGGGGGAACTTCTGAGCAGAAAGGGTTTTAGCTCCAGGAGGCCCCCTGCTGTGGGTGGTGGCTTAGGCAGCTTGCCATAAGCATTTACAACCAAGTAATACCAGATAATGGCCAAATTTGTTCCCACTCATAACCACAGCCATCTGCCTGTCTAAACACAATGCTTTAAAAAATGACTCAGGTGCTAACTGCTCAAAAGTCTCTCCAGTGAGAGGGATACACATACCTACACTGTGGCAGCCCCCACTTAAACCATGGCCACGGACAGTAGCCACCCACCTCTCCCCTCTCCCCTTTTATAAACCACAGGCATACCTCATTTTATTGTTTCACAGATAGTTTTTCACAAATTGAACATTTGTGGCAACCCGTGTCAAGTCTGTCAGCATCGTTTTTTCCAACAGCATTGTTCACTTACTGTCTGTGTCACGTTTTGGTAATTTGCACAATTATTTCAAACATTTTATCACTACTGTAATTGTTATGGTGATCTGTGATCAGTGACTACAACTTGCTGAAAGCTCAGGTAATGGTTAGCATTTTTTAGCAATGAAATATGTTTTAATTAAGGCATGTACGTTGTATTTTTAGACAACGCACACTATACAGTATAGTGTAAACACTTACATACACTGGGAAACAATTCATTTGACTGGCTTTACTGCTATAATCACTTTATTGTGGTGGTCTGGAACCAAATCCCCAGTATCTCCAAGGTGTGTATCCATGCTTTAGGAGGTTGGGATAGTCAACTCCCTAGGCTTTGCAACTGAAATTTAAATGCACATTGGCCCTAATTTGGGGAAGTGTTTCATGCTATATCTTGGTTTTCTCCATACTGATTTTCCGTATCAGTTGTGAGTTTAATTGGGCTGTAATATGATAGCAACTTCCGGCAAACCCTGTTTTTCTTCCTTGGGATCTGAAGTCGGGTGACATTTCTGGGCTCATAGAGGTCCTGTACATGTGAGGGCTTTTTTGCTAGTAATTTAGGCCCTTCATTTTCTTTGAACTTAGAAGGTTTGAGCTACTGCTATACACACTAGCCCAGAGGTCTAATTTGCTATTGGTGTTGATGCCAAGACCATGGTTTCACCTCTACAGGAGGGCAAAGGCTGTATGATCCTCATTTGAGAATGCACATGCTGCAGCAACTTTGTTCAACTTGCAGGAGGGATGAAATGTACTTGATCCTCCACTGCTCCCCTCCTCCAGCCCCATGCAGTGTCCCTGGAATGCCAGAGCCCGTTTGGGTTCAGCTGTGCGGCAGCTGGAAGCAAGCCAAGACAGCTGACTCTAAGATACGCTGGCCTCCCACAGACATTCAGCCTCGTTATGCAAGTGCTGCCAAGGTAAACATCATCCCCAGTCTCATGGCGCTTACAGTCTAGTTCAGGGTACATGGAAGTAAACAGGTAATCACAGCTCAGAGGTGTAAATGTCTTAGAGGAAGTGCAGGCTTGATGTGAACACCGTGACCCACTTACAGGCCTGAACCCAGTCAAGCCTGTAGTAACAGGACATACTGGTTGACTGTGTCTTACCCGCTGTGTCATCCTTTTCTGAATGACCTTGGGCAACCTGTGTCTAGTCAGGTCATCTGCTAACAATTCTTTTACTGCTTTGGCTCACCTCGCCTTTAAAGGGAGCTTAAAGCTGGCCAAGGCAGAACTGTTGCAATAAAGCCTGAGGTTTGCACGAACTGATGAATGATGTGTTACTCATCTGGGGTTGAGAGAACTTGCTTCCCACCTCCAAGTGGAGGCTGCAAAATGTCAGTCAGAAAACATCCCTGCCATGTCACCAGTAGTTTATACCAGTTTAATCCCCCTTCCTTGGCATGTGAAACTTCGCGTGTAAAGCAATTAGCATTTAATATTTGCTAATTAGCATGCTTAATGTGATTCAGAGATGTTCCTTGACATTTTCATAAAAACAGAGAGCACATTCCCGCCCACCCTTCAAGAGGCAAAGACCAGTTTGTCAAAAAAGAAAAAAAACCGTGCCAGTCGTTTTGGTGCTGAATTGCATGTGTTGGCCTCTTCCGCGATACTGCTGGTAAATTCAGAAGCTCCTCTAGAAAAGAACTTTTTAGTCAGCAGCCATAAGCTCATGGATCTAAGGGAAAATGGTTAAATCCAGCTAAAGTCTCGGGGCTGTGATGGTCCTTTTCAAGTAAATAAAAACCGCCTGCGCCCCCGACAAACCACATACACTGTTCAAGTCCTACAAGGAGCCAAATTACGACACGCGTCGAGAAAGACATCCCACTCTATAGATGTAGCGCAACAACGTAACTCTTCGCAGACAGGTAGCCACTCGCTCCCATTTCGCCAGCTCCAGGGCTCAAGCCGGAGGTCCGCACGTCCAGCGTCCGCAACTCCGCCCGAGCCGAAGATGTCTGCTCGTTTCCCCTCCCGAGTCAGACACCGCTCGCTCCCTCTCTGCGGCCCTTGTGGCCCCTCGCGCCCCGAGGAGGGGGTCAGGGCTCCGGGGGTCGCACCGCCCGGTCCCCTCCCGCCGGCCCGGTCCGTTCGGAGCCGGAACCCGCCCCCCAGCTCCGTCAGGCCGCCCGGCTTCGGCCCCACGTGGCCCCTCCGAGCGGGCCGGACTACCCTGCTGCCACCAATTGACGGCCCGACGCGGCCACTGGGCGCTGCGCTGAGCGCCTGCGGCCAACCAGCGCGCTTAGAGCGCTGGTGGGGGCAGGGCCGCCGCGTGGCCGCTAGCCCGCGCCCGCGCCGCCATTGGCGAGTTTGGGACCGCCCCTGCCTACCGGCCCCGCCCCTCCAGCAAAGTTAGGTTGCGGCGCGGGCGGCGGGCGGAGCTGGTCCCGTTGTGCTGCGGCTCCGCGCGGCCTGCAGTCCGGGCCCGCGCCCCGCGCCGCCCGCCCGCCCGCCCGCCATGGAGCCCTGCCCCGACGGCCCCGCCGCCTCCAGCCCAGCTGCCATTCGTGAGGGCTGGTTCCGGGAGACGTGCAGCCTGTGGCCCGGCCAGGCCCTGTCGCTGCAGGTGGAGCAGCTGCTACACCATCAGCGCTCGCAGTACCAGGATATCCTTGTCTTCCGCAGGTACCACCGCCCGCCCCGCCCTGCGCCCTGGCGCCCCTGCGCCCGCTCAACCCAGACCGCCAGCTGCCCACCCGCGCGAACCAGCCGAGACGCCTCCTGCCCTGACCTCGGCCCGAACTACCCCTCTTCTGCCAGACCCCTGTCTTGAGCGCTTTACCTCCGGATGCCCCTCGGCCGCCTCTGCCCCCGCCCCTCCTCCTGCAAAACTGTCAGAAGTTCCTGTGAACTAGGCCCATCTCCTCTCTGAGCTCCCTCCCGACCCTGCATCCCGTGTCCCGGGCTAGGGGCCGGCGTTTGGAGCAGTCCTCGTCGGTGGGAGGGAGCCGGAGTGTGCGCCGACCCGACGCGCGGAACTCCACGTGTCAGTCCCCGACACGTCAGAGCCAGACCCCATTCCAACCCTAGCCGCCCCCCAGGGGCCCTCCTGCAGATCCTTGCCACGTGTCATCCCCAGTGCTCAACCCCTGGGACCCCTTGTCGGGTCGGGGGAGATTCGTCTCACCCAGGGACAGTTGGACCACATTGCCCGCCTCTCCAGGGGACCCAGGTACCTGACTGTCACTCCTGCCCCACAGTAAGAGCTACGGCAACGTGCTGGTGTTGGACGGCGTCATCCAGTGCACAGAGAGAGACGAGTTTTCCTACCAGGAGATGATAGCCAACCTGCCCCTCTGCAGCCACCGCAATCCCCGCAAGGTACCAGCCTCCAAGAACAGCCCTGAGACACCCCACACCCCCCGCCATAGGAAACCCACCACTCAGTGTCCTCCGAGCAGTGCTGGAGGTCCTGGATGTGCCCTGTGCCCAGCCCAGGTGCTTCCTAAACAGCTGTCAGAGAAAGTGCCAGCAAGGACAAGGGGAGTTCGTGCTGACACAGCCCTGAGAAGCAAACAGTTCTGGCTGACGCCTGAAGCTCAAGAAGGAGCAGCCCTGGGAGGAGTTTCCAGAAAAAGGGAACACACACCTGGCAGCAGGTTCTATAGGCAGGAAGGGATTTCTGAGAGTAGCAAATGAAGTAAGGGGGTCTGTGGGTCAGAGGAACTGAGATTCATACCCTGTACCATATGGTTCTAGCTTGTTCCAGCTGGTTTGGTGTGAGTGCCTCTGCCCGGTGAGGGTCCAGGCCACCGAGTTCTGCTGGAGCCTGTTCGGTAGGGCTGACGCTCCGGCTCCAGCCCACTCCTGACCGCCCCTCCCCTCGCAGGTGCTGATCATCGGCGGCGGGGATGGGGGTGTCCTGCGGGAGGTGGTGAAGCATCCCTCCGTGGAATCGGTGGTCCAGTGTGAGATCGATGAGGTGAGCGCACAGAGCGGAGCTGTGGTCTGGGTTCAAGTCTGCTTCTGCCCTAAATCAGCTGCATGCCCTTGAGCAAGTCCCTTACCATTTCTAGGCCTGTTTCTTCGTCTCAAAAACATGTTGAGGAGGATTCCGTAGGAAAACTGGATAGTGAGGGCCTGGCACATCATAATCGTAGGTGAGCCATGATGCTGGTTCATAGACTGAGCTGGTTTTTAATTCAGGGCCCAGGGCATGCCAACTGCTAGGGTATCTACCCTTCACACTCAGCATGTTTTTAATGAACCTCTATGTGGCTGCCCTTGGTCTAGGTGCTGGGGTCCAATAGTGAACAGATAGGCCCAGTCCTTGCCCCATTTGGAGCTGGTGTTCTAGTTAGAAGGAAACATCAAGACTGATCTGATAAAGGCAGGACAGCGGCAGGGGGCTGGAAGGAAAGGCAGGAGGGGAGGCTGGTCAAGGCAGGCCTCGAGGTGGGTGTGAGCTGGGCCTGAAGGAGAAGCAGCTGGCCACATGGAGACAGAGAAAGGCTCTCCTGGTGAGGCTAGAATCAAGACCCTCTGAAATACCAGCAGAGCTACTGGAGGCAGGGGGCAGCTTGGTTTCGGGGGAGGGAACTGGGAGGTGGAGGTGTGGGCTGAGCAGCGGGCAGGAGCCAGCCCACTGAACTGAGGGGGTGGTACCAGAGTGCTCCCCATCTTACAGATGTGAAAACCGGGGTTCCACAAAGTGAATGGCTCGCCCAAAATGCCCAGGCTTTGGGAGGGGCTGCCAGGCATCCCACTCACTCCATCCGACTCCAGGGCTCCCAGTCCCTGTGGCCCAGCCTGGTCCCTCTGCTCCCCAGGATGTCATTCGGGTCTCCAAGAAGTTCCTGCCGGGCATGGCCATTGGCTACTCCAGCTCAAAGCTGACGCTACATGTGGGTGACGGTTTTGAGTTCATGAAACAGAACCAGGATGCCTTCGATGTTATTATCACTGACTCCTCAGACCCCATGGGTAAGCAGGGGCTGGCCCTGGGCCATCTGTGCCCCTGGCCTGATTTGCAGAATGGGAGGGGATGGCCTGATTTGCAGAGGATGGGAGGTCCCCAGAACTAGAGCTGAACTTTTCCCTTCTCTGTTGTCACTCAAACATGACCCCGTAGAGTAGGGAGACCAGGCTACTACCCAAAGTTGGGGACCTAGAGGAGAGTGGGGCACTAGCCTTGGCCCACTGAGGCCCTAGTTTCCCCTTCAGCCTCCTCTCTGCTCTTGGCAAACAAAATGTAGGGGCGGGGGTCTAGTCTCAACCCAAGGCCCGGGGGGTGAGTCCCCTGACACAGAGCCGATGAGAATCCCGCAGGAATGGGATGAAAATGTGGAGCCCTCTCAGGCACTTGGCATGGACCCCTGCCCCACCTCAAAAACAGCCTCTTTGTTATTGCTTGCTGAATGTCGCAGACTGGGTTCCAATCCGCTCCGCCCGTGGGCAGCTGCACCGGTCTTGGTGTGGGGTGACAGTGGTCTTGCCTCCCTCAGAGCCAGGCTCAGGAGGTCTTAGCCAGAGTGTGTGCGCTGCCCCTCTTCCCTTTCCCTGCCCCGCAGGTCCTGCTGAGAGTCTCTTCAAGGAGTCCTATTACCAGCTCATGAAGACGGCCCTCAAGGGGGATGGCATCCTCTGCTGCCAAGGTGAGTGGCCTTGGCAGGGCAGTCGGGAGGGGCCGGGCCAGGGGGCCGCCTGCCTGCCGGATGCTGACCCTGCCCACTGCCCGCAGGGGAGTGCCAGTGGCTGCACCTGGACCTCATTAAGGAGATGCGGCAGTTCTGCAAGTCGCTCTTCCCCGTAGTGGACTACGCGTACTGCACCATCCCCACCTATCCCAGCGGGCAGATTGGCTTCATGCTGTGCAGCAAAGACCCAGTGAGCTGGGGCTGTCCTGAGATGGGAGGGGGCAGGTGGGCCCGAGAGAACTCCCCTGATGCCCCCCCACACCCCTGTCCCCAGAGCACCAACTTCCGGGAGCCTGTGCGGCAGCTGATGCAGAAGCAGGTGGAACAGATGCAGCTGAAATACTACAACTCCGATGTACATCGCGCAGCCTTCATTCTGCCCGAGTTTGCCCGCAAGGTGAGCTGCCTGCGGGATGGGGGAGGGGACCCAGGGCTCCCCGAGGGGCTGCCTCCACCCCCACATGGCCCAGCATCCTCCTGACGAGCCCCCGTGTCCCACTAGGCCCTGAATGATGTGAGCTGAGCCCTGCTGCCACTGCAGACACCGCCCAGGATCTGGAGCAAGGAAGCCTCCAGGGCGCCTGGGCCCTGACAGCCCTGGACAAGACCCCTGCCAGTGTGCCCGCCAACCAAGTGTTACAGGCCCCAGAATGCTGCCCGGCCTGCCCTGCTGGGCAGACTGTCTGTCTCTCTCTGTGGGGGTCAGCCTCCACGCCTATACCAGCTGTGTATAGCACTGTCTCCACCTTCTGTCACCCCTTACTCACCAAACACGTGTATTTATAACAAAGTTCTGAATCGTGTGTCCCCAGACCTTGCAGGGGCTGTAGCAGCCACTACTGGGCACTTCTGGGTGCCAGGCTCTGAGCT
Organism: Manis javanica; assembly: GCF_040802235.1. Lineage (NCBI taxonomy): Eukaryota > Metazoa > Chordata > Mammalia > Pholidota > Manidae > Manis > Manis javanica. The sequence goes on along the minus strand of NC_133159.1, from coordinate 8,332,502 downwards.
GGCCTGGCGTCTGGCCTCCAGTGCCTGCTGAGTGTCTGAGTAGGCAGGCCATGCTCTCCCTGTGTAACCTTGAAGCAGCCCCAAGACCTCAGTGGCACCAAGAGACACCGCTGTCATCTGCCCAGATACAGCAGTCAAGTCAGCCCTGGTAAGCTGCGTTAGTTACTCCCTCAAGCCCCAGAGGCCAGACATGACAGGCCCCTAGGGCCGGGGCTGTGGAGTTGACATGACCTTGGTGGGGCTGCTCAGGGCCTTTGCCTTCTTCTGGGGCAGCGTTGAGTGTTCTCAGAAGGATTTGGGCCATTCACAAGATTGCCAGGGCCCATCCTGGGGTAGATGCTGGCAGTGACCCTGCAGGTGGCTGGCTGGCGTGTTAAGCACATCAGGGCCCTGACATGGCTCCCAGTTCAGACCTGGGTTCAAATTTTGCCTCCTCCTTAGTGCCCTCTGTTAAATTCCCAGAATTTACCCCACAGGTTGAGAGGTTGAGAAAGCAGGTGTGGGAGCCTTCCAGGACTCCCAGGGCACAGGCCTATCCCCTCTCCAAGGTGCTGAACCATCGAGTGTGTCCTGGTGCCTCCCCTCCCCTGGCCTCCAGGACAGGCTCTGCTGCTGGGAGAGGGGCCACTGCAACAGGGTGCAGCCGAGGGAGGGCCTCTAGCCCACCCTGTGTCTGGATCTCAGGAAAGGCCCCTGGTCCTTGAAAAAGCTGGTGTCACCAACATTTTCCCCACCGTAAGGCCAGGACACGCCAGAGAATGAGTTAGTCTGGGAGAGACTTGGGGTCAGGGGGGAGGGAGGAAAGAGAGTGGCCCCAGTCTGGAGGTGATGCTGGAACATCCCCGACCCTGCCTCTGCCTTGGGTCTGATTCCACGGGGGCTGGCACTGCCATTGTGGAGTTGGGGAGCAAGCTCCCGGCTGTGCAGACGGCTCCTTGAGGGGCTGCAAGCCAGTCACTTGCCCTCAAGGCTCCATGCACCCCAACCTCACCCCCTCCCATAAATTCACTGGGCTGAGCACCTGGTGTTTGACCCCAGTCAGGAGGACTGACCCCAGGATAACTTCTCCATTCCACCCAACCCCAGGAAAGTATTCTTTTTTTAACATTTTTTTATTATTATCAAGGTATCATTGATAAACACTCATATGAAGGTTTCACATGAAAAACATTGTGGTCACTACTTTCACCCATATTATCGAGTCCCCCCCATGCCCCACTGAAGTCACTGTCCATCAGTGTAGTAAAATGCCACAGAGTCACTACTTGCCTTCTCTGTGTTACACCCCAGGAAAATCTGAACCCAGGCTTGGGTGTGGACAACCCTGGGAAGCCAGGTGAGTCAGGACTTGTCTGGCTGCACAACAATGTCAGTGGAAGTTGTTTAGCGCTGACCTGCCACAGGTCTTCCTCTAACTTTCACAGCCACCTATGCGAAAGGCACTATTAACTCTGCACAGGGAGGTTAGGTGACTCGCCCAAGGGCACACAGCTAGCAAGCAGGAAGTGGAGGACACCAGGCAGCTGGCCTTGTGAGAGCTGCTCCGTGCTACTCACCCAGCCTCTGCAGCTCAGCACAAGCACCCTGGGGTTCCACTCGGCCCGCCCTCCTCCCCACAGCCTGTCTTAATGACCAAGCTCCATCCTGAGGGTGAGCCCCAGGGCATGCTGCTGTCAGGGAAGGTGGGCACGGGCAGAGGCAGGGGCGCCAGTTCTGAGGGCTCTGCCCCTGGTCTGAATGTCAAGTCTGCCATTAGCTCTGACATAGGCTGTTTCTGGCTAGGTTACCCATCTGAATGGGAGCGATGGTCCTTGGCCTGTTAACAGGCTTCACTGAGAAGTACATGCAGTGCTGACTGAACTGGTGACGATCAGGATTGCCTCTCGGGACAGAGGAAGGGAAGAGAAGGGCCCAGGGGGCAGATCTGGGGCCCTTTGAGAACCAATGCCTACACCGGAAGTTGTTAGCTGCGGTGTACACCCCCCACTTCGCGACTTTCATTGATCTCCTGTTCATACCTTGAAAGGGTGAATGTTAAGGACTAGCCCTGAACCCCAAGTATGGGTGGTCGTGATGGAGACTTGGACTGATGGGCTGAGGTAGAAGCAGGGTGTTCTTTGAGGACATGACCTCAGTCCCCCGGAGTCCCAGAAATCATGGACAGGGACGTGAACAAGCCCAGTTTGTGGGATGAAGAATAAAATCCATCCTAACTAGGATTTTGAAGTTCAGTTATTTATCAAAATTAGCCCTGCCCCCAGTGTAAGGATTCAGATGGTTCTGTGTGGATCGTTAGAAAACTGGGAGTCCTCTGGCACCTGCTTGTCTTGTCCCCAGAGGCAGCCACACAGACCTCTACCAGCTGCTCATTTTCGTATTCACCTTCAGGCCTCTAAGTGGCATGTTGTATTACTACTGCTCAACCTGTCCATTTTGTTCATAGTCTTGATTTTCCGCTAGGGTAGATGGGGATCTAGCCCATCCCTGCTGCAGCCACACCCTCAACAATTAAATGATCATCTTGGCTAGCTCAGTATTCAATGTTGGCACCGTTACAACTCTAAATGCCATTCACAGCTGAGACAAGGAGAAACTAATTTCTTTTCTCCTGCACGGCTTCTTACTTCCCTGGAGGTTTTTTTCATTTGCTTAATTTTCAATAAATATATCACTAATTTAGCCCAAAACTGTTTACCTAGTGTCTAAAGTTCTTAAGATTTTCAGACAAAACGCTAATCAATTTTTGGTTAAGAGATCCTAATATTTTATTTAGCCCCATTATAATTTATAATTAACCCATGACTGTTTAATGGAATAATCAATAACAGGAAATAGTAATGTACATAATATCCATTGCTTTACTGTGATTTGTACCATAATGCTATAACACTTTCATTTAGGAAAGAAAGACTACAGAAATTTTTTTTTAAAAAAAGATCTTGGACGCTATGGGTTTCTATCATTTTTATTTTCCTAAAAAATCTGTCCAGAGCCTTTTGTCTACCCTGAATGTAACTCCCTATCAGAACTGTTGTCCCTTGGACCCCATATCTTCCTGTTTTTTGGTTTACTCCCTTTGTTTGGTGAGATATACCCTATACAGCTTTCTGAGAAAGGGGACAAAGAATGCAAAATTTAAAAAATCTGATGTGCATGAAAATGTCTTTGCTCCACCTTCATGCTTGATTGATGGGTATAGAATTTGGATGGCAGAACATTCTGTTGGAAATAATCTTCCTTCAGCATTGTGACAATTTGCTCTTTTCCATTTTTATTACCTATTGCTGTGTTTAAAATTAACAGCAAGTGTAGCAGATTGAGACAACCATAGCATTTTTTAATGTGGGTCAGGAATATGGGGGTGCCTGAGCTGGTTGGTTCAGCTTGGAGTCCTTCATGAGGTTGCAGGAGAGCTCTCTGCCAGGGCTGCAGGTACTTGAAGCCTTAACTGGAGCTGGGCCATCAGCTTCCAAAATGCTCACTCATGCAACTAGGAAGTGACGCTGCTAGCTGTTGGGGGCCTCCCGTTCCTCCCCTGGGGAGCTCTCCAAAGGAACTCTGAGGGTCCTCACCACAGGACAGCTGACCTCCCCCAGAGCAATGGATCCAAGAGAGAGGCAGACAGAAGCTGCAGTGTCTTGTATGGTCCAGCGACAGAGACCCGCACGATCATTTCAGCGTGTCCTATCCGCAGGCCTTACCCCGGGTGGAAGAGAACGCGCAAAGTGCGCACGCCCTGCGGCGGGAGTCACCAGAGGCTGTCTGGAGGCTGGTCTTAAGTTTCCAGGGTTATTCTGAGAGCTCCAAAATAATCATTTTTCTGATCCTTTGTATGTGATTTGTTCTATGTTCTCTCTGCTTTCTTTCAATCTCTCTCAGTCTCTAGGTTCGAAGAAAGTAATTTTTCTCTCCAGTCTTTTGAAATATCATGTAAGTTCCATTTTCATCTATTATTCTGGGCACCCAGAGCACACTTGCCATCAGTAAACTCATGTTCTTCAGTTTGAGGAAATTTCCTTGCATTATTTTATTATTTCCCCCCCTCCATTTCTTTTTTATCTTTTCCTGGCATTCCTGTCAATCTTGGACATACTGTATACAGGTCTTTTCGTTTTTTATTCTTTAACAGGTTTTTTTTTTTTTGCCTGTATTCTGGAAGATTTCTTCAATCATATCTTCCAGATATTTTATTGGGCTTTTCATTTCTTTCAGACTTTTTATTGCCCCAAACGTCTTGTTTCCTGAAGGTTCTTTTTGAATGGCATCCTGTTCTTGCTTCTCATTCTTGCCTGTCTTTCCTCTGAACTTACTCATGATTGTTTCATTTTAATTTGGGGCATTTTCTTCTCCCTAATTTGTATCTGTAGCCTTTGGTTGGTTGGCTTATTTTTTTGGTCTTTCTCCATCATGTTTGAGGTTCTCCTCAGTAGTTCTTGAATCTTCTGCTCATATATGAGTGGGGACGGCAATGCTGACCGTAAGCTCTGAGCACAGGACCGGGGCTTGTCCACGTGGGCGGTGTGGCCGAGCCTTTTGCGTGGATCCTTTGAAGTCAGTATCTTCAGGCATCTCCTCCTGGGCGGCCACACCTCCCAGAAAGGAGGGAGATGCCTGCTTGATTCCCTTGTTTTCTCCCTGGCCCTCTCATACTCAGCTGGGCCTGGGACCCTTAATTTACTCCCTACAAAACTAAGTTTACAAGTCCTGTGGGGGTTGGGGGATGGAAAAGGGATTGGCTGACTCCTTACCACTTCCAGAGGGACTTGGTGCTGCCAGTCCCCCAGGCAGTTCCGGATTCCACTGCTAACTTAGAATTGCTTTCTAGAGTTATTTCTACCTGTCCACCTGTCTTTCCAGCTTCCAAGATGTGGGTGCTGCCTCCTTTCCCATATCCCCATCCTCGTGGACTCAGGTGTTTCTAAAAACTTCCCTTTTCTGTCTTAAAGCAGGGTTTCAGGAGGGAGCGAAAGTAGACGCATGTGTTGCTCCTCACCTCTGCCTGGAAGTGGCGGTCACGGTCACGGTCACGGGCATTTTCATGGGGGCCCTGGCTGAGCTCAGAAGTCACACACACAGGTTAAGTGTGAGGACAGAGGCAGGGTATGTTCCCAGGGCGGCCTGTCGTCAGGTCCGGCTCCTGGCTCCTGGCATGCCCTGTCCTCCCTGCCTGGAACTCCGGGCAGCAGGAGTCATGGGGTCGATTCCCAGAATCCCAGGGCCGGGGAGGCTGGGGCAGGGCCACGCGGTGGACAAACAGATCAAAGGTGAGACAAGACACCGTGGGACTCCAGACCGAGCCTGGCCAGCTGGACGGGTGCACCATGAGGTGGGTGGAAGCCCCCCACAGGCTCCCCAGCAAGGGTGAGGGGTGAGAACAGGCCTTGGGCCGGCCCTCACCTGCCCCCCGCCCTGCCTTCAGGCTGCTGATCTTCCTGGGCCTGCTGTGGAGCTCAGCCGCCCCACCCTCAGGCCCTCAGTGGCCTGAGCCGGTGTTCGGGCGCCTGGCCTCTCCCGGCTTCCCCGGGGTGTATGCCAACAACCAGCAGCAGCGCTGGGCCCTGACTGCTCCCCCCGGCTACCGCCTGCGCCTCTACTTCACCCACTTCCACTTGGAGCTCTCCTACCTCTGCGAGTACGACTTTGTCAAGGTGCCGGCAGGGCAGGTGGCCTGGACCGTCTTGAAGGCTGGGGTGACGGACACCTGGGAGCAGGGTCTGGTCTCGGAGGGAGGAAAAGAGGGAGGGCAGGCCTTGCGTCTTGGCTTCCCTCTCCATGACCCCTCTGCCCCACAGCTGAGTTCAGGACCCAAGGTGTTGGCCACGCTGTGCGGGCTCGAGAGCACAGACACGGAGCGGGCGCCCGGCAACGACACCTTCCACTCGCTGGGCTCCAACCTGGAAGTCACCTTCCGCTCTGACTACTCCAATGAGCAGCCATTCACGGGCTTTGAGGCCTTCTACGCAGCAGAGGGTGAGCTGAGAGGAGGCCCAGGGGGCCCGGGATGACCCACGTGCAGCTGGGATAGCTCCCTCCTGCCCAGGCCAGGCCCGCTCTGCCCCCACTCCCTGAGGCTGGGTTCCTGCCAAGTCAGCAGGAGAGAAGGCCACACCTTGCTCCAACATCATCCACAAAGCAAATACATGTGAGAGCTAGGACCTCCCCTCTCAGAATGAGCCCCCACCTGGATTCTGTGCCAGCTGCTAAGCCTGGGACAGCCGCACAGACCCTCGTGGTACAAGGGCAGACGAGCCCATTTACAGATGGGAAAGTGAAGCTCTGCCAGCCTAAGCATTGCTCAGAACACAGAGCTAGGCCCTTTGTACCTCTTGGGGGCTTTGAGTCACATACTGGTCCTGCAGAGATCAGCTGTGTGACCTTGGGCAAGTGGCTCGACTGCACTGTGCTCCTCAGGAAGCTGTGACAGAGGAGCCTGTGTAGTAGCCCCACCCACTGAATTCAACTGCTGGCTGCTGCCTTCACTAGCTGGGTGACCTGGAGCAGGACACTTAGCTTGTCATTAGTTCTGGGAAGGTTGCAGTGACCCCAGGCCTGTGAAGGACATAAGGAGGCTCCGCTCAGGTCAGCCGTGAGCCAGGAGGTCTCCTGAGTCCCGGCCGGCGCTGCTGCCCCATCTCTCTCCCTGCTGACCACCTGCTGGGCACACCCCTCCCCTAGACATCGATGAGTGCCAGGTGCCCCCGGGAGAGGCACCGCCCTGTGACCACCACTGCCACAACCACCTGGGCGGTTTCTACTGCTCCTGCCGCGTGGGCTACGTTCTCCACCGGAATAAGCACACCTGCTCAGGTGAGCCCCCTGCGGGCTGAGTGGGTGGGGCGGAGGACCCTGTGCCCTGCCCAGCGCCCACCTGGCCCCAGAAACAGCCGGCTCCTCAAGGCCACGGCTGCTGTGCTCAGGGATCCAGAAGGGACCACAGAGCCCTGTCCCACTGGGCACTTCCGGGGGCGCTGGCCCATCTTTGACCTTCCACCCTGTCCTGGCCACCCATCCATGCATTCGCATTCCTGAATTCTTCCCCCTCTCTGGTCCGTTCTCCCTCACTTCCAAGGGGCTTCAGGTCATCCACTTCATTCATGTGTCAGGTCCCCACCGCAGGTGCACTCAGCCCTTTTGGCTCTGGGACCCTGACACAGCCACCCTGCCCTCCTTGGGCAGCTCTGGGTGGGAGCAGTGGGGTAACCCGGGTCTGGTCACACAAACTTCCCTCCACAAAGCCTCAGAGTGCGAGGCAGGCTGTGCTCGAAGCCGCCAGTTCTGGGCCCCAGCGGGCTGTCCCCTTTGGCTTCCACTGCCTGGAAGCCCCTCCATGTTCCTGCCAGATGCCTGATGGGAAACCAGCTGGCGCCCGGGGAGCGAGCAGCCCCAACCCTGGGCGGCACTGACCCTGTCTCCCCCGTCGGTGTCTCCCCATCTCTGTTCTCTCTTCCAGAGCAGAGCCTCTAGCCTCACCTCGGGTCAGGCAGAGAGATGGCTGCTGCCTGTTAGCCCCCTTCACCCCACCCTCGGACTTAAAATAAACCTGGCTTCACCTCCACCTGCTGCAGCGTGTCTCTGGGGTGGCAGGGGGCAGGGAGGGCGCAGCGTGCACCCTGGCCCCTCCTCGTCTCTCTCCGCCCTCCTTGAAGCTGTGAGTCCCAGTCAGGGGCGACCCCTTCCAGGGCCACAGGCTTCTTTGCCAGGGAGTTCGCTCTGCTTGCTCTCTCAACCTGTTTTGAAGATGGTGCACTGAGGCCCAAAGGGGGGCAGAGGCCTGGCCGAGTGCACTCGGGGGCACGCAGCTCTCCCCACTCCCCTCCCGGGGCCCTAGGGCTTGAGCTGGGGCGGCTCAGGCCCCATGTGTTCTGGGCTTGGGGAGCCTGACTGGGAGCAGAGAGGCCCAGGGAGAGGTGGTCTGGGCCCCCACATCCAGGGCTGATTCCGTCTCCCCCATGGGGAACAGCCACATGGAGAAGGGCAGGCAGTGCTGGGCTCCTAACTTCCTAAAGGCCTTCTGGCTCAGGTTCCTGCATCTTCCTCCTTAGGGTGGGGTGGGGGGACCCCCTCCTGGGGTGATGCGGTTGGCAGATGCTCCCTCTGCAAAGGCAGGACCAGCTGGTCCAAGGGAGAAAGAGGACACCAGGCCCTGGGGTCAGAGGGAGGTCTCCCGAGTCCTGAACTGCCCTTAACTGCTCCCCCAGGGCCGGGCCCAGACCCAGGGCAGGGTGGACTGGCCCGGGCTGGGTGCAGGTGGGTGCCCCAGGTCGCTGGGGTCGGGTGGGTGAGGGGCGCTCAGGCCGAGGAGGCACACCTGCTCGGCCCCCCTCCTGGGGAACAAGGGGAGACCCTTCTTTCCCCTGGGGCCTCCTTCCCCTTGGCAGAGCCTGACAGCCCGCAGTCCTTTGCTCTGGGGGCTGTGCCTCTGGCCGAGGATGCCTCCAGGAGCCGCAGTTTAGGGTCCCCACCCTCTCTGGGTAGGGCTCCTGGAGAATATAACCCCAAGTGCTTCTGTTTCAGTTAAAGCCTGGAAGCCAGAGAAACTAAATTGTCCCCCCAGTCACTGGGGTGGAGTGTCTGGTTTCTAGGGATGCCCCTGATGCGGGCCACGCACAGGGCCCTGGGCAGGGCTGCAGGGAGGGGGTGCAGGGGGTGCCGAGTGGCACTGCCTGGGCCTGGGCCCGGCTCACACCACCCTGTCACCTCCCCATCTTCCCAGCCCTGTGTTCAGGCCAGGTCTTCACCAACCGGTCCGGGGTGCTCAGCAGCCCTGAATACCCGCAGCCGTACCCCAAACTCTCCAGTTGCACCTACAGCATCCTCCTGGAGGAGGGGTTCAGTGTCATCCTGGACTTCGTGGAGTCCTTCGACGTGGAGACGCACCCTGAAACCCGGTGCCCCTACGACTCCCTCAAGGTCTGGCCCCAGGGATCCTCCCCTTATGCTGGTTCTCGTGGCTCCTGCCGTGACAGGGCCCGTCCGCTTTCAGATTCAAACCGACAAAGAGGAGCACGGCCCATTTTGTGGGCAGACGTTGCCCCCCAGGATTGAAACGAAGAGCAATTCAGTGACCGTCACCTTTGTCACCGATCAGTCAGGGGACCACACAGGCTGGAAGATCCTCTACACCAGCACAGGTGAGGCTGGTGGGGCTTGCCTGCCGGGAGGAAGCTCTGTGGGAGCGGCGAGGACAGGAGAGGGCCCCCCACCACCCGGCCAGGCCCGGGAAGCAGAGGGAGCAGACCCCAGCTCTCAGCGTCCTCGGCTGTGTCCCAAAGGTGAACCGACCAGAGCCCACCAGGAGAGAGGCAGGCGCGCTTATTTCATGTAAGTTGCCCTTGGCGTGGGAGCCTTCATAAGGAAAGGAGCCCCCTGGCCCTCGGTGGGTGAGGGCGGGCGCCCTGCACGAGGGGCAGGGTAAGGAGTGCGAGGCGAGCGCTTGTTCAGCTTCCTCTGGGCTCCCTTTGCCGCTGAAGGTGAGGCTGCTCTTCCCACCTGGCAGCAGAGGGCACCTGGCAGCGGAGGGCACCTCGCCCCTGTCGGTCTTTTGAGCTGCTTTAGCAGAGACAGGCCATGAGGGAGGTCAGAGCGACCTTCCTGCTTCTGCTGGTTTTTTTCTCAAACTCCTTCAGATTAAAACATGCCAAGGCGCCGTATTTCGGGGTAGTGTGTCCTCAGCTCCATCAGAAGACGGACCAGGCTTGAGTGGGGGTGGTCCACAACTGTGGTCCCCTCAGGGGAGAGGCCATCCCTCCTTCCCTCTCCCCCTTTTCCACCCACCCCTCTCTCCAACCATCCCTCCTTCCACCTGTAGGGGAAGAAAAAATTATTTTCTCTCTATCCTTCTAAGTCCCTGGCTGGGAACAAAGCGTAAATTAATGAGCGAAAAGCGAACAAGTTCATTAACATGTGTAGCTCATGTGCACCCAGGGGAAAGTGAGTCAGTCTCAGAGAGGGCTTAGAATTCAGGCTTAAACACCATTTTTAGCTAAAGACAAACCAGAGACTGGTGGAGGGGAGGCCAGTTACGGGATGACGACCAGGGGGAGTATGGAAGCAAGAGTACATTTTGTCATTGGGGTTTAAGACCCCTGCCTTCTCCACTGAGGAGTTTCTAGCGATATAGTCATCCTCCTCAAGACACTCCTACAAATGGAGATTTCCTTTGTAAATATAAATTTCCCTTAGAAAAGGGTAACGTCAACTCTGTTTTCTGAGCTTCTCCTGTGTCTGCTGTTTTTCAAAATTATCAGCTCAAAATTATCCTTATGCCAAAAGGCATTAATTTGGAGTGCCAAGTCCGGCCACTCTTTGCGTCCATCCATCCGTCCATCCTCTCCGTCCCTCTCTTTGTGCATCCTGCTCAGCTTCCCTCCCTCCCTGCTTCCTTCTCCACCCATCCACCCGCCCACCCATCCTACGGAAGGGCACAGGCCCTGTGTGGGGAATACGGAAGGCAGGAGCCACAGTCCCCCGCCCCAGGTCTGTCCCCAGTCCAGTCGGTCACAGCAGCATGACCACGGCCCCCTGACAAGCGCGGCCAAGCGAGGCCAGAGCAGGGGCTTGGCCCAGGAAGTGGCTGGGTGTGAGAGAAAGTATCCCAGGACAGGAAATTCCTGAGATTGGATTTGAAGGATAAGTAGGTGATGGAGGAAGATGGAAGGATGTTCCAAGTGGAAGGGAAGGGTTTGTGCAAAAACTCCCTGAGGCTCCACTGTTCTGGGTATGCAGCTGTAGAGGAAGAATTGGGAAAGGCAGAGGTGGGGCGCTCCCGATCACAGAGGGTTTGGACAATGGCTACAGTTCTGGGAGCCTGCAGCTGGGCCGACACACTGTCTCCCCAAAGGGCCCCTGCTGGCCCTGGCCCCACTGTCTGGGGCCTGAAGCCCTTTCACATCCTCCTCCTCTTGACAGACCCTCAGTCGTGCCTACACCTCTATCGACACCACTCCTTAGATATAAGTTCAAGTCCCCCCACCTCCCAGGGCACTGACCTCTAGACATGTCTGTCCTTGTCACCACTCTCAGCTGATGGGTCTTTTGAGATGTCATTGAAAGAACAGAGTAACTGAGCTGGAGAGGCAGGAAATAGAAACAGCTCCAAAGCAAAAAGCCAAGGCTCCAAGCTGTGGCTCAGGGTGCAGGCTATGGTGTCAGACCTGTCCCTGGAAACTGGGTTCCCAAGGGGAGACTTCGGGGCCTGCACAGGACTGAGAGCCACCCATGGACACACATCAGATGCCGGAGGGAGAAGAGGACTCAGCAAATGACTGGTATACAGAGGAGTGACTGGGGGATGGGCTTAAGCCTTGGGTGACACTAGGACCGGGTTTGGGGGCCAAAGTTTGGGGGTTTGGGGGAAGATGGTCTCCCAGGAGCACACTCCACAGTGCTCAGGAGGGCAGCGCCAGGCTTCCTGAGCGCCCCCTGGCTCTGGGCTGCAGGTCTCCCCAGGCCTCTGTGGCCAGCCCAGGCTGCTGTGAGGGCTGCCTGCAGCCCCCTCTTAGCGAGCCCTTAACAAAGCCCTGCCGTGGGCGCTTCCCGACAGCCCCATTCTCATCAGGCATCTTGATGCCGGGGTTCTTGCTCAGGGAGTCAAAGAATGAACTTTGCAAACACTCAAGGTAGGAGAGCCACGGAGAGGCTTTTATTTAGAGATAAAAGTGAGAGGACAGAGCTCCTGGCTCTTGCAAGGAGGGGACAAGAGAGCCCGTGATTGTGCCGTTGTCTAGGGGATTTATAGGTGGTTGAGGATTTTTAGGAATGGGGGTAAAGGGCTAGGGGTGCAGAGTGGTCCCAGAGTGCTCATTTTTGATGAGTAACAGAAGAAATTTGCTGCTCTGATTCCTTCTCAGGGTAGCAGCTTCCCTCTGGTAGCGTGTAGACTGCCTGCCCTGCCCCCAAGGTGGGCTGGGTTGTTGCCTGCTTGCTAAAGAGTGTGTTATGAATCTTATTTCTTAACTTCTTGGGCTGTTTATAACTGGACTTGCTTACCAAATCAATCTCTTGCCCAAGTTGCAGATTACTTGATTAGGGTTAGAGAAGGAAAAACGGTGTATAGGTACAGTTAAAAATAAGCTGGGCCTTTTAGCACGCTGAGGTAAATGTGTCATGATCTACTTGACACAGCGAAGCCATGGACTATGCTGATATCTGTCTGGGGCACGTTCAAACATTCCAGGCCAAGTTGCTCCTGGCCTTTTGAGCTTTAACTGAAGAGTGCCTATATTCTTAGGTTGATATCTTTACCCTAGAGAATTATTGTGACTCTGACTTTGCGGAATGCTTAACACAGAGTTTTGATAGGGGCTTCTTTGCAAATTGTTACATTGTTCCGACTGTAATATCCTGCTTTGCTTTTTTTTTTCTGGAGGCCCTCACCCTACTCTGCCTAAACCCACAGCTTGTCTCAGTCTTTCAGATGAGGAAACTGAAGCTCAGAGAGGTTATAAGTAACCACTGGGACTGGCGAGCTGGGATTTCCACCCATGCAGTCTAGCTCTTTCCCTCCAAATCACATCATCTCTCGGTTTTCAGCTGTGTGTCGGGACCCTGGCATGGAGCGGTCACCCCATTTGTGGCGACTGCACACCTTCCTACCTGCCTGGCTTTCTCTTACATAGCCTTGGCAGAAGCCCATGCAAGACAACACATTCTAAATTGCATAAAAGCAACAGAGAGTTTAATCTTGCCTTTGGCTTTGAATCTTAAGAACTCTACCCTACTGTGGCAAGCTCTCTTTCCACGTTAAGTGTCTCATCTCTAAATCAAGAACTTCAAATTGCTAAATTCAAACTTGCCTGCTAGAAGCCCACATCAAAACCCCTGAGCCTGGTTTCCTCGCTGCAGCTCGGCCTTGCCCTGATCCGACGGCACCACCTAATGGCCATGTCTCACCGGTGCAAGCCACCTACGTCCTGAAAGACAGCTTCTCCATCTTCTGCGAGACTGGCTACGAGCTTCTGCAAGTAAGTTAATACAGCATGTGTACTGCACAATGGTCATGATAGAGTTTAAACGTACACAGATTTATATCAGCAAATATGGGAAAAGAGCTGTTGTCAGAGCAGTGGTTTCTTTTGCCAATGACTGAACAATAAAAATCAAAGGAATGTTTGCTGGGAAGGATAGCTATGAAGTTCTGCCTTTTATTAGCTGTAGAAAAGTTTCTGGAAAGCTGGTGGTTAAAATGGACCACTTTTCTTTCTTTTATTTTTTGATTAGGGAGAAAGCTTTACTTTTTTTTGGATTTTATTTTTTTATTATTTTTATTTTTTGGTATCATTAATATACACTTACATGAACAACACTGTGGTTACTAGATTCCCCCCATTATCAAGTTCCCACCACAAACCGCATTACAGTCACTGTCCACCAGCATAGTAAGATGCTGTAGAATCACTACGTGTCTTCTCTGTGCTATTCTGCCTTCCCTGTGCCCCCCACCCCTACATTATGTCTGCTAATCATAATGCCCCTTTTTCCCCCTTGTCCCTCCCTTCCCACCCATCCTCCCCAGTCCCTTTCCCTTTGGTAACTGCTAGTCCATTCTTGGGGTCTGTGTTTCTGCTGCTGTTTTGTTCCTTCAGTTTTTCTTTGTTCTTATACTCCACATATGAGTGAAATCATTTGGTACTTGTCTTTCTCTGCCTGGCTTATTTCACTGAGCATAATACCCTCTAGCTCCATCCATGTTGTTGCAAATGGTAGGATTTGTTTTCTTCTTATGGCTGAGAAATTTTCCATTGTGTATATGTACCACATCTTCTTTATCCATTCATCTACTGATGGATACTTAGGTTGCTTCCATTTCTTGACTATTGTAAGTAGTGCTGAGATAAACATAGGGTGTATATATGTCTTTTTCAAACTGGGCTGCTGCATTTTTAGGGTAAATTCCTAGGAGTGGAATTCCCAGGTCAAATGGTATTTCTATTTTGAGTTTTTTGAGGAACCTCCATACTGCTTTCCACAAAGGTTGAACTAATTTACATTCCCACCAGCAGTGTAGGAGGGTTCCCCTTTCTCCACATTCTCGCCAACATTTGTGGTTGTTTGTCTTTTGGATGGTGGCCATCCTTATTGTTGTAAGGTGATATGTCATTGTGGTTTTAATTTGCATTTCTCTGATGACTTGCAATGTGGAGCATCTTTTCATGTGCCTCTTAGAGCCATCTGAATTTCTTTGGAGAAGTGTCTGTTCAGATCCGCTGCCCATTTTTTAATTGGGTTATTTGCTTTTTGTTTGTTGAGGTGCATGAGCTCTTGGTATATTTTAGATGTCAACCCCTCACTGGATATGTCATTTATGAATGTCATTTTGAGCTTTAACTGAAGAGTGCCTATATTCTTAGGTTGATATCTTTACCCTAGAGAATTATTGTGACTCTGACTTTGCGGAATGCTTAACACAGAGTTTTGATAGGGGCTTCTTTGCAAATTGTTACATTGTTCCGACTGTAATATCCTGCTTTGCTTTTTTTTTTCTGGAGGCCCTCACCCTACCTTTTTGTTCTAATGATGGTGTACAGAAGCTTTTTAGTTTGATATAGTCCCACTTGTTCATTTTTGCTTTTGTTTCCTTTGCCTGGGGAGATATGTTCATGAAGAAGTTCCTCATGTTTATATTCAAGAGAGTCTTGCCTATATTTTCTTCTTAGAGTTTTTTGGTTTCATGACTTACATTCAGGTCTTTGATCCATTTCAAGTTTGCTTTTGTGTATGGGGTTAGACAGTAATCCAGTTTTATTCTCTTACATGTAGTTCTCCAGTTTTGCCAACACCAGCTGTTGAAGAGGCTGTCATTTCCCCATTGTATATCCATGGCTCCTTAATCATGTATTAATTGACCACATATGCTTGGGTTAATATCTGGCCTCTCTACTCTGTTCCACTGGTCTATGGGTCTGTTCTTGTGCCAGTACCAAATTGTCTTGATTACTTTGGCTTTGTAGTAGAGCTTGAAGTTGGGAAGCGAGATCCCCCCTGCTTAATTCTTCCTTCTCAGGATTGCTTTGGCTTTTCGGGGTCTTTTGTGGTTCCATATGAATTTTAGAACTATTTGTTCCAGTTTGTTGAAGAATGCTATTGTTAATTTGATAGGGATTGCATTGAATCTGTAGATTGCTTTAGGCAGGATGGCCATTTTAACAATATTAATTCTTCCTACCCAAGAGCATGGGATGAATTTCCATTTATTAGTATTCTCTTTAATTTCTCTTAGGAGTGTCTTGTAGTCTTCAGGGTCTTTCACTTCCTTGGTTAGGTTTATTCCTAGGTATTTTATTCTTTAAGATGCACCTGTGAATGGAATTGTTTTCCTGATTTCTCTTTCTACTAATGTATCATTAGTGTATAGGAATGCAACAGATTTCTGTGTATTAATTGTGTATCCTGCAACATTGCTGAATTCAGATATTAGTTCTAGTAGTTTCGGAGTGGATTCTTTAGGGTTTTTTATGTACAATATCGTGTCATCTGCAAACAGTGACAGTTTGACTTCTTCCTCACCAATCTGGATGCCTTTTATTTCTTTGTGTTGTCTGATTGCCGTGGCTAGGACCTCCAGTACTATGTTGAATAAAAGTGGGGAGAGTGGGCATCCTCGTCTTGTTCCCAATCTTAGAGGAAAAGCTTTCAGCTTCTTGCTGTTAAGTATGATGTTGGCTGTGGGTTTGTCATATATGGCCTTTATTATGTTGAGGTACTTGCCCTCTGTACCCATTTTGGTGAGAGTTTTTATCATGAATGGATGTTGAATTTTGTCGAATGCTTTTGCAGCATCTATGGAGATGATAATGTGGTTTTTGTCCTTCTTTTTGTTGATGTGGTGGATGATGTTGATGGATTTTCGAATGTTGTACCATCCTTGCATCCCTGGGATGAATCCCACTTGATCATGGTGTATGATCCTCTTGATGTATTTTCAAATTCGGTTTGCTAATATTTTGTTGAGTATTTTTGCATCTATGTTCATCAGGGATATTGGTCTGTAGTTTTCTTTTTTTGTGGTGTCTTTGCCTGCTTTTGGTATTAGAGTGATGCTGGCTTCATAGAATGAGTTTGGAAGTATTCGCTCCTCTTCTATTTTTTGGAAAACTTTAAGGAGAATGGGTATTATGTCTTCTCTGTATGTCTGATAAAATTCAGCAGTGAATCCATCTGGTCCAGGAGTTTTGTTCTTAGGTAGTTTTTTGATTACTGATTCAAGTTCATTGCTGGTAATTGGTCTGTTCAGATTTCCTGTTTCTTCCTGGGTTAGTCTTGGAAGGTTGTATTTTTCTAGAAAGTTGTCCATTTCTTCTAGGTTATCCAGTTTGTTAGCATATAATTTTTCATAGTATTCTCTCATAATTCTTTGTATTTCTGTGCTGTCTGTCGTGATTTTTCCTTTCTCATTTCTGATTCTGTTTATGTGTGTAGATTCTCTTTTTCTCTTAATAAGTCTAGGGGTTTATCTATTTTGTTTATTTTCTCAAAGAACAAGCTCTTGGTTTCATTAATTTTTTCTATTGTTTTTTTCTTTTCAATTTTATTTATTTCTTCTCTGATCTTTATTATGTCCCTGCTTCTGCTGACTTTGAACTTCATTTGTTCTTCTTTTTCCAGTTACAATAATTGTGAATTTAGATTATTCATTTGGGATTGTTCTTCCTTCTTTAAATAGGCCTGGTTGCTATATACTTTCCTCTTAGAACTGCCTTCAGTGCATCCCACAGGAGTTGGGGCATTGTGCTGTTGTTTTCATTCGTCTCCATACATTGCTTAATCTGTTTTAATTTGGCCATTGATCCATTGACTATTTAAGAGCATGTTGTGTTTGAGCATGTTATGAGCCTCCATGTGTTTGTGAGCCTTTTTGTTTTCTTTGTACAATTTATTTCTAGTTTCATACCCTTGTGATCTGAGAAGTTGGTTGGTACAATTTCATTCTTTTTTAATTTACTGAGGCTCTTTTTGTGGCCTAGTATGTGGTCTATTCTGAAAAATGTTCTGTGTGCACTTAAAAAGAATGTGTATCCTGCTGCTTTTGGGTGGAGAGTTCTGTAGATGTCTGTTAGGTCCATCTGTTCTAATGTGTTGTTGAATACCTCTGTCTCCTTACTTATTTTCTGTCTACTAGATCTGTCCTTTGGCGTGAGTAGAGTATTGAAGTCTCCTAGAATGAATGCATTACATTCTATTTCCCCTTTTAATTCCATTAGTATTTGTTTCACATATGTAGGTGCTTTTGTTTTGGGTGCATAGATATTTATAATGGTTATATCCTCTTGTTGTACTGACCCCTTTATCATTATGTAATGTCCTTCTTTGTCTCTTGTGACTTTCTTTGTTTTAAAGTCTATTTTGTCTGATACAAGTACTGCAACACCTGCTTTTTTCCTCCCTATTAGTTGTATGAAATATCTTTTTCCATCCCTTCACTTTAAGTCTGTGTATGTCTTGGGTTTGAAGTGAGTCTCTTGTAGGCAGCATACAGATGGATCTTGTTTTTTTAATCCACTTAGTGACTCTATGTCTTTTGATTGGTGCACTCAGTCCATTTACATTTAGGGTGATTATCTATAGGTATGTACTTATTGCCACTGCAGGCTTTAGATTCATGGTTACCAAAGGTTCAAGGTTAACTTCCTTACTAAGAGTCTAACTGAAATCACTTAGTATGCTGTTACAAACACAATCTAAAGGTTCTGTTTTTTCCCCTCCCCTCCTTTTCTTCCTCCTCCATTCTTTATATATTAGGTCCCATATTCTGTACTCTTTGTCTATCCCTTTTTATTACCTCTGGTGACAGCTATTTAACCTTAGGAACACTTCCATCTATAGCAGTCCCTCCAAAATACACTGTAGAGATTGTTTGTGCAAGCTAAATTCTCTCGACTTTTGCTTATCTGGAAATCGTTTAATCCCTCCTTCAAATTTAAATGATAGTCTTGCCAGATAAAGTATTCTTGGTTCCAGGCCCTTCTGCTTCATTGCATTACATACATCATGCCACTCCCTTCTGGCCTGTAAGGTTTCTGCTGAGAAGTCTGATGATAGCCTGATGGGTTTTCCTTTGTATGTGATCTTATTTCTCTCTCTGGCTGCTTTTAATGGTCTGTCCTTATCCTTGATCTTTGCCATTTTAATTACTATATGTCTTGGTTGTTGTCTTCCTTGGGTCCCTTGTGTTGGGAGATCTGTGGATCTCCATGGCCTGAGAGACTATCTCTTTCCCCAGATTGGGGAAGTTTTCAGCAATTACCTCCTCCAAGACACTTTCTACCTCTTTTTCTCTCTCTTCTTCTTCTGGTACTCCTATAATATGAATATTGTTCTGTTTAGATTGGTCACATAGTTCTCAGTATTCTTTCATTCTTAGAGATCCTTTTTCCACTCTGTGCCTCAGCTTCTTTGTATTCCTCTTCCCTAATTTCTATTTCATTTATTGTCTCCTCCACTGTATCTAATCTGCTTTTAACACCCTCCATTGTGTTCTTCAATGATTAGATCTCCATCCTAAATTCATTCCTGAATTCTTGAATATTTTTCTGTACCTCCATGATCATGTTAATGATTTTTATGTTTAAATCTCTTTCAGGAAGATTCATGAGGTCGATTTCATTTGAATCTTTCTCAGGTATATTCATAATTTTGCTTTGAACCAGGTTCCTTTGACATTTCATAATTTGTCTGTGGTGCCCTCTAGTGCCCAGAAACTATACTCTTTGGAGCTGCTCAGCCCCTGGAGCAATGTCGGAGGTCACAGGGGAGGGGTGTTGGTGCTTGGGATGAGGAAAGAGCTGCTTTCTGCTCCCTGGCTGCTATGCCGGTCTCCACTGCCAGAACCAGTGGGCCGAACACACAGGTGTAAGCCTCTATGCTTTGGGTTTGTAACTGCTGTAGCTGGGGCTTCCCTGTGGCTGGCCTGATGCCGAGGCAGGGGTTGATGGTTTGCGAGCCTGAGCCAGGTGCAGGCTAGCTGGGAGGAAGACACAGCAGGCTGCATGTCATAGTGGGGGGCCTTGAGGCTGCATAGCCAGCCAGGGGGATGGAGTGCCTGAAGATCGTTTAAGCTCCCAACCTGCTGGGCAGAGCGCACCTGGACAATTTTTGTCTACCTGTCCTTTCTCTTGAGCAGTAAGCTCTGTGCAATCCTTGCCCCTTTGGCAGCCCCCTTGATTTTAGAGTCTCTCAGATCAGCCCAGATCAGCCGGATATGAATCCCTGTTCTCCACAAGCAGCTGGAATCTCTGTCTCTCCAGGTATTCCGCCTGTCTTATCTTTCCAACCTTACTAAATCTCCAGAGCACCATGCAATGTAGGTTCATGCTCCCAGAGCAGATCTCCAGGGCTGGGTGTTCAGCAGTCCTAGGCCTCCACTCCCTCTCCGCTCTGTTTCTCTTCCTCCCACTGGTGAGCTGGGGTAGGGGAAGGGCTTGGGCTCTGCCAGGTCACAGCTTTGGTATGTTATCCTGTTCTGTGAGGTCTGCTCTTTTCTCCAGGTGTATGCAGTCAGGTGTAGCCTTCTTTCCTGTTACTCTTTCAGGATTAGTTGTATTAATTATATTTTTGTATTATATGTGGTTTTAGGAGGAGGTCTCCATCTCACCTCTCATGTCGCCATCTTTAATCCAATCGCTCAAAACGGACCACTTTTCTAAAACTGTTCACACATTATAGCAGCCTAAGTGGCTGAAACAGAAGGGTGATCACATCTGCGGTCCTGGTTCCATGTGCTCAGTGAGATCACCTTGCATTAAAGCAGGCTCCTCCCCCTGGCCAATGACGACCTGCCCATGAAGTAGCTCCTGGGCCCGCAAAAAATTGAATGGCCCTGGGAAATAGTATGTTCTGCAAAGTTATAAATAGTGACCTCTGCTAAGGGAGAGGGAGGATTTTTTTTGATGCTTAGTGTGTTGCTTTAGAGGCACAGGTAGATTAGCACATCTTTACATTCGTCAAGATTGTCACCAAATCCCAGTGGTTAAAAAGCAGTAACACTGAAATGGTAGCGAGCTATGCAATCCAGTTCTGTGGATGGAGCACAACCAAAAAGTTTCCTACCTTGCAGACTTCTTGGCCAGGCTCTTTCCCGTAGCTCCTTGGACTGCAGACCTGTTTAGTTTCTGATTTTAAGAAAATTACCCTGCTTTCCTTTGAAGCATAAAGCTTCTGCCAAAGCCATCTTCCATTTTAAAGTTCGATTTTTAGAGAAATATTTCATTAAACCTGTTTGGGAACATACACGTGAAGCTTATGAAAGTATTTTCAGTAACTTTCCTCCAGCTAAGAGCCACAGGCTGGAAAAAATCCGAACACATCAGCTCCATGTCGAATCATGTAGGCCTTCCCTAAACTTCTGAGCCCCTTTGGCATTTCATATAAAGAAATGACAGAACATGAGCAGGAGCTAGTGAGATCTGACATGGTCTTGGATTAAAGTGGAGAGCAACAAGTATACTGTCATTCATTGTTGCACAGATAACATCTGTTTCCTAAAATGCCAGTACACCTTGAAAGGGGAGCTAGACAGCAGAGGCGACTGACTCCAGCAATCTGCAGGCAGCAGAAGTGCACGCGCTCCCAGGCAGAGGTGGGCTGTGTGCGCGCTCAGGCAGGCTCAGCTGCCAGAAACACTGAGGTACCGCGGGACCACTGCTCGGGGGAGCGGTTTATGATGTTACTCTTCTTCTGAATTCCTCTTTAGGGTTCTTTGCCCCTGAAATCATTTGCTGCAGTCTGTCAGAAAGACGGATCCTGGGACCAGCCGACGCCGGAGTGCAGCAGTACGGACGGTCTCGTGGCCACCACTCCCGGAACCACTTCTGCAGCTGCTGCTCTGCTGGCTTCTTCTGGGCTTTTACAAATGATCCTATTTCTCAGGATTGAATTCCAGATCTGCTCCTCTTTCCCAGTCTCCCAGTGCAGTCTTAGAGGTTGAAACAGAACCAAGCTACTAGGGAAAGTGTGTTTCAGGGAGGTGTGATCTCTAAAAATGTAAGATTCTAAGTGTAAAATAGTTGTAGGAGATGGGAAATAGGGAGAAACTGTATCTTAATACCCATAATCCTACCATATGAGTGTGTAGACAGTTTCACTATCTTGATGCTAATCCCTCCAATTAACACACATTTCACATGAGTGAACATGTATAGGCTGTATGTAGAGATGGGTGTGCAAACATACACACTGCCTGTGTGATAGTGTATGTTACCACTTTGCATACTAAAAATCATGTATTTTAATTTTGTTTTAAAATACATTTTAGCTGGGAAAAATAAAAATTCCAAAGTATATAGTAAAGGGCTCTCTTGCCCAAATCCTCAAATTACGTTTGGGGTTCACTCCTTCACCGTATCTCCCCTTCTATATATACTAACACACTTCACTATTTAACCACATACGATACTAAATCTGCGTTGTCATTTTCCCCTCCGTATTGCCTATCTCCCCACATCCACCCAAGTATTAAGGGAGCCACTTGTTCTCCCTAATGGCTGCACAGTATTCCATCACAGGACGTAAGCTTTTATTTAATCCTTTTTGTTTCCAGGTTTTTTACTTACTCCATACACTACTATAGTTAACACCTTGTACATATATTCTTACATATTTTTATGCAAGAATTTCTAGGGGAACTTATTTTCACTTCACACATTTACATTCCCACTAGCTCTTTTACTTGAGAGAACAGTAAAGGTATGGCACCAAATGTTTGGGTGTGAACCCCAATTCGGCCACCTTTCCCATCTATAGATAGCGCAGGCAAAGCACATGACACAGAGCCAGGTACACAGTTACTAAACTGCTGAAAACTATTTAAATATAACCTGTTAACAGCCACAGAAATCTGCTTCTGGATGTCTCCTGGGTGGAGGGCAGTGACTTCCAGGCTGCAATCAGAAACTGGTCAGTTCTTCCCCATTAGCAGTATGCTGACCGTTGACTCCTGATCCAAACTCAAGGTATTGCAAGTGCCAGGTCTTCTAAGTGGCCCAATTTACAAAAATAACAAGCTAAGCCCTTCGGTCTTCTCTGCATTGTTTCCTGAACTGCAAACCCGGCACCCTGTTACTGCACGACGTACTGATGTGTGCAGGCTGTGCCCCTTCCTTCCGTGATGCCGCTTTGCCCAGACCTGTGTGTTCAAGTGAGAGAGCTGAGGAAACTCAAGTGGGTTCAAATTTCCTTCCCTTAGGAAAGCCATCAGACCACTCCTTCCCTAGGGTTTAGTGAGGACCAGAGATGAGTGATGCTTTAAAATCCCAGAGGTGATTCCATTTTCAGAGATGAAGTTATGTCCACCACACAGGGGAAAACAAGTATGGCAAGTTCCACAGCACACCTCAGTCTCCAATCTTTTCTGTTAGTACTGAAAGTACAGACTGACTCATGCCTCTGCCATATTTATTAGTTGTTGACTGTGGCCCTCCTGATGACCTACCCAACGGCCAAGTGGAGTACATCACGGGTCCAGAAGTGACCACCTACAAAGCTGTGATTCAGTATCGCTGTAATGAGACCTACTACACAATGAGGGCAAACGACAGTAAGCACTGTTCAAAGGTGGGGGTGGGTGATGTATGGCACCTACGCCCTCATGGTCTGAAATCAACTTTACAGTTTTGGCTAAGGCTAGGCAAAGATTAAAAGGCACTTCTCCCACCCACTAAGTGAAATATTACAGCTGAAGTGACTTTAATGTCAATTTGCAAGAATCTGAAAACAGATCTTATCTAGTAAATGACTACTACAAACACACAATATATTCCAAATGGTTTAATTTAACAAGTCAAAACCTTATCATTAAGCACTTGAGATCTTGATACATATTCAAGTTATACATCTAAAAGGTTTCCACTTTGCAAGCAAACATGGTAATGCAGAGACCTCCTATTTATGAAATCATGTAAAATGGTTATTCCGACACCTCTATTTCCCAATGATGCTCAAGAATCAACATTTTTCAAGGGGGTATTCAAGCAAATGACAACCACCTTATACATGCAGTTAAACATTTTTGCTTTTCCAATGATTTGCAGGTAAATATGTATGTGAGGCTGATGGATTCTGGACGAGCTCCAAAGGAGAAAAATCACTCCCCAACTGTGAGCCTGGTAATGGATACATTTATACAAGAGATTCGTAATTGATGGAAAGTAGAACCCAGTAGGAAACACTAAGTAGAGTTTTAGCTGCTGTAGGCAGAAATGTGACTTCAGCACTTGGCTTAGCCCAAGTTATTTCCAAATAATGTGTTTCCATTATCCCCTTTTCTACATGGAGGTTGTTAGGTGCTGACTCCATCCGTCACTTGATTATTTTTGACCTTACAACTAAGCAAGCATAAAAAATTAAATGATTTTTAAAATTATCTTGAATCATTTATACATTTATAAACTTGAGTTCTGCTGCTGAGTTACTTTTCTTCTCTGTAAAAATGCTATTAAAACCCAAAGCTAATAACTTCATTATTTCCCTAAGCAATTGTTTTCAATGCCATCTCGTTTTTAAACATTAATGTAATTTGCCTTTTAATAGTACTTAAAAATTTTTTTTCTTACCAGAATTGGCTCTGATACAGTTGAGTAGAGTGATTAAAAAAATCAGAGAGGTAATAATATATTCATTACCCCTGTTACTTGGCTTAAAGGTAATAATATATTCATTACCCCTGTTACTTGGCTTAAATTAGTTTTAAAAAACTTTTATCTTAGCAGACACAACGATTTTGTAAGTTCTAAAAATACAAGTATTCTGCCACAAGATGGAACATTTTTTCTGTTAGTAAGTTTACTTAGTTAGCAATATACAGCCAAATTTGGTGTTTGGATGGATCAACTAGACCAGAAATAGTAATTTCTGAACCTGAAGATTCCTCTGTAACTGCAACTTTTCTAATTCTTAAGACATTTAAATATTCAAACGTGAAAGTGATTTTTCAAATCCTGTATGATAGTGACCTTGGTTCCTGCTTTGCCAGAACTACATGGTAAATACCCCGTAGGAAAACAGAAGCAATGAAAAGGTTATTCCCTTTCAATTCCTACCACATCATCACCCAACACATCAGCTTAATTTGTTTGCTCTAGTTTTTCTAACCATGTAGACCAAATTATCATAGCAAAACAAATTACTTTCTAAAATTTAACTTTCACTCAGCTCATTTTCTGAGGAACTAAGAAATATAAAGGTTTTATCATGTCTTTGAACTATGCTGTTTTAAGGCAACCTCACTTGCTTGTATAGGTGAACACCTAACCAATTCATGTGATACAATTTTTGGCTTACATTAAACATGCATTAACTCCAGAGTGGTAGTAACCAGAGAAAAACATAATACGGTTTCTATAAAGGCTCTTTATCTGCTTCTTTCCCCAGTTTGTGGAGTATCAACCCGTACTACAAGAGGTCGTATATACGGAGGGCAAAATGCAAAGCCTGGTGATTTTCCTTGGCAAGTCCTGTTATTAGGTGAAACGATAGCAGCAGGGGCACTTTTGTACGACAACTGGATCCTCACGGCTGCCCATGCTGTGTATGAGCAAAAAGAAGATGCCTCCTCCCTAGACATTAGAATGGGTGCCCTGAAGAGACTGTCAACTCATTATACACAAGCGTGGGCGGAGGCCATTTTCATACATGAAGGCTACACTCATAACGCTGGTTTCGATAATGATATAGCACTGATTAAACTGAAGAGCAAAGTTGTAATCACTAGCAACGTCAGGCCTGTTTGTTTGCCAAGAAAAGAAGCTGAATCCTTCATGAGGACAAATGACATTGGGACTGCATCTGGATGGGGATTGACCCAAAGGGGTTTTCTTGCCAGAAGTCTAATGTTTGTTGACATACCAATTGCTGACCATCAAAAATGCACCGCTGCTTATGAAAAGAAGCCCTATCCAGGGGGAAGGGTAACTGAGAACATGCTTTGTGCTGGCCTAGAAAGTGGAGGTAAGGACAGCTGTAAAGGTGACAGTGGAGGGGCACTGGTGTTCCTAGACAGTAAGACCCAGAGGTGGTTTGTGGGAGGAATAGTGTCCTGGGGCTCCCTTAGCTGTGGGGAGGCAGATCAGTACGGGGTCTACACAAACGTCATCAACTATACTCCCTGGATCAAGAACATAATGAATACTTTTTAATTAGTTTTCAATCAGTAAATGATTCCTTATTTTAAAAAATATCTGTGAAAGATCTCCGCAGTAATGTGACTTGAGAAACATTAACAGGCGGCTGTTGCTCCATCCAAAAACCCAAACCAAACTACGGGTGAGGCTGCCACTACAGGCGCTTCTGGGCTTGCCAGTTTCTTGCCTCTTATTCTTTGATTCAAGGAAACCTAACCCATTATAGTGATGGTCACCTCTGCCAATCCAATAGAAACACGGGTGAAATTTGCCTTTGATTACTTTTAAAAGCCCAGCATCTTTCTGTTCTGGCCATTTGCATTTCTGTTCTTTAACTACATTTCTACTGATGTTGGACTTTTTCTTATTGATCTCTAAGAGATCTTAATATATTGTAGCAGTATTGGTTCAGGAATAACCTTGAATCACAGGGGATTTTTGGTAGATAAACTGGAAACATCCATACTTTAGCCTAGGTATTGACTGATTTCCATGTTAAAAACCAGTACCACTGAACAGTGAGATACAGTTTTCACTTATCAAACTGGCAGACAAAAAGAACATGGAATAGCATTATTTAACATTGTTAAGAAAACAAATTTTCTAAAGGACAATTTGGCAATATATTTCAGAAGGCTTAAAAGCATGCAGTCATTGACCTACTAATTCCAAGGCTAGGCAATTAATTTAGCTGTGAGGATGTTCTTAGCACTTGGAAATAACCTAAATAATCAGATTCAGAACAGTTGAATCAAATGTGGCATTTCCGTAAGATGAAACACAACACTAGAAGCGGTGATTATCATAGGTCAGTCTGTTGTGGTTTTTTCTCCTTATTACAATGAACATGAAATACTGGGGCATGCTTAACTGAACAGTAACAGATCACAGATCACACGACAGCTGAGTGAAGTACAGACTCAAATACACAGGTAAGAGCTACTCTTTCAGAGCAATAAAAAATTACTCTATTTATCACATACATCTTCTGAATTACTAAGTAGTTTCTACCTTTTTTCCTTAATTCAAAATTTAAGTTTGGGACTTAATCTTGAAAATATAATTTTAGTTAACCTTAAAAATATAACCCTAATAAGTTTTAATAGCTAACATTAAACGTTTTTCATTCCAACCAGTTATTACCATTACCATTTATGTAAAATTGCATTGAGTTTTGGCCTAATTTCTCTTGTGCATATAAAGTGCAACTAATTAAGACTCACTTTTTCAAAGGTGACTTTCCAGCATCTTTGTCACATATAAAAAAGAAACTTTTCCCAGTAAGACTCCAGACACTAAACTGTGGTGGCAACAAAAATTTTTATTCAACTGGTTCAAAAGATTTTTTTTAGAATGAATGCATTATGACCAAATAGACTTTAAAAACAAATCTTTGCCAAATAGTTTACTTCTGAACTTTGTTTTTTTTTTTTTAAGGGTAGAATTAAAATACCCATAGGTAGGTAGTACCACAAACATGTTAACAGAAGGCTACTCAACATTGAGAGCCTTCTAAGACCGGTAACTATATTTACACGAGGGTAAATAAATAATTAAAACCATGCCATTGACAAGTTAACTTACCCCTGGGCTCCTTGATGGCTTGTCAGTTTAGTCTTTGGAGGTCCCCGAATACCATTTTAAGTGTTATCATGTTACTGCTGCTGAGTAATAGTGCAAGTGCTAAAATGCAAAATTCAGATGGTACAGGATTTTGGAAATCATGCAATTTAGATGCAAAAAAATAAATAAAATTAAAAACATAAGATCCTTTTACAGAAGAAACTGAATAATGAAACGTGGCGATCACAAATCTATAAAGGACTTTGTTTATCAAAGTTTAAAACACGTAACTTGCAAAATGACAAACCTATTTATCATAATCTAATGAGATAAGGGCATTAGGTAAACTATCAACACAAAAACATTCTTTCATTAGAAAATGAGCTCAACTCTCACAGCAGCAGTAGTTACATAAAAAATACAATAATCAACTTATTATTGCTTACACACTTAACAACGCATTGTGAGAGTCTGAGTTCTGTAAACGATTTTATTCAACATTACTGTATTCCCCCACATCTGAAGGATGAAGCCCACTTCACTTAACACTTCCACAGACAACCCACCCTGCTACTTCTTAAAGCTATCAGGCTTCTTAATGGATTTCAGGCACAAAATTAACTTGTGGTTTCTTCTACTTTATCCCTACTGCAATTAATTCCACTTTTCAAATCCCAAGCTAGTAAGGTGCTGAATATTCCCTTTTCAATTGATATGCTTTGCTACAAAGCATTTGAAAATAATTAACATTGTTTGCCCACTCCCCCAAATAAGAATATTTCAAAGGCGTGATTTCCCAATGGAGATTTATATAGGCCATGTAAATAGAACATCACCCAAATGCACAGAGGCACTAAGAAAAAGCTGGAGGGTACTGCTTACCATTTTAGGTGTGGTCACCCAGACTTATTAAAAACTAGATTTAAAAAGAAAAAAAAACTTTTCACTTTGGACAATGCAAGAACAAATAGCAATTAAGTCTGGGCATCAGGTGTCAATGCATGACAGGTGATGAATCCATTTGACTTGAGACAACTTTTCAAATAAGTTTATTTGAAGCAAAATAAACTACTGCCAAGAAACTTTATGAAAGTTCCATCTCAAAAGGGTCAAAAAAGGGGAATTAACTGCTATGAATTCTTTGCATTCAGGGCTGCAAAACAAAGACACATATTATTTAAATCAGTTTTATTTAAGAATTTCCAACATTGACAACTCTTATAAAAAGCATCCAAGCACAGGACACAGAACTGCAGCAAACAGCATTCTTAGGGGTAGCTAACAGACATGAGAACTTCCACCCTTCTGTGAGACATCCTGAGCTCACTGGTGAACTCTGCTTCCAAGTACTCCTGCAAAGCACACCACAAGCTCAGTCCATGTTCTCAACCCATCAGCTTCAGTTCACGTGACCACACTTACAGATCAGTAACAGAAGAGAACACACACCATACAGCATTCACAGCAGTTGACAAAGGGGTAGGGGAAATACAAGTATCGTTTCACTTAACACATTCAACTAACGTAGGTTACCTAAGAACAAAACTCACTTAAAGTCTTCCAACAGATGTGGATGTCCTTTGAATGCAAAAAACATTCGTACATTATTTGCTATCATTGCTCTCTGCACACTCTCTCACCAAAGCCACAGGATTGAGAGACACATCTCGCCAAGTCAAAAAATATCCATTTTGCACCACCAAGTCTCTGCACGCGCTCTCCTTTTCTCGCTCATACTAGCCTTTCATGCCTCGGCACCACCATCAATCCCACACAAGGTTTCAAAAGTTCAAACAGCCTTCTGGTTCCATATCACAGCCTTGCGTTCATAGCGTTGATACGACTCCATGAAATAAAGAGTAGCGGATAAAAATGGGACACCCACCGTCAAAGACGCAGCCTGTGAGGCGTGATGACGAATTCTTGAATGAGAAAGCATGTGGACAGAAGTGTTCCTATGGCAGAGTATTTACAGCACAACTTTCAATGAAGTGCTTCTTCCACAAACATTTGAAATGAGATGAACTGCAGAGATTAAATGAAGGCTTCATATTGTACTTTTGCACATGAAGGGAGACAGTGTTAAAAAAAACAAAAACAAAAGAACTAAACACTGTGACACCATGATCTCTGAAAAGGAGATTTTCCTAAGGAAAAATCCATATGGTGGGGTTCAAATTAAAACAAGGAGAAAAGAATGTATTTCTAATCAATGGTTTCCATTTTGAACATGCAAAGGATTCACTTGACAAGTCCAGGGATAAAATTAATTACAGGAGAAACCTTTTGATGTCAATTGTAGTGTGTTGGTTTTTACCAATCAGGCAGACAGCAGTTCACTTTCAAACACTCAATATTTCAACCCTTTATGTAACAAAACTTAGAAAATTCCTTTAGCTCTTCCTCTTTTTCTAAAGAAAAATGTCAAAAATACTGCTGAATATACTCCACACTGAACCAATTTCGAAAAT
Organism: Manis javanica; assembly: GCF_040802235.1. Classification (NCBI taxonomy): domain Eukaryota; kingdom Metazoa; phylum Chordata; class Mammalia; order Pholidota; family Manidae; genus Manis; species Manis javanica. Next base: position 8,303,359 of record NC_133159.1, on the reverse strand, counting down.
TCTTAGTACATATGTATTTTACAATATACTTACCATGAGTTTAGAAAAATTTGAATTCCCACCAGTCTATACCCACCAACCAAAACTTTTGTCTACATTCCCCAGCCAGAAGATTTAGAATCCATGCTTGAGCCAAAGCCCCCATTAAAACCACTGCCTGACCCTGCATTTGATGCCGATCCCCAACCAATTGCTGCACCTGAATTTGAACCACTGTAAGAGTTATTTCCAGAACCAAAGGCCTGATTTGGCTCCCTCTGCATGTTGCCTTGGCTTTGGTTATTACCCGAGGGGCCTGACTGGTTCTGCTGACTGGCTAACATGCCCATCATACCCCAGCTGCTCTGTAGGGCTGCCTGGGCTGCAGCCATCATTGCAGGATTAATGCTGAAAGCACCGAAGTTCATCCCTCCACCCATATTACTACCTTGATTATTTCCCAAGCCAGCTCCACCCCCTCTACTGTTACCAAATCCACCCTGATTCCCAAAGCCACCTGGATTACCACCAAATCTTCCACTTCTTTCTAACTGTCTATTGCTATTGTGCTTAGGTTCAGCATTGGATATATGTACGCTGATTCCTTTAATGATCAAGTCCTCTCCACAAAGAGACTGGGCAACCTATAAGAAATAAGGATGTAAATAAAGATGATTAAACATTGACTCATATCTCAAAGCAGTAATAAAACTTAGATTCAAGCCATTATTTAAGCTGGAGGAAAAATAAACAATGAATGCTTATTTCATTTAAATCCATAAAATAGCCTTTAGCTTCAATAATGGCAACAAGGATTTTCCAGTTTGTTTTCAAAAGATACATTACACTCCCAGTTAAATGCCATATACTGGAAAATACTAAAGGGTTTATTACAAATAACTAGGATCATAAACCCCGCAGCTTACAAGGTCAGAAAGCTTAGCTAAGGACAGCAATTAGCTTGATGGGAAAAGTGCAAGAGAAATTACCTAATTAGCTGGGACAAACTTATTAAAGAGAAATATACCTGATCATCTGCAAATGTAACAAAGGCAAAAGCCCTGAATGGTTTGGGAATGAAGACATCTACCACTTCTCCATACTGGCAAAAGAACTGCCGCAACTCATCAGCAGTCATGTCCTCTGTACAACGCCCCACAAACACCTTTCTGCTTCTCAAAGGCTCATCTGGGCTTTGCTGGACAAATGGAAAGGAAGGAAAAACATCAGAATATTTTATGGGCAATGAAAAGGGCATTATGGCAGAGAACATAACAAAATCTTTTACATTCATCATTAAAAAGTAGGTACATTCATTTTTTTTTGCATTAGTACTTCTCTTTCAAGACTTCAATGAAAAATAAAATTTAAAATTTTAAAGTTCTTGGAAGTGTACGAGGGTTAAAGAAAGGCAGTGACTGACAATGTCCTGGCAAAGATGATGACCATGTTCCAAGTCAGTCAGTCTGACCTGTTTGGAACAAGTCAGGGCTCTGTAGCAAGATTAATGTACTCTGATTGGCATTTTAACATAACCATGTAAGAAACTATCAGCTTGCTGGAAATAACCAGATAGAAAGAAAAAGAAAACAAACCAAGTTTTAATTTGGAGGGGCAATAAACTAAATGTATCAAACAAACAAAATATTCAGCACGCACTAAGGTCCTAAATTAAAAGATTCAAGAGCACACTCTGCCAGCACCACCTTTTCCATGTATGCTTCCTATTTCACAGGATCTAATTTTGTCAGCAAAAATTCCCAAAGCAGAGGAAAAAGAGCAAAGTACCTTAGAATTAGGAAGTTTACAGTCACACCATCGTCCATCTATCATATGTCGCTGTGACATTACTTTCACTTGTGTTTCATATTCCGTAAAACGAACAAAGCCAAACCCCTTTGAATGGCCGGTTTTAATATCTTTTTTGACCTAGAAAAAAATTAAATTGACTAAAACCACATACACATATAACCAAATCAGAGTTCCGTGACAATCTGAATGGCCTCAATTAAATGCAATGGGGCTTGATCAAAACTTAAACCAAGTTATTCTGAGGTAAAATCAATAGGAGGGTAAATCTTGAATCCAGATTATGGTAACAGTAGAGTAAAACATTTATATAACAGGACTTTACAAAATGTCTTAAAATGCAAAGATAAACCAGACTTGGTATTTACAAATCCTTAATTAAATGTGAAAAGCAGAAAATATTTTTAATCTCCCATCAATATAAATCAATGTAAAGAAAAAAACTGGTGTCACCACCTTCCCTTAAGCCTTTATCCAAAAGTATGATTTTACAATATCAAAGGCAAAAATAAATGGTATATTTGTAAAAGGAAGTGGCAGCATTAAGCCAAATATTTTTTCAGTACCCCCTGCTATACACATGTAACAAAAACATCGTCTGCTAAACATAAAAGGCAGTATGATTAAAAGAATAGGAATTGTGGGTGGTCATTCCCTGGAGAAAACTGTTAAATGAAGTCAAAGTTTACCTGAACCATAAGAACTTCTCCAAAGGTACTAAAATATTCTTTTAGATCCTGTTCAGTTGTTTTCCATGGGAGACCCAACACTATTAGATCAGAGGTTTTCTGAACTGCTCTTTTCACTTTCACTGCTGAGGAAGCATCTGTCTCATCCATTTTTCTTTTGTTATCTGCACAAAATGCACAGAAACTTTTCAGAACTCTTCACTTAATATTCTTAAAACACATGACCTCCTACATCTAGAAATGAAAAGCAAAAAGGTTCTAAGAGCAGTAAGACACTGAAACTTCTGGCAGAGGGTGACATTAACTCTCAAAGACAGAATGAAGGATTGAATGAATGGCTGAGGTTGCTTTCCTGGTGTAAATCCAGGGATTCCTACACCTCTGGTTCTATAATCTCTCTTAAATTACAATGTATGTTCTCCCCTCTCAAAGCAAAAACAAAAATAACTTCACTTCCCTTTGGCTTGAAATATATCAAGGAGGAAAAAAAAAGATTAGTAAACAGTGTGATACTATCTTTGTGATTATTTGCTAAATTATTTTAATGCCTAAAACTTTATACCAAAAAATTAGTAACTTATATTCAGCTGTTGATTTAAGGGTATTTCAACTTCTGTTTCTTTGTCATACTTTCAACAATGAACTCACTTTAATTCTGTAAAGAAACGAAAACCTTGGGTTATTTAAAAAAAACAAAAACAGTGTTTGTTAAAAAGGATCTAAACATTGTAAAAAAGACCATCTTTTAGAGCAATTTTAGGTTCCCGGCGGAACTTAGGGAAAGGTACAGATTTCCCACATATCCTCCATAGCCACACCTGAAGTCTCCTGCTGTCAACATTGCCCACCCAGGTGGTACATTTGTTACAACTGATAAACCTATACTTACACATCGTTATCTAAATGACATTTTAAATTTGGGCAAATATGAAATCCACTGCTAAAGAAACAGCTTCTAAAAAAAACCCCAGGTGACACTATTAAAAATTTTCTTCATGTGGAAGTCAATGTCTTGAATACTGATCAAGTAAGAGGGACTTGGTTGCAACATTGTTATAATACAGGTACAACACAGATACTACTAACTAGCACAAATGCCTAGTGCTAAAATGTATTTCCTCCCTACACTTCTTAATCTGTTTCCTTCTAGGATAGTGATTAAGAGGCAGTAAGACCAGAACCGGAAATCCTAATTAGGACTGCATTAACTCAAAACTTGGGGTACTGCAATTTGTGTTCACTTAAGGGGAAAAAGAAGACGTCAGATTAGCTGAATGAAGGATCTAATCCTACAAGGGCAAAGACCAAGCGAAAATATCAGGGTACCTCAGAAGTACATACACAACAGGCTGATAAAATTTCGTTCTTAGTAATTCCCTAAATTTGGCACTAACTTGAAAGCATTTGTCCAGATTATTAGGTGCCTTTAAAAAGTGTTATATAATTTCCAAATTTCATGCACTTAAGACTAGTGGTCTTCCCAATTAGTCTAATAGTAATGTTTAAAGAAACAAGTGGGTACAGGAGACGGTGTGTCATGAAAAATGTCTTAATGTGAGCCATGAGCCCAACTATACTTCAGCATTATTGCAAAACCAAGTGACAACAAACCTTTGGGATAGTTGACAACATATACCAGATTCCCCCAGCCAGCATCGGGGGCGTGCAGAATTCCTTCCACCAGCCGGACACCTCGCATACACTGAGACACTGGATTCCTGTAGCGCAGCCCACACGCTCCCGGAAACTGGGCTGTAACTGTGGACAGCAGCACTGTCCCGTCGTCTTCTGATGGTATTTCAATGGGCTCGTCATTCTCATCTTCAGTTACCCGAATATACTCAGACATCTTTTATTTTCCTTAAAGGGAAAAGAGATAGGAATGACCCACTCTGTGTCGCAGTAATTGTTTCTTTATAATCAACTAATACCACTACCATGTTAATGTTCTATGATACCCAGGAAGATTCTTGCTGTTCGCTCCTTATACGTGCTGGTTATTCCCGAAAAAAAGAGGAGGCAAAGGCAAGGATGGTGGTTCCTATCAACTTGTGTTGTCTGGGTTAAGTTTATCCAATAAACATTTGCTGAGCGCCTACTTAAAATCAGGTGAAGCAACTGTAACTAAAGCCAGTTAGACCCAGGCGGCACGCTGGTTGCAAGGCGGGGGCGACGGGGTTAAGAGAAAGATAGCAAACAGTAATTATTTTATTAGCCGTGACACATGCTTTTACAAAGAAATAATCTTGGGAATCGGAGAAAAGCTAAGCGGGCTGAGGCGTGTGTGGAGGTCAAAGTGCATTTTCCTAAGATAGCGATGCTGTGAGCACGGAATACGAGCAGCGAATTGGTGACGAGAACAGGGGAAAAGTTCTTCTGTTCTCGTTTGGGGACTTCCGGGGGCTCCCAAACTTGGCTCGCGAGGCCGGCGGCGACAGGTCCTCCGCGACGCGGGCCGCCGCCTCCCAGAAGCCAGTGCGTGCCGGCCGAGGGAGGGGTTTCTAAGCGCTGCCCGGGGTGGGGCCCAGGGACGAGGCCTAGGCTGGCAGTGTCCCCCGGTGCACGTACCGGAGGCACCAAACACCGCCCGGGCGCGGACGCCAGGCCAACCTCGGCCTCGGCGGCCTCCCCCCGCGCCAGGCCCTAACGGCGCTCCCGCGCGAGCCCGCTCGGGCAGAGCGAGGCAGGCCCGGGCCCGCGGCTCCTTTCCCGGGCCGCCGAGGCGGGAGAAGGGGCACACGGCACATCCTCAGTGAGAAGCGTCCGCCACTCACCCGCTAGGCCGCTGCTCGGGAGCCCGACAGGGACACTGACGGAGCGAGGGATCCACGGGCAGCGCAGCTACCGCTTCGCTCCCACAAAATGGCGCTAGGGCCGCCTCCAGCCCCCGCACCTCCCGCCCTGCCGGCCGTCGTCCTCTCCCACCGGCTCCCCGCCTGGAGGGGGAGGGCCCCGCACGGACACTTAATAACCCCCTCCCCAGAGGGCTGGGAGCCTCTCCTGGGACTGTGAGCCCGGGGCGGAATGAAGGCTAAAACAAGGTTCGCACCTAAGGTCTGGAAAGTTAAAAATTGAAAAAATGTGGGGTGCGTGGGCTCTTAACTCTCCCCACGTAGCGCAGCAGATGGTTTCGCCGAACCGACCGTCAGTCCTGGGTCTCCCCGAAGCTCGCGCACTTTCAAGGTGCGCGAGACTAGCGCAGGGGCAGGGCTGGGCCCGGTGGGCGGGCCCGGTGGGGGCGGGGCGAGGGGGGTCCCGCCCCTGCTCACCTCCTGGCTGGGGAGACCAGAACCTTTGTCTAAAAATTCAGCCTGTTAGTAGTGTGTTTCTGAACATGTCTCTCCAGGCAAGGGAAACAAAAGCAAAAATAAACAAGTGGGACTGCATCAAACTAAAAAGCTCTTTACAGCAAAGGAAACCATCAACAAAATGAAAAGGCCTCCTACTGAAAGGGAGAAGACATTTGCAAATGATATATCCTATGAAGGATAATATCAAAATGTATAATGAACTCATACAACTCAACACCAAAAATCCAAATAATCCAATTTAAAAAATGGACAGAGGACCTGAGTAGACATTTTCCAAAGAAGACGTGCAGATGGCCAACAGGCACATGGAAAGATGCTCAACATCACTAATCATCAGGGAATGCAAATCAAAACAATGAGACACCACCTCACACCAGTCAGAATGTACTGTCATTTAACCCTCACAACAACCCGATCAGGAAGTGCTGCTGTTCCTGTTTTATAGATGAGGAAACTGAGGCACAGAGGTTAAGTAACTGGCCCAAGTTCACAGGGCTAGGAAATGGTGGAACTGGGAGTTGAACCTAGGCAGTCTGGCTCTGGAGTTGGTGAGCTCCACTACCTCCGGCTTTTACAGCTTCCTGGGAAATAAATATTAACTCCTGCGAAGCCTGATGCCTGCTGTTTATATTAACCAGATTATGCCTGAATCAATTTGCAGAGATTGGGAGGAGAGAGAGACAGAGTGACCTTTACCTGCTTCCAGGGGTAGCCCTACACACAGGGGATGAGCTGCACAGATGGTCCCTGATGGTCACTAATGTTTCAAAGCACTGGACTAAGCATGAAGGCCTGAGTCATCTTATTTAACCCACCCAGCCATTTGGGGGAAGCAGTTAGTTTTATTGTCCCAATTTTGCAGAAGAAACTGAGGCTCAGGGGTTGTGTAACTTGCCTGAGGTCACACACTTGCCCAAGTATGTTACTCAGCCCATGAATTGGTGTCCCAGGTCTGTCATCCCCTGAAGCTGTGCTCCACCCCCTGACCTGGGTTACTGTCTGTGACATATCGGAGACCCAGGCCTTTAGTGTCGGCAGCTCCACGGGGCCTTGGATGCCTGCTGTAAGTGGGCTGTAAGCTGGGTGTGCAGAAACTGGAGGAGGGTCGCACAGGGACAAAGCCACAAAGGCTGTCCCTACCCCTAGAAGTCATCAGGCGACTGGAAGCCAGCAAACACAATCTCAAAGAAGGTGAATTAACTCCCTCAGGAGGAGAATTGACAAGGCCCAAGGGTGCTGGACAGGGGAGTCCTCAAGCTCCTCTCCCAGGCCATCTCTGGGATTTGGCTTTACAGTGCGATTGTCAAAAGTTCTACTTGTTTGAAATGTGTCTTGTAAGTTCTCCTGGTTTGCTCGCTGGTTAGTCAATACCCCCTACACATTAAGCCAGAAGATTTTTATAGGGCCAAAAAGTATCATCTCTACCCACCTCTTCTCTTCTGTGCATTTATAAGAGGCTTTCTGAAGACAATGTATCGAAGTATTCACTGAGCTCATATGCCCTGTCCAGCACTCTGCTAAAGCTACAGCATGAAGACGCACAGGAAAAATGAAAGCCAGCCACTGCCTGGATGTAGTCCATAATCCACAGGATAAATGGAAAACAATCCCTGCAGGCATAGCACGTGGTTGCCAGGGCTGGGTGGATGCTGAGGGCCTGTGGGGTTCCCCCAAAGCTCTTTTTGGGGCTACTTTCCAGCAAAAGGATGAAGAGTCTCAGCTGGAAAGAAAGGATACGGGGCAGAAAACCAGAGTGTCTTGGAACAAGCCCTGGTTTTCAGCCCTGTCACCTGGGCATTGGGCATGCCTCTTCCCCTTCCCACCTTCCTTGGTTTCTCAGCTCTGCCAGCTCCATATAGTGCACAAGACAGAGCTCTATGAGCATTCCTGAAGATGAAAAGAAATACCAAGGTAATAGAAGTATTTAGGCAAAAATAAGTGTATGTTATGAATCTTTAATTTTCTCTTCATCCCTGTTTTAGGTCCCACCAAATTTAGGTGCTGCCTCCCCCACTGGTCTAGGTCTAATTTAGATTTTCCAAAAATTTTTTACTCTGAAATAATTTTATTTATTTATTTATTTGTTTGTTTTTATTAAGGTATCATAAGGTACACTCTTATGAAGGTTTCACATGAAAAACACTGTGGCTATTACATTCACCCATATTATCAAGTCCCCCTCCGACCCCATTGCAGTCACTGTCCATCAGTGCAGTAAAATGCTATAGAGTCACTACTTGTCTTCTGGGTGCTACACTGTCTTCCCCGTGACCCCCCCACATCATGTGTGCCAATCATAATACCCCTCAATCCCCTTCTCCCTCCCTCCCCTCCCGTCCTCCCCTATCCCTCCCCTTTAGTAACCATTAGTCCCTTCTTGGAGTCCGTGAGTCTGCTGCTGTTTTGTTCCTTCAGTTTTTCTTCATTGTTATACTCCACAAATGGGGGAAATCATTTGGCACTTGTCTTTCTCTGTCTGGCTTATTTCACTGAGCATAATACCCTCTAGCTCCATCCATGTTGTTGCAAATGGTAGGATTTGTTTTCTTTTTATGGCTGAATAATATTCCGTTGTGTATATGTACCACATCTTCTTTATTCATTCATCTACTGAGGGACACTTAGGTTGCTTCCATATCTTGGCTATTGTAAATGGTGCTGCAATAAACTCAGGGGTGCATATGTCTTTTTGAAAATGGGATATGTTTCCTTTGGGTAAATTCCTAGGAGTGGAATTCCTGGATCAAATGGTATTTCTATTTTTACTGTTTTAAGGAGTCTCTGTATTGCTTTCCACAATGGTTGAACTAGTTTACATTCCGCAATGTAGGAGGGTTCCCCTTTCTCTGCACCCTTGCCAGCATTTGTTGTTCTTATCTTTTTGATGTTGGCCATCCTAACTGGTGTGAGGTGATATCTCATTGTGGTTTTAATTTACATTTCCCTTATAATTAGCAATGTGGAACATCTTTTCATGTGCCTGTTGGTCATTTGAATTTCTTCTTTGGAGAAGTGTCTGTTCATATCCCCTGCCCATTTTTTAATAGGATTATGTGCTTTTTGGGTGTTGCGGCATGTGAGTTCTTTACATATTTTGGATGTTAACCCCTTGTCGGATATGTCATTATGAATATATTCTCCCATACTGTAGGGTGCCTTTTCATGACACATAAAAATTACATGAAATTCAAATTTCATCACCCATAAATAGTTTCATTGGAATAGCTACACCCACTCATCTGAATACCATCTAAGGCTGCAACAGAGACCCTATAGTCCAAAAAACCTATAATGTTTGCTATCTGGCTTTCTGTGGCAGGTTTGCCCATCCCTGCCCTGGGTGATTGCCTCTAACTGCTGCACAGTGTTCTACTGTGCGACTTTCTCACATTTTCTCTGCTCATCCTCCTGTGATTGTCCCTGGTTTACCCATCAAGAACCAGAGGGAGAATGTCTTGGGGTAGACACAGACTTAATTGTCCATCCTTCTCTGCTGTCACAATTTGCAAAGACTTGTCAATTTTTCACTATTTGATATTCCATCAAGCAGTACTGAGGTGCCGCCTTCCTCATACCATTTATAAAGTGCATTTATTTACTCAACCAATATTAATCGAGCACTTCACTGACTAAGTGCTCAATTATTCTGGGCACTGGGGCTACAGCCAAAGTCCTTGCCCTCTGAGAGCCAACTGACGCCAGTGAGAGGATCCCTCCCCAGCACTCGATGTCAATAGCTGTTGCAATCCTCACAACAGTTCTAGGAAAGCGATAGTATCACCTCCATTTTCCAGTAAGGATACCAGCTCAGAGCTGTCAGGGTGGGGTGGGAGCCACCCCCACCTCCCATGGGGTCCTCACACCTGGGCTCTTGGCTTCCTGCTCTCCTGCCTCTTTAGGTTTTGCCAACACTCCACCTCTCTCATTTCCACTTTCCTAATTTTTGCCATTCTGATGAGCGTAAAATGCTCTCTGATAATGTTGTTTTGATTTGCATTTCTCTGATACTGAGTGAATTTGAATATTTCTAGAATCTGGGCTCTTAACTGTTAACTTCCTTCTTAAAATCAAACCAGTACATCTTCTAAACAAAGGGAAAATAAGATTTTAACAAAGAAACTCACATTTATGTGCTTTTCTCCCTTGCTGCAACCTGAGGCTTGTGTTCACTGAAGGAGACACACAGATCTTGGCATGATGTGCCTCTTATTTAGACCACCTGGGGTCAAAATTCAAGTCCCCCACCAGCCATGTGACTTCCTGCAAATTTCTACCACTTTGGGCCTCTATTTCCTCCTCTGTAAAATGGGGCAGCAATAGCCCCTGTGCCATAGGATTGCTGGAGAATTAAAGTGCTTGGTGCATAGAAGGTGCCAATCAGTATCAGTTACTATTATAACCTGTCAGTGCACATGAGAAAGGAAAAAAGAATCACTGCATGGTGATGTCAGAAGACTTTAGCATTTTCTAGGGGGTTTCCCATGATACTGGCATGAATAAGCTTTTTATGCTTATTCCTGCAATAACAAATTTCATTTATTATGAAATAAATTATTATTAATTTAATAAATATAACATTTATAATATAATATAATATTAGAATAGAATAGAATAGCTTTTTATTATAAGCTCTTATAATGGCTTATAATATTGTAAGTTTAGTTTTTTCAGAGGGAAATTTTGCTGGACTAGAGCAATTGCCTGGTCTAAATTTTATACTGGGAGTAAAGCATATGCTTGTTTGCCCACATGATGTCATGTGGAGTTTTGGAAGCATTGCTCTCTCCCAGCTGTTAGGAGAGAATGAGGGTATTCTAGTTGTGTCTCCCAGATGTGCCAGTATAATGGGGTACACACTCCCCCCTGTCCCAGCTCTGGGGGTTCAGGCAATAGAAAAGGTATTCAGGGGTCCCCTTGGGTCTCATTTGCCCTAGAGTCCTCATTAAGGGGTCTGACCAAGGACAGGCGAAGCCCAGGCACACAGTCGGCACTGTCCAGGAAATGAGAGTAGAGAGAGGGCTGGACCTTTCTCCTGTAAACACCGACCCATGCCCAGGGCTTCAGTGCTAGGGTGCAAGATACCTCCACTTGCAGCGAAAGGGAAGTCATACCATACATACTGACTGAACTGGGCTTGAATCGGCTGGTTGACCTTGGGCAAGGGTCTTAATTTTTCCGAGCCCATTTCCTAATGTCTACCTCACTGGGCTTCTTCACCATCTGTGTATTACACAAGGATCCTTCTGGTGGCTGGTGAAGCCTGTGGACCCCTTCTCAAAATAATGTCTTTAAAGGCATATAATAAAATACACATGATTACAAAGAAAACTAATTATATCCAACCCAAGTCTCCCTCGATGAGTTAACAAATAAACAAAAGCTGGTATTGCATATAATGGAATATTATTCAGCCTTAAAAAGGGAGGAAGTTCTGAGAACTAACACAGCATGGAAGGACCTGGAGGACAGGATACTAAGTGGAAGGAGCCAGTCACCAAATGACAAATACCGTAGGATTCCACTTACATAATGTCTGTAAACAGGTCAAATTCATAGAAACAGAAAGTAGAATGGTGGTTGCCCGGGGCTGGGGAATGAGAATGGGAGTTATTGTTTAGCGGGTGGAGAGCTTCGGTTTTGGAGGACAGAGTCCTGGAGGCGGTCGGTGCTGGTGGGCGCACAGCAATGAGAGTGCACTTAATGCTGTTGAACTTTACACTTGAACATGGTCAAGATGGTAACTTTTAGGTTATGCAGTTTTTGCCACAAGTAAAAAATAACTTAAAAAGGGACTTAACAGAAAAGAATTGTGTCAGACTCAGTTATCACAATATTGAGCACAAAGTATTGTCTTCTGTAGAATTAAATGGCAGCAGCTCAGTTCACCACTTTAATTCAAAAGTAGTGGTGCACATAAAAGGTCTTTGGAGATCTCTGTAACAACTGTTATGGGGTTTGCAAATATCTGGGATTTCCACTGGGGACAGAGCCACAGTAATGCTGTGGCTTGTCGCCTGTGTTTGTAACAGAAGTGAATGCTAAATTCTAGGTAGAAGTTGGTGGAAATAAAGATGTAATTTTTACCCCATCCAAATTTAAGAATGCTTTCTGCCCACCACCACCTGCCAATGCTATACATGGACCCTTGGGGTGGACCCTAGATAAGAATCCCTGTATTAGATGCCGTATGACTTAGAACTGTGCCTGACTCTGGGAGCACTCAACAAATGGCACTTCTTAGCAGCTGGAAACCTGGTTCCCCCCTTGGAGCCTCATTTGCATTCTGTGCTAGGAGGTGGACTCTTCTAAGATAGCCAAGAAGAAAGTTGTGTTTCTACATCACAATGCATTCCCAGGGTGCTGTGTGTGTTTTGTGGCTGACAATCAGGTGGCTTTTCAGCAAGCCTGGTGATGGCTCAGTTAAATGCCGGTATTCTCATCTGTAGAGTGGTACTGATGGTTCCAGGTCTCACTGAGAAGGGCCAATTCAAAATGCCTTGGGAGCTTGGCAATTGGAGTTAATATATTTTGTTAATCTCTGACCTCTAACTATCAAAGGAAACCACTGAGTGGGGCAGTGGTTTCTGCTTTTGAAAAACTGACTTAGTAGGTATAAGAGCCCTTAGTTTAAAATGGATTTCACAATTTCTCGTTTGCAAGAGAGAGAGGGTGTTAATAGATAAAACAGTGGCAAAACTGTGCAGGGGCTGTGAATCAGCCAGTTCCCAGGGCTTCCGATCTGTCGAGTAAAAACAATTCCGGACATGTGATTTTCCCAAATGGAGAAATGAGATCTGAGCTCCATTGAAAAGATCCCAGGGACACTGTTTTCTCTAAGTATATCCAAGACAGGAGCACCTAGTCCACGTGTGCATGTGTGTGTGTGTGTAAGGATGTGTGTGAGGTGTGTGTATGTGTAAGGGTTTGTACAGGCCTGCAGGTAGATGTGTGTGGTTATGTGTATAGGGGCGTGTGTGTAGGAGGATTGGGATTCAGGTTGTCGAAACTGGTGAGAAACCTGCTTATCAATACCTGTTTCCCCTTCTCTTTTTAAGGTTTAACCCAGAGCTCTGGGGTGGTCCCCATGGGGTCTCTGGAGTGAGTGGTGCACTCACCTCGGCCTTCCTGTGTGAGGCCTTCGGGAAGGGCAGGGCCCTGTGAAGGTTTGTTAGCTGTGCATTCTGCTCATTTGCTGCTGTTGGGTGTCATGAAGGGCTCCCATCTGTGTGGATTTTAAAAAATTAATTTAATTTTTAAATTTTTAATTTTTTGGTATATGTTTTATTGAAGTAGAGTTGATACACAATATTATATTGGCTTCCAGTATATAACATAGTGATCCCACAGTTACATACATTATTAAATGCTCACCCCAACTAATGTAGTTACTATCTGTCAATATAGAAGGATGTTACAGAAGTATTGACTATATTCTCTATGCTGTACTTTCATCCGTGGCTAATTTATATTATGATTGAAATTTTGTGCCTCTTTTTCCCATCTGTGTGTTAACAGATCCTGGTGACAAGCAGCTTCCATGTACCACGCTGGGTCCTGACTTTCAACCCCTTGTCTTCTCAGGTGGCTTATGATAAATCTGGTGTCACGTGGTATGAAACCAAGCATAGATCAACAGAGGGATGAGTTCAAAAGAGAAAGAATGCAAGACAGATCAATAGATCTGTTTGATCAATAGCTTAATAGATCAACAGAGGAATAGATCAACAATCTAAGTAGAATCTAGGTGGTGCGTATGTGAGTGTAGCTGGGATAATTTCCTTCCAGCTCAGTTAAAAAAGAAAAATCCAAAATGATGAAGAGAATACTGGATTCCAAGAATGGAGCGGAGAGGTGTATTCCTGACCTTTAAATACTGATCTGAGTGGGCAAAGCAGATAAAATCAAGGTAAAATGAGGTCATACTGGATTAGGGTGGGTTCTAATCCCATGACTGGTGTCCTTATAAGAAGAGGGAAATTTGGACCAGAGACACACAGGGACAGTGCCCTATGAAGATGGAGGCAGAGATTGGAGTGGTCCGTCCACAAGCCAAGGAACACCAAGGACTGGCAGCGACTAGCAGGGGCTGGAAGGAAGGAAGGATCCCCCCTGCCCCCCTAGGGCCTTCAGAAAGGGCATGGCCTTGCTGACACCTTGACTTGGACTCCTGGATTCCAGACCTGTGAGAGACCATCTCTGTTGTTTTAAGTCACCAAGTCTGTGGCACTTTGTTATAGCTACCCTAGGGAACGGATGTAGGGTGATCACTTTGGGTTGGAGCTGAAACAGAGGAGAATGGCCTTGGGCTCCCCTGGGGCAGCTCCTGGCACAACACAGCTGTTCACTAAGTAACCGGGGCTGATGGATGCAATATTACATAATTTACTTGTGTGTTTTTGGTCTGTTCCCCAATCCCACATACTCGAATGTCACCCCCCTGAGAACAGGGAAGACAGTTCCTGTTCACTGCTATGACCTAAGCACCTAGAATGGCGACCAGCACACAGCAGGTGCTCAGTGAACATGTGTTGGCTGAATGTCCACTATATTTCACGAAACTAAGGGTACGCCTGCTACTTCTGCCCTGTTGTTCTTTTATTCATTCAGCAAGCATTTCTTAAGAGCCACAGTATGCCCAGCTCTCTGCTGGGGTTTGGAAGTTCCTTGACTTTTCAATGATGGCAGCTCTTTGGCGGAAAAAAGGCACACATGCAGATAAATAAATAGAGCCAAATGTACATTTTTTACCTGCAAAGGGTGTCAGGAACCATGGGGTCCTCAGGCCTCACTTGCAGGTGTATGAGTCTGCTGTGGCTGCTGTAACAAAGCGCCACAGGCTGGGTGGCGTAGGCAACAGAAATGCGTCTTTGCACAATTCTAAGAACAGTGAAAAAGCTGGCATCTGTGCCTTCGTTGTGTATCTGTTTCCTTTGCTGCTTCATCTTTGGGTCAAAAAGCTTCTGCTCAGCCCTGCAGCCCTGCACGTAGGTTTGTTAACCACCAGAAAGAATCTTGCTCATGACCTGAGATCGATATAACCGGCCAAAACTCGCTTCCCTGAGGAGATAAAGATGTATGTACAAAAATGACATCTGGATTGTCAAGGACTCACAGGAACACCGTGGCCAGACCTGTGTTAACCAAATGGCAGGCGTCAACTAACCAGGAACAAGGAGCGTCACTACCCTCCTCAGACCCTTGTGGATGTCCAGATGTCTGAGGTTGACTGTCCCTTTCTGACCTCAACCTCTTTCCGCTCCCCCTTCCCTAATATAAAAGAAGCTTGAAATCAACCCTGAGTTAAGATGGTTCTTCAGGACGTGAGTCTACCATCTTCTTGGTAGACCAGACTTCTTGGTAGACCAGAAGTCTACCATCTTCTTGGTCTGAGGGCTTTCTGAAGATAGTCACTTGCCCCAAGACCTTGTCTCCCGACTCGTTGGCATGTCATGCGGCGAGTGGCATGAGCTCGGACTTGATCACATTCTGGAGGCTAGAAGTCTGAGATCGAGGTGTCAGCAGGGTCACTTTCTTCTGAGGCCACTCTTCAGCTGGTAGATGGCCATCCTCTCCCTGAATCTTCAGTTTGTCTTCCCTCTGGTGTGTCTGTGTCCTGGCTTCGTCTTGGAAGGGTGCCAGTCAGATCAGATCAGGGCCCACCCTAATGGCCTCGTGTGAACTTAGTCACCTCTGTAAAGATGCTGTGTTCAGAAATGGTCACATCCTGAGATACTGAGGATGAGGATCCCTACATATGAATTTGGGGAGCACACAGCTCAGCCCATCAGGGCAGGTGAGGAAAGGCAAAGTCAGGGATGCAAGGCCATTTGGTTAACAGCAGAACTGGGGCCAGGAAGTGTCCCCCGACTTCGGGTCCACTTCTTTCCACTGTGATTTGCAGCTTTACTTTGTGGAGTTAGAAGTATCAAAAATATCTGATGTCAAGAGACGGCCCTACAGTGTTAGCCCTACAAAGCTTGGAGAGCAGTTGCTTAGCCAAGCCTTGCAGAGAGTGTGGGAGGCAGGCTGGTGCAGGAGCTGCGTGCAGACTCCATGAAAAGGTGCGTTGGGGAGGCAGGAGGAGCCAGGAGCCGGCCTCCCTGGTTTTCCCCTCGCCCCCTTCTCAGGCTAGCAGCCACAGGGATCCTCTAGAACCCCCAGTCGGCTCACTTCCCTCTTCTGCT
Source organism: Manis javanica (assembly GCF_040802235.1). NCBI lineage: Eukaryota > Metazoa > Chordata > Mammalia > Pholidota > Manidae > Manis > Manis javanica. Next base: position 8,287,387 of record NC_133159.1, on the reverse strand, counting down.
CACACGTCCTCTGGCTCAGCTGGTTCATTCACAAGGCCCGCCTTCATTCTCCTGGAGCCTCTCCAAGCCCCAGCTGCTGGCGTCCCGCTCTCAGCTCCCCTTGAACTCTGCCAGGAGGGGCCGAGGAGGCTGCTGGGAAGCCGGGTCAAGGGAGCATGGCTGTTCCTCAGGTTCAGCTTGGCCTCTCAGCTTCTTCCGTTGGCCTGGACTCTCAGTAGGATGCACATCCCCTGATACGGCATCGTGGCCTGTTGGATATTTTAAGCTGAAGGAGGCGGGGAACACATCAGACCACCCCATTCTTTGTCCCTGGAGCAGGTCCTAAGACCCTCATGTGAGAGGGGGAGGATGAACGAACAGGCCTTGCCAGGTGCCCTCGGGGCACTGTGCTTACCTCATACCATTTGCCGCATCATCTCTTCCCATGATTTCCTGCTCTTCCTTCAGATCTAGCCTAAAAACTCTCAGGTTTAACCATTTCTTTGGGTATTCATTTCCTTAGGAAGGCTCTTGGGTCCGTAACACTCACATTAAATAAAAGTGTCTGCTTCTCTCCTGTTGATCTGTGTTTGTCAGTTAAATTTTCAGACCCAACCAGAGACCTGGAGAGGGTCAAGGAAAACTTCCCTCCCTTAAGCAGCTGAGGCTGAGGGCTTGCCTTTCAGGGAAACCCACCTATCACCACCCTCTCCAGCACTACTGTTACCGGGCGGCCCCAGCGCTAAAGCGGTCAGTCTCACCAGAGAAGGGAGGCAGGCGGGCGTTGAGAGGTGGTGGGGCCAACCTGTGCTCTCTGCGCCTGAGGGACCCTTGAGGCTTGCTCTGGAGGGGTGGGGGGCTGACCCCTCATGCTTTTGGAACTGCTTCCTGTTAAATTCGTCCAGGTAAATTTGGAGAGAGTGGCTGAGAGCCTGGAAGTGGGGGTCCCCAGCAGTTAGTTGCTAGTAATTTGTCCTGTACCCCAGCCAACCAAAAAGGTCTTACCTGGTTATTGTGGGAATTGGAAGAGGCCAGGGGAATGCTGAGCATCCCCATGCCCCTTGGAGCATTAATCAAATATTTTCCATCATTTTTTCCGTTAGAATCCAGAAACCTCACATCTAAGTGGTATTCCTCCGAGTAAATCTAAAGATCAAATTGGATTTATTTCAATTCATGAATCGGGTGGCATCCCATCTAGCAAATAGGTATGTGCTCCGTCGAGCCGCATAAAAGGAAAGGCTTTTAAAGGCAGAGAGGGAGCAGAAAAAGGAAATTATTAGCAAAGAATGCAATGTTTTAGGCGAAGTAACCCTCCTAAGGGGGATAGAAGGGGGTACATCAGTAAGTTTCCTAGTTCTGACCAGGAAATTCCAGGTTGGCTGGTACAAGGTCTCATTTGAAGCTGCAATTAGATTAGGTATTAAATCTTGGCTTGCTGCTGGGGGACCTAACACAAGTGACTCTGTTTTGGGACTGTTGACCCCTTTTTAACAATTCTCCCTTTTTGATCAGACTCCTGGTTTACCAGAGAGATGTGATCAAAGTTTACAGCATTAGCACCACTCTCAGCTACTGCTCTGTAGTTTTTGAAGCTCTTGTCTAACCTCTGTATGGTATTCACAATTCATCATTATTATCATTTTTTTGCTTAAACTCTGTGATATTGACAGGCCCCAACTTCAGGTTCACAATTCATAAGTCAGCTGTTTTCTTCATTTCTTTTCTGACTTTCCAGTCTTAAGGAGATCATTTGCTTGGAGGGTAATGGTTGCAAATATGCATTTAAAGCTTTTGAGAGAATACAACACACCAGGGAGACTGTGGTGGTTATTATAAGCAGGATACTTCCTCATGTTTGGAGTGCGCTGCAGAGCCCTGGTCCCCAAGACCCAAACCAATCAAAAAAGGCCTTATTGAGGGAGTCACTTTTTTTTTGTCAAGCGGCTTGCTCAGTGATCTTAAGTAATTAATTGAGTTTCAACTTCCCCAGAAGTGTTAGTCCAGGTGCAGCAGGTGCTGTTGACCACAGCCCAGATACCTCCTTGCTCAGCTGAAAGGTAATCCAGGGCTATCCTATTATCAGGAACAACTTTGCTCAGTCTAAGGATCTTTGTTGGGCAGCTATTGTTTTTCGCAGTGGATTCTGAAATTTCTTCAAGAGTTAAGGAGAGGTTTCTGATCATATTCTCATTTACATTTACTCCTAGCCAGGGAAGTATGGCCCTGTCAAAGGAAGAAAATCCTGAGTCATGAATGCCTCCTGGCAGGTCCTTTGTAACTCAATGATGTAAGTTCAGAAGAGCCGGTCAATGAGACGCCTTATTGCACTTATGACAGTTAGGGGCACAGTCAGATAATCTCAGAGGTATTGTCCTGCTATGTGCCAGCTATCTAGGCATTCATAAGCTCAAGCAGAATGATAACCCTGAGGGACAGCCTGCCAGGGTACTAACCACTCCCACTAAGGTGGCACTGTTAGTGGACAGATGGGTGTTTTTATGACAAGTCCAGCAGTCTGAAAGGCAAAGGCTACCCCCTTAGCAACGGTCTGAGAGATATGGTTCATGCCGTTATATTTCTAGGCCATTGCCAGAGAAAAGGTTTCATGTTTAGCAAAATACGAAGTCTTGATCTGGTGTCCTGGGGCAGTCTACCTTGGTGTTAGCTACTGCCCTTTCTAGTCACCTGGATTTGGAGGTCTCCAAAGCTTGCATAAGACTAGATATCAGGGGGAACCTTCTTCAGCAGTGAGATGCATACCCAAGGTTTAAGTCACTGAAGTTTGGCTGCCCTCTGGTTAGTGAGGAGGACCTGATTTAGTCCCTTCCAGGAGATTCAAAGGCAATATTGTTCTCAGTAATTTCCATTCAGAAGGGTGGGAGAAAACTAGTGATACCAGTTTGGAGAGTCATAATCAGATTTTTAAGGAAACCAGATTTCAGGATCCAGTCCAGTTAACAGGTATTTTACAGAACTTCAAAAACATTGAACAGGATTAGAATCTAATGTAGACAAAGGCATAAACATAACTTTTCTCTCTACAGTCATCCCCAGGTTTTACCACAGAGAGTCACAGTAAAAATAATTTGTATTAAACTTGACCTGATCATTTATGTAAGGGCAGCAAGAAGAGTGGTTGACCATATCAACTCTCTAAGATTGCTTTCCTGAAAACTTGTAGGCAAGTTACCAGGCTGATTTTTTTCAAGCAGTTCCTTAAAGCGGTCTGATCGTATCTGAGTCTATGTACATCTCTCTCAAACATGGAAATCCAGTCAAAGCTTTGGTAATATAGCTAACATTTCCAATGTTGTTATAGGGAGGAAAGATGCTCATTGAATAGCAAATAGCTAACTGTATCACCATGAAAAGAAATCCTGAATTTTGGAGGGATCAGCAAGGGAGGAAAGTACATGTTTCATCTTTGTTTACAAAGGTAGAGTTTACCAAATTGCTGCAAGTCATAGAGAAAAAGTTTCCTTAAGTCTGGAAAAGCAAACATTAGAGAACCAGCCATGTTTCAAAGAGTCATAAAAATCATAATCATCCTCTTCAATTCATGCAGTCCCATGTTATTAACTCTTGCTCTGCTAGAATCCAGTTTTTCCACCAGTTCTGAAAATTTTCACCTAGCTCAGTTTTATGATCTGAAGGTGATCAGAAACCTTAAAGTCCTTTCCATGAATCTCCTTGAAGATGAAACACTTTTCAAGGGTTTTTTTGTAAAAGCAGCTGAGTTAAACAATAACTATCTGCAAATGATGAAAGACTTAAAATGGCCCTGGTTAAAGATCTGATGAGAGGTCATTATAATGCAATTGAGAAGGAAATACAGTTATTTTTGTATCATATAACATTTTAAAATAATAACTAGAATGTTGCCTGGTAACATTACACCAGGGCATATCAGATTTCCAGGAATTTCACATAATTTCTGGAGCGCTTATACCTAACAGGATAAAGAAGGCTTAGTATTACTTTTTATTTGACAATGCTTTCCATGTAATTTAACATACCAAAAAATCCTAGTTAGTTTAACATCTCCTTTTAATAAGGAGAGGGAACAAATCTTGAGAAGTTCCAGCGACCCTCAGAAAAATCCCAAGTTAGTTCAAGGTCAGAAAGACTACCTTTAGTATCTGATTTTGGGGAAGCTTATCAACAATATGGACAGCTTTGGACACTTGGTCAAATGGGATCATAGGTCACTGTGAAACAATATTTAGCTATCCTTTTAGCCAAAGTGACAGACTTCAGAGGCAAATACTGAAAATTAAATAGTTGTAAAAAGCCTTAGCTCGTTTAATATTGCAAAGATTCAGTTTTTTTAAAGTAATCTAAGACCTGATAAAGACACAACAGCATCTTTGCTTTTATAGACAAATAACATTGAAGGTAAAGAAAAACCCCTGTTTAGAATTTCTTAAGAGAAGACCAAAAATTTAAGTAAACTTGGTCCTTTTAACAGAAAGATCAAATTCTACTTTTGCACCAGTGTTCTTTTGGTATTAAAACCTATTTTAAAATAAATTCATTTTAATTTGGCCAGCTTGACAACACATTAAAATTACTTTTCCAAGATTCCTTTTCCATAAATCTTCATCAGCTTGCAGTTTTAATTAAGATGTGTCCTGTGTTTTCCCTCTTTAAATAATCAGCATCACTTTAGGACTTTCTCTGTCAACAAAAATGCATTTCTATTGTTCATACCTTCTTTTACCAAAAGCACATGTCCTGCTTCTCTTACATACGGGAGGCATTTCCCACACCTTTAATCACATACATTACATAGAATTCTTAACCCTTAGTAACCTTAACTAAGAGGTAAACAACAGTGAACTGTCTTTTACATTACATTCTGTGAACTGTCAGACTTATAAATGCTTTTTATGATTTATAGACACGTTTTTTTTTCACAGAAAAAATCTCAGTATGGCATAATATGTTTACCAATAAATTCAAATACCTTTTATCTCATTTGGGAATGATCTGATTATTCAATGAATTTAACTCATCACTTAACTCAGCAAAACTTCAAGATTTCAGGTTACCAAAAAGATTGGAGAAACTGTTTAAAAGTTCACTGAAAGACTTTTTATTTTACTTATATCTATTCAGTTTATTTGATCCTATCAGTTATGTTTAGATTGTACAAAAAAACTTCATGAGATAGTAAACAAAGTCAGCCATTGTCCCAGGCTATTTTTCTTGTTGCCAAGTTTTGTAACAGATAACATGAACTAATTTGATTAGTAAACCCATGACTTATTTGACTAACAAACCTGGGTAGAATAAAAGTTATCTTCATTATATTTAATACTGGGAAATCTGAAGACATGCCTATTTTTAAATCAATAATGTAAGATAAATTTTAGCCGAAATAAGCAGGCGAAGAGAGGCAACGAAGGGCCAGGTAGTTTATTTGAGTGCAACTCCCGGTGATGTTCCCTGGTCTGGGTATTACAGGCCGGGAAAGTCACGCTGGGTCAGGGAGGTGGGGGCTTATAAGGGGTTAGGAGGGGGAGGAGTGGGCAAGCTATCCTAGGGGGCGTGGAGAGGTATGATTGGCTAAAGGTGACATAATAGACAACTAGAAACTTTTTTTCCTTCCAAGAGGGAGGAGGCTGACATCCGGGTCTTAGTTGGCACATCAGGATGGAATTCAGGAAGAGCTGTCCCCTTTCCATGTAAGGCACGGACCTTGGGGTCTGGTCTGTTCTCCCCCTATGGCATCTCTCTGTTCTGTTTGCATGTCCTTGTTTTTCCTTCCTACAGCCTAACAAATAAATTTAAATTAGCTTTATTACCAAGTATTTTCCCAGATCATGTGAACCTGAAATTCCTTTGGGTTAATTTTTATTATATTTTTAAGATTTAGAAATACCTAATTCATAAGTGCTTATTGTTAAACCTTATAAATAGAGCTCTTTACAAATTAATTTTACCAATAGCATCCAGAGGTAGAAAATGCCACATATCCACAACATACATATATAGACACATATAAACATATAAACAGAGACCTTATAGCAATTGGTCTCTTTTTAAAATTAAAAAAACATTTAGCCGTGAGCCAGGTATGACATTGCAAAATACTAGTTTATTAAAGAATAGTTAGATCCAAACTTTTTCTGGCAAATAGAGTAAGTTAAGGTTACCTACTTAGATGGCTAATGTTTTTTCTACTAATATTTGTGGAGAAGACATGTGATTTTTCGTACATCTCAATTTCAAATGAACTTCCCCCCTTTTGTTCTACTTCTGATAAGAATTACCTCCATGAGGTTTTTACTTTTAATATTTTCATCTCAAGGACACAGGGAAAGGATGCACATTCCTCCAAGAAAGACTTTGGTTTCTTTTTTTTTTTTTTTTTTGGTATCATTAATCTACAATTACATGAAGGACATTATGGTTACTAGGTTCCTCCCTTCACCAAGTCCCCCCCACATCCCCGTTCACAGTCACTGTCCATCAACATAGTAAGATGCTGTAAAATCACTACTTGTCACCAAGTTCACAGTCACTAAGATCTTGGTTTCTTAAGGCCAATAATTTATAAGTATTTTGAGATAAATAGGAAAGGCTTTGGAATCGGTAAAAGAAATAGGTAAACTCTGAATTGCCTCTAGAGCTCTATTTCCAGTTCTGTTAAGATTTGTAAGATAAAGGCAGTTGCTTTCAATTCCTCAAAGAATTGGGTTGTAGCCTGGATGTCAAAGGCATGACATACCCATCCAACTATGTTGGAATGCTTTTCTTTCTGTCTGGGTACATTTAGCTTCGAGGAGAAGGCCTTTAGCCAGCTTCTGCCAGTTCTTCCAGGATCCTATCAGCAGGTTCTGAATGGGGTTTAAAGTGGAGAGTGTAGCTCTGGTATTACTAGAATTTGGCAAGGTTTTTTTCTTTTTTTTAAATTTAAATTTTAGTTTTCCCTTGGCTGTTTAAGGGAATAATGTATCAGTTTAACAGAAAAATCCCTCAGAATCTCATCAGCTCTGGGAGGGGCTCATATGGAGGCCATCCTTTGAAAGTAGGTTCTGGGGGCATCTGTAATGCCATTCACTTAGTGGACATTTGTTTGTGGTCATGTAAAGACAACTCACACAGAGGAAAACTAGAATGAAATACAGGAAATAAAGGGGGATAGAGGGAAGCAGGAAGACGTCAGTCTTACGGTCTTCTGTTTTAGGTACCTCTTGTGTCTTTAATTTTTCATTAATTAGCCTTTTACAAAAAATCTTTCAATGAAGCTATTTTGGAGTTTTGAAACCTTTTGGAGGCTGCTGCAGTCCAGTTAAAATAGGCATCCTATTCTGTTTGTTCGATATGGGAGCCCTTCTTGTAAGTGCACTTCTTAAGTAAATGGTCTTGTCTAATTGCCCCTGACGCCATTGTAATTCTAGGTTGTTTAGTAAGATCTTTGCCATTTTTGTAATCTGTATAGCTTCCAGGACCACAGTTCTCAGACATAAATAAAGAGGCATGCCAGTTCATGACTCTTTAGAAATTAAGGATCCCATCTTTGCCATTTATTTATGGTTTAGCTAAGCCTTGAAGCTTCTTGGGGCCAGATTAATACCTAAGAGGGGTGTACACAGGGTTAGGATTACACGGTGTCTCATACTGTACCTCACGGTGCAGGGAATTACTTGAGGTTGGTGGGTGATCTAGTGTCAGTCTACCTGCTTCATGACTAGCTTAACCCTGGAGTCTTTGCATTAGGTGGTGAGTGCTCGAAGAACTCTTAAATACTTGATCTGTGCCCACCAATTTTGTGGCTATTTGGCTTCTGAGATGCCTATTAGCAGTTAGCTTTTATCTACATAAAACAAGACAAATAAATTTGTGCACCTCAACAGATCAGCAGTAACCAAGAGATGTTACTGCGACCCATGCAAGAGAAGGCCCTTTTGTACCACCACCAATTCCTGGGGAACCCTGGACTGGGGAAAGGCTTGAACCAGCAGCCCCCCAAGGAAGGGGAACTGTGGGCTGATTCCAAACAGATGGAACACCACAGCTGCCACTAACAGGTCCCAGTGTGGAATCTGGGGAAAGAATCAAGGGCTGGGACTTTCTACTAAAAAAACCTGGGAACTGTGGCTTGAAAGGTTAAGGGCTTGACCCCAGGCAGAACCATCTACCACCCTAGCTGGGTTGCAGTGAGAACTGCCAATTCAAATGGGCTCCGAGCAGAACTCTTTGGCAGCTCAAGCTGACCTGCCCTGTAAAGGAAAACCTGTTGGATCAGGAGTGTAATGCAAAGGGAGGGGGACTTGGAATCAAGAGAGAACTTACCCACCAACCTCAGTGACAGTGAGAAAGGAGTGAACTCAGAGCGCTCACAGGGTGCCATCCATTCCTGTGTTTCTCTTTGTCGTTGAAGACACTGGAAGTCTCCTTTAACAGACTGCCACCAAATCTGTTAAAAAACAAAATTCCTCTGAGTTTAATTTAAAGATCACACAGGCTTTATTCAATGACTTATGAATCAGGCAGCATCCCATCCAGCACTTAGAAAGCAGCTCAGGACAGGAAAGGTATATAAAGGCAGAGACAGAACAGGGGCAAAAGGAAATTATTAGCAAAGAAGGCATTGTTTCAGGCAAGGTCCTCCACAAGGTCAACAGAAGGTTCCTATTAGTAAATGTCCTAGCGCTGCCCAGGAAATTCCAGGTTGGCCCAGTTGAAGTCTCATATCTGAGGAGGGTTGAAGCTGCAATTTGATTACATGTTAAGTCTTGGCTTGCTGCCTCGTGGTCTAACACAAGTGATTCCCTTTTGGGATTGTTGTCTCCGTTTTAAAAGCGGGAAGAGGGGCCCGGATGTGTGAGCTCGACGGGTCTGGCTGTGTTCGGGGTGGTAACAGTCGGCCGTGTTGTTTCCACCTTGCTCAGGCTCCCGGAACCCCAGCCACCCATCTGGGGAGGAATTCCAGAATGGCAGGAGAAAATGGAGCACTCCTTCCTTAGGGGGATCCTTAAAACAAAATAGGATTTAGATTGTCCAAGAGATGCCTCATTTCCAAGAGTTTCTGAGGGATGGGGTGCTGATCACAATCTTTTGAATGGTGGGTGTAGAGGGAAAATCTCATTTCCCTTAGCAACAGAATTGTGGCCTCGATCCTTCCCCAGCTGAGACTCACTTTTGAGAAATACTTTGAAAAGCTCCTGGGGGTGGGAAGTAAGGCCCCCAAGGGCCGGCTTGAATGTCACCAATAGCTGCCTGTGGCCGCTTCCCCCATGGGGGGTTGGCCGGTCCTTGCAGAGCTTCTGTTTCCAGTTCCATGAGGTTTGGTTAATTCTGAAGACAAAGAAGATGACTAACAGCTGAGTGAGAGAGGCTGAGTGAGGATGAAGCCTGGGTGCTGCCCCCCGTCGCTCCTTGGCCCCCCCTAACACTTCTCACGGATGCCCAACAAGGGGCTCAGCTCTGGGGTAGAGCGTGGTCCCACCCCGAGGCCGGGAAGGTCAGGTCCAGAGCCACCTCAGCTGGTTTGCAGAAGTGAGGGGTCAAAATCAAAACCCACATCTTTCTGCTAGCCATCTGTCAACCTTCACTGGGGTCAGAGCCCCAGGAGGAATATGGGGTGGGTACCAAAGAAGGGCGGTCGTCCACCACCCACCCGCTGCCCCTGGCTTCTTGCAAGGCTGATTTTGCGCAGCTTTCTTTAATATAATGGCAGAGGCAGGAATTCCCTGGCGAGGCCGGTGCTAAATGTCAGACACAGCGGCTTCTCCTTCCTGGTTCATTGCTCTGGTTTCAGATTTACTCTCCCTAGGAGAACCTTACTTCAAGCCCAATTGCCCCAGCCAGGTCTTCTGTTTTGTGAATTAATCAAATAATAATAGTGCTCCCCCTGCTGGGAACCAGGGGAAGGCAGCAGCAAGTCCTACATCTAGCTAGCGGAGGAGCAGAGACCCGCTTGGACGCCACGCTTCCTTGTGGATTCAGTGACTGAAGTTCGGTCCCTCTGGTCTGGCTCTGAGGCTGCAGGCTCAGCTCCCCTTCCAGGCCGAGGAAGTCTGTCATTCTCTGCCAACCCACTCTGGGGAGACTATGGGCCTTGGCAGTTGGCCTGGCCCCATGCTGCCCAGGAATTGAAGGGCTTGATGATAGCAGACTTAGATGGAACTCACAGTGCCCTTTCCTGCCCTTTTACATTTAACTTTTAACTTAAAAAAAAATTGAAGTCGGGGGAGCCAAGATGGCGGCGTGAGTAGAGCAGTGGAAATCTCCTCCCAAAAACACATAGAGCTATGAAAATATAACAAAGAAAAATCTTCCTAAAATAGAGACCACAGGACACAGGACAACATCCAGACCACATCCACACCTGCAAGAACCCAGCGCCTTGTGAAGGGGGTAAGATACAAGCCCCAGCCCGGCGGGACCCGAGCGCCCCTCCCCCCGGCTCCCGGCGGGTGGAGAGAAACCGGAGCAGTTTTTTTTTTTGGCGAGCGCTTTTTGGAAGCCTTAGAGGGACGGGCCCCCGTTGCTGGGGAGGCAGGGTGGCGGGACCGGTGAGGAGGTGCCTGGGAACAGCGCCGGAGGACAAAGAATATCCCGCGTTTCTCCCTGCGAGACCTGGGGGCGGGTGCCTGAGACCGGTGCCTGAGGACGGAGGAGGTCGCGCGTTTTTCCCCTTTTTTTTTTTCTCTTTATGGCAAGCGCTTTTTGGAAGCCTTGAAGGGACGGGGACCCCAGTGCTAGGGAGGCACGGTGGCGGGACTGGTGAGCGGGTGGCTGGGACCGGCGCCTGAGGACAAAGAATATCCCCCGTTTTTCCCTGCGGGACCGGTGGGCGGGTGCCTGAGACCGGCACTTGAGGACAGAGGAAATCGCGCGTTTTTCCCCCTTTTTTTTTTCTCTTTTCTGCGAGTGCTTTTTGGAAGCCTAAAAGGGACAGGGACCCCGGTGCTAGGGAGGCAGGGCGGCGGGACTGGTGAGCGGGTGCCTGGGACCGGCACCTGAGGACAAAGAATATCCCGCATTTTTCCCTGTGGGACCGGTGGGTGGGTGCCTGAGACCAGCACCTGAGGACGGAAGAAATCGCGCGTTTCTCCCCTTTTTTTTCTCTCTTTTTGCCAAGTGCTTTTTGGAAGCCTTGAAGGGACAGGGACCCCGGTGCTAGGGAGGCAGGGCGGCAGGACTGGTGAGCGGGTGCGTGGGACCAGTGCCTGAGGACAAAGAATATTGAGCGTTCCTTCCCTGCGGGACCGGTGGGTGGGTGCTTTTTGGAAGCCTTGAAAGGACAGGGACCCTGGTGCTAGGGAGACAGGGCAGCAGGACCAGTGCGCGGGTGCCTGGGACAGGCACCTGAGGAAAAAAAAAAAAAAATCGCGTGTTTTTTCTTTTTTTTTTTCCTTTCTGTTCCCTCTCTCATTGTTGCTGTTGTTGTTTTGGTTTGGAGAGTGCTTTTTGGAAATCTTAAAGGGGCAGGACAGGTCACTTAGACCAGAAGCAGGGAATCTGGGGATCTCTGGGCACTCTAACCCCCTGGGCAGCAGGGAGCACAGAGGCCCCTTACGGAGATAAATAGTCTCCTGGCTGCTCCCCCTCTAACGGGGCTCCACCATTTTGGAGGAACAGCCCCAGCCAGGCCAAGCCCACAGCAACAGTGGAGATAAACCCCAAAGCAACTGGGCAGGAAGCAGAAGCCCTGTCTGCGCACAGCTGCCCAGCACAAGCCACTAGAGGTCGCTATTCTCCCAGGAAAAGGCTACAAACCAACAAGAAGGGAAGCTCTTCCAGCGGTCACTTGTACCAGCTCTGCAGACTATCTCTATCACCATGAAAAGGCAAAACTACAGGCAGACAAAGATCACAGAGACAACACCTGAGAAGGAGACAGACCTAACTAGTCCTCCTGAAAAAGAATTCAAAATAAAAATCATGAACATGCTGACAGAGATGCAGAAAAAAATGCAAGAGCAATGGGATGAGATGCAGAGAAAAATGCAAGAGCAGTGGGATGAGATGCAGAGAAAAATGCAAGAGCAGTGGGATGAAGTCCGGAAGGAGATCACAGATGTCAGGAAAGAGATCACAGAAGTGAAACAATCCCTGGAAGGATTTATAAGCAGAATGGATAAGATGCAAGAGGCCATTGAAGGAATAGAAGCCAGAGAACAGGAACGTATAGAAGCTGACATAGAGAGAGATAAAAGGATCCCCAGGAATGAAACAACACTAAGAGAAATATGTGACCAATACAAAAGGAAAAACATTCGTATTATAGGGATACCAGAAGAGGAAGAAAGAGGAAAAGGGATAGAAAGGGTCTTTGAAGAAATAATTGCTGAAAACTTCCCCAAACTGGGGGAGGAAATAATCGAACAGACCATGGAATTATACAGAACCCCCAACAGAAAGGATCCAAGGAGGACAACACCAAGACACATAATAATTAAAATGGCAAGGATCAAGGACAAGGAAAGAGTTTTAAAGGCAGCTAGAGAGAAAAAGGTCACCTATAAAGGAAAACCAATCAGGCTAACATCAGACTTCTCAACAGAAACCCTACAGGCCAGAAGAGAATGGCATGATATACTTAATGCAATGAAACAGAAGGGCCTTGAACCAAGGATACTGTATCCAGCACGACTATCATTTAAATATGATGGTGGGATCAAACAATTCCCAGACAAGCAAAAGCTGAGGGAATTTGCTTCCCACAAACCACCTCTACAGGGCATCCTACAGGGACTGCTCTAGATGGGAGCACCCCTAAAAAGAGCACAGAACAAAACACACAACATATGAAGAAGGGAGGAGGAGGAATAAGAAGGGAGAGAAGAAAAGACTCTCCAGACAGTGTATATAACAGCTCAATAAGCGAGCTAAGTTAGGCAGTAAGATACTAAAGAAGCTAACCTTGAACCTTTGGTAACCACGAATCTAAAGCCTGCAATGGCAATAAGTACATATCTTTCAATAGTCACCCTAAATGTAAATGGACTTAATGCACCAATCAAAAGACATAGAGTAATAGAATGGATAAAAAAGCAAGACCCATCTATATGCTGCTTACAAGAAACTCACCTTAAACCCAAAGATAAGCATAGACTAAAAGTCAAGGGATGGAAAAACATATTTCAGGCAAACAACAGTGAGAAGAAAGCAGGGGTTGCAGTACTAATATCAGACAAAATAGACTTCAAAACAAAGAAAGTAACAAGAGATAAAGAAGGCCACTACATAATGATAAAGGGCTTAGTCCAACAAGAGGATATAACCATTCTAAATATATATGCACCCAATACAGGAGCACCAGCATATGTGAAGCAAATACTAACAGAACTAAAGAGGGAAATAGACTGCAATGCATTCATTGTAGGAGACTTCAACACACCACTCACCCCAAAGGATAGATCCACCGGGCAGAAAATAAGTAAAGACACACAGGCACTGAACAACACACTAGAACAGATGGACCTAATAGACATCTATAGAACTTTACATCCAAAAGCAACAGGATATACATTCTTCTCAAGTGCACATGGAACATTCTCTAGAATAGACCACATACTAGCTCACAAAAAGAGCCTCAGTAAATTCCACAATATTGAAATTCTACCAACCAATTTTTCAGACCACAAAGGTATGAAAGTAGAAATAAATTCTACAAAGAAAACAAAAAGGCTCACAAACACATGGAGGCTTAACAACATGCTACTAAATAATCAATGGATCAATGAACAAATCAAAATAGAGATCAAGGAATATATAGAAACAAATGACAACAACAACACTAAGCCCCAACTTCTGTGGGATGCAGCGAAAGCAGTCTTAAGAGGAAAGTATATAGCAATCCAGGCACACTTGAAGAAGGAAGAACAATCCCAAATGAATAGTCTAACATCACAATTATTAAAACTGGAAAAAGAAGAACAAATGAGGCCTAAAGTCAGCAGAAGGAGGGACATAATAAAGATCAGAGAAGAAATAAACAAAATTGAGAAGAATAAAACAATAGCAAAAATCAACGAAACCAAGAGCTGGTTCTTTGAGAAAATAAACAAAATAGATAAGCCTCTAGCCCAACTTATTAAGAGAAAAAGAGAGTCAACACAAATCAACATAATCAGAAATGAGAATGGAAAAATCACGACAGACTCCACAGAAATACAAAGAATTATTAAAGACTACTATGAAAACCTATATGCCAACAAGCTGGAAAACCTAGAAGAAATGGACAACTTCCTAGAAAAATACAACCTCCCAAGACTGACCAAGGAAGAAACACAAAAGTTAAACAAACCAATTACAAGCAAAGAAATTGAAACAGTAATCAAAAAACTACCCAAGAACAAAACCCCGGGGCCGGACGGATTTACCTCGGAATTTTATCAGACACACAGAGAAGACATAATACCCATTCTCCTTAAAGTGTTCCACAAAATAGAAGAAGAGGGAATACTCCCAAACTCATTCTATGAAGCCAACATCACCCTAATACCAAAACCAGGCAAAGACCCCACCAAAAAAGAAAATTACAGACCAATATCCCTGATGAACGTAGATGCAAAAATACTCAATAAAATATTAGCAAACAGAATTCAACAGTATATCAAAAGGATCATACACCATGACCAAGTGGGGTTCATCCCAGGGATGCAAGGATGGTACAACATTCGAAAATCCATCAACATCATCCACCACATCAACAAAAAGAAAGACAAAAACCACATGATCATCTCCATAGATGCTGAAAAAGCATTTGACAAAATTCAACATCCATTCATGATAAAAACTCTCAGCAAAATGGGAATAGAGGGCAAGTACCTCAACATAATAAAGGCCATATATGATAAACCCACAGCCAGCATTATACTGAACAGCGAGAAGCTGAAAGCATTTCCACTGAGATCGGGAACCAGACAGGGATGCCCACTCTCCCCACTGTTATTTAACATAGTACTGGAGGTCCTAGCCACGGCAATCAGACAAAACAAAGAAATACAAGGAATCCAGATTGGTAAAGAAGAAGTTAAACTGTCACTATTTGCAGATGATATGATACTGTACATAAAAAACCCTAAAGACTCCACTCCAAAACTACTAGAACTGATATCGGAATACAGCAAAGTTGCAGGATACAAAATCAACACACAGAAATCTGTAGCTTTCCTATACACTAACAACGAATCAATAGAAAGAGAAATCAGGAAAACAATTCCATTCACCATTGCATCAAAAAGAATAAAATACCTAGGAATAAACCTAACCAAGGAAGTGAAAGACTTATACTCTGAAAACTACAAGTCACTCTTAAGAGAAATTAAAGGGGACACTAATAAATGGAAACTCATCCCATGCTCATGGCTAGGAAGAATTAATATCGTCAAAATGGCCATCCTGCCAAAAGCAATATACAAATTTGATGCAATCCCTCTCAAATTACCAGCAACATTCTTCAATGAATTGGAACAAATAATTCAAAAATTCATATGGAAACACCAAAGACCCCGAATAGCCAAAGCAATCCTGAAAAAGAAGAATAAAGTAGGGGGGATCTCACTCCCCAACTTCAAGCTCTACTACAAAGCCATAGTAATCAAGACAATTTGGTACTGGCACAAGAACAGAGCCACAGACCAGTGGAACAGATTAGAGACCCCAGAAATTAACCCAAACATATATGGTCAATTAATATTTGATAAAGGAGCCATGGACATACAATGGCAAAATGACAGTCTCTTCAACAGATGGTGCTGGCAAAACTGGACAGCTACATGTAGGAGAATGAAACTGGACCATTGTCTAACCCCATATACAAAGGTAAACTCAAAATGGATCAAAGACCTGAATGTAAGTCACGAAACCATTAAACTCTTGGAAAAAAACATAGGCAAAAACCTCTTAGACATAAACATGAGTGATCTCTTCTTGAACATATCTCCCCGGGCAAGGAAAACAACAGCAAAAATGAGCAAGTGGGACTACATTAAGCTGAAAAGCTTCTGTACAGCGAAAGACACCATCAATAGAACAAAAAGGAACCCTACAGTATGGGAGAATATATTTGAAAATGACAGATCTGATAAAGGCTTGACGTCCAGAATATATAAAGAGCTCACACGCCTCAACAAACAAAAAACAAATAACCCAATTAAAAAATGGGCAGAGGAACTGAACAGACAGTTCTCCAAAAAAGAAATACAGATGGCCAAGAGACACATGAAAAGATGCTCCACATCGCTAATTATCAGAGAAATGCAAATTAAAACTACAATGAGGTATCACCTCACACCAGTAAGGATAGCTGCCATCCAAAAGACAAACAACAACAAATGTTGGCGAGGCTGTGGAGAAAGGGGAACCCTCCTACACTGCTGGTGGGAATGTAAATTAGTTCAACCATTGTGGAAAGCAGTATGGAGGTGCATCAAAATGCTCAAAACAGACCTACCATTTGACCCAGGAATTCCACTCCTAGGAATTTACCCTAAGAATGCAGCAATCAAGTTTGAGAAAGACAGATGCACTCCTATGTTTATCGCAGCACTATTTACAATAGCCAAGAATTGGAAGCAACCTAAATGTCCATCTGTAGATGAATGGATAAAGAAGATGTGGTACATATACACAATGGAATACTACTCAGCCATAAGAAGTGGAAAAATCCAACCATTTGCAGCAACATGGATGGAGCTGGAGAGTATTATGCTCAGTGAAATAAGCCAAGCGGAGAAAGAGAAATACCAAATGATTTCACTCATCTGAGGAGTATAGGAACAAAGGAAAAACTGAAGGAACAAAACAGCAGCAGAATTACAGAACCCAAAAATGGACTAACAGGTACCAAAGGGAAAGGAACTGGGGAGGATGGGTGGGCAGGGAGGGATAAGGGGGGGGAAGAAGAAGGGGGGTATTAAGATTACCATGCATGGGGGTTAGGGAGAAAGGGGAGGGTGGGCTGCACAACACAGAGAGGACAAGTAGTGACTCTACAACATTTTGCTAAGCTGATGGACAGTAACCGTAATGTGGTTGTTAGGGGGGACCTGATATAGGGGAGAGCATAGTAAACATAGTATTCTTCAGGTAAGTGTAGATTAAAAATTTAAAAAAAAAAAAAAAAAAAGAAAGAAAGAAAGAAAAGGGGGATTACTCCTTAACAGGATAAAACTATTGGTAAATCAAAGATCAACGCATGCTTTAAATATCCTTAATGTTGATCACTTAAAGGGTGTCAGATGATCAGCTATGGAGGTACTCTTTTCTGATAATATTCCTTTCTCTTAATTAAAAAAAAAAAAAAAAGCAGTTACTGTGTGCTGACCTCCAATGAGTTCTGCACAGTGGTATAGAGGGCATGTCAAAGTGTGGGCAAAGGGTCTGTTTGTTTCTACGCAGAAGATCAAGGCCTAGCTTGGATACCCAGAAAATGAACTAAGATACGATATGAGGAGGAGCTTCCGGCATCAGCACTCTCTGGAGGACTCGTGCCGGGGGATGATCATCAAAAAGCCTCCACAGGGATCCGGACGATGCTGCGGTTGTGGCTGCATCCAGCCCACCATCTCCTGGACTTGCCATGAGAAGGAGGAGGGAGATGTCTAGGCTGGCATGTGCATACAGTGAGACAACGAATTTGACCGGATCTGTCTGTTGGAACTCAACCAGGAGTTGGGAGGGGTGCAAGTTGTAGCACCCCAAAATCTCATGACTATAGACTATCTATGGTTAAAAGAACATATGGGATGTGAACAGATCCCAGAAATGGGCTGCTTTAATTTGTCTGATGGTTCAAGTACAGTTGGAAAATATCCATCATATCATAGATAAATTTTCACAAATGCCTAGGGTGCCTAAATGGTTTTCTTGGCTTCACTGGAGATGGCTGGTAATTATAGATTTGCTTTGTTTATGTCACCGTATTCCTATTATGTCAATATGTGTGTGCAAATTAGTTAGTAGTTTAAAACCTATACATACTTAAGGTACTATACAAGAAGATATGTCAAAGAAATAATCAATCCTCCCAAGTTTCCTTCATATGCTACATCTATAGCTTTTCTTCTTCCTTCCTAATTACAAACTTTAAATAGAATTCGTGCCTCATATCGAATTTACCGAGTATCATAATTCCTCCAGGTGGTAAAGATACCTCGAGACAAGTGCTGGGCATAGAAGCCACAGGGCATAAATCTGCAAAGAAGTAAAAAGCTAACCTTTGCAAACAATATGGCTTCTCTCTCACTTACCAACTTTACATTTCCCTGTATGGCCCCGGAAGATGACTGGTTAGCCAGAGACGGGTAAGATTCCTCAAGGGAGGAACAACCTAAGACAGGCACAGTCGCAGGGGGGCCATCAGGTGAGAATTTGGGGATCAACAGAGGTGAGGCTCAGAACCTCACCCCCCCTGTTTTGAGAGAAATCTTCTGCATCCGTGGATGTTTTGCTGCCCTTGTCTAGCCTGGATTAATACTTAGTCCATAGGCACACACCTGATCATCTGATCATCTACATTTGCCTTCTTACAGCACTAAACTATGTTTTCTACCTTTATCTTGCATCTACCTACCACTTCAGCATTTTATTAAAAATAAAAATAATAATAATAATAGGAGAAATGTGGGATCAACATATAAATCAAGTACAAAAATCAAATGAATATTCATATTTGACCTGATGGTTTATAGTTCATATTGCATGATCAAAACCGAAAGTTTCTGTGATGACTGCCCTTGTACTGTTCACCATGTAAGAATTTATTCACTCTGTAAGAATTCGTTCACCATGTAAGAACTTGTTCGTTATGCTTCAGAAGATTGGAGACTGACGAGAATTAGGCTTGAGATGGATTAATGATTGTACATTGAGCATTGACCCCCCTATACTGAATTTTATTGTTGTTAACAACCATTTGATCAATAAATATGAGAGATGCCCTCTCAAAAAAAAAAAAAAAAAAAAAATTGAAGTCTAGCACACATACAGAAAAACATACAGATCTTGTTAAAGGACAAGTTTTTTAAAGGTGCAATCATGCCTTTCATACACATATAAAATGAACACATGTCAAATATTTTATTTAACTCAACTAATGAGGGAATCAGTACCACGTTACAATCGGTTGGTTCAAAGGAGAATCCAAAAAGCAGATACATACAGGCAGCCAGGAATGCTGGAAGAAATCAGTTTAACAGGGGAAAAATGGGTCAATATCCACAGGTCACTAGCCAACCGCAGCTCTGCCGGACACAATGTACATTTTTCTGGACAAGAATCATTTGCATTATCAGTATTCATCAACTTATAGTCATAAAACAGCTCAAAGATGATGAAAGGTGTGTAGAATAAACTAATCTTGATGAATACAGTAGACAGCACCCACTTTTCTACTGAAGAAACCTCATAATTTGGGGGATCTGTTTCAAAGCATTTCACAGTTGATCCTTTGAGCTCTAGTGCGTGGCTCAATTCATTGTTTCCAAAGGAAAACCTCTAACTACCACTCAGGACAAGAAATAGAACAGCAGTTCC
The DNA here is from genome assembly GCF_040802235.1 of Manis javanica. Lineage (NCBI taxonomy): Eukaryota > Metazoa > Chordata > Mammalia > Pholidota > Manidae > Manis > Manis javanica. The sequence goes on along the minus strand of NC_133159.1, from coordinate 8,267,905 downwards.
TTGCAAGCCCTTCTTGGGTGTTTTCCCATTCATCGCTGTGCCTTCCTCCCTGAAGGTAACCACTATCTGGATTTCCAAACCCAAGGGCTATTTTTGTCTATTTTTGAATTTCCTATAAATGTAACCAAAGAATACTCTCTTATGTCTGGCTTCTTTCACTCAGCAAGATGTGTCTGAGATTCACCTGTGTCACTGCACACATCAACTGTGCATTCCTTCCATTGCTGGGTGGCTGCACCTGGGGAGGTCTCTCCCTGTGCACTAGATGAGAAACCTCAGCCTGGGTGGAGGGGAGGGTTCTTGATTATGACTGAGAAAAGAAAGAATTCTCGAATAGGTCAGACGAGTGTAGGTAAGGAAGGAATTCATTCAAGTGAGAGAAGAAGTGAAGGGCAGCAGCCTTCAGGCAGTGGGGAGCAAGGAAGAGCAGAGGGAGGAAAGGGGAAGCTCACTGAACTCCTGTTGGGCATAGGGCAAAACCCTTGCCAACTCCTGAAGCCAAGGTCACCTGGCATCCAGTGCCTGATTGAATCTGCATAGTGTGGGAACTAAATTCCTACCACCCCAGGATTTGGGGGAGCTGCAGAACAATGGATAGAGTGAGATTAAGTTTTGAGAACTTCCCAAAGGTAAAGGAAGGAGATTTTCAGGCAGGCTACTGAAGAGCAGAACATACAGCTGCCGTCCTGTCCGGGTCACCCAGGCGGTGGGAACTTGCAAGCCCAGATCAGAGATCTCAGTAGCTCTTCCCTACTTGTCTGAAGTAGAACCGAGAGAAGACTAGTGCTTAAGTCTGGAAAACTGAATGAAATAGCAAATAAACAAAGACACTTACCACTGGGAAAAGGGGCTTCTTAGTAATCTCCCAAGATGCTTGGAAGAGCACAGAGACAAAACGCGGTAAGTTGAGTAACAAGAAGTCTTTATTTAAGACAAAGTACACACTCAAAGAAAGGGGAGTGTGGACAACCTCAGAGAGAAGGCATGTTTAAAGCTTAGGATTTATGTCTTTTAAGGATTTCACGAAGTGGGGCAAAGGGCCAGGGGCACAGGCTTGACATGTGGTCTCATGATGTCTATCTCTGGTGAGACATTATGTCATTATCCATAGTCAGTCCTCTGGATATTCTGTAAGATAAACTTAACACAAGGAATTTCTTGATCCTGTTCTTCTCCAAGATTGGTTACCCTCAAGCAGTGAGGACATCTCCTTTAGGGCTGCTTGCCCTGCCTTAAGATAGGGTAGGTTATTGGCTGATTACAATAAAATATGTTAGGAATCTTACCTCCTAACTCCCTGGTTTTTGAAATGGAATCTGAGCCTTACAATGGAGTCCCTCCTGTTCTTACTATACTGTTTATGTCTTGGCATTTCTCATCATAGGAAGAATTCATCACGATGCTCTACCCATGTCCCTGCTGTACCTCACTTTATGGCAGGACAGTGGTCCGCCAGGCAAAGAGACCTGTATCCATTCTACTATTGATGGGCACTTGAGTGGATTCCAGTTTAGGAAATAATAGTGCTGGGGTGAACAGTCTTGTGCACGTCTTTGGGGGCCCATGTGCTCGTGTTTCTGATGAAGTAAAACTACTAGAGGTCATAGGGTTGAGGTATGCTCAGTTTTAGTAGGTTCTACCAAGTTCTCAAAGGGGCTGAACCAATCTCATCCACCACAGGAGACAGGGCTTCCTCACTGCTCCACCATCTGCCTCTCTCCCTGTTACGGTCAGTCCTTTCCAGCTTCTGGCCCCAGGATTGTTTCCTGAACTCCCCCCAGGGAAAATTTCTTCCCCAGAAGTTTAGGCCCTTGCCTGCAGTCATGTTTAAGCAGCTACAGTCTCAGCAGCCACTTTTAGACCATGATTACCTGTCCAGTCCTTGCTCAGCATTCTCCAGCGCCTCCCTTCATCCTCAAGATAAAACCCTAGCTTACTTTGCTCTGGACACTGCCTGCTCGTCTCGCCTTGTGCCCATCACTTGCCCCCCATCACTGGCTCCAGCCCCACTGAACTTCTTTTGGTTCTTTAAACACATCAGGTTCATTCCTAACTTCATGGTCTTTGCACCGTTGTTCCCTCTGCTGGGGAATGGCCCTCCCTGGGTCTTTGCATGGGACTCTGTGACATTCCAACTTGGCTCACATGTCACTTCTCAGTGATGTTTTACCTGACATAAGATAATATGAAATAAGCAAAAAAAAGATTATTGCATGTTTCCAGTGGAAAACTGCATTGCTTACAGAACACCTTTTGGCCATCTGGTTCCGGTCTTCTGCTGCTTCTGAGCTGTTTTATGGTGTTTTAAGTTGTACAGAACCTGTGGGGATGCAAATGATTCTCACCTTTGGACCCCAAAATAAATTGCACTGGGGCTGCCCAACTGACTTCCATCCCTCTCTGAGGAAGAAGGAAGAAGCCGATTTCATGTCTATTTGCAAATTCATTTCAACATTCCTCAACTATAAATGTGTCTGTTCTTTGCTTTCTTCTTTGAACTACTTGCAACATCTGCCCGGTTCCCTTGTTACTAATGAGTTAAATAAAATCTTTAACACGGGTTCATTTTTTTTTAATTTTAATGAAGTCCAACTTGTCGATTTTTGTGGATTGTGGTTTTCGTGACACGGGTTCATTTTTAAACATCCATATGAAACATCATAATGTTGCCTTCTTTGAAAGTTATCTTTTAACATTGGCCTTCCCCAGCGAAACTCTCTGAAACTCATTGTTTGGTTTTATTTTCTGCAGAGCTGGATCATCATGTGAGATTACTTGATTCATTGAGTTCTTTACTTGGTTTCGGTGGGCGGGCCTTTCCCTGTCTTGCTCCCTGCACGGGTTAGGAACTGCAGATCAGAATCACAGACCGACTGACAGTGAGTTCAGCAGAGCTCCTACTCAGCCCTCCCTGCCCCTCCTCTCCTGCAGGGCAACCTGCGGTGTTCCTATGGATCCTCCCCTTCGGGTCAAACAAGGACAGGCCAAGCCCTGCACTTGATGTTCCTGCTGGGTAATAAATCATGTTTGTTTCGCTTGCATCACAGGCTTTGGGCATTTCCCCAGTGGGCAGATTAATAAGCAACCTGGTGATATTGGGTACTTTGGAAGTGAGAAGCCTTCTGCAGAAACATCGATCTCAGTCTGTCATCCTCCCAACAAGGAAACGGGATTCCAGGAGCCCAAGTGCTGGAGGTCACGTGGCTGGCTGATGCCAGAATTTGGGTAGGGCCTGCGATTCTCTGACTCAGAATTCAGCGCTTGTTTCAATCATAAAAACCAGCACAGGAGTATGTGTTGTGTGCCAGGCCTGCCTTCGGGGATCTGTGTCCATGAACTCATCCTTATGCCAGCAGGACTTTTAGATGAGGAAACCACGGTCCAGAGGAGGGAACGACTTGTCTGTGGTCCCACCGTGATGATGGCGAAGCCAGGATTTCAGTCCGGGCAGGCAGGCTCCAGAGTCTCTGCGCTTAACCATCACACCAAATAGAAGATACTAGAGGAACAGCACAAACCCATTGAACGTTTATTCCATCCTTGGTGACCACTTGTTGAACCCAGGCCCTGTGCTGAGGCTTGTACATGCATAGTTTCGTCTCATCTTCTTAATACTGAATGAGGGAGGTGCTGGTATTGTGCTGCAAAGTTCAGGGGTCCCCAAGACCACCCTCATGTTTGGCAATTCACTAGAGGCACTCTTAGAACTCAAAAAAGGCATTATACTCATGGCTATGGTTCATTTCAGCAAAAGGACACAGAGGAGGATCAGCCAAGGGAAGAAGCACCCAGGTAGAATCTGGGAGAGACCCAGGCACAGGCGTCTAATTGTCCTTCCCCAGCAGAGTTGCTCAAATGGAGCTAACTTCCAGTGATGATGCGTGACAATGTGTGTAGTGTGTTGCCAACCAGGGAAGCTCACCTGAGCCTTGGTGTCCAGAGTTTTTTCTGGGGGTCAGTCACAGAGGCATGACCGTCCGCATAGCTCATCTCAGTCCCCAGCCCCTGCAAAGGTTGAGGTTGCACCAATGGCCCAAGGCCCCCCACCATAAATCACATTGTTAGCATAGTCTATCCAGTGTGGCCCAAGGTCCCCAGGTAAACAAAGTTACTTATCTGGTGAAATATCCCAAGAGCTCAGAATTTGCCTCTCAGGAGCTGGAGGCAGAGAGCCAAACCTTTCCATTGGCAAGGTCAATCCTTTACTACACACGTGCCCATTTTGCAGAAGAGTAAATGGAGTCTTGGAGAGGTTAAGTGACTTGCCCACACAGCTAGATCCAGGATCTGAACCCTGACAGTCCATTGCCAGGGCCCCACGCACCTTGTCTTCTCCCTGGAAGCTTTAATGTCTGTTGAGAGAGAAATTAACCCAGGAGATAAGATTTTTCCATATTTCCATTTATCCAATTGTCAGGTTAAGTCATGTCTAGAGTATGGTTAATTGAAAATTTCTATCAGCTCTATACCATTAGGGAGGCCTGAGCAGGGCTCTATTTGGGGAACTATATCATATCCAGCCAGATTTTACATACTGGGGCCAAACAATTCACTTGATATTGTTGTTTTAGTGTGAATCCAGAAAACCCCAGTGTAGTTGAAATGAAAACTTGTATTTATCAGGTATCTGTGGATGCCAGGCACTGGGCAAGGTGTTGGGGATAGTACAGTAAATAAATTAGACATAATTTATACCTCTTCATGGAGCTTATCATTTGTTTTGTGGGGAGAAGGGAAATAGACAAATCATTAGGTCATTTCTCCCATTAATCTAGGATTAATCCTATGCTAGGATCCAGCCATAGCCATTAACTGGACAAATATTTACTGAGCAGCTACTGTGTACCAGGCACAGGTCAATGGAAAGGCCTTAGGAATAGAGTGTAAACAGACGGACACAGCCCTTGCCCTCTCCAAGCTCCTCTTCTCCTGAGTGGGCGACGAGCTTATCTGCACTTATCTTCACTCAAGTGGAAAAATAGAAATCTTGTGAACCACTAGATAACATAATTTCCAATAGTGTTGGGAGCCGGGAAGGAATGAAACACAAGGCCAGGGTAGAGACATTTATAATGCCTTAAAAAGAAACTTTCAGTTATTTTACCCACACAATGGGTTTATTTGAGAACAGCAAGGAATTGCAATTGGGGACAAACCACTCATGGCAAAACAGCAGTTCTGTCTAAAGAATGAAGCAGTGGAGCACCATTATAGAGGAAAGGGGCTGAACTGTGGGGCTGTACTAAGCAAAAAGCCCATTGGGATAAACTGGATGGCCAATGTGTCATGGCCTCTTATTGGCTGAACTGTGACAGTCCCTCATTGGCTGGGCTGTTGCTGGGGGAGGTAGAAACCCTCCCTTCCTCCTGCAGGGGAGTAATGTAGCTAAAACAGTGTGACAAGGTGTCTCCTCCAGTGAGGTCTGTTATTGACCAGGAGTGCTGGGAGCTCCCCCTGCTGGCCTCCTGAGGTCATGTCAGAAAAGTTCCCCTTCATTTTCAGAGTCGGTGGGTGTGGTCAAGGAGGGCCTGTCAGAGGGAGGGACACGGAAGCTGACACCTGCTAGGTGAAGAGGAGCCGGCCTGAGAAGAACGGGGAACAGTGCTCAAGACAGAGGGAACAGCATGTGCAGAAGCCCCGAGGTGGAGAAAAGACCAGCTTAGCCAGAGTGTGGTGATGGAAGAGCACAGAGAAGTGGGCAGGACTGCGTGAGCTGTGTAAGTGTTTGGATCTTACTCCAAGGGCAGTGGGGAGCCACTAAAGGATTCTGAGAAGGGGTGGACCCCAAGGTGATTTACAGGCACACTGGAGTCTGAGAAGCCCCATCTGAAGACGTTTCTCCTTTTACATTCTCTGAGCTATGACCTCTGGAGCAAAGGGACCCTCTCAGTTGTGACCATATGATTCCTCCGAGCCCCTTCTTAACCATTTTGAGGTCATTGGGAGAAGTCCTGCCTCCTTCTCAGACTATCTTCTTGCTCAGCAGACAAGGTCCAGGCTTCTCAGACTACGTGGCCCTGCGGGTCCCCAGGAGCCATGTGGAGAGTTTGAGACGGTGGTGAGGGTCAGTTCTTGGCCAGGGAGGCTTCCCTAGGGCGAAAGTGTGCACACCTCACCCTTGGCCTTTGCCTGCCTTTCCCCTGACTGGAGCATTCCTCCCCCATTTCCATGGCTGGTTCCTTCCCATCACTCAAATCTCTGCCCCAAGGCCACCTCCCCAAGAAGCCTTCCTGGTAGTCCCCACCACCCCAGTCACAGTCTCATCCTGTTTGCTTCTCAGCACGCATCCCTGCTCAGGGATCTTTGATGGGCCACCTGCCTGTCACCTGTGTTCCCCCCACAGAAGGCGACTCTGTGAGGCCACATGTTTCTGGTTTATTTCTCTCTCTCCAGAACCAAGAACACTGCCTGGTACTTAGTAGGCACTCAAAAAATACTTGTTGAATGAATGAACAGCCTGAAACCCTAGGAAAGTGCCCATCTGGTGTTGATATGCTACAAAATCTGTATCAACAAGACAAAAAAAATGGATTTGGGGGAACTGCCCACCTGAAATAGCAAAAACCACCGGCATAGTATCAGAAAACTTTCCACCACAGGCTTGCCAACAGAGGTGGGTACCACCAGGTGATTACCTGGAACCTTCCAGAAGGGACAAGAGTAGAGAGATGTGCAGATTGCCTGCTTCCCTCTGTTATTCACCACAGAACAGGCCTTCAGAATTCTTCTGTTTTGCACAAAAAGAGAAATTGAGGAGAGGGGCTTTCTGATCTCCCTCAGAGCCTAGGAAAATCTCCCAGAGCCTCTCTTCATTCTGGAAATTCCTCAAGCACCTTCTGGGACTGATGGGGCTTAAATCTGCCTTGGGAGGGTGAGCTGCCCAGTGGCTAGCCACCCTGCGATGCCTTGGGAGTGGCATTTATGTATTAAAAGACCACTTTTCGAGGAGAAATGCTGTGGATACATTAAGCTGTCGCCTGTTCTTGGGAGAGCCATTATTAATGGAAAACAATAGATTAATAGTTTTAAAACGCTTGTTCAATAAGTAATTTTTATGGCTCTGGATAGAGCCCATTAAACATTTCTGTGTGTTATTATAAGGAAGTTTTAAGCGTAAAATCATAAAGTCAATAATCAGAGAATTAGTCACAGCGGCCAGCCACAGGCCATTAGTTTTAGACGCTGTCAGAGACACCTGTAGCTTACGCAGGAGAGTTTTCTTTCCACGCAGCCGTGCTAGTGGCAGCGCCAGGTGGGGATGGAGAAATGACGGTGCCTGCTGCCTTCCATAAACTTGAGGGGACAGCAAGCAGGTGTGAGCAGCGGGACGCCAGGCAAATATTTACAAAGTGCAAACGTGAATGCAAAACTAAAAAGATCCAGGTCAATTTGCACATCCAGGCTTAGACACTTTATTTCCCCAGTGATCTACCTTTCAGAGCCTCCTCTGCCAGAGGCATGGCCTGGATCTCTAGCTAAAGATAGAGGTGGAAGCTGCATGCTTTTAAAAGGAAAGCATGTCACCAGAGAATCTCCCACGTAAGGGCTTCCAGAGCTGTTTTCTGAAATAGTGTGTTTGTCTCCTGTCAACTACACAGGCGAGTCAAGGATTTGATAATGAAACTGTGAGCTTTAAAAAACGACCCCCCAAAAAACAAAAATTGTGACAAAAGCAATACAAGATAATTATGGAAACCAGAGGAAATCCAAAGAAAATAATAACACTACCCATAATCTGTCTGCCCAGAGATACACTTCTTTCTATTTGACTCATTTGACAAATATTTATTGAGAGGCCCCTGTACGTACACCTGCCACTGCTCTGGGCACTAGAGATGCAGGGATGAACAAAACAATCACCCCTGGTCCCCGGAGCTGATATTTAGGTGGGGGGAGACAAGCAACACATATAATAAATAAGTCAGTTAAACAGCAGGTTAGAGGGTAGTAAGAGCTACAGAAAAGGGGAGCAGGAGAGGCAGAGAAGGCAGTAAGCAGGGGTTATGTTGAAATGACTTAAAAGTAGGGGAGTGGGCCATGCAGGTGTCTAAGGGAAGGGAGCTCCAGGCAGAGAACACCCCAGTGCAAAGGCCCTGAGGCACGTTTGAGAAGTAGCAGGGAGGCCACAGTGGCTCGAGCAGAGGAGGAAGGTGGGCAGCCACTGGCTGCTGTGTGGAGTGCGGACAATTAGGGGCACAGGAGGAAGGTGGGAAAGGAGGGGAGGGAGCTGCAGAAACCAGGGCCAGGGGCCAGCAGGGGGAAGGGTGGGATTCTAGACATTTCCAATGGGATTTTCTGTTGGTGTGTTCCTTTCCAGACCTTTCCCTATTACAGCTATTTTAATCTACTACAGGTAAGGAGCTTCTGGGCTTATATCTGATGTCTGACCCTGCAGAAGTATATAGCTCATCAGGCTCCACCCATGTCTCCTGTCCTTTTCTTTATTATAGGGACCTGGAGGGCCCCCAACCACCTGAATTCTTTTCCTGCCAAGTGTGGCTACTTCCTACATTCCCATTCCAATGAGGAATTTGCTTTTTGAGCCCAATACTCAGCCTGCTTTATGCAGAAGGAGGTGGGTTTGGGAAATAACAGACTTAATGTCCCTTGAGAAGCTTCCATTCTGGGAGACAAAAGGAGCTAAGGCTGAGCGCAGATGTCAAGGACTAGGACACCGTTCTGTTATTCCTCAGTAGAAATGGAGCTGCAAGGGACAAAAGAGAGGGGTGGGACCCAGGCTCTTCCCTTTGGGGATTTATAAGCATAGATCTCAAAAAATCCCAGCTCAGGCACTTCCTCCTCCAGGCAGTCTTTCGGATGGTTGATCACTCCCCTTTGTGATCCTACCTACCTGCTTCTGTCACTGGATCTGTCACTTTGCTTAATAACAGAGCTGCTCACATAGCCATCTCCTGGTGGATCTGGAGTGGCTTTGACAGAGGTGAAATGGGGTGGGATGCAGCCATAATGTTTGCCCTAGGGTCCAGCACACAGTAGGTGCTTAGTAAATGCTTAATAAAATGAATAAATGGTGCTGCTGGATTCGCAGAGGCTGATGGACCTCAGAGCTGATGGAGCATAAGCTTCAAGGCCCCTCACTCGCACTGGGCCCTTATGTGCTCATAAGACCATATGACTGTAAAATTTGCAAAAGTAAGATATCTTTGTATTCTTTTTCTTGAAAAGAACCTTCCCCCTCAGTTGTATGAGCTTCAGGATACACACAACCTGGACCCCACCCAAGGAGGGCTCAAAGAAGTGGGTTTTAGAGCTGGGCCTTGAGGGGTGGTGGGCTTATGCCAGTTAGATGGGAGCACATGCTTCTTTGGGGACCAGAAGGACAAGGGGCTGCCCTGATTCAGGTCGTGACTGATGGACCAGGGGCCCAGGACTTGTCTGGCTGGCCCATGAAAAAGTGCAAACTGTTCCCCAGACCCCTTGTATTTTTTTCTTCTCACTTGCATTTCCTCTTTCTTTCATTTCTTTGTCCTCCCCTCCTTGACCAAGCCCCGAGTTCCTCCTCCGGGGGTTGTGGGCCACAGTGGGGGAAGACATTTCAGCAACCATCCCACCCCTACTCTTTCTCTTCCTCTCCTGACGCCCCACCGCCACTCGTCAGCACTTTGGCTTAGCCATTTACCTACTAGAGGCTTCAACTGCATCATCTGTAAAATGGGAGTAAGAAAGCCTGCCTTGTGAGACTTTTGTAAAGGTCGAAGGGGACAAGATGTGAGCAAATGTTTGTTACCTGTCAAGGGATGTCCAGGCACAAGCTCTTGTTCTGTCCCATCAAGTTTGACCTTCCTGAAATCCACAAATGTCCCGCAGCCCTGAGGGCTTCCCTGGTGGGGGATGAACTGCAGAGGCTCAGAAGCCAGACCCAAGTTCAGAGTCCCCACAGCCTCGGGTTCACTTCCTAGCCCTCTTCTAAGAGACCTGCCGGCTTCCAGTCAGTCGATGTCCATCATGATGGCCGGGTGCAGAGTCACTGACCTATAATTGCAACCTATTAGCTGTGTTTCCTCCTTCATTTGCACACATGAATTTTGCCCTGCTTCCAGAAAGCAAATTGCAGGTTAGAAATCAGAATATTTCAAAAAGGGGTGAAAAGTTTGGGGCAGAGTGACTGCTACATAATGAAGATTCCTCTGAGAATGCCCAGCCTGGGCCAGGAAAATGTCGACGGCAGGCCCACATTCATTCAGGTGTCGAGCTCAGAGGGCTGGAGTGGGAGGGGGAACATCCCAGGCTGGAGGTCCTGCTCTCTTTCCTGCACTTCCAGATGATGCCAGGCAGAGAGGTGGTGGCTGGAGGTGCAACATGGCATCATTCCCCTGCAGATATCTGTGGGCACTGGCTGGGGGCCCAGTTCTGCTGGGCTTGTGTGAGCAAGCTGGGAGGGGACAGGCTGGGTGAAGTGGGAACATTTAAAGTCTCTGAACTAATGTCACCAGCTTCTCGTTGTGGCTGGCACAGTGACAGTGCGGGGGACTGGGGTAATCACTAAAGCTGGCTCTGTGCTCTCTCTCTCTCTGGATTGAAAAAAAAGTTGTTAGCTGCGATGTTCCATCTTGACCTGGGTGGTGTCCAAATATTATAGACTTCTAGCCAAAGAAGGACCCCGGATGCAGTCAGGTGTAGTGCCTCTGCTTTAAAGAGCAGGAAATGGAGGTTTCTCTCCAAGGGAGCCCCTTCCTTGCCCTGTGGTCTCCCTGAAGTCTGTCTTCTCTCTAGTCCTGTGCAAGCCTCTGTGAGCTAAACCTTTCGGCAGGGGGGTGGGGTTGCAAATGCAGACGCCAACGGGGGCCAAACCCGAAGCAGAAATGAGTGTGCCAGGAGGAGGAGGCAGTAAAGAATTTTACTCGTGTCTTTATTTATTTAGCAAACACTTTTATGCCACTCGCTCTGTGGTAGGCACTGTTCTAACAGTTTTGCAAATATTAACTCATTTCATTGTTATTGTGATCCTCTGCAGTGGGTGCTATTATTTTCCCCACTCCACAATGACAGAACTGAGCAGAGAGAGATTAGGAGATGTGCCCTAGCCCCTCAGCTGGTGAGTGGCAGGGTCGTGCTGTGAACCAGGCAGAGCGGTGGGGACCGTGGCAAGCCAGGGCCAGCATGGACTCCAGCCCTGGCCCCTGCAGGAGGGCAGCCTCCACTCCACCCCAGCCCGTCTGGCCAGCCATACCAGCTTTGCAGGAGAAACTGGAGATCCATACTTGTAGGTGAACCCTCCTTTTTTAAAACCTGCTGCTGGAGAGTAGAGAGAGATGGGGTCGAGGAAGGAAAGATGGGACGAGAAATGAAAGGAGTAGGGAGTGAAAAGGCTGTGACAATCGCCATTCATTCAACCAACATTTATTACGCACCTACTATATGCCAGGCACTGTGCTGGTGCTAATGGAACAGAGTTGAATGAGACATGGGTCCTTGCCCCAAAAGAGCTTATCGTTGTATTCTCATCTCGTCTGAATTTTACAGTGAGTATTTAGTGGCAGGAAGAGTCCCCTGACAGGCTCTGAAGGCCCGAGCTCCTCCAGCAGCGAGCCCAGCTCACTGGCACCTTGGGCAGAGGGGCGGTCCACTATCAGATTCCTTTGCTTCCCAGTCTTAAGGAACAGGGGCCAAGTGGGCAGGGCTTTCTTTGCCCACTTGCCTTTTAAGTGGCACAAGTGGCCACGCTAGGCCTGGTGTTGGTCTTCCTGAGAATCGCAGGGCCCAACCCTGGGATTGCCAAGCATTACCATGGGGCATTCCTTTGGCATTCCTGGGCTGCTCACTTCTCCCTCCCGGCACTGGGCCTGTAATTCTAGGAGCTGCCGCCAGGGGGACGGTGTTGCCAGTTCACGCAACACTGGGCTGAGTCAACTGAGACACGCAGGACCCTCTGCGGCCCAGGAACATGTTTTGTCTCCAATGACCTGCCTTTGAGGCCCGGACACCAGCATCCTTCACTATGCCAGGTGTGGGAGCGTGCGGTGGCCCCATGTCCCAGAACACCGATGCAGAGAGGTGGGCAGCTTGCATGCGACAGAAGACAGGTCTCCGCTGCCCCGGGCCACCCTCCCCACATCCCCCTTCCCCCACCTGAGAACCTCATCGAATTGACTGATTCATTCCTGCTGCTTCTACAGCCTTTGCTTCCGTGTCTGCACCTTGAACTTGCATTAAGTTTTAATTAAAGCCGTTTCACCGGCCTTGCCCTTGGCTAAATGCAGCTGTGGGCACAGGGCACATAGATATTTAATACTCTGCCTCTCCCGCTGAAGGCGCACGGTGCCCAAGGGTGTACCCGAGCCGTGCCCGCTAGCAGCGATCCACATGCTCACTTAAGTGTGCCCACAGGCCCCGAGCGGGAGGCTGAGCAATAACTATTCATTGCCCTGGGTTAAGTGTGCCCAGGGGCACCCGTAAACTCCATGCAGTGATTAGCGATTGCTCCCAGTGAAGGCTGCCCGAGGTCCTGCGGAATGTCCTCGGCCCTAAATATAGCCTCCTTGTGGGGCCTTAAAGGGCAGTGTGCGTTTTTGCTGCGTGCTTGTTCCGGACTTCCTTCTTTAAGCAGAATCGTGTCCCTCCTTCTTAAAGCCCAACCTCCAGGGGCTTCCCTGCCTTCCTTCGCATTGCAGCGGAGGGCTGGGGTGTGAGAACAGAGGGACAGCTTTGGTGGTGACAAGGGGCAACACCAAATCCCCTCCACCCTTTCACCAAACCTCATGCATCTTCCTCATCCTTCCTCTTTGCTCTCCAAGTGAAGGCGGCACCTCCAGAGATGTGGGGACAGAGGGGCTCACTCCGGAGCTCCCCGTGGGCGGTCCTGGGCTCACTGCCGGTGGGGCAGCTCTGGGGGCTGAGAGGCTGAGCCGCCGTCTCCCAATGGCCTCGCTTGCGTCTTCCTGCTCCTGGGAGCCCTTCTCTGCCCCTCTGTCGGGAGGAGATGGGGGCGGGCGGCCTTGGGTGGGGGCATTGTCAAGGAGAGTCAGTCCCTTCAGCCTCAGGTTGGGGTTGGGGGCTGGTCAGAAGATCTCCGAGGAACCCAGTGCTGGTCCGGGACTGCCTGCTTGTGCCGAGACTTCCCTGCTTGGGTAGGAACTCAAGGCAAAGCGGGTTTTGGAAGAAGAGAGGACTGAGTAACAGCTGGGGGAGGGCGCTGCTGGTGCCTGCCGCAGAAGCTCCAGGGGGGTTCTCCCGGGCACCATAGCCCCGCCTCCCTCACCGTCTGTGCAATAGGAAGAAGGGTGTCCCCTGCAGGATGGCTACGATGCCGTATGGCGACCAGTCATCCTGGTTTGCCTGGGACTGCCCTGGTTTGGGCACTGAATGTCTCACATCGAGGGAACCCCTTCAGTCCCCAGGAAACTGGATGGATCGTCACCCTAACTGTAGTGCCACTGGTGGGCGTGCCGGCCGTGGACGCACTCTCTTCCCTTGCTTATTCAATCTGAAAGGGAAAGAAGAAGGGCGAGGAAGAAATGGGTGGAGCAGGGAGAAACCTGGGAGAAAAATAGGACGGGAGGACCTGGGGAGTCAGCCCACACGGACAGTGGGTCCTGAATGGCATCCGTGCCATACACACCCCCTCTTGGCCTCACCAGCTGTGCCCGGGACCCCAGCTGCCCCCTCGGCTGTGCCCAGGGTGGCAGCTGAGGCAATGACATTTTCCTGGGTCTGTTGACACTCGAGTCCCAGAACATAAATGATTTTCCCGTCTTAATGAGCAAACAACCCAGCCGGCAGCTCTCTCTCGCAGGCCTCCTGCTGCGGTAATTGCCAGCGCTTACGTGCTCAGGCACAGATGTTTACTCACTCACCTTTGCTCGCTTGCCCGGAGGTGTCACTTCCTTTTTACTCTGCAGGTCTCCCTTCCCCTGCCCTTGGGGCTCCAGTGGACTGGTGGGTGGGGCAGGAGCAACTTTCTGGAAGGTTCTGCCAGGCCCAGTTTTCAGGGACACTCCAAGGCAGGAGGTCTTGACTTCTGCTTTCCTTTGGAGAGTGTGGGTGGACAGCGCCAACTCTTCTGGGCCTGTGTCTTGGCAGCCGAAGCTGGATGCTTCCTCTGGTGCCTGAAAGGAAGAGGAAATCTGAGGAGGGGTCCCGGCCGTGGGTGGGAGGCAAGGCCGGAGACTGGCTCTCTCCCATGCTAAGGTTCTCTCCTCTTATGGATAGAATGACAGGGCGCGCCTTCCTTTGCAAGGCCACCTGTGCCCATATTGCACAGCTGCGTGCCCAGACCTTCCTCCTGCTGGTCCAAGGTCTGTTCTCAGCAGCCTCCTGGAAGGAGCCGTCCCTCCTCCATTTCCATCCCTTCGAATATTTCACATCAGTGAGCTTTCCCTTCTTTCCCTTCTGAATTCCTCCTGCTCGTCCTCCTAGGATAGGGACTGGGGAGCCTCCCTGTCCCCCTCCCACCATCCAGGCACCCACCTTTCTTCCAGGCCCCAATTGCCAATGTCACCATAAACTCGCACATAGAACGGGGCGGGATTTCAGCCGTGCCTGGCCTGTGGGGTGCGGGCTGCATGGGTGGCACTGCCGATGGGGGTGACGGCACGTTCATGCTTCCAGCCAGGTAAGGGGCCCACCACCTGCCAGGTGCTCCCGCGAGGGCTCTGTTACCATAAAGTGTAAGGAGTACGCGTGTCCCGTTTGCCTTCCTCCCCGTGTGGCCTGCTGCCTGTCCTCGGCCCTGTCACCTTCCCGAGTGTCTCCACAAGTGTGCCTTCTGCTTGAACCCCAAGGGACCCTGTCTCCTTGGCCCAGCTGGCTGTGTGTCCTGTTTCTTCAGCCCCTGCGGCTGCCGTCCCTTCGAGAGATGCTGGTGGCTTCTCCGGAAGGTGCCAGCCTGGTGGGATTATATGTGGACACCGCCACCGCCACCATCACGTGCAAAGCCCAAGGCAAACCCTCCTCGAGGCGCAGGGCTGGTGGTGGGCGGCAGCCCTGCCAGGCTTGGGGTCTCGAGGCCTATCATCCTCAGAGCTGCCATTGGGAGCGGCTTTCTGTCCCTCCGGTATTGATTCAAATGTCCACCTGGGAGACTGGAAAGATGTAGGCAGGCGGCTTCGCAGATTGGGCTCCATCAGTGTGAAGTGCTGCGTGCGGCAGATGAGGGGGTCCTGCGATCACCTGCTCAGCCCTCCCGATGTGGCAGCAGGAGCATAATTACCATCTCCTTAAATAGCCTGAAGTTGTTGCCCTATAAGAGTGGACAGGCTCACATGACATTTGCTCGGAGCTCTTGCTAAAAATATCCCGGCTAAGTAATATTTTCTGGTGGCACTGGAGTTCCGTGACACTTGGGGTTTAGTGCAGGGGCTGGTCTGAGGGTGGGAGGGGGCCCTGTGGAGGGAGTTTCTGAAGCAGTTTCAGAGGCCACAGAGGGACACCCTGCCTCCCCTGCTGCTGAACAGCTCCCTGGACCTCCTGTCCCTTTGTCTTGTGAGCTGCTGCTGAGCTTATTCCTAGAAGCTGCTGGCCCTCTGGGTAAGACCCAGGAGCACCTCTCATGTCTGTCCTTCGTAGCTTCGTCTCCCTCTTGTCCCTCCCTCTGCTGGGCATCTTATCCTACCCCATCTGGCCTCTTCTTAGCCCCGGTTTGGCCTTGCATTCCTGAATTGCTTGGGACAAAGAGACCTTTGCTCTTCCTAGGGGGCGTGAGTGTGTGTGGCCTATGGGTAGGGTGTAGAGCATGGATAAAAAGTGGAATCATCCATTAGAGGCCTCCAAGCCCAGGGTCTTCGCACCTCTGGAAGGTCCTGAGATGCACTCCTGGGGGTCTGAGAGTAAAGGTGGAGGGGGTCTGCAGCCCTCATCAGACCGGCTTCCCAGGGCTCTGCCAGCTGACAGTGCTTGGGAGCCCTGATCTAGACCCTGTATGTGAGAACTGTTTCGTTCAGCTTGGGGTGTAATACAGAGATGCCCAGAATCTGGAAGACCTCCTCCTCCCTCCAGGGGATCTCAGTTCTAAGGAACGCTGTATGCAGAGTGAGGCGGACCAGAGGCTTCCGCATGGGCGGGCGGCTCAGAGATGACTAATACTCTACGTTTGTACAGAATTTTATCAGAGTCCAGATTTCATTAGGGGACTCTGGTGAGTTTAGGGCATTGCAGAAGGCCTTGCCAAGCCCCCAGACATCTCTTTCCTTATTCATGATGCCTGAAATCCTCTTATTTGGAGACAGATGCTTTCATTTAGCTGCCGCAGCACTGGCTTAAAATGCCCCCATGAGAAGGCTGACACAACGAAATTCTTGCTAAAGTGTAAACAACTGATAAGAGCTTTATTTCTTAAGAGCAGCTTTGGTAATGAAAGGGGGCACCAGGCTAGGTCACCAAAGCTGAAGACAATCTTGGCAGAGATATTTCTGCAGCTTCCCAGGGCAGTCCTGCTCCAGGCATCTGCTTCCTTATGGGCTTCCACAAATGACGAGTTTCCTGCAGGTGTTTGGGATGGCTTTTTTTTTCTGTTCTTCATCGGTGCGGCCCAGTTCCAGCCCAGGCAAGGATACCAAGTGATCTCATGTCACCGATTCAGGAGGTGTGCTCTGCTGGCCATGGGTGTGTCCCTGCTAAGGTTCCGCTACCACCCTTGTGTCTGCATACCTGCAACATGTGTATTTTTTGGTGTCATGTGTACTTCCCCATTCCAGCGTCATCCCAGCCAGGGTTGGAGGTCTTAGTTCACATCCCAAAACAGAGACTGGTTTGAAGAGGATCCTACTTGGAGGAAAGCCTGAGCTAAAATTCCTCTCAGTCCACCAGTCCAGCACAGTGACTGAAAACAGAGACTTTGTGCTGGTCCGTGTCCCAACAGCTGGGTTGCCCCAGGTCCAGGTCAGTGTCCTGGTGGTGGCATGCGCCGTCCTGGCTCTTCTAGAGGCCCCTTCTCCTTCAGGCCACTGACAGCATGTGGAGTCAGAGATGTGGAGAACAGAACTGCGGGGCTGACTAAAAACAGACCATTACTATTTATGCTCCTGAGGCCTGGCGCTCTTTCCAGGGTGGCCCCGTGGGAGGACAGCCATAAGACGCAGGATGCACCCTGCCCTATGCAACTAACTCCTCGTTGCCCCACAGCAGTTCCTGGAGGCCCAAGGAGCTCTGGGAATGCAGGCTTTTTACAGGGTAGCCCTGAGCCAAGGGTTTTCCCCCAGTGGCTGCCCTTGTCCCTGGGTGGTGGAGAGCTTCCAGAACATGGGTGAGTGCGTCATCATGAGGGTAGGCCCACTGCTAGCAGGCACACGCTGCATGAACCTTCTTTCTCTGGCTTCATGGTTCTTTCTCCTGTGACAAGGCTTCCTTTTCTGGACCTGACAAGCCCCACACCCAACCCAGTAAGTGATGACGTCAGGCACACTGTCTGGAGCTGGCGCAGGAACGGGAGTGGCACGGGAGCTAAGTGGTGATGTGGTCACTGGCTCTGGAGTCAAAGTGCTGGGAGGGGACAGGAGGCCCGTCAACTTCCCAGCTAGTTGCAGACCCCAGTGAGTTCCTTAACCTTGTTGAGCCTTAGTTTTCTCATCTGCAAAATGGGAATGTCCATACCTGCTGGGAGGTGATGGGGGTTGGGAGTTCCTGGCACAAGATGAGCCCTTTCCTCTTTGACCCACCCAGCTATCTGGGTGGGCTGCAGCCCTGCAGGTCACTCACCAGCCATCGGGCTCCTTGGCAAAGAGCACTATGAGATGCAACTTACTTCTTAGCCCAAGACAAACTCTCTTCTAAGTATGGTGTGTGTCCTCCGTGCCAGGATGCTGGGATTTGCATCTTGAAAGGGGTTTTCGGTGAGAGCACGGCTGCCAGACAACCTGGTATTCACAAAACCACCAGGAGCAAAACCCATTGAAATACAGCATAAGGAAATACACATAATTCACAAATGATGTTGATCACTTTCATCTTAGACTTCCCAACTGTCCTCAATAGAAGACAGACGCGAAGGAGATTTAACTCAGATGTTAATAGTGCAAGAATGCCCTGTTACCAGGATATGATGTTTCGGTGCTGCATAAAAATGTAATTATATTCAGAACTATATTTAAAGATTAAAAGAGGGACTGCCTACCACATCTAGCCCCAAACTCAGAATTAGAAACAAAGGAAAAGGCGGGGTGGGGGATGAGTTCTAACAGTCTGCTAAAAATGGAAATGTTTCTCGAAAGTTTTTACACATTTTGGCTGTTTTTATTTTAACAGTTTCCTGCAGCAGTGACATTGATTTTTGGAAAGGGAGAGCTAGAACTCTACGCAATGCACGTTCACTAGGTACTTGCTGTGGGATGCCCGTGCAGGGCTGCAGAGGGGACAGGGACACCAGATTTCATTCTTGCTTGCAAGCAGCATCCAGTCTGGAAAGGGAGAGAGGAAATGTCCAGAGAGTCATAACAGAGGGCAGGCAGGCTTGGGGAGATGCCAAGGGGCAGTAGATCTTCATCCTGGGCTTTCAAGGGAGGGTAGGTTCTTGACAGGGACATAGTAAGTAAAAAACAAAATTAGCTTGGCAATAGCAATAAGAACATTTTATAAAAAGGTTTTGGCCTCTCGGGAAAGATTTACACAGGAAAAGAATGTTCTCTTTCTTGTTTTATTAATTTCAGCAGCCAGAATGAATCTCTCCTTTCCTTGGTTCCTAGCACACCTTCCCTGTACCTGCCTGCAGCTTCTAGGTCCTTCTATTCTTGTTATAGTTACTGGTGCATGCTCCTGTCTCCCTCTCTGGTCTTCTTTGAGATTGGGGCTGTGTCTTTTTCATGGGCCTTATCAGGTTGCCTTGCCCTTGGTAAGCACTTGATAAATGCTTGTTGGACTGCATTTTCTTTAGGAATTAAAAAAAATGTTTTAGACAAAGAACATTTCTCTGAGTAAATAGGTGACTAATATGTTGGAATATTAATGCACCAGGATTGCCTAAACACTGTGGTTAGAGATTTCTTTTTTTATCTCCTTCCTCCCCACCCCCCACTCCAAAAAAAAGTGGTTAGAATTTACAGGAGGAACCCTAATTATTTAAAATCGTAGATGTCTAGAACAGTCAGTGGAGGCAATGGAGTGTCCAGTCTGTAGAAGAGAAACCAAGAGGGTGGTTAAATTATAGCTGTTTTATGTTTTAAAACAGGGATTACTAACAAAAATGCCTCTAGAGGTCAGGCAGGGAGTGTAAATATATGAGGGCAAGAAAACCTATGGCCCGAGTGGAAGACGATAAAGGCGGAGGAGCTTGGAGCGGGAGGAGGCGGCGAGTGCTGGAGACTGGGGTGAACGGGCAGCCACGGGACCCCGCTAAAGACAGTGTCCTTACTTGGCTGGAGCTCATTCCTGCCTTGCAAGGCAGCAGGCCAGTGGGGCCAAACCTTCTGACTTTCCAGGAGAAGCTGGTTACAAAATTTTGTCAGTTAATTTAGAAAATATTTAAAACCCTCTGGAGGCCAAACCAAACATGTCTAAGGGCTGTTGGGCCTACGAGCCAGAATTTGCAAGCTCTCACCCAGCAGTTCTCAACTGCGGTGTATTTTTGCCTCCCAGGGGACATGTAACAACGTCTGGAGATATTTTTGATGCTCCTATGCTGCTCACATCTGTTGGGTAAAGGCAGGGATGCTGCTGAACATCTTGGAGTGCACAGGGGGGCCTCTCCCACACACCACAAAGAACGTTCTGGCCCAGAATGTTGACAGTGTCAAGGCTGAGTCTGGTTCCGTGTGGTCCCTGGGGCTGGGCTGACATATCTGGCTTCAAAATAAGGAATGGCTTAAAGGTGAAACTGGCTGGTCACATCAAACAGGGGCAGGGAGTCGGACCCAGGTGCCCTTCACAGAAAACCTCAAATTCTGTGATTCAGTTTCAGAATTTTGATGCCCACATACTCTCAAAAAGGACCTCAGGTCGAAGGACTTGAAACCCGATGCTTGAACTTGACCTCCCAAAGTCTCTGTCTCCCTGTCTGTAAAAAGGATGCACACCTGGCCCCTCTAGCGGGGTGTTAGTAGGATTTTGCTCCCTTGGGGGGAGCAAAAGGAACCTCTGCTTCCTCTCTGGAAGGTTCCTTTTTGTCTATTTCAATTGCTGCCCCAAACTGCTCCCTTCCCACCATCCCCAGGACCAGATAACCTTCCGGGAGGATGCCATCTGCCACCTCTGCCCAATTCCAAACCGGAGGATCAGCTGCCTTTTGAGGCCGAGGGAAAGGCTTTCTAAGAGCTTTGCTCACCAGCGTGGGACTGGATGTAAGTCTGGTGCCCCATCTTCTACCCACTGTTTCCTCGGAAGGGCTCCAGTCCCACTGAGCCATCAGTGGACCCAGCCAGGCATGAGGCCCCCCTCTTTCACCACCATTCTTCCAAAGGGGGCCCCTCTCTGACCACTGGCCATGTCTCCTCCTCAAATTCAGAACCTTCCCCAAAGAAAGCAAGGGGCTGCCGAGGGCTCCCATCTGAGGGCAGCCTCCCCACCTTCCCCACCAACCGTCCTGCCTGCGCCTTTGACCTCCCAGGGCCTTGAGACCCAGCAAAAGGAGGGAAGGCCAGCAGCTGTGCACACAAGCAGAGGGAGGGAAACTGAGGCATGCCTCCAAGGACTTGTGGCTAGAGCCTGGGAGCCACACCTGCAGGATCAGCCTGAGGCTGGAGCTCCCACAGGCCCTCTTCTTTGGGCTGCCATCCTTAGAGTGGCTGAAGCCCACATCCTCTTACATGTGATGCTTTCTCTTTCTCCACTGCTCTCTCCCTGAAGGGGCCTGCACCATTCTTGCAAACAGACAAAGTTGCAGGAGAAACAGTCCCCAGGCTCACCCGGGGAAAGTGGGGTTATCTGGACAGCCTTGTCTTCAGCAGCACTGTCCTCAGAGTTCATAGGACTTGTCCAGGTTAGCCCTGGGCCCCCTTGCCCAGTCTCCCCAGCATCCCCCACTCCAACCCATAGTTGTTCTCAGATGTTTCCTCTCCTTGGCTGACTCTCTGGGAGTCCAAACAGTGCAAAATGTTGGGGTCTCAAGGCCATCTGCTACCCTAACTGACAGTCTAGACCTATAAGGCCTGAGCAGAGCCCCGCCCGGCCACCACTGAGTCCCCACCCCCACCCCACTGGGAGGGTTGGCAACATGGGGGATGTGGCTGCCAAACAGCCCATGCAGTGGAGAGGGGGCCAGGCCAGCCAGGAGGGCCAGCCACTGATGAGGCCCTTGAGGATCAGGCTGACCAAAGAGGCACTGGGTTCTGCTGTTCCCCCAGAGCCACGGGAAACATCCCCTGTGATGGGGGATGCCCCATCAGGGCCCCCCGATCTGACATCCCCAGAGCCCAGTCAGGACATAGATGGGCTGGGGCTCACTGTGCTGCTGGGGATGACGCCACAGTTACTGCCCAACAGTGAGTACGTCCCAGGTGTGCTGGCGGGAGCCGGGCTCTGGTGCCCGTCTGAGGGCCTTGGGACCTGGGCACAGAGGAGGCACCTCCGAAGGCAGCATGCCGCCAGTCTCATCAATGAGCAGCTGCCTTATGGCTCTCCTGACAGCCCTCTGGCCTCCCTCTCAAGGAAGCCCCCGGCCTCCTCCATGGGAGGGTCGTATAGAGCCCCTAGCTGGCCCGTGGAGCAGGCTGAGTTGGAGGCTGCACGCAGCCAGCAAGCTTGGAGTCTGTGGGCTCCCATGGACATTTCAGAACATCAATAGGGGGCTTTTGGAGAGGCCCCCCCCTGCTGGGGTGAGTGCTGGGAGCAGCCCAGGGGATGCCTGGTACACAGGAGTAGGGTGGGCAGTGTGGGGGTCTGCCTCCCCCAGCTTGGCCTCCTGCCTGAGTGCTGGGCGGTAGTCAGTCACCTTTGCGTGCTTACCTCTGGCTTCCATGTGCTGGGGTGTGGGGGACGGAAGCGGGAATGGCTCAGACTCTGCAGTCCAGCTGGCAGAGTCCCAGTTCAAGTCCCAGTCTCTCCACTCTAGCTGTGTGACCTTGGGCAAGGCCCTAACCTCTGTGCCTCAGTTTCCTCATTAGTCAAAGGGGGCGTGATAGTAGTTCTTCCCCAGTGGGCTGTTATGGGTAGCGAGGAGATGGACAGAAAGCCAGTGGCACAGGGCCCCCCACACAGCATGTGCTCAGAACCGGCGGGCCCCTGACCTGGGTTGTGGCTGCCATCCCGGCAAATCAGAGCAGTCAAACTGCTCCGTCCCCCGGGAGGTTTTCTCATTCCAGGAGAACACAGAAGGACCGCCACAGTTCAGACATTTCCAGGTGGGGAGGCCTGGAGGGTGATAAGGTCCTTCCGTGTGGGATGCTCCTCCCCCGGGGCCTCAGGGGCTGTGACCCCAGGCCTCTAAAGGGCACCACGGAGGAGAAGGGAGGGTGACTTCTTTGTTTTCATGACTCACTACTCCCTCCTCGGGGTTCCCATGGCAGCAGCTGGTGCCCCACTGGCTTGACTGCTCCCCTGACCCTCGCTGACCCCCGGGGACTGCAGCGCTCCCCGGCTCCCTGGCCCAGGAGCCCAGCTGCGGCCTCAGCCGGAGTGGCACCTGGCGGTGCTCCCCTGGAAGGGTGGCACTCCCACCCCCTCCAGGCCAGGGAAGCAGGATTTGAAACGCAGCCAAGGCGTGGAGGCCTTTGGCAACGCCCCGAACATGAAGCAAATAAATAAATAAATAATCAGGGTTGTCTCAGCTGATAAACAGGCTCTACCTCCAGGATAGCTTCTCCCCCTGCCCGCGCCCTCCTCCCTCCTTCTCTGGGCAGATTCATCCCAGGCAAAAGCTTAATAGCCCCATTTAAGGCTTTTCCTTTTCACCACGGAATTGAGCTGCTCCTGCCATTACGAGGTTTTCAGCTTCTCTCTGAAATCAAATTACTGATTCCATTTAATTTTTTAAAAGCTCAGATGATTTCCCTTCTTGAATCAGAGCCGTGACTCCAAGGCCAGCCTCCCCCCACCCCGCCCCGCCCTGCCCTGCCATGCGGTTCCCCTGCGGGAAGCCACTGTCCAGGGATGGCAGCCCCTCTGCCAGGGCAAGCCTGACACCTAGAGGGGAAGTAGCAGGGGGAGGCCCCAGCCTGTGACCACTCCTCTCCCGGACACCTGGCTGGGGGGCCTGGCTAGGGGAAGAAAGAAGCCTCACCCACCCCCAGGATTGGCTCCCAGGAGCCCATGGATTTAGGGCTGGCAGCTCTTCAGAGGCAGTAGAGAAGGTGGTGAGAGCCCGAGCCCAGGGCTGATCATTGTGGGCTCACTGTTAGCTGGTTCCCCAAACTCCCAACTGACTTCCCTTAGTATGTATCACAGACCGCATCATTAGACACAGGGTTATGGAGCTCATGTTCTGTGCCGGACATGGTTCCAGCCCTGGGAAGGGGATGGTGAGTCGGACAGAGGAAGTCCCTGTGTGGGAGCACAAGTTCGTGCGCATGAACAGGTGCCTGTGTGAGAGGGGATGGAGGCTGACAGCAAACACACCTGCAGACAGTCTCAGAAAATACGCAACTTGGATGGGCTGGGCAGGGACTGCTTGGGGTGGGACGGCGAGGACTGAAAGGGAGCCACGGAAGCCAGGGGACTGAGCAGGAGGAAGTGGGGGCAGGAGAGGGCAGGACAGCTTTAGAGGCTGGCTGAAAAGTGCACCTCAGAGGGCAGGGGCAGCCGTGGGGCTGGGGAGTAAGAGGCCCACCTGCCCCACTGGAAGGAAAGGTGGTTCGAAGGGCCCCCTCCGTGAGGGCGTACGGTACCCCTACCCTACATCCAGATGACTTGGTGGGGGTGTCCGCGGTGATGTTTGACAGGTCACGTCAATCTCACAACACTGCAGTCTCTGTCTCTCTCTACCTCTCTGTCTCTGTCCATCTGTCTCTCCCCTGCCTCCCCTTCTTCATCTCTGCAGAGCCACCCAGCTTTGGGGCATCGCAGACCAGGGGCGCACACACCTGAGAAAGTCCTGTAAACCAGCGCTGACCCTTTACTAAGTCCTCCTCATGTTTAACCACCCTGCATCCTTGGAGACGAGACAAAGGGAATGGAGTTAATGAAATCACCAGGCTTTACCTGGCATAAGTGGCTCTTCACCCCCAGGCGAGCGGCGATCTGCAAGGCTGAGAGGGTCTGGGCATTCTTCCCAGCTCAGCGCACCGCACAGCTGCAACAAACCACTTTACTTCTCTTCCTTCCCCTTTGCTTGCTCTGCACCGACTAGAAACTGGGACAGTCATGTTTAATCAGAAAGTGCTTGGGCTTCTGGGAGGTCTCCTGTTCTCCCTCAAGACAGGACAACCCCAGATCTGTGATCAGGGCTCTGGGTCTACCAGGGCCTGGGTGGCACCTGTGCCCAGTCCCAGGGCTGTGGGTACATCTGCACGAGAGCTTTCTCTGCTTTGGGGGCCTCCAGTTTTCCTGCTGAGACCTCCCAGGTCCTTACAGTCATTTGTTTATGGCTGATGCGTCTGTGATCAGTGATACCCTGGCAGGGAGTTCCCCAGGTCAGCGCCCTGCTGGGCAGGATCTCAGACAACCTGGGAATTCGGGGTGGTTAGGCATCCAGGGGGCCCCCACACTCAGTAGCATTGATCCTCATCTTTTCCCCCTGTGACTCTGCGTGTGAAGTTCCCGTTCTGTGATGCATTTATGGGCTTCTCTCCTGTTGCACGAAGCAGCCAGCGGTCCAGTTTCCCTTTTGGGTTTTTCTCCTTGAGCACAAAGCTGGTTTTCACACCCTCACGTCCAGGTACATTGCTTTTCCTGCGGAAGGTCTTGAATGTTGAGATTTTGGGGGCTCCCATGCAGCCTTCTTCCATCACAACATGCTCTTGCAGCTACTCCGTTGGGTATTTGAATATTACTTATGCTGAACCTGGAGTCATCAATTAAGTAATCTTCCAAGCATAACCAGAGAGGCAGTGTGGTGGGAAGAGCCTTCTTCCAGGTGTCCTGCCCAGGCCGTGTGACCTTGAGCAAGTCAGTTCATTTCCTGGAGCCTCTTGTTTCGTCACCCGGCTGTTTGGAAATGGGAGCTGATGGCCAGGCGACCTCTGCTTTCAGATAACATGGGGGGTCATCCCATGAAGGTGTAAGTCAAGTGTCCCTGCAAGAACCTCACCCCTGTGGGCCCGCCCTCCCCAGCTCAGCCCTGGCCCACCTCCTGACACCTCTTCTGCTCATACGTCTGATCTTTGGGGGTGGGGGCTGCCGGAGACATGGAGCCAAGCCAGTGGGGGGACAAGATGGGATGGTAGGGAGAGATGAATTCCTCTGCCTCCAGGATAACAGCCATATTTGCCATTCCTACACCTCCATCTGCCCACTGCAGCTGGCACCATCCCCCTGCAGGAAGGGAGCAATTGTTCTTCCCACTTTACAGATGAGGAAACTGAGGCCTGGGGCCTTGCCCAAGGTCACATAGCTAATAGATGGCAGAACCAGGGCTCAATCCCTGTCCTCCTCACCCTAAGGCAGCGGCCCTCTCCTGGACACCAGGGATTTCCAGGGCTCCTTAGACCCAAGGACTAAATGTCCCTTGGCCAGAAAGGAATCCCTCCCTTCTAGCCCCCTCTCCCCAATTTCCAGTTGCAATCCCGGGAGAGAGCATCCGGGAATCATAAATTCTGCCTGGCGGCTGAGTAAGAGCTCTGAAAGGAGTTACACGTCAGGGAGATGGGACTTTATTTCTCAATGAAATAGCCTTTTTATGGTTGGAATAAAAGTGCCAGCGGGAGCCTAATGCCAGGAAGTTGCAAGCACATTTGATAAACTCCTTCGGCCAGGGGTGGGGCGGCCCCGCAGGCAGCGGCTGGAGAGCGGTCCCCACATGTCAGGTGCATGTTTCTCTTCAGGGTAGAGCCTGGAAGATCTTGGGGTCCTTTCGTGAACCTCGCAGCTGGGGAAGGATTGACGCTGGAGCACGCGAGCTCCGTCGCTCGGCCACCGTCCTGGGAGAGGGGCTGCACTGTGGAGAGCGGGCAGCAGGGGGCAGCACAACCCACGGTTCCAGCCCCAACAAGAGAAGGGCTCCGAGGGGGCAGCGCGCAGGGGACGTCTGAGGCTCAGCCCTCAGAGGGGGTCAGAGGTAATCCGCCCCCTGGCCCTCCTCCTCCTTCCTCCAGCCCTCCCACCCCAGCCCCTTAACAGCAAGCACAGTTTGTCATCCTTACTCTGGCTGCAGTCTCTTGTCAATCCAAATTGGAAAGGGGGTAGCGGTAGGTGGGGGTGGGGTTTCTGCACCCCCTTGCCTTACCCTCTGGCCAGTTCCTCAGAACCCCTCCATTTGGACCTGATTAACCCTTTAGCTTCTTTCTGAGAGACCACGTGAGGGGACTCAGGAGTGTATATGTGGGTGGGTGGCTTTGGGGTGTTGGGGGGCCACTGCCTCCATGGTCACTGGAGGCAGGAGAAAACCCTGAAGGACAAAGAGAAAGTGAGGAAACCTCCTCATTTGAGAATGTGTGTGATTGGCAGGTTTACGGCCTCGGGAAGGTGCGTGGTATTCTGCACAATCAAGTCATTTTTAAAAATAATCTCCCTGCTTAAGTCGTACATGCTGCTAATTGCATTTTAATAAGTCTCTTAAAATCTTGCCATATTTTTTAATATCCTAATATTAGGTAAGTGATTGCGGGGGACACTGGAGGGCACGGGGAGTTTATACAGTGGAGGGAGGGCACTAATGAAGCTGGGGTGCCATGGCCACGGGGTGGTCTGTGATGTGTGTGTGTGTATGGGTGTGTGTCTGTATGACATGTGTGTGATGGGGGTGAGTGTGTCCATGTGGGAGTATATTGTGTGCGTGTGTGTGTGTGTGTGTGTGTGTCCCTAGCCCAGGCTTCCTTTCTGACAGAGCCCATTCTCTCCTCTTTTTCCAAGGATGAGGGTCCTGAGCCCAAAGAGGAGATGTGACTTGCCCAAGACCAGGTAGCAAGAGGGAGACCGATGGACACCTACAACCCCAGCTTGTGAGACGGGGAAGGACTGCCTTTGCACCAGAATGCTCACGCACCCTCGAACAAACGTTGCTTGCACAAGTTTCCGATGGTAGCTCCTTGGGCATCCCACAGCGAATAAGCAGCAGAGCTGGGATTTGAACCCACAGTAGCTCTGTGCCTGGGTCCGGCTCTTAATGGCAGGTAGACAGGAGGCTGGGCTGGGGTCCGAGCACTTCCCGCATCTCCCAGGGTCCAGGGCCAGTGATGACTGTGTGGGGAGCAGCAGGGAGACTGGCAGAAGGGGAGGAGGAAAGTGGGTGCCCGCGGGCTCTTTTATTGCCATCCCTGTCACTGCAGGGCGGGTCTCAAGGCCAAGGGCAATAGGGTGCCTTTTCCGGGCCCCCAGGTCAGAGGCCTGGGAGGGCCACTGCGTTCGTGGGGCCTTGGACCTTTGCGAGCTCTGGGCTGGAGGGGGCCCCCCACGGGCCTCCCCAGGCCCTGCCTCCCTCCTCCACCTCCTCCCGCAACATGCCACTGGCCGGGTGGGAGGCACATGTTGAGCGAACTTCTGAACAGGAAGTCGGCGTCCAGGTCGTCCCAAGGCCCTTTTCATGTGGTTTCTTTAATCCCCCAGGCTGGGTTTCAGAAGCGTTTTACAGTTTCAGTTTTACAAAGCTACGCTC
Source organism: Manis javanica (assembly GCF_040802235.1). Classification (NCBI taxonomy): domain Eukaryota; kingdom Metazoa; phylum Chordata; class Mammalia; order Pholidota; family Manidae; genus Manis; species Manis javanica. Next base: position 8,240,337 of record NC_133159.1, on the reverse strand, counting down.
CCTTTAATGTTGGCGTTTTTCAGGAGGTGGGGGGAGAGAGGCTTCAGTCAAAACATGTGTGCTTTACATCAGCCAGCTGTAGGCTGCACAGAGCGGGGCGGGGCGGCAACGTGGCCTCCAGGCTTGGGTCCTGGTGGATACGGACATCAACAGGGTGAGCCCCTGAGCCCCACTTACTGCTCTCCCCCTCCCCTGCCTCCCTGCCAGCTTCCCTTTCCCCTGTCCAGGCCTACACGGAGTTCACCGCAGCCAGTGGGGCCATGGCACCCCCTGCCAGCCTCCTAACCAGCTGGCATCCCCTGTGGAGTTGACTTGGTCACTGCAGCAGCTCCTGCTTCCTGGATGTGGGCATGCTGGTGGCCATATCCTCCAGCCACCTGTGTTCCACTTCCATGCGTCTTCTCACATACATAGACACAGGCCTAAGCAAAAGTAGCCATGGCATCATGAGTGTGGTGTGCTCGTTACAGCCCTCTGGTCCAATACACAGTACAGAAATCTCCAAGCACAAAAATAGAAAGGGCTCCCTACCACCTAAAATCATCCTGCCGGCCGTGCATGCTTTGGGGACCCTATGTTCTTCGACCCCCTTCCCTGGGAAAGAAGACAAGGGTCTGGAGGGGAGGCAACCGGCCCGAGATCACAGGGTTGGTGAGATTCCCAGTCGGCCAGTCTGTCTCCAAGGCCAGTGTTCTTTCTGCTGCATTGCCTCCTTGGCCTCGGGTTTCAGGCTTTGGGGGCTGCTCTGAGTGCACCCAGGAGAGGGCCCAGTTCCTTGGCAGTGTGGTTGAGTGAAAAGGATACGGGCTTTGGAATCAGCCAGACTTGGGTCCAAATCCTGGCTGTCCTCCCTCCTAAGTGTGTGACACTGGGCAAGGGTCACTACCGTCAGCCTCCATTCCCCCACTTGTGAAATGGGGACAGTCAGACCTGCACACAAACAGGGACGCGAGGGTCAGAGACTCGTCTGGAAAGGGCCTGCATCCTCATACCTGCAAACCTGGTGGTCAGCCCTGAGCGTGCGGGACCTGGTTCTGATCCACTTGGCTTCTCTCTCCAGCTTGGCTCCACCACCTCTGCTCCCTGACCCACCAGAGGCAGCAAGTTGTCAACAAGGTGAGGACCGGGAGAGAGGGGTTCACAGACCCTCCCTCCGCAAGTAGAACAAGCAATATGGGTGCAAGGACGCTGTTACCAGGATGGAGCAGCCAGTGCCCTGCGCCGGGAAGAAGAAGAGGCCAAGGGGGTTCTTCCTCAGAGGTGGGGTGGCTGGGAGACTCCAGGCCGTTTGCACAGGGGTTAGGGCCTAGGACGCCAGTCCACGCTGCCTGGGATGGAGTCTGGGACTGCAGTAGCCATGGCCCTGCTGTGGCAGATGCTCAAGCCCTGCCAGCCTTGTGCTGCTGCCCCATGGCCTCTAGATCTTGAGGAGAGGGTCTGCAGGCTCTGTAGGACAGGGCCAGGGAGGCACCTCCCAGGGTCCCGACTGTGGCTTTGCCTCCATTATAGCCAGAAGCGTCCTGAGCATGATATCTCTGGTCTGAGCTGCCATTCTTGGGCCACAGAGATCAATGGTCAAGGTCAGTGGTCCTGCGTTCCCCAGGCCAGAGGCTGCACCCAGGGAACCTAGGAGAAAGGAGGAAGCAGAGCTCAGGCCAGAGCACAGGGAGTAGCCCTGGTGGGGTCGGGGGGCACTGTCCCAGAGCCTGGTGCTCCTCCCTCAGTGCCTGGGAGTGGTTAAGAACCCTGCAGAACTTAGCAGTGACATGCTGTGCTGGTGGGCACCTACTGAACAATGTCTACGTACCAGACATGGTGCCAAGTGATTTCCTTCCACCTGCTCTGTACACACTAGGAGGGCACCTAGAACACTGCCTGGTGCACAGTAGGCCCTCAATGAATGTTTGTTGAATTAAAGAGGCTTAGAGAAGTGAAGTGATTTACCCAGTTCTCAAAAATGGGCCCTTACTGTGTTTATTCGTAAGGACTGACCACTAACAATGGACACCAAGGCTTTGGTAGAAGAGGGAGTTGGGACAGCAGGCTCCCCCAAGTCCTACGCGGCATACCTGGTCTGTCTTCTCCAGGGAAGCCATCACTGCCCCTTTTAGGTGGGTCTGTCTGTGGGAGGCAGATCTCCCAGGACTGCGGGTGCTTCCTCTGCTTACCCCCAGGGGAGAAACACCCTCAGCCTGGGGCCTCTTCTGCTCCCCCTGGGGCAGGGAAGAACTGGGCCTGGCCTCCGCTGCAGCTGCTCGGGGCCCAGGGAGGAGGGGAGCAGACGCAGCCATGTGGGCCCTGCTTTCATCTCCGGGCTTCAAAGACGTGCAAACAAACTCTGTCCCCGTGCCAGGCGGTGCAAGCTCCCTCCTCGAGGCCCCAGCTGGTGCTCCCCGTCCTCCTTCCTGCTCCTACCTAGAAAGCCAGTGGTGCCTCAGTCCCCCAACTCCTGGCCATGCAGAGGAAGGGGAGGCTCTGCCAGGCGGAGGGAAGGCAGGGGCCGGGATGCTCACCTGTTCGCTCTCCCACCACGGGCCAGGCCGGGAGCTGGATGCTCATTCACACGCGCTGTCTGATCACCGTAGAACCTTCCAACCTAGAGCTGTGCTATGTGCAATGGCCACATGCGGCCCTGGATCTGCGGCTAGTCCGAAGGGAGACGTGCCAGAGGGTAAAATGTATGCGGGACTTCTTAGACCCAATGTGAACAAGAGCTTGTGAAGTACCTCATTCATCATTTTACATGCTGAAATGATAATATTTTGGAGCTACTGAGTTCAAAAAGTATGTTATTAAAATTAATTTCGCCTGTTACTTTTTACTCCTTACAGTGTGGCCACTAGGAGATGTAAAATTAATAAGTGGCTCACTTTATTGTATTGGACCTCTCTGCTCCGGGCAACTTCACCGTTTTGCAGATGAGGGGCCTGAGGCCCAGAGGGGGTTTGGCACAAGACTCTCAGGTGGTACTCAGTGAGACCTCTGTGGAAGGAAGGAAGCAGGAAGGGAGGGAGGGACGCAGGGAGGTCTAGCGCTGGCTGTGGAGGATGCACAGGGGAACCCTGTCCCCATTCCTGTCCTCAAGGAGCTCCCAGTCCTGACTCTAGTCCTGTCAGGACCTGGGGGAAGAGGTGGTGGCCAAAGCACAGACCCCAGCTCTTCAGACCCCAGGGCTCTGAAGCAGGTTGATTAAGAAGCTACTGGGCCCAGATTCTGGCTCCACTACTACTGTGTGACCTTGGACCAGTTACTTAATCTCTTCATGCCTTAACTTTCTCATCTGTTAAAGGGGGCTGACCGTTATAGTCCTAATAGCAGCGCCTTCACGGGAGTGCTGAGGATTGGAGGAGCTGACACCCGATGGTGCTGGCTAAGGGTGAGGGCGGAGCAGTTAGGGATGATTCCGGACAAGTGCTGTAGAGCCTGTCTCACGGGGCAGCTGATCTGAGTCCCCAGCACCTGAGGGGGCAGAGGGGAACCCTCTTACTTTCCCTCTAAATCTCTTCCCTGGGTCTCCCAGGGCTGAGTGCCTGCTCACTGAGGTCTCTGGCCCTCTCCTGTCCCATCATCAATTTGTCCCCTGCACTTTCCCCCACCCCCCACCCTTGCCTCTTCCAGGTGAGGTCCCATGGCCCCTGGAAATAGCTTTAGAATTTCTTCTTTGGAGAAAAATGCCTGCCAGGTAAATACACCTTCTCCTGGTACTCTTACCAAGGACCTTCCCTGGTGGGCTGGTGGGAGGAGCCCAGCGCAGTGCCTGACACCGGAGGCAGCTCCCCAGTGGGTGACAGGGACCAGACAGGGGATAGTGGAGTCCTAGAGGTCTGGGCTGCGCCTGGAGTGATGTGGGTGGGGCTCCTGGTGCCTGGGCACCCCCAGCAGTGGTCAGCCAGAGTAAGGGCCAAGAAGCACATTTGGGGGCAGTGAGATGACCTATCGTGTTCATGGTGCGGTTCAAGGGGAGATCCGCAGGCTGGTGGGGACCCCCTGTGCAGGACTTGCTGAATGCTGAGGGTGGGGGAGGGGCTGTGCTCACAGCTGCGGGCAGGGGCTGGGGCTCCCAGAGGCAGACAGTAGCAGGAAGTGGCACTATTGGAACCAACAGGGCCAATGTGAACCAGATGTGATTAAGGTTGGGGGCTCTCTCAGGACGGCAGGAAGAAGAGAACGGAGTTAGGCAGTCGGGTGCCGCCGCCCCCAGGCAAGTGTGATTCTGCAGCTGCCACTCACTGAAAGGTAATGAGAGCCACACCCGGGAGGTGATTTGCATAAATGCTCCCATATTGCCTTGCAGCTTGTCTCTGGGGAGGGGGCTGGGCAGCAACCGCGTGGGTGGTGATGAGGGGGCAAAGCCCCTAGCCCAGCCCAGCCCAGCCCTCACTCAGCCTCCCACCCAGGAGATGGGGGTCCAGGTTCCATTAACAGCCCGTCCTCCTGCTGCTGCTGTCAGCCCCATTCCACTCCTCGGCTCCTGCTCCAGCCACTTCTCCCAGGAAGCCCTCCGTGATTCTCCGGTTGTGTCAAACACCTTTTCTGGGTTCCCAGAGCTCCCAGTGTTTACTGCAGTGGATGATAACTGCCTCGTCCAGGGAGTTGCTTTGACATGCCCCCTGCCCCGCACCCCACAACCACCACATCCACATTCAGCACTGGGCCTAATGGGGTAAGCCTTTATGTGCATCATCCAGCACCCCAGGCCTCTCCAGAGCCCAGCCTCTGCCTCATGCCCACCCTCTAACCTGAGGGTCTCTTGATCTTTATAAGAATATATATATATGTTTTTTACTGGTTTTTAAAAAATCATGCAAGTCATTCAAGAACAAGTGCTCAGTGTAAAGATTACAGAGCATGCCGAAATGTAGAGTGTAAAATGTGAGAGACCCCCGCATTACCTGCTTTTGCCCCAGCCCGCTCCCCCAACCCCCAATCTGGCAGCCACTGTTAATTTTGGTGTAGGGCCTTCTGAAATTTTGTGTGGGTGTTTGTGATAAAATATATATAATATAAAATTTGCCATTTTAACAATTTTTAAGTGTGCAGTTCAGCAGAATTAAATACATTCACACTGTTGTACAGCCACCACCACCATCTGCTTCCAGAACATCTTCATCTCCCCGAACTGAAACTGTCCCCATTGAACCCTGCTCCCCATTGCCTCCTACCTCCAAGCCCCTGGCACCCACCATTCTACTGTCTCTATGAGTCTGACTACTAGGGACAAAAGGTAAGTGGAATCACACGGTATTTGTCCTTGTGTGTCTGGTTTATTTTAAAATCCTAGCATAATGTCCTCAAGTTTCATTCATGTTGTAGCATGTGTCAGGATTTCCTTCTAAATCTTTTAAAAAGGCACCCACACGTGTAAGTGTTCATACACACATAAGCCTGTACTTAATACAAAACTGAAAGCAAATTGCACATCTGGGTCTGTGACTTGATTTTGTCTTCCCTTCCCAAATGTCCTGGAGGTCTGCCCACAATAAAGACCAACCCCATCCTTTTGAGGGGATGCATAGTATTCCACACCGAGTTGCTTCCAGTTTTTCTCATGAGAAGCAGTACAAAAGCAGACATCTTTGATCATGCCTCTCTGAGCAGTTTGGCGGGTATGTCTCTAGGCTGTATTCCTAGAAGTGGACTTGCTGGATTAAATGTTTTGTGCATTTTACATATTGATAAATGGTATATATTGATAATTTCCAATTGCTGTAACACTCAGGACCTCTGGGCTCAAGAATCTTTAGTGCAAAACCAGATGCTGCTATTAAGTGTTCAAGACTCTCCGCAGCTTTCCCCCCGCCATTCTACAGCCCCTGCACCCATGCAGGTAGTGACCCACTGGTGGGTCATGAAGTCAGTTTAATGAGTAATGACTAGCAATTGAAAAAAAATAATGACATAGGGTAAATTAATAAAGAAAACATCAGAATGAATTGCATGTAGTAGGGGAGGTACTGCTTTGTGAAGCTTTATTTCATTTGTATATATGTGTATGTGGGTGTTACAATGTAAGATACATTGCTTACTCTGAAGTCATGGTCAAGGATTCTGAGGAATGCTGCCTACTTTTCTGCACTATCTAAACTCCCTAACATCATAAGCACAAGCCTTTGCCCACACAGGTCCTCCTAGGAGGTGCCCTCCTATTTGAATGCCCTTGTCTAAGTCTTTCCCACCCTTCACAGCTAAGCTCAAATGCCCCCTTCTCCAGGAAGCATTCCTTCACCTCTCCCATCTGTGACTACTGCTCCCTCCGGCTCTATATCAACTCCCATGGCAGCCGAGCACACAGCACCCTGTAGGGCAGATGACCAGGCCTTCCAACCAGACAGTAAGCTCTTCTAGGAAGGGGGGCTGGTCTGACACCTGTCCCATGTGAGGTCTAACACTGCACCTGCCCACAGAAGGGCCACGGCCAGGCTTTCATCATTAACTGGGATGACACTGCTACCTGTGTCAGTGGTTATGTGCTGATTATGATAATAACTGGTGGTCATTGTAGGGGATTGTTTTGGTACTCATGTGACCACCCAGAACCCTATGAACCCTTTTCCTAGATAGAGCTGTCTCCTCATTATAAGCCCTACTTCCTCAAAGTGGAAATCAGAAATTCACTTTTCCAGCTTCCCTTGCAGCTAGAGGGGGCCATGTGACCTCACTTCACTAATCAGATACAGACACAGGGTTTCAATTCAGAAGAGACTCCGGGCATCTCGGTGCTGAAGGGCATGCTGGAGCGTCACGGCTAGATGGTCAGACTGCAGAGGCAGCAGGAGGGGGTTCCCGGCAGGGTCACCCTGGCCAGCTTTGGTGGTTCGAGTTGCCATGCCCGTGCTCAGTGACAATGCAGGAGCCTCTCCACAGAGCAGCTCTGGGCGCTGGTCCAGCCTCCACGTCTGATTCCGTGATGCCTCTGGGGGGCTTGTAAGTTACCAAATACTTTCTTATTTCAGGCTTATTGAAGTATAACTTGCAGTAAAATTACCCTTTTTATATATACAGTTCTATACATCTCAACAAAGTCAAACAGCCTTATAGCTACTGCCACAGTTAAGATATAGAACATTTCTGTCACCCTCAAAAGTTCCCAAGTGCCACTTCTCAGTCAGTCCCAGAGGTGTGCTAGAGCTGGCTACTACCAGTTTGTGGGAGTCAATTGTTGTATTTTCAGGAACTTTGCAACCTGGTTGTTAAACATAGCCATCATTAAGTATTGAATTATATAAACTAACAACTTACATTAAAAGCAAAGGTAATAAACAAACTTATCACTGCCTAATTATTTTGCTACATTTTATTATTTGTGCTCTTGAGATAATGTTTATTAATCTGTATGGTAGAAATAATGGGTAGTGATGTGCCACTGTAGAGCTCTTCTCAATTCTGGATTTAGTGACCTCATGCTGGTAGTTTTACATTAGTCCTGGTGGGAGCATTTACACCAAAGAAATGGGCAAATGCTATAAATCAGGGTTTGATTTGTTGATTGTCTAGACACAAGAAAATGATGGAGAAAATGCAAATAGTTCAGATTAAATTTAAATTTTTTTCATGCCATCACATTATGAATTGCACAACAAAATTAAGGGAACAGTCTTCCACTGTTTAAAAGCTAGTATGTGATTCAACAAAGAAGTCATTCAACATGATGAACAAAGGAAGGTCTGACATATGTCTTCATTGTTTTGTTTTTGTCTTAACTCTTGTCAAATCATGGCTCCACAAATAGCATTCCTCCATACAGCCTGTTGATAAGTCAAAGCTGACTTTATTGCCTACTATGATAAGGGAGACTACACCATCAGAGCTTTCTCAGTGTCCCAAGGTGAGTAGGCAAAACCAGAATTAAGTGAGAATTGGAAGTTTGGTTTAAGGAGGGTCTTTCAATGCAGGGGTTTGATTAGAATTGAGTTAGGGTCACAATAAAACCATCCAGAATCGGTGGAGACAGCAAGGTAAGGACTTGTGGGGCAAGGGAGTCAAAGAGTCTTAGGGCACAAACTCTGTTGATACTTTCCATTAAAGAACTGATGGGTCTTCTGAGAAGCTCCTGTAATGAAAAACCAAGTTATTTGCTTGGACAAGAGTCTCTTAGACTAGCCTGAAGACAATGGAATAGTAAAGTCTTGTTAATGTCGACTGTAACCTGTAGGGGGAGATAGCTTCAGTCTTCAGTGCCCACGTTGTGTGAGGGTAGGTGGCTTCAGGTCTCCCTCTGAATGTTCAAGAAAATATCAGTTGACATGCATGTTGAAACTGCATTTGTTTGTCAATTGCAATCACAGATTGGCTACAGGGACATGAGTTTGGCAAAATTAAATAAAGCATTCTATGAGAACCAATGGGCTATATTAAATTTATGACTTCATTATTTATAAAATTGTGTGCTATAAGTTCAACAAAGGTGCAGGTAAAAGATCAAGACACAAACTTCAGTTATATTTCTATAAAAGCAATGAACAATCTGAAAAGGAAATATAACAATTTCATTTACAATAGCATCCAAAAGATTAAAATAGCTAGGAAAACGTACCTAGAAGAAAACCCAGGGAGGTGAAAGTCTTGCTCACAGAAAACTACGAAATATTGCTGAAGAAAATTGAAGATTTAATTAAACGGGAAGTCATCCCAGTTTCATAGATAGGAGGACTTAATATTGCTGAGATTACAATATCCCCCAAATTAATGTACAGATTCGACCCAATCCCTATCAAAATTCCAGTGGCCTTTTGTGCAGGAATGGAAATCCACAAGGAGTTGGAAGTGGTCCCAGAGAGCCGAAAAAGAAGAACAAAGTTGGAGGGATGTATTAGTTTGCTAGGGCTTCCGTGACAAAGAGCCACAGGAAGGGTGCCTTAAACAACAGAAATGTATTTTCCCAATTTTGGAGGCTAGAAATTCTAGATCAGAGTCAGGCAGGTTCTGTTTCTTCTGAGGTCTCTCTCCTCGCCTTGTAGATGGCCATTTTCACATCCCGGGGTCTTCCCTCTGTGTATGTCTGTGTCCCAATTTCTTCTTCATGTAAGGACACCAGTCATACTGGATTAGGGTCCACCCTGGTGACCTCATTTGAATTTAATCACCTCTCTAAAGACTTTATCTTCAAATAGAGTCATATTCTGAGTTACTAGAGGCCAGGACTTCAACATACAAATGGGGTGGGCACAGTTCAGCCTAAACCAAATCAGAAGGAGTCACACTTGATGATTTCAAAAGTTACTGCAAAATCATAGGAATCAAAGCAGTGTGGTATTGGTGGAAGGATAGACATATAAACAAATGGAATAGAATTGAGAGTCCAGAAATAAACCCAAACATTTATGAACTACTGATTTTCCTTAAGGGTGCCCAGACCATTCAGTGGGGAAAGAATAGTCTCTTCGACAAACAGTGCTGGGACAACTGGATAAACACATGTGAAAGAAAAAGTCTGGACCCTTACCTCACTCTGTATACCAAAAATAAAATACCTCAAAATGGGTCAGTGACCTAAATAGAAGAGCTAAAACTATAAAACTATTGTAAAAAACAGGAGTAAATGTTCATGGTCTCAGATTTGGCAATAGTTTCTTAGATTTGACACCAAAAGCACAAACAATAAATGAAAGAAATAGATAAATTGGACTTCATCAAATGAAAAGCTTTTGTGTATCGAAGGACATTTTCAAGAATCTGAAAAGACTTTCTTGTATGGAAGAAACGGGAGAAAATATTTGCAAAACACGTACCTGATAAGGATTTAATATCCAGAGTATCTAAAGAACACTTACAACTCAACAACCAAAAAAGACACACAATCCAATCTGAAAATGGGCAAAAGAATTGAACAGATATTTCCCCAAAGAAGATACACAAATGGCCAATATGCATGTGAAACGATATTCAATACCATTCATCACTGAGGAAATGCAAAAGAAACCATAGTGAGATACCACTTTATACTCACTAGAATGGAAATAGTTTTTAAAAAAGGAAAAAAAACATGTTTGATGAGGTTATGGAGAAACACATTACTGGTGGGTGTGTAGAATTGTGCTTTGGGAAATAGTTTGACAATCCTTCAAAAATTTAAGCATACAATTACCATATGACCCAGCAATTCCATACCTAGGTATATACCCAAAAGAACTGAAAACATATGTATGCATAGAAACTTGTACATAAATGTTTATAGCAGCATTCTTCATAAAGTCAAAGGCTAGAATCAATCTAAATGTCCTTCAATGGCTAAATGGAAAAAACAAATGGTGGTATATCTATATAATGGAATATTATTCAGCCATAAACAGGAATGAAGTTTTGACACATGCTACAATGTGGATGAACCTTGAAAACAGTAAAGGAAGCCAGACACTAAAGGTCATATATTGTATGATTCCATTTATATAAAATACCCAGAATAGGCAAAATCATAGAGACAGAAAACAAGGCAGCAGGTGTCAGGGGATAGGGGATGGGAGAATGAGGTATGATTACTTGATAGGTAAGAGGTTTTCCTCTGGGGTGATGAAAAACTAGACAGAGATGCTGGTTACACAACATCGTGATTGTACCAAATGCCATTGAACCATACACTTTAAAATGGCTAACTGTATTTTATGTGACGTTCACCTAAAAATATGTGCTACAAATATTTTGTATTAGTAAGACTGATAATAAACTTATGCATGTGCACACACATATACACATAGCTATACATGTACACATATATTCACACACACATACATGTGTGTGTGTGTGTGTGTATGTATCCCACCTCTTATGCTCTTATGAGCCAGTTGTTAAACATTAACAGCACGTCACTGATGCTGTTGAATCCCCTCCTTAACCCATAGCCTCTTGTGACCATTCATCTTATTTCTGTTGCTATAGGTTTGCCTGTTTTGTAATGTTGTATAATTGAATTATACAATATATAGCCTTTTGAGTCTGGCTTCTTTAACTTGGCACAGTGCTTTTGAGAGTCATCATATTGTTGCATATATCAGTAATTTGGTCCTTTTTATTGTTTGGTAGTATTCTATTATTAGTATTTTATTGTTAGGTGGTATTCCATTGAATGCATGTACTGTAACTTGGTTATCCATTCACCTGTTGGTGGCCACATGGGTTGTTTCCAATTATTTATAATGAATAAGACTGCTGTAAATATTCACATATAGGTTTTTGCAAGGGCATCTCTCTCTTTTTGAAAATTAAAAAAAAATCTTAAATTGAGGTCCATACAAAAAAAAGCACATATCTTAGTGTACAGCTTGATGAATTTTGACATGTGTGTACACTCATGTAACCACTGCCTAGATCAAGATATCAGTCTCACTAATCTTCCCCCCTCAATTTCTCTTCAGTAAATACATATGAGTAGGATTGGTGGATTATATGTTAAGTATTTGTTTAACTATAAGAAACTGCCTAATAGTTTTCCAAAGTGGCTGTACCATTTTGTATACCTATCAGCAATGTATTAGTGGTCCAGTTGCTCGGCATCCTTGTCTGCACTGTATATTGTCAGTTTTTAAATTTGAGCCATTTTAAAAAGTGTGTAGTAGTATCTCATTGTGGTTTTACTTTTCATTTTTCTAATGAGTAATGATGTTGAACATCTTTTCAAGTGCTTATTTTCTATCCACATATTTTCTTTGGGGAATTGTCTTTTCAAATCTTTTGGCCCATATTTTTATTGGGCATTCCCTTTTCTTATTTTTGAGTTTTTGAGGTTCTTTGCATTTCTGGTTACCAGTCCTTTATCAGATACGCATTTTGCAAATGTTTTCTTCCAGTCTGTGGCTTATCTCATTTTCTCAGTAGTGTCTTCTTCAAAAAGCAGATATTTTTAATTTTGATGAAGTTAAACTTATCAATTTTTTTCTTTTATGGTTTGTATTACTGTCCCAAGAAATCTTTAATTGTAAGTCTTAAAGTAGTTCTCTTATGGTTTTTTTCTAGGAGGTTTTAGTTTTAGATTTTATATTTACAAGTGGAATACCCTTTTATAATACTTTTCCACTTAAATCAGAGTGAGTTCTGTTGTCCGTAACTGAGAACGTGGGCTGATGTGGAAATGACAGTGTTGGTGACTATGGTGGTGGCCCTGGTGTTGAAGGTCTGGCTGGTGGACACAGTGGTGCTAGTAGCCATGATTCAATGATATTATTGGTGCTGGTGGTGATCATGGAAGTGAAAGAGGTGCTGTTGGTCAATTTCTAAATGAAATCCTACTGTGGTGCAAAATCCATGGCAACTCTGTCCACTTGGAACAGAGTTACTCTTTGTCACCTTCTCACTAAAGATCCATGCCTGTTGCAGACTCCAGCTGTCAATCTCTCCTCAAATGAGAGATGGAACATCAGTTGCCCTCAATGCCATCCCCAGCAAGGTACTACGGATGTACTTGTAGAAGTACTCAGGGGCACTCATATGTGTCCATTGGAAAGAAATGAAAACAGCCTAAATGTCTGTCAGTAGGAGAATGGCTAATAAATAACAGCATATCCATACTGTGGAATACTATGCAGCCTTCAAATCGAATGAGATAGATCTTTATGGACTTCCATGGAAGGATACCCATGATATATTGCTAAACACAAAAAACAAATTGCAACATATACAATCCCATTTTTAAAAAAGTATTTATAGATGTGTGTTTGTACATGCAAAGAAAATGTCTGGAACCACACACAAGAAACTGTTAACAGTGGTACCTCTGAAAGAGACTTTTCACTTAACATGTTTATGATCTGTTTGAATTCATTGCCTTGAGCAGTTACTACTTTAATCTAAAAGTAAAACACACACACAATCATACATACAAGGTAAGGAGGGGCGAGATCATTCTCTTTATTTTAGAAACACAGGAATGGAGGCATGGCTGGGGGTGTTGTCCTGACTTGCCTGTGTGGGTGGCCCAGGGAGCCGGGGGGAGGAACTGGCTAGACAGGAGCCCTTCTGTCTGGTTTTCCAGTCCCTGCCCCACCCCTGCCTTCCTTGGAAGCCAGGAATCCTGCTTCCTTGCCTGTCCAGGGCAAAGCTGACCTCTGAGCCCTGGTCAGCCGCAAAGGTGGTGACAGAAGGCTGCGGCATGGGCCAGGTTCTATCAGCCTTCCGTCTGTGTCCCTCTCCGGTCTTTCTCATCTCCCCTTGTGGGGTTCCTGGAGCCCTAGGCAATGAGGCCCTGCAAGCCCAGTGAATACTTTCAGCTGGTGGAGGTGGGGCATGCTGTTTAGAGGGGTTAGCTGAGCAGGGGCCAAGGATGAGGAAAACAGAGGAATGTTTCTTGACATATGGCCATGGTCCCTGGCATCAGCATCCCCTGGCAAGTGTGTTAAGAATGCTGAGTCCTGGGTTCCACCCTAGATATAATGAATCTGAAGGCCATATCAGAGCCTGGGTTTGAAAGCATTTGGCTACAGCAAATGCTTTGTGAGGTACAGTTCAAAGCTGTGATTCTCAATCCTGGGGTGCTTTCAAAATCACAGGTGCCCAAATGCCACCCCAGAGACTCTGATTTAACTGATCTGGGATGTGGCTTTGGTACTTGGTATTTTTTCAAAGGACTCCCCAAATCACTGGCCTTCTTTTCCAATGACACCAGAATCTCTGGGCTGGGACCTGAGCATCTGAATGATTTCAAACTCCACAGGTGATTCCAATGTGCAGACAAGCTCCTGAGCCATCGTGTGGAACTTTGCTACTCAAAGTGTGGTCCTTGAACAAGCAGCCTCAGCATCACCTGAGGCTTGTTACAAGTGCAGAGTCCCAGGCTCCAGCCCACTGAGAGCTACTGTATTAGCGGGTGATTTCTGGGTGATTTGCGTGCACGTTGCAGTTGGAGAAGCTTAAGGGGACTTTGCGGAAGCAGGGCCAAGGCAGTAGCTCCCAACATTGGGATAACCTGGGAATTAAAACAAAATCCTGTGGCCCAGGTAGCATCCAGGCCACTCCAAAACTGGGCATCAGTGCTTTTAAAGTCCCCAGATGATCCCATGCACAGGGCTGAGAACCACCATGTAGAAGGTCTAACAGCTGCAGCAGGGGCGGAGAAGGGTGGTGTTTGGCGGGCTGGTCCCTTTCCAGGTAAAGGCCCCTCTGGGCCAGCCTGGGTTTCACTCCACTTCCCCATCCTGTGATCTGGGGCAAGTGATTGAACCCCTCTGAGCCATGGGCATGTGTAAGATGGGCACACTAACAGTGCCCGCCTCCCAGCATTGTTAGGATGAGGGAGGGTAAGCCAGGACGTCCTGCTCTCAGGAAGTGCTTCATGTCAGCCACAGTTTTTATTACTGTTTGGCAGAATCTTCAGATGTGCTGGGAGGAGACCAAAGGGTTAAGACAGCAGAGTCTGAAGGCAAACCAAGCATGCTAGAATGTGAAGTGTGGGCACTTGCTTTCACATCGACAGAATGTGCATAATGATAATGGGACCCACCTCTGGAAGTGGCCACCTCCCACAGGTATCATAAGTCCCATCCCTGCCCACTGGCAGGCTATACATCCCAAACTGACACAACTCCGTATCGTGTACTAAGAGAGGATATTTGTATTGAATATTTCTTAGGGAATTAAGGAAGAAGGTATTTTTACCATGCCCCCAACAGCAGAAACTTTTCCCAACTGTCTACTGGAAATCTCTGATTCTTCACTTCAGGTTCCTCTGTCCTGCTGGCTGCTTCTCCTCTCCTCACCTTCACACCGTTTCTGGAAACCCCTAAACCCCTTCTAAAGAGCAGTTGTACAGAGCCACACCTCACCCATCTCCCTTAGCAAAACAAAAGCTTCCTGCCAGGCGCTGTTTATGCAGAGATTCTCATTCAGAATTCAGAGTAATCCTAGAAGGTAGAGCTGTTGTTATGCCCATTTTATGGATGAGGAAACTGAGGCAGAGTTTTGGTAACCACCCCAAGGTCACAGCTGGTGGGAGGGGGTCTCATTCATCCACAGGGGGTGAGTCTGAGGAGTAATTAGTGCTTGTTCCTCACAGCACATTCATTTAACAAATATTTACTGAGCATCTAATATGTGCCAGATGCTAGGGACACAGGGGTGAACAAACAAGACACGGTGTCTGTCCTTACAGAAATAGGGTCCATTAAATTGTTTGAAAAGAAAAGGGAAAAGCCCCACCTTCACCAAGAGAGGCAGAGGTGTCTTGTCTGGACCCTCTAAGCCTCACTGGGGCTGCTTGGCCTGCGGCCAAACCTTGCTCCTCCCCTCAGTTCACCCACAGGGTCAAGGGGATGCAAGCCCCTTCCCGCTGTTGACCCTGGACTCACAGGGGGTGGTCTCCGGCGACAGGGGAGCAGAGCGGGGCTACCTGGAGCAGAACGTTGGCCCACAGGTGAGCTGCAGCCCCAGCTGAAACCTCAGCAGCCTCAGCCAGGATCCGTGCCCCCTGCGACTTCCTCCCTGCCCCTCTGCCACCAAATGCTGGTAATTAGTAGACAAAGGAGTTTCAGACAGTTGGGGACCTGCGTCCTTTGAGTCCCTGAAAACATGCTATTATTAATTAAAGACTTTGGCTTCATCGGGGCCCAGGCCTGCCTTTTCCTGGCTGGGCCTCAGACTTCTGTCTCTCCAGTAGTGTCTTCTTGCTAAATTTTTCAGTGTTTTTAACATCAGACTGATGTTACGTATAATTACCAACTTTGCACCCAAATTATATTTGACATGGCTTATGTGGGAAATTAGACCATTTCAGCGCCTACAAATTCACCTGGGGAAGCCAAGGCAGGCATGAGGGCGTGCTGAGGGGAAGTAATTTAAATATTACATGTGCCTGTGTGAAAATGCCAAAACTCTTTAAACTGTCAGGAAGAATTTTATCTCCCCCTCTCCTTGCCCCTCCCGCCCCCCAACTTACTGAGTTCACTGAGAGTTGGGAAGCAGGGCCCTGAGGGTGGGGGGCTCCAGAGGAGCCCTTTCTGCTGGGGCACTCACAGGGATGGCCTGGTTGGCAGGGAGTGTCTCCAGAGATGCCCCTGGGGGCCCTGGTGTCACCTAGGTGGGGAGGGCCCACCACACTGGTGTCTGTCCGTCGGACTGCCTGCCGTCCCCTCTCTCCCCCGGCCTCTGACCTACCTGTTCCTGTACCAGGGGAGAGGAGGCTCCCCATCCTCACCCCTGCTCTGGACCTGGTGGAGGGTGGGCATGGGGAGAACACGGGCATCCAAAACCCAGGCCCTCCTGGTATGTGAAGGCAGGGACTCCTGGAGACAGTCTCTGCAACAGTCCAGCACAGAAGTTCCCTTTGGGCCAGGCAGGCCCGCAGGAGTTCTGCTTTTCCATTTCAATTCAGCAAATCCTGAACACCTACTATGTACTGGGCATTAGGGATCCAGAGAAAAATAAGACTCATTCCCTCCTTCATTCAACAAATGCTTATTGAGCCCATTATGTGCCAGGCACAGCGCTATGCACTGAGAATAGAAATCAGAAAGGTTCATTCATTCATTCATTTGTCCATTCAACATATGCCAAGAACCGGCTGTGTGCCAGGTTCTGTGCTGGGACACAGAGATGAACAGGCCGGGCCAACCCTTAATTGCTCACAGTGAAGTTGGGGGGGACAGACTTCTAGGCAAAATAATGAGTTACTGGGTTTATCAGGCTGGAAGACCAAACCCTGCCTCAGTGGCTCCGTGCTGATGGAGGCTGCCCAGCTGAGGGAGGGGGAATGATCACTGTCACCTGGACCTGTGAGTCTGATGACAAGGCAGGGGCTCTGCAGCTGACAGGCCACGCTTGTCTGTGGTCTGTGGTCTGAGGTCCCTGGGGGGGGAGGGAGAAGAGGAGAGGCCCAGCCTGGCAGGGTCTAGCAGGCAAGCCTCCTTTCTCTTTCCCATCCCGTCTCAGACTGCCCAGGACCACTAGCACGTCTGTGAGGTTTACCCACTGCTGGGAGGCTCCTGGCCTACTACAAAGGCAGGGGTGTGAGAGCAAGACTGGGGGTGGCTGAGGCACCCCTGTGCTGCTGTCCCCTGTGCCTGGGAAAGTCCAGAACCTGAGAGGAAGCAGCCAGAGGCAGGGACCCTCAGCCCGGAAGGAAGGGGCTCCATGCAGACCCCACCTCCCAGGCCTCAGAGCCTCCCAAGGTTGTGGAAGGGCCCTGGAACCCCAGCGCCGTGGGGCCAGGCAACAGCTTAGTAGACCATGAGGACTTCCTAATCTAGGACATCAGCTTCTGTCCCTGACTGGTGGTGAGACCCCACGTTTCTGTCTTCTTTTCTCTCTATTCCTGGTGTCTTTTTCTTCCCTTATGTACCAGGGACATCAGCCCCATCAACAAGCATTCAAGATGGGCATGCGCTCTGTAGCCAGTTATGTCTGCCAATAGGCCATGCCTGCACCTCCCTCTCCCTGAGTTCTTGCAGTGTGATCTGGAGGGTCCTCCCTTCCAGGGGGAGGCTGCATTCCTCCCCTTGGATCTGGGCAGACCTTTGCAAATGCCTCCTTAGACGGGAATGTGACGGAAGTGACACTATGTGACTTCAAAGGCTAGGTCATTAAATCCCACGCGCTTCTGTCTTCTCTTGGGAGACCAGGCTTTGGAACCCAGTCACCACGCTGTGAAGAAGCCAAGTGAACCCACATGGACAGACCACATAGAGAGGTCATGGGCGGGGTTCCAGCCAACAGCCAGACGTGTGAATGACAAGCCTTCACTGACTCCAGCCCTTGGCTATCAAGTCACCTCCAGCTTTTGGGGCTCTCCAGGTGCTGCCCAGGGTGGTGGAGCAGGTTTCTGCCTTGCCCTGTCCAATTTCCTGCCCCACACCATCTGTGAGCATAATAAAATGGTTGCTTTATGCCACTAAGTTTTGGGCTGGTGTGTTGTGCAGCCATAGTTACTAGAACAGTCTCACCTGGGCCTCCCGGTTTTCCCACACCCTCCGTGGAGGGACCAGGCCATGCTCCCCAGAACCTCACGTTTTCCCACAAGCCCCACCTTTGGTCACGCTTGCCCCTCCCTGTAGTTCCCCTTCCTCTCCATTTGTCCGGCAAATGTCTGCGTTCTCCTTTAGGACGGAGCTCAGACTCTGGCTTGGAGCCAGGGAAGGCTTCACCTTCTCCAGGAAGCTTACCCTGACCTCCTGTGGCAGACGATGCACTCCTGTGAGGCTCACCTCACTGATTTCTACTGTTTTAGTGGCTGATTTTCCCCAGCAGGCGGTGAGCTAATGACCCCCCAGCACCCTGCCTCCTGCCCCAGCTCGAGCTCGCAGGAAGGGCTTGTCGGATGCCTGGGAAGGCACAGAGAATGCCCGCTGTTCCCGGGGCCTCCCTCAAGGCTTCCACCCCTGCATTCACCTCTGAGCTCTCATTGCAGGGATCGCTGTGGCACCCCGTGTGGGCCTCTGAGTGACACTGGATGGGGGCTTTCCCTCTCCAGGCCTTAGTTTCCCCCCCTGTGAAAAGAAAATGTTGGATCCTCAAGGAGGAGCCTGGGATCCTCCAGCTCAGGGATCCCCAGAGAGGGGGAGGCAGCCCCTCAGGCAGACTGACCCCGACTGGCTGGTAACAGGACAGTGGTCAGGGTGGGGATGGCATGGGAAGGAGGGTCCATCTGGTCATCCTGGTTTCTCCTCATGGCCTTTGGTGGCAGCCTGGTGACCCACAGCAAAATCCAGCCCTGAAGGCTAACCCGGGGCGTGAGGCAGGGTCTGCTGGGAGCAGGGGGACCCCAAGGGCAGGGCCAGGACGGCGGAGGGGAAGAGCTGAGGCTTGGAGTCTGCCTGCTAACTGCAAGGCCTGCTTCTCCCACTGGCACGTCCCATGACCCAGGCAAATGACTCTGCCCCGGCCAGCTGCAGGTTCCTCACCCTGAGAACTGGAGAACGGGGACAGCAATGGAGCGGCCACTGTGGAGGACTGCTGGGAGGAGTCGCCAACTGAGACGGTGCCAGCCGTGCTCTGCGCCCGGCTCCTCGAGCCCTGTGAACAAGCCCGCTGCGCCGACAGAGGCTGCCGTTCATGAGAACCTGCCCAGTGCAAGGGGCCAAGCACCTCGTGTCCTTGGGACGTCAGTTCCTACCAGGGACCCTGCACAGTGAATATCTTTACGGCTGTTTTAAAGGGAGGGAATGACGCTCAGGAGGTTACATGGCTTGTCCAAGGCCACACAAGCATGAAGAGGTAGGGGGAGAAATTAGAACCTGGGTCTCCCTGACCCAGAGATCTTGTGGCCTCCACCCAGGTACCCCCACGCAGGGCAGGGCTCAGAGGCCAGCCTCAGCGCTGCCCTTGATTGTGACGGCAGAGGCCTCCCTGGGCTCTGCCCCCTATCCCAGTCAGGGCAGACTCCCCAACCCCAGGGCCCAACCCCTGCAGCACGAGGGGATCAGGAGTTGGCACCAGGACGGGGGGCTTGAAGCTCTCTTCACCCCCAGCTCTGACAGGCGGAGGCCAGTAACCCTGAGAGGCTGGGGACAGGCGGAGAGTAAACGAGTGACTCCCCACAGTGACTCCCTCGTAGTAATTACAGCCCATCAGGGCCCTCCTTTCCCAAGAGCACAGCCCTGCTGCCAGCACTGTGGTGGTGCTGGGGGGCCCCCATGACAGGCGCACACATCAGAGGGGCAGACCCCCAGCCCCGTGGACACAGAGGTGCACACACGGTGTTTACAGGCTCATTTGCACAATGCTCACTATGTGAAGATGCACAGATGGCTCCCTGAGCTGGGCATCCATAGGCAAGCATGGTCTTGCACACTCAGGGCTTTGCACACTTGGCCAGGCTCAGCCCTAATTCCCGAGACCACTGGGGCGTGCCTACACAGATAAGCAGCAGGTCCACAGTCCCTGGTGGTGTCCCTCTGGTCTGTGTGTGGTTTGTGTGTGTGATAAAGGTCTTGAGAAGCAAACGGTCCTGGAACTGAGGTTACTATAGAAGCCACAGATCCTCTGTGTTCTGCACCTGATTTAGTCCTGGTGACAAGCGTGCCCATCAGGTAGTGAGAGGTCCAGAGAGGTTAAATAGCTCACCCAAAGCCACACAGCTAGATTACAGTCAGGTATCTTGGCAGCATAGAGCCAAGGCCTTAACCACCAGGTGATGCTGTGGAGGGGGCTGCTTTCCACATTCTACCCCCCAAACCCCATGCTTTGTGGCCCTCAACACTTGAACCATCTGTGCTGGTTTAGACATACCATCAGGATTAGCTGTTTGCTTTTCTGCCCCTTCCCATCCCTCTCCCTACCCCTACCCCATCCCCTCTTCCCCCCACACAACATAAACCTCATAGACTTACAAACAAGCATTTGTCTTGTTCCCTCTGCATCCCCAGTGCCCTGGCACATAGTGGGGGTCAACAGATTCATGCTGCTTGGAAGGACTTGGTGCAGGAATGAACAGAGTCATCCAGCCGTGACGCACAGGACCTCCAGCTGTCCCAGGTCCTGTGGGTGGGAGGGAGTGTGATGGACAGGAGGCTGGGGCTACTTGGGGGATGACAGTCCTGGCTCCCTCCTGCTACACTCTCAGTCTCCTTCCTCGGGACCGCAGGCTTCGGCGCTGTGGCTGGTGGGGCTGGCCAGAGACCCCTGAGCTGGGCACAGGGCATCCTGGAGGTGGCCCTCCCTCTCCTGTTTTACCAAGACGGCTGCCAGGGTGGGGCAGGGCAGCCTCCTGGGCATGTGCTGGCCCCAGGCAGTGCTTGGTGAGGCAAGTGGACTGCCTCTTGCCTTCTCATCTCTCTGGTGTCCATCCTGCCCAGGGCCCCATCCTGCTCCTGCCAGGCCCCCATGCCCCTGCCCACCACTAGGTGGCACCAAGTTCCCTGAGACAGTAGGGAGCTGCCCCAGAAGGGCTCAGGGGTGAGTGTGGGGGAGGTGATAGTCCTAGCAACCTCCATTCTGGCCCTGGCTGGGTTCCCTGCCCCCCATGGCCCTTCCCTTGAATGAGATGGCAGCCCCCAAATGCTGAGCTCTGTGCTGCAGGATTATCATACCTTACATTCCTCCACAAGCCTCACAAAGTCCTGAAGAGGTAGACACCATTCTTGTCCCCATTTTACAGAGGAGGAAACTGAGGCACAGTGAAGTTAAAGCAATTATCCAAGTCACACAGCTAATAAGAAGCAGAGCCACAACTCAAAGCTGGTCTGCCTGGTTCCCTTCTTATACTGCTCCCCTAAGCCTTCCCATAAGGCTCAGTGGCCCCTGAGTGATCCGTGGAACCCCAGAGCTGGCCTGAGACTATGCAGAAGCCTTCAGTGGGGGGAGGCTGACTCGGAAGGGTGAGGGTGGGAGGGGAGGAGCTAGGGCCTGAGATGGGAGGGTGCAGGGTGGGAGGAGAGGAGCTAGGGCCTGAGATGGGAGGGTGGAGGGTGGGAGGGGAGGAGCTAGGGCCTGAGGCAGGAGGGGGAGGGATTGAAAAGTCCTTACTCTGCCCTAGTCCTTCAGCAGCTGCCTGACCGAGGGCCCAGGAGAGGGTCAGAACCTGGAGGGGAATCTCTGGGTGGGCAGGCACAGCCAGCTCCCGCAGTGTGGCAGGAACAGCTGGGAAAAGCGTGGGGGTGGGCACAGGATGGGGGAGGAGTCTTCCCAGTTGTTACAGGCAGTGCTAGGTCCAGATGGTGCTGAAATGCAGAGGCCCTGTCTTCAACTGTGCAAGCTATGGTGGCTGAGGTCCAAGTTGGGGGCTCTGGCTCTGGCGTGGTGGTGGAGCCCCCCAAACATGGGTATTCCCTGAGGACTTTGGGAACAGAGCAGGACAGGCCACAGGCCAGAAGAAGTTGAGACTCAGATGCACTCCAACCTTAGTCCATGATGACAGCCAAGTGGCAGTGGGGTCCACCCATCCATCGACACATGGGTTGTGCATTCCAGATGCTGGGGACACCGCAGAGAACAAGACCTGTCTTCTTGGGGCTTCTGCTCTAGTTTGGGAGAAATAGGCAATAAGCAAGTAAATGAAGAAGTGAAAGAAGATGAAAAGTGATGGAGGGTCTAGTTTAGACTGGGTGATCCTGGAGGACTTCTCAGAGGAGGCAGTTTTTGATGTAAAGGGCCAGGCAGAGGGAACAGGAGTCCAGACTAAGCAGGAGCGAGCTTAGTGGACTGGAGGCATAGAGCAAAGGTCTAAAGATCTGTGGATCTGCTGCAAAGTGAGAAAAGGTGGGGGTGGGGAAGGAGGCCACAGAGAGGGGTGGGCTGACCAAGGAGGACCCTGCTGGGCCCAGAGTGTCCCCTAGGTGGGACGCAACATGCATGGAGGATGTCAGCACAGGAGAGACAAGATTTGGTTTGCATTTTGAAAGATTACACTTGCTGATTTGGGGGAATGGATTATAGGGACAAGGGTGGGGCTGAGAGACCCATCCAGGGGCCCAGTCTGGAGACTGTCAAGCACCTGGGCAGCTGGGTATAGTGGAAAGGGCACTGAACTCTGGTACTCTGCTCTGGATCCTGGTCTTGACCACATCCCTCACGGGTTGTATGACCTGGAGTCAACAACTGTCCATCTCTGGGCCTCAATGTCTTGACCTGCAAAATGGGGAGAAGAATAGCTGCCCAGCCTCCTTCCCTGGGATGAGTGAGGGTCCAGGTAGGGGCAGAGCTTTATAAACCATTCAGTGCTAAGGTGGGAGGTCCTGGGGCGACTTTAGGGAACAGATTTTTCTGGGGAGGAGACTAAGGGGGTGACATTGTGGTTGAAACCATTGCTGGGAGTCAGCCCCCACCCTGCTTGGGGCTCCTCAGTGCTTGGGTCTGGGATCCCAGCTCCCAGCTTGATTTGCAGATCCCCAGATGCTGCCTGAACCCCTCCCCCACCCTCTGCCCCTCTATCTTTTTTTTTTCTTGCCTCTTCTTTTTAAAATAAAAACGCCGGCCGCTCGAGGCTCACTGATGTTTATGCCTCAGTAATACATTATGTATTATTTTGTTTTAAGCACAGCTTTTGCATCCTGACAGTAACAATAAAATGTGACTATGGGATTGCTAATACAGACAGACTAATGTTTCCATCGCCCGCCTCTTTTTTTTGCGTCCTAAGCACTTTTGAAAAGGCTCCTTTTATATTCCTAATAAAATTATAGCAAAATACATCGATTTACTGGAAAAGAGTTTAGGGTCGGGGTTGAGTTTTTCCTCTCCCTCCCCCTGTGTGGGCTTTTTCATTTTTTTTCCCCCAAAGGCTGATGAATATTCTGAATCAAAGCTTCTAAGTGCTTTTTGACCCTGGACCCTAGGTTGCCTCTGCCACTGTCAGAATGCTGCGCTGCTCACCTGGCCCCCAGCCAGCTTCAAGGCCGCCGTGTGCGTGTGCTGAGGGCTTTAGGTGTTGGGAAGTGGGGGTGTATCTCTGTTGGGGTGTCTGTGTGTTGAAGTGTGAGCTGTGCATAAAGATGACTGTGGCCTCACTGTGTGTTCAAGGGTGTGTGCTGGCTTTGTGTGCTTCTGCGTGAAGGACTCTGTGTTACGGTGTTGGGGGGTACCATAGGGGTTTGCAGGTTTATGGATGTGGGGGGCAGGATTCTATTTGGAGGACCCTGGGGTCTCTGACAGTCCGGGTCAGGTATGGGTGACAGTGGGGTGGCGGGGGGGTGGGGGAGCCGGGCACTGAGAGGCATCAGCTTAGATCAGGGACAGTAACTGTATTTGTTCTTTCCCCTTGGGGCAGGCATGTTGCCCATTTCCAAAAAGGTTACTTACCCAGGAGTTGCTTTTCACCTGAAAATGGGGTCTCACCCTTGCCAGCCACTGATCCCTCCTATGCTGGCAGTGTGTATGTGTATGTCTGCACAGGGCCCTGTGAGGTCCAGGCGTGCACGAATGAGGTACGGTAAGGTGGTTCCACACATGTGGGGACCACCGCTGGCTGATGTAGCTGTGCCAGACTCGGGTGCCGAGCCAACAGGCAGACATCAGGTCTCTGGAAGGGCTCAGAGGACCAGCCCTCCAGCTGCAGGTGGCCTCCTGGGCAGGAGTGGCAGAGGAGCTGGGGAAAGGTCCCAGGGCATGCAAAGGAGATACTGTGGATGGAGAAAAGAGGGGGCCCAGGGAAGGTGAGGCCCTGCACATTCATCTTCACCAAAATCAGTGCCAGTCTGGGCAGCTGGTCCTGGTGGGCAAGCAGGAGGAGGTGGCCTAAACTTTCTGCTCTGGATACGCTTAGTGGCAGGACCCAGAAATTGAGGGCAAAGGCACTCTTTCTAGCTCCTTCTGCCTTGCTTTCTTGGGGCCAGACCCCACCAGCTTCCACTCTGCCCCCAGAATAAAAAATATGGGAAATAAAGGGACCTTCAGACCTTCCCACCCGGAGGATGTGCCCCTCTAGGGAGTTAGAGCACTGGATCCCCTGGGACTCTCTGGGGTCCCCTGGCCAGAGGGGCTGCTTCCTGGGTGTGGCGCTCAGGGGAGGACCCCACAGAGAACACTGGAGCCCCTGCACCCCAGCCTAGGCTGAGCTGAGGGCTCGCGTTCTGCCTGCCTTGCCAGCCGAGAAGCCCTTCCTCCCCCATCCTCCCCACCCGCTCTCCCTGGAGTGTATGTGGATTTGCACGATTCAGAAACAGGGAAGGAAAAAAAAGGAATTGGGTTTTGTGTACTAAGCACTTTTGAGGGCAACCTGGGGCCCCCTAATCCAGAGGTTTATAACCTCCCCAGCTAATGCTCTCTGACACTGTGTTTTGATATCATTACTACATTATACTCACAATTTTTGAGTGAAAAAATACAGTACTTAGAAAGTCGAAATTCATAAATAAATTCATGTCAAACCGCACTTAATATTGATTTTGTTAGTGTTCAGATTCAATAATAAGGTACTGCGTGCATGAATATTTAAATATAATCATCATTTCTGCATCTCCTAATGGCCTCTGCTCCTCTACACTCAATTTAAACACAATTTAAAAACTATAATGTATTGAAAAATACTAGGATTTAGCAATAAATCATCATCGGGAGATTCCAGGCCTCTTATAGGGTGGCTCGATATGGGTTTCTCCGGGGACTGTACAATTAGATTCATGTTTTTAAACTTCTCAATTATCCATATACCATAATTTTATGTGAAAGTTTGTTTCGCTTCCCCCCCCTGCCGCCCGCCGCCTCCCCTACCACTTGGCGGCCCCCCTACCCGGCCTCTTTCTGTAGGAAGCGGTAGAATATCGCTTAAGTGTTCTCTTAGCCAGAGTGGAGTGGGGTCAAAGGTGACCGTCCTCAAACTGAATTAGAGGCCAGGCCTGCCAGAGGCAGCCGGCGCTGAGTCACTTAATCACATTATTTGGGAAAAATATAGGGGGGAAAGAGATAAAATGACTTAAAATGAACTTGCCAAGGAGGAAGTGGAGTTTTTTAGATTTATTTAAAAAGCAATCCTTGGCCTGATGAAATAGATGCAGGGCTGTGGCAGGATGTGGTAAGAGTCGGGTGGAGGGTGGGAGGGGTGGGAGCTGCGCTGTGGGAGCAGAGGGGCTTCCAGCCTGGTCCCTGGGC
Organism: Manis javanica; assembly: GCF_040802235.1. Lineage (NCBI taxonomy): Eukaryota > Metazoa > Chordata > Mammalia > Pholidota > Manidae > Manis > Manis javanica. Next base: position 8,214,900 of record NC_133159.1, on the reverse strand, counting down.
TCCAGACCTTCATGAGGAGCCCCTGGGGGTGCAGAAGACTCTGAGGGGAGGATAAAGGGGGTGCCCTTGGGACCTGGGGGAGCCGCCGGAGTCCCCTCATCTGGGAGCTGGAAGGCAGGCTGGAGCTGTCTGCTGGGAGGACAGGGTGTGGCAGGGCCCCCAGGGCATCTGGGGCCTCGCCTGGTGCCCTGATGGCGGCAGGCAGCAGCTGGTGCTGACAGATGGCCACAGAAGTGGCACAGCAGCTCTGATTGATGACAGAAGTGTATAGAACCCAGGGACCTGGAGGGATGGTGCCCACTGGCTCAGAGTACCGCACTGCACGCCCCGTTTATAGAATGGATCATACCATTTACCCTGTCTCTAGCACCTACTATGTGCCTGGTGGTTTACAAACAACTCACGTGAGCCCCGCTAGCTCTTTTTGGTTTATGGCATGGGCACGCCCATTTTATAGACGAGAAAGCTGGAGTTCAAATTGTTAAAGCAGTTTATCTAAGGTCACACACACACAAAGCTGGGACAATGGCTAGATTTGAACCCAGAGCCAGCTCATTTCAGACCCAATGTTCTTCCACGGCTCCATACTTGTCTTGGAAGGTGCAGCTGGAGGTGGGGATGACGTGGGCCCTGAGCTTTGGCCTCTGGCATGCTCCAGAGCTGTGGTGCAGCTGTTTGCAGCCAGAGGAGAAAGGACCATCTGCCCATGTGAGGAAGGGGCAGGAATGTGGCACATCTGGGCCCTGGGGGCATGATGAGGGTCACTTGGGTGGATCCAGAGTGCATCTCTGGTCCTGTTCCAAGGAAAACCCAAGTATCAGAGGGACAATGAGCGATGCCCTAGGACAGGGATATCCCTCGGCCACCCTAGAACAGATGGGGCAGGCAGCTGGCGGGAGTGGACACCTGGCACTCTAGGTGAAACTTTCTACTTGGACAAAAATGTTAGGGGACAGGGGCTCCAATGGGGGAGGGGAGGGCCACACAAGGGGGTGGCACCCCACTGCTTCATGGCCTAGAAAAGAGACTGTTAGGAGTACCCAAGCCATCCCCAGGGATGTTGTCAGATGCCTGGGTCCAGTCCTAACCCACCTCTCAGGCTCCAAGTCCTATTTCACCTCTGTGCAATGGGCAGAAAGACAGTGCCTACCTTGGCAGGTTGTCTTAAGAAGGGTCCATTAGCATGGTGCATGGCCACCTTAGCCACTATTATAATGGTATATCTGGGGTCAGACTTGGGCTCCAGACCCCCAGAGAATGCATTTTTTTTTCTTATGCTTGCAATGCTCTGGTCCCTTTGGGTGGTCTTGGGACTGTGGGGCTGGGTGCCAAGGACTCTCTGACTGGAGGAACCCATAAGGCTGGGTGAGCAGGCTAGGGCACAGGGGGAGCGGAAGGTCAGGGGAGGGGGCTGGAAGGGCTTAGTGCCTGGCCCCAGGGCTCAGCCTCTCCAGCAGTCCGTGGCTTCCACAGTCTTCTGCTGAGGCCATTTATTCATTCATTCGTTCACTCTTCCAGCAAATACTTACTATAATCCAGGCACTGTTCTAGGAGCAGGGAACAAATCAGTAGTCCCAGCCAAGACAGGAGCCTCTGCCACTCCCCAGGAGCGCTTTGCATCTGCTTCCTCATCTGTGACAGGGATCAGCATACGCCTGCTTCACCTGCTTCTGCTGCATTGTGTGAAGTTCAGAGGTGAGAGGGCACATGATAAAAGCTGCCCCCAGGTGAGCTGCTGTTCTTTTTCCAATGAACGGGCCAGGCAAAACACTCATGATAGAATTAATTCTTCTGAATGTTGACCTTCCAGGCTCCCAGATGGTTAGCGTAGGAGTAGGGAGGAAACAGAATAAACTGTGAAAACTCTAGGAAAGTGAGAGCCACTGTGGGCTCTTGAGCCAGAGCGGGTCACTGGGAGACCTACCCAGGCTTCCATGTTCCAAAAGGCCTGGGCATTGCTGGCTCTTTGAGAAGCTGGTGGGGAGCAGAGACAAATGGGAGAGGCTCTCCAGCTAATTCCTGTACCCTAGTTCCCTGCTTCCCCTGACATGGTTGAGGCTGGGTCAAGTATGGAATGGGAAGGAAGGAATCCCTTTCACTCCCATCAAAGTTGGCATCAGCAGGAGGCACTGCCCAGAGCCTGAAACCTGTGGGACTCCCCTCTTTCGGATGGGAAGAGGGCTGGCAGGGACAGAGGAGCCAGTGTGCAGGCAGAGCTGAGCAGACAGCAGCTCCCATCCCTGGGGCCGCCCCTCATCCCTGAGCGCTGCTGGGGTAGGGGCAGCTGAGCCTACAGGGGATTCTTCTTCCTCCCCATCAGTCAGCCTCCCCCACAAGTCTCCCACACCCTCCCCCTCAGGAAGCCCTCTGAGCATGCTGACCCCTGGACCACTCTCCAGTTCATCTCCAGCCAACACACCTTCACGGACCTTCCGTCTTCCTGCAAACCACAGTTTACTCATCTGTCAAGAGGAGCAGCTCAAGTAGCATCCCAGGCAGGGCTGCTGGGGGACCTGGTAGGACAGGGAACACGAAGGACTTGGTGAATAGGAAGGGCTGTGTGAGGCCACTGACAGGCCCCTGAGGGTGGATGCTGGCCATGCCCCAGTCCTCAGGCCGAGAACAGGCCTGGTGCCTCCCTTGGCTCTGTCACTCTGCATCCAGGGCTCATTTTTTTCTGGAAAACAAGCGACATTCATCACAAGTGACAGCGGGCCCTAATGCAATCTTGTCTGGAGCCATGAATTGCAAATGTGCTGCAGTGAGGAGTTTGCTCCATTAGGACCCTGGGGAGGTCACACGCCCTGAGCCCTGGGGTCCCTGGTCAGTGATAGGGACACCTTGGTAGACAGGCAGGGTCTAGGGCTCCCTGCGGTCAGCCTGGGCTAGGCCCCAGCCACCCCAGGGTCCTCACCTCAGGTAGGTGGAGGCAAGAGCCAGGCTCCAGAGTGGGCTGAAGTCCCTCTGTGAGATTCACAGGGAAAATATAAAACACCGAGCAGTTTGCTGGAGCAAGTCAGGTGAGTGGGGTGGGCGGGGCACCTGCCTGGTGATCGGGACCTCAGTGGGGGCCAAAAGCATTCCTGTGACAGGGGAACCTGCCTGCTGCCATCCTGGGAGACCCGGCGCTCTGCCCCTCCTCCCTGCCATCAACACCCCCATCTTGGGCCTTCTAGCTGACCACATGCATGGGCCCTCATCCTCCCGGGCGAGCACAGGCTCTGCTCCATGCCAGGGCTGGCGCCACCTCCGCAAGTGTGTGCCCAGTGCTTGAGGCTCTGCACACACGTTCCTGTTGCCGTCCTCCACTCACATGTGTGTACCTGGGCCTCACATCTGTGCCCAGCTCACTGCCAGCCCAGCACTGAGTCAGGGCGTGCTGGCCTGCCTCTGGCACCTAGGGTAGACGGGTGGGTTTGTTTTTCCCCTGGTGTGTTTTGGGTTCAGGAAAAAAAAAAATCCCCAAATGAGCTTTCCCTGGGGCACTTTTCCCTTCATTTTTCTGCCCAGGTGTCTCTAAAGGGAACTTCATTGTCTGTTTCAAATTCATTTGCACTTAACTCATCTAGAAGTTTTGCAAGAGTTGTTTGATGTCCAAGAAGCCTCTGAGCATCCCCCACCCCATGGCTCCCCACCCCCTTAATGAGCCCTTTAACGCTTGGAGATCCTGGGCTGCCTCAAAGGCCTGCTGCCCTGTCCCACCTGGGCAGGGGAGGAAGAGCTCAGGATGCAGTGGGTTGAGGGAGTGGCATGGGGTGGGGAGGCTCCATCAGGCTTGCCCCCACCCTCCAGCCACATACCCACCTGGGCATCTTGCATCACCATCTAGCCAGTGGCCCCAGCCTCTGCTGGGTGCAGGGCCCAGCTGTCGGTTTGAGCCTCCCCCACTAATTAATGGGTGCCTGTGAGGGCTGACCCAATCAGACACCCAAATTAATCTCAATTACAGCGATTTGGTAACTGCAGTACTAGCCAGCCTGACTGAGTGAAGATTTCATCACCCAGGAATGGGGAGCCCAGACAGCTCAGCCTTGATGTTATCAGTGGAGGGATGGAGTGGGGGTGCTGGGTGGGGCTCAGGGGCCTTAGGCAGCCCAGCCTTTATCACCACCGTCAAATGCGTTCACACCAGCTAATATTCTCACTGGCAGCCCAGTCTGAGGAGGGCGGAGGAGGCTCCCCACGTGAGGGTCCATCAGAAGCCTGGAGAAGAGGCCAGTGAGCCCAGAGGGGCCCAGAGGAATGTGGCTCTGGAATGCTGAGCTGGGCAGGTTCCGGGTTTTGAAAGCCACGGACCAGCTGGGCTGCCTCCCTGGGGCCCAGCGACGCTGGAAGGCAGATGTGGGCCGGTGGCTCCGGTGTGCTGGCTGCTCCCTCGGTTCCCAAAGTCCTTTCCCAGCCAGTAGCACTGGTTTGCTCCTGTGGCCTCCCACAGGGCAGGGCAGGGCAGGGTCATTAACTCCATTTCACAGAGGGGGAAGTAGAGGCCCAGGGAGGAGACAGCTTGCTTGGCGAGTCAGTGCAGGAACCGGGGCTCCACGCAGGACTCCCAGGCTGGTGCTCTTCCCATGAGAACACATCTCCTGGGCCAGTGTCCTCCTCCCTCCCACTTCAGCACAGTCCCGTCTGCCCCACCCCTGTCAGGCCTGCCCAGTTGCAGAAGAGGATCTGGGAAGTTCCAGGCTGGGGAGATGGCACCCTCTCCGAAGGTGGAGTCCGATGGCAGATTCCTGGATGGAAGCCCTGGCAGAGGTGCCAGGGCTCCTCCTCATCGTCCGGGCTGCCCGATGCCCACATCATACACTCCAGCTCCTGGGAGGCTGAGAAGGCTCCCTGGTCACCTCCCCAGCCTGCAGGGCGTTTGGGGAGGGCTCCTGAGCACATGAATGAATGAGTCAGGTCCAACTTCCCACTCAGGAGACACTTAACAAGGCTAAGAGCCAGTCACACTCACCCACCTCCTCACCTCCCTCCACCCAGCCTCCTGGGGATGGTCCTGCATCCAGACTGTCAGTCGCACCCTTGGTACTGCCCCTGGGGTAACTCACCCCCAACACTCTCCCACCTCAGCACAGGGCCTGGTTCAGCTGGCAGGGAAGGGTCCCAGAGCTCGGGATGGGGGTCCGTTGGGAGTGCTGTGGCCAGCGCCCCACCAGTGCCCATGCACCCCGTTCCCCACCTCACTATGGGGCTGTGACCCCTCAATGGAGCAGGCACCCGAGAGCCCTCCTGCAGGCCCCCCACTTCCCGCAAATACAGGGGCAGGATGGTTGATTTTGTAGGAAGAGAAACCACAAGGTGGGGGTGGGGGCAGGGCACCAGGGGTCCTCCCAGGCCATTTGCTTGTGGCTGCAAGTCAAAGCTAGGTCCCTCTGGGCAGGGTGTGAGGTGTTCCCCGGCTGCTTGGTTGTGCAGGAGCAGGAAGGGCCCTAAGGGCCTCCACAATGAGCCCAGGGCCCTGGGGGGCCCAGCAACACTGGGGGGGCTGTAACCCCTCAGGCTGCTGGTCAGCACCTTAGAGGACGAAGCTGGCTTGGCTCAGGGCAGGGTGGCCTCCTGCTTGGTGGGACTTTTGCAGTGTGCCCCTGACTAGACAGGGAGGAATGCGAGGATGAGGTTGTGTCCCCTGTCCCCTAAACCCAGCAGACTCTTGCCCTGTGACCCGGGCCCAGAGGCCCACAGAGCTTTTAGGGGCCTCCTGGGGATGGAGCGAACTCTGAGCCATTTGAGAGCTATGGGTATGCAAGCCCAGAGACACATACTCACAAAGCCATACACGTTCCTAGGGCTTCACCCTCGCAGGCATGGGCGTTTACATGCTTATGCTCATAGAGTCGGACACTGGACCTCTGCTAAGGTCACATGCTTTTTACTCCCGTGTATTACTGTCTGCATGCACTTCTATTCATGAACACACACACAGGTGTTGTACGCACACAAACACACACACACGCTAGGATTCACAGGCTCAGAGTCAGGTCCTCAAACCATCATACCTACAAAAAGGAGCACTTTGCACAGGTGGGCCCTGTCATAGGACTGCACTCAGGTAGGTACAGGTGCCCCAAGAGAACACACCGCCGAATAACCACTGCTCTGGACCAGTCCGGGGTGTGTGCACACAAGAGTCTTCTATTACTAGAAACAGGATTTTTTTTGTCCCTGTTCCTGTTGGAGAGGTGGGCAAACCGAAACCCAGGAAAGGGAAGTGATTCAGACTGGGAGTGAGTCAAGCAGGCAGCAAAGCCCAGGAAGCCACCCGGATGCGGGATGCTCCAGAAAAACAGGCTGGATGCCTGTCGGATTGTCACATCTGTCTCTGCACCTCAGGGCTTGGCTTTGGTGTGTGTGCGGAGAGGGAGCTCTTTCTAGCAATGCCAGAGAAGGGGATGACTTTGGCCTGGGCTGAGAATCAATCATGGGGGGCTTTTGGGAGGAGGGGATAGGCAAGGGGTCTACAGAAAGGAGGGGAGCAGGAATTGCGGTAGAGGATCCAGGACCTTGCAGATCAGCTGGGACAACCAGACCACGTGCCTCATCCAAATAAAATCATGAAACCACGGGGCGAGGGAGCATCAGGAACCCCTAACCCAATTTGTCAACTCAGTGCCACTGGAGCTCCAGGGATCTGGACAGCCCTCAGGCTTCCAGGGAAGGGTGGCCCTGAGGAGGAGTTGGATTGGGGTCAGGGCAGAGGAAGGGTATCTCAGATGCACAGAGATTGAGAGGGGCAACCCCAAGAGACAGATCCGGCCCAGTGTCCAGATCCTGTGTGGGGAAGCCTGGTGTAACAGGTGCAGCCCTCAGAGGCCCCACAGTGGGTAAGGGTGGCATGCCAGCACCCCCAGCACCATTTCATGCCCAGGGTTTCCCCATGAGCCACTCACTCTGCTGTCTGTTACTGACAGTGATCATGAGTGCTACAGTAAAGGCTCTGAGAAGTCCTACAGAGGTGGAACTGCTTATGTCCCTTTACCCTGCCACTGTCAGACTCACCTGACCCTACGGAACCTGTTTCAATGATCACCTTTTAATGTGCTGTGGAACTAGCATTTGGAAAACTCTGACCTCAGTCTATAAAATCCCCTCCATCTTGATTACTAAAATATTGCAGTTTCCATGTTCATTGTAAGACTCAACACTGGAAAATGTAATAAGGAAGAAAATGATCTTTTAGATCTTTCAGTATCTCATCACCCAGAAGGAACCACTGTTAATATCTTGGCCTCTTTCTTTCCAGTCTTTTCCTTATGGAAGTATAGGGGTAAGGAAGTACATAAAACATGTCAATCTAAATTGGGATCATATTGTTGTATAATCCTGCTTTCTTTCTCTGCATTTTTATGTATTAGCTGGTACATATGAAAGAGTATATATATATCTATATCTCTCTCTCTATACACACACACATACACACACACACACACACACACACACACACACACACACACCGAGTAAAGAACAATAATAAGACAGCCAGATATCCACTACTCAATTTAAGAATAATCTACTTTTTCATTTTGCACTATACTCTGGACATTTTCCCACACCACTGAATATTCTTTGAGAACCTGAGTTTTAATTGCAGTGTGGTATTTCCTTTGAAGGGTTTACCATATTTTATTTAACAAATCCCATCTTCTTGGAAATTTCGATTGTCTCCAACTTTTTACTATTAAAAGAACACCATGACAAATACTGTTATATGTAAATCTTTGCCCATAATCAAAACTATCTCTATTTAAGTGGATAGAAGTAGAATTGTAGGGACAATGTTTTAAAATAGTAATTGCTGACATATACCCAAGCATCTCCTTGCTAGGCAGTGTACAGACAGCTGTACATGTATTAGTTCAATGAAATTCACAACTCTGTGTGATAGGTACTATTCTTATTCCCATTATACAGATGAGCAAACCAAGGGTCAGAGAAACTAAGTCAATTGTCCCAAACCATATGATAATAAGCAGCAAAGCTCGTCTTTGAACACCAGTAGCCTGGTTGCAGAGTCTGAGCTCTTAGCCACTATGTCATGCTTTGGTATGTTCATTCCTTCAACAGTACATAGTGGGCACCTACTATGTGCCAGATGATAGGTATATAGCAGGGAACCAGACAGATAAAAATCTCTGCCCTGCATTTTAGCTGGGGAGACAGATGGCAAACACACTAAGTGAATTCTTTAGATTATTGGAAGGTGGTAAGTCTCCTGGCAAAAAATGCAAGAGAGAAAATGCAGGGGTGGTGTGCAGTTCGCAACAGGGAGGTCAGGGAAGGACTCACTGAGAAAGAGACATTAGAACAGAGGCTTGAAGGCTTGAGAGAGAGAGCTATGCTGGGATCTGAGGGGAGAGACAGAGGGATGGGCAAGTGCAAAGGCCCTGAGGCACGAATGAGTTGACTGTCAAGGAGCAGCAAGGAGGCCAATATGGCTACAGAAAGTGAGAGGTGGAGAGTGGCAGGAGGTGAGGTCAGAGATGATGGAGGGGTACGAATGTTGGAGCTCTGAGGGCCACTGTGAGGACTTCGGCTTTTCTCTGAGGCATGTAAGAGCTACAGAGAGTTTTGAGCAAAGCAGGGATGTAACTCAGCTCACATCTAACAGGACCCCTCTAGCCACTGGGTGGAGAAGCTTTGTAGGGAGTTCAGGTGGCAGTGAGGCAGCTTCTGTGGCAGGTAAGGCTGAAACTGGTGGGGGCTGAGCGCAGGCTGGTAGCAGTGGGGGTAAGAAGCAGCTTCTTTCTGGATATATTTTGACAATGGAGTTGACAGGGTTTTCCAATGTTTTGGCTATGGGATATTAAAAAGAGACAGGAATCAAGAATGCCTCCAAAGTTGAGTTTGAGCCCTGGAGAAGGGGAGGCAGATCTAGCATAGCTGATAAAACATGGTATAAATTTGGTTTGAATGTGTTAAGTTTGGTGCAGAGGCAGACAGCACTGCTAGCTGGATATCCTGTTCTCTGGTGGATGTACAGGAAGAAGGACATTTTATCACCTTAAGTTTGATGTGGCCACAGGATGAGCTCCAATTAGAGAGTTGTGGGTGGGAGTGATATGTGTAAACTCCTTAATTACCTCCAGCTCTGCTGGTCCCCTGCTGAGGCTGTCTCAGGGGTGTGTGTCAAGGTGGAATCTTTGTCAGCATGGAAAGACTCAGGGAGGAGAGCCCTCTGCCCTGGACATGTCTCATGAGGAAGAAATAAGCATTTGTTGTTTTAAGACACTGAGATTTTGATGTTGTTTGTTCTCATAGCATAATTTATCCTATCCTGAATAATACAGGTACTTATTGGGAGGACTGCCATGTAAGGTTGCACAGGTTGTCCATTGTACAAGGACAGATCAGTCAAAGAGATTTCGTTCTGCTCTTAGCCTTGTCCAACTTCTAGATCCTGCACGTGTGTGCATGACTGTGTCCTGCTGCAGTCATGCTCAGGGGATCCCCTGAGGCCACTCCTCTTGTTTACTAGGCCTGATTTGTACTCCCCACCCCACTCTAAACCTGCTATGGCCACCTCCCTGGATGGGGGTAGGGTGGGAGGAGTGTTTAGAGGGTGACTGTTGCCTCAGAGCCTGGGTATAAGTGAGCGAGAGTGTGGATGTGAGTGTGTGCCCAGCCAGACTGCCACTCCCGGAAAAGTTCCTCCTGGCAGATCTAGGCCAAGCAAAGAGGGTGAGTAAAGGGGCACAGCCACACACACTCCAGAAGCTTCACTGCTTCCTAATGGGATACATATGCTCTGGCCACAGATTTAACAAGAAGTCTGATTTATGGAACTGCCATTCAGATGAATGTAAGCTGGATGCTACTGATTAAGCCCCAGAGCCAGGGCTCCCTCCACCTCCCCCCTCTCCTCCCATCCCCCTCCTTCACACACAGGCCAGTCTGGGGTTGCCCAGCACGGCTCTGAGCAGGCAGGTGCATTCTGCTTTCTCCTGGCTAGCCTGCCTACAGTTGGACAGAATCATATGTAGTATCCTTTTTTTTTTTTTTAACTTAAAGAAGGCATCATCTGCTAACTTGCAGGGGGCTGTATGAGCTAGAGGCAGCCCTGCCGATTATCCAGCTGAAGAAGTGAAGATGTATAGACAAGCCTGGAGCTCCGGGAGAAGTCTGAGCTAGAGACATAAATTTGGAAATTGTCAGCATATATTGGTGTTTTAAGAGCCATGAGACTGGGGGAATCAGGAGTGGGGGGCTGACAGAGAAGAGTCAGAAGACCGAGCCTCTGACACTGGAAGGGGTGTGGAGAGAGAAGGGAGAGAACCAGCCAAGTAAGGAGAGGGTTCCAAGGAGGAGGGAGTGACCACCCGGGTCCAGGGCACTGATGCCATCAGGAGACTGAGAGCAAAGAGCGGCTGTTGGGCTTAGCCACGTGGAGTCAGTGGTGTCCCAGATCAGAGCAGTTGTCGCAGGAACGGGTTGCCAGGGGAGGAACTGGAGAACAGTGCGCCCACGTGCCTGTTTCAAGGAATCTTTCTAGGCAAGGCTCAGAAGGTGGTGGCTGGCAGGGTAGTGGTCAAGGGAGTGGTGATGTACAGGAGAAAAATAAGGCTGAGGACGAAGAGCTCAAAGATGGGGAGTCACTGTGGCTGAAAATGTCCCTGTCTCAGACCCCCAGCGGCAGCAGCATGTGAGGGAGGCCTCCTGTTTCTGCGTGCCCCACCCACCTTGGGGCATGTCATGCCCTTTGCAGCCCACCGCATGGGGTTTACACCTCCGGGGCTCGGGTTAGGGCAGGAATTAGGATGCCGGCCTCCATGAAGCAGCAGGTGGGGGAACAAGGCCCAGCGAGATTAAATAACGTGCCCAACGTCACACAGCTGCAAAGTGGCTGAACGAGAATTTGGCCCTAATTCTGCCCAACACCCTCCTCAGGAGCCAAGGATAAGAAGAGGGGGTCAAGAGGTCCTTGTCAAAAGGATCTGCAGATCCTGCCTCCTGACTAGCTTTTGTGTTCTTCCTTCGTTATCCTGGTGTGCCAGGATCCCCAGGAGGACGTGATGCAGGGAGGGGCCCCCAAAGGACTCACAGACCACTCGGGGAGATCAATCCATGGTCCCAATTATTAGACCAGGAGTCAGCTTTCATGGGGGTTGTTCAGGGGCTCAGCCAGGGAAGTGCAAAGGCGGGCACTTGGTCGGAGGGTCAGGAAGGCCGCCCCAGGAATCTACTGCCAAGCTGAGAGCCAGAGAGGACGCGAGTAAGCTTGGTGAGGGGCGGCGGGAGGATGGCGTCCCTGCAGAAGGCACAGCACGTGCAAAGGCCTGGCGGCCGGAGAGACCGGAGGGAGCAGGAACCCAGGGGCTGGGCGCTGGGGCCTCGGAGGGGCTGCAGCCCCGCCCGTGCGCTGGGTCCCGGCCTCGCGCCGCAGCCCGCGGCCCCGCAGCCCGCCCGCCTCCGCGGAGCCAGCCTCTCCCCGCCCGCGCGGTGGTCGCGCGGCCGGCCGGGGGCGTCTAATGGGCTGCCCGGGCCGCGTTCCGGGGAGCGGTCCCCGGCCGCGCTAATGTGCGGTCGCCCCGCCCGCCGGCAGCTGGTGCCCCCGCGCCGACCTCGGGCCCCGATCGATACGCATCAGGCGGCGGGCGGCCGGGAGCGCCCCCTCCCCGGGCGCCTCTGACGGTCGTTCCGGGGGCCCCCGCGCTGGGGGCGGGGGCGCCGGGGACGACGGCCCCTCTTCGCCTCTCCCCGCCCGTCCCCGCCTCGCCTCGCCTCGCTCTCCCTCAGCCCCTCTTCCGGTTCCGTGTCCCCTTACGTCCCTGTCGCCGCTGGAGGCTGTGGCCTTTGTCCTCAGCTTGGGGGCAGTGGCATCTCAGCGTCTTGCCCCCAGGCTCCCCTATCCCGCCCCTCTAGCTCCTGGGATTCTGGGAGTCCCAGGGGGCACCTTTGGGGGTACGAGGCCAAGGCCAGGGGAACCAGTGTGGGGCGCATGAAACATTTGGGGGCAGTTTAAGGAGCGCCCCCAAAATCCCTCAGAAATCAAGACAAATAATACTTCAGTGCAATATTTTTAAAAAGCAAACAATACAGAAAATTCTACGGTAAGCAAATATCAAAATCTTAAAGACAAGCTCAGTAACTGAATCATAGCGGAGCCTGAGGCCGAGGAACTCAGAAGTACTATCCTGTTTGATTTAAAATGTTCATCACAAACTGTTGACCACGATTTTAGAGGAGACTGGTAACGGGGTGCTTGGATTGTGCGTGAGATTCCACCCCCAGCTCTGTGATTCGGTAGAGAGCGAGCATCCCATGCTAGCATCTTAATTCTCTTTTTTTAAAAAAACAGGTTTATTGGGAAATAATTTATATACCATACAAGTCATCCATTGAAAGTGTCTGATTTAATGACTTTTAGTCTATTAAGAGTTGTACAGCCATCACCATACCAATTTTGGAACGTTTTCATCATCCTAAAGGAATCCCTGTGCCCACCATTCCCCTCAATTTTCCCAGCCCCTGACCACCACTCATCTTTCTGGCTCTGTGGATTTGCCTCCTCCAGCTGTTTCATATAAATAAAACCATACAATAGATGGCCTTTTGTGAATGGCTTCTTCATTTAAGTGTTCGAGGTTCACCCGTGTTGTAGCATGTATCAATGCTTCATTCCTTTATATTGCCAGATAAAAGTCTGTTGTGTAGACATAACATTTTACACATCCGTGCATCAGTTTATGGGCATCTGAGTTGTTTCTAGTTCTTGGCTGTGATAAATAGTGCTGTTATAAACATTCATGTACAGGTTTTTGGGTGGACACATTTTCACTTCTCTTGGGCATATACCTAGAGTAGAATTTCTGGGTCATATGGTAACTCTAGGTCTTTAACCTTTTGGGGAACTGCCAGACTGTTTTTCAAAGTGACTGTGCCCTGTTACAATCCCACCAGTGATATATGAAGGCTGCAGTTTCTTCACATCTTCACCAACACTTGATGTTATCTATTTTTTTTATTATAGCTTTTCCAGTGTGTGTGAAATAGTGTGTCAGTGTGGTTTTGATAGGGATTCCCTAATGGCTAATGATGTTGAGCATTTTTTCACGTGCTTTTGGATATTTTGTATGTCTTCATTGGAGATACATCTGTTCAAACTTTTGCCCATTTTTCAGATGTCTTCACTATCCTTTATATAAATGACATCACACCACATTTATTGTTCTGACTTGCTTCTTTGCACTTGGCAGTATGGTTTAGAGATTTTTCCATGATCTTTATGGGTCGACCTCACTATTTTTGAATAGCTGTTCAAGGTTTCATAGTGTGGTAGTGCTCTAAGCATTTTTTCCAATATCTGATTGATGAACATTTACTTTTTTTCAAAAATGTTTTCTATTACAAAACAAAGTTAAAAACACACTTACATGCACTTTTGTGCACCCAGGTGAGTCTTTTTGAAAAAGAAAGCCCTAGAAGTGGAATTGCTGGGCCAAAATTTTTTATTTCAATAAATATTGACAAATTATTATTCAAAAATTTAGGAGATGTATGCCTTCACCAGCATTGTAGAACAGTGCCCATTTAATTGCTTCTTTACCAGCACTTGATATTATCAATCTCCTTAATTTTTGCCAATTTATCAGGCAAAAAAAAATTCCGTTATCTTATTTTCATTTGCCTGATTGGTGAGTGTGAACTTAAAAAAATATTATTGGCCATTTTCATTTCATTTTCTGTGAAATGTCTTTTTATATCTTGTGCCCATTTTTCTAATGGACTATCTCTATACATCCTGAATTGTGGATCATTTTTCTCCCAGCCTGTTGCTTGTCTCTAGTCACATAGAAATATAGAAGTTTAATGCTGTAAAAAGAGTGTAACCCTCTTCCTTTTTGGCTCCTGTGAAAGTATTTTCCTCCAATATTTTCATATTAAAACATAAATGGAGAGATCTATTTTGGATGTGATGGCAATATTAAAATAAAATTAATTCTTCTTAAATTAATTAATAAGTATAACGCAGTGTCCATGAAGTTCCCAACATAAAGTTTCATCAAACATGATAGTTTCGTATGAAAAAAAAGTGCATCGTGGCATTGAAAAACAACTCGAAGGTGAATAGCCTGAACAGCTGGCAAAACACACTGAAGAGTCATAATAATTAAAACAGTGTAGTATTGGAATGAGATTACATAAATCAATCAATGGAAAGGAACAGGTCTGTGTTGATATGAAAGTTTAGCTTATGATAAAGGTGTCATTTCAAATAAACAGAATTCAATAAATGGTCTTGTTTCAAATGGCTATCCATTTGGTGGTGAACATTCATTCATTCACCCATCAAGCATTTCACCATGCATATGGACACTAGGGTGGAGCAGTGAACAGAACAGACAAAAAGACCAAAATTCCTGGCCTCAAGGAGCTGACCTTCTGGTGAGAGAGGCAGTCAGTGAAATAAATAGGTAAATTATATAATATATTAGAAATAAAGGGGAGAAATCAAGGGAAAGTGGGTGGGGAGAGAAATGGCAATTTAAAATAGAAAGGTCAGGAAAGACTTCAATGAAAAGGTGACATTTCAGCAAAAAATGGAAGGCAGTGAGGGTGTTGGCCTTGTAGATATCTAGAAGGATCATCTGGGGCAATGGACTAGACAATACAAAGGTTCCGAGGCAGTAACTTGTTCATGTATTTTGAGTTCTAATATATGGATTTGAAATTTCATCCCAAGGAAGTTGGGAGGTATGGAAGAATTGTGACAGGAACCAGTTTTATGCATTAACTGGGCCACTCTGGGATCTGGGAGGAGCATAGGTTGTAGGGCAAGGGCAGGACTGGATTCAGGAAGACAAGAGAGGTGCAAATGCCCTTATCCAGGTGAGAGGTGTTCGTGGTTTCCGCCCTGGTGGAAGCAGTGGAGGAAGAGAGAAGTGGTCAGATTCTGTATGTTTTTGAATTCAGTACGGGCAGGATTTGCTGATAGATTGGGGAGGACGCAGTCCGGGATGACTGCAAAGGTTTGGATCTGCGCCTTGGAGGGCTGGAGCTGCCCTTAATAGAGGCAGGAAGGACGCACGTAGAGCAAGCTTGTGGGGAGGATCAGGAGCTCAGCTTCGGCTGTCTGGGATTTGAGATGCCTATTAGATCTCTAAATGGAGATGACGAATAGGAGTAAATACTCATGTCCTCTGCTGAGAAGAGAGATCTGGGCTGGAGATACACATTAGAAGCAATCTGTGCAGAGACCTTCCATAGCCCAATACAGTGGTGTGAGCCACATGTGGCTCAAGCCACACGTGAGCACTTTAAATGCAAGCAGTCTGATTGAGACGTGCTGTAAGTGCAAAATACACACTGAGTTGCAAAGGCTGAGGATGAAAAAAGTAAAATAGCTCATTAATGATTTTTTATATTGCTAAGTTGGAATGGTAGTATTTTGGATGTATTTGGTAAAATAAATACAGTATTTAAATCAATTAATTTTTGTTTTACTTTAAAAAATGTGGCTCCAAAAACTATTTACTTGCCTAAGAGTCTTGCATGAGGTTTCTCCTGGCCAGCACTGGTCGAGTGGTGTGAGCGTTTGTGTGGGATGGGGTCACCCTGGGAGTGAGTGTGGTAGAGGAGAGACCCAGGCATGAGCTGCAGGACTTCTGAGGTGAAGAGCGGGAGGGAAAATCGCAGAGGAGGCCAGGGAGCAGCCAGGGAGGTGGAGGACAAGCAGATGTGCTGCCCCAGAAACCAAGGCCAGAGGGTATTTCAGGGAGGAGGGAGGCCCACCCGTGGCACCTGCTGCTGGGGGATCCAGGGAGGGCTAAGAATTCACCATTGCGATTCACAGCGGTCACCAGTGGGTCACCAGCTGGGCACCAGTTGACAAGAGCATTTCATTCATCGAGCCACCAGTCACCTGGATGAAAGGTGACTGAGGAGAGTGTAGACACCAGGAAAGGTCAGAACTAAGGTTTGGAGGGCTCAGGAGAAATCCCCACCCATGTTTCAAAAAACCCCATCCCTGGGTTCAAAGGCCCCACCCCAACCTCCAGCATAGACCCACGGCAAGGAAAGAATAGAAAACATGCTAGAGGCTTTTCATGGAAAGTCCTTATGACACTCCTGTAAGGTGTCAGCATTTGAACCCAGGGCTGCCTGGCACCAAAGCCTGTGTCCTCCACCACTCTGCTCTCTGCCCTGATGTCCACCAGGACATGTGTAGTTCCATTAGGCTCTTCTCTTTGACAGCTGGAAGCTCTTGGGCTGCAGTGTGGCCCCACTTCTGGCCTTGTAGCCAGCCCCCAGCACTGTACTACTTATTTCCCAAGCTACTTTAGGTGAATCTCTTCAGCCTTAGTCTACTCATCTGTATAATGGAACCAATAAAATGGAGCAAGAGCATCTTAGTCACCTACGCACTACTTCTGACCAGCAGAGCTGGGCTGGGAGGCTCAGGCCAGAACCACTCAAGGGCAAGTGCTTTGGAAATTCACTCCTCAGGGAAGGTGGGCAGAGGAACTGGCCACAAGCTCACCCGAACGGAGGGAGGGCACTGGGCAGGCGCAGACTCTGAGCGCCACCCTGGCCTGTGTCCTCGAGAACTCTGAGCCCCGTTCTTGTGCCCCCGAAGGTCGGGCATCCCTGGTGGCCCTTGCCGCCCCCTCCTACCTCCGACTGTCCCCTCCATACTGGATAAACAGCACCTCCGCCTTCCAGCCTCCTCAATCCCTCACGCTTCACCAGAATTAAATACATCATTCATTTTTTATGGTTTATACATGGTGTAATTTATGTTTTCAAATATATTGAGGTCACACTTTAGCAGAAAAAAAGTATTTCATGTTGAAATTGAAGGCATGTGTGTTCCATTAAATGGGAATGTTTGGGATAATTTTAAAAGGCTAAAAGTAGTAGAAAGTAACATTAAAATAAAATTTGAGAGATGTAATTACCCCTAATCGCACCATAAAATAATCAATACTGCATTCCATTATTTCTGACTTCCCTAGTTATAGCTTTTTTTGTTAAGCTCTTGAATATTGATGAGGTGAAAGGGTCGTGTCTTCTGTGGAGGTCTGGTGGAGGTGGAATTAAGGTGGTGTCCTCTCTGATTATCCTGAATCCCAGGGGACAGCACCAGGCTCCCTCATCTCCTGTCCAGCTCTTCCCTGCAGAGGGGGCAGGGGAGGCCCTGGGAAGTGGCCCTGTATGTTTGGGCTACATTTCTGGAGCACTCATTGTGTACCAACGACTGTGCAAGCTACGTGGGCACATCAACTCATTTTATTCTGAAAGCAACCCTCTGCAGGGGATGTTGGCAAGGACCCCCACTTTACAGATGGCCACACTGAGACCTGGCGAGTTAAAGTAACTTACCAAGGAATGGAGTCAGGATTTGCACTCAAGTCTGTGTTCTTGCCACTGTCTATGCCATCTCCCAAGAAGCCCAGCCACTGGCTTGGAGGTTGGCAGAGAGATGGAGGTATCAGCAGGACTGTGCACGGGTGCTGAACTCCCTGGGCAAGGGTGACTCAGTGCCAACCTTGAGGATAATTGTCACTAGCCATAGTGGCCTGGGTGTACCCAGGAAACCTCTAGGTCCCTTCAGGGATACCTGAGAACTTCTGTCCCTTCTCTGTATTTTAGGCAATGGGCTCACCTCTCTGAGCCTCCACATTCCCATCTGTGAAACAGGAGTAACATTAGAATGCTCCTCATGAAGTCTGTGGTTTCAGTGAGCTCACAGTGAGCACATGGGAAGTAGAGCCCACAGTATCTATGAAGGCATTGGTGACAGTGATAAAGGGGTCATTTCTCTTCCCTGGCTTCAGTTTCCCATCGCTAAAATGCACTGGGGACAGGGGCACCTGAATTAGACAACACAAAACCTTGTCCCTTTCTGACATTCTGTGTTCTATGATCTATACACCACAGTCTACCATGTTGGGGAGCAATGTCTACCTGTGTGATAGCCAACAAAGGGCCCTCCAAAGTCACCTCATCCTGCCCCCACTGGGCCATAGGGTCACATGTCTGAGAGTGTACTTCCTAGCCCCTTTCCCCTGCCTCAAGGAACCTACCTGCTTTCCAGCTGCAGACAGTGTCTCTGCGGCTCAGGAATGGACTTATGGGAGCCCAGCTACATAGTGGGTACACCAAGGTGCTCCTCCAGACCCCTGAACTGGGGTTTTGAAGTCTGGACACTCTCATGCTCAGAGCCAGGGCACCCTCATGTCTAGCATATGGATATCCTTCTATCTGCTATCAGGATATCTGTGCACCAGAATCAAGTCATCTCCCTACACAGAATCTAGATAACTCTATGCTTAAAATCTGGACACCTCACACCTGCACCATTCCAGCAGCTAAAAGGTGGCAACAGCCCAAATATCCAGCAGCAGATGCATGGATAAACAGAATGTGGTATATCCACACAATGGAATATTATGCTGCCATAAAATGGAATGAGGTAACTAGTACATGGATAAACCTTGAAAACATGCTGCTAAGTGAAAGAAGCCAGACACAAAAGGCCAGATGGTGCATGATTCCATTTATTTAAGTACCTAGAATAGACAAATTCATAGACACCAAAGTAGAATAGTGGTTACCAGGGGCTGGGGGCAGGGGAAATGGGGAATTAGTGTTTAATGAATACGGAGTAGTAAATCCAGAAAAGGCAGATTCATAGAGACAGAAAGCAGATTAATGGTTGCCAGGGGGACGGGAAAATGGGGAGTGACCGCTTAATGGGTATGAGATTTCTTTTGGGGGTGATGAAAAATTTCTGGAACTATATGGTTGCATAATATTATGACTGTTCTTAATGCCACTGAATTGTATACTTAAAAATGCATACAATGTTGAATTTTATGTTCTGTGTATTTTACCAAAATAAAAAAAATTTTTTTTAACGTGTGGTCACCCTGGGGCCCAGCCTGGGGTGCTGAGCCCAGCTCATGGTCTGTGCAGCAGGGTCCTTGGCACTGGCTGCTGAAGCCCAGCACATGAGAAGCCCAGGACCACAGAGAGCTGATGAGCAGCCTCACTCCCTGTGTCATTACCATTAATAATAAACAACAATAGAGTGTATTTTTAAAACTTCCCCTAATGGAGATTCCCAGGCAGCAACTGAAACACTCAGATTACCCACTGGTCCCCTAAAGATACTGACACATAAAAGCCGTGTGGGCCACGGAGAGCTGGGGGGAGGCAGATGCTTCCTGGCATCTGGGCAGTGCCCCTCACTTGTCCCCCACCCAGCCCCTGCCACCAACCCCACTCCCCAGCTTTCCCAGGGGCACCAGGGACAGGGGTCCTCTTCATCCTCTGTGTCCTTGCCAGTACCTCGGCCCTTTGACTTAGTTTCTCTGCCAGGTTCCCTTTCTGCCTCGTTTTCAGAGGTTGTGCTTGGGGATGTTGGGAGGGGACCCTCGGCCTGTGGTTGTTGGAGGGGCAGGGCAGTGCTGACTGCACTGTGCATTCTGGTGGCTGGGACCGGCCCCCAGAGATGGTCAGTCCTCCCTGCCGTATTTCAGATGGAGCGAGGCCCCGACTGTGTGCGGGCCATGCTCAAGATCCCTTCACAAAGAAGCCACAGAGCAGGGGCCAGAACTCGGGGCAACTGGTCTCCTGGTAGTTCTTCTCTTTCGTGCTGCTGCTCAGCACAGATGGAGCAGTTTCCAACTCAGACCCTGGGGTGAGAGAGGCCTTCCCCCAGGGAATCGCAGGCCGGGTAAGCCACTGACTTCCTGAGCGTCAGTTGCCCCATCTATAAAGGGGGCGATGTCAGCACCTACCTCTCTGTCTGGGGAGAATTACAGAGATGATGCGTGTGATGTCTCAGCACTGTGCTGAGTACACAGTGACCGCCTTCCCCAACACGAGGCCAAGCCCCAGGCCTGCGCAGCCTCACCCTCTCCCGACCTCCCTGGGTCCACCTGGCCGCTGGGCCAGGACCCATGAGAGCCTTGTGCCTCACTGCGCTCTGACATGATGAGACCCATCCTCATACTGACCTCGCCCATTGAGCACTTGTCAAATAATCCTCTCAGCAGCCTTGGTGGGGAGAGACTGTTGCTCCATTTTACAAATGGGGAGACAGAGGTCCAGAGAGGCAGAGTGGGATGTGGGGTTCAAAAGTGGTGCCTTCTGATCTAAGGGCTGTTGTTTTAAACACTCTGCAATGCCTGAAACTGGGGCAGGGGATCACCGTGGCATAGAGCAGGGTCCCTGCAGTGATGTAACCCCTGTATATCTTTGTCTGAAGTGAGGACACATAGCTCATCAGATTCTCAAAGAGATCAGAGGCAGATTTCCATTTAAGTCCCAACTCTACTTAATGACTCTGGCCTTGGGCAAGTCACTGCTTCCCATGTGCCTCAGTTTCCCCATTTTTCAAATGAGGGTTTGACTGGAAAAATCTCTAAGACTGCTCTAAACACTGGCATCCACTGATCCTTGGATCCTCCCATCGGACTCTCCTTCCTCCACCTCCCCTGCCCCTCCAGCCCTCATCCCAGTCCTGGCCTTCCTGACACAGCCTTGACAACAGCCACAGGCCTGGCCAGCAACCACGTCAGAGGCAAGAAGAAAGCCCATCCTTGGTGAGGCTATGCCAGGGAGAGGCAGCCGACACCCAAGGGCTCAGTGCTGGGCTTACTCCGCCTCCTTGTCCCCAAGGTTCCCTGTCCGGTTCCCCTGTGTGGTCAGGAAGGGTCCCATCCAGACCCTGTCCAGAGACCCCCGAAGCCCCTTGGTGACCCCTGAGCCAAGCCACAGCCCATCCATCCAGTGAGATTTAATTGGTTTCAATCGACAACCATAACAAGAAGGCTCTGTAAGGAAACTTCGGAAATGGAAGGGAGGCCATTAGGAAATTTACATTTGCGAATATGATGTTTAATTAGCAATACCAATAAATTAATAGGAGAATCTTGCTGCGGTTCTGGGTTCATAAAACACCAGCCTCAGTCAGCAGAGGAGAATGCAGCAGCCCAAGGCTGCCTGAGGGGAGAGGACGGGGTGCTCAGCTCACCGCGGACACCCTGTGTCCCCAGCCCGTCCCTTGATAGAGCAAGAGGTGGAAATGAAGCCAGGAAGGACCGTGGAACTGGGAGGGTCTGAGTTCACACCCGGGCTCGGCCACTTGTTTCGGGGAGAAGTCACCAGCTTCTGAGCCTCCTAGCCCTTATCTGTCCGATGCGGACAGTGACAATAATGCTCAGCTTGTTGTGAAGAGTAAGGGAATTAGTGCGGGTAAAATCACACAGAACAGAGAGAGGCTGGCACGAAGTGAGTGTTAGTAATTCCTGCTGCTGCTGTTAATGGATAACAAACAGGAAGCACCTGGCATGGAGGAAGGACTTGATAAATACTGGGTGTTGTTGGCTTTTAATTTTTCTTTCCTGAGCCTAACTTGCTCTTCTGGTCTCCTGGGCACCTGGGATGGTTGCCCTGATGGCACTTTTACCACCTGATCTGGCCCCCTTGGCATCACCGGCCCTGCACAGGCAAAGGCTATGTCCTGCTTGTTGCCACACCCCCTGTTTACAGCAGGCAAACACATTTGCAAACAAGCAGGGGATACTCAGCTCTGGCAGGTGCCTCCCCAGCTTGCAGAATATCCATGGCTCCTGGCTGCCTTCAAGATTTCTCTTAGGCCTCTTTTCCATGGTGCCCCCGTTGCCCTTGTGATAGAACCGCCTCACCTCCCACCCCCCAGACCATCTTCTGCCACAAAGCCAGGCTTCTCCCTGTTGCCGAGCATGTCAGTTCCCTCGTGCCCCTCAGCTTTGGCACATGCAGCGCTCATCTCAGAGTGCCCTTCTCTCGCTGATAAACAAGGAAGGCCCAGCGCTACCAAGCCCCCTCGGACACCAAGTAAGAACTGGGCTGAGGGGGATGAGGTGGGGGGTGGCGGCTGGACACCAGGAGGCCTTAGTCACCAGGGCTTCTCTTCCTCTTCCCCCCACCACCCTGCCCAGTGTGTGCAACAAGGACTTGCCTGCTAATCCCTACAAAAAGGCTGCTGCCTGGCCCCGTCACCTGTCCTCTGGAGGCTCAGATTGCTCACCTTCTATGAGCTGCTTCACGCCTGGTCCCAGAGAAAACCTTTCCTGGCTGTTTCTCCAGCTTCTGTGCCCTGCATCACTTGCTTTGCATCTCCACCACCCGGGTTCCCATTGCCTTGTAGTAATTTGGCTGCCGATTGTCTCTTGCCTTAGGTCTTGGCTCAGAACTGGGCCTTCCGTCTCTTGCCCTTTCCAGGAACAGAGCCTGCTCTGCCCAGTTGGATGAATAAACAAATGAATAAATTAGGGAGTGGGTTTAAAGGTTGCTTCCTCTAAGAAGTCCTCCCTGACCATCCTAGCTCTATTTGTATTAATTGCACATGTTTGTTGTCTGTCTCCCCCACCAGACTGTCAGCTCCTCAAAGGCAGGACCCTCTTGTTTTGTTTACCATGGCCTTCCTGGATCCTCTCCTGGAGCCTGTTGCATGGCCACACTGATACAGATTCACTGGATAAGTGAATGAATTAGTAAATGAGTAAATGAACATCTGAATGAATGAGAGACCGAGTGAATGAATCAATGATCCACTGACCGGTGAATGAATGAGCAAATGAATGAATGGATGTGATCACAAAGCACAGGTGAAAAGAGCTACCTGGGGCTGGGGCAGAGCCCAGCTTCTCCTGAGCTCTGGCCCCCACCAAATTCTTGTTTCCCCACCTGTTTATTAAGTTGTATAAAGTGCACAGAAAAATTATAATAATTAAAGCAGACACACAACAGGTAATGTATTGCATTTCCAAAATTTGATCCATACATATGAATAAATGGGAGGTCACAGACTCAGTCACAGAGGAGTCCACACACTCCCCCATGCTCTCCAGGGAACAGAGGTGGCAGTATTTGCAGGGTGGAGCTCTCAGAGGTGGAGACTACATCCCTGGGGAGGCTGTCTCCTCTTCCTCAGCCCCTTGGCTTGGCCCAAGCTCTGCAGGTTCCAAGGAGAGGAGGGGATGATCAAGGAAGGGTGCAGGGAAGCCCAGTGGAGGAGGGGGGTGGAGGAGGGATGGTCCCAGGAGCTCACAGCCAAGGGAAATCTGGGGGCGGCTCCCCTGAGGTGGTGGGAGGTGACCACTCACTAGGCACAGAGCACAGGTGGTTCCCACAACTCCCCTGGCCCTATGAGGAGGCCCTGAGGGTGCCTGCATGAAAACACAGAAGATCAAATCCTTCCTTGAATATTCTGAGTTAGGAGGTCTGAATGGGACCTGGATCCATACTTAAAACAAGCTCTCCAGGACTCTGAAAGCTTTGGGGACTTCTTGCTGGCTAACCTCAGGCAGTCCCTCGGGTCCTAGGCCCAGAGCTGCCCTCTCTCCTCATTACTGCCCCCTGGGGAAGGCCAAGAGCAGGACAAAGTCTGAACTGGAGGACCACCATCCTGGAGTCCAGGATGTTGGAGGAGGCACCCAGCCCCAGCAATTCAGAATTAGCTGCCATAGCCAGAAGAAGCTTGGGAGAAGAGGGGGCAGTGGCAGGTGAGGATCCTCTCACCCCCAGCACAGAGACTTGAATCTCTGACTCATGGCTCTGCTAGGAAAATGTCCCCTCCTCCAGGAAGCCTTCTCAATCCCCACCTCAAGGCCAGCTGCCCCCTAAGCTAAGTTGAACATCCTGTCTTTGGGCTCCTAAAAAGGTGAGGAGACCACACCTCAGCACTCATTCTATGGAAAAGTGGGCTTCCTCTCTTCCCATTGGCAAGGCTGGGGCTGAGCCTGGCTCATCTCTGACTCCAGAACATGGGTGTGACCCAAGTGGACACTGATGATGACAATGTGGCTGGCAGGGGTGAGGGAAATGGAGTGACCACTGGGCCCTGTCATACCCTTCAGCTGCCCCAGTGGGCACCTGGCACCAATCCCCATCCCTCTGACTCCAGCACCCCAAGGACATCTCTGCGGCCATAAGAGAAGTTTGGGCCCCTGTGCCTCTCAACCAAGATAGATGGGAGTTGGTGAATAAATGCCCCAGCGCTTCCCACCCCCATGTGTGTGCACTCACACACACACACCTTGGGAGAGTCCTGGGTGGGCTCTGCGGGATCCCAGGTGAGGTGAACCCTGGCTGCCCACGGTGGCAACTGCACTTTGCTGCAGTTTCCCCAGCTCACCTCCGCACTCCCTCACTGTTCTCCTGGGCGAGCCCTCTCAAATGTCACATTTCCAGATCCTTGGTCTGCTTTGGGGGGAAATCCAAACTAGAAGAGTGACCACATTCACCTGGAAGCCCCTGGGTTGCCCTACAAAGCCCTGCACACCCCTCATCTCACTGGGCCCACACAATCCCCTGTAATAAAGGTATTGCTTTTATTCCCAGTTTACAGTGAAGAACCCGAGGCTCAGAGAGGTCAGACTCCTCAGCTGAGGTAACAGAGCAAAGCAAAAGGCAACCAGGGACTGGAACCTGAGCCTCACTTGAAGGAGCAAGACGCCAGGGTGAAGGTTGCTAACAAGTTGCTTTATCACTGTCTTGAACTGCCATTTCCTTAAGAGCCAAAACTAGGGGGAGCTCTGGGGGGCCACGTACTTCCCACGTGTGGTGTTGCCAGTCTGGACCCCTGGGCACCTGCATTTGCAGCCCATTTTTAGTTAGTGAACCAGACCAGGTGCTGCCCTGATGGGGAGAGGGCTTGTGGTCCGGCTTAAGGTTCAAGTCCGATCTCCTGGGGGTGGGGTCCAGGACACAAGAGGAACGTCTGGGTGGAAGCATGGAGTTCCTCCTCCTCGTTCCAGGTCTCCTGGCTCATCCCAGTCTCAGGCTCTGGAGAGTGTACAGCTGAATTCAAGTCTGAGCTGTGTGATCTTGGGCCCATGACTGTACCTCTCTGAGCCTCAGTTTCCTCATCTTGTTACAAGGGGCTCACAGTCCTAGTTCGCAGGGTGTGGCTGGCACCTGAGATCCCAACAGAGGCCAGTCTTTCAGCAGGAACTCAACAGATGGGCTGAAGACGCTTCCCAGAGGCCCGAGGTCCCAGCCTCCGGAATGGTTGCCCCTCGTTCTGGCTTATTAAGGCCCGGCAGTGTGTCAGCTGACAGCAGGAAGGACTGAGAGAATGGATGATGTCAGTGGAATCTGTTACCAGCGAGGGGAGGCTGTGGGGTCCTGCTTCCCCCAGGGCCTGTGTGACCAGGAGCTAAAGCTTTGGCTTGAGAGCGCAGCAGCTCACCGGATGCTCACGATGGAGAACAGGCCGTCACGGCCCTGGTCCTCAGAGATCACAGCTGCTGTGGGGTCCACAGGACACTCCAGGCCTTGGTGGGGTTCTGCTCTTGACTTTTCACCCTTGACCTGTGTCCTCTGCCACCTGGCAACTCCAGGAGGAGAGCTAAGAAGGTCCACTCCCCCAGAAAGGAGCCCCTAGGCAGATACCTGGAAATTGACAGATACCCACGTGGAGGCAGTGGGCTTTTCTGTATTTTCACTTTAAAAAAAAGAAAGTGTCTTAGTGTTCTCAATATTCTACAGAAACTTGGAAACGCTTGTGAAATAGTTTGCACTAATTTTTTTTGATAACATTAACTTAATCAGGTAATTATATATTTAGATATTTGCCATGAGCTATAGAGACAAAAAATGACACCAAGTAAGTTGCGCTAATTTTTCTAAGCGAAGGAAATTCCATTCTCTGCTCCTTCCTGCCTTCCAGCTGGTCCTTGCGGGAGGCTGCACGCCCGGCCCAGCCCAAGTCCTGGCGCAGAAGCCCCGGGGTGAGTGGGCGGGGGCTTCCTCAGCTCACCCGCTCCCCGGCGTCGGGATCGCAGCGGGCCGCGTACACCGGCTCTGGGCGGCCTTCCCACCTCCCCAAGCCCCGTTCTCAGGCTTGAAAGGCTGGAGGCTGCTTCCCAGGCCGGGAGGGACCGGAGGAGGCAAGGGCTGGGCGGCTGGGTGGGGAGGGAGGGCAGGGGCGGGAAGTGCCCTGCAGGGGCGCGGGGGCCTGCCGCGGGCACCCGGGCCTGGCCAGGTTCGGGGCGGGACGGGGCCGTGTCCCCGCGGAGCCCGCGGCCGCCGGTAGGGGGCGCTTTGGTCATGCATTATTCATCACAGAACCGCCCGCCTGCGCCGCCGCCGCCTCGCTCTCTTCGCGCGGGCTGCGGGCTGCGCGGAGGAGCGGGAGCGCGGAGCCTTCACAATATTGTGGCAGCTCCGCGAGTGACGGCTCAGGAGAGGCGGGGGTGCGCAGCCTTGGCGGCGGGCGACAGGCGACGGGCGGCAGCGGGAGCTGGGGCCGGGGAGGGGTCCTGATTGGGGGCGATGCTGGGTCATAAGGCCCAAAGGGGTCAGGCAGGGGTGTGTGTGGGGGGCGGGTAGCGTAAGGTCAGAGCCTTGAGCATCCATCCACCCTTCCGCAGGCATCCATCTGTCCATCCATCTTTCCTTCGTTCCCTCCATCCAGTCAACCAGTACGTAAGGGAGCATCTGCGTCGTGCCAGGTGTAGGGGCTATAATGGTGACTAAGGTAGGCAAGGTCCCTATCCTTACAAAACTCAATCTCTAAGTGGCGGGGGTCGGGTGGGGGGGAGACAGATAAAAGCGTGTAGACGCATAATTAAGCTAATTCCAGATAGTGACAAGTGCTCTGCATAAAACAAAACAGGATGGCGCGATAGGGAGTGTGTGCTGGGGGCTGCTTAAGTGGTCAGGGAGGGTTTCTGGGAGAAGGTGACATTCGTGCAGAGATCTGAAGAATGACAAGGATGAGCCTGACCTTGGCCGGTCCCCGGGCCCTGGGTTGTCGGCTCGCCCCACCCCTGGCCTTCTAGCGTGGCTGTAAAGGTCAGTTCCCGCCCCCCAGCCCACACATCCCAGGAAGCAAGGAGGGCAGAGCCCCCCTGGGGGCTGAGGGCTCAATCAGGTGGCTTCCCCCGCAACCAGCCTTCCTCTGGGCTGCAGCACCCGCCCAGGCTGAGGCGAGACTGCCGCAGGAGGCCAGGCAGCCAGCCTTGGAGCTTTGGGGTTGAAAGGAGTAGGCTCCAGGTGCCCCCTCCCCATCCTTGCGCTGCCCAGGCCTGGGGAAGCTTGGAGAGGTCATGGAACCTCGGCATCTCAGCCCTGGGGGTCTCGCCGCCCCGTCCCCGCGGCCTCCCAGGGCTCTGCTTGGGCAGGCAGGGGGCATGGAGGGGGTGCGCTCGGGGCCATCACCAGCTTCGGGTTTCCTTTCACTTGTGCGAAGACTCGTTGACGCCTGAGCACATCAATATCCTTAATGACCCTGAGAGGAGCCGGGACTCCAGACGGCCCGCGCCCTCCACCCCTCCCTGCCCATTCCTCTCCTTGATTTTTCTCCCTTGCTCCCTTGCTCCCTGTCTCCTCTCTCCTTCCCTCTGTTTCCCTCCTTTCTGCCTTCTCTGTCTTGGTCTCTTTCATCTCCTCTTCCTTTCCTTTCTCTTGGCCCCCCCACTCCCCTCCCCTCCCCTCCCCTCTGGTCTCTTCCCCTCCTCCTCGGCAGCTCTCGTGCATTCACAAACTTCATCCAGCAGCTTGGGAGGTGTCGGGGAGAGGACGGTGGCAGCTGGGCCAGTCCCTCTGTCTGTCCATCCCCAGCTGAGCCCCAGTGCTCTCCCGGGAGGCTGGGCCCACACAGTGGGACCCAGGCAGAGGCCACACTTGAGCTTTTTGCCTTTTGCCCAAAGGCGCAGGAGCTTCAGTCTCCCACTGCCCCACACCATGCTAGGAAATTATAAAGCCAAGTTTGGGTGTGGGGTGCCAAGGGAGAGGGGAGAGTTTGGGGAGGATTTTCTGTTTTGTATTTTTTATGACCATATATAATTTCGCATTTCTCCCCTCAGCCCCTGCCTCCTAGGCTCCCAGATGTGTCCCACATTGAAGAATTATCTCTCCTCCCTAGAGTGAAATAAATGCAATCAATATGAGTATTGCTCTCAGGGCCTTGAAATATTACATTAATGTTCCATGTGGTGACATTTTAGCTGGAATTTTCAAATACATTATGATGGTTCAAATTAATATTTATCAGATCAGCTTTTATATTTTGCAAAAGAGAGAGAGAGAGAGAGAGAGAGGAGAGAGAAAGGGAGAGAGGGAGAGAAAAGGAAAGACAGAGAGAGCATTATTAAAATACAAAATGCAGATCAAGTCTAAAATCGATGGTCCATTTTCCCAGCACTTTCCAGGGGCTGTCTTTAGCTTTCTGGGTTTGTTTTTAAATTTATTGGTGTTTCAGGCAAATCTATTGGGCTCTCTCGGCCCCCTGGTCGGCCTCCCCTCCTGGCCCCCTCTCATAGGCTATGGGGCCTTCCTTTTCTGTCTTTCTCTCTTTATTATCCTGAAATGTAAATTACGACATTAGCCCCGGTCCCTATTTTTTTTTAAACTCTCCGATGATTAAATCTGCTACACGACATCCTTGTCCTTTCTATAAATTAAATCATCTTGGCTTTGCACCTCCTGCTCAGGGCGGCCGTCGCCCGAGTGTCGAGGCTTCGGGCAGCTGCAGCCGAAGGCTGGGGTCCTCGTTCCCCTTTGGAGCGGACACCAGGGGCGTCTGTGGGGCTGGGGGTGGGATGGTGGGCAGGGAGGCCACCTCCCTGGCTCCCTGTTATTCTGTAAATAAGAAATGTGTGGACTGGAGGGGGGAGGAGGTGGCAATCGTACAGTCTACTTTCTTTCAGTCACTTCCGAACTGATTACTCTATGAAGTGGAAAATCCGAGCTGATTAATGGTTTAATTCTTTCTTTTTTCTTTTGCTTTTTTCCCCTCCGCCTCCTGGTTTGTTTTGTTTTGTTTTCTCCCCGCTTCTTTCTGCATCTTTTTTCCCTTGTCGGAGTTGGAGTCATAAAAAGACTCAGACGCTTTGGCGAGGGGCACGCGGGGCTGCAGTGTGGAAGGCCAGCTGGAGGCCTGCCTGGCCCCAGCCCGGCCCCAGCCCAGCCGGCACGCGGCAAGGGTTAGCAATGCCCACTGCTGCCCTTAACTTTTTCTCTTTGATGATTTTCTATTTCCTCCCCCCTCCTGTTCTGGGCGAGAGTTTGAACTGGAACGGGTGTTTATTGTGCACACAAGAGCACACGCACCCACGCGTGCACACCCCCCACCCCGGCGCAGACCGCACGCATGCACCCGCAACCACGCACA
Source organism: Manis javanica (assembly GCF_040802235.1). Classification (NCBI taxonomy): domain Eukaryota; kingdom Metazoa; phylum Chordata; class Mammalia; order Pholidota; family Manidae; genus Manis; species Manis javanica. The sequence goes on along the minus strand of NC_133159.1, from coordinate 8,185,793 downwards.
CAGACACGGCGACATAGACACTCTGAGAGGATCTGCATAGAGAGCAGCCCTCCTGATTTCTCTCCGCTGCTGATCCGGCCAAAAGAACGACAGGAAACTTAAAAAAGAAAAGGAGGAGGGATCGATTATTCGACCTGTACTTGAACCCGACTGAAAGAGATAAAGCGGAATTTTCAATAGGTCCCCTGCCCTTTTCACCAGGAGGGAAAGAGGAGAAGAAAAACAAGAGATATTTATATGACAGCAGCTGCTGAAAATAGCATTTCAGAGCCATAAAAAAGGCAAAAAGAAATTCAATGGTAGAAAAGGCAAGAAACTCCTCGTCTGCTCCCCAAAAGGCGAAGCAGGCAGTGAGTGTCTCCGGCTGGAAATGCATGCATGCCTTCTATAGATCTGTTTGAAATTATACTTGTCATTGAGGGGGAATTTATGCTTCTATTGATCTGCAAAAGGAAAATATTAAATGGTTTGGTTTTGATCTTTCAGTGACCCCAAGGTCAAGGGTAGTAGCGGATTAGTATTCATAGAATTCATCACGAAATTGCAGCCTGCATCCACTTTATGCAAACATACTCAAAACACGCCTGGTGGAGCAGGCAGCAAATGGCCAATGACAAGGAAAAGCCAACGGCACCCCCTCCCACCCACTGTGGGGCTCATCCCCTCCCACTCCTCAGTGAGAAAAAAAAAGGACTGGGGAAGGAGTGAGTGGATGCGTGGATGAAAACACCCGGGACTTCGGAGGCCTTGCACAGGCCGTTTCCCGACTGGGGCAAGTAAGGAGGACGTTCAGAAGCTCAGCTGCAGTGGGGGTTACGGTGTGGGGCTGAAAGACGGAGGAACACCGAGTGTGGGGGACCCAGGAGGATAGGAAGGACATCACCGGAAGGGCAGTGACCAGACACGCACATGCACACACGTGTGCATGTACACTCAGCCAGTAGAAGCCTGGGTCTTTCCTGAAGGGAGGGACAGGAAGAGCTGGCCAGTCGGCTGAGAGGTGCTCTCCTCGGCAAGGGTGACATTGGTTCTCATTCCACACCGAGGAGCGTCCTCTGTGCAAGGCACCCACGTGGGAAGGGGAGAAAAGCCAGGTGTGCGTGCTTCCCCGAGCCTCCCAGGCCCTTTGCTCCCCATCCCGCCAATGGCCACAGAAGCTGTGTTCAAATGTGTTTGCAAAACGCACACACGTGGAGCCCTGGGGACAGGCTACAAACACCCCTCCCCGCCCTGCATCCAGCACACAAGTACCCTCTTAGCAGAGTCTGTCCCCAGTGGTGGGAACATTTGGTCAGTAACAGTCACTTGCCAGCAAACTAAAAATAACCCACCCAGCGTCTCCCTGCAATGGCAGGAATTCTGGCTGGCCCCTTGTTCTGCCGGCTGATTGGGGGCTAGTGGGGGCCAGAGATCCTGACTTGCACTAAGGGCCGAGGGAGCAGACCTCAGTGGGGAGAGCAGGGGAATGGCATAGCAGTGCTCACTCTTTTTATCGGGGTGCCATCTCCTGTGCTTCACCTGCATTATTATCTTGCTTAGCACGCACAGGAACCCTGTAAGGCGGTGTTGCTAATATTCCATTGTAGGGATGAGAAGACTGAGGCTGAGAGGGGCTCCTGTGCTCAAGCTCTCAGCTCTGTCCTGACACGAAAGTCTACACTCTTAACCTCTCTTCTCGAATGGCCTGGTACTGTTTGGGCAAATTCCAGTTTTGGTCAACATTTCAGGTTCAGAGGGAGTCTGGGACGGGGACCAGGGCTTGGATGCCTTGTGGTGTCTGGGGGCTGTGGAGAGGGAGGGGTAGGGAGGCCCCAGCCCTTCTTCCTTGTCCCTGTGAGGGAGGACAGTGTTCTGCCTATTAATCATGTTTCATTTATATTAGCTTGACTCGATCTACTGTATATTTGAAATGGATTTAATTTTAGATCACGCACTATGGAAGGGGGCCAGTTTGGTGTAAGGAGCATTATGAATATTTTCCATAAGCTGGATATACATTATCCAGGGACAGATATATGAGCAGCGGCCCAGGGCTCCTGGCTGGGGGAAGGGGGCTGCTCTCTCCTTCCTCGGCACCAGTGTCCTGCAGCCCAGGATCACAGGGCTTCGGAGGGAGTCCCCACTGCCCCTGTGGGAGTGCTGGGGGTATCTCAGCTCCTATCTTCCCCCCACCCGTGAGCTCACCCTCACTGACCTTGAAGCCGAGTTACAAGCCTGGGAGGTGTGCACAAAGAAGGAAGAATCTGGGACGGCAGAGACCCCCGAGCCGCAGGAGGCCTGGGTCCAGCTGGAGGACAGGGAGATGGGGTAGGATATTGGGGGGAAGGCCTGAGGATTCCACCTTCAACCCTAAACTCTGATGGAGGAGGAAGTGTGGCTCTGGGCTGCTCAGCTGGTGGGTGGCCCTCCCTGCTCAGCCACTCAGGGGTGGGCAGGTCAGATCTGCCCTTCCCCAGAGCCCCCTGAGCTTGGGTTGAGTCCCCTTTTTCCTGGGGATGGGCTTGCTCTTTTCCAAAGCATCAGAGCTAGGAGGCCCCTCTCTAGGAAACTAAGGCTCAAGGTGGTCGCGGGACAAGCCCGCAGAAAAGAGTGGCAGCCTCCTGCCCTGCAGCAACGTGTGCCTGGGGAGGGGGGAGGGGTCCGGAGGGGTCCTGCCTGTCCCCTGCCCATCCCTGTGTCCCCTCTGTTAGCCCCAGCTGGCCACGCCCAGGACTCCCACTCCTCTTAGCTCAGCTCCGACCTTCCCGTGTGGGAGCCGGGCATCCATAGTGCTTTACAGATTGAGGAAACCGAGGCACAGGGATTCTGTGACATTTACATCTAAACCTAAACTTTCTTCTCCTTCCATCACCAGACTTGTCCCCACCTCACTTCCCCAGCTGAGTCCCCAAGCTGCACAGGCCCCAAGTGGCATGTGCCTGCCACACCACTTGCCTCCTCCTCCATCACCAGGTTGGATCCTGCCTTTGTGAGATTCTCTCGGGCTGCCCACTTCTCTCCATCGCCCCATCCCTGTAGCCCAGGTAGCTGCCGTCTCTCTCCTGAGTGACCCCAGGAGTGACCCCCCAGACCCATGCCAGTTCACCTGCTCTCTTTACTGGGGCTGGAGAGAGCTCATTTAAACTGAGCCTGGCATGTTATGTTGTACCCCCTCCTGCACACCCAGGAGGAGATCCAGATCTGAATGCTGGCCAGAGGCTTACCAGGGCCCGCCCACCTCCCCAGGGTCACCTCTCCCTCCTGCTCCATTTCTTGTCTCTGTGGCTTTTCCAGCTATTTACCTACCATGCGCTATGGTCCTTCCGCCACAGGACCTTGGCACAAACCAGTCCCTCTGCCTAGATCTCTGCCCTTCCTGCTCCCTTGACTATCTGCTCCTCAACCCCCAGGCTTGACTTTAGCTTCCCCAGGAAGACCCCTTGATCCACCCCCTTAATCTAAATCACATCCCTCTTCTGCCTTTTGCAAATCTTACAGCCATAAGGGTATATTTGGGGTCTGACTGTGCACACCCGGTAGGTGACACTCCAGGCATGTGCCAGGATCATGCTATGGGCAGGTCCCTGCCGAACTCCTGTCTCCACCACCATCCTCACATCCATCAGCTACTCCATCCTTGTGGAGTATAACACACCCATCGCCCACCCCAGCCCGGATGGCAGCCTTTCAGGAGTGGCATGCAACGCTTCCCTTATTCATTCTTAATATAAGGTTTTGTGAGATATAATAACCCCCCTTTCCCCCAAATCACTGGGGATGAGACCTCCATGTCAGCCCAGGCCAGGAGAGCTGAAGGGTAATTGCATTGCACATATGCTAATGGTTGTCTGGAGAAGACAATGGCAGCTGGGAACCGGGCAGAGGCCTCTGTCTACCCAGAGACCCTGCAGGGTAGGGGAGCCTGGGCTGGGGCAGGGGGCTGGAGCCATGAGCCAGCTGGAAGCATTTGGGGGACTGTGGGGTCCACAGTCCACAGGGGAGGAGAAGCTGAGAAGTTTCCAGTCTAGAGAACTAGATGGGGGACAGATGCCCTGGAAAAGGGGCAGAAAACCTCTTTTTCCTCCAACTCCGCCTGCCCACCAGGGTGCAGGCTGCTCCCCTCTTTCCTGGGACTGAGTTGGCTCCCAAGGAGAAGGAGCATCTGGGAGAATGGACACACAAGTCTTGCTTCTGTGTGACACTGAACAAGCCACTTAAGCTCTCTGAGTCCCAGGTCGCTCATCTTAAAAGTCTTATTTTGCAGGTATCTCTACCTCTGGGTTGTTCCGTATATTAGAAGACATAACAGAGGCATGTTGCAGGGTGCTCAGTACACGTAGGTCCTCCACAAGTTACCTTACCACTGAAGTTTTTATAACTATTCATCAGTCTGCTAAGGGCATGCCCACAGCTTGTGATAAGGTAGAGGGTGGAACTCCTGGCTTCCTACCTGGAGGGTAGGTGCTTCCAGGATGGAAGGAGGCTCAAATGTTACCTCCGAGGAGAGGCTTTGTGCCACCTGCCCTCCTCAGGGTCCAGAGGCCTGACATGGCTTCCCTGGTAAGGCTGCAGCCCTGGAATGGACAGCCAGAGCTCAGCATTCGGAGCCGATTTTGTACGGTGCTGGGCACTCCTGGGGAGCTCATCGTAGTGGCAAGGATGATGATGAAGACACTTCAGCAGTGCCCCTTCCACAGCCCCAGTCCCACTGCCACATCCCATTAGGTGCCAAGTCACCCAGATCTCACCCAGGGCCTCATTAGCTCAGTGCCAAAGAGAGGTAAGAGGCAGGCAGCCCACTACTAGCCCGAGCCAAGAGGTGCCCTGGGCAAAGGAGGCATGCGGGCCCTGCATGGGCCGTGAGGACACTGGAGACTCGAGGGCGCTGCCCCTCCACCCCATGGGGCCCACAGCGAGGGCCAGCCTGCAGCTCAGTTGTCTCAGAAATTCTGAGTAGTGAGGCTGAGGGAGAAAAATAGATCTGATGGCGTTGAAGCTGGCGGATGGGCCTTTGGTTTACAGAGGCACGTGCTGGGAGGGCTGGGGTTCTGGGGCAGAGAGAGCCTGGAGGGGTGCAGGGAGCCTGAGGGGGTGGGAGAGCTGGGGAGCCGGACACAGAGAGACAGAAAGAGAAAGATTTATATAGAAAAAGAAAAGGAAAGCAGAGAGAAAGCATGAGGGAAACACAGAGACAGAGACCCTGAGATAGGACAGATAGAGAAGAGAGGAGGAAGGAGAGATTCGAGTCACCCAGAGCCCATTGGGGGAGCCTGAGGCCAGGAGACCCAGGGGCAGGCAGCTGGTGGCCTGCGAGTCTGTGTGAGACCGACGGGGTGAGGAGTGCATATCGGGTCTAGAACTGTCTGAACACACCACTGGGCACAGAGTAGTTCGGCCAATACTTGCAGAATTTGATGGAAAATTGGGAGGTAACAGTGTTTTGCATCCAAGAGGACTCATGTCTTCCTTGTGTGACTGTCCCCAAGTGTCTGTGATTACGTGTGGTGTGTGCACAGGAGGGCAGAGCTCCGGGGGAACTCTGCATGCAGATGGCCTGGCTGGTGGGCTGTCAGGTCGGGATGGGTGGGCAGCTTGACCTGCCCTCACTGGGGAATGGGGGAGGCCAGGGAACTGTCAGCAGCCAAGGACCAGGCGCAGTGAAAGTGAGCTGTAAAGGGCTACTTCTCCCGGCCGCTGTTCACTTGACACTCTCTAACCCAGAAGCCACCTGTTCAGCCATCAGTCACTCAAGGAAAACACAGCTTTCCTGAAACTGGGAATTGGTTAGATAGTCCTGGGAGGGGGTGAGCATGGGGGAATTGTCCCCCCACTGCCACTTTCAGGGGGCCACCAGGACCACCCATGCTCAGGGCAGGGGCAGCCTGGAGATCTGCGCCTGGCCTCAGGAAAAAAAAAAAATGAGTGACTCCCAATTTGGCACCAGTGTGGCACATTTGGGGAGCTTGAGAGAGTGGGGGCGCAGAAGTGCCCACCTAAGGTGGTGAAGGAACAGCCCTTGTGGGGAAGCATAGCAAGGGCTTTGCCTGGCAGAGTAGTTGGGTGAGTTGTGTGTCCCTGGGTGGCGCAGGGCAAGGGCGAACGTGGGGTGGGGATGGCACTGGAGCCAGTCTGGGCCTAGGGGGGCAGGCAGGGCGGCTAGGGCAGGGGAGGGACCTGGCTTGGAGGCAGGCCTGGGGCTCTGCCCAGCGGTGGTGCCCCGGCCAGCAGAGGCCCTGCCGTGCCCCGCCGTGCCCCGCCTCGGGAGCTTGTTAATTTCATCGTTTAGCCCGTTTATGGTGTTCCCAGTTGCTGTTGCTTTTATAAACAAGCATTTTGGTGACCTTCCCCTCCGGACATCAGCTCCGCAAGAATCCCGAGCCCTGAACATTTATAAATAAGCCTTCTCTCAAGTTCCACAACAGGTGTGACCTCTCCCCCACCCCCCTCCGCTGTCCTGTCCGAAAACTGAACAGTTTCAACAAGCAAAGGGAAGCCGCCTAGGCTGTCTTAAAGGGGTCGAGGGGAGGCCACAGCGCACGTGGCTGAAGGGGGGCTGGCCCCCCCTTTTTCTGCCTGCTCCAGGCTGAGGGTCCCACATGAGAAGTCCAGGCTGGTGGGCAGTTGAGCCCCTGAACCCACTTCGCCAAACACCCAGGCATGTGAGGGCCCCTCGGCTGACCAGTGTACCCGAGTCGGCCTCCTCACTCCAGGGAAGGCGTGCCCAGCTGCCCCCACCATTCCTCTCCAGTCTGCTCTTCATTTTCTACCCTCCTTGGCCCCGCCCCGAGGGGTATAGAACATTTTCCTCTCTTCCCCCCTGCCCAAAGCTCTCTGATTCATGATTTGCAATATTTCATACATTTATTTAACAAGTGTTCATCTACTCAACAAATATTTCTTGAGTTCTGACTATGAGCCAGGCTCTGTGCCAGGGACACAGCCCTGCCCCCAAGAAGCTCACCATCTAGTGGGACAGACAGGAAAGAGCGACAAGCAAGCCACAGGGTGCCAAGGCTGATCTTGGTAAGCAGGACAGGGCCCAGGAGCAGAGAAAGGCTCTCAGCCTAGACTTGGGGGTCTGGCCCCTGGAGGGGCTGCGTCTTGAGCTAAGTCATCATCCTCCAAGGGGGGAAGCATTCCAACCCAAGGGAACAGGGCAGGGGCATCGAGGCTGTTAAGGGCACAGTCCATGCGGGAACTGGGAGCTTTGGCTGGAGCTCGGGGCCTCAGCAGGGCTGGCACGGAGGGAAGGGCTCGCATAACCCTCCACCACATGCCTGCGCCTGACAGCAGTGCTCACCCCGATTCAGAAAGCTCAGGGAGCCGGAGGAGGCCTGTGACAGTGGGTCCCCGGGAGAAAAATGAGCTTTAAAAAGTTCCTCTTGTCAGTAATATAAGATGACAAGATGGGGTAGTAATGCTGTTTAAGAGAAAGATGAGGAGGGAGAAGGGAAGGGAGATGATGACAAAATGAAGATGGTAAGGGCAGATGGTGAGGTGGATGTTGATAAGGATAATTGTGGTGGTAGTGATGGTGGTGGCGGTGATGGGGGTGAGACTAGGGATGGTGCTGGTAATGATGGTTATCGTAGCAATCATGGGTGGTGATCTGATGGTGGTTGTCACGGTGATGACCAGACTAAACCAAAAGGAAGTATTTTCCTCAGTGCAGCCCAAGGCAGGAAGAAGGTAGATCCTAATCATGTTTGCAAGAGGTTATCAGGGTCACCATTCTACATGTCAAGTGTGATGAACAAGGTAAGGATGGAAATAGGGCCAGAGGCCAAAGGCCTTGAACCAGGAAGACTGAGCACTAGATAAAGGTGGGACATTAGGGCCCAGGGCTCAGATCCAAGTCTGTGGACAGGGGGGCTTGGATAGGAGACGTCTTTTGCCTAGTACTTGGCATGGGTGCAGTGTGGGCCTGTGGCCCCAGAGGACTCCTGCAGGGCCGGGACTCTCCACGTGGACAGCAGCGTGAACCATGCGGTGTGAATCCTGGGAGTAACTCAGAGGCGCAAGTTCTTGGGGGGCTGATGGAGGAAACTGGGGCCTCGGACCCCTGTCCATATTCAGGGCCTAAACAATACCCCCTCACATGTGTCCTGTGAATCATGGTTAAAAAGAACTTTCCCCTTCCTTCTCTCTTATAAAACTGACAATAACCCTTTGAGCCGGGGCGCCGCTCTGCTTCACGGAACCGCTTCGCCCGGGAGCCCCTTCTCTTCTCGCTTTTAGCAAATCTGCTTGTCCTCTGGCCAGCACAGGGGTCTCCTCGTCCAGAAGTTTCCCTGACTAGCCTCAGATGAGGCGCACCACCTCCTCTGGGCCGGCCAAGCTGGTGCTGTGGCCTGGTTTTTCCACAACTAGATTGATAGCGAGCTCGCTTTGGGCAGCTAACCACCTGCCTTTTACCTCCAGCCCTGGGTGCCCAGCACGGGGCCTGGCTCAGAGTGTTCGGGAAATGACAGATTTATTGACGTTGGTCACAAGCTGACTCAAGTCCCTTCTGCTGCCCTGTGGGTTCCCCAGACTTGGCACCCCCTGTTCAACTCTCATGTGGGCACAGGCTGGGCCTCTGGAGAGAGAACAGAACGTGGGCAGGCCTGGCTCAGCTGCCAATCCAGGGCCAGCAGAAGGAGGATTTGGGGCTGGGATATAACAGCCGTGCGGCTCCTGTGGGCTGAGCCTCTTTTAATGCTCTGACTGTCTGTCCCAAGGGGCTGGCTAATGGCTGACTAGGCACCATGAACTGAACAGCATCAGACCCAAGCCAGCCATGTCTGCCCTTGAATTGTCCCTCCCCTCAGGGACCGAGGGCTCCCCAGGGGCCTGCCTTGGAAGAGTCAGCCAAGCTTCAGGGGGTTTGGGCTGGATTTTGGCCAGCCAGCCCAGGGAGCAGGTGAGGAGAGCTCCCTGGGCCCTGTGGGTGGCTGGGGTACAGCTAGGCCATGGACCATGAGTTCAGGATGAGTCGCTCTCCCTCTCTAGGCCCCGGATGATCAGATTAGAGTCCTCTCTGCTCTCCTACTTCTCAGGGTTGTTTGTCAATAAGATGGATTCATACCATCCTATTTATACCCTTTGGATGAAGTCCACGAAAATGCAAATTCATAATATTATCATTGGTAATAACAATACAATAGGGCCCCTGCACCTTTTGCACTGTGCAGCAGATTCACAAATAACAAAGCGCTTCCACAAGGATTGTCATGTTTGAGCCTTAGAACAATCCTGGGTATAGATGACAACGATAATAGTGATAGTAACGGCTCCCCCCTTGCAGTTCTGCTCAGTGCCAGGCACTGTGCTGAGTGCTACATCCTGGCACATGGGGACTTCCGAGGCTCAGACCCCTTGGCAGGTCTCCTGCTCCGTGCCTCTGAGGAGGTCACCCCCACCACCTCCCAGCCACAGCTCGCTGGAGCCAGTTGCTGTGCTCCCAGCACCCACTGATAGCCCACCACAGCCGCTGTCCTCTGTGGCAACAGGCCCGGGGAGGAGAAGTGTGCGGCGGGGACAGCAGCCCCGAGTTCCAGCCCTACTCTGCCTCAGACTCCCCACGCGGCCCCCGGTGAGCCCCTGCCCCACATGGGCCTTAGCTGCCCCCAGCCTGTGCTGGGGCAAGATGCTGGATTGAATGATTGCTGAGGGTTCTTTGGCTTCACCCATTTCACAGGTATTTTCTGAGCACCCGTAACCTCTCCAGGTGCCGGAGACTAGGTGGTGAACAGGACAGACGCAAGTGCGGCCCTCATAGAGGTTGCGCTCTGGTGGGAAGACAGAGGCGTTGAGGAAAGGGGAGCCAGACAGTGATAACCCTGTGAGGCACTAGGACAAGGGGAGGTGACAGTGACCAGGGGCTTCCATGGGGGTGGGGCCAGGGAAGCCCTCTGTGGGAGGTGGCATTCCCCTGAATGACAAGAGCAGAGGGAGCATCAGGCCAGGAGGTGACAATGGTGAGACCTGAACCGGGGCCCCCTGGCTGCCACCCTTTTCCAGAGGAGCCACTGGGGCCCCAGCGGGCCGGGCTCCGGGGGAAGCAGGTCACCACGCCGGTTAGCCAGTTAACTGAGCCCTGGCTCTACTGCTTCCTCTTTTTTCCCGTCCTTGTGCTGCAGCCTGGAAACTCTCCAGGCAGGAAGGTGGGACCGTCGTGGGGCCCACCTTGTTTGTCTTCCTTCCCTCAGAGATCACTGTCCGGTCAAAGGGTGTGACCTGCCCGGGGCTTCTTGGGAGGCAGTGAGACAGCAGGACTGGAACTGGGGCACGAGGCTCTCGGCACAGAGCGCCTTCCTCTGCCCCCTCCCCTACAGCGAATGGCCGTGGTCCCTGGGCTTTGGGCCCAGCTTGTGGAGAGTCCAAGGCCTCTTGGGACAGAGGTGATGGATAGGGTTCAGGGGGCCCTGGCCTCTGGCTTCACAGACACGACCCAGGAGCTGCTCCAGGGCACAGCGTGTCTCCTTCTGATAAAACGGCCGTCTGGAAGCTTGCATCAGGACGAGTCAGGCATGTTCCATATGCCTTCTCACGTAAATCCCCAACCACCTGGTGGGATGCCCCCCACCTCGCCGAGGAGGAAGCTGAGGCTCAGAGAGGTGGAGGAGCTTGCCCAGGCGCCACAGTGGGAAGGTGGCCGAGCTGCAATCGGAACCAGCTCTGCCTGACAGTCACCTGCCTAGGCATTCATTTGGTGAGTCGCATCACACACACACACACACACACACACACACACACACACACACACACACACACACTAAGCGCTGCTCTGTGCCAGGCTGGGTCACAGGCACTCTGCTCTCGAGGAGCCCAGGCTGGTCAGGGTGGCAGATGCTAGACCAACGGCAAATAAACCTTCAGCTTACTGTAAATACCAGGTAGCCCATTCTCACACCTTCTTTAGGTTTTGACATGGAAGTCACCTTCTCAGTGAGACTTACCCTGGACCTCTTGACAGAGGTTTCACTTGTCCCCCACCACCTTTTGCTTCATTGTTGTTTTTCTCTTTGGCACTTATCTAAAAATCCCATATATGTAACTTATTTATCTTGATTATTTTCCATCTCTCCCACTAGATCAGGGGTTGGCAAACTACAGCCTTTCGAATCTGGCCTGCTGACTGCGTATGGCTGGTGAGCTAATAATGGTTTTTGCATTCTTAAATGGGTAAAAAGAAGAAATCAAAAGAATAGTATTTTGCAACTTGTGAAAACAATCTGAAATCCTCGTTTCAGTATCCATAAATAAAGTTTATTGGAACACAGCCAGGCTCATTCATTTGCATACTGTCTGTGGCTGCTTTCACACTGCGATGGCGGAGTTGAGCAGTGGCGGCAGAGACCACGTGTGGCACTCTCCATGCAATGCCCTGCTTGCCGCTTAGCTTGTTACAAACCACAGCAATGTGGTCATACCTCGATTGCCTCTTGGGCTCCAAAGTCTACACACTTAGTATCTGGCCTTTTGCAGATCTGTGCTGACCCCTGCATCAGAATGCGAGCCTCTCAGCATGGGGGCTTTCTGTCTGTTTCCTTCTTACTGTGTCCCACCACCTAGAACAGGGATGGGCCTTTTGCTCCTGGACATGATGAGGTTATCAGGATTTACCCTCTCACCTGAAAGTGCTGGAAAACTGAACAAAATCTATGAAACAATGCTTTTCAGACTTTGGGCAACAGGTAGCACAGAACAGTGACCCCTAAGAGAAGGAAAACACAAGGGGAGCCCTATGGTTACCCCCACCTTACCTCCCAGGAGAGGTGCTAGGCCAGAGCACAGGGAGGGCAAAGAAAAGCCACGTGGAGCCTGGTGGTCACACTGAGTTGCAGAGACAGAATTTGGAGCCAGGGAGGCCTGGAGACGAGAATTTGCAGGGCAAATACTGAAGAGAAAGGCTGCTCAGAGGGTACATGCAGAGATGTGAGGAGGGGTCCCCTTTGGCACCAACCAGAGGGAAGGACGCCCCACCACACGGGGCATCAGATAGAGTCCGTGGAAGGGCATTGCCTTAGTAGTGGGACCAAACAAGCCTCCAACTAAGGCCACTCTGGACTAATGCTAACAGTGCTTAAACACACGCCTTCTTCGATGCTGTCAAAGCATCCCATGTGACCTATCTCTATCTTGGAACAAAGCCAGAAATATTTAAGGAAAACACCAAATCCAGTCCTCGACATGTAAAATTTTAAACATTGGTTGAACAAATAAGTACATGCCTGGTGGGTGGTGGGAACCAGGTTTCTCATGGGTGGAAAAGGAGGTTACAGATAAGCAAAGAGGAAACATTAGAATGAACTCTGTAGATTAGGGGTGAAGACATCAGTAGGCACTCAGGTTTAGCATAACACAGCTACTGATGGATAGCCGCAGAACCCATTATAGATATGTGGGTGTATGTGGGTTTGTATCTGCTGAGAGGCCTAGAAGTAATGATATGCTGGAAGCAACATTCATTATCCAGCCAGATTTGGGGTTTTAATACTATTCTCCTGTAAAAGGAGAAATGGAAGATTTTAGGACCAGCGTAGGGAAAATACAAGATGAGCCAGACCATCTTGCAGTACCAGAAGGTAAGGAAGAGCTCCAAAAACAAAAATAGGGGCCATGTCAATGGGACAGAGGGGCCAACCTGAAAGAGCTCTCAGTAGCCAAAGATGGAACAATTTAGATAATAAAATAAATAATGTGGTATTGGATTATAACCCAAAGTATAGAATAAATATACAAATCCATTCTGATATAAATGTGAGATTGGATAAATAAGTAAAGAGGGAAAAACAGGAAAATTTTTCTTACAGAATTCCCAATAATATATGTAGATAATCCTCCCACAGGAAGTGAAGCTTAATTTCCGTCCTCTCAAGTGTTGGCGATTTAGTGACTTGCTTCCAAAGAATTGGACTTGCTTCCAAAAAGTAGGGAAAGGAAAAAACAATAATCATATGGTAGAGAAAACTGACAAACATCACCTTTACCAAGTGATAAAGGTTAACACCACCAGTGATGTCATGTGGATATAATCATGTGGATATGATGTGATGAAAGGGTAACTTTGCCTTGACGGTGTTCTTCCCCAGAACCCATAATTCCAATCTAATCATGAGAAAAACAACAGCCAAACCCAGTTTGGGGGACATTCCACAGGATACCTTGCTGCTCCTCCTCAAGACTGTCAAGGTCCTGAAAAATAAGAAGAGACTAAGAACTTGTTACAGACCAGAGGATACTGGGGAGACATGACAAGTAAATGCAATGTGATATTCTGGATTAGGTCCTGGAGTAGAAAAAGGACACTAAAGCACAGACTGGTGAATCCCAAATACAGCCTGGGATTTAGTAAACAGCAACATGCCATTGTCAGTTTCTTGGTTTTTGGTTTTGACAAATGCACGGTGATAAGGTCAGATGCTGACAACGGGGGGTAACTGAGTATGGGGCCTGTGGGAACTCTCGGTGATAACTTTGCAACTTTCCTGTAGATCTAAAATTATCCCCAAATAAAAAGTTTATTTTTAAAATGTCCAGCACTGAATTAAAAATTACCAGGTAAGCAAAGAAGGAGAGAAATATGGCCCATACCCAGGGCAAAAATCAATCCATAGAGATAGACCAAGAAATGTCACAGATGATAGAATTGTCAGACAAGGACATTTAGAACAACTATTTTCAAAATATTCTTCAGGTTTAAGAAGGCAGAGGGAAGCATGAACTGATGAGAGTAATAAGAGGTGTGAGAAGGGCTCAAATGCCCGGAGATGAAAAATGCAGTATCTGAAATGAGAAATACATCAGATGGGATTAACAGCAGGTGAGACACTTAAAGTCCTAGCAACAGAAACTATCTAAAATGAAATACAGAAGGGAAAAGAAAGCCGGAGGTGGGAGGACCTAAAAGCCTCAGTGACCCGTGGGATAACATCAAGAGGTCTAACATACGTGTAATTGAGTTCTGGGAGGAGATGGCGGAAAAACACACTTGAAGAAATATCGGCCAGAATTTTTTCAAATTTGAGACCCACAAATCCAAAAAGCTTCATAAATCCTAAACAGAAGAATCCTGAAGAAAACCACACCTAGGAACAACACAGTCAAATTGCTGAAAACCACTTTGTGATGGAAGAACAGTGCCTGGCACAAATCTTCAATCAACATCTATCAAATAGTAAGATGAATGAAATTAACAAATACCTAGAATGTGAAATAAAAGGCATGGGGAATCATAACACAGGACACGGAGAAAGGGCATGCCAGACCCCGAGGAAGGGGATTTTCGGCAGGGTGGGTCTCATAATGCGGTGTTTGATTAGAGCCTGAAGCAGAAGAAGAAGCAAGCTGCCTGGATTCCTGGGGAAGAAAATGTTCAAAGGCCCTGAAAACATACCATGCCTGGTACTTCCAAGGAAGAGCGAGCCAGCCGGCGTGACGGGAAAGGGCTGGGGTCAGAGTAGCAGACGAGGTCAGGGAGGTTGAGTTGTGTGTTCGATGTAAAGACTTTGGTGTTTACACGGATGCTGAGGGACATGGGAGTTGTTGCAGGGCCATGAGAAGAGGACTGGCATGACCTGAACAAGCTTTCAGGGGGTTCAGTCTGGCCCTCAGGACTGGAAGTAGACTATTTAGGAGGCCATTGCAATAGTCCAAGGGGGAGCCGACGAGGACTCGGACTGGGCAGCGTCCATGGGGATGGGGAGAAGTGGTCAGAGTCTGCACACCTTTGGAGCTGGAGACACCAGGATGTGCCGTGGGATTGGACATGGCCTGGAGAGAAAGGGCAGTGAAGGAAAACTGCCAAGTTTTCGGCCCGGGTGGTTGGAGGAGCTGAGTCACTGTTTATGAAAAGGGAAGACTCGGTGACGAGCAGGTCTGGGGTGGGAAGAGAATCAGGGTCAGCAAAGATAGAGCCGTCTCCTCCTGTCACAATGGAAGACACGGCTAGAGGTCATCCCATCTTTCTCATCAGTCTTAGATATGACCTTAGAATCCTCCCCACAGTGCACACAGGGGGACCTTACAAGTTCAGTCAGAAGGCAGCCCACGTAAGGTTGAGAATTTGAGCTTGGGCGCCTGATTCCATGGGTTCAAATCCATCCCCAGGACTAAACAGCCTATGACAATACAGTTACTTCATTCCTCTGACCCTCAATTTCCTTATTTGTGAAATATTTCTGAATTTCTAGTTCTTTAATATGTTATGTGGTTAACCCTTGGCACTTATCTCACTGACTTTCTGTGAAGATTAAATGAGGGAATGTATGAAAAGCCCTGCACACACGCCTTAATCACAGCAAGGGCCCCCAAAACGGTGGCCGGCTCAGGCCACCATGATCGCCAGCAGTGCTTTGGCTGAGGAGGGGCCTCAGGAAGGCGGGGAACACAGGAACCCAGGCACAAGCGACTCAGGTTTGATCTCCACCCTGTAAGTCCTTAATGGGAGTTCTGGAGAATCCCACATGGACCCAGATGAAAACACTCCCCTTTTTGGACAGAGTGGGCAGTCGTTGAAATATAAGAAGTCCCTGTTGAGAAATGTCCCTGCTGCGAGCACTGCTGGTGGATTAGCTGGCTCTCCCGCTCCTCCATTGAGCGGAGTCGCAAGCTAATAAATATTTCAGAATTGGCTGTATTCAATCCAGCCCTTGTCCCGTTTGACGTCTGTTCTCTCAGCTTTCAGAAGGAGACAGGTGCAGCAGGATGAAAAGGGATTTAATTACTAAACATCCCCAACTCCCAATATGCAAACACATGCTGTTCTGTACACACACCTACTGCACATGGTCACGCACACACATGTGCAGGCACGGCCCTGGGCACACATGTCCCTGTGGGGCCCTCGGCATGCCCATGCCAAGTTTTCTGCCAGGGTGGTGCTGCATTCACACAAGTGCGCCTGCTCACAACCCGCATAGGAGCCACATAGAAGCACCCAGGCAAACAGTGCACGTGGACGAGCATTGTGCCCAAGCATGGATGCAGTACCCATGGTGTTAACACGAGAACGCTTACAGTCAGTGTGTGTGGATGTACATGTACATGTATTTATAGCATGTGCTTACACATATGTACAGACACCAGGAGTATAGCCTCTCAGGTGTGCATGTTCGCACATGTATGCGTGATGTGTTTCTGAGAAAAGAAAGATTCAAGGGCTCCATCATAGTCAAGCTGCATCGTTCACTACAGGGGAAACAGGAAATTTAGGTGAAAAGACAAATGGAAAGTGGCATATAGGCCTTCCACATTGAAAACTTTTACCTTCCTTGCGTGTTACTGGGCACATGCACACAACACACGAACAAGCACCTGTGCACACAGATCCTTACAGGTTCAAGTGCATACCGTGCCCAAGATGCACATCTTCCCCTGGTACAGACTGTGTCATGTGTACCCACAGATGTGCGCCTGCCTTTGGCTGGACATCCTTGTACGTGCAAGCATATGTGCACACATATACACCAACACACACTCATACCCCTCTGTGGAGATCTCAGTTCTTTCCACCTCTCTGAGAATTTGCTTGCCCTCTTTCTACCTGTCCTCTGGGCAGCTGGGAGATTCAGAGGCCTGGGGAAACAGAGAGGGTTTCCAAAAATGCATGACCAGGATCTGGCCCTGATGTAGAAAGAGGAAGTCAGCCTCTGGATCCCATCTTAGCGGTCAGGGCTGGGGGAGGGGGAGGAAGGAAGGTGGGGAGGAAGGAATCTGATCAGCAGCCCTCAGATTCCCTGACACCCGCCCTCAGGGCTGGCCACAGTGGCTCACGGGACCAGGCCCTGGCTCATAGATTCTGGGACTCCCATCACTAAGACTCCACCCGAAGATTCGAGAAGCCTGGGTATGACCCCTGCTTTGCCCCCAGTCATGACTTTGCTCATTCATTGACAGGAGAGCCAGGGAGCCCCTTCCCCGTGTCAGGGGAGAGCTGAGGACTGTTACCAGCTCTGTGCTACCGAGCAGTCCTAAGGGCCTGTTTCTCAGTGAGCAACCAGTCCCACCCAGACCAGGCCAGGCTTAGCCTTAGCCCTCAGGGGCTAGCCTCAGCCCTTGCCAAGCAGAGCCCAAGCACACTTTTGTTCCAAGCAGGGCCACTGCAAGCAGACAGGGCCTGGGCACTACTGGGGGCTTGCAAATAACCAATCGATGGGCCCTACGGAAATGTATGCAAATAAAAGATGCAAATCAGCCCCAAGTCTTTTTGCATCTGCAACCAGCCCAGCCTGCCCTAGGTGAGCACTTCCTTCCCTTTGACAGGAAGGATGGGAGCCCCAGTCACAGCAGGAAGCCAGCCTCTAGTTGGAGGTCCAAGGTCCCTCCTGCTGGCCTGGGGGCCATCCTCTCTCCTCTACCCCTCACCACTGCCGGGCCCAGCTGGCTTTCCTGTTTGGGGGAGGGGGTCCCCCTTCTCTGGCCCCAGCCTCCGCTGTCCCTGTCTACACTCAGTCACACCCTCTCATTTTTAGTCTGGTACACTTACCCATGATATACATCTGTTCACATCTGCATGCTCATTTATGCAGTCGTCTGTGACACCTATGTCTGTGCTCCCAGATTCATTGTGCACATCATCTCTGCACACCCCCACCCTTATACAGGCACACACTGTCACACATACCTATATGCATCATATCGGTGCATCTGCACATTCACCTGTACTTACAGCTCAGCACACTTGCTCATGCTTATGCACGTCACTTACACATGTTAACATACACCTACACACATGCCTTTACACACCTATCCAAGACCCCATGGGAACCCACAGATCCATGACCCATCTAAATCAAGAGTCCAGGATCCTGGGAGAAGCAGGTGGGTGGGGCTGTGGGGCAGGCTGGGTGCCCACTGGAGGGCCTACTTCCTAGAGGCTGTAGGAGGCGAGGCCAGCAGGCAGGCCCTGCCTGGTGCCCTGTGGGCTTCCCCCAATGGATGGGGACCCCTACTACAAATGCCCCTACAGGCAGGAGGGTGGGCACTCCCAGAATAATGCCTCCCTCAGGAAGTGGTAATTGAGGGGTAGACAATTAGATAATCAGCACCAGCAGCAAGTGGGGATGTGCGTGCCTTGCCTTTGTTCCTAGAGGGAGCAAGCGGGGGAGGCGAGGGAAGGAACCCAGCCAAGCTCGGGGTGGCTGGAAGTAAGAGCAGGGTGCCCTCATCCCTCATCTGCTGCCTGGTAGGTGCCACCAGTAGGAGTAAGCACTGTCAGGCCCCAAGCCCACCAGCTGGACTGTGGAGGGGCCTGGGAGCCACCTGTCACACCCAAGTCCCATTCTTGACGTACCCCCGACCTTCCCTTTCTCCACTGTGCACAGGGGAGACTGCCAAGTCGCTGTGCACCCAGGGACAACACGGACCTGTGTTCAAATCCTGATTCTTCACTTACTAGCTGTGTGACCTTGGGCACACCCCTCCTCTTGAAGCCTCAGCTGCTCCCCTGTTATCCCCCCTGCAGGGATGGTGCCCCTGGTGGCCTTTCTGACAACTAAGGACAGTGTCCACCCTGAGCACTGACCCTGTGCCCAGGCTGTGCCAAGGACCTTGCGTTCAGTCTTACAGAATCCTTCCAACCACCCCATGAGGCCAGTTCCCATTTTACAGATGAGGAAACTGAGGCGTGGGGAGGCAGAGCCTAGGTTTGAACAGAGGTCTTTGTGATGTCAGGAAATTTCACCTCCCCCAGACTGCTACCCTTTGTGTGCTTGCAGCCCCTTCTGGATCCGGGGATCCCTTTCTCGACATCCCTCCAAGGACACATTGCTTGGAGCATCACCCAAGGACACGAGGCCATCACAGGGAGTTTAGGAGTAGGCTGGCCCCCTTTCTCAGCCTCTCCTCGCTCCCTGTCTGCATCCCCAGCAGGCACACTGCCCCTTGTCTCCATGCTTGCCGCACTCGTGAGCACTTCCTTGCCCCAAGAGCCCTCCCATGAGCCCCTAGGGAGACTCCTCCCACTTGACCTCTGAAGTTGTCCCTTCCCTGCCTGGGATGGGGAGAATACCTTCCACCCTTGCAACACTTGGCCCTTTATAGCCCAGCCCCATTGCACAGATGCAATCACCAAGGTCAGGAATGGGCAGGGGCTTTCCAAAGGTCTTCTCTAACCTTGGTTTCCCTTTCTGTAAATGAGAAATGGGAGACTCTCCCCCATCCATTCTCAGATCCTCCTGTCTCCATGTCCACAGGTGCCAGGTGCCTCAAGGGCAAGCTCAGAGTGATGGATGAGGAAGGTTTTCCAAACTGCAGGGACATTAAACTCACCCCCAAACTCATTAAAGATGGGCTCAACATGCACCAGCTGTAGGGCATTTGTTCCTTCCCTGAGCTCACCATCCTATTCTCTCCCTCTCTGGTATCGGATGGACAGAGCATAGAGAGGGAGCCCCCGCCCAGATGGTGTCCTGACTGCACTACTTCCTCAGCTGTGACCTGGCACAGGAGAGCTCGGCACCCAGCACATGGGGCATGACTTATTTTCTTTTCCTTCTCAAGCCTCAGTGTTCTCACCTGTAAAATGGGCATAATGATTCAGAGACTACAGCTCAGAGACTATAAGGAGGACAAATAAACCAGCAGAGAAGTACGGTAAGTGCCATCACCAGCACCACTGTTAGTGTGTCATTTGTGAGCCTCGACTAAGGGCCTGGCCTTGTTCTAAGCACTTCACCTGCTTAGATATCAAAATAAAGGATAACAATTCCTTTATCTTGATTGTTTTGTCAAGGACAATAGGACATGAGCTCCGTGGAGCATGGACTGGTGTCAGTTTTGTTCACTGCAGCTTTTCTGATGCCCAAGCAATGCCTGGCATGTACCAAGTGTGCAGTAGATATTTTACAGATGCTCATTTTACAGATGAGGAAACCGAGGCCCAGAGAGGCTCTCTGAACTGCTCCAGTGGGTGGTAGAGCTGGATCCCAGCCTTCTCAGGATCCCCAGGCTATGAGGAGCCCCCCAGTGCCCTGTCAGCTCAGTCCTGCCTGGGAGCCTATGATTCCCCTCCACACTGCTCTAGGTGGCAGTGATGGTGGGCAGACAGTTCCCCCACACCCACCTTCCTTCAAAGACCAAAGGCTGGGAGGGGCTGCTGGGGGCTCAGGGAGGAGCCTGACCCTCCTCCTTCCCCCTTCTGGGCTGCCCACCCCGCCACCCCAGGCTGGAAATCTGACACCCGTGGCCCATCTGCTGCCCTCCTGTCTGTCCTCCCGCCCCTGGAGGCTGCTGGGCCCGGCGGCTGCAGAGCCGTGATTGTTCAGGGCTGAATGAGCAAGCCTGGCGCCTATGCCAGGTGCGCCATTGTGAAGACCTTGACACCTGCCTGGTGGGGTGCTGGCCCTGCCCGCACAGACCCTCGCCTGGCTGGGAGGAGCCGCCCACTCGCCTCCCAGGGTGGGACTGGGGGCCAGGCTCTTCCTGCTCCCCCAGGGTAGAGCGTGGGGCAACTACACCCTGAGTCCCTGCCCTGCTCAGGTCTGTCTCCCCAGCCCCTCCACCTCCACCACTTCCCTGTCCCCTTCTTTGCCTCTGAGCCCTGGTAAGAGCATGTCTGGGGGGCAGTGATGCCACCACTTGATGGCTGTAATGGGCAAGAGTTCAAGCTCTCTGAACCTCAGTTTCTCATCTGTGCAATGGGGACAATAGTAGAACTCACCCCACAGGACCATTAGGAAGACCAAAGCTATGTCCATGTCGTGCTTAAAACACAGTGGGCGACAGAAAGAAGCAGTTACTATTACTAAGACCTAGCAAGGTGCTGGCGGGAACCCAGGGGAGCCGGTCTCAGCCCCTGGTAGGCCCAGCCCAGGGAGCCCCTAGCCTGCCCCCCTGCCTGCCTCCCCTTTCCCGGCCTCCTGCCCGCTCTATGAAAATTTAATGCTGGGTAATGACAGTCTGGGCTAATGAAAGAGGCTTCTCTTCTGGCAAAAAGAGAAAAACAAACAAAAATCAACAACCTGCAAGGGGGCATTAACTTTTCATGAGATGCTCTCCCCACTGACACCCGCCCCCCTGCCCTGGCTCACCCGGGCAGCGCCGAGCCCCCACCTTCCTTCCTTCCCTCTCAGAGCTGGGCTGGGCAGCCTGCCGGGGCTCAGGGGTGGGCAGGCACGAGGGAGTCTGGCTCTTTGGGGGGCATCTTCCTCGGGCTCCTCCACAAGGTGCCTGCCAGCCCTGGGAAGGGAGGGGAGCCCCTGGGGGCCTTTGGGAAGCAGCTCCAGCCCACAGAATCTTCTCTGGGCACTGGACAGGGGCAGGGGCAAACAAAACCCAGAGTGGGTGGGAGAGAGGAGGGAGGGTCCAGAGCCCCCCACTGCCCCACCCTGCCAACAGCCGCCTGTGTCACGCGAGGCCTCGCCAGCTTGGCTGTGTGCTGCCAGCCAGGGCTGGAAGTGCTTAGAGTAAAGGGCATGAAGCGTCTCCTGCTCTTTCCCCCTCTTTGTGGAATGTTGGAGAGCCATTGGCTGTTGCCCGTGATATCCTGAGAGATGCGACAATTAATTTTCTTTTAATCAAGGTCGGATGAAGTAAATTGGTGTGGTTCTGCAGCCCTTCATTTTCTGTTTTTGCAGTGATGCAAAACAAATATGATCAAATTATGCTCCTTCTCACCTTATTGAATTAGGAAGCATGACTGATCAGAGGGAGTGGAAATGTTCTATACCATGTAGCACCCCCCATTGTTCCCCCCGCCCCAGCCATAGCCTCAGTCTCCCTGGATTCCTGGGGATTCAGAGCAGACTCACCTCCTCCAGGGACTCCAGGGTATTGGGGGACAGTCCCCGCTATGCTGCATGCTCAGTGAATAAGTGATTGAATGAATGAATGCATGAGTGACAGATGCAGCATTAGACATTAGATCGAGCCAGGTCAGGCTAAAGGAAGGACTGACTTTGGTAAAGACCAGAGTCACACAGGCCCAGGCTCACTAGAGGACATCACTTTGCTTCAACAGGATTGAGCACCATCTGAAATTACCCCTTCTACATGTTTGTGGACACATGTATTGTCTGTCTCTCCCTCTCAGGTTTGTGCTCCCTTAACCCAAGGGGTCTGTCCTGTTTACCACAACTCCTGGCACACAGTAGGTGTTCACTAGATACCAGTTGACTAGGCAAATGATTCTAATACATCCTGACTGAGTGGCTGAGTGACTGGGCTCCTGGTTCAGCAGGGGTGACAGACGTCGACAATCCTAAGGCCATATCATTGGTACCACACACCATTTGAACTCAGGGCCAATGGAACTAATTTTGTATGGCAGGGTTAGAAAGGTGACATTAAAGCTGGGCCTGAAAAGGTAAGGAGTTAGACCCAAGATCAACCAGGGAAGAACTTTCGGGCAGGGAAACTGCATATGCAGAGGCCAATGGTCAGCAATGACAGGCTGGCTAACTTGCCTGGCAGGAGAGGCTGCCACAAACAGGACAGTGTTTCCCAATGGTTAGGGATGTGCCCTCGGGGACCTGGCTATCCTGGGTTCAAGTCCCAACTCCTTTCTGGGACATTTCAGATTTTCTCTGTTGCCCTTACTAGAGTGAGGATGACAAATGACACCTCATCTCAGAGCCATCTGAGGAATGAATGAGGTGACAACCATGTCAGATGTCCATACAATAGAGGCACTCCTTGAATGTCAATCACCATTGTCACCATTCATTTTTCTTTCTATTATGAAAGGCAGGCTGGGGCTTGACTGGGAAAGGCCTTGAATGCCACACCAAAGAGGTGGACAGAGCAGACAGGTATGTGGGCTTCTCAGACTGCTGGTGGACCCAGCCCATGATGCTTGGAGCAGGGCAGGCAAGTTGGATCTCTGTAAACAAATCCATTTCACGGGTCCAAGGAGACCTGGCTGTTTGAGGGACCCTGCCAAGCACCCTTCTCTAAAGCAGATACTTTCTGTAAGGTGAATAATCCCCCACTGGGCATTGGGTTAGTAAGTCAAAAGAGTTACTTTTGCTTACAGCAAAACTGACCTGATCTGTGATTCCCAAGAGTATGCTGGGACCTTCCGGCTCATCATGGCGGGCAGGCCTGTCCTAGGTAGCAGGGGGGGGGTGCAGGCATTGATGATGAGGTTACCACCCTTGGGGAGCTTGGAGCTTAGCTGGAGGGCAACACATGCACACGTGGTGATAAATGCCATGCAGAAACACACAGGGTGGTACGGACATGCACACACACCCGAAGGAAAAGGGCAAAGAGACTGCAGCCCCAGCAGAGTCCCGGTTGCTGATTCCTGAGCATTGCACTGAAGGGCCAGATGCTCGGGGAGGCATGGTGGGGCAGGGAGGCTGCCTGGAGGAGGTCAGAGAGCTTCAAGAGGGGTGTTACAAGAATACAGAGACAAGGACAAGGAGTTCCTAGTGGTAGGAGAGGCATTCAGGGAGGTTCAGGGATGAGGCAAGTCCTCAAGGGTACGTGAACAAATGAGATTGCCCGTGAGGCGTGCTGTGAAAATGCACCACAAATATGGTCCCCAGGAGCCTTCGGAAAGCACCCAGGCCCACAGAGCCTCTCCTCCTGAGCATTCCATGGTTCTTGGGTTTTAGGATTAAAAGGTTTGAGACTCACACCAGTGCCGTCACTAGCCAGAATCCAGGCAGCCTTCTGTCATGGGCAAGTTCTGGGCTTTCTGGCTCTATCACGTCTGGCTGTGGAACCTTGGACAAGTGGCTTGACCTCTCTGAGTTTGATAGGATGTACCTCATGGGACTTGCTGTGTGGCCCCAGAAAATTCCTTGATGTCTTTGGACCTGCCCTGCCTCAAGGGAGTCACTGAGCTGGTTCTGGGTCCTCAGCCTGGGCTGGGGTGTAAAGCGGCCAGGGAATGCATGAGCCATTGAGCAGGTGGATGAGTCTGGGCACTGCCCCATGGGTCTCCCCAGCACGTGCCTGCTGGGCCCGGTGCCTAGGCTGCAGACCGTGCGACCAGTCTCTGGGTGGAGACTTCTCCTCATCAGCTGAGTCATCACTCCTGGGGTGCAGCTGGTGACCCAAATGGGGCAAGATCAAGACATATGTTTATCTCTGTCGTTTCCCCGGCGCCCACTCTTCCTTTTCCTGTTCCCATCCCCTCCTCTAGACACTGGGTGGACCACTGTCTGACTGACACTGTGACTTACTCAATCCCAAATCTCTCCTATGCTAGACAAGGCCATGAACCTCCTAGGCCTTCTGTCTCTTCTTCTCCAAGTACAACGATGATAGTAATAGCTGCCGTTTGTTGAGCACTTAACCATTATGCACAGCTTTGCATATACTAACTCTAATCCCTCCATTTACCAGGTGAAGTTGTTATATTATTATGCCCATTTCACGGATCATGAAATGTAGGCTCAGGAAAATTGAGTGGCTTGCCAGAGATCACCAAGCGAGGTATGACTGGGCTGGGGTTTCAGCCAGGTTGTTCTGACACCAGAGTTGGTGATCTTTCTGGGATGCCTTGTGCAGTGTGTCTCTGCTGTGCCCTTCCTAACTCTCTGGGGGCCTTTCCCCTCTCAGGGTGTCCTGTCCCAGGAACCCCCAATTAGTACCCATTAAACTGACTTGTCCCAGGTCCCCGTCCATCAGGCTCCCTTCTCCCAGCGGCTGATCTGGTCACTTTATCAGCTGATTTAATGCATATTTCCTCTCCAGGAACTTGCTAACTGTCAGAGGAGACTAGAGATGCTTCCTGAGTCAAAAGGAACGACGCCAGTGTCAGGGGCATCTCCCAATCCGCTCTAGCACAGTGGATGGGGTCCCCAAACAGGGCCTGGGATGCAGGCGGGTTGGTACCGAGAGGGAAGGGGCGGCGCCAGAGATGGGGGGGTTGCCCAGCTGGTGAGCGGTGATCCCTCCTTATCCAGCATCAGCGCGTGGTGGCTTTTCCCGGCTGAAGTTTCAGCTCTCTTTTCACTTTGGCCTTTGATCGCACCCAGAGGGGGTGGTGGTGGGCTGGGAACAGCTAGGGGAGGGGGCCGGGAGGGACGGGGGAGAGGATCCAAGGTGACACGCCTCCCCTGACGTGCACGAGTACCTGCCATCAGAAGTGATGCTCTGAGGATACATGACAAGGGGTGGCGCAGAGCCGGAGCCCCAACGGCTGGGACCCCATTGGGCACAGCTTCCAGCCCACTCAGGGCTGCTGCTTTTGTTTCCCACATGAAAACAGCTTTGCTCGTTTGTTCCCCTCTGATTATTAAGGTCATATATGTTTGTCCTATAAGGTTCAGACACTGCTGAAGAGGAGTCCTCAGGTCCTTCCTCCCCATGGTTGACACGAGGGTAAGAGATGGCTGTTTCTATGCCTATAAGAAGCACAAAGGTCCTCCTCCACTAGGGAATACAGAATTTGATGCCTCAAACCGTTCTGCAACCTGCCTCTCCCACTTCCAGTGTGCTTTGAAAATTTCTCCATGTCAGGACATTGAAAGCTACATTCAATGAGAGCTTAAGTCGTTACTCTATGTTGTATTTTATAGATTCCCTTACGCTGGACATTGAAATTGTTTCCAATTGCTGGCCCTCCCTGGTGAAGAGGTCAGTGGCTATTCTGCTTTCCCCTTCTGGCCCTCCTGCCAGGATGTCTGTCTGCCAGACTGTCCGCCAAGGAGGGCCTCGGCTCACGGGGACCTGAGCTGGTCCAGGCGGTTGGCAGGGGTTGATGCAGTGGAATGAAACATGGGCATGAATTCAAGAGCCCTGGGTTTAAGCATCACCTGCCCTACGGGAACCATGAGGACCTGAATATAATCTTTACCTCTATGGACTTCAATTTTCAATCTGAAAAAAGGGGGAAATGATAAACTCCCTTTGCAGGGATAATGTGTGCGACTGGTAGGCTTGTGTGTGGGAGCTGGTCCTGGGCTTGTGCCCGTGGTAAGGGCTCAGCCTGGCTGGGAGGAAGCCGAGGTGGAGGAGGGGGTGCATGGGCGGGGAGAGAGGTGCGGCACGAGTGGAGGTGCAGAGGGCCTGCCGCCCTGCGTGCCTTCATCCTCACACCCGCCAGTGTCTTCATTTTCACTCCTCACTTTAAACAAATGACACACACATGCTCATTGTGGAGAAATCAGAGAACAGAGAGATTCTAGGAAGCAACTGCAATTCCCTAGCTATTTGACCCCTGTGAATTAACCACTGTGAACATTTTCTGGTCATAGATTTGAAAGGCAGAGCCTTTCGACCACAGAACTGGTGGCCTGGACTTGGTCTGTAGTAAGTGAGACTTAGGGTGGCTTCAGCAGGGACTGTCCCAGCTGAGAAGGTCTGCATCCTGGGAATGGAGGAGAACAGCTTCAGGAACAGATGCTGGGGGCGTCCCTGGCTGGGGTCCTCCAGAGGTGGCAGCCTGAAACCTGAGGCCCATTAAGTAGGGGACAAGTGGCATTTGGAGGAGATAGCTCTTATGGAGGGACGGACGACGGAAGAGGGAAGAAAGGGGGAAGGGTGGGAGCGTTTGCCAGAAACCTGCATCTGGGAAGGGGGCTGGTGTGATGAAAGATGGTGGTGGGCTCTGAAAATGTGTGCGTCAGCAGCGGGCACACCCCACCGACACTTAGAGCTGCCAGGCAGCTCGGCGCTTTCAGGGCAAGCAGAGAAAGGGCCAAGCAGCCAGGGCGAGCGGTAAATCTCTGGCAGGACCTACTTATACCCCACGAACCCCACCTCCTCCAGCCAGCCCCAGGGGGCTGGGTATTTGGGGGTCCTTCCATCATTCTTCATCATCCCCTTGCCATCACCCTCTCCCCAGGAACGTCCTTCATCCGGCCCGCAGGGTTCATGTCACCCCATGGAGCGCGGGCTCCGTGCCACTGTACACTTCGGAGAATCATTAGCAGAAATCATTAGCTAGAATACAGCCTCCCCCATAAATCTCCCCTGCACCTGGATCGTTTGTCCGTGCCTAATTTCCATCTCCCGAACTTTATGATTTGTCCCTCATTTGATGAGCGCTTCCCCCATCAATTGTGCCATAAGTGCTTGCAGAGAAAGACCCCCTGCACTGACCCCATCTCAGACAGACGGGTTTGGGCTCCTTGCCCCAAGTGCTGGGTGGAGGCCCCCTCCTCGGCTTGTCCCTCAAAGGGCAGCTTAAAGACGCTGTGCCTGCAGCCTCCTTTGGAGATGGGAGGCAGAGCTGGCCCCTGAGCGAGGGTGGGCCGATGAGGGGAGGACGGAAGTGAGAAGGGCTGGCTGCATGGCTAGCTAGGGGCAGACTCCTGGGGTGGGATACGGGATCTGGGATTTCATTTTTGCCCTCAACTTGCTGGGTGACCTCAAGTGTGCAGCTTTCCCTCTCTGAGCCCCAATTTCCTCATTTGATGCATGAGCATAATGCTGCCTATCTTTTACGGTTATGGTGAGGGCTGAAGTCATTCATTCATTCATTTGCTGATCCATTCTCCCATTTGTGCTTTCACACATTCAAAAGCCACAGAGTAAGTTCATCTACTCTGTAAGCATTCTTTGGACGCCTGCTACGTACCAGGCCATTCTGGATACAGACAGCATCAGCAAGAGAAGCAACCTTGGTGGCTAAGAGCCAGGGCCTTCATGCCCAGGAGAGGTGGGCTTTGGATCCTGGCTCCACCACCGATGAGCTGCGCGGCCTTGGGTGAGTGGTTTGACCTCTCAGAGTCTCAGTGTCCTCCTCTGAAAAATGGGGCTGAAATGAGTGACTGTAGGGAGAGCGCTTAGTACATAGCTCATGCTCCACACATGAGACTGATGTCACTGTGGTTTTGTCACTAAAAGGACACAGAAAGAGATAGTGGCTTTCCTACAGCAGAGAGGGAATTGGAAAATGTGAATGAGAGCATTTAAGGAAATCCAAGAGGGGATAGAAACGCTGGTCCAAAGGCTTCTGCCCTGGGAGAAAGTGTCTGAAACTTTGCCTACCGTCTGACTGAAGTGTTTGAGGATGTTAGATGCACCCCAGGAAAGGTGCTGAGAGGGGGTCAGGGGCCGAACTCAGGTTTCTGCACCCTACCGAGAAAGGGCATTCCCAGGGCCTGTCCTCAGGAGGCCTTGGGGCTCCAAGGAGGCACCCACTCCCCAGGCTGGGGTGAGGATATGGAGTCTGGGGAGTTAGGAAACCGGGCCAGTGGGCCCTTCCCAAGGCAGATCTGCAGATCCGGGTCCTGGAACGCAGCGTTAAGCCTGGCCACCCATGGGAGGGGGCTGGGGGAAGCCAGGGCTTCTCTGAGCTGAGGCAGGGCTCAGCTCCAGGAAGATGCTGTGAGTTCTACCAGGACCGTGGCAAGGCGGGTCACCTGGAGAGGAAGCTGGGAGGGGAACGCCGGGTCTAATGGTTGGGACCGGCCCCCGCCTGGAGGCCAGGGCAGGGGCTCGGCCAGGACAGCAAGCACCACCCAGCGTTTGCAGGGGTGTCCTTAACTCCCACTGTGTGTGGCCTGGGAGCCTGGAAGTTGGGTGAGTTACTTAACCTCTCTGAGTCTCAGTTTCTTTCTTTACAAAAAGGGATAATAATCACAGACCTCCTACGGGTGTTGGGAGATCAACTATAAACCTTCAAGTTCGGTGCCTTGTGCATAGTAGGCGCTCAATAAATGATGGTTATTGTCATCGTCCCAGGAACTGTATTTGCTATGACATACTTTTTTACTTTATTACCTTCCTGCGATACAAAGGGCAGGATTTTTATGTCCACTTTAAAGACAGAGAAACTGAGACCCAAGTGGCTCAGGACATACGCAGTTTCAAGCAACCGGTCGGTAGTGAAGCCGGGACTTCACTACCAACCAGGCCTCCTGACGCCTGTCTCCCCATGCTACCTGGCTACCAACCCAGGGGACGAGGCATCTGCCCCCAGTGTGTGAATTCCCAGGGGCTGAAAACAGAGAGCCGGGACTCAGGTTCATCAACACACTCCCACGGGGGTGACTCACCCGCTAGAGTGAGAGCTGGGATCTGCCCCAGCACATTCCCACCCCCTAACCCCGGGGACGGGGGTGCTGCCGGGCCGGCAGTGGAGGAAGGAGCCTCACGGCCTTCGTCCACCTGGGCAGGCCACGGTGTTTGGGGCAGGCTGCGGCCCCCAGCCCAAGGGTCCCCGAGGGTCCCTGATGCTCCGAAGCTCTGGACAGTGCCCCGGGTCCGGGGATAGGAGAGTGGATCTGGGGGTGGGAGTAGGGCGTGGGGCCCGGGCACCACAGACTGGGAAGCAGCTTGCAGATTTTACAGGTCACATTATCTTTTATGGGCATCCTAAAAAGAATGTCAGGCACTAGAGGGTTTTTTTCCCCTTCTCTCTCTCTCTCTTTTTGACTTTGATCACTGCAGTCACCACTGCAGGATTTTTATCGCAGGCCCGGCCTGAGGAGCCGGGCACCCTCTGGCTCCAGCTGAGCACGGGGCCCTGGGAGCCCTGGCCGTTGTTAGCGGGTAGAGTGGAGGGTGGTGATGCTGCAAGCCACGCCCTTCTCTTGTCCTCCATACTGGGAAGGGCCCGTGTGTCCCCCACCTAGCTAGGACATCAGCTGGATTTCCACATACGGTCTCCCCCGTCCACGCTGCATGTCCCTGCCCACAGGGGACTTCAGTCCCCACTGGGGACTAACTCACTGCCAGTGTCAGCGCTCGGGCCCTGCTGCCCCTAGGCTG
This sequence comes from Manis javanica, assembly GCF_040802235.1. Lineage (NCBI taxonomy): Eukaryota > Metazoa > Chordata > Mammalia > Pholidota > Manidae > Manis > Manis javanica. Next base: position 8,156,216 of record NC_133159.1, on the reverse strand, counting down.
GGAGGGCTTGGGTCCCCCTGGAGACCCGGACTCACTCGCCCTCTCCCCTCGGTCCCATCTCCAGAGGTTCTCACTCCCAGAAAGAAGCCCGGTCCCTGGTTCCCAGAAGCCAGCTTTTGGGCCCAAAAGTCCCTTCTGGGCAGCCTTACCCACCCACTATTAAAATGGGTTGGACCCTCCGAGCTCACAGCCCCGAAGGCTCTGTGTTTGGGCTTTGGTTCATCACCCTCAAGGGAAACACGTTCTGGAATGGTGGAGAGAAGTCCAGAAGCCAGGGGTGGGGCGGGGAGGGTGCGCCGATCCAGGAGAAGGGCGTTCGAAGGCTCTTGGAGTCCATACGGCACAGTGGTTAGCGGCCCTGATTTGAGTCCCAACGCCACCCCTCACCACCTCTGTGCCTCCATTTCCTCGGTTGTAAAATGGGGGCTATGGTGACAGCCCTTACCTCAGAAGGTTTTTGGGGGAATCACCGAGTCCACAGGGCCTGGAACATAGTAAGTGCTCAATAAATGCTGATGGTCATTATTAGTGTTATTATTAATCCAGCCTGGGTATGTCTGAGCTGCTGCTCTTTGTCCCTGGGGACTCCAGGAAAAGGGGACGAGGGCTGACGTGGTGGAAGAGCCCCGGGGTGACACAGCAGAAGAACTCCAGGCCACGATACCGCCATGGCAGGGGGGCCAGGGGTGGGACAGCTCTTTCCTCTGAAATAGTTAAGAAAGAGGGGACATCAGCCAAGAAAGCAAGTGCTGCCCAGGAAAATTAGGCAGCGGGCCTAATGAAAACCAGGCAGCGGGCCAAGTAAGAAATGTGACCTTCCTCCTGCCTCTCTTTTTTCTCCCCTCTGAGTCTGGGGCAGGGTCTTTGCCTTCAGCTGGGCCTTGGGCAGGAGGGGCCTCCAGGCCAGATGTTGGGTGTGGGGATGGGGAAGCAGGTGAGGGAAGACCACGGTGAGGGGGCCTGGGAGGCAGTGTGGGACTGGACGAAGCTGGCCAGTCAGATCTGTTCTTGGAGCCACAGGTTTTAGGGCTCGCTGGATTCCTAGCGAAGCCCCAGTACAAGCCCATCTCCTTACCCTCCAGGAAATGAAGACCCGGGGGAGGTGAGGCGGCTCATACTCCGGGCAGGTTAGAGCCCTGACTTCAACGCCCTTCTGACCTCTCCTGCTCCGGGCTTAGCCAGAGGAACATAGCCCCAGTCCTTTGAGTGCTTGGCTTTCTCAGGCGGGGACAGCTCCATGGTCAGGCACAGTCTGAAACCTCCTCCCCCAAAGCACTGCTAAGAGCTGCCCGTCACCAGGGTGTGCTGATGGTGAAGCCCCAGGGGTCTCCTTCAGTCTGTGATTCTCTTAAAAAGTTGACAAGAGTTTGATATGCTATCCCATAATGGATCCATGTTGCTTAAATAAGAGACAATGTCCCCCTCCAAAAAAATTTTTTAAGAAAGAAATTGATGTATTGGGATGATGCACCAGGTTTATCCTGCAACTTTGCCCCCAAATGGGGCAATAATCTCAATGAGGAGACAGCACCCCGAGCTGGAGAAGCCCTCAGAGTCAGCCCCTGAAGGGCAGAGGGCTTTGTGATTTCTGTTTGCTGTCGAGTCACCAGCCCCCAGAACAGGGCTTGGCACGTAGTAGGTGTCAGTAAACATGCACTGAATGAATGAATTGATGAGGTTGTCTGGGAAGGCCTGCCGAAGGAAGGGAAGTCCCGGCTGACATTGCAGGGCAAGGAGGTGGGGAGAGAGGAGACACGCTCTCTGGTCAGATGCAACAGCATATGCGAAGGGCTTGAGGCCAGAGGAGCCCAGAGTGTTAGAAGGCAAATGCCGCTGGAAAGTGTTCAGGGGGACTTGGTGAGGTGGGGGCCGTTCACCCAGTTCCTTTCCTTTCTAACTGTGTGATCTTGGATTAGTTATTGGTCCTCTCTGAGCCTCAGTTTCCTGGGTGGTCAAGTGGGATAATAAAAGGGTCTACCTCATCAGGAGTTGGGAGGTCCTGGGACTCAATGCACAAATACTCAGTGGCTATAGTAATAACACTGATAATTTAATTAAAAATAATAGTAATATTACTACTAAAAATAATTATTCCCACTACCACCAAGAGGCTCTGGTTTTCATTTTACACCATGCCCCCCTTGCCCCGTCCCAGAGCCAGGCCAAGCTATAGCCCGGGGTGCCCCTTCCTGTCCCCACCCCCTTGAAGGTCGGGCCTCCCCAAGGTTATCTCTGTTTTTCTCTGGATTCTGTGAAGTCGCACAGGTCACACTCTGGGGCTGAAAAGTGTTGCTTTTTATAGCCTTCTCTGATGGCAAGGAATGTCTGTGGGGCCCATCCTGGGGAGTCCTGTCCCCTGGGGCACCCTGCGCCCTAGGCAGAGATGCCTCCAGGGACTGGGGGGTCCCACAGCCACACCAGCCTGACACCCCAGCAGTCAGGGCCATTCTAGGCCAGGCACCCACTCCTGCCGAGTGTCAAAGGAGTGGAGGCTGGCCAAGAAGGCAAAAGTGCCCTGGACACAGAACCAGGAGTCCCCAGTCCCAGCTCTGATCTGGGGCAAGTCACTCCGCATTTAGGCTTCAGTTTCCCCATCTGTAAAATGGAACTATTAGGCCTCGCCTGCCTTCCATGGCAGTGAAGGCTCGGGGGCTTTGGAGAGAATGGGGTAGAGGGTCAGCAGGTCCCCTGGCCAGGCCCCCGTGATGACAGGAGGGAGAGGGAAAGGGACAAAGGAAAATGCCAGCACAATGGTGCCAGGAGCCTCAGTTACTGTTTCAAAGTACTTGGCAGGAGGAGGGAGGAGCGTCCCCAGGCGGCAGTGACGCCACCTCCCTCGCCTCATTCAGCCTGCACCCTGAGCCTTGGAGTAAGCACAGCCATCAGCATGGTCTAAAGTGAGGGAAACTGAGGCTGGCAGAGCTGAGGTGGTTCACCCAAGGTCACCCAGCTTGCAGGTGGGAGCTGGGGTTTGCACCATTTTAGCAGGTGGTCCCCGGAGATGGCTGGCAGTGGAGACCAGGTCGGGGCTGTGTCCCTGTGCAGGAGTTCTTAGCTGGTAAAGCCCATGCCCCTCATTCCACCTGGCAGGGAACTGGCAGCTCACTCACCAGTCTCTGGGGTCCCTGTCTCTCCAGGGAGGGGCTTGGCCAGGGGTCCTGGGGGGTCCTGACCAGAGAGCTTGCTCAGCAGGACCAGTGCTGCACTTTGCTTCTCCCCACCCCCTGCCCCGCCTCTGCCTCCCCTTCCCTTCTTTTAATCTGGTTCTTATCAAGGATGATAACATTCAGCAGTAATAAAACCCGAGTCCACTTTCTACCAGCTGATTGCCCCCACACCCTGATTCCGCGATACAGAAGCCAGTGTCCCGTGCAGGCCCGAGGCCTGAGGAGACCGCCGCACAGGCACCTCTGCCCCTACGCCAGGGGCGGCTCCGGGCACCTCCATCAGCCCCACCCTGGCTCACTTCCAGCACAGCCTGTGGGGAGAGGATGCAGCCTCCCATCTCCGTAAGTATCTCAAAGCCACCTCCTTTTACCCAGGACCCGCAGAAAGGACCCAAGCCCGACCTGTGGCATCCCTCAGTCCATCCCTTGCGCCAAACAACAGTGAGCAACAGCTGCCACGGCCCGAACACCTGCTTTGTGGTAGGCTCTTTGGCAAGTGTTATCAGGCATTTTCTCAATGAATCATGAAAAATAGGTATTATTCTCATCCCTATTTTATTTGGAGATGAAAACTAGGCTCAGAGAGGTCAAGTTGCTTGCCTAAGGTCACACAGCTGGTTAGGGGCACAGTGTGGATTTGAACTCAACACTGCTGAACTCCAGGGTCCAGACTCGCCTCTTACCTGTGCCCTGCTAGGTGGCGAGCACTTGCCAAGCAAGATCCCACCCTCACACAGCTTAGGTGCTCCCGCCCCAAGGGACCTTGCTCATTCCCCCTGTGCTTCGAAGTTTGAGGTGGTAGGGCTGAGAGTCGGGGTTCCTGCTGCAGCTCACACCTGGGCTAGCTGCCAGGGCCGAGCTGGGGTGCCTGCACCCCACGAGGACCTTTGTCCCTTTAATAGGTCCTCCTTGGTACAGGATGTCCCAGGGCAGAGGGCGCAGCCTGAGTGCCAGGCCTGGGCAAGCCCTGCCCAGGGCACTCCCCATGCTCTGGGGCTTGGGGGAGGGCACCCATGTCTTTAACTGCAGGCACTGGTTTCCCTGTGCACAAGAACTGGGGTTCCCAGTCACCCTCAGCCAGAGCAGGACTTGGGGGTCCCAGACATGGTGGTGGCTGGCTGGGCAGCCTGGACCTTGCCTAAATCTAATTCACAGGCAGGACCCTCCCCCAGGGTTTGTCCTGATGCCCCCCAGCCACCCCACCATTCTCAGCTCCACACCCCTAGCTCCTCCCAGTTCTATCCTAGCCCCCACCATGCCTGGGACGTATCCGCTCTCCTCCCTACCTTGACTTTTGAGCTTCCACAGTATTCAAGGCCCTGTTCCTGGCACCTCCCCCAGGAAGTCCTTTCTGACTCTTGCAGACCAAAGCAGCCTCCTATTCCCACCCAGAACTGGCAAAGCTCTCATGTAGAACATCGCAGCATCCTTCAGTTCAACCCATGTTGACTGAGCATCTCATATTCTCTAAGCTCTGTGCTGTGTTCTATGGGTTAGGAGGAGAGAAGAATTATGAACACACAGTCCCAGCCTGTGGTTGCTCTCTGGCCTGTGAGGGAGGCAGGTCACCTTATGCCTTTCCACAGCACTTTTCTAAATAGCATGAATCTTTATTGTCCAGGCTCCCTGGTCTCTTGTCCTAAGGGGTACAGGCACCCTAGGCTCAGTCCTGGCACTCAGCTCATAGTAGGTGCTCAGTAAATACTTGTTGGGGGAAGAATGGATTGAATAAATGAATGAGCTAGTACCTGTGGGTTTACTTCATTCCCTCTCCTTGACTCCAAGGTCCTCGAGGGCAGCAACCAGGTGGTCCTATGTTGAGGAGAAGCAGGGGTTTCTGGGTTTCTGGTAGCTTTGAGGAGGAACACGTAACCAGGGCTAAGACAGGTGCCCAGGGAAGTGCTATCTCTTTTGAGATCCAACAGTTGAGGGGTAGGAGCAGAAAGCGGGCAGGAAGAGCAATCCCAGGAATGCCATGCCGTGATCTTAGCCTCTGGGGACCCTCGAGGCTGGTTCCGTCCTGTCTTTGGCTTCCAGATGGGAGCACCAAGGCCCAGAACCAGAGAGAGGCTTGCCTGAGTTTGAGACCAAGCAAGGGTGCGAATCCAGGCCAGGGTGCCCCCTCCCTCCCACGGAGCAGGGAAGGGTGGTGGGCACCTATGAGGGCAGGGGTCCATCAGGAGGCACTTGCTCAGGCCACAGGCAGTTTTAAGTGGTCCTGGAAAGACCAGGGCATTTAGAGTGGTCCAGAACTGGGGGTGAGGATGAAAAGAATCGTTCTAAGGAACGGGGTGGGGAACAGCTGGAGCGCCAGGTTCAAGTGTAACACAGAATCTCAAGCCCACTGAGTCTCCAACCCCAGGGTGACACCTGCCAGCCTGAGGTGGTGCGTGTAAAACTGACTCCAAAGTAAAAATGTTATTATTCCAATTACAGGTGGTAATAGCAGTGGCCACCCTCTGTCAAGCACCCGTTCTGTGCCCGGCTCTGCCTCAGTGAGCCCTTGTGATAATCCAGGAGACGGTTATGTTATTACCCCATCTTACAGATGAACAGAGACACAGATCGGTGACATAATTTATGTGACATCTGTGAGTGAGAGAGTCAGGATTTGGATTGGAAAGGCCTGAGCCCAGAGCCATCTTGTCACACCAGGGGGCTGACCTCGGTTATGCCAAGCTGAGACTCAGAGAGGCCTGTGTTCCTGCTCTGCCATTCAGTGACCTTGAGCCAGTGATTCCACCTCTAAACCTGTTTCCTCCCCAGAACACGGAGGTGAGGACGAGCTGCCCTCACGGGGTGGCTGTGAAGACAGGAGGTGACGCATTTAAAGTGCCTGGATCACAGAGGGGGCTCCAGGGCCTCAGCCCAGCAGCCAGCCTGGCCTTGCTTGGCCTCTGTCAGATGTCTGCACACACCCCTGGGCACATTCAGTCTCTGCCCCACGCCCATTTGCATGCCAAGCTGCCAGCCTTGGCAGGTGAGCCAGGCCCGCCTTCCGCCCTCCCCGGCCTCTGTGTGGTGGGGGAAAGGGCTGGGGCCCTGGAGCTGCTCACATGGGCCTGGCCGCATGGCAGAGTCCTGCCAGGGCTCCTGCCTCCTCCTGGCCGGGGCTGGGGCTGGGGGAAGTGGGCATTGGGCACAAAGGGCAGCCATGCCTTCTAAGAACCCAAGAGTTCTGGAAAAAGAGGCAAAGCCACCTTCTTCTCCAGCCCACTTCCTCAGCCCTCAATCAAGGTGCTCAATGAGCAAACACACATTTAAAGAGAGAGCCCATTTCTGGGGAGACTGGCTCCCCTGAGATACCAAGCAGCGATTCCCTCTCTCACTCCCCTGATTGATTTTGGTTTTGATGTGGACTGTGAGCCCTCACTTCCTCATCTGTAAAATGGGGGTGAGACCCCCTTCCTGGAGCATTGCAAGGCTTCAGGTAAAGCACATGGGGAGACAGCTGGTTCAGCTGAACCAAATACTCTCTTGCGTCACTCAACGCCCAGTCTGAACTTCCTCCCTTGAGCACCTGGGGAGACTGAGGACCTGCTCCCAAGCTCTTGGGGCAGAGGTGGGGAACAGACCCTGGGCGTCCCCACTCCTGCCTCTGCCTGTCTCAGAGGTGGCGGCACTGAAATACCGTCTCCTCTCCCAAGGGCCCAGAGGAATTTGGACAGCAAAGAAAAAACAAGCCCCAGCCTAATGTTTTTCATTTTTGTCCTGAACAATGCTGTTTCTGGGCTGATTGTTAAGCAAATATTGCAGGAGGCGGGCCTCATAGCTGACGCAGGCTGGGGATATTATCAGAGCCACAGTCCCAGGGCCCAGGGCCCTGCCACCCACACCTTCTGCCCAGGATTCTAGGTCCCCCTGTCAGTCCTGCCCACACCTAGCCACCTCTGGGGAGGGGATTCAGGGCTCCCTTCTGAGGGAGGCCTGACCTGGGGGAAGGCGTTAGGGAGGGCAGTTCCCACCGACAGCACTGTGTCTCCACGGCCCCCTCCATCATCCTTAGGGCAACAGGGAGTTTGACTGACTGTCCTACTTTGCTCTAGACTGTGGGGTTTCTCATAACAGGGAACTCTCGGTGCTAAAATTGGGACAGTCTCAAGCAAACCAGGGTGACTGGTCACCCTACAGGGTTCAAAGGATTGAGTCAGGTAGGAAGATCCCTTAGATGATGATGATTCTACTACTGCAACCATTACTTAAGTGATTGCTGTGTGCCAGGCACCCCACAAGGTGTTTTACATGCACCACCTCACTTATCCCCACAACAGGCCTGTAGGGAACCGTGAACCCCATTTTACAGCTGAGAAAACTGAGGCTCAGAAACTGGCACACGATCGTGCAGCTAGGAAGGGGTAGAGCAGAAAGTCAAACCCAGCTGGGTTGCAAAGCCCGAGCTTTCCATTACTGTCTGTCCCATCTGGGAGACTGACCTGGACCAGCACAGATGGTAAGACCAAGGTCAAGAGAGGTGGAGAAGGAGAGCCCAGCCCTAACCAGTGGCCTCTCAGTACAGCCCACTTTAGGGTATCCCTGCTTAGCAGTATTGGGAGGCCCAGTTGCCCCTTGGCCTGGCCCCTGAAAAATACATTCCAGCTGCTTCGGGGGAATAAGATATACTTCTCTCTTGTCTAAAGGACCCCAAGAACTGCTCCAGATATGAGGAGTCAGTGTGGCCCCTGGAATCTCCACTTCTCTAGAGAGCCCGTGGCACAGTCAGGCAAATTCACAGGGGCAGGGCCACATCCAGGGCTCTGGCTGTGGCAGGGCCCCAGAACCCCAGGCCCCCACAGGTTTCTGAGGACTGGAAGGCAAGGAACAAGAGCTGGTCCCTTTATCTTAAGGCTGGGCCTGGGGCTGCCCATGCATGCCCTGCCCCTTTGTCCCCTGAGTTGACTGCAGCTGTGGCCCCACTGCAGCGAGGGCGCTGGCGCTCACTCCGGGGTCTGTTGGAGGTTTCCTCCAGCGGCTGGTGGCTGCGGGTACAGCTCACTAATTAATTAGCGCTTAAGTACTTAGCATCCTCCTGCATCGTGTCAAACGAGGATTTGAGTCTTAATTCCCTGTGTAGGTAACGGTGTGAGTGTGCCTGGGAGAGCGGTCAGGACTTAAAAAGAAACTCTACCTCCGGCTTGGATGCCGCTGGGGACAGTAACACTGCAGAGGCAGAGAGAGGTCTGTGGGGGCTGAGCTCCCAGATCCCCATACCCTCAGCCCTCCATTCACTCATCCAGCACGGCATGGAGGAGTGACAGCACTGGCTCTGTAGCTGGACTGACTGGATTCAGCTCCCAGCCCACTGCCTGCTACCTGGGTGTTCCTGGGGTTGCTGAATTCCCTTGGGTCTAGATTTGTGGGTACAGAGGGTGTAGAACGTGGCTGGCACATGGTAGGACCCCAATAAATAGAACTAGTCTCTGTGTATTCACTGTCTCTTGGTTATGTTTTTATCTATCCCACAAACATTTATCAAATGTCTACTATGTACCTGCCGGGCACAGGCCTTGGGGCTGGGGGCACAGAACTGAGAAAGTCTTACCACCTCCTAAGCCTTGGTCTGAGCATCATGAAATGGGGATAGTGACCGACTATCTCAAAGAGGCACAGTTAAATGAGATGCCAAAAGTCAAAGCCCTTAGCCCAGAGCCTGCCACGGGCTGAGCCCCACGAACTGCTGGGCATCACCGAACTGGGCTGGGAGCTGCAGGGCAGGTCAGATTGCCCTGCCTCCATGGCTCATGGCTCAGCATTGCTCACAGGACCCACCTGGAAAGGCAGCTCCATCCTTCGGTGGCTGGAGTCATGCTGGGTTTGAGGCAGGGCTGCTGGGACTGCTTGGGGTGGGGTGGGGCCCATTCAGTGCCAGGACTCAGGAACACTGGGTGAGAGTCTCAGTGGGTCCTTGTAGGAGGAGTCACGGGGCAGGCAAAGCCAAATTTGTTCCTTCTTTTCCTAATGCTCTTGTCTTGTTCATCCTCCCCAGTGTCACCCTGAAATGCGGGCCTCCAGAGATGGGCAGTGTCCACTATTGCTGTCACAGAAGTGGCATCAGTGGGGTCTCTAGCAAAACCTCTTCTGAATGGTGGGTCTCCCTGGGGGCATCTCAGCCCCACAGAGTGCCAGCTGACCAGTCAAGGGTGTGGGAGAAGTTCCCAGGCTGCACCTGTGTAAGTGATACCTGTAAAAGGTATCACGGAGGAGTGAGTGAGGGCTGGGGTGTGGGCAGACAGGGGATGGGGAGAGGAAGGTGCTGGGCATCAAGTCTGAGGTTTGGTCTCTTAGATCAGCTGTATGGCTCAGCTCTGGGACCTGGGGAAAGACATGCTACCTGGCTGAGTTTTGATTTTCTCATGCGAAATGAGGATCTGCCAGGAGACAGTGTCTCTGGTTGAGTACTCTGCGAATTGATAATACGTCATACAACTGCAGGGATTGGGCTATTTAGGAATATTTGGTTATTTAGGATATTCAGGAACTAAAACTGGCTAATGGTCCTACAGAAGCCTTTATCTGCTATAGGAAACTTTACAGGCAAACCTAAATCCTGCTGTACTCCCTATGATCCTAACACTGAATTTTGCTCATAATAAAAATACATGTCATTTATGTAGGACCTACTATGTACCAGGCACTGTGCTAAGTATGGGGCATTCCTTATGTCTCATCATAAGAAACTCCTGACAGCAGACCCACAAGATGGGCACTTTTTCTCCTCTTACAGATGAGGAATTTCAGGATTAGCTCGGTTAAGTCTCTTGCCTAAGTTCTCTCAGGTGTTAAGTTGTAGAGCCAAGATTCAAACCCAGATCAACAGCATGGGACACTCAATAAATGTTTGTTGAGTGAGTAAATGAACAAACGAATATGTGGTTCCAGGAAAATCGTTGGTTGGAGAGAGTGAGTCCCTCTTCTTTTTTAGTGAAGCCATAAAGGCAGAGGGAATGAGGAAAGAGTCCCCGTGCCTTTTGTCAGTCTTGAACTGTTACCTATTATTGCACAGAGCTCCAGAAGATGAAAAGAAATGAGAAAGAAAGAAAGAAATCAACAAACAAAATCCCAGCCCAGAAGGAAGAGTGCAGTTCCGTGGACCAATCGGGTGCTCACTGCTATCTATGGGATGGCTGCTGGTGCCGCAGGAGCTGGGGATACAGTCCTGGACAGACCAGACATTGTCCCGACATTGCGGTGCTTATGGCAACTGGCATGGAGCTGGACTTGAAGCATGAGGGCTTCATGGAAAGAAACACATCTGGGGGCAGCAGTTTGGGAAGTGGGGGCCACCTAGACCTCACCCCTTTATATACCTACTCTACTCGGTGAAGTGAAGAGTTTGAGAACCAGAGCACCGTCCAGTCACACTGCCTGGCGTTCACAGTAGACCCAGAGCCTTCAAAAAATTAGATGGAGACAAAATGGAAGGCATGAGAGTGAAAGAACTAAAGTCATAAGAGAGCCTGCAATCTGCTCCTTGACCCAAATGATAACTCAGGCCCACTGAGCACTCCCTCTGGGCCAGGCACAGTGCTAAGACCTTTGCATACTTTATCTCACTTGGTCCTCACAACAGCTCCACTTGACAAATGAAAAACTGAGGCTCAGAGAGGTCACCTTGAGCAAGATCAGGCTTCAAGTAAGTGGCAGAGCTGGGACTCGGTGCCACAGGTGTGTGATGGTGGACACCAAACAGACAGTGTACACTCTACTGCCCTGGCCGCAAAAGACTTTCCTGTAGACTGCTTTCACGCAGAGTGGTGGCATGGGAGAAGTAGGGACAGGGCAGGGGGCAGCCCCCAGGCTGGTAGCTGGGGTTCTGTCTGCAAGGCTGCCTTAGCATGCACGGCCCCAGCCACAAGGCAAGCAGAAGGAAGGAGAGCCACTGAAACAGAAAAGCTTTGCAACTCGCTGGGCTCCGAGTTAACGAGAAGCTTGGGAAGCCTCTCTAAACGTTCCTAGTGATGTCCCTGCGGGAGCTAGTTCATGTATTTTAAGAAAGAAAAAAAGAAATCATTAGGGAGTTAGGACCACGGAGAGGCCATAAATGTAAAATATTGGTGGTTCGACAGTGCACCCCTATCAGCCGCAAGCAGAGTTCATCTTGACAAGCCAGAACCCTGTCCAAGAAATAAATCATTTTGTTTTCCTCAGATGGCTCGCTGTGAATCTTCCCAGGGTGTCTGCTCCAAATTTTAACTTACCCACCTTGCTTGGGACTGAGGAAGACTGGCTGCCCTGAGCCAGGACAGAATATAGTGTTAGCGGGATTATGGTGGAAACTGGGCCCCGGGTGGAAGCCTCAGCCACCTCTGGACTGGGGCATCCCAGAGACCCCAGCTCTCCGGACTATCCCCAAGCCCCCCGTCACTTTGGTGGCCAGCACCCATAGTCGCACACCAAAGGCACTTCACCTACTGGGCATTCCGGGGAAGGGACGTCTGCTCCTTTGGCACCTTTTAGGTTCTTTGTGGGTGCTCGTTGGTGGCAGTAACAAATAAATTCTCTGGGCCCTGAGCAGGACCACCTCTGTCCCTCGGTCTGATTGGTGTCGTGTTCCCCCTTTGTCCCTTGCTCCCCTCAGCCAAAGAGATGCTAATCTTTTTATTCCCTCCTTCTTCTGTTGAGCCATATAGAGAATCCGGGTGAGGGGACTTACAGATATTTAGGACTCACTGGCCCTGCCAGCTCAGATCAGATCAAAGTCGGTTTCAGCTCAGGCCTGGACCCAGGGACTGAGACAGAGGGTCCAACGCTGGAGGAGATTCCAAGATCCCACCCCAGCCCCCAGTCCCCACATCCAGGGTGACTTCCAACAAACCACCTGACCCCTACCCACCCACCCCCCTTCCCAGCTGGGAGACAGGGAGGGTGACATTGAGCGCAGGCTCTGGGGCGTCCTAAGGGTTAACTAATTAATGGTCGGAAAGTGCTTTGAAAAAATAAAGTGCTGGATAATGGGAAGGGCAATTATGTTGGGAGAAACTCCTAATTTGGCTGGAATTGATGTTAATGATAAAGTATCTGAAACATGTAGCAAGCAAGCGTGATTGTATTTTATATGACAGAGAGAGACACTCACACGCAGGGGACATGGAGAGCAGTTAATTTGGTTAAATAAAGTGCAAGATAAAAGAACGGGGACGCTGAGGACTCGTGTTTATCTGAACTTGGTGTAAGACTCTGGAATTAGATCGGGCCCTTTGGCTCTTATTTATTTGTTTGTGATGGAAGTGAATGGGGGAGTGCCAGGTTTATGGCTCAGGAAGAAGCCATGGAAAGCAGGCTCTGAGCAGGAGGCCCCCCCCGAGCAGGCACAGGCTGAACTACCAGGAAGGAGCCAAGGACTCCGAGGGTCAAGGTGGGAGGACATGCCCTCACACCCCATGTTGGAGGCAGAAGCCTTTGCCCACAGGAGCTGCGGGAGCAGAGGGCAGGGCTCAGAGGGCAACCAGTGCAGCTCTGTGACCTTCCAGAGGGAGAAACTGAGACCAGGAGGAGGAAGAGGGAGAGGGGGTACTAACCCATATAGGAGCCAGCGTCCGTGGAGCACCTCCCTTTGCCAGGCCCTGCAATGATCCCACTTAATCCTCAAAGCAAACCTGTGGGTAGGCACCTTTTCCACCCCCATTTTACAGAGGGTGAAATGGAAGGTCAGAGAGGTAAAGCGATGTGCCCGAGGTCACACAGCCAGGAAATGGTGGAGCAAGGGTTGGGGCTTAGGCAGCCTGGCTCTGGGAGTAAAACTCTCTGTGACTTTTGGCTAATCAAACACTCTTGATATTCACAGCTCTGCTCTCCTCCCCTAGTTCTGCAGAAGCAGGGAACCAGGACAAGGAAGTGGGGAGACGTCTAGCCCTGTCCAGTGAGGACTCCAGGGCCTCCTGGCCTGGGACCCTCTTGGGAGGGTTTGAGGCATGGTTTGGGGCCCAGGGGGACAGAATGAGGTTGCCCAGGGAAGAGCAGCAGCCTTGGTTTCTGGAAGGTCTGTGAGGTCCCCACAGGTCCAGATTAGTATTCAGTATTTATAATATTTCCATAATGGTAAAACAAAAGAAAACAAGCAGAGAGAATGCATTTTTAATCACCAATCATTTCTCTTTGTTTGTTGTGAATGAACAGCGAGGTGAAATAGTATTTCATAATCACCCCATTCGAATTTTCCTCCCCACAAAGCACCGAGAAATCTCTAAATAAAATAAATAAACAAGCCAAGACCTTAAAATAAATTCCAGAGGGCAGAGTGCTACGTGTGGGTTATCGCAGCTGTGGGGAGGCAGGGACTGGGAGGTGGGGAAGGGAGAACAAAGGGACAGGGGCCTTGTCAGTTACCTGGAATCGGTCACCCACCCAGGTCTAGGCAACCCACAGGCAGGTTAAGGAAAGTGGAGCAGTGGTTTAAAGGTCCAAAGGGTGGGATGGGCTGAGGAAGACTCCCCACTTCATTTCTCCTTCCTTATTCTTCCAGAATCTTCTGGTCCTCATCTTCTTAGTACAAACTAAAGGACCTCCTGTCCTCTTCCCTGTTGGAGCTTGATGGTGTCCCAACCCAAAAGGCTACCCGTCCAGGGAATCTTCTCTGTACGGTGTCTGCCTGTCCTCTGAGCCACTCCAACCCTCTCAACTGATAATGCAAGAAACTCTAGCAAAGAAGGAATGGAAAGGACATAACCAAGACACCCCACTGAGCACTTACAGAGCTGGACCTGGCACTCCTGTCAGGTAACCCTCACCTACATGCACTTATCACTAGGTGTCTTTGAGAATCCTCCCATGCCAATGAATTTGCTTCACAGGCTGTTCCTGATATTTTGTTTTGTGCTTCTCAATATTCCCAGACCCTCAGGTTCTAGCAAGGTGCCTGGCACACGGGGGCACTCACCAGATGTTTGCTGAATATATGGATGTGTCAGAACCAACAAGAGGCTACAGTTGATTTGGTCCCCTCATTGGCCATCAGTTGTCCCTAGATTGACAATGTCAATCACAGTGTAGCTTAGTAAACATCTGGGGTCCTGGTGCCTTGAAATTATGTCTCCAGTGATTTCCTGAATGACCTTAGGGGGGAAAAAAATCACTTTTTAGTAATTCAGAACCTTTCCGTGTAGAAATTTGAGGTAGAGCTCTAGGTCCAGAGAGACCCTCATTTTCAAATGAGTCCCGTGGTGGCCAAGGGCACTGGCCTGGGGTGAGAGGACCTGGGCTCTGCTCCCACTCTGCCGCTAACTTATTGCACAGCCACAAGTAAGTAAGTGGCTTTCTTTCTCTGGGCCTCCATTTCCTACCCAGAAATGTTCTCTATTAAATATTCGAGGCTCTGGGACTGACTGCTTCTATGTGGACAGCTCAGCCACATAGAACTCATAGTGTGGGAGAACTCCACCACCGGAGTTTTGCAGTCCGGGGAGCCCCTCTCCCCTGCCCGCTTCCATGTTTAGGAGCACCACTCAGCCACCCCCAGCCCTTCCCCTGGTCAGGCAGCTGGAACAGGGTAGCTCAAAGCATCAGGACATTCTCAAATGTTCTGGCTATAGCCAAGGCCCACACTCCCTCTGAATCCTATTGAAAAAATAATAAAAAAGTAATTACTTTGTCATTACTGAACACTGGTTTGTCTTTTTTTTTTCCTTAAGCCATGACCATAAATAACTGGCCCATTACCCTTCAGAGTGGACACACACATCCCTAGAGGGCCCGCCTCCTCATGTATGCCGGTTCTCCCCCCGCACCACCATGCCCTGGTGGCGCACATCTACACATGTGTGCGCATCGCACAGAGATGCTGCTCACTCACCTGGCATTTTCTAAGCTTTCTGCTAGATGCTAGGAACAATGATAACAACACTTACTATGTGTCAATCCAGGTTAGTGCTTTCCGTGAATTATCTCAATTTTTCTGACGCTGCCAGGCAGATACTGATTTTGTTACCATTTTACAGATGTGGACACTGAGGCTGAGGGACGTCAGGAAATTGCCATGGTCAAGCTGTTAGTAAATAGGCAGAGCTGGGATTTGAAACCATCTGCCCCAATCCTGAAATTCAATACACTGATTATTTAGACACAGATTTAAAAACCACATACACACATAGTCTGCTGGGAGAAGATCATTATAATACAGTGTAATGAGTGCTGTGACAGAGGAAACAAGGGGGCTATGGGAGCCCAAATAGAAACAGCTAACCCAGTTTGGGGCAAGGGGACATCAGGGAAGACTCCCTGGAGGAGGTGGTACCTGCTTTGGTCTTAATGGGTGAGTGGAAGGAGGACAAGTAAAGAAGGCGAGAAAAGGCCTCCAGGGCAGAGGGGACAGCCTGGACAAAGGTCTGGAGGTGAGACGCAGCAGGGTACATTGGAGCTCTAAGCAGCAACCTGTGACTGGAGAAGAGGGTGTGTCAACGCGCGCCGGAGGGTGTTGAGAGGAAAGGCTGGAGAGGTGGGCAGGGCCAGCGTGCACATCCGGGCCAGGCTGGCACAGGGGGCAGCCCTCCCCCACCCACAGTCAGCTACCCAGCACTCCTGGCCCTGTGACACGAGGGCACCTCATCAGCAAAACAGCTCTTTCTTGCCTGGCCGGCCAGCCCCACCCTCTGTGAGACACAGAGCCTCAGGAGGGGGCCGGCCCTGCACAGGTGCCAGTCGGAGGCAGCACGGCCACTTCCGGAGCCTCGCAGCAGGCTCCTTTGGCCCGTAGCCTTGCCACGCCAACCTCAGGCAGGATTGCCTCCAGGGACAGAGGCAGCACAGCCAGAACTACTCCATTTTGCTGCTGTCCTCAGAGGGCTGTGCTGATTTCAGATCTGGGCGACGTGGGGAGGAAGGAGGAAGGGGCAGGCCTGAGACAGGGGCCCACGAGGCTGTGGCAGGAAACACAGGCCACAGGAGTGTGGCTTTTGCTCCGAGGACAGGGGGTCCCTTTGGCTTCTTCATCACTGGCTTTCCCCTCCTCAGCAGGGCACTGGCGCCACCCTCCTTGACAGGCCTGGGAGGGGTTAGGTGGCGCGGTGCATCTGTGGGTAAGAGGTGATGTCAGCAGCCAGTCCTGCCCCTCACCTGTACACTGTATTCAGGCGTCTGCTGACAGCATGAGCACAATTTTCCAGTGTGTGAACAGAACACAGCCATACCTACATAGACCTAAACCCTCCCTTAGAGGGACACATAGTCCCACACCTGCGTGTGCATGCACACTCGCACGCACATGCATGCATGCACACACACACACACACTCTCTTACAGATAAAATCAGACACACACCTCACCACTTGACCTATCTCATCTACACATATCCTCGAACGGCCCAGGTCTCAAATGTGCCCAAAGAAGATATACCTGGTGGGTTTCATTTAAATTCACGCTTTAAATATTTTAAGTTCAATTCACACCCAATGCATGGCTCTCAGATTGGATTATAGTTTTCTCTTTTAATTTTTCTACATTATGTTTATATTTGTATTTCTCTGTGTTTTCTGAACTGTTAGCATTGAATGCCAATTAAGTCTTTTTTTTATTTTTGAAATTTCAAACTATTTTTTTTTAAGTTAGATGGTTCAAAGGATATTAAAGCTGGAAAGGACCAAAGAGATTGGAGACCCTGGAACTAGGGAACATTTCCTAAAAGGAAAAAATTAGTCACCTGCAATTCTTCTTGTTACCAGGCAGAGCTACACATAAATACCAAAAAAGTACATTAATTAAAACAAACCAGAAAAGGAAAAGGTTGAGCCAGAGAGCAAAACAGCCTATCTCTTGATTGGAGCTCAGGCAGAGAAAAATGAAAGCAGGTACAAAGTGTGTGGGTCCTGAGCTTGAAAAACAGGTAGTATTTATGGCATAGAAATCCCCAAGGCTTCTCTGTCGAGAGAGGTTTCTAGAAGTTGTGGGCGGAGAGGTAGGAGGAAGCAGGAGCTCATCTCTGTTGAGGCTGAAAGACTGAGATAGACCCCATGCCTCCAGCCCCAAGAGCTGAGCAGATGCCCAAGAAGCCTGGGCTCAGGTAGACATTCTGGAAGCCCCCAAGAACCTGAGAAAGGGCTATGCTCTCCGCTCCGGGTTCTGCCCTTATCTTTGCCTGAGCTTGTGGATATGACCGAGGCCGCTCAAACCTTGAAACAGCCCCTGCTTGTGGCCAGCACAGTTCTAATAAGGATTCATTACTAGAATCACAGACTCCTTCACCCATTAAATTAACAGGGGTTAAAAAAGAGGCAGAGAGAGAGAGAGAGAGAGAGAGAGAGAGAGAGAGAGAGAGAGAGAGAGAGAGAGAGAGAGAGAGAGAGAGAGAAAGTGAATACCAAAGGTTGGAGGAGATGGGCTTACTTGTACCCTGCCAGTGGAAGGGCAAATTCACACAGCCTTCTGGGGAGGGGGCATTTTGGCAATGGGAATCAAAAGCTTTGAAACATATACATACTCTTAGAGTCAACAATTCCACTTTAAAGAATGTGTGATTATTTATGGACAAGGGTATTCATTAGAGTTATTTATAATAATGAAGAGAATTGGAAATGAGTTCTATATTCAAAATTTCCAATGGTGAGGGGCTGGTTAAGTAAATTATGATCAAACTCCACAATACAGGCATTAAAAATCATGGTGTAGAAGTATATTTAATGATGTGAAAGAATGTTCCTGCTATGTATACATGGCAGGCTAAAAAAAAAAACAACCAGTATGTTCAGTGTGATTCTGATTTTATAAAACACAAAACAAACCAACAAAAAACCTAGACTGGCAGGAAATACACCAACACACATCAACAGTGATTATTCCTCGGTGGTGGGAATACAGATGATGTAAATTTTCTTCTTCCTGTGTATCTGTATTTTCTGAATTTTCTATACTAGACACGTATTATGTATATAGTCAGAAACAAATAATCATGTGCTTTGCAAAACGAAGGAGGGAATTTCAGGGTGGAAGGACTTGTCAAGTTCATTGGATGGGATTAGGGAACCAAGCTTAGCTTTTGGGAAGAAGCCCCTCTCCCCTTCTTCCTTCCCAGGACTCCCGAAGGAGACGTTCGTAAATAAAAGAAATGCACTCACCCTTTTTTTAAAAATTACAGCCTGCCCAGTAATCACCATTTGTTTAATTATTTAGTCACTAAGCATCTAGTAAGCTCCTATTGTGATGCTAGCACCTTGCTAGGTCCAGTGTACCTGAAAAACACAGACCTTGCCCAAGGAGAACTTCACAACCGGGAGCAGCTTAGGAAAAAAGGGAAACAAACACAGTCTGTAATTTTTTTCATTAAAAAAATAGTGACATTTTAGCAATGTTTATTGAGCACTTACTGTGTACAAAATCTGGTGCTCAGTCCTCGATTCCTGTGGTTCCCTTTATCTTTTGCTAAATTGAAATAAGATTTACAGTTAAAGGGCCAACTTGTCCTTCTTCCCGCCTCCTCCCACAATGCACTCACATTCAAATTCCATCTTTTCCTGAGCTGAGAGTGAACCTAAAAACGTGTGCTGCACTGCGCTAAGTGGGGCAGTCAGGCTTTTATCACCTCCCTGCCCAAGTAGTTGGTCCAGGCGGTGAAAAGCACGGGCTCTGGAGTCAGATCATCCAGCTCAGTCTCAGGGATTATTCTCTGTGCCTTGGTTTCTCATCTGTATAATGGGTATATTCACAATAGTAACCACCTCACACAGTTGTGAGGGTCTAAGAAGATAATACGAATGCTTAGCACCATGCCTGGCACCTAATGACCACTCAGTAAATAACTTCAATTGACGTATGACTAGGTGTTGCTTTCCGTCACTGCAGAAGGCCAGAAACCAAAAAACTGTGACCAGGAAGTGTGCTGTGATTACTTTCAAGGCTTTCCCAATTACACAAACTGAGACAGACTTCAATTTATTTGTTCAACAATTAATCACTGAGATCCTGCTGGGTGCCGGGCACTGTGCTTGGCTTCTTGGCTTCTGCCATCAAAGCACAGACCCTACCCTCAGGATGAGCTCAGAGTCTAGTGAGGAGGGCAGAGGGCTCTTCCTTGGAGATGGACATGGGAAAACCTCCCAATCATGTGCCACTTGGAGACAGGGGGGATAAATAGGTGACCTCAATAGGGTCCTCAACTGCCCGCCTCCCCTCCCGCCTATGCAGCCTCCTCTGTTGGGGGCATAGATCATCAGAGCCATCTATATCCCCAGTGTCGACCCCAGGCCATATGCCAGAGAGTAGAAAACTCATCAAAGCCACCGTGTCAGCGTGGCAACTCCTGGCTTGTGCCAGCTCCTCCTCCCTCCCCCACACTTTGTCCTAGCTGCTTTCTCCTACATCACAGAACCCCCAAAGGCAGACCATGTGGCTCATTTTGATCCAGTGCCTAACTCACAGAGAGTGAAGGCCTACTGTGTGCCAGGCACTGTTTGAGGTGATGAGAGAATGAAGGGATCCAGAACAAAGTCCCCACCTCCACAGGGCTCCCCTTCTAGCAGGGGTAGCTGGATGGGAAAAGTGGGAGTGAATGAAGAAGCCAAATCATTGCAGACACTCAAACTAGGTAAAGTGATAGAGAGGCTGGGAGCTACTTTAGGGAGAAAGCGTCTCTGAGGAGGTGTCACATGAGCAGAGACTTGAATGATATCAAGGAAGCAGCCACAAAAAGGGCATTCTAAGCAGAGGCAACAAGTGCAAAGGCCCTGAGGTAGCACCAAGCTTGGTGTTTTCCAGGACAGCAAAAAGTTAGTGTGTCAGGAGCAATGTAACGCAGGGGAAGGTGGAGGGAGGTGAGGTCCAGGGGCGGGTGGGGGCCAGATCTGGCAGTCCTTGGGGAAAAATTTGTTTTATTTTAGGGAAAGTTCAGGAAATGCTAAAATAAAGCAATTGAGGAAAAGAGCATTTGATTTTCCCTGCAAGGGAGTAGAGATGGGGAGCAAGACACTGGGAGGCTTAAGAGACCAGAGGTTACTTTTTGGGTGTGGTGTTCTCTCCTGGCACCTTGCTTTGTTTTCATTATTTTTTGTTTTTGAGTTTGGGGTAGAAAGGAAGAGAAGCCTTCTCTTTCCACATCATCCACTGCCTTCCTCTCTCCTCCCAGCCTTACCACTGTCTCCAGCTTCCCCCTCCCCAGATGAGCTTTCTTCTGAGGAGGTAGAAAGACTCCTTGGGGATGGGAGAACTGTGAAGCATCTGAGAAAATGGAGGGAAGAATAAATGTTTTAATAACAGTTTGGTGGGTGAGATGTGACTGTCGGGGTCTGAGGGGGGAAGGGAGGAAAGGGGGGAAGGGAGAGACTAACTCCTATGCCAGCTCCTCATTCATTTTTGGCTCCCAAGCTCGGCAAACACTTGCTAAATGAATGAGTGAGTGCAGGACTGTTGCTGGAGGAAGAAAAGGACAGAGGCGAAGAAGGAAGGGAGAGAGGACAGGAAGGAATGAGAAGTCGAGGGAGCACTGGATGTCCCAAGGAGCAATGACAATTACTGGCATTTATCGATCACTATCTTGGCCCAGGCACTTTTTCTGCATTAACTCATTTTAGCCTGCAACAAGCCCAGGCGGCAGTACTACTATTGTCCCCATTTTACTGTTGAGGAGATTGAGGTACAGAGAGGTCAAATGCCTTCCTCAAGGTTACCCAGCTGAGGAGTGGTGGGGGTCTTACCCCAAAGCCCATGCTGTTTACCAGTTCTTTATTCCACTCAGAGTGGAATGAGCCCCCAGTCAAAAGTTAGAAGACCTATCTCGCCACTTCTGTCATTACCACTCACTGTGCCTCAGTTTCTCCTTTGTCAGTAATAGCAGGACTGGGCTTGAGATCTTTGGGGCTGTGCATTCTGCTTAGTCACCAGGCACAAGGGTCTTACGGGTGGCAGGCCAGTAGACAACTACTGGGAACCAAGGATGCCTTTGAGGGTAGGGGTGGTTATGGAGAGAAATGTGTCAGTGGTACATGGGGACAATAAATTATTGATGTGTGAGGTTTCCTGCTAATTATGGGGACACAGAGGTGAGAAAACTTAGTGAACCTGGAAGATGTGTCTCATCCCCAAATCTGGCCTTCCTATGCAGACAAATCTTGAACTGATTCCCACACCCATTCCAGGTAGTAAGAAGATAAACTCGTTTTGAGTTGGTTCCTTCCCAACCAGTCGAGCATCTAAGGGGCATGGGATGGTTGCACCTTCTCCCCCAAAATCTAGAGGCTTTATCAGGGAACAGGGCAAATCTTGGCCACCTTGGGGTCAGAGGACCATAGAGTTCCCAGTCTTTATCTATTTATTAATTAATTTCCAGCTTAAGGCAGGGCATGGAATGCATCCCAGCAGATGTCTGTCTTGGGCAATTACCATAGGGGACTTGTGGTCACTTTCAGTCCTGAGAGGCTTTGCTGAAACCTTGCAGATAAGGCCCTAAAGTCTATCAGCCTGCAAAAATGTTTACCAGTCTGTGGCATTTCCTCCTAGCTTAATGCATTCGGTTGAACACTTCTCAAAATTGTAGGTCATACTTCGCATTTTTATCCATTTATTCCATGAATGTTTAGCTATTTAGTTTACTATTGTGACCAATTTCTCACTTATCTCACCATCTGAGTGTTTCCCCATTTCTTGAAGGTCTGACGTTGCTCTTCCATCCTGTCCTTGTTCAGAAGGGAAAACAGGTACAGTGACTAGCTCAGTCCTAGTATGGGGGTGGCCTGGCAGAGAAAGGCAGGTCCAGAGCCACTAGTTTGAAGGCTGCTGCTGACTTCGAGGCTCAGCCCCCTGAGGCCACCTCATACCACCTGGGAAGTGGGTCACATGGGAAAAGGAGAAAAGGGCCATTTCTCGGGTGGAATTTGAAGGTCTGCTCAAGGAGGCCCTCCTCTATCACCCCTGGAGGGGGGAAATTAACTCTCCCAAGATACTATTCCATTGCCTTGTTTTATTTTCTTCATGGATCCTTTCTCTGAAATAATTTTATTCATTTGTTTTAACGTTCATTATCTGCACCCCCACCCCCTCCCCCAGGTTCATTCTTCATAGCCTGTCTTGCTCACTTAAGGATTTATTTCTTGCACAATGGGTTGAATGAAAATCTCCCTTGCAAAGAGTAAGTGCAAAGCAGATATCAAACTGAGAACATCACGTTCCTTGGGATTCGACAATTCTAACTTGCAGAAAAGAGCTAGTTCAGTTCATCAGTGGAAAAGTGGGAAGCATATAGGCTCTCGGGGTTCAGAACAGGTGAAATGTAACCCACTCCTGCCCCTTCTCTCTTGTCCCCCAGCCTGAGCCCCGCTCAGCTGAGGAATGTAGAAAGCTGCTCCAGCTGCAAAAGGGCGCCGCGCGCTCAGATGCTCCTCCGCAGGCCGCGTCTAGCCGCGCGCAAGCCGAGTTCGGCCGGGGAAGTGGGTGGGAAGAAGCCGGGAGGGGAAGGTCTGGGGGTGTGAGGGTGGAGCGGAGCCCGGCCCCGCGATCCGGCCCGCGTTTTGCATGCCACCCACTCGCCCGCTCGGCCGCGGAGAATTCCATAATCACAGCGGGCGAGAGCGGAGACTGGGAGCGAAAAATCCGGGATCCGGCAACTTTGGGCAGCGCATGCGCGCCCGCGGCGCTCCATCCCAAACACACACACATTTTTCCCCCGGACTTGGAAAGTCACCCAAAGCCGCCCCAAGTGCAGGTAAGAGACTCGGCGCTCCCTCAGCCGCGGCCCCCTCACGCCCCTCAGCTCCGCTGGCCTCCCGGGGTGCTTCCCCGCCTCGCCCCCTGTCCCGGTGCAGTCCCCCCACCCCCGGGGCTGCTGCTTGCAGCGGGGAGCGGGCGAGCGAGCGAGTAAGCGAGCGAGCCAGCCAGCCAGCCAGCCAGCCTGCGCGCAGCGGCTGCCACCCAACTCCGGCAGTGCGGGAGGCAGGGGACACGGAGGGCTGGCACCCGGGCGCGGGGCGGCGCGTCGCCCGCCGCGGCCACCGGAATGCCCAGCGCGCGGCTCCGGGGGAGGGGAGGGCCGCTGCTCCTGGGGGTCACTTACTCCAGCTGAGGGGGCGGCGGGGTAGAGGAGAAGAGGGGGAGGTGCCAGGCGCGAGTGCAGGACTTTGCAAATAGGGTGGGGGTGCCCCCCGCGCTGCGGGCTCCTGGCGGAGGTGGGGGGGGCAGGTGCCCGCCAATACCGGGTAATCATTCCTTCTCCTACGTACCCCCCACCCTCAGCTACAGGGGTTCGTGCGCTTTACAGAGCAGAGAAGGAGGCCAGGGTGAGGGGCGCCTGGGGTGACTTTGCAAGACTTTGCCCAAGGGAAGGGGTGGGTGGGGAACCCCTCCAGTGGGTGGGGAACCCCTCCAGCCGACTCTTGCGCCCGTTTACCAGAGTGTAGGTTCTACCGGCAGAGGTAGGCAGTGTTCACTTGGGCGCTGGGTGCCAAGGGGTGCCTCTGGGTGGGAAAACGAAGGCAAGAGGTTGCTTGGCTGGGGGGAGCGGTACCCCCTTTTTCATTTGTGCCTGGGAAGTTTGTCTCAAGCGCGCTGCTCCGACGCGGCAAGTGGCGCTCCTCACAGCCCTCGACCCCCACCCCAGCCTCTGCTGGTGCAGGGCTGGCAGTGCTGGACACCGGGAGCTGGGGCATCGGCTCAGGGCCATGCGGCTGTCGGCAGGAGCCCGCTCGTGTCCCAGGAAAAGTTCGGGGGAGTTGCCGCGGTTGTTTGCGCTGGGAAAGAAGTTGCTCCCGGGGATGTGGGACGCTGGGCTGGCGGGCGGGCGGGCAGGCGGGTGGAGCGGTGCGCTCCCAAGGGTCTCGGCCGCGGTGAGAGAGGGTCTGGCGGGGTCTGTGCCCCGGGAGTGGGATGAGGCTGACCTCGGCGCTCAGCAGCTGGGGAAGGGGAGCGCAGAATCCAGGAGCGAACGGCCGAAATAGGCACCAGGAGGAGGACAGAGAGAAGGGTGGCTTGTGGGGGCGTCGGGGGACACCGAAGGGGGGAGGCACAGGCTACTCGGTCACTTGGGGTCGCGCTTCAGGGCAGAGGAGCGCGTGGTAGCTGGTAGAGGAGTGTCGGGGAGCGGGGCTCCCGGGGACGCGCGGGAATGGGGGATCCGGCCTGACGGACGGTCGGGGAGCTCCCGGGGTAGGGGGCCGGGTCGTGCGCCCGGGGTGAGCCGGCCAGGCGGAGCGGCGGCCGGTTTATTTTTACTCGGTGGCATTTGCAGAATGTGCAGCTGATGGCCGTCGGCCGCCAGGAAGTTTTGCTTTCTGTTCTTTCTCTCTTTCCGAAGCCAGCGCGGCCAGGAGCGGGCGGGCCGGGGAGCTGGGCCTGAGAGGGCAGGGGGCTGCCACTGGGGTGCCAAGGTGCGAGCAGGGGCGCGCTGGGGTGGTGGGCAGGGGCTGCCCCGGCGCAGGCGACGAGCGGGTGCTGGGCCGCTGCGGAGCATTTGGGTGAATGTCTGTCCCCAGCGTTGGAAGCTCCTCGACGAGGGGAACAGGTGTATGCGCCGTCAATCACGGCGGGAGGGACACTTTGGGGGCGTAGATTAAGATAATAATAATAGATTTTTCTCTAGGGGTGGGCGCAGATTCTTCTAACAAGTCATCCCCGACCCGGGTCCGGAATTGGGGGAGGAGAGGAGTGCCGAGGGAGACAGGGGGCTGCTTCTCCCTACACACAAGTTACTGCTGACCCAGTCTCAGCTTGGGAAGCGGGCTCTGGGTGCGGCGAGGACCTCCTTCCAGTCACCCTGGAAAGGGTGCGGGTGCGGTTGTGGGTGTGTGTGATTTGTCCACCAGGGAAGCAGCGAAAACACCCCTCCAACGAGCCTGAAGCTCCCCTAAACCCGGCTGGATCAAGGGGCGACTGGGTTTATGCGTCGCTGCCCCTGCGGAGTACGGGGGCACGATCCTCTGAGTGTGTGGTTGTCCCGCCAAGACTCGGCACACTCAAGGAGATGGGGGCGGCGAGGGGAAAAGGCCAGGGTAGTCGCCGAACAAAGTTGGTAAATTTAGGACGCCTCTAAGCTGGTAGAAGCGTGCAATGAGAGCGCACGAGGGCACTGGGAAACAGGTCACCGGGTACACTGGTGCGGGACCCCCCCCACACCAGCCCACCCCACGGTGCGCGCGCGCACACACACACACACGCACACGCACACGCACACGTCGCGGTTCTAAAGGGAGCTGTCCGGGCTGAGCAGGAGCAGCTGCGCCGGGCGTGGTGAGGGGGGTAGTTGGTCCCCGGGGGCTGCGCCCGGGCTGCGCTCCACGTGCCCAGAGGGGGCGCTGGGCCGTTCGGCGCCCGAGCGCAAAGCTCCGGGTTTGCGCCCTGGTGGCGGCCAGGAGGTGCGTCCCGGGCGGCGTCGTATCCCGCGCCATCTCTGACGACTCGCGCTGCTTGCCCTGACGCCCAGCCGCTTTCCCACTTCCCAAACTTCGGTTTTCTGGTTTGCCCCTCACTCGAGCTCTCAGACCCTTTTCTGGGCGGAGTGTGAACTTTTCCCTTCCCTACAGCGACCACCTTCTCCTTCCTCGGAATCCAGCGAACTGGAGAGATTGACCTCCCCCTCCCCATCGTGTTAGCCACCTTAGAGGCGCTTAACGAGAGTTTATGGGGAATATTGTTGAACTTCAGTAATCAGGTTTCCAGCGATCTTATGCCTTCTGTTTAATTTATTAGACTAGTTATTTATTCTGTTGATGATAATCTGTTGCTGGTTTCTATGGAGATGTTAAACTGATCTCTTTCAGAAATCAAACTCCATATGCACTAAAACGTTTAAAGGGGCAGTGCCCCTCTCTCTCTCTCTCTCTCTCTCTCTCTCTCTCTCTCTCTCTCTCTCTTTTGGTTTTGTGTTTTAGACTTTGCACCTTGCAGAGACTTCGCGTCTTTTCTCTGAGTCTCAGTGCATTATATTTCCTTCTTACGAAGGAGAAGAGCCCGGAGACTCACGCTTTGTGGCAAGTACAGCTTATTATGGCTAGAAGGAAGCAAAGGCTTTGATCCCTAAATTGCATCATCATTTAAAACAGATCATTTCACCACCACCCCCTTCTTCCCCATCATATAAGAGCAAAATTCTTTCAAGATCAAAGAGTCCAATCTAAAAAAAAAAAAAACTATTGTTAAAAAAATAGGAAGTCAGTCAAATGTGAACCTCTCCTTTATATCTGTTCCCCTTGTGTTTAAAGAATTTTTTAAATAAGAAAAACAAAACTTGTAGCTCAGCTAATTTTTCATACTTACTAATAGTTTATCTTGCTCCCCCCCCCTTTTTTTTAATTTAAAAGAAGTTCAAAGTTAGATTTCTCTGCCTGTGGGGGTTGAGGTATATTTGCTTCTCTTTTAGATCCTGACCATCTGTTTTCAGAAAATTAGCCTCTGGGAAGAGGGGAAAGTTTTCACTAAAACTTAATGGACTGTTTTAATTTTTTTTTAATGCACCCAAATATTTTACAGTTCCAGTTTTCTTACTTTTTAGAGGAATATCAGTAACTTCTGTTGGGTGTGTAAGAGCACATAACTTTTTTCCCCTTTTCTCTTCCTCTCCTTGGGTATTTTTCTGTAGACTTGTGAGTTTGAGGGGGTGGATGTAGTGAATTAAGAAGGTAAAGCTGAAAAAAAAATTATCTTGGGTTGTGACACTCTGAAAAATTGCAAATCTACTGTGAACTCAGATATTTATCAGGCTGACAGATAGGATACAAAGCGATTGCATTTCCTAATGATCTTCTGGGACTAAGTTGTAGGTAAAACCATTTAATGCATTTTTAATATTAAAGTAAGGCCCAGGTTCCATTTTCTTGGAGGTGGGGGGAAGTAGCTGTCCCTCTCTGGGGCTGATGCTTTCTGAGTATACTGTTTTGCTTTTTCAACTGGAACCCCCCACCCCCACTGCCAACCCTTCCCATTAACATTTACTTTGAGGAGGGGTGAGCCACACACAAGCCATTTGGCCTTCATAAATAAATTTATATCTGGACAGAAAGTCCAAAGCTAAATAAGAGCACACTTTAAAAAAGAAGAAGAAAAAAACAAATCTCAGACTCCACCCCTGCTATAGGAAATAAAACAGAGGCAATACTTGACTTTTTTCCCCCCCTTTCTGCCATCCTGGTTCTCTTTTATATTATTTTATTTTGGAAGGGGGTGGAGTGGCTGTTGCTTCTCAGCTCAGAGGTGAGAGGAGCCATTCTTATTATTTCCCCTTTTGCTATATTTTAAAAATTTGATTTGGATTGCAAACAGAACAGGCTGAGGATAGAAAAGAGCACTGTGGCTTTAAACTCAGGAGTTTGCATACATATTCCCCTTGTATCTTTCCCCTTTGCTAATTATTGTGTTGTTTTCAGAGCAAATATGTCATATCCATGGCGACCGGGCAGGTTTATTGTCTTTCTGAAGCAATAGCTCACATAAGTAATTAATGACTTTCTTTTTTTTCCTCTGGCTTAGGTTAAACAGATCATTCAAGGAAAGTCATCTCTCTCTCTTCTCTCTTCTCTCTCTCTCTCTTTCTTTTAGCCCAGTGACATAAGAACATGAGGTAGAACAAGAAAATACTTTAACCAAGAAGTCAACAGCTTATTTTCCCCCATTTCTTTTAAAAGCTGAAGAGTCAGCTTTCAGACATATGAGGCTGTCATTCTTGCAGCCGTGAGCAGGGCAGTCCACGCCTGGGTTGGAAATCCATTTGAAGATTGTGCAGCAGGGGTAGTATTGGCATGGGGGGAGTAACCTGAAGGAATTTGCTTTTGAGATGGGGGGGGAGCACTCCAAAATGAGTATTTCTCCTGTATTTAGCAGAATTTAATTAAACTGTTTACAGGAAAGAATTAATGACTTGATAGTAATGTGTGTGCCCCCCTTCTTTTTCCCAGTCTAGTTAATTGGAAAGACAAAGTTTTTCTTTTTGATTCACCTTGAGCTTTAGCTTTCTCCGGTCTTTGTCTCAAGTGCTTTTTCCTGGAAAAGTACCTTTTGGGATCGTGTCTGGTTAATATTTACAGAATTATAGCGGAGGTTTTATTTTTATTTTCTCCCCTTAGACCTAAAACACAAAGCTGGTTTCTGCTTCTCAAGAATCAGCTATGACGATTGGTGATGACTTGGATTTTTAAAACTTTTTTGGAAGAGAAGGGGGCTTTTGATAATACAAAATTATGTAGAGAACATATCTCCCTTTATGTATCTAGTGACAGTATCACGGACCATAGAAGCAATGTTTTCCTTTCTAAAAATCACTATTTATGTTCCACTCTTTTCAAGTGGGCCTTTTGCTAATAAGAAGCGTTATGATGTCACCCCTTAACTTTAAAAATATACTACATGTCGAACCGATATTCTCCAGATGCTCCTTTGCACTACCCCCCAGACATGCATTAATTAAACACATGTATACTGTTCCCCCCTTCTTGAAGTTTCATGGATAGCCAAGGTTTTGTGTACGACCTTAAGAAAGGGGAATGCAACGAAGAGAGGTGCATTTATATTATAGTTATACTCGGACACAATTGTAAAGGATATTTCCCCCCATTTGAAGTAAGTTAAAAAAAAGGCTGTGAGTCAACTGAATGAATCGTTAGGCTTTTGGCATTAAAAATGAAATTATAAAGCAGAAGAGAGATTTATTTGGTATCTGGTTTCTAAAGAGAAGAGACGGCCAGGCAAGTCTGATGCTGAGACTCCAGCGGAGTTGTAATTGAGCCCGTAACCTCTTGATGTCTATATCAGAAAAACAGACATGAGCTGAGGGAACTGAGGAGAGGCAAACAAGCCTTGTAGAGGAGGGCGCTCAGGGGGAGATTCAGAGAGAGAGAGAGAGAGAGAGAGAGAGAGAGAGAGAGAGAGAGAGAGATTTAATTTATAGACATTTTAAAAACTGTAATTTCATTAGGATCTCTTCTTCCCCTTCTCTGAAGGGCAGCCCGGCAAACCGATAAGGCCGGTCCCTCTGCCGGGATGCCTGGTGTGGTTTGGTGGGCATGAACTTGGGCATCCTTGCCAGCTCCAAAGGTTCCTTTCTTCTCTGTCCACTTGCTGATGGCTTCCTTATTTTGGAACTAAAAAGTCCCAAATAGCCAAAAGTTAGCTGTGGCTTCTGGCTGCCTGGTGATGATGGCCCATGTGAGTGCCACTGTTCAGTCTCCTGCCTGGCCTTTGGCATCTATGTGTCTTCTGTCCATCGCCAGGCTGCCCATGGTTCCAGCCCCAGGATGCCACTGGGGCGGGAGGCACCCCCTTTTTCCACCCCCTTCAAGTTCACCAAGTTAAGTTGCTGTGGTTTTGAGGCCACCATGTCGAGGGGGAAGCTACAGCCTGTCGTAAATTCTGCAAAAATTAATCAACCGTTTAAGAGCTGCACGTTAACAAGGCTGTGCAGGCCAGCAGGGCCCTTCTGTCGCTCCCCTTGTTCAAAGTCCAGCAGAGTAAGGGGTGGCCTAGACAGTGGAAGGGAAGGGGGAGTTTAAAAAAAAAAACCTGAATAATAGAGAACAACTAGGCAGAGGGAAGAAGAGAGCGGGATTTATTGAATATAAATCTTCAAGTGCCCTTGCATGTTGTTGGAATTTTTTTTCCCTTTTGCTCTGGATTTGTCCTGTGTGTCTTTGGTGGAAAAGACGTGTAGAGAAAGAGAGCAAAGGAGGGGGCGGGGAGAGAGAGAGAGAAGAATGGAGAGAGAGAGAGAGAGAGAGAGAGAGAGAGAGATGGGGAGAGAGAGACGGCTCCTTCGGAACTCATTATCATTCTTAATAAGTCTTAAGGAATAAAGAAGAGCATTGAGTGTAAATGCTGGGTAATCCTAACACTTCTCAAGGTGAGAGGAGTCTTAAGGACACAGAGAAAAGAGAGCAGAGGAATGGGTGGGAGGAGGGGGCCCAGTGGCCCCGGGGGAGTGGCAGCCCCAGAGTCTGGGAGGCTCTGCAGGGAGGTGTGGAGGATGTGGGGGGATCCCAGAACAGCCCAGACCAGACGGGTGTCTGAGACGACACTGGGTATCTCCAGGAGAGAGTGACTTGCTGCGGCAAGGAGCAGGGGTGACAGGAACATCTGCCCTGGGTCACCTGTCTTGTGTTGGGGTGGAGGGCAGGGGCCACAGGGCCTTTGCTCTCTCCTGGGCACCATCTCTGCAGCCAGCTTAGCTCCTGACGCCAGGCACTGGGTTCCTGAAGAAGGCCCCGGGCTGGGAGTTGGGGTGGGGATGGGGGCTTGACCGGATCACTCCGGCTGATCACTCCAGCTCCGCTGCATTGTCGGCTCCAGGAAGCTGGAGGGACAGAGCAGCGGCCAAAGCTCAGCTCCGGACACTAGGTGGCTTAGAGGATCTGCGAGGTTTCCCAAGACAGCAGCCGCTGGCATCCTCTCTCCCCGTTGCTGGTGGGCCCCGCCGCTGTGCCTGTCCTCTGCTGGGTCTGTGGGCAGCCCTGGCAGCCTAGCAGGAGGGCATGTGGGCACTGGCCCAGGGGCATGGCACAACTCCCAGGGTCCATGCTCCCAGTGACCAGCTTCAAGGCAAGGAAGTCAAGGAGGAGGCTGGGAGCTGGGGAGGCAGCTGCTTGGGGCCACTTGCAGGAGGGGCAATTGGAGCCCAGCCACTTGGGGATGAGGTGCTGCTGAGCCCATGGGGGTCTCT
The DNA here is from genome assembly GCF_040802235.1 of Manis javanica. Classification (NCBI taxonomy): domain Eukaryota; kingdom Metazoa; phylum Chordata; class Mammalia; order Pholidota; family Manidae; genus Manis; species Manis javanica. Next base: position 8,125,508 of record NC_133159.1, on the reverse strand, counting down.
GTTTCTCCCCACTTTGAGTTCATGTGCCCTCTTTAAGAATCCACTTAATAAAAAGCCTCCAAAGCATCAGTACTGCTTATACTTTGAGGGGTTTCACAGATTATAAACCCAGCTAAGGACTCTCTGGGGTCTCCTGCTCAGGTGGGCTTCTCTCCGGTTCTCCAGGACTGTGGAGGGAGGAGGGAGTGAGGAGGCACAATCGGTTCTCACAGCCACTCCCAGCCCTGCTGCCTCAGTGCTGGGACAGCAGAGCCATGTCAAACCGTGACAAGGGGCCTGCAGGTGGACTGGGGCCAGCACTCAGATTCCCCTCTGAAGAAGCACACCTGCTCAGGTAGCTTCCCCTCTCCAGGCCAAAGGCAGCACCCCCATCGGGCTGGCATTCTCCGGAGTTCCTAGGGTGCTTGAGGAAGGGGCTAGGTCAAAGTCATGTCTGAACCATGGTTTGTTTTCCCTGGGGAGGTGGGCAGGGACGCACAAGTCAGGTTTGACTTACTGTAGTCAAGTTTTGTGTGTGTGTTTTTTAAACTATGTTGCTTTTGGAAAGCAACTTCTGGGGAGCATGCAAAAGGGGGTGCGTGGGAGTTAGAGATGAAGGCTGGTGGCTGAGCTGGTGTGAAGCCCAGAGGGAGAGCAGGACCGGTTAATGGAGGGTGGATGCTGCTTCTCTGTTTAAAAGCAGTAATGACCAAATTGCATGCCCTGTGTGTGCCTCGCTGACGGGATTTACCGAAAGGAGCCGCGCTGCCTCTCTGCTGCTGGTCTCAGGGTGGGTAAGCATGTGCGTGTGTGTGTGTGTGTGTGTGTGTGTGTAAATGAGGAGGGGGGGAATTAGCTCTGCCAGGCTGGCACCTTTCCCCAGCACTAATTGCTGGCAGAGCACCCACAGGGGCTGTGCCAGCGTCTCCAGCTCTGCCCACCCCCTGCGCCCCTGGGGAGCTCAGCTGTGCAGCTTGCTCTGTGAGGGCCATTTCCGGGCCCACTAGTCCCCAAGGCTCCTTTGGGAATTTCAGGGAAATATGATCTTTGGGGGGACCGTGGACCCGGCCCCAGCATCCTTGGTCTGGGATAAGGGGACGGTGTGACATGGGTGGTCCAGAGCTCCACTGAAGTTGGGATGTAGGCATCAGGAGACCCCACTGCAGTTCTAGCTCCGCAGGAAATCATTGTTTGGCCTTGGGCAGGTTGTGTGACCTGTCTGGGCCCCAGTTTTCCTTCTTATACTTACTGCCTCTGATCTTCCTGCCCTCACAGAGTTGCCCTGATGGTTGGCTGGGCTTGTAACCTGTGAAAGTCCTTTGAAATAATTAAGCATAATGAAGACTTTATCATGATCACATTGTCAAGTGCAGGGTGCCCCCAGTGTCAGATGAGCCAGTTTTATATACACTATGGCATCAGTGTCAAAGGGGACCCCTATGGATTCCATTCCAGAAAACCATGGGCCTGGGTGTGGTGTGTGGTGCTGGGGTTGCATTTTTGTATCAGGCTCTGGTTTGGTTCTCAGCATTGGGAGCTTGGGACTGAGTTTGCAGGGGTGGGTCACCTTTCAGGCAGTGTGGGGGATCCCAGTCAGGATGTGGGGCATGCTTAGCTGTTCTGAGCCAGGGATTCGTTGAGGAGCTGTATATATATATATATATTGTACTTATGCATTCTGGAGCCGATTAGCTGGGGGTCAGTTGTGTCCTTACATCACTTACCTACCCAGCCTGTGCCTCGGTTTTCTTACCTGTAAAATGGGGATAACAGCACCTACCTGATGGGGCAGGTGAGGATTCGATGAACCTAGATGGGTGAGGTGTTTAGAACAGGCCTGGCACCTGTGTGTATTCCAGACCCATGTGGGGTGAATGTGCTCAGCAAGACACACGTGCTGCCCCCCAGCAGTGGCTCGGATGTGAGAGTGGGAGAGCCTCCAGCAGGTGTGTGGTGCCTAAGTCTTGGGTGGAAATTCTGGATTTTGTGTTTCACTTTTTTGGGCTGCGACGGGGTCCTCCTGGTATTTCTGGTGATGAGTCAGAAGGGGATGAGAAGCAAGACTGTGCCCACATTTGGAGTCAGACCCCACCATGTGCAGGGGCCATTGGTTTCTCTTCTCTGTTGTGGCCAGATTGGATATTCCTGGAGCTCAAGATTGTGGGGAGTCGTCATAGGAGCTGTAGAGGAAAGGAACCAAGGGGTTTGGGGTGGGGTGGACCCTGGGAAGTGATGCTGTTAAAGCTGAGTGCTGGAAGTCCCCAGAGGCCTGCGTGTGCGGGCTGTGTTATGCCGGAGACGGCGCGGCTGGCGGACGGTTCAGAGCATGCTTGTGGAGTCAGGCTGAGCCTAGTGTGAGCTGGGTTTCTCTCAGCTAGGCAAATTAATTCCTCTAATCCTTAGTTTCCACGTATGTAAAATGGGGTTGGAATTCCTGCCTTGTAAGAATTAAGTGAGAGGACAGCAATCGCAGCGAGCATTTGCTGAGGTTTGACTTTGGGCATTATTTCACGGAATTCGTTTAGCCCGGTGAGCAGCACACAGTAGGGCCTGCGGGATGAGAGGATTGACAGGCCAACCTTGGGCCAAGCCTGAGGTGGGACCTTGGAGGGCCCGGAGGAACTGCGGAGGCTAGGTGCTCAGGGACAGGGCTGGGCTGGGGGAGCCGGGCCTGCCGTGGGTGGGGCCGAGGTTTCCCCCTGCCCTTAGGTCATCCTGCTCCAGGGGGCACCCCCCAGGCCAGGTTGGAGGTGGGCAGGAAGGGCCAGGAGAAGAAGCAGAGGGGGCCTGGAGGCAGTGACCTAAGGAGGCAAGGGCATGGGAGCTGGGAAGCGGGGGCACTGGAGGGGTGAGGGGTACTTATGGAAGACGAGGTGGATGAAACCCCACCGGCCTCTCCCATTTCACTGCACTTAGCCAAAACACCCGGGTTCTTGTTTCACTATCTGAGATCTGGGAGCAGGTTAATTTCCATGACGAACTCCAGGCCACGTGTTCAGAGGATTTATCTAATTAAACTGATGCTTTTTTCCTAAGAAAGGAAGGAAGGAAGGAAGGGAGGGAAGAAGGAAGAAAAGAAAGATAGGAAGGAAGGAAAGAGGAAAAAAAGATAGAAAAAGAAAGAAAAGAAGGGAAAAGGAATGGAGGGAGGGAAGGAAGGAAGATAAAGAGGTAGGTAAGCTAGAAGTGGACCCGTGATTTCTGAAAGGCCATGGCTGCACAAGGAGGTGCTTGGTGGCTGAGGTGGGGGCCATTCTTCTCTCTTCTGATGCTTTTAGTTCATTTCCAAAATAGCTCTCGGGCTGGAAGGGAAAGGCGTAGGTAGGCAGGTGCAGGGACTCTGCTTGGTGAGGCCCAGGACAGTAGCCACTAGCCTGTGTGGAAGTTCAAATGAAATCAAATGAAACATTCAGTTCTTCAGTGAACTAGCCGCATTTCCATCACCACTAGTGGCTGCTGTACTGGGCAGCACAGATGGGGAGCAATTCCATCATCACACAAAGTTCTGTTGCACAGCAGGGGAGCAAGAGGGGTGCTTCCCTCAGAGCCTGAGCTAAAGGGAGGAGCCCCCAGGGGACAGTGTGGAGGTGGGGGCATGGGCAGCAGGGATGCACCCGACATGTCAGTGAGGGCTCCCCACCTAGAGCCCAGGCCTCTGGGGTGCTGGGGCCTCCTCCCCTTGGATTCCGCTGCGGGTCTCCTCTCTCCCAGGGCAGGGCCATGTGGCGGGAATAGAGTCAGGCAGGACAGCTTTAAATCCTTCTCCCACTCAGTGTCTTTGTGACCTTGGGCAGGGGTCTTAACTCTCTGACCCTCCGGAAATGGGCTAACAGTAAGCATTATCTACCTCCTCGTGGTCATTAGCTAATGAGTGGAAGCACTTAGTATTGTTCTGGGCACATAGCAAACCCTCAAAAGATGGGGACCCCTGTTACAATAATTTATATTATTATTGTTGATACTATTTTCATAATGAGTATTGAAGAATTTTGTGACTGCCTGCCAGTTCTTAGGGACACTCCCTGACCAAACGCTGATCTCTCCATATCAACACTTTCCAGAATTAGTATAAATGAGCCCCCGCCCCCCAGTCCCTTTTTCCTGGGAACCTAATTTGGATATCTTCTTGCCATCTCTCCCCATCCTTTCTTTGAGCAAAAAGAAGAGTTGGAACAGCTCCAGAAATAACTGTCACAGGCCCTTCTACTTGTGGGTTAGAGCCCTAGCCCTCCCAACACACATATAAGTGTGCCCATGTACACACACACACGCATGCACTTCTCCACTGGCCAAACTACATTAAATAAAAAAGCAACAGAGCATTAAAATAGGGGAGAGCAGTTGTGGCCCTAGCAGGGCTGGCTGGGCTGCATGGGGGCGGGAGTGGGGTCGGAGGCCTCTGGGAGGAACCTGTGTGTTTATTCCCGGACATTGCCCAGTGCCCTGTGTGCTAATGTGGAGCTGAAAAGTCCCCTGCATTGTGCCGGCTCCTTTCCCCGTGAAAAGGCAATTGAGTCAGTGAGTTCCAAACGGATTGGAGCTGACAGTAAATGAGAATTTGGCAGTGGGTAGAAAACAAGCTCCCCCACCCCACCCCCCTGCTACTCCCCACCCAACACACACTCACTTGTCCCTCCCTAAACTCTCAACGCTTGTTTGGCTTTTAAAGGGGTTTTGAAAAGAATTATGATTTCCTTTGCATGTATCAAGCTTATCAGCAGAGGTCTGCCCCCACCTACCCCCTTCCCTAGGATGGCCTAACCCCCTCTCCCAGGTTGCTACACCCCCTTCCCTGTAGCCCGGGTGGCTCCGCCAGTGATCCTGAATGAGTTAAGGGCTGAATCAACTCTAGACCCAGCTGTACATTTCACTCTGGGTTCTTGAATGAAGCCATGTGCTGTGCTCAGCATGATTGGAGACTGTCTGCCCCAGTGGCCCACCAAGCCCCCACCCTGCCGGGCTCCGCCAGCTTCTATGGGACCTGCTGCTGGCAATGGGGGAGCTGGTGGCCCATGCTGTGGGGACCTTGCCTGGTGCCCTCCCAATGCCCAGCCTCCTAGTAAAGACATATTTTAGTTTTAAAAGAAAGGGTGCACCATTTTGAGCTGCTATCACTGCTGGTTTGCAAAGAAGGCTTGTAATTTTGAGGGTTTGAATGTGCCCTGGACCTTGCCCCTGCCCCCATATTTCCCCTCTCCACCTTGCCCACACTAGTAAATCTGCCCTCAGGTATTCACTTGTACCTGGCCTTTGCCAAAGGTCTTGTGTTCTTAGACTTCCCCACTTGAATATTCCCAAGAGAGCCGGGGGGGGGTGCATATTGCCACGTTGTACATGTTCTTCCAGTTGCCCCACAATTGCAGAATGGCATCTCTTTAACCTGTCTTCTCTCAGTGGAGGTGTGGAGTCTCTTCTCTTCCTGGGGGTCAAGTGGCAAGAAGAAAACACTCACTTTGGTGAATTACAGTCTGCTTCTTGGGTGTGCATGTTTCCCCCTTTCAGGGACCCCTTTCTGGAAATGGCCTAGTGGAGTGCAGTTGCTTGAGTAGCTTTGCTGGGCATCATAGAATAGTGGTTAAGGACACAAATCCCTAGTCCCTCACTTATTAGTATTGTGACTTCATGTGCATCCCTAACCCTTGTGAGCCTCAGTTTCCTCATTTGTAAAAGGGGAATAATAATAGTGCCTCCATATGGGGTTGCTATGAGGATTAAATGCTAGGCACAAGGCCTGGCACATAGTACCAAGGGGTAGCTATTATTGCTACTATTGCTATTATTACTCTTCCCTCCCCATCTGTGATCAGGAAAGCAGACAGGCAGAAGGCTCAGGCCTGTCCCTGTGTTCAGACTCCAGGATGCCCAACGCCAGGCTGGAGCCCCAGCCCAGAGACTGTGGCCCCTAGAATTCTGCTGAAGCATACTTGCTGAATCAGAAAAACAATTGGGCCCAGTAGAGAACCCTGAGGGGAGCAAGGAGGAGGCTTGCCATACCCGGGGCTGGGCTCCCGGACCCCCAAGGTGCAGCCCCCAGGCTGGCCTGGCCTTCCTGGCTGAGGAAGGAGGTAGCGCCATCTTGCTTCTCCTTTGCCTGTCCTCTGCAGTTGGGAGTGTGGTCCTTGCCCTCCCCAGTAGCAGGTGGCCTTTGCAGCCTGGCACCTGTTCCTGAAGGGTGGCTGCCAGGAAGGTGCAAACTCAGGGATTGCCCTGTGTGTCCTCCAAGTCCTTGCACCAGGCCTGTTTGCTCCCCTGAGGGGCTGGGCTGGGCCTGTCTTGGGGGAGGAGGCTGGAGAGGGGCTTCTCTCATCCCAGAGCCCAGCTCCAAGCCCCCCAGGTGAGTCACAGGAGAGCTGGAACCAGCATCCTGGTCTGTGTGTTGGGGGCTCCCTGGTGGGGGTGGGGGGCAAGGGGAGACAGGTGGAAGGATGGAGGATTTGGAGGAAATTGGAAGTGTGTGGGTGAAGCGTCTTGCTTTGTCCCCAAGGGGCAGCAAGCAAGCTGAGTTGACTTTACATTTTCAATTTATTAAAAGAGGAAGGGGATAGACATTTACTGAGCCCCAACTGTATGTCAGATGCTGTGTGTGACTTTCTGCGGCATTGGAGGACAGGAGGCGTTGGTGGTTCGATTCCCATGGTACCAGTGAGGAAATAAGGCACAGAGAGGTTAAGTAATTTACTTGAGATCACCCAGCTGGTTAAAGGAGAGGCAGAGTCTGACCGTGGGCTGATACTGACTCTGAAGTGCATGCTTTTCTCCATGCGCTGGGAAAATATAACCATATTTTAAACGGTTTTTGAAAAATAGATAAAAGGAAAAAAATTCACCCGTAATTTAGCCATCGTAGTATTGCCTTGCTTAGTATTTAGTGTATTTCTCTCTGGTGTTATTTTCCTTTGGTGACTGTATATATTTATATAATGTGCATTTTACATAATTGTAATCATAAGAGAACATGGTTTTAGTTGGTACCAGGGGCGAGGGAGGAGGGTCTTCTGAGCTGGGGCCACTGGGCAGTGATCGGTTCTCGGCAAAATGGAAACCTGGTTTTGGCCCCGAGTCATCTTTTCGGTAATGAGGTGCCTGAAGTTGCCTTGGAGAAAGCAAATTGGGTGAGTGGAGGGGCAAAAAAGACCCTTGCATTCCCTCCCAGGTTGGTTTTGCTCAGTTAAGTGGTAGAATTTTCCTCTTAACTCACTTCCTTCTTGCTTTTGACAAATGGGAATATTTGTACCATTTTCCCAAATGACCTCCTCTCCTTGGGGTAATGAGAAAATGAAAGTCTTTGCTAAGTGCTTTGAGATATTCAGATATAAAAATGGAGAGCAGAGTGTTGTCATGGCCCTTTTGCTGCCAGGGTGCTTTATAAAGAGGAAGTACAGTTTGTGGGGGTGAAGGTCAGCGTGAGGATGAAGGCCATTCTGCAAACAGTGTCCCTCTGGGCTCAGGGGCTGGGGCACTCGTGGTCCAACACACGGTGGGCAGGGTTTTGGTGGAACCTCTGCCTGTCCTCCAGGTACACCCTCCAAGGCCAAGGTGATCTCGATCACTCAGGCAAAGCCCCACCTTGGCTAGAAGCCTGTGGGTAAATGATTCCGTTCATGGACGGGTCTCCCGCGGCTCCCGGCTCCCTCCCTGGCTTCATAGCGTCAGCTCAAGAATAATAACACGGCAGAAGAAAGCCTGTGTCACCTATACAAGTAATAATCCTGAAGATGATTTCAAAACATGGAAAAATGTTTATCATGTAAGTGAAAAAAACAAACAAAACACTGAAGGCCAAATGATGTGAAGGCCATGATAGAAACTATATAAAACATCACAAATGCATAAGGCCGGAGCTTGAAAGGTAATCCTCCAAAATGAAAATTACAGTGTTAGAGTGGTGGGACCATGGTGATTTGTTCTTTATTTCCCAACATTTTCTTTAAAGTCCCCCCTATGATTAAAAACCAACTTGTCGGCCCAGTAGGGAGCCTTGGGAGGGGGCGGGGGCGGGGGCGGGGCAGCGCCAGGCGAGAGGGCGCCTGCACCCACGGCCCCCGCAGGGCGCTGAGCTCACCGGCTGTGCCAGTCACAGAAACCTATGAGATCTCCAAAAGCCGAGGCGTATCGGTGACTCAGACCTTCGTGTTATGCTGTTCAACAATAGCTTTTGTCCTTTGCCCAAAACCCTAGGCCAGTGCATTAAAAAAAAATTATAAAATTATGAGATAGTTTGTACTTTCCTTACCAGCCTGTGCCAGTTCGGGTGCTTTATTTATTCAAGGTGGGGAGGCAGGGAAGGCGGGGTAGGGGTGGGGGACAGACAAAAAGGAAAAGAAAAACAAGGTAGAACTCGGACAAGGCCCAAGAAACGTTTGAGCCTCGACAACAAACTTTCTTTTGTTTCCCCAGTAGGGAGAAAAAAAAAATAAGGAGGAAAAAATGCAGAGGACCAGTTCGAACCAAATAAAACTCCTCACATTTTGTGTGTGGGGTTATTTCTTGCAGTGGGTTTTTGCTTTTCTTTGTGGAACATGAAAGTCACTTGGTGATGCTTGTGTTTGAGCCAGAACCCGATAGAAGTAGGCATGGAGGGGCCCAGGCAGAAAGGGCTGGAGCAAGGACAGCTAGGTTGGGCTCTGGTGAATGTGGACATTTAGCTTGACTGTTCTGGCCAGTAATGCCCAAATGCTAACAGCCTTTGCCTTCACTTCCGGTTGGGTTTAAGTAAGATTTCTACCTCCTCGTGTCCCAGCATGGCTCTGTGCTAATGGGACTCAAGAATTCCATGTGAATCTGGGGCCAGGATAAGTTTGCCTTGTACCGGTTTGGACCAGAATGTTCCTCCCAGGAAGACATTTTAAGAGTAAGATTCAGGAAGACCTTGGGAGGAGAAAGTGGGAAGGGTGTGCGTGTGGCTGTGTGTGTGTAAGACATCGTGGGTGATTTTGTGAGTAATTGTATATGTGTGAATATGTGTGTATAAAATTGTGATTGTATGTGGTTATGGTGAGATTGTGTGGTTGTGTGTGTGGTCATATATGTGAGAGATTGTGAGTGGTTCTAGAGTGCAACTGTGTGTGCATGTGCATCCCCTTAATAACTTTATTCTCCAGTTGTAATAGCCACACCAAGTAAAATTTATGGAGGTCACACGTATGTTGTTTCCCCGACCACCTTGTCCCCCTGCCCCAAACCGGCTTTCCTAGTAAACCTGTCAGGCAGCCTGGACCTTGGGCTGACCAGTGGTTCTTTCTTCAAAATTAGTTCAAAAGCTTTTGTGGGAATAACCCAGGAACTTTGGAGGTAGTCTGACCAGTAAGAGATGGCAGGCCTGTGGTTTAAAGGCAAAGTCAGAAGTCTGAGGTGGCCAGCCTAGAACACAGCTGCCCACATCCAGACCCTGATGAGTGTCGCAGCCCTGTGACCTCATCTGGCTTTCCCCTGTCCCCGTGCTGAGGCCACCTCAGGAATGGGTTTGCTGTGAGCTTGTGCGGCTCCATGGGCTTCAGTGTGCTTGCTTGATCTGTCATGGTGACCTTTCCCAAAAAGCAGGCAGTGCAGGGGCCATTGCAGAGGAAGAAACCGAGGCCCAGAGAAGGGTAGTACCTGGTCTAAGATCCCACAGCTAGTCAGTGACAGATTGGGAATCACGACTGAGCCTTGGGGCCATTTGGATATGTGGTCATCTCTCCCAGTGGCTCAGAGCAAGGCTGACCAGTCTCAGACAAGGAATTCTGCTCTCTCCCACTTACAGAAAACAAAGGGACCCTCCTGGGGGACCAGATGGGTTGTGGCTCTGGTTGGAATGACTGGTCTTCTGGTTTTAAAATGGTCTCTGTTGAGAAAAGAGCATTGGGTGGTGAGACAGGACAGGGGGTTCTGGCGCCACCTCTGTCACCTACAGGCAGCCACATCCCCAGACCTCAGCTTTGCTGTCCGTGGATAGAGTAAGAGGCTGGGCCCTGTGGTCACTCACCCCTTCCACTACGGGACAGCTGAGCTTCCTGCCACAATCCAGAGTCCCCAGCTATGCCTTGTAGCAAACCCTCTCCCACAACCTGTCAAACCAGAGATGCCAGTTTCCAAAGGGCTCCCATGAGTTCCCAGCCCCTTTCTTATGCCAGGCAGAACCTTTGCAGGCTCTGGAGCAATGCCCCTGGCCCATGCTGTATGGACCTGCTTCTGGATAACTGTGTGTCTGAATGTGCCTTGGGTCAGAGCCCTTTGGTTTGAACTTGCCGAGTACTGAGAGGCCAAGACGTGAGAAATTTACAAGCAAGGGAGAGAAGTGGTACCCTAAGACAAGAGGCAGCTGTAGTGAAAGGGGTAGGCGCCCTGCCCGGGGTCAGCACCACCTCGGCAGGAGGCCTGGCTTCCAGCTGTGGGGGCTCCGGAAGGGCAGAGCTGGGAGGAACGATTCTGAAGTCACTACTATGGAGATTAAGGGGATGAGAATGTAAATCTCAAGTAAAAAGGTAATTGAATGTAATAGCAAACACTGCTCGCTCTATGTTAATTTTAGCTCTTCCCCTGGATACAAGGCGCTGTATTAGTGTTTTATTACCATTTTGTTTGCACTAATAAAATAGTAAAATTTATTTCAAGGAAGTTGAAGGATGGTTTTACAATGCAAATTTGAAGAAATTGGACTTTTCATTTATGCCTCTGCTATTTTAAACCCTGACGGGTGTAAATTAGCTACAGGGATGGAGCAGACCCCACTGATGGGGACTTGGGAGGCAGGAGCCCTGGCAGAGGTTCCAGATTAGCTCAGGGCAGAAAACAGAGAGCCCTCCAGAGAGGCTGGGGTACACAGGGGCCTGTTTGGGTAGAATGGGGCAGTGGGTGGGGGTGTGTCAGGCATGAATGATTCTGGCTGTAGGCAGGCATGTCACACACTGAGCCTGCAGGGAGACACATGTGGCCATAGACCTCAGGGCTGCTTCTTTCCTTTCTGCCCTTTGGCCTCCTTCCTGTCCTGACATTGAGCCTCGATTAACCCTGTGAGTCCCCAAGGGGAAATGAGCAACCTCTTTCCTCTGCTACTAGAAAGGAGGGGTAGACCAGATGTCCAGTACACACACACACACACACACACACACACACACACACACACACACACACACACACACACACACACACACACACACACACGTGCGCACACTCACAAAGGGCTGCAGATCAAGGGGAGTAATAGGTGCATGGAGAAAACACCCTGAGCCTAAAGGGAGCTGGGGAAAAGGACTCAGGCCAGACACCAGCCCAGCAGAGGTTCCCAGGCATGTTCCCCTTCTCCATTCTTCCTGCTGACCCGAGCATACTTGAGAAACTAGAAGCAAGATGTTTCAATAAAGCAACATCCCTCGAAGTTGGGCCAAATGGTCCCAGGGGTGCTAGTGCCCACGAACAAAAAGGTGAGAGGACTGAATTTTTTTAAAAATCAAGTTGTCTGAATTTTAGGGAACTGGATGATGGCATAGGAAGGTGGAGAAGAGAAGGAAATGGGTGATCAGAGAGTTTCATTTTGAGTTTTAGGTGTAGAGTTCAGGTTGGTTCTTGTTTTAACCAACCGGTTTGTTTATCTCTGAAAAATTATCGGTAGCAATGGCCCAAAGCAATGCACTGGGGGGGGGGACCAGCTCCCAAAGGGCAGGGACCCAAACAAGTGTTCTTATGTCTGGTGAGGTCTGTAGCAGGTATAGTCCAGCATTCTCTGGCCACCTGCCTGGTGAGGTGGTGAGCCGGTGACGCCAGTTTCCAATGGGGTTTTTCTCAGTGCCATCTCTCTCCCTTGTTCAGGAGTGTTGTGTGTGTATGTGTGTTTATGCAAAGATTCAAACTGTTGTTACTGGCAAGGCCGGAATTGAGGAACTGGAGGAGAAATTTTGAATGAGAAACTGGAGCAGAAATGGTGGCAGAAGACATTTGAAGGTCCGCTTGACTGCAGACGGTCTGAGCTCTGGGTTACAGGGAACTTGGTACTGGAGTAGAGGAGCAGTGGGCACAGGCTCCCAGACGCTCCTGGTGGCTCCTCTCGTGCCTACTGGGTCATGTTCGGAACCGACTTGGTGGTGAGAAATATCCAAGGGTCAGGGTGGCCTCCAGCAGGCAGGCCAGTACTCCATGGGGTTATTATTGGAGCAGGAAAGTTCTGCATGTGGGCCTCTTGGCTTCCTTTTGGATCAAGGCTCTGTGGACGGCATTTCTTGGGATTGCCGGGTTTGTGCAGAAGGCAACTGCACCCAGCCCTGTAACAGGCCAGGAACCTCCTCGTTTCCACTGCTGGTGCACAGGTGGTCCTGGTGGCTCTGGGCGGTAGCTGATGGGACAGAGAGGGAGGCCCTGAGTGGGCAGAGGTGGCCAAGGCCAGGGCAGCTTTGAGAGTGTTCCTGAAAGAAGCCAGAGAACATGTGAAAGTGGTGTAACTTTGAGCTTTTGAAATGATTCTCTAAGAGCAGGGAGATGCACTGCTGTGTACCCGAGGATTTAGAGAGTGTGTCAGGCTGAGGGGTCCCACCCCGGGTAGATTTCAATCCAGAACTGTAATTACAAGGAGCCAGCGGAAATGGAAAAAGACATTTTGTTTTGTGGGGTGGCCTGCTTGGGCCTGGTGGTGGACTGGCACAGGAGTGCCTCAGTGCCAGGATAGTAACTGAGGTGGTTCACCCCGAACACCCCGAGGAACACCCAGGACCAGGGGCACCTTTTCTCCTTGCCAACCTTAACTCTCCCCAAGCCACCTCTGGAGAGCTGAGACCCCTCTGAGCAGCTCCGACACCAGCAGATTGCTCTCATAGGTGGCCACAGGAAGCCCAGGAAGCTAGACCCCATCTGCTGCTTTGCCCTATTTTGTTTGGGGGAACCTGTGGCCTGATGGAGGCACCTCCCCAGCTTCCCCTTTTATTGGGAGAAAGGTGGCTGGAATCCCTAGATCTTTCGCCCACAAGCCTCTGACCCTTCCTCTCATCCCGCTCAGCCCCCTGGGGTGTGACAGCAATGGCATCCCCCAGTATTCCAAATCCTCTGCTCACCTTTCTCTTCTCCCTGCCCCTCCTTCCCTGCACCTGTCAGCTGTTTCATTGACTGTCTGGCCTGGCCACCACCCCTCCTGTCCTCCCAGGCCAGCTCCTCCCTCTCCCCCTCCCCCCAGGCCCACACTCCCTCCCTCCCTCCCTTCCTGTCTCTGCCTGCCTCTGTCTCTACCTGCCCCTCAGGAGCACACCTGAGGATCCACGGCGGCCTAACGGAGTGTGGGGAAGGTTCAGGGTGTTCACCACACAGCCAGGATAAGGTATTAAATCCTGGTGCTGTCTTTGCAGGGCCAGGTTCCTCAGATGGTTTTCCAAATTCTTAATCTCGGTGCCCACATCCCTGCCCAGCCCATGTTTGATGGGAGCTTTTTTTCCTGATTGAGGCTGTACTGAGCAGGATCTGTTGTGAGGGTGGGTCTGGGTTCCCACCAGCGCTGGATGACATGGAGGCCCAACCCCTTCCCCTCTGAGTCTTCCCTTCCTTTCTTTGGGAATCATAGTGAGTGGGGGCCAGGATTCTGCCACCAGGTGTTCTAGAGCCTTCTGTGCCCCCCCTTCCCCACCAGTGTGGTCAGAGGACACCTGCTGTAAAGTTGGGCAGCATGTCCCAGAATGGGTTTAGTGTCTGAGGCAAAGGGGACTCCAGTCTGAAGCTGATCTGATGGGAATCAGCAGGTAAACGACAGCCCTTCCTGAGGCCACCATTAGGTCACTGTTAAAATTTTTCCCACAAAAAATGGCCAGTGTGGGTTGTTTCTGGTGCTGCTGAAACCCTGGTTTGCCCTGCGAGAGAGAGTCCATAAACGAACCAGCTCCTTCACGGTGTCTCTGTGTTGGTTTTGGAGGTGACAGCACTAGAGATGAGATGTGCTCGGGGCAGACATCTGTCCTCATCAGGCTGGCCTAGCCCCTGGGGTGACAGGAGGGCGCAGATGCTCCCCAGGGCACGGGGACATGGAGGTGCCCACTGGTACCCACTGTTGATGTGAGGCAGAGGCATCTTCTGAGGGTCTTCCCTTCTCTAGGACATCTCAAATTCATCTGCCTTTCCTGGGGTGGCAGGACTGAGCAGAGAGCAGGAAACTCTGTCCTTATCATCAGCCTTCTCTCCCAGAAACTAGGCTAAAAGAGACGATCTTCCTCCCTCCCCGCTGCTCCAGAGCCGGGAACTTTCTAGGAGGGGAGGAGTAGGAGTTCACCCGGATGGTGGCAGCCTAACCCACCGTGGCAGTCGGGATGCATCCTCCCAGGGGTGCCCGGGGCTGATGGAAGTGTCCTTTCTCCGAGCCCAGCCTCCATGTGACCTGGTCAGACCCTCCTAACTTCAGCTTCCCTTCCCCTCACTACAGGCTCCCCTCTGCTTTCTCCCTCCCGTGTCCCTTCTCCTTCTCCAGGCAACCAGAGGTCTCTTGGGTTTCACAACAGCCTGAACACCCCTCTCTCTCCAGGTCTCTCACCTTATTCCCGCCCAGGCTCCAGGTGTCCCATGCCTCCACCTGTGCCCTGTTGCCTTGGCAGTCAGTGCGGTGCTGGGCCTTCCTCTCACTGCCTTCCTGAGCTCAGGGCACTGACAGGAGCAGAGAGGGGCTGGGCAGCAGGGAAGCAGACCAGGGGACAGAGCAAGGGGTGCAGCGGCGGACTTCACACTGTGCCCTTAGCCAGGACTGTCACCCTCAAGGCTGCTTCCATGGGCATATGAGCCGGGGCTTCTGTAGGAGTTCTGGGTCCCAGGGTTCCTGATTTTATTTTGGGGTATCCTTTTTCTCACATGTGTTGGGCAAGGATTAGTAAGTGGAACAGACATATAAAGGGCCAAGAAAATCTGGAAGATGACAGTTGGGCTGGAGAGGAGGAGGAAGAAGAGGAGGAGGAGGAGGAGGCAAGAGATGAAATTAATTCATTAGAAAAACTTGTTTACTGGCTTTGCTTAGGCACCTCCATTTTAAAAGTCTACCTTTACAATAAGTCGCTAATTAAAATACAAAATTAAGCAACAGCTATGTTTTTTTTCCCCTTACACTTTAATTGCATGATTTTTTGTGATGTAATTTCTGGAAACACCCAGTGTACCTCACAGGACTGATTGTTTGATAAACTAGAAGCACCTGAAACCAACCCAAAAAATAAATATATAAATCCAAGGGGAATTTAAGGTAGATGGGAAATGACAGAGAACTGCAGACGGCAGGGAACCAAAAATCCATAATAATCACAATAAAAAAACTTCTAAGTAAGGATATTTATCCTGCCTACCCTGAAACCAGAACAGTCTGTGCATCTCAAGAGGGGAAAAAAAGCTGAAATGGAAACCAGACCAAGTGGGTGAGAGCTCCCTGTTCCCCACCCTCCAATTGGTGCTATGGAAAAAAAGCAAAAACGACTTTGGATCTTCCCTGATGCCATTGCTAGTTGGGCTCAGTCCTTGCTGGGCCACTAATTCATCACTGATTTTTCAAGGGGATTTTCTTCATCCCCCTGGTTTTGAACTTAGTTGTAGTCCCAAGAAGGGGTAAACAGGGGCAGTGACTGCCTCCTGCCCCCCTACAGGAAAAACAAGCCTCACCGTGCCCACGGAGGACAGACAGCATATCTCAGATTTGGGCTGCTAGCCTGAAGTTCCTGGCCCTTCTAGAAGGTAGTGGGCAAGAGTGGTCCATGTTGAAAATGGTGCGTGCCTGTGGCCTGTAACTTTTTTAAGATGCAGACCTGGGTGATGATTGCAAAATTGCTGAGAAACCTGTCAGGAACTGACTCTGGGGTGGGGCTGGGAGGAAACTGGATCCCACTGGCAGCCTGGCTGCTGGAGAATCCTAGGCCCAGCATTGTCTTTGCACCCCAGACCTAAGTGCCAGGCATCTGGACAGTAGGAGCAAAAGGGCCGGAAGACGGGCCTGTGACTGCGCTGCCTTCTACCCTTCCTCCATCCCAAAGCTAGAGACCCAGTTGGCCAGGGCCCCCAGAAACTTCTCTGTACACTTCCCACCTGGGGAAAAAGGATTTGCCTCTTTTTAGAGTCTTTTCAAAAAATATCTTTTCTCCCTGATTACTAATTAATGCTCATTGCTCATTGGAAAGTACAAAAAAGTGAAGAAAATAATTAAAAAATATACAGTGTAGTTGTTAAAAAGTATGGGTTAGGGAAACAGAGGGCCCTGGGTTTGAACCCCAGCTCTGCTGCCCAGTGGTGTGACTTTGGGAGAGTTACCCTACATTGCTGAACCTCAGTTTCCTCATCTATAAAGTAGGGATAATGATTGTATGATAAGGATTCAGTGTGATGATCCATATAAAATATTGAGCCCCATGCCTGGCACCCCATGTACTTAGACATTAACTATTTCTGTTATTGTAGTTAATAATGATTATTCCACTGTCTTGAGATAATAGGCTTTTTAATATTTTAGTAAGAATTTTTTTTCATGGATGAAATTCTCTCTCTCACCCTGGGCTGCCCAATACAGTAACATCTGACCACATGTGGCTATTTAAACTTAAATTAACTAAAATAAAGTAAAATAAAAAAATTCAATTCCACAGTCACAGCAGCCACATTTCAAGTGCTCAACAGCCCCATGTGGCCAGAGGCTGCCATACTGACAGCACCAAAGTTTCTAGTGGACAACATTCTAAATAATGGAGTCATCTGAGTTTTTTCACTTAAAAGTTTCCCGCCCCCCCATAAATGTCTATTGATAGCTGCATAGCAGTCCAGAATGTGTCTGAATCATGCCTCTTATTTGGTGTGCGTCTTTGTTCCCGGGATGTTGGAGCATCCTCTGGGCTCTGATTGGGCCCGCCGGGCTTCCCCTTCCCCTTCCCCAACTGGCGCTATGGCGCCCTCTGATTGGAGCCAGGCAGCAAGGGATTCTGGGAGGAGCAGGGCTTTGCCTGCTGATTGGCTCCCTGTGGTGGTGCAGGGACAAGGGGCGGGGCTCTGCCTTGCCCCAGGTTCTCCCTGGTAGCAAAGGAGGGGCTGCCCCTTACCCGCAGTGCGCCCCCTCAGGCTGGCTCTTCCACGCCCTTTACCTCACAGGGCAGAGACCAGCGAGAGGAAGGACTCGCTGAAGGTAGCAGAACGAAGTAGTGACCCACCCTCCATGACCCGAGGGTCTCAGGTACACCTCAGAGCCCCCCAGGGAGCCCCCCAGAGGGTGGGTGGCCTCTCGGGGGAGTACATGCCACAATGGGTGCTGGCCCGGCTCCCTGAGGTCTACACAGGCCCCCAGATCCTAGTGAGGCTCTCAGTGAGGCTTCCTGAAGGGCCCGACTGACGACGGTTGTGAGATTCCAGGGTGGGGGCGCTGGGGTCCCTGGTTGGGGGACAGCTCCAGGAAGGTCTTGCAATGGCAGGTGACCAAACTGTGACTTGGGCTGGTGGGGTGCACGTCAGGTTGCTGAGGTGATTCCAGGGTCATGACCAGAGTCTCTTTCCAGCTGGCGGTCCACACCCTCCTTGAGTGGCTGAGGGCAGAGCTCTGGCCGTGGGCAGGACCAGCTGGAGAAGTAATCCCCGGGGCAGTGGGCAAGACAGATAGGGAGAGCCGAAACCGGACCTGCTGATGTGGCCCTTTCTGCTCGCAGCGGATCGTAAAATATGGCTCAGATTTTCATTACGGGCTCTATCGATTATCTTCTGGAATGGATGAATTATAGAGAACATTAAATTTTTTTAAAAAAGCAAGTGAGAGAGGAAATATCTGAATGAGTTTGGGTGGTCGATGGCAGAAAGGGCTGAGCCACCGAGCCTGCATGGCCTCTGTCTCCGAGCAGAGTGAGGACCAGTCCACTCAGGGCAGGCGGGCAGCCCCTGACCCCCAGCTCTCAGCTTCCCAGGCCTCCCTGGGGCCTGGCCTGGCATTGGAGGAGGCCTGTGCTCCCCTCGCCCATGCCCCATCCCTCCAGGAATCTGCCTGGGTTCTGGGAAGGCAGATGGTTGGGTTGTTCACAGGGTTCTGACCCAGAAATAGAACCTTTCCCAGGCTTTGGGCCACCGTTGCTGGGAGGTGGCCCTCAGGTTCTGCTCCTTTCCCTTCAGGGGACCTCTTGATTCTGGAGATGCCTGTATGGGCAGAGGGAAGGTTCAGAGGGCAACGCTGGTCTCCTGTGGTCAGGAACTCCTGAGGAATGTGGCCACTACGCTTGTCAGCCACCTCAGCTTTTCCCTGCCCCTTGTTCCTTCTATCCACAGTGATTGGCTCAGAGGATTTCTGTTTTCCTTTGTAAGCTTGGGAAAAGTGCATCTAAGTCCTGTCTGGAAAGAGAACCTTCTGGAAATCCATCCCTCCTTTGCTGCCTCGCCAGCTCCTTCCCTCTCCCTCTCCTTACCCAAGCAGTGTGGCAAGAAGGTGGCAGACAGGCCTGGGTTCAAATGACTTCTGAGCGTCTGACCTTGTGCGGGTCACATCCCTCTCTGAGTCTTAGTTCCTCCACTATCCATTGAGATAGTAACCTACCTCGTTGGGTTCTTGTGATGATTATATGTATTAATGTATTAAAATCCTGAATATGTAGAGCTTAATAACCATAAGCTGTAATTTTCTTCCTCTTCTGTAGCAGTCTGGAAACCTTGATCTGCCTTCCTTTCATTTGGCTTTTTTGATAGGTTATTATCTCCATTTTACAGATGGGGAAACTGAGGCACAGACAGGTTAAAGTAATTTAACACACGGCGTCACACAGCTTCTAAATGACAGAGCCTGGATTCCTACCTTGCAGTCTGACTCCAACATTTTTACCCACTAAGCCACTGTTATGTTGTCCCAGGGCTCTGGTGGGCTGGCATAGGGGCGTGCATGTGCCCGTGTATGCTCACAGCTCAGAGCCCTGCCCGCATGGTTGTCTCTAGCTGACCCCCTTCCTGACCCTCCCCACCATAGGCGGCTCCCTCAGACCATCAATGGCCCCAGCTTTTTCTGGGGCCCTGCTCTGGGTGGAGTGTATCTCCCCACCACTACACCATCCCCCTCACCCTGGCTTCACCTAGGCTGCTGTGAAAACTTGGTGGTTTCCATGGATATCCGTCTCCCTCTGGCGACACGCCCTTCTTGGTATAACTCTGTTCCCTAGAGTTGATTGTTTTTGGCACACAGCTTGGTAAACTCATCCAACAATTAAAAGGGGGGAGGGGTGGAGCAAAGGAGGCCAGAGTACCTGGGGTGAGTGACACGCCTGGAGGGGCCTCTGGGCTCTGGGTCCCCTCTCTGCCCAGCGGCAGCAGGAGAGAGCCTTAAGTGCAGAAAGGCCGTGTAACCAGCTGGCGGGAAGTTCTGTTTACGGGAGTTCTGAGAACTCCACGGTTCGTTTCCTTCCATTCGAGCTGTGTTCTTGCCCTATTTCTTCTCCCTCAGAAATTTAAAGGGGTCCATTGGCGGAGCCAGATTAGCCATCTCCAGAGGCCACCTGAAGCCGTGAGATGCCAGCTTGGACCGATTTGAACATTTTCTGCCCTTGTTTTGGTTAATTGTGAGTGTGTTTGCTCTGTTTGTGTACCATCAACTACCTACTGCGCTGGGCGTACCCATCAGAGGCTGTGTGAGATCACAGATGAAAAATGCAGTGAAAAACACTTTCGTGCCACAACACATCATGTAGGATTTTTGTATTAAGATGTGGATTTTTTTATTGTATTTTTTTTTCCTTTTCCATACAGCCCTGATGTTGGGCAATGTGCATGTCTGTGTTTTTGTTTTCACTCTGGGTGGTTTATGAAATCTGCTCATTAGGGTTCTGTCATCTCCCACCACAGCCTGATCTTCCGCCCCTTTATCGTCTCAGATGTAGATCTTTCCCCACCACCTCCCAAGGTCTTCCCTCCTTTGGGGAGATGATGGGCACCTTCCCCGTGTACATTCAACCAGATAAAAATCAGGGGTTCCTGTGACCTAGCAGAAGGTCTCAATGTCAGGGATGCAGAAACCTCTGTGCCCCCCCACCCCCACCCCCACCAAAGGATAAAGCCCCTTGTCTGGAGAGAAGACACGGGACCTCTTGACTTAGAGCGGCCCTCTCCTGGGTGGCCTTATCAGAGAATAGAAGGCACCCAGCTGACTAGCATCATTCGTTCCCACGTAGGCCCATTGGCAGAGGGTGAAAACCCCTCATCTGGTATGCCCTCCACTCCCGGCATGCTCCCTGGCCCATGGTAGGTGCTCAGCCAATTCTTACTGGAATCAGTTGGAGGAGGATCAAGTAACCAAGTGGCCCCCTTGAACCTGAAAGTATTAATGGAGGAGAGGAGAGAGACCAGAGTGCAGGTTGGGGCTTGGAGGTACTAAACTGAACGGAGCGTAAAAATAGCCGGCAGAGTCTGCTGTCGTCGGAGGGGATGATGCTCACCAGCACATCTGATTCTGACATGAAATCGGGGATTAGTTCAGTTCCACAGACACTGACGCTGCCCACTGTGGGCCAGCTGTTGTGCTAAATGCTGAGGGCACAAAGATAATTAAGACCTGGTTTCTTCTCTTGCGGGGTTAAAAAGCCAGTGGTGGAGACAGGCTCATGAACAAATGACTTTAGTCCAGTATGGATTTAAATGCCTCACTGAGGTTGCATGAGGGGCTGGAGATGGACATCTGGGCTTGGCTGCAGTAGATTCTGGAAGATTACCTTGAAGAGACGTGGAAGAAGAGGGTGGTGGCAGTTAAGAACATTTCTGGGGCACTGTTAACACCTTTTACATCTCCTATTGACCCCCTACCATGTCTGCTAGGAAGGAGGAGAAGGTGTTACATCTCCATTTGACCAGTGAGGAAGCTGGGCCTTAGGAGATTCAATGGCTTGTCCCAGGGCCCATGGTGAGTTATGTGGCAGAACTGGGCCTCAGAACCATGTCTTCTGATTCTTGGACCAGTGTTATTTCTTTAACTGCACTTGGCTTCTCACCCCTTCATCCTGGTCCTGCTGGCCAGAGAGCTGCATCCTCTGACCGGGATTTCTGCCGTGCCCGCAGCCCCAGGGCCTGTGCTGTGGGAGGGCCCGTCCATGGCAGGCCCTGGAGCCTGTCCCCTGGTTTGGTAAATGGGTCAGGCCACTTGGTTGGGGACAGTCCCTGAGCAAGGCCACACCCTGGCAGGGCTGGAGGAAGGCAAGAATGGGGAAGATTGAGGACGGGGAGCCACGCCCTTTACTTAGTTCTTGCTGCTGAAGCTGAGAAGAAGCTCCCTCTGCCCTGAGCAGGCCCCTCCCTCAGCTGGAGTAGGCCAGACAAGGCCCTATCAGGGCCTAGAACCCTCTCTTCTCCTGTAACTGGAACCCCCTTCTGAGCCAGGACATGAGACCCTGGTAGTGTTCAGTCACCATTTGTGTGTAGTCAGACTCGGGAGCCAGAGAGCTGGGAGTGTTTCTCTTGACCATCTATCTGGGGAGACATGTATGCCTAGAAGTGGGAAGTGTCAGGAACCTGGGTGAGGTGCAGCTTTCAGATGGGCCTGGCGTTGTTCTGACAGTCGGGGTATGGAGTGCAGGCCGCAGCAGGAGTGTGCTGGGTGTGGGGAGCTGTGGGTGGTCCTAGGCACCCTTCTTCCAGCTCAGAGCTATTGGTTGGGTAGTAGGTTACTCAGGGCTTTGGGGTATTCTGGACCAACAGGCAGGGGAGTGTCAGAGCCCAAAGGAGTGAGTCTCCCAGTGGCCCTGAAGTTCCCATTAAAGTGTTTTTTCCTCTTTTTTAAAGAAAAAAATATTCCCAAACTGGAAAACAAAGGAAATCCACTTCCCCCAAATCACACGAAACTCACATTAGGGGCCTGGCGGGAATCCATGGAAACCAGGAAACCCGCTGTTAACCCTGTTCGGTGCTGCATGGTGGGGTGGGAGCTGGGCCGATCTGAGCCCAGGACCGCTGTTGCTGGCCCTCCTTGATGCGTCCCCCGGGAGCTGGGTCCGCGGCACTGCCCCAGAGCAGAGCTGGGTGGAGCTGATGCTGGCAGCTCTCACCTCCACTTGTGGCCTAACCTGGGGAGGCAGGAGAGGAGGGGTTCTGCGCTGCAGGGAGCCCAGGGGATCTGAGGGCTGGGCCGAGCTGCAGAACCTGCTGGGTAGCTGCCCACACCATGCCACATCGCGGAGTCAGGGCTGAGCCTACTTACACACTTCAGGAGCATTCAGGCCCTGTGGATGCTGCAATCCCTGGGCCGAGCAGGCAGGAATTTCGGCCACCACCCTCCCTGATGCCAGCCCCGTACGAAGGGTGGGTGGGAGGGTGACAGAGATCCCCCCACCACTGCCCCAGGTTCCTGCACCTCACTCTCATGACCAGGAGGCTGGACCTCCAGGCCTGGGGAGGTCAGGTGGTGTGTTTGTGTTTGCACGCACACAGGCTAATTTTTCCAAAAAGGCTGAAAATATTTACAGGTTTGAAGTTGAAACGCAAACAGGAAAAGCCCTTTAAAAAGTGAGTGTAATGGATATTCAAAACAGGAATCACCATGGAAACACCACAATATTTGCTTAAATTGATACAAAGGTTGCTGGTAGCGGGGCACCAACTTTCTCTGACCACATTTTTTTTTGGCCCAACACCTATCACAAAGCAATCTCAGCATCCCCCTTTCGGGGTGTTTGCTCACTCCCTCTTTTCTTTTTCGTGGGATGAAACAGCACAGGGCCAGAGAGGAGACAGGGAAAGGCAAAGCGAAAAAACCAAATTCGCCATCCTGGGTAGCTGCAGAGGCACCTGTTGGTTCCATTTTTAGAGACTCCCACAAGGCCAACCAGCGGGGCTTGGGAGCAGCTGGTAGCTGGCCCGCGGGAAAGTCAGGGGGGAGCAGGAGGTTGGGGAGCCCAAAGGTTGGTTCAGTTGTGTGGGTCTGATCTGGTTTCCAGGGTCGGCTTCATCCATCTTCAGGCTGACCTTTCACCCTCGGTGCCGAGCCCCGGGTGCCATCGCTGTTGTTACCTGGGTGGCATCTGATTGGCCTGTTATTGTTTCTACCTGCTTGATTCTTCTGTTAGGTGTGACAACTACCTAGCAGTTGGCTGATAACTGTGCAAAGGGTGCACTGTTCGTAGGGTCAGGCATAGCGTGAATCACAGCAATGCCATCCTCTGACTAGAAGGCAGGATCCGAGAATGTCTCACCTTGCTGGCTGTTACCGCTCAAAGTGTCAGCAGGTGCCAACCTTCTGCTGTCCTCTCTGGAGTAGTTTGGCGGGTCTCAACTGCAGCCTAATGGTCTGTTTTCTTTCTCATTTTGGTAGGCCAACAGACCTCGCTGACTGAAGGCAAAGACACCATCCAGCCCACCTGCCCTTCCACCTGCTGCGGTCCTCAGCCCCTGCTGTCGAAGGGGGTCCTGCAGCTCAGAAGTGTGCATTGGTTGGAATGGACTTTGGATCCCAGCCTCTTGAGATGCAAAGGTAGCTGTTCCCGATCCGCAACATGTGACTGGGAAACGTGAGTGGGGGTTCTGGTAGGACAGTTTGGGGGTTCCTCCTTAGGGGAGGGACTGTGCAGGCCTTTTTCAGTGGGTTCTGACCTACATGGTGTTTTGCTCAGGCATCCTCAGCAAAAGTGAGAAAATGTGGGATGGAGGAAGGAGCCCTGGCCCAGGAACAGGGTGCCTGCATATTGGCCCTGGCTCTGCCATCGACCCGCCGCTTTCCCCCTTTGGGTCTTAATTTCCTCCCCATAGAGGAAAGAGTGGGAATACTTGACCTTTCAGAGCCCTCCCAGCATTCCCACTGCATGACATTGGGTGGTGCCAGCAGCGTGCAGGTGAGGCCTGTGTCCCAGCAGATGCCACTCCTGGGCTAAACTTTGGGTCATTTGTGAACATCAGCTGTGGGAACAGTCCAGCCAGTGTGCATGCCCAGAGGCTGCTGCTGCTCCGCTCTGAGTTCATGTGTGACTGCTGGGGTTCTCTCAGGTGGACCTCCAGCCCAGGCGGGGCCCTTCTTAGAGGAGAAACCACAGGTGTCCTTTGATACAGGCTTGAAATTGCCCCTTGCCTGAGGCAAGTCACTTGTGCTGGGGATGGGACTTCTAGTGGGGCTGGTCTGTCAGATATTTACCTGTAGGTATTAAACGTGGCAGTTCTTGGGGCGGGGTTGATACACAGTGGGTGACTCACCACACATTGGTCATTATTCAGTGCTCCCCTAAGACCCCAAGGGAAGGCAGCCCAGAGGGGTCGGGTGTTGGTAAAGTTAATGGGCAAGGTGTTAGGGTGGGGGCTGAGGCTTGAGGGCCCAGAGAACGGCTGGGAGAGCCAGGCCGGGAGCTGCTCCTCCCACATATGCCACATGGGAGCCAGCAACAGGGCTTACCCACCTACGCGGTCCTCCCCATGGGCGCCACGGACAGGCGTGTCCTGCCCCTCCCTCTGTGCCCAGGCTCTGCAGCTGTGGACTTTGAGCCTGCCGGGAGGAGGCACTTGTGGAGACGGGTGCCGTGGTGCCCACCAGGGCTTGAGAGGTCCCCAAAGCCGTCAGCCTGCCTCATTTCAGGCCGTGCCACCTGGGGACTAGCAGAGCCTTGGATGCGGCCCAGGGATTTGCAAATCAGATGTAAATGTGGCCTTTGGTGGTTATGGTGGGGCAACCATGTGGCTGAGACCTTTCTTCCTGGTGTCTAGAGTGTGATCACGCTCCAGGAATTACTCTGGCCCCACGTGTGCCGTGCCGCTGCTGTTCCCTGCTGGCAGTAGGACTGTTTATAGAGGGTTGGTTGCACAGCTGTCCTGGTGGGTTTTTCGGCACCAGCACCTATATGTCTGTACACCTCCTGGGGCTCTTTTTGCCCAGTTCTGCTTCTTTGATGTTCTTGGGTCCTGGAAAGACAGGCCCATGCGTCTCAGAGCCTCTGGATGTCTCCCCAACCCCACCTGTGCCTCGCGCGTGAGCAGACGGTCACAGTGCCTGTGGAGCCCTCTTGGAGGGGGGAATGTTTGCCTGTTCTGTTTTCAGTGGCAGGCCTTTTGTTTTCTTCATTCCCTCGGCAAAACATGCCCATTAGTTTTTCCCTTTCCGAAGTTTCCACTCACTGTTGGCTCCCAGGAGCCAGACCAGCTGGGATTTGCACCCGGCCTCGGGTATGGGCTCACTGAGTCCTGCGGGACTCCCGCATCCTGGCATCAGCCATCTTGGGCTTGATAGTGAAGCTTGGGAACTCTGAGGGCTCTGGAAAGGAATGGCTGAGTCCCTCTTCTTCACCCAGCCCTTTCCAGGCACAGGGTTTGGCCACAGGCTGGGGTCCTCTGTGCCAAGGGTCGTCTGTGGTCTCAGGACACTGTGGTAGGACACTGAGGGGAGAGCCCATGCTCGGGCCTGGTCCGCAGGCCTGATCCTGGCTGGCTCAGAGGCTCCCCATTTCTGGCTATGCCGTAGAGGATCTTGTTACATTTATTCAACAGTTCTGGAGGGCCTGGTGTCTGCCAGTCACTGGGACAGAGTGAACAAGGCAACTCTGGCTCTCGTGGAGTCTCGGTTGGGCAAGCAGACAATAAACAAAGCCACAGAAAGAACAAGGAAACCATGAGTGCCACATGGAGAGAGGATGAGGTGGAGGGAAGTGACTGGGCAGTCAGAGGAGGCCTCTTGGTGGAGGTGACACCTGAGATTGAAGGATAGGGAGTAGACAGCCATCTGAAAGCAGGTGGAAGGATATTCCAGAAAGAGAACGATTCATCTAGAGGTCTCGAGGTGGATGAGCTCAGGACACTTGGTGAACAGAAAGAACGTCCCAGTGGCTGGGAGGTGGATGGGGCAGGCGCCAGGGTATGTAGGCCTTGGAGTGCCTGGAGAAACTGGGATTTTATCTATGTGACAGGAAGCTCTAGAGGGTTTTAAGCCAGAGAGTAAAGTGATCTGATTCTTGTTTTAAAAAGAGGGCTGGGGCTGCCATGGGGCAAAGGATCGGAGGACGGCATAGGGAGAAACCAGGAGGCCAGACGGGAGGCTGCTGCTGCAGCCACCACCAGAATGAGAGGCCATGGCTGAGACAGGAAGGTGGAAACAGAGAGAAGAGGGCAGGGTCCGTGCATTCAGAGGGAGGACTCGCCAGTGGATTGGATGGTGAAGACTCCAGGGTGACTCCGGCATTCTCGTCCCCCTGACCTGTGACCCTGCATCACCTCCTCTCTCGCGCCCTAACCTGGGCAGTGCCGAGAGTGACCCCTGGCTTTCAGGGGCTGACATCTTATAGCTTGGCGAGCCCGCCATCCTGGACACTGCTGGTTGCTCAGAAAGCACCCCCTTGTTTAAGTGGCTTGGGCACCTCACAGTCAGTACCGCATGGAGGGAAGGCCAGAGTCCTGCTTATCGCCGGCTCTGTTTTCGGCAGAGGCTTCCACGCTTGCTACCTTTTGGCCCTAATACTCTGCACCAAAGCCCATTTTGTGCCTCCACTCTGTGGATTCTGTGCTGGGTGTGAGGTTGGGCCTAGAAGCTCATACAGGTCCTCTCAGTGTGGCTCTACATGTGACGTGTGTCTCAAGAGTGGAGCTTCTGCCTGCTTTCTCCTGTGTGCACAGACACACAGAATCAGAAAGTGGGTCTTTTAAAGACCTCCTCATTTCCACGGGGTCTGCTTAGCCTCCAGTCCCAGCTCCTGGGCAAGGATCCTAGCATTCTTTCCACGTGGAAAGTCTGCACTTCATGGTGTGCATTGCCATAAGTACCCCATCAGATTTGACCTGGGCCACGGTGCCTTTTTTCAATGCCTCTGACACAAGGCTCCACTCTCCTGGGTTTTGGTGTCATTTTCTTGGGCCAGGACAGGGCAGGTGATCCCAGCAGTGATGCTATGATAGCAAAGTGATGCATGACCGCTCTGGGCAGACCCTGAGCAACCCGAACAGCAGGCCAGAAGCCTGGCTGGAGTGAGCATGAAGCTGTTGCAGCCAGCCATGGGGGCCCCAGTGAGTTCTTGCCCATGCTGGCAACATATTTCCAGCCATATGGGCCAGCTCAACCCTCTAGGAAAGCTCTGGAGGCATGAGCTCCAGGGGCAGTGATAGGAGGGAGTAGAAGGGCAGGCTGGCAACATCTTGGGGGTTGGGGGTGTGACAGGGATGTCCCAAGTGTGCAGCTGGTACCTCTGCCTGGCTCCGAGGGGGGTGTTAGCCAGTCTTCCTGGGTGTGTCTGCGAGCATCAGAGCACTGGGTGAACCCTGGCGGAGGGTGTGTCTGGGTGGGCAGGCATGTGTCTGTGCATGCGGGGGTGGCTCTTCTGCTCTCTGCCTCCATGGCCTGCCCCAGATCCACGGCCTTCACTTGTAACTGGACTGGACAGTTCTAAGTCCATCCTCTGGGCCTTTGATATGCTGTGGGGTTGGCCGCTCCAGAGCATGCAGCTGGGTGGGGGTGCAGAGGGGCAGGAGAGGGAGAGGGAGGTGCCGACTGAGGGGAGTAGGGGCCCAAGTCCCCCGCCACCCATGGGTGACACTGTGCTGGGAGGAGGAATGGCTTCCAGGGTCACCGCCCCGTTGGGCTGGGCCGAGACATGACAGAGAGATGGTTTGGGAAGAGTTGCTGCTTCTCCTGGTCTCCAATCTGTGTGCGAATTCTGCCTGATGTTGCTGACCCCCACCTTGGGCCCCTCCCCAGTTCTTGCTTGTGCCTCCTGCCTTCCCACCAGAGTCAGGAAGGCCCTGGGTTCCACTGGGCATGACCAAGGGTAGAGGGATTGGGAGGGGCTAGCAGTGCCTGACCTGTCTTCAGCTACCTAGGGGCCTCTCAGCATTTGATGATGTGGTTGCCACAAAGGGGACAATGGCCCACGGCCTTGGGGACAGCCCTCGTCTTGTGCAGGAGGGGAGAAGCACCTCTGCCCTGCCTCTGTCCCCAAGACCTGGGAGCCTCCACAGGGAGACATTGGAGAAGCAACGTGGAGCTTCACATGCTGGAGGAATTCAGGGGCTGTGCACGCTTTGCCTTCTCTTGGAGACCTTCGGTTCTCCCTCCCCTCCCAGCCTCTCCCAGCCTCTTTTATCCGGGAATCTGCGCAGTAGAGACCTGGTCCAGGTGCAAGTCCTCCAGCCCAAAGCACACCACCCTGAGGTGTGAGGCAGGAAGGAGGGACACTCGTGGATGTGCCCACCTGGGCCACCCCACACTACCGGCTGCTTGACTGTCAGATCAGCTCTGGACGTGTTCCTGTCCTGCCGCTCACCACTCAGGTTTTCTCCCCGTTTGGTTTCTCTGCCTCCCGGGAGCAGGAGCCTCTTCTGACCCTGAGCCTTCTTATGGTTGCCTGGGGTGGGGACCTCTGTGGCCAGGGCAGGTGACAGGAAGGAAGGTGTAATTAATCACTAGTTTTTTCTCCAGAAATGCTAATCGGGAAAAGCAATTAAAAGCAACTTTTTTTCCCTTAGTAATCTGTGTTAAGAGCTGGTAATGAAGTTTAGGGCCATTGTGACTCAATATTTCAGCTTCACCGACTCAAGTCAAAACAATCCAAGCCCAGGAGTTTGCCGGCAGCTGAGCTGGGCCCGGGCAGCAGCTGGGAGTCGCAGCGTTTGCTCCCCTCACCGCCGTCCCACCCCGTGCTACTTCCTGGGCAGGGAGAGTAGCAGTCCCAGCTGGTCGGGGAGGGTCTGGGTGGCACGGAGATGGGTCCCCTAGGATGTCCCTCAGGGGACCCAGAACCTGAGCATGCTAGGCCCAGGGTGGGAGCAGCACCCAGTGTGGGGCAGAACTGGGGAAGGGCCGGCTCAAATGGGGTTGGGGGGAGAAGACAGGTGCCTGGGAGCCCCACCGGGGCAGTCCAGGGCTCAGCTACCTGGGGTGCAGGGCCAGAAGACGGGGTGGTCCAAATCCTGACCTTTAATCACTTTTCATTTTCGTTCATTCATCAAGCATCACAGAGAGACACTGAGCTGGAAGGGGACCCGAAGCAGTGAGTGAACAGGGCAAGATTTCTGATGCTAGGGGAGTTTGCACTTTAGTGGAGGGGGCAAACGGTGAATGAGGTAAAGAAATAAAGGACCTGTTAGATGGAGACGCAAAAGCAGGCCTGGAGAATGGAGTGGGGAGTACATGCCACAGGGGGAGGTGGACGGACGGTTTGTACTGTTAGGTGTGGCATCTGGGGAAGGCATCACTGAGATGGTGACACTGGGGTAAGGACAGAGGGGGTGACAGAGAGCCACCCTCATTAATACCTGAGAGAAGAGCATACCCGTCAAGGAGAGCCGCAGGTGTGAGCTCCCAGAGGCAAGAGCCCCTGGCTTGTTGGAGGACAGGAAGGAGGTCAGTGTGGCTGCAGGGGGCTGAGTGGAGAAGATGCCATGTGCAGTCATGGGGGTCACCTTGGGGGGCCCTCAGATCCTATAGGCGTTGCAGCCATTGTGAGAATTCAGGCTTTTCCCTGGAGTGAAATAAGCTTTCGGAGGAGTTCTGGCTGACGTGATCTGATTAGGCACAAACTCTTTATTAAAAAAGCAAGACCCAAGCGTCACCCATTCCTCTTACAGGTCCCCTTTGTGCCCGAATCTAGGTACATGTGGGAGGAGAACTGAGGGTCTGTAGGAAATCACCGGGCCCCAGTCTCTGTCTGCTCCCCCACTCCCTTGGAGAGCAGTTCAGAAACAGGGTCTTGTCACTTTAAGTAGCCCCCCGCCCGGCTTCCCTGGCCTGCTTTATCTGAAGTCCAAGCGCATGTTGTTCCAGGACCGATCCG
Organism: Manis javanica; assembly: GCF_040802235.1. Lineage (NCBI taxonomy): Eukaryota > Metazoa > Chordata > Mammalia > Pholidota > Manidae > Manis > Manis javanica. The sequence goes on along the minus strand of NC_133159.1, from coordinate 8,095,893 downwards.
CTTTAGCTAATTAATAATCTGACAGGAGCCACCCAGGGGATTAGCCGTTGAGCCGAGCTCCACCAGGCCCCAGCAAATGAGCCCTGTACTCCTTGGGGACATGGAGGTGACTTTGGGGGGTGCAGGGAGAGGGGACCCTCACAGGTGAGCCATGGTGCAGGGCCATGCAGTAGTGACCAGTGAGGAGAGGAGGCAGGCAGGGGGATAGTTATGAACAGAGCCTCTGAAAAGAGACTGCTGTCCCAAGATGGGCAGGGGTCCCCAGCATCCCTCACAGTTCTGCTCATCCACTACAAACCATCCCACCTGCCAGGTGCTACCTGCTGAGCAGCAGGAGAGGGTGGCTAGATTTAGCAAATAAAAATAAAGGACACCCAGTGAAATTCTGAACCTCAAATACTTTTTAGTGAAAGCATGTTCCATACAGTATTTGGGACATAACTTACACTAAACAAATATTTGCAATATAGCTGAAATTCAGATTTTCTCAGACAGCCCTTAGTGGGGAAGGCGGGAGGCTGTGGGCTCCCTCCCAAACACAGCCTGGAGCTCCCCCTGGAAGAGGCAGCACCCTAGGGGAGCTGCCTGGGGACTTGGTAAGCAGAGCGGGGCTGGGGCACCTGTGATTTCCACTCTTACCCGACAGGAAGAGGAGCATGGGGCAAAGGTCAGCCACTTGCTGGAGTCTCCCACCTATATTTGGGCCCCTGATTGGAAGAGTCCAGGTCTTCTCCAAACGGTGTGTGGGCCCCCCAGCTGGGCAGCAAGTCCCAGGGCGCTCTCTCCAAGGTGAGGCTGGTGTCTAGGAACAGTTGGGGGCCTCTCCAAGGGGCACGGCCTGGAGTTCCTGGGCAGTCTGGGCTAGGTGGCCATCCACTGAGGGCATCTGCTCTGATCTTGGGGAGAGGCCATCAGGGATGGCCCCCCATGTGGCCGGGCGCCAGGCCAGGTCAGGAACAAGGTCAGGGATACCAGCCGGCTGGGCAGGGCTGCCTCCATTTTTCCAAGGCCTCTGGGCACTGAACAGAAATACCCATCTGCCGACCTCTCTGTGCCCACCCCCAAGCCTGCCAAGAAGCCCAACGCCAGTCTCTAGTGCCCACCCAAGCCTGCCAAGTAACCCCACACCAGCTTCTTGGGGAGGGTGTGCCATCCAGTGGGGCTGGGCTCCCTGGGCTGGCATGCCAGGGATGGGGAGGGATGGTCTTTATTGGAAAACCTGACGGGGCCCTCACTGCTCCCTCTCGTGACCCCTCTCACCCTGGCTCCATTTCCAGTGCTCAGAGAGCTCCGGGTGGGGAGAGATGCCTATTGCCAGCTGGTGGTAGTCCAGCCTCCTGAAGCCAAGGGGCCTGATGCCAGGTGGGCACTGCCCCCGAGGTGGGAGCACTCTCACTCCTGCCTGCTCTTTTTCAGTTAACAGTAGCCTGTGCCCCGGGAGGCCTCCTCTTCCCTGGCCCCGGCTGCCCTCCTTCCAGCCTTTCCCGGCACAGCAGCCGGGAGTCTTGTGGTGGAAGCAGAAGGGGGCTGGGGGTGCCCAGCCGGTGGGAACCTCTTCCGCTTCCTGAGCTCTCAGCCTCTTCCCCAGCGTGCCCGGCGGTTTGGCCCTGTTTCGCGAGCCGTCTGCTGCCCGTGCTGCCTCTGACCGACATCGTTAGCGTGGGTATTTATATTTCATTAACGACATTAAGCCCAAATGGCATTAAAAGCAAAGCTGGTGATAAATAGCTTATTAATAAACAGGGAGTGCTCCGTGCTGCCTGGCCTCTCCCAGCCCCGGCATTAACCCTTGCTGCCCTAGGTAAATATGCTTCACCCCAAAGATCATCCCCTCCTAAGACGGGCTGGGAGAGCCAGTCATGTGTCTGAGTTCTCCTGGCCACTCTGAGGTTAGTGCCTCCTAGATCCCATGTAGGCCAGTTCTGGGTCACTCCGCTTGAAACCTGGCCAGACGCCTCACAGCTTCGAATCAAATCTTCATTACCCTCTCTTCCCTAGTTGTAATTTGGGCATAACAAGTTCAGGAAATGTGGCTTTTCTAGGCTGTAGGCTCAGAAATGCAGGGGGGGCCCGCATTATTTTGTAGCCCTGTCTAAAAGGAGGGTGACAGGCTATTTGGGTTCAAAAAGAGGAATGCTCATGACAGTGGTGATGGTAACTAAGTAGCCATCCCAGCTCACACTCTCTGAGTGCCAGCTCTGAGCAGGCCTCCTGACCACTCCACATGCAGCAGCTGCCGGCACCCCTGGGCTTATCCAGCTCAGGCTCATTTTATAAGTGGGGAGACCCAGAAGAGTGAAGCACATTCACCAGCCAGAGTCCATGGCACACAGGTGCTGGCACCAGGCCATCGTGCCACCTCCCTCAGAGCAGGACCTGCTGCAGAGGGGACTGTCCCCACCCTCTGGTCTTCGACCTGCCACGGTTTCTCAGCTGTGCCTCCAGCTTTGTGACCCAAGCTTCTTGCCCTTGGAACCCTGCTTCGTTACTTGGTGCTTGGGTGTATGTGCTGGCCACCTGGGGGGCACGGCTATGCACCTTACCCTGGCCACCACCCTGCCCAGGACCTGGAGGTGTGGACAGAGAGCCGTTGGGGTGTGTGTGGTGCTACAGAGGACCCAGCAAACTTCTGCTTCTGGTGACGCCGTCCTGGGGCAGGGGGACAGCCAGCCTTGGTTGTCTGGGGTCTTGAATCAGGATTTTTCAGCAATGGGGCTATTGCAACACTTCCAATAAACGGGGGCAGACCAGCCCCAGGTTCCCTCACCCATCCCAGCTGCCTAGCTGGTTTGTCAGAAGGCGAGAGAACCTGGAGCTTTGTTTAAACTTTGGCCGTACTTAGAACCCCTCCCTGCAAGCCTGAACCAGGGCTCTCCCTGTGCTCCCTTTCTCTTTGGGGCTGTCGGGGCCCCGGCCTGGCTTGGGGCTTTACAGCATAGAAGGAGAAGGAGAAGGGGGGTATAAGGTAAGGACGCCGTGTGGTCCCGAGGGGAAGGCGGGGGTAGAGGGCATGTCGCTGGGACCATCTGGTTGTGTCTGGTGAGCACCCAGGGAAGACAGAGAGCTAATTAATTAGCAGGACTCCTGCTGCCTCTGCCAGGGACCTGGACTGCTCCTCCCAACCCATTCCCAGGCTCCGAAGGAAGCTGGGAAGCAGCAGCCCTAGGGCTCCTTGTCCAAGAGGAATTCCACTTTTCATTCCCCCACCTCTCATTGGTGGAAGCCTGACCACCCCCACAGAGCGAAGCAAGCAGGAGGGGGGCCCGCAGGGAGGGCCCACCCCACCGACATGGTGAGTTGGGACTGTCTCAGAAGGTCAGATCTGTGCCCGCGTCTCCTGCTGGAAGACCTCCCAGCTTGCTCTGGCCGTTTGGGCCTTGGCCCTTCCAGCATGACATGGTGGGCAGCCAGGAATGGAGTCATGCTTGCCTCCTACTTTATGCTTTGGGTGTGTGAAACCAGTGATCAGAGAACCCAGCACAGGAGCAACCAGTGGGGAGAGGTCAGCCAGGCCTGTCCCTGCCTAGAATTAGAGGTCAATGGAGAACTGATGGGGAGAAAGGAAGGATGGAGAGAGACAGACTTTGGAACCAGGCCAAGCTGAGTTGCAGTCAGGGCCACCGTGCTCTTTACCATGCTTGGCCTCAGGTGCGTCCTCTGTAAAATGGGCACAGTAGGACCTTCTTTGCAGGGAAGGTGTCTGTACAGTGCTTGTGACGGTCTAGGACCTTTACGTACTTATGAGGGGTAACTGGTTCCCTTCTTTCTGTTGGGCCTGCTCCTATTCTGTGGTCACAGACGTTCTGAGAAACAGGGAAGGAAATGGGTAAAGACTTCACTGCCTGCCACCCCACTGGGGAGTAGTGCAGCAGCAGGTAAGGGTGGCCAGTCCATTCCGTGGGCCTCTGGAGCAAGTCTTCTCGGCTAGGCTAAGAGGGGCAGGGGGCAGAGGAGGACCTTGGAGAGGGAGTGTGGTGCACCCACTGTCATAGAGCACCCGCTCTGGAAGGGGAGCCAGGTGTGGCTGTGACAGCTCTGGTTCCAGGGGACCTGTGGGAGAGCAGAAGGACAGGAGCTTCTGTGGTTGCCCTGCTGCCTTTGATGCCAGTAGTGGTGAGGGAGCGTCTTTCTCTCCCTCCCTTGGCTGTGCCCACTTGCAGGCTGGTTTGGTTGTAGTCCCACCTTCCCGTCCTTCCTCTACCATGGCAGCAGGGCCTAGACTGCTGCTTGCTCACTTGACGCAGGCTGGGGCATGTTCTCTGGGCTTGTCGCCGGACAGCTGGGTGGAAAGCCTGTCCTCTGCCCCCGGACCCGAGCGTTGCCATACCATCCACGGAGGCCACTGCTTCTGCCACAGTCTGGCACGTGCTGGTGTTGGGTCTTAGCGCAATCCCCCTGCCAGGGGATTCGGCTGCTCTGCTGGGTTGTGTCTGTTTCTGGGAGCGGTGAGAGTATGGACACCCTCCGTCTGCACGCCTTCTCTTCCCAAGGCCAGCTTCCCCTTCCTTCCGGCCGCTCCCTTAGTTGAAGGTCTCCTGTGTTCTCTGGCTGGTCAGGGGCCAGTGCCGCCCCGAGGGAAGGGTCCGTGTGGGCTTCCCTCACCTGGTGGAGTGGCACGGCCCATGGGTGGCATCCATCATGTGCTATTATCACCCTGGTGATTTCTGAGCACACACTCCCAGTTCGGGGGGATTGAATCAGGAGAAGCCTCAGGGGCATCTTCTTTGCTCACATGACCTTGGAGCCACCCAGCTCCACACTGGCCCAGGAGAGGGGGCTGGATTCACAGCCTGGAAGTCAGCCCCAGGGAGTGGGAGAGGTGCTGTGTGGGCAGGCTGGCCAGTGGCCAAGGAGCTGGGCCTGTGGCTTGATGAGCAGCTGCCTCAGTGAGTCAAAGGCCACTCCAGAACTAAAGCTTCCCCTTCACTTGTGCCCTCAGCTCCAAGGCTGACAGAAATGGTCACTTTCCCCTCTGGCCCATTGCACCCTGACACCAGGCCAGCTTCTGCAGGCTGGGCCATAGGAAAGCCTGGGAGAAGGACCTGGGACCAGGGCAAGCCCTCACTTGGGGTGTGAGGTGCTATCTTGAAGGGCAGTCTGATGCCCGCCAGAGGCAGGGGTGGCCTTCATCTGAAGCCACTGGCCTTGGGAGTGGGGAAGGGACCACATGCATAGTCTCTCCTCAGCAAGCTTTCTCCTGCATTCATTTTCTTTTCGCCACTATTTTTTCTTGGGGTCTAATTAAAGACTTGAAGCCGTTTACAGCCTGTGGTTGGCTTTTTATTTGGGTCTTTGGCAATTACCTCCTGCCCTAAAATAAGTTTCGAGAACAGGGTTAGGATTTTTCTTTTTGGCCAAGTTCTCAGCTTTAATTTTGCTGTGTGTGTGTGTGTGTGTGTGTGTGTGTGTGTGTGTGTAAGTGTGTGTAAATGTAATGAGGCCTTTCCTTCCTCCCTGTTCCAAATCCTGCCTCCTCTCCTCCTTTTCACTGTCCCCATCTCACTATCTCAAGTGTCCTGTGGCCAAGGCAGCCCCAGACAGTGGGAACAGTATGTCCTCGGCCTCACCCTGCCTGGAGGCAGCCCTGTGACAGCAGGCAGGCCATCTGTTGACTATGTCCCAGTTTCTTCACCTGTGAGTAAGGCCAGCCCAGCTGGGCATGCCAGGGACTCCTCTAGTGTGCTACTTTGGAAGAAGACCTCTTGCCAAGTGGAGCTGCTCATCGCTGGGGTGGGAGGAGGCCACCACCAACACGAACAGGCCTCGCTTTCCCCTCTTGGCCCACACACCTCGTATTTGAAGGAGAGCATGCTCCCGTGTTCCCAAAGCTCTTTCCTGCTTCCCTCGGCCACCCTGAGAGCAGGTGTGCTCGCTCCCCCTAACAGATGAGACTCCCTGCAGCCAGACATAATTTGTGGCTTTTCTGATGTCACTTGACTTATAGGGAACAGAGCTTCAGGATTCAAACCCAGGTCCTCTGATATTCCAAAGCCCATACCCAGGACCAGCTACATAATTTGCAGGCCCCTGCACAAAATAAAAATGCTGGTCCCCTTGCTCTAAAATTATAAAGAATTTCACAGCAGGAGGACGTTGAAAGTGCATGCCCTTCTGAGCATGGGGCCCTGTGTGATAGCATGGGCTGTGCCCCCACAACACCCCTCCCCCCACCGCCGTGAGTCCCTTTCTCTTATTTGCCTCTGTTCCCACCCGCGGGGTGAGGGGCAGGGCAGTTAAGGGGGGATCCCCTGTGCTCCATGTGCCTGGCCACCAGGGGTTTCTCCTGCAGATGAGGGACTCTGGGTGCTCCCGGTTCTTGGGCTGTCCCGCCTGAGCCATCTTATGAAGGAGCACTGTGCCCCAGCATGGGATGGGCTTCTGGGGTTCCCTGAGCCTCTTAGAGTCCTCCAGGCCGATTTAAGGCCACCTGAGGCTTTACTCAGAGGTGGAGAAATCTTTTAAAAGGACAAGGAGGGTTTGGTAAGAACGCCATTTCCTTGGGGTGGAAGGTGAAGGTTTGGAGACTGGTCTTCCCGGTCCCATTTATGAGCTGCACAAGGTCTCTCTCTGTTAAGCCAAATCGGGTGGTGACCTACCAAAATATCCAAGTCGTGCTGGGCTCTGATTGCTGTGCTTGGAGTAGAAGGTCAGTTGGCCATTCCTTGGGCTAATCTGGAAACTTCCTAGCTAGTTGTTGGGGACTTGGGGTAGCCATGGAATCTGGTGAAATTTCACAGAAGTTTCCTGATAACGTACGGATAGATAGAGCACACAGTCGGGCATGTGTCCACGTGTCCACTGGTGTGTGTCTGTGTTCTGGTGAGGACACGCTGTCTGTGTGCTAGGCAGCTATTTAAATGAGAGCTATTGGGATGAATGGCTCTCATTGGCTTCTACAGACAGAGCAGCCTTTGCTTGCCTATCTGGGACCATGTTCTCTTGTCAGTATATGCCTGCCCCTGGCACCCTCTGTCTGTCGCGCCAACGCACCCCCCTCAAGAAGTCTGGATACCAAAGTCCTGTCCCCAGGACCCCACCCCCAGCTCTCTCTGCTATGCCACCTGCTTCCTAGAAAACCTTCTAGATTCTGGGCCTTGGACAAACTTCAGCATGAAATATGTCCTAAAACCACAGCAGCTGTTTTATGAGAGGGGACAACTTTTATCTAAAATCGGGGGACAGGGTTGGGGTGGGACTCCCATAGGTATAAGGTCTGAGTCAGTTTAACTATAGGAGGGAGAGAGTGCCCGAGTTTCCAAGGACTGATTAGATGGCATGCCAAGTGTATTAAATTTTGCAGACATTTTAACAGCAATATGCTAGATAGTTGGGTGTCCCCTGAGGCGGCTGGATTTTTTATATCCTTCACAGAAGGTCGGAACCCTCTTCTGCCTGCCTCCCCCTCCGCCCCATGCTCCGTGCTGCTCTCTCTCTCTCCCCCCCTCCTTTTCTTCAACCATTTTCCTTGCTCCTTGCTCTCTGCTCACTAAATGACACCTCTGGTCCCTGTCCCACAGGACCTGCCCCTCCTGACCCCCATTGGAAAACCAGGGGGAACTCCAGGGCAGGGGGTGGGTATGAATGGGGGCTTGACTTCTATTTTTTCCCTCCCTTTCCCCTTCCTACCCCCACTTTGGATACTGTTGTAAGACCTACTCCCTCCCTCCTTATTTTTATAGAAAAAAAAAGGCAGGAAAAGAATCCATCTGGCATATGAATAATTGAAATGGCTCAACTCTGTTCCTGTTGCTGCTGTTTGTTCTCGGCTCCCCCCGGCCCCCAGCCCATCCCCCTGAGTACGGGTCTCTAAGTGGAGGATGTGTGGGCATCTCAGAAGGTTCCCGGCAGAGGCCCAGGGCCCTCCTGAATCCTGAGCCCTTTCTCACTGTGAATCCATAGGTCCGAGTAGGGGGCATTCAGAGGCGTGGTTGGTTTCCTTCTTGCCATCCATGCGGACAGCCAGCCTCTGGCTAGAGTCTCCCCAAATATCACTCAAACTTAAACAGTTCCTTCAGCCTTTGGGCCTCAGGGGACAGCTTCCTCTGACCGTGATGCCCCCTAGGGTCCTCCAGGTTTCTCTGGTTCATGCCGACTCCTTGCCCTCAGCTTCTGCTCCTCTGTCCTCAGCTTCAGAGGCCCAGAGACTCCTGGTTGGGGAAAACTGGCCTTAGCACTGCAGCCCCCAGCCCAGGTGCTGACCCAGGCACGTTGCTCAAAGTCCTTGTCCACCCACACCTCCTCTCCCACTCCTCTACCCAGCCAAGGGCTTTTGCATCCTTCACTTTGTATAACATAGCCTTTTTGTTGGAAGCCGTGGCAGCCAGAGACTTTAAACTTTCCTTTCTTGGTGACAAGTTGGGAGAAAGCGCAGTGGCAGGAGCTCGGGGCAGGGGCAGGAGTGGGAAAGATAATGGGCTTGGGCCTGGCTGGAATCGGCTTCCTGTTCACTTTCTGGAGCCTGGACCAGCTGCACACCAAGCCCCGGTGTCCGGGCCGAGAATTCACTGTCTCTTTAAAACCATTTAGAGGAAAAACAAAAGAACTTTAGTGCATTAATTCTAGATGAAGATGGGTCTCCAGATGACAGGCTGATCCACTTATTCCCCACAAGGCAACTTCCCCTCTCTCCTCCTCCCCCTCCCACCTGCCTGCCCCCTCTGCCCGGCTCTTTGTCATCATCCATGGTGTGTGGAACGCAGACACAGGGGTTGCCAGGAAGCGGAGCCATGTGCTTTTATGCTTGAAAAGTCAATACTTCTGTTTGCCTGTTTGGGACATCATGTCTGTGTCATGTGTGAGGTATTGCCTCGCAGCCGTGGCTCCTGTGGTTGTAAAGCGCTCTGAGCAAACGGGTGTCTCAGAGCCTCCAAGTGGCCCTGGGAGGGGCAGGCACGTGTGTCACTGCAAGGTGACAGGGCGACACAGGGTCCTTTCCCCTGAGCCTTCAGAGTCAGGTACATTGGGTCTCAGAAAATGCCTCCACAGAAAGAGGGTGTGAGCAGCCCCAAAACACTCCCGCTCTTCTCTGACTTTGCGGAAGAACTGCCCATTGAGCAAAAAATAAATCAGATGAAATCCAAATCAGGTTTGTTAATATACGACGATATATATGTGTGTGTGTCATTTGTAAAAACTCCTACACATGTTATAAAAGCTACAAAATGTCTGGCATTCCAGGGCCTGGTACGAATAATTAGATATTTATATCCAATAAAACTGGTTTGATGGGGAAATCATTTCCCTCCATGTGGATTCTCAGTTGAGGACGAGTTTCGGTGGTTGGGTTTGTTTTTTCCCTGACAATAAAACCAGGGGTTTGGCACCAACAAATGTATTTCCCGTAAATATCTAAATCTCTTTTTTTCAACCGTGGGCTCGCTAGACGGGCCCTGTCACGCCAGCCCAGCACCACTGTTTCTGTCCTGCCTTTTCGTTTTCATGGGAGAAATGTGCATGGGAGGCTTCCCGGCCCACACCTGAGCTCCAGGCCCAGACCAGTGCGGGAGCCTGCACCCCTCGTGCGTGCGCACGGCCCCAGCCTCCAGCAGCTCCCAGCCTCAGGGCCACTGCGAGGGGATCTTCTCTCTCCTCTTCTGTGCTGTTTTTCTTCTGAACAGTTCCTTGGGATGGGGCTTCTGCCCTAATTGTTCTCAAGGCCAATCTGCATATTTTTCTGATTTCATGAAGCATCCCCATCCCCAAGTTTCAATTTCCCTTCCTCTACCTCCTGCTTCGAGACCTTTCTCTCCCCCCTTTCCGAAGCTCTGCCTGACCTCCTCGTCCACTGCTTTCAGGGCCCCTATCATGTGCGGAGGCCCTGGGAGCCCGTCTGCCTCAGCGCCCTGGCTCGGGGAGACCCCTCGCCCCCGCCCTTGTTTCTCTTCCATCTGTTACACAGTCGGGAGCAGATGGAGCCAGAAGGTCCCATAGGTGACTGTAGCCTCCCTCTCCCATTATACGGATGGGGAGCCGAAGCCCCAAGTGGGGCAGACGGGTTTCCCAACTGGGACGGGGCAGGGCTTGTGGGGAGCATGGCCCCTCGCCTTCCAGCTGGTTCAGGGAATGTGGCAGATGCCCAGGCCACACACTGCCACTTGACAGTAGTTTCTGTGAGACTTTGGGCAAGTGGCCTCACCGCTCGGAGCCTCACTTTTCCACATTTGTAACTTGGAACTGGTCATTCTTTGGCTATAGGGCCGCTGAGGGGAGTAAATGTTCCAACATGTGACAGGCTCCTCGGTGGATGCCAGGCCTGTGAGGTGCCCTTCCACATGGGTGATGGTAGCCAGTGTTGCCCCTGACTATAAAACAAGCACACACAGTGACACAGGACTGGGACTTGCCCATGAAGGGCGTCACCCATGCGATTGGATCACTTTTGCCCCTTTTTCCCTGAATAGCTGGAGGAACCTGGCTGGGATCAGAGCATCTTGCAGCTTCTCACAGGTTAGGCCCTGACTAACTTCAGCCAGGAAGGAGAGGCGGAGAACAATGGAGGAGATGGCAGAATCCATGTGCTGTAGTCACTGGGGTCAAATCAGGAACTGGACCCCCAAAAAGAGGGCCCAGAGACACAGGAGCGGTAAAGGGCAGTGGCTGTGCCGGGATGGGTGGCCTGTTGTTTTGCCAAAGTCCTTTCAGATCAAAGACTGAAGTCTCCTGAAGGGTCTGGGAAGATGAAGTAGCCAGCAAGGCTGGGAGCAGGGGAATGGGCCTGAGGGGGGTGGCTCTGGAAAAGGTCTGTCAGCCCAAGTGGGAGCAGCCAAGTTTAATTACAGAGCAGCGAACGGAGTGGAAATAGACAGCCCTTGATGTGCAGCTGGGGCTGCTGCGTGGTGCCCCTGGCACATGCCACACCCCCGAGTCCTCCCCCGCAGGCGCCTCCTCCATTCTCACCAAGGACACTGCCTGCCAAGGTGTTCGTGGGGGGCGAGGGCCAGTTGTTCACGGCCCTGGGAGACGTTCCAGCCAAATGGCACACACAGAGCAGTACCTGCCCGCCTTGTGTGCACCCATTCCAGCAAGCAGGAATGACCCATGAGCACGCGCAACCGTGCACATCACCCACACTGTAAGTTTAGTAGCACTGTACACATAGGGACTGGACATGGGCCTGAAAATGGAAACTACCCTCGGAAGACTCTTGGGTGTCTTGATTGTTTTTTCCTTCCTTCTTTCTTTCTTTTTTTCTTTCTTTCTTTCCTCCTACTGCCCACCCCCATTAAAAAAAAAAGAAAAACTCAACAAGAAGCAGAGCCCAAGTGTTCTATGACTGGCTCTCGGAGAAGCCAGTCAAATCTCCCCTTGTAGAGAACATTTTGACAGCATAAAATTGCTGCCGGAATGTGACTTTAGTGAAAAGTAAAAAAAAAAAAAATCCTTCCTTCATGCATATGGAGTTTTTTGGAAAAAAAAATGGTATTTTAATGCTTTCTATTAAATTGGGACTAAAAGTGGTGTCTTAATTTGCATTCATTAGCATATTTGCATATAGATCACTGAAATGGTGGAAGAGAGAAGAGCCTTTAAATGAAAATTCTTTTAAAGGCACAGGCCTGCTTCCTTCTCCCTCTCTCTCTGGGATTTACGCTCCATCTTTTCCTCTCACCTCCCACCCCCCACTTTGTACCTTCACTGACTGGATGGAGGGTCAAGGCTGTCATCTCTAGAGCTGGCTCGGGTGGAGTTGAGACAACCCTGGCCCTTGGTCACCTGTGGTCTTGCAGCCTCCCAGAGCAGGCAGACCCCACACGGGCCTGCTGGGCTCCCTGCCGTCCCGGCATTGGGTCTGGAGAAGGGCCCTGTGTTCACAGCCACCAGGCAGGTGTAGCATGGCCCTGGCCCTCTGCCAGTTATTGTCTTTCCCCACTCCTCTCTTCCCCTCCCTCCCCTCCCCAGGCCATGCTGATCCTCTACAAGCCTGCCAGGGGCACCTGTCCTGCCAGCCATGGGCCTGGGCCTTCAGCCACCTGGCATTCCACCGTGTCAGCCCCTTGGGACTAAGTCTTTCACCACCTTCCTCATCTGGGAGGGTTGCCATGTTCCCTTTGGTCATTCAGGTCTCTGATTCAAATGTCCCTTCTTCCCACCAGAGGTAGCTAAAGCAGCCCCACCTCTCTCTTCTGCACTCTGTCCTGTTCCTTGTTTTATTGTCCTCTAGAACTCATTAGTTGTTTATCAATCCCTCCCCTACCCCTGCTGAGGATAAGCCCCCTGCAGACAGGGATTTGGGTCTCACTTGTTCACAGCCGTGCCCCCAGGATGTCTAGCACATTGTGGTGTTCAGTAACTGTTTGCTGAATGAAGGGGGTGCTTGGGCAGCGGGACCCCGTCAGGGCTGAAGACTGCCCACATAGTCGCTGCCTGGCTGGACGCAGTGCCCCAGGTGCTGAGCCCCAGCCTGCTTGAGGCGTCCTCATCCTGTCCCTTAAGGAGCAGAGGCTGGGAGTTGGCCAGGCCAGCTCCTTCTGGTCTGATCTGAGGAGATCAGCAGCCCACTCTTGTTCCTTTGGGTTGGCAGGTTGGAGCCAAGCCTGGCCCTAGAGTACAGGCCCCAGGTGGCCTGTGTGCAGCTCCTACCTCAGGTGCATAGTAGGGGCTGATGGAGTCAGGGGTCTTCTTGTGGCAGCCCAAGGAACCCTAAGTGTACAGCCACGGAACTCCCCCTTGGGTACCCTCCCTTCAAGTGTGGAAAGTGGTGGCCCCCCAGAAATTCCAGGACAAGCAAATGAGAGCCCCAGCTTTCTGCAACTAGAGTGTGCTTGCTGGCTGGCCCTGGTGTGGGTGGTGGAGTCCTAGGGAAATCCCGCCACCCTGTGCACAGGGGCCAGCCAGGGAAGTGAGGTCTGGCTGCTGAGCTCCGCACCTCCCTGCTTCACCACTCCGGTGGGCTGCGCTCTCTGAAAGGCCCCTCCAGGCTGACGGCAGCTTCGGGCTCCCTGCCCAGCCTGAGTGGGGAGGGCTCAGAAGGGTGAGGGGGACGCCCAGTCTTGGAGTGGGGCTGTGCCTCCACCGCTAATGAAAATCGGAAACCAATTGAGCAGGACAAGGTGCCCAGCCAGCAGGTTGTGGGAACAAGGGGCCTAATGGATGTGGCTAGTGGGGAGCGGATGCCTCATTGATCGCCTAGTGGCTATATTTATCCACCTTGGGTCTGTGGCCCCAGCAGCTGGATGGTGCAGGGATAAATAAATGGCCACTGAAATATTCATAAGCTGCACATGCACATCCGTGGTCAAGGGACCGCCAAGGGCCTGCTCTTCCTTCCTTTGCCCATCTCTCTGCAGGAGCCTTTCAGGAAATTCCTCCCACCCGGGCCAGGTGAAGTGTTCCACAGCCCCACTGGGTGCTCAGCCCGGCCCAGGGACCCCTAGGGGGCACCTCCCAGCTTGGGCCAGCTGACTCAGCACATGTTGGTCCCTTCCTTTCCTTTGTCCCCATCATTGCTCCTGTGCTCCCATGTCCCTCCCTCTCCCTGATGGACTGGCACATACATCAGAATGGGCTGAGGCTGTTTGCTTGACCCTCTGTGTCCCCCTAGACCATGTACACTTCAAGGACAACCTGTGGCTCATTGGTTCCTGTATGTTGTGTGTGGCTCTGCATGGTGCCTGACAGCCTTGAGAGAGGGGCATTACATGTGACAGGTAACAGCTCAGGGTGGCTTTGGATCGCAGCTCTGACCTGTCTTCAAAAGTGACTTAACCTCACTGGGACTCAGTTTCCTCATCTGCAAAATAGGATTAATAACAGTGTTGCTGGTGCTTCTTAAGTGTGGGCCTTGGACTGTCTGCGTCAGACTCCCTGGTGGAGCAGGTTAAAAACACAGATTCTGGATTAACCCAACCCTCCAGATTCGGAATCAAAATCTCTGAAGCAGGGGCCTGAGGCTCCACAGGTTTAATGAGCTCTGGCGATCTGCCACTCACTAAAGTTGGGACCTCCTGCTTTATCACCTCATGATGCCTTTGTCCAGGTAGGGAATTGGGCTTTCGTGCCTGAACGTAGAGCTCCAGGTTGTGTTCGGCAGGACTGGGAAATGAGGCCAGGAGCGGGAGGAGAGAAGCACGGTTCTGACGCACTGATCGACTGGGCATTCCAGTGAAGGTGCCTGGCCTGTGACCTCCCAGAGACCAGACTGAACTTGGTCCAGCTGTGTCTGGTGGCAGGGCCTAGAAACCCTGCCCTGCTGCCATCAGCAACAGGTGGGTGGGACCAGGGCATGGGCTGGGTTCCCATGCAATTCCCAGCAGCGCTTCCTTCAGTATCCCCATGAATAGGGCAACGTATTGCTAGGCAGAGCCCTGGAGGGGCATGGACAAAGTGCTCTTTGGGGTTTCTTCTGCTTTTAACTTTCTGCAGTTCTTCTCTCATTCGTGGAAGGCAGGGTCAACCCCTCTGCGGCTGGGGAGAAAGAAGCCTATACCAATAGTGTAGTTGCCTGACCAGAGCCAGCTAGAAAGGCACGTCCTTCAGCCACATGTGCCTGCTGCCGCCTGCAGTCTTAACTGCTGCCTCTGGACGCCCAGGGCACCTACAGTGCATGCTGCCTGCTTGGTGCTGCCCTGGCCATGTGCTGTTTACCTGTCGGGTGGCCCGGGTCCTGTCCCCTGGTATGCAGATGCCTATGACTCAGAAATCATTTGACCCCATTTAACCGATGAGAGCAAGGTTAAGCCGGCCATCTGCAGCAGGTTCTGCGAGAGCTCGGGCTTCAGAATGCAGGAAAGTCACGTGGGATGGGTGAGAGCAGAACTCTGTCCCTGGTACTCAGCTAAGAGCCACCAACGCCCCTCCTTCTTGCCCGCCCACCCCCTTCCCCAGCGAAAGTTTGATCCAAACAATTTGAAGCAAACTTTGGGGACAGCCCTGGCGCTGTGTGTAGCCGGCTGAGCCTGCGAGTGGCAGCGGGAGCAGAGGGAGGCAGCCCTGCCTGGCAGCCCTGGCGCCTGACTCCGCCGGTCCCCCGTCCCCTCCAAGAGCTCCCCATCCACGCCCGCGTTTGCAGGCGCCTCTCTCGGCAGCTCAGAATGCAGCTTGGGGCCCGTGGCGGCTCAACCTTTCCCTCTCCCAGAGCCCCGGTCTAATCAACCCCTATAATTTATGCAGAAAATATGATTTATATTTAATTTCACCACACTTGCATTGTTAATTTGAGATGTAATTAACCCGTCGCCATGACAACTAATTTTGTGATGCCGTAAATTACCGCCGTCTTTTCATCAAAATTCAGTTACTTTGGCTCCTGTGTGCAATGTACTGATGCAATTAGGTTGCTAAGGGCAACTCAAAAGTGTTCAATTTCTTTTGTGCAACTGCAACGGGGTAGAAGCTCCCTTGCGTCCTCCCAGAGTCCCGTTGGCCGTGGGGTGGGGATTTGGGGGTTTGTGGCCTGCCCTGGAGGAATGCCATTGGAAAGCCCAACTGGGTGGGCGCGGCCGCCCCCACTTCCCTCCCTCTCCCCTGTTCTCTCCAGTGATTATTTTTAAACAGTGACACCCTGGACACATGCTCCCTGTGTACCCCCACCCCTGGACCCCGGAGCAGGCAAAGGGACTTCCTTCCAGGGCCTGGACCCTTTCCCTTACACTTTCCTGTCCCAAACATTTTGGTGCTCCAGGTAGAAAAAGAGAAAACCACCTTGTCTTTCTTTTCTCGTGGTGTCTAACTTGTTTATATAGATCTTCCCTTCTCCTTCTCTCTCTCTTTTTTTTCTTTATTTAAAACAAAAACCCTCTGTGTTGCTTTTGTCACGTTAATTCCCATTTTGCCAACACCAGGGGCCCAGGCAGACGAGTTACCAAGGAACACAAAATTTTAATTAGTGTATTTTAATCATTCAGGCTTTCCGAGCTAATCCACATGCCCTAGAGAATTCCCGAGATGCAGCTCTGCCCTGCTTTACCATTTATTGTTGAGTCTATTATAATTACTGTTAGCAGGTGGGGACTGGGAGATGTTTATTATGAGTTTTTCATCTTTAGTATAATTACCGAAAAAAACAAAATAAAAAGATGTCGTTGTATTTTGTTTCCTAGAATTTTTTTTTTCCAGGGGAGGGCACGGCCGTGGGATTTTTTTTCCCTGCTTTTTCCCAGGCAGGTGACTTGGAGTTTCTGAGCTGGAAGATAACACTTCTCAAGATCAGCACCGAGTCGAGCTCAGCACTCCACAGGCCTGTCAGAGGTGGGCAGCTGCCACCTCTGCCTGTTGCCTGTCTGCTTGACCAGGCCCTGGGGCTGTCCCCTCCCATCCCCTGTGCACCTGGTTTGTAGAGAGGGTTGGGGCCCAGGCTGGTAGGGCCAGGGGTCTATCAGTGCTCCTGCTTCAGGCTGGCAGCTCGGCCTGGTGTCGGCCCGTCTATGGGTGTGACTAACGTGGACCTGACAGGTGAGAATAGGACCTTGCATGGTTATAAACATAACAGTTAACATTTATTGAGTGCTTCCTATGTGCCAAGCCTTGTCTCATGCTCTCTACCTGCATTTTTTCACTTAATCCCTTGGCAACCCAATGAGGCAGGTCCTAATATCATCTCTGATTTATAAAGGAGACAGGGACAAGGCTGGAGATCACAGAGCTCAGAAGTAGGATTCAAACCCAGATCTGGCCCTGGAGTCCAAGCTCCTCCTGCCTACACTGTACTGTTTCTTCTGAGCAGGTCTTCCAGGTGCCACCTGCTCCCAGAAGCCTTCCCAGAATGCCTGAGACTGATTTAGGGTTCTCTCCGTGTTCTCACAGCTTTGCAGTCAGAGTGCCTGGTTACTTCTCTGAGAACAGAGACCTGTGTGGGTAGAGAGCTTTCTGCCATTGTCCCTAACGGACCCCTGGCATGTAATGTGCTGCCTGGTACAAAGCCAGCTCTCCATGCATCTGTCGGGTGGGTGAATGTGAAGGTGCAACCGGTAGGGTCCCGCATCCTGAGCCTCCTAGTGGTATTAGGTATCAGGGACTCTGGATGCAGGTATTTGGCTTGTCGGATGTTCTGAGATGCTGCGCTCAGCAGAAGCCACAGGGTTTGTGGAGGAAGGGGTGACCTCGCACTCCAGGTCAAATTTGGGTGCCATCCTGAGGACTTTGTGTGTAAGGTGAAAACTCATAGCTTCGGCTTCCCCATCCCCAGCCCCCTGTGCTTAGGCATCCCTGAGAAACCTGGCCTGCCTTTCTTGTCTTTCTCCTCCTCAAGATCAGTTTCCCCTCTCAGTGATGATTTTGAAGTTTTCCTGGAAAATTCCACATCTCTGCACTAGAGCTAGGCTTGGGACCAAGGACCAGCTGGTTTTCTCGGAAAGTACAGAAAGTGAGCTGGAGCCCATCTTTGCTCATTTCCAGCCTGGTTACCCACAGGGACCAGTGGGGGAAGATAATTAGCATGTCCCTGGGAAGGGGCCCAGGGCATTCTGTGAATTGCACACTGGTGGCAAGAATCCCTGTTCGGCTCTAAATTCTTGGGCAACCCCAGCACCATCTTCACATTCTGATGGGGCAGTGGAGCAGGGCCCTGTTACCCCGCAGCACTCCTGGGCTGCCAACCCACAGGCCAGACCCTGCTCGAGCCACAGGCAAAAGTGGCCTCCCCTTACTCTCCCTCTGCTCACAAAGCCTGACAACACGTATTCTCTGCCCTCTTTCTTTCTCTACCCTCTGCCCTAGGCCAGTGGTTCTCAAAATGTTAATCTCATCCTTTTACACTTTTAAAAAGTGCACAGGGTCCCAAAGAGCCTTGGCTTATGTAGGTCATATCTATCGATATTTACCATATTAGGAATTAAAGTTGAGAAATATTGTTTAAAACTTACTAACTCATTTAAGGCTAACAGCGATAATCCCATTACATGTTAATGTGAGAACATATTTTTATGAAAATAGCTGTATTTTCCAAAATAAAATTGTAGTGAGAAGAGTGGTATTGCTTTATATTTCTGACAGAAGACAGCTGGACTCTCAGAAGTGCTTCTACTTTCAATCTTTGCTGATATATTGTTTTGCTTAGTCTACGAAGAAAATTCAGCTTCCCAAGGATGTGTAGTTGGAAAAGGGAGGACTATCGTAATAGCCGTTGTGGATAATGGTGGATATTCTCCTCTGATACTACACTAAAACTCAGCGAGTGGTGTTTCTTGAAGGTCGGTTGCCGTGTGGAGTCTGAAACCACATCAGTGAACTTTGTGTACCTGTGACCTTAAAACCCTTCGGTCTTTGCACTCTGAATGCATCCTTCCCCAATGCGTGGTTTTGTAACCTCACGCATGGGTCATTTGGAAAATACTGGCTCACTGAGGAATGCAGATCTTCCAAATGTTGACACATTTCATTATGTGATAATAAAAAAATGACATTCGTTCATAACATCACCCATCTCAACAGAAAAATTGTTAGTTTTAGGATGCTGTCAAAGTCACAGTGGCAGAGTGTTTTCCGAAAGTCAAAATTTTGCTGGAAAGCTCAGATTTTGTCATTGGCAAAGAATATTGTTGGGTTTCTTTTTCCCCTTGGCGACAGTCTTACTTTGTTCACTTGTGAGAAAAGTTTCTGCCAAATACACAAATCTGAAAAATCATGGTTTGTCTGTTAGTCACTCTTTCAAGTAAAAATGGTGTTTTACATGCAAAAAGCAGCTTGTTCAGCTCTTGACGCAGTCACATGAGCACATTTCCTCGAGACAAGCATTGGACTTGAAAATAGCAGCTGCACTTTACCTGTACTTCTCTTTCATCCCTCAGAATATTAAAAAGACATGTACTCAAGGGTCAAGATTTAATAAAAATTAATAATTTTTATAGCTTCATCAAGGACATTCTTAAGTGAATGTGGCTTTTTTTCATGGAAAGTGCAGGGCAGTGGATGGAGAGCATGGTGTCTGCCCGCACACTGCTGGGATTTGTACTGGGGCTCCAGGAGTTTTATCCACTGTAGCTTTGGCACCATCAGTGCCAATGTCACCATAACGAAAAAGGCGAATTGCATCTTAGTATTATTAGAAAAGGGCCTCAGGAATCCCCAGAGGCCCGCAGACCATACTCTGAAAACCACTACCCCGAGCCACTCCGGTCTCTCTCTTGCTTTGTCTCTGTCTCTCTTTCTGTGATTGGGATTGAAGAAAAGTGTTTGGCTCTTGCCCTTGGTTTCCACCCTCAGAAAGGGCTAAGTTCTTGGCCTGATTCAGCCCCTCCTCCCGGCTCCCTTTGCTTCTGTGCATCGGCAGGGCCCGGCTGGAGCTGCCCTGGGGAGAGAGCAGGGGGTTCCTCGTGGGGCCAAGGGAGAAGGACTGAACCACCCTGCAGGCCGCATGTCTGGGCGCCAGCCCTCCCCTGGCCCGTGGCTGAATCACTCCTGTGGAACCTCACCCACTCTCAGAAAACCCTCCCACAGCCCTCTGGCATCCCATTAGGGCACAGGCCTGTCTTGAGCTTGGGCTTCCCTTGCTCCTGCCCCGCGGTGGCCCAGTTTCCCATCAGCCACCTGCCTTCACGCTGAAGGCCATGGGGGGCAGGAGACAGAGGCAGGCCTGCAGCCCCTTCTCCTCCCTCCACCTCCCCCAGCTGCCTCCTGGCCACCTCCCCCAGCATGGCAGCCTGTCCAAGACACTGGGTTTTGTCCCCTCGATCCGGGCACCCTGAGAGAGAGAGAAAATAGCTGTCCTGCGAGCGGTGGGGGAAGGCCTCTTGTTTTCACCTCTCAGCGGCTGGTTTTCCCAACTTTCCCATCCCAGCTCCTGAGGAACAAAGGGCCTCAGGCCCCCGTATGCTGGGCCTGGCCCAGCGAGGGGACTCACCAGCTACTCTTTATTGAGTCTTCAAGCGCTGGCCAGGCACTCCATTAAAAAGCCATTCCCCTTTGTGCTGCCCGGCCCCCAGCTGTCCCCCCTCTCATGTGACGGTCGGTCACAGTTGTAAAACAACAACACACAGAGTTGGCAACTAACGAGGCTTTTTTTCAAGCCAGGGTCTCCATGGCAACCCCCGTCAATCACCCCTCAGGAGCGCTTTAACCTGACCAAGAGGGGGAAATAAAAAATAAAATAATAAAAAAAAAAATGCTAAGAAAGAAAGACTTGGAAAGAGCGAGAGGCCAGAAGACAACTGAGGAGGGAAACAATTCACAAAGTTTCTGGGGTTTGCGCCCCCAATGGGAACACAAATGAAAATTTGATCAGTTGGACAGAATTGTCCCAGTGATCAGAGGGGTAGGACATTCATTTTAATTTTTACATGTTCGTACATCACAACTAATTTACACAAAGGCTTCTGGCATATTCCTGTGGTCCATAAATGACAGAACGTGGTTGTTTGTGGGCACAGTGGGAGGGAGGGCAGTCCTATGGGCAGTTAGAGTGAATAGATGGTGCTGTGGGCTCCAACCCAGAGATGCCCAGTTTATGGCCTCAAGCCAGCAGGGAGAGCCATTCGAGGCCTGGCTAGAGGCCAGCAGAGTGTCTGAGTCCTTCCATGTGCGGCCTGGTGCCAATGGGGATGGCCCACGGTATGTGATGGGCATGGCGCCAAGGGGACATTTCGGGGCCCCGAGCTCAGTGCCATGAGGGAAGGGGCAGGCCTACACCCATGATGTGTTAGGGAAGCTGGGGGGTGATGGGCAGTGGCAGGACCCCTCTTTCTTCATATGATGCCATGCCAGCAGATGTCCACTCCCTGGGCACGTGGCACTCCGCCAGGGGTGAGTTCAACCTTCCATGTGTTGGCACAGAGCCGGGGGCTCAGAAAGCCTGATTCCTCCCTCCCTCTCCCTCTGACACTCGTACATGCTGCCTGGCCACTAGCCAGGGGCGCCACAGGTTCTGAGGTCTGCACAGCCTGGGCACGGGTGAGGCCTGGCAGCTGCTGCCTGGCCCTTCTGAGGACTCTGATCAGGAAGGAGGAAAGGCCAGTTTCTCAGCCCAGACTTCATTTCTCAGGGCCACCGGTCCCCCTGAAATTGAGGGCTCTGAGCCCTCTTCTCCATGGTGGGTGGTGAGAGGACAAAAGTTCCTACCATGGCTCCCAGCACACTCGGGGAGATTTTCCTCATCTGACCTGGGGCCTGAGGGGAGCACTGAAGGGGACCCTTCAGAGAGTAGGTACCAGGTCTGAGTCAGCTTAGGCGCTGCTGGGCCATGCTGAACCTGGGGGTAAAAGAACTGAGGTTCTTGTGTCTGTGTTTCTGGGAGGCTGGATTTTTTTCTGATCTTCCAAGGCCTTGTACAAACCTGGCACCCCATAGCAAACAGCGG
This sequence comes from Manis javanica, assembly GCF_040802235.1. Classification (NCBI taxonomy): domain Eukaryota; kingdom Metazoa; phylum Chordata; class Mammalia; order Pholidota; family Manidae; genus Manis; species Manis javanica. The sequence goes on along the minus strand of NC_133159.1, from coordinate 8,074,667 downwards.
ATAATTGTGATGGATGGATGGACAGATGACCTGGCCATAGCATGGGGTTCCAGGGCTACTTCGTGTACTGTGGGCCGGGGACTGGTCTTGAAGACATTTGCCCCATGTCTCTGGCTTTGCAGCTCCTTGTGACAGCCTGGTCACTGAGCTCCCTCCAGGCCTGGAACTGTTGTGGACCCAGGCTCCCCTCTGCCTCCACTTTAGCCCCCAGTCCTTCGGCTCACCACTCTGGGGCTCTGTCTGCCCCCGGAGTCAGCACAGCAAAAATCTTTGCAGTTGCCCTCCAGCCCTCTGGCCATCAGCTCTCTCTTGTGTCCTTCCCCTTGATGGTGGGGAAGCTGGCCCGAGGCCCCATCCAGTGCTATTTACATGACATCTCAGCGGGCTTGGCAGCGGCGGACTCACCCCCTGAACCATTCTCCCCCAAGACAAGAAGGCTAGGGAAGACTCCCTGGTTTCGGCAGCCCCTGTCCAGAGTCTCACTCACCTCCCCTCAGAGCCCTGGGTCACTGCTGAAGTGAGGACCCTCCAGGGACTGCAGTGGCCTTGGCTGGGCCCCATCTTTGCACCTCCTTTCCTGGGTGCCTGGGAAGCTCCTGCAGGAAAGGAATGCTAACAATCTGCTGGTGTAGTTAGCTGGCACCGTACCCAGGCAGAGGCCGCTCCGTGCCAGAGCCTAGTAAAGACGTTGGCGAGGGCTCCGCTCCCCATACCCGGAGTTTCCTCTGTCCGGATTGGCGTGCGGCCTTCAGCCGAGCCTGGGGCAGCATGAGGAAGAGGTGGCATCCTCGACAGGCCCCAGCCTGGCCTGCCTGGAGGGCCACACCTCCTCACCACCTCCCTCTGGCTCCAGCCAGGAAGACCAAGGCAGTGATAAATACTCTAGCATTTTGTGAAAGGAGAACCGAGAAAACAAGATGTGGGGTGAGTCAGAGAAAGATGGGGTGCCAGAGCTCTGAATGCTGGTCAGTAGCATCTGGGTAGGGGAGACCTGACTTCACCTCTCAGAGCCTCATTTCCTTCTCAGTAAAATATGGATATGAATAGTGCATCTCCCTTCTAGGGTTTCTCTTACTCTGTAATGAGAAGTGGATATAGAGGGCTTTGCCCTGCCTGGGACGAGGTAAGCCCTCAATAAACATTAACAACGTCAGTGGTAGTAGTAGTGGTGGCGGCACTAAGAGCTGCTCCATAGGTGGTTTCCAGGAGTCCGCGAGATAATGTATGTAAAGCACTTAATACACTGCCTGACGTGCAGTGGGTGCTCAGCAAATGTGAGCTGTCATCATTATTATTTCCACTATTATTATTATTTCCTGGTGCACTGAGGTGGAGCCTGTCACATGCCTCGAGCCCCGCTCTTGCTATGGAGGGCCCCTGGAGATGCTGCCCTCCTGCTGAATCTGGCTGGTCCTTCCAGAACATTCAGCAGACCCCCGTGCCCCCACATTTTACTCTTCAACACCTGGCCTGCTTTCTTGCAGACCCCCTGTCATCCCCTCCCCTCCCAGTTGTCACTCTCACTCACGGGTCCAGGATTCCCCTGGGCACCACCCCTCTGGGGTTTCCTGGCAGAATGGGCTCCCCCGAAGCCTGCTTCTGCTTGCTACCCCAGCCTGGCCTCCCCCAGGCCTGGAATCTGACTGGGTATTGTAACATAGTAGCTGAATGAACTCAAGTTTCAAAGGTTAATATCAAAATCTGGAGTGGATTACCTAAAAATTACTTACAACACCATTAAAATTCTGAACTCTTTTTGTTGTGGCTGTAAATTAATTTAAAATGTCAGGTTTTTTGAGAAATCCAATAAGAAATTGAGCCAACAGAGCAATCTGCAAACTGTCTGGCAAAGAGGAAAGTGTGTCTCTTCAATCGACAAGGAAAAATATGGAGCTTAACTGGAACCATATGGCTTAGTACTTGAGAGAAATCTGCTGAAGAGGGAGGGCGGGAGGTGGGGGGAGGTAGGAGCTCAGCTGACAGCCACACACATGCAGAGGGAGGCCAGAGGGGAGCAAGGCCAGCACGGTGGCTCTGGCGCAGCCCAGGGGCCTGGCAGGAGGCTGGCAGGAGGCCTACTTGGCTGTCCCCTATCCCCGGTCACCAGGCTGCCCCAGGCAGCGACCTGGTCAGTCCACGGTCTTGACACATTCTTGCTGTGCTCATCCAGGGCTCCCTGGCCAGCTCAGAATCCTACCGCCTCCCCTAGGGGAGCCCCAACTCCCTCCTTCAGGGGAGCACCGGCATCCAGCGTCCCTGCCTGGGACGGCCACCTGCGTGTCTGCGAGGACTGCCTTCCCTCAGCCCTCTGTGGGCCTCCTCCCAGCCAACATGTGGTCCCCATTACTCCCGAATTCCCCCAGATTTACAACACATTAAGTAATTTGTAGGTTATTTCAACTCCAATCTGCTAAAGTTGAGAAAATCAAAATTAAATTCAAACCACAAGGGAACTTCAAAGAAAGAGGAAGAAAAGGAAGACAACACTTGAGTGGGGTCTCTTTCCCAGGCCCCCCATCTGTCCCCCTTGTGTCATCCTCTGGGGGCCTCCCACCTGCTCTCCTCACCCTACCTGGGTCCCCGCTGTGCACAGGGCAGTGCCCCGGGTCACCCTTCTGAGTGAGGATGCAGAAGGCCAGGGGCATTTGGGCACTGGTGCCTGGCCCGGTGGTGTGGGCTGGAAGAGGAGCGCCTCTCTCTGCCCCTGCGGCAGCAGCCCCTGCCCCTACTAGCTGGGTTAGCTCTGAGCTCTGGAGCCTGTCTGTTCACGCTTCCAACCCATTTGGGGGGAATCTCCACCGGTGCCACACAGGCTCCCAGTGTGCCTGGGACAGCTGACAGCTGGTCGGTACCACCTGGCCTCCTCCATTTAATAGCCCAGGTTACCTTATTTTGCTTTCTACCCTTTAAAACAGCCTTGTAAATAAGCAAACACTCAGTGCCAAGGCACCTTCGGCTCTTCGCCAGGCTGGTAAATATTTTAGTAGTGACTTGGTAACAGTTGTGTTCACTTTGATTTCCTCAGAAAGGTTCTTGGTGCTGAGGAGGGGGCCATGTCTCTGGGAAATGATTTGCTGGTTATTTATAGTCCGGCTCCGACCACGTGGCCTTTGCTGCAACCCTGTGGATTGTATGCTGGGGTATTTTTAAAGCTGGTGTGGCATTAACCTTGTACCCCTTTCAGCAAAGATGGGGGGACTGTTTCATGTCTCTGAAAGTGCCCCATGGGGAAAGAGCCCCAAGGTCCCAGATTTGGGAACAGATTCTAGGTTTGCTGCACCAAGAACCTGAGTGATCTGGGCTACTCAGGCAGACGCTAGGGCTGGGTGTGAGTTTGGAGTTGACACATGTTGATGTAGTTTGGATTTGAGGAGAACACTGGGAAGCAGGGCTTTGGGGTTGGGGTGCATGAGTCTGAGGCAGCCCAGTGGCCACCTGAGATGGGTAGCATAAAGCAGACTATGAGAGTAACCAGGTTGCCAGATGAAATGAAGGGAAAATGCAACAGTGGGATGGGTTTTCTAGGCATCGGGTCCTGGAGGGCCTGAACCACAGGGAAGAAAGTGGGAGACAGGGCCAGGGAAGACTGAGGGAGAGAGGGAGGGAGTTCCAGTTTGGTGTCCTGGGGTCTGGGCCTTCCCCCTAAGCTGTGGCAAGGGTGCCTTTAATGTACAGGGCTTCCCTGCCCAGTGCCGGGACGCTGGTCTCCCTGACTCTGACTTGCTCATCATGCCCTCCATACCCTAGACTGCCATGTCTGATGAGGCATGTGCTGCTCCCAGGATGGGCACCAGGGGATGGGTGAGGCAGTGGAGAGCATGGCAGGTGACAGGCAGCTGGCTTCCATAGACTGTTCAGAGCCACAGGTACCTACTCCTTTGTTTTACGGGAGGGTTTCCTGCACAGATGGGTGTGTTTTAAGGGCTCTAATTCATGGCACAGTGAGACCACATCCGTGTTTCCCAGTGCCCCCAGGCTTGCCCTCAAGGTGGGCACAAGCAAGGCAGGAGCAAGGCCTGCCCTGTCTTACTTGGCTAACGGCGGGAAGCAAAGCCGGGGAAAGTGGGTGCTTCCAGCCAGGGAAAGACAGGCGCAGTGTTCCCCAGGACCCCTCCTCTCGTCCCACACTCCCGGGAGGAGCCTTCACTCTGTGGGCCGACAGCTGGAGCACTGTTAGGCTGACCAGCCGCCCACTGCCGCTCCCCAGCCACCCGCCTTCCCCTTCGGCTCCTGGTGCCCCAACACACACCCGCCGTCTGCACCCACGTGCACCCCGTTGGCCATTGGTGTTCCGTGCTGTGGGCGTGAGTCAGGTGAGCAGCAGACAGAGAGGCAGACCCAGCTCACCCGCTTCCCGGCGGGACTGGGGCCAGGGCTGTGCTCTTCCCAGAAGGCTTCCAAGCTCCCCCTCATGGCATCGGTGGAGCCTGTCCCAGGGTGCGGGGGCAGGCCTTAGGGGGGAGTGTCTGCCCTGCTGCCAGGGCCCAGCTCCTCCTGGAGCAGCGTGGTGGGGTTGCTGGAGGCCCTGCTGCGGGTAGCCTTGGAGCCGATCTATGCCAGTGCCCACTAGATGGCTGTTGCTTTGCTGACCCTCAGTGGGAGTGATCCCACAAGATGCAGCCCCCACCATGCCCTCAGTCGGCCCAGCGCAACAGAGAGTTTCAGGGACCCTTGTGGCTGCTGGGCCTTGCCTACACTGTCACCCAGTCTTCAAAGGCCCTTAGAAACTCTGGGGAGTTCTGGGAGAGGCAGGAAGGTAGAAGAGGCCACCTTGGAGCACCCAGAATGTTTGAGCTCAAGTGGTAAGAGATCAACCATCCAAGTTCCCAGGGCCCAGTCTGTGCCCTCGTCTCCATTGTCTGCCGGCCACGGTGTGGGCTAGAAGGCTGCTTTATCGAATCTTCTTTCATCTGCTGGCCCCGAGTTTGGGACTGTGTGGCATCCAGAACCCTCTTGTCCTTTACCTGGTATCTTGAGCAAAATGTGTATTTTCCAGTTCCCCCTTGGCCTTAGGGAATAAGGATGCCCATGAACACTCACTCCCTTCCCCACTCTTCCTAAAGGAAAAGGAAGCCCCACGGTCCTGAGTCACTCACGGTGGTCAAGGCTGGGCTTACTGACCTGTCCACTTCAGTGCAGTCACAAGCAAGGGCCTGACGTGCAGGTGTCTGTCCAGCCACAGTGATGTCCCATCAACCTCAAGCATTTCCATAGACTCCCTGCGTCATCTTTAAGGGGATTTGTCATGCCGTGCCTCAGTTTCCCTGAGTGGCTTCTTTCAACAAGTGCTGCGAAGACCTCCAGGTGAAAGGTACAGTGGGAAAAGCAAGGGAACAGACAGTGGAGGGCAGTCATGGGGAGGCCCTGAGAGGCTCCCTCTGCTTCGCCTGAACTTCCAAGCACCTAGGAGCAGGTGACAAAAAAAGCAGGTGGCTCAGAGCCAGGTGGGAAGGTGTGTTGCGAGGCCTCCTCCAGCCTTTCAGATCCCGTGGGTGCTGAGCCTCCTCCAGTGGGTCTTTGGGTCAGTGTCTATGGGAAGCGCAGCTCAGAGTGGCCTAGGAAGGGAGATGAACTGGCCAAGTCCCAGAGAAGGTCAGCAGGCAACCCTGTGGGGCCAGAACCAGGCGGGATCTCCTGCCCCTTGCCCGACGAGGGTCTGGTGGGCAGGGGCCCCGCCGACAGGTAGCTGGTCGCCCTGTTTCTCCTTGATGGCTGCGTGGATGAGTCCTGGATTTGAGCTCCCTGAGAGCTGGGAATGGAGGAGATCCTCTGAAAATGATGATATGTGACAATCAGTCACAGCAATTAGTGTTTTGGTTAACAGGCCTTTTTTGTTTTCTCTCACCCAGACAGAATGTCACAAATAAATCCTCTCCTGCATTTGCATATTAATTGGATCGGAGACGTCAAGCATCTTTCATTAAAGAAAATGATCTGCATATTTGGAGACATAAAATAGTTATTTTGATGGGTTTTTTTTCCTAAGATCAGGGGGTGGGGGAGGTAGGTGATGGGAGCAGTAGAAATTGAGGAAGAGCAAAGGCAAGGCCGACCCCTCTGGCTGGAGTTAACCCTGCACGGCCTGGAGTTGGTGGGCCAAGTTTGGGCAGGAGATCGTTAATACCTAAATAAATCCAGGAGCCAAGGGGCCTCTGGGCATCAGGTGGTTGGTTGCCCAAGAAAGGCCCAGGAGCTCAGCTTGGCCCCTGTGCAAAAGGGATCCCACCAGAGCTGGGGGCCAGGAGGCACACTGCAGGCCCGGTTGCTTCTTGCTGGGTGCATTTCCCTAGGGCAGGGGCAGTGCCCACCTGTGTCTTGGAGCTCTCCGCTGGCTTTGCCCATTCTCTGTCGTCCGTCTCTAACCTTGACCCCTGGGTCAGCCTAGTCCTCCAGCGTCCTGCTCTCCTTTCCTCTTGGCTTACCCATCTGTGCCCACTTTCTGCATCCTCTTTGACCTTGGGCTTCCCTGCACCAGTCATTTTCCCTCTCCCCAGATGGAAAGTTTTCTGGGGGCAGTAGAAGCAAAGCCTGGAGTCATTATCACATGCACTCGAAATAACCCAGAAAGCTGCTGAGCCCATATTAGGGCATGAGGTCCCCTGGAAAGCTGAGTGAATGCACAGGTTTTGATAGGCAAATGTGACCACTGCAAGTCATCCTGGTTCCCCCTCCTGCCTGAAACTCAAGGTCCTTGTCAGCTGCTTTAGCCGGTGTCACCCAGCACAGCCTCCTTTAGGCATTTCTGAGCTCTCCCAGGCTCTTTGGGGAGCAGAGCAGGGAAGCTGGTCAGCAACATCCAACTTGCTCCCCAGTCTCCCTGCCATCACCAGCCCAAAGGTACAACTCCTTGCGCCATGTCCTGGCTAGAGAAGTGTTTAGGTGATGATGACGATGACAGCTGCCACCCCTTTTTGCACATGGAAAGTGTGTAGACGCTTTGCCAAGAGCTTTGCACTCGCTGTCTCCTCAAATCCTCGCCATAAGCCTCTGCAATGGGCACTGTCGTTGCACACATTTGATAGATAAGGAAACTCAACCTCAGAGAGCCCAGATACCATGCCCATCGGTGCCCATTGGTTCAGACCTTGCAGCCAGAGCCAAGCTCTTCACACAGGCTGTGGGGCCTCTGGTCAGGGGCTCCTGGTTTGATGGCAGCCAACTCTAATTCTTGTGTGTGAAGTCAGAGGTCTTATGTTGAGAGTCTGTCCCTCTACACTGCTGCCTCCTACCACCCCACTGAGAAGCCGTGCCCGTGTTCACAAGATTTGCCTTCCCCTGAGGGGCAGGGAGCTGACCCCAGTGGGTTCTGTGGGCCCTTGAGTCTCAGAGGTATCTGTTCCAGCCCTGCAGAATCACCTGTATGCTCTTTGTGTGCAGTTTTGCTTAGAATTCCCGCCCTTCTCAGACCCTGCCAGTTCTCCCCCAGCAGTGCTACAGGCTCCTGCACTCCTAGGGCCATACCTGAGGGTGTGGCCCAGCTCCTGGGTTGAGCTGCGAATTTGCTCACCTGCCATGCTTTTCAGGTGGGACAGCCTCTCCTTGTGACTGGGAGTGGGCCCGGGCATCCTCTTGGTTTGGTACTGAGGATCCCCTCTCCCCAGCACCCACATTCTAAATACTTGGTGAGTGCAGCCCTGGCCATGACCTTGAACTGCAGGGTCTTTTCTCTTCTGCCACCTCTCCCAGTAGCCAGTGCACTTGGGCAGGAACACTGCTCACAGGTCTAAGGGGAAAGCAGTGAAGTGCGATTGAGGACGAGGGCTTTTCATTCTAAATGAATGGTTTGGATTCTGGCCTGGCTGTATTTATGAGCCATGCCCCCTAGGCAGATCACCTCCCTTCATGCACCTCCATTTCTTCCCTTGAAAAAAGAGGGCTCTAACTCCTCCTGTGGGCAGCGCCTGAGGAGTAATTTGGCTCCTCTGTGTTGAGTGCCTGAGGTGGAGCACATCCCGCAGATGCCAGCTGAGGGGGCGTGTGCTCGGGTCAGGACGGTGGAAGGGTCTCCTGGGCTGAGGGATGGAGGTGACTGTTCCCCAAAGCACCTGACAGCTTCACCCAGCTCATTCCTTTCCCACTGTGGCCTCAGTGACTTTAGCTGCATGTGCTTCTGGGAAGACAGGTGGGGGGACCTAGTTGTCCTCAAATTGGGGTTCTTGGAGAAGGGGCCGTGGGTGCCCTCCTCTGGGAGAATGTGGACGGGCCGGGTGTTTTATGGAGTCTGGGGGAGTCCTACGGTGGTTGTATCTGTTAAATGCCAAGAAGCCAAGTTGGTTTAATATGATTGTAGCTGCTGCTTTGATAAATCAAAATAATTAAAAATAATAAATTTGATTCCTCAACCAACAGGCTGTGTGTGGGTGCAGGGCCTGGGTTGCCAAGCTAGGGCCAGAGAGGTGGGAGCAGGCACAGGAAGGCCTGTCTTTGTGGGATCATAAATGGGGAGGTGGACGGGAGCTCAGCCTAGAGGTAAGCTCTGCAAGTCGGTTGGGCGAAGAGTGTCTCACTCAGCAGAGCTGTTGGCCAGCCTGGGCTGGAGCCCCAGCTGGGCCGGCCACTGGCGCTGTGGCCTCGGGCTACCCTCAGCTTTCTCCTCTGTCAAAGGGGGTGGTAGTTCTACCCACCTCACAGGGCTGTGAGAGGAGTGTGGGCCTTGCCGAACCCGCACTCCAGCCTGACGTGGGGGCCTGTCAGCCCCTCTCAGTCTTGTCTCTGCACCTGGGGTGCTACTGTGACTGAGGCGACTGGGCGGGTTCGCAGCAACAGAGCTGCCCTGCAGGCCCAGCCGCTTATGGGGCTCTTCCTCCAGCTGCCGGCTGTTGTCCTGACAGAGGATTGTTCTGTTTATGAGGACATCCCCTGTTGTAGGACATGTCTATAGATAGCTCCCTTCTGGTTCCAGAGCTGGGGCAGGAAGCACGTGCCACTCCCTGTGGACCTGCATCCCTGGTCAGGGTGCCGGCCGAGTCGGAGGGGGAGGGCAGCCAGCCCCTTGGTGCCCCCCTCCGTCACCCCACCCACCGCCATATCCTCAGGGGCTGTACTTGGTGCCTGATCCAGAAGAGCCTGAGCAGCTGGAAATCTGAACCGAGAGGGGGGCGCTGGTGGGGAGGGAGGGACAGGGTGTCTGTCTCTTTAAATGCACTTTGTGTCAGTGTGATAAGGAATTTGATGGCTTTATCAGAAATACCAAAGCTTTATTTAGCAGGGTGAGGCTCACACCACTCAGCTCCACACAATCTGCTGATAAATTGCAAAAAAGGAAAAAAACCAACGTCTCACCAACACCCAGCTCAGCAAGGGAGGGAAGGCAGGCGGATGGAGGGCAGGGACGCAGAGTAGCAGGTTCGGGGGGATTGGGAAGTCGGGGGGCATGGGCACAGTGGGCAGGTGCCCTCTGCTCCCTACTGGTAGCCTTTGTAGATTTTTCTGTTACTAGCTAAAAAGTACAACAGTTGTTTTCATTCTTCCAGAGAAAGGGCTGGGTAAAGAGAACTGTCGTCCTCCTTGGCTGCTGTGTCTCCTGTCCTGGTCCCTGTGCCGGCACAGCCCATCCTGGCTCTGGGTGAATCCTCCGGCCGGGGCCAGCCTGGGGATGAGGGAGGGGGCTCGCAGAATGCAATGGAGACTGACTGGGAGCTGCCCCTCACTGCAGCTCCCACAGAGGGTCCCCATTCCATACACTGTGGCCAAGGAAGCTGGGGAGGGAAAGGCTTGAGACAGCGGGCACTCTGGGCCCAGGGTGAGGTCTTCACCCAGGCCACAGCGGGAAGCTGCAGTAACTACAGCCTGACTGCAACGTCCCAGGGCCTTCTTGCTGTCTGCAGTTGGACAGCTTTGGGGAGCCCCCTATCTCAGCCCTTCTAGAGTTCTTGTGTCTTCTGAAGGATCAGTAAAAGGGAAAAATGGCATTTTCATTTCTGTTTCTTCCTCTTTGAGCCTGCTTTGCACCCCAAGTGTCTCTCTGCCCCTGCTCCTGCCCCCCACCATTTGGCATCATTTACACAGGCTCATGTGCATCAGCCCCTGGGACTCCGCTTAGCTGTCCGCATCCCTCCCTTTGCCCTCTGCTCCCCAGAATCTTTTGATGTGAGCAGACCAGCTTTATGCCATGATCCTTTGTATGTGCCGTAAAGGTTTTGCCTCTTCCAACCAGCTTGTGCGTCTGACTTCCTCTGGAAGCCAAGGGGGTATCAGTACTCTGGGTCCCTGTGAGCCACGTGGCAGGCAAGTGAGTTGGGTGCTGTGGGTGGCGGAGGAGGCACCTGTTTCTCCAGCGTCCTGGGGTCTGTCCTCTGGCTGCACAGGAGCACCTCTCCTGGCTCAGCTGCTGTCCAGCCCCCGGCTCTTGATCCCCTTTCGAATGGCCCCACCATCCAATAAAGCCCCCTGGCTTGGGGTCCTCACCAGGGTCCCACCCACCCCGGCTTCAGAGCAGCTTCTGCTGTCCTCCCCACAGTGTTCCTCATGGTGCCTCACAGGGGTGGTTGAGGAGGGGTGGTCTCTGCCCCCATGGGTGTCCCCAAGCATGGCTGAGGGGCCACGGAGTTCCGGCGCCCACAAACTGACCCCTCCAATAGGGTGGAGGCTGGGTGAGGCCCCAGGTTGCTTCAGGGGCAGTTACAGGGAGCCCAGAGTCCCACTGGCCAAAGGCAAGTGTAAGCAGAGTTGGAGAGCAACCCAGCGCTGAGCACCACCTCCCTGGAGCCTAGGAAGGGCCGGCCCGTGTGCTCCCTGGGGGCAGGGGGCCGGAGGGAGGCCTGCCAAAGTGAGGCCCGCAGGTCAGTGCTGCGGCCGGCCAGCCTCAGGAGGTCCTTGGCTTTAGGTGGTGGAGCAACAGGATTAGCCCGGCTGCTTGGAGAGGGAGGTGCTGGGCGGAGAAACAGGGGAGCTTGGAGGAGAGCTGGCCAGGGAAGGGCAGAGGGTGGAGGAAGCTGCAGAAGGGCCGCAGCCGGCAGACAGACAGGAGGAGTAAATGGAAGTGACAGGGTCAGGCCAGACCTTTGTCCTGCAGCCTGATTAGAGAGTCTGCCCTGGATTTCTGAAACTTTGGGATGTTGTCGGACAAACTGGAGCTTAATTCTGTCAGAGCGCTGGGGAGATTAGAATTGACATCCTGGGAGCACATTCCTGTCTGGGCAGAAATCCAGTCCCTGCTGGGAAAAACCTGTGAAAGCATGGGCAGCCCAGTGGTGGTGGCTGCGGGTGGCGGGGGGAGGGTCCTCTTAGCCCCAGTGGCCACTTCAGCCTGTGGGTCAGAGCTGGGAGCTTTCAGAAGGCTGGGCTCTGTTGTTGGAAGGCTCAGGCCTGGTGGAAGGAGCGGAGGCGCAGCAGAGCCGCCTCTGAGTCTATATCCTGGTACCATGCATGCCTTTCCTACTGTGCTGCCTTGGCAAGAAAGCTTACAGTTGTTGAATCTCGGTTTTCCCATCTGTAAAAGGGGACAAGTCTGCCTTCTGGACCCACTGAACTTTCCTTTCCTTTGAAGTTGGAGGCCTAACCTTGAGAAACTGAGAGGAACAGGCCAGACTTTCCTTCACGCTCAGCCACAGCACAGCCACGTCCTGCTGGGAGACCATGAGTCTCCCTGGCTGAGCTCCCCAGCACTGGGCGGCCCCAGGGAGTGCTGTCCCTACAGGATGCTCCAGCTCAGGCCCGTGAAGCTTCCGGCCCCTGTACCAAGTGGCTCTTGTGCAGCAGCCAGGCCCTGTCAGCCATGAGAAACCCACAGTAAATCTTAGAGATAGCCACATGCTTCCCTAAGAGCTCCCAGGAATCCCTCTGCTCAAGCTAAACGAGCCCAGGGAGGCGACATGGGCCCACCTGCCAGGAGCTGCCAGTCCAGAGGGCTCCCCGCAGACCAAGAGATGTGGGTGGAGGACTGAGGTGAGGTCCAAGCATCTCTCCCCAAACCAGGCTGTTTCCAGAACAGAATACCCCCTCCCCACTTCCCTCCTGATTCTAATGACTTTTAAATATTGGTAAATATTTTGGCTAATGCAGGCTCTCATGGCAGAGAGCAAAGCTGTCTGCAGTTCAGGACCTACAAATTATTTATTAAAGATCTGAGATGCGGTGCAATTATGTGGAAAGAACCCAAAAAATTAAATAAATAAGTAACAAAATAAATAAATAACAGCCACACTGGCCTCTTGAAGGCTTGGGGAGCTGCATACATGATTGCCGTCTTGATGAAATCCCCCCGGATGTAATGAGCTGATTTTCTGCTGTTAATATTGCATCTGCTGATGAAGGATTCGTTAGGATAATGGAACGAAGCTAAAATATAAATGACTCCCTGTCAAGAAGCAGCTTTTGTTTGTTGATCTCCTGACAGTTCCTGGGCCAAGGCAGGGGTTTATGTGCGCACACGCATTCAGGAGCAGGTGGGAGGGTTGGGGGTGAGGGCTTGGTGGGGCTGGCTCTCTGGTTATCCCAGACTTTCCCTTTGAAATGGAACTCCCTGACTTTGGGGAGCCTTAGGATCCTGTGGGTGGGGATGTCATTGCCTCAGAGCCTCCCTCCCCGTCTGGAAGGCAGCTTGTGGCAATTAGACCATGGGCAGCAGCAAAAGTTATCTGGGGAGCCTGGCAGAGATGGACAGGCGGGGCCACATGTTGGGATCCACACGGAGAGGAGGTGCACCGTGTGTGTGAGGGGGGACACAAGCATCAGGGACTCAGGATCATTGGCTCCTGGGTGGCACATCCGAAGGGACCCATCATCAATGGAGCCACTTTTCCATACTGTCTCCTCCCTCAGTGGTCACAGAAGCAACTTGTGGAGCCTGGGAGTATCTCAGATGGTAGTGCACGCCGTTCTTGAGGATTTGAGAGAAAGAGAACCCATGTGAAATTATGGGGATTCACCTCCCCACCGCCTTGCTTGGCTTACCTGAAACCCATGCTGAGCTGCCCCACAGAGCATCTCTCCTTTTCTCAGCTGCGGCTGCCGCTGCCCTTCTCATTCTGTATCACTTGATTGTCGTGAAATGCACACAACATAAAATTTACCATTTCAAACTGTATGCTTCGGTGGTATTAAGGACGTTTACAGTGTTGTGCAACCATCACCTCTGTCTAGTTCCTGGAAGATTTTCCTCACCCCAGTCAGAAACGCTATACCCCTGAGCAGTCACCTCCCGGCCCCTGCCGGTCATGGCTACTAATCTGCTTTCTGTCTCTGTGGATCTGCTGATTCTTGGCCTTTCCTATAAATGGAGTCTTATAATACGTGATCTTTTGTGTCTGGCTTTAACTCAGCATCGTGTTGTCGAGGTCCATCCATGTTGCAGTGTGTTAGCAGCGCTTTGTTCCTTTTTACGGCCAAGTAATGTTCCACTGGGTGGACTGTCACATGTTGTTGATCCAGTCATCAGTGGGTGGGCCTTTGTGGTGTATTCGCCTTTCAGTGATTGTGACTAGAGCTGCTGTGAACATTCAGGTTTTTGTTTGAGTCTCTGTTTTCCATTCTTTTGGTTACATACCTTGGAGTGGAATTGCTGGATCTCTCTCTGGCTTCTTAACAGCAGGGGCCCTAAAAGCTAATAATGGGATATTTATCGAGCACTTACTATGCACCAGAGCACAGTGCTGTACATGATTTTGGTGGGTTTTCACAACCACCATGAGAATGGAAGCTCCGTGAGGACTGTCTTGTTTTGCCAAGTTCCCCAGGTCTAGGACAGCACCCAGCATATAGCAGGGACTTGAGAAATACGTCCTGGATGAACTGCCTTTGAGATGGATACTCATACTCCACTTTGCAGTTGAAGAAGCTGAGGCCTGCAGAGGCTAAGCAGCCTGTCCCAGCAGATACCATGGTAGTAAGTGGCAGAGGCAGGATTCAAACCCCATCTTGCTGCCATAGGCTGTATGTTTTATCTTCTTCGTGCCTAGCACAGTGTCATGCACACAGTACATGCTCCATGGATACTTGATGACTGCTTAGGGTCAGACTTGGGTCACTTCCTCTGGTGGTGGGGCAGGGCAAAGCCCAGGGCAGGTGTTGTCTTTCTATGTGTTTGTCTGGCAGAATGTACCCATCTGTCCAGGGAAGCACTATGTCACCCACATTGAGTCCTGAGCTGCCAAAGGCAGGATTGGACCCTGCCAAGCACCCCTCCCAGTACCCTGGAGAAACCCAGCCACCAACCAGGACCCCTCTTCTTGGGGACAAGATGAGACCTACCGGGAAGATCTGAGGCACCTCCACCTGGAGTGGTCAGGCAGGGCCTCTGGGAAACGGGAGGTGTTCCTCATCTTCTGGGGTCTTAGGAGAGGTGGGGAAGCTGGCTGTTCTCATGGAGCCCTGAGAGAGTAAGGCAGGGCCTCCCAACACAGCCAGGCCCCTGGCCAGGCCTGTTTCAGTTTCAGATGGGAAAAGAGGACAAGCCAGGGTACGCAGGGCAGCACCCCACAGAGGGACTAAGGGCCTGGATGGGGACGTCTGAGACCAGGAGGGTGAGCCAGAGGGCCTGAAGCTGATGGGGTCGGCTGGGCACCACCCTGCTTTTTAATTTACTTATTTACTAAAAATGTTTTCTGAGCCAGGACTTGAGAGAACAGGTGGCAAAACCCTTTCCTGCCCCCAAAATACTAGACCCTCCCTCTGGACCTTGTACAGATATTTCAGGTTTCTGGCCAAATTCGAGCCCAGACTGTGCTTGGACCCCGACCCTGAGCCGGTCCTCGGGCCTGCTCTGACTCCTGGAGCCGGGCAGCCACCCCCGCAGGCCCACCCCCTGCCTGGGAGTATCAGGTTTCTTCCCCGAGGCGGGGGCCTGCACCCCTCCCTGGCTGCCACCACATGGAGACCTGACACCTGCTGGATCTCGGCCCTCGAGCCTCTCATTGTCCCGCTAACCACTGTGTAAAAGTTTCGGGCTTCCTCTGACCTTTCCGTTTTGCCCGGTTATGCTGCGGCCTCCCCACTGACTCGCATCCCCAGCGTCATTGCCTGGGTAACTGCTCAGCCTGCCTGTGGCCTTTCTCTCCCCCAGCAGCACTTTCTACTCTCTTTATTTCCTCCTCATTTCTCTTTTTCTCTCGGTCTCTCTCTCTCTCTCTCTCTCAGTCTCTCCATCTCTCTCTTTTTTTTCACTCTTTTAACATGGTTTTCCTAAAAAGTTTTTTAATCAATCAAATTTGAGGCAGAAAATAGGTTTTGTCACGCCTGGTCCCGGGGTGGTGTGGCTCTCACTCAGGCTCCTGACAGCTCCTCAATGCAGGAAGGAGGCCAAACAGAATATTTCTCGGGGAAAGTGCCCGTTTCCATGACACTGCCCCTTGTTGTCTGCGCTGCCCCCTCCCCGAGCTGCCTGACACGGCCTCAGCCCCTGTGAAAGGGCCAGGCCAGGGAGAGGGTCTGTGCGAGGATGGGGGAGGGGGCAGGGCAGCGCTGGCGGGTAGATGGGCAGCCGACAGCTGCCCTCAGCCTCCCTGGCCTGAGAGGCTTGGCAAGCAGGTAGAGTGTCTAGGACCAGGAGCCTGGCCTGGTGCTGCATAATCAGCTGCGCCTCGTAACTATGGGGCCATGCAGCCAGGGGTGGACACTCCAAAGCCAGGTCCTGGACCGTCGGTGCCTCCATCCAGAGAGGACTGCAGGTGGGTGAGGCTCTTCAGGTCCTGGTATGCTGGTCACAGCAGCTTCTTGCCATTTCTCCTCCCCTGCCCCCTTTCTCCTGGCCTGTCCCTCTTCCCCTTTCCTGTGGCAGCCCCTTCCATGGCCTTGGCCTCCTCCCTGCCCTCCCCCACCCAGCACTTCTGAGTGCCCAGGAACTTCTGGTCCCTCCAGCCCCCAGCCCCACAGTCCCCCGGGAGTGCCCTGCAGGCCTCTGAGTCTTCCTTCTCTCTTCCACTTCCTCTGTGCCTCCTTCCCATCTCTGTCTTTCACCCTCATTTCTCTCTTCTACTTTTCTCGCTCTTTTATAATTAATGATTAGTTTTAATTGGTTTGCTTAGGCAGCCTGACAGTAAATTAACAGAAGCCATCCCAGGGCTGCCAGGCTTGGGTGAGAGACCACTGCACTTCAGAAGTGGCTGGGGGAAAGCCTCAGGAAGCTGCCGACTCCCTGCCTCGGCCTGTGGGCTGGCTGGGCAGGCCTTCAGAGGGAGGGCAGGCATCCCCTTTCATGTTCCCATTCATGTAAGGCATGGTCCACACTTCAGAGATTAGGATCAGGTAAAAGGAAGGCAGGGCCCTGCCTGTAGACTGGGGCAGGGCTTGATTTCACTTCCACCTGTCCTTACCCTTGCCATTGGCCACGGGCCAGTGAGGTTAGCGGTGTGACACCTCTGAGGCCAAGATTCTGCTTTTTGACACGGACACGAGGGAGCAGGTTACAAGGCTGTTGTCACTGTCAGCTCAGCTGCCTGCCTACAGTCAGCCACCTCATCCTGGAGGCTCGAGGCTCTGGTTCTGTTTCTGATTTGCCATGTACCTCTGTGCGGAACTCAGCCCTGTGGTTCTCAGTCTTCTAGTCAGAGTACTTAGGATAATGAACGTTGGAAGGACGGGTGGATGGTTGGGTGGGTGGTAGGGGATGAGCAGATGGATGATGGGTGGGTGGATGGACAGGTGGTTGGACAGCCAGCAGGGAGTGGTTACATTGGCCATGACCCATGAGCACGTCACTTCTCTTTCTTAACCAGGAAGGGCTGCACGCCAGGCTTTCTGAGTATAGGGGCTCCCGCTCTGCTCTGTTTTCCCACTCTGTACATGTCCCCTGGCCTTGCAGAATCCTTCCTTAACTTAAGCAGCCTTCTGACTCTTCTGGGCCTTGGGTGTGCCCAGGCACTCACTCACACAGGCCAGAGCCAGACATCAGGGACAGCGGGAGGCAGAGAGAGACAGAATGCCTCGTGAGAAAAGAAGATAAAGTTGAACTTCTCAGGCCCCCGCTGGGGTTCCAGAATCCACTCAGTGTCCCAGACCCCACCCAGAGACAGCCTCCCTGCTCCTGGCAGCCAGACCCGCCCCCGGGGCCGGTGAAGGACAGAACCCCAGTTCGCATCCCGGTCCTGGTGGTAGCATCCCCTCCGACAACTCCGGGAAAGTTTTCTCCCGATTGTTCTGTGTGATCAGATCTGCAAGTTGCTCTCTAAGCTTCTTGTCACATTTTGACTTAATGAAGTGCAACTGCTGAGGGATTTGGGTTCAGCGCTCCGGTCTCCCGCGCTCCCTTGCTGTCAGAAAACAGGGGTGGTTGGGGACAGCAACACAGTGCTGCAAGTCGTTATCATTCCGGTCAGTCTGTTTAACACAAAATTAAACAAAGAACTAATTAGTGCCTCATGAATTAATAAATGCACAGTTGCCAGGGAGGATGGGAGGGGAGAAAAAGGTGGTGGAAGGGAGATACTGGAGCTTTGGAGTTGGGGGGCTTTGGGGGTTCAAGGGAGGCTGGCCAGGGTGCCTGGAGAGACAGCAGGCAGGCGAGTGTGGGATGGACAGGACAGTGATGATGCCCACTGGTCCCGGGGCTGGCCGGCTGGGATGCAAGCTCTGGCTGCCCAGCGCCTCAGCAGAGGCCTGGGGTCCCCATCCCCTGCCCCGGGGCCCAGCACTGTTTGGCCTCCACTTCATCTACCTGACCTCTCCAACTTCCCTTTCCCACTCTCCCAACATCTGCCCCCTCTTCCATCTGGGCATGGCTCCCCCTTCCTCTCTACTGCCCCCTGTCTCAGTCCACCCAGCTCTCTGCAGACCCCCGGCTTCTCACTATCTGGGTCAGATGGGTGGTGGCGGCCCATGGAGCAACCCTCCCCAGCTGCTCAACGCTACCCGAGCCCTGTGTCCAGTAGGGTGGGCTCTGCCCCGGTGGGCACCCTCTGTCCAGGCAGCCCAGCAAAGGCAGCGAAAGCAGGCAGAGGACCCAGCCTCCTTAGGAGGACGTGTCAAGTACAATTAGCATTATCTGTCTAAACATGTCCTGGGAACGGGAGGGCGGGTGGCGGGACTGGGTGGCATTCCAGGAACTCTGTACAAGGTCACCTCACCTCTTGCAATCCCCCCAATCTGATTTGGGGATTACACAGCCTAAAGAAATTGGTGTTATTCCTCTTGCATCATTGATAAGCCACAATGAGGGAGTGGGGAGAAAAACACCACAATAAACAGAAAATCCTTCTGTGTGTGGGTAGAGTGCTGAGGCCTGGGGGGCCTGGCTCAGGCCGGGGCAGGTAGGCCCAGGTCAGCAGGCAGAGGGCTCCATGGGTTTTTCTCCACATAAGAAGTCTGTCCCATTTGAACCTGGCCCCCCAAAATTAAGCTCTGGGCAGGAGGGTCTCTGCCTGGCCAGCTGGGCTGGTTGTGTGTTGGCTAAAGACCCACTACACTGTTGGGCCTTTTTCTCTCTCCCACGTGGCCCCCAGCGTGGGTTATTGTGACTCATCGGTGGAACCCCAGGTGGCAGGTGCTGCCGGAACCCCATTCATGGGTCAGGCCTCTTGGTGCCATGGCCCTGTCCACCCTTGCTCCCCTCTTCCACTTGCTACAGTGAACAGCTTGGCATCTCCCATTTTTATGTTCAGGGGCCAGAGGAAGAATAAATGAATGGGTGATGTTTACTCTGTCGTTGTCCCCAGTGGCTGCTCAGCCACTGCAGCTCCACAGGAGACCCCCCCACCACGAGCTCCCCTCTCTGCCTCTGTGGAGGTGTATGGAGCTGTCTAGCCTTTCTCTCTTTCCTTAGGGGTATCCTAAGGGCCGGATGGCCACGGTGATCAGCCCTCACTGCTTTCTGAATATTTTCAAAGTTTGGTTGGCATATACTTTTAAGTGGACCCAAATCAGTGCCCACCCAGCATGTCTGAATTTTTTGCCTCATTGGCCAGCATTGGAGCATCAGCTACTTGCGCACAGACAGCAGGAGCCCCAGCAGGAGCCGTGGGGCACCCAGCAGGATGGAGGGCCCGCACTTGGAGAGTCGTGGGTATCTTGCCTTGAAAGGCTAACAGGGTTCTTTTCTCTCCCTCCCCAGGATGAAGTGACGCCCCTACTTGAAGAGAGGAGCCTCCGAGGACCTGCTACAAGGTAAGGCCTGAGCCTCCTCCCTGATCCTGTGTCCTCTCCCCTGGCTGGTGACCACTCTTCTCGTACATGTCACTCTGGGCTGGGTCCAGCTGTGCTGACCTCCCAGGAGTGTAGGGAAGATGTAGACAGGGAATTGGAGCCGTGCTGCCCATTTGAACCTGGCAGGAAGAGATGGCCCCAAGCAGGAGCATCTCAGATTGGCTCTTAGGCTAGACAAGGGGGAGGGACACATGGATCACAGACTTTGGGCAATGTAAGCCAAAGGGGCTTGGCTGCCAGGGCTTGTGGTGCCCACGCTTGGCCGCCTGGTGGTACCATGCCCAGCCCTCCACACTGCTGTCTGCCCACTCTGGCGGCTGCTGTGGCTCTCCAGAAGCTCTGCTTGTTGCTGGTGCTTGGGGAACCAAGTAGACTTGGAAGCCACAGAACTCCAGCCCTGCCTCCTTGCATGAAGGCTGCTGGGCCCCAGTGGCCTCCTCCTTCCTCCATGAGAGGCTGGCAGCAGGATGCCTCAGGCCCTGAGCCCAGAGCAGATTGGTGGCCTGCCCTTCCCAGGGCTGGGGCTTCCCCAGCTTGGCCAGGCCTTCACAGGCTATCTGGTGGGGGGGGTGGCTGGCTCGAGGAACCTTGGGGGCCACCGGGCCTCGGCCCCAGGCAGCGCTGTGTCAAAGGTGACCGGTGGAACGCCAGTGTTATGTAAATAGCGGGACCTGCCCCGCAGGCGAGCTGGCTGGCTGCGGCCATCCATCATCTGCCCTCCACGGGCGGGGGCAGACGCGACACCGTGCGCCTGCTCCAAACCTGTTTGTTTTCCCTTTGTCTCAAGCGTTTTGGGGGCCCGGCTGGGACTGGCTCGGGTTTTGTCCTTCGGCCCCCTCCCCGGGGATGATGGGGGGAAGGGAGGGGAATCGCCCCGCTCCCACCGCGGCATCCCTTTTGGACTTCAAAGGCTCCCCCAGCATTGTCTGTGCCTGCGGGCAGTGGCCCTGAAAACGTGATCAGAGGCGGCCGGGTGTAGGGCAGGCCGGCCTGCGCCCTGCGCTCTCGCTGGGGCCTGAGGATTCCTCCCTTTGCCCCAGCACCGCCCTGGTTACAGCGCTGCTCCCTGGGCCTCTCTGCTCGCCTTCCTCTCCCCCGGTGTTCCCTCTGGCCAGCCCAGCACCGCTGCTGCCCCACACTTAGCCCCAGCCTACCACCTCTCTCATGGCACTGAGATTCCTAGAATGCGACAGCTGCAGGTCTCCACCCCTTCGGGTCGCTGAGGAGAATCTGAAGCCCAGGGAGGGTCTCCCTAGGAAGCTGGGAGCTGGGACCGGTTCCTGGACACGGGCTTCCCGTCGTCGCTAGTGCTTGCTCTCCTTCCCTTCTCCTCCACCCTCTTCTGATGCTGAGAACCTGACTCCCTCCTGAGGCCTCTCCCCAGTCGTTTCCTCCACTTCTCAGCAAGATCCAGACTGGTACTTCTGTCCCTAGGTAGTGGGGTGGAGCCCAGCATCTGGGGCCTGAGGGTCAGCCCCAGGAGCTTCCATCCTTTGGAGCAAGGCTTGGCAAAAGATGGCCCTTGGGCCAAATTTGGCCCACTGCCTCTTTTTGTAAATAAAGTTTTATTGGAACACAGCCACACCCATTCATTTGCAGATTGGTTATGGCTGCTTTCACTCTACAGCAGCACTGCTGAGTAGCTGCAACAGAGAATGTTTGGCCGGCAAAACCTAAAATATTTACTATCTGGCCCTTTACAGGAAAAATTCGCTCCCTCCTGCCCTCTATTATTATTATTTTTTTAAGTGGCAGAGTATACATAACATGAAATTTACCACTGTAACCATTTGTAGGTGTACAGGCTCCCTGGCATTAAGTGCGCTGTGTTGTGCAGCCATCAGCCTGCCCTGAGCTCCTGTCTGCCATGGGATTGCACT
Source organism: Manis javanica (assembly GCF_040802235.1). Classification (NCBI taxonomy): domain Eukaryota; kingdom Metazoa; phylum Chordata; class Mammalia; order Pholidota; family Manidae; genus Manis; species Manis javanica. The sequence continues at coordinate 8,053,713 of NC_133159.1, read as the reverse complement.
GAGGGGCCCAGGCAGTGGTCTGGGAGCCTCTTCCCAGGGGCTGTGGGGCGGCTGGCCGTCCCTGTCTATTTGGGGCCACCTTCTCTCTCTGTCCTCTCCTAAGGCTTCATCCTCTGTTCAGTCCCACCCACCTAGAAGTATCCCAGCTTGCCCTCTCCTCAATAGCCCCCACTTCCTTGGAGCCCAGCATCCCAGGAGCCCTATGTCTCCATCCTGCAGCCTTTAGCAAGTTCTCAGATCTAGTTTCCTTCTCTGTAAGACAAGTGATTATCTACTTTGCAGGGTAATTGGGGCACAAGAGTTCATGTGGCCGAAGGTGTCTAGCCCCGGGCCTGATAGGGAGGGAGTGCCTGTTCGGGCCTTCCCTCCTCCCTTCTCATGCCTAGAGTGGCAGCCATCCCTGGGCAGGTTCCATGGAGTTCCCCACCCTTGCCCCAGGACCTCTGAGTCTGGAAGTTACACGGTGAGTGCTTGGTACCGAGGCAAGGACCAAGGCCGCTCCAACACATTACTAGTGCTGTGAGCTGATCTGGGAGCCAGGCTCCAAGCCCTGGAGGAAAGGCCGGCAGGGAGGGGGAAGGGGGAAGGAAATGAAGCTGTGCAGCAGTCAGTCTGGCCTGGAGCTGTGTCCCCACACAATCCACTGGTCACCCTCTCTTGCTGCCTCTGCTGCCATCTCTCCTACTGTCCTCCTTCCGTGGGCTCCTAGCCTTTTGTATATCTCGGTTTCTGCCTCCGCACAGTCTCTCTGTATCCCACTAGTCTCTCTTCCTGCTCACCTTCCCTCCACCCAGACTGCCACCCCCAACTCCATGGTGCACTCTCTCTCCTTTTCATCTACTCCGAAGGCTTTACTTTACTTCCTTGTCACCCTAATTGATTGCATTAACCTTTCAGCGTATTGGATTTCCTCGGCATCGTGCAGAGAGCCCTGCACAATATGCTTATAATCTGAGCCATAATGGACAGTTTGCAGTCAACAAGCCCCTTCTCCCATCTCTGCCATGGGTCCCGATGACATCTCTCTTGCCCAGGCCACCATGGCCAGCAGGGGTGGGGCAGTGCAAAGGAGCTAGGAGGAAGGAAACACAGCTTGGACCCCCAGTGGATGGCCCTGCCTCTCCCCTCCTTCTGGCTATGTCCCCAGCCCTGCCTCTGCTTTGCCAGCCCCCTGGTCTTTGTGAGTCCTCTCTGTGTGGCCTGTTCCTGGGACTCTCTGATTAATGAGTGGATGATGGCACCAGCTTGGATTTGGGGAAGAGAGTTCCCTGGTTCTCCACGATGGTTCTTAGAGAAAACTGTTGCTCCCTTGCTTGCCCGGGAGGTTCTGAGGAAGGACGATGGTGACACTTCAAGAGCTAGCAGGGAGCTGGGAGGGGTAGTCCGAGATGGCTGGGTTTACCTGGCCCCTGAGCCAACCAAAGGCCTCTGTGGGCCTTCTGGGAGCTGCGTCCACTCCTAGAGATTGTGTGGGAGCACAAGGGAGATAGAAAGGGAAGTGCCGAGCCAAGGGAAGACCCTGCTGGGGCTGGCCATGGGTACTGGAGGTGGCTGTCACCTCTCCCAGGAGGCAAGGAAGCCAGCCCTGGGACACCCAGCTTGGGCCCCGCCTTCCGCGCTGGGCTGGGTTATGTGATTGGGTGCTTGGTGGGACTTGGCTCAGAGTCTGTCTCCGATCTAATGTTTGGCTGCAGCTTTCAGCAGAGACACCTGCCTTCATCAAAGGAAGAGAGGCATTATACAGGCAGCAGGGCAATAAGCCAGAGAGAAGCCTCTACAGGGCAGAATGGCTGACACAGGGGAGGCAAGGGAGAATGAAAGCTGGCTTCTCAGGTTGGTAAGAATGGGCTCCTTCAGGTGCGTGCCCAGATGGGCACCTGCTCATTGAGGCAAAGGAGCCAGCCCATGCCAGTGCCTGGTCTTGGGAGCTCAGGGCGTCCTGGCCTGGTAGGGCCTGGCTGGGGCAGCCAGCCCTCAGACCTGCAGCCCAGTCAGCCAAATCTTCATTCACAGCAGGGTGGGTGTCGGGCTGAATACATTCGTGTCAGGCTTGGGGGGCAGGATGGAACTTCCCTTGGTCCTGGTGGTGCTTCCTCTCTCCAGTTCTGTCCTCTCCCCTGGCCCTCTGCCTGCCCATCATCTTCTCTTCCTGCCCACCCCCCTTCTGCCATCACTCCATCACTCCAAAGGGCAAGCTTTGGCAAGAGGGGGCTGGACTAGGTCCTTCCCATCCTTTCCCAGGGATTTTGGGGTTGGGCAGAAGGCACAGCAGGGAGAAGCCAAGCAGCGAATTAAAGTTTGGTGATTGCCAGTGTCAGGAGAAGCTAAATAACCCTGTAACTAGTATGAAGGTGAATTCACGGTCTGCTGCACATGGAAAATATGAGTGCTCTGTGAGTTGGGGAGAGTGAACAGCAGAGCCTGCCTGCCATGGTGGGCAGCCTCCTCTCCAGGGACCCGGGCAGGGAGGTGGGAGGAGGGCCATGCACTTTCCATCCCTGCCAGGGAGCAGCCACCCAGGAGCCCCGGCCAATTATGGGGGCACCTCAGCCGCTTGACAATCTGCTGTCCCGGCACCAGGGACCCAGGTAGGCCTTGTAGGCAGGCACCCAGCAGTGTACATTCATGGACACCAGTCCTGACCCCAGGACGCCAACCCACCCACCCAGATCCCTAGTAGTGGCTAATCACTAATCCTTATTGAATGCTTACCCTGTGCAGGCTTAGTGCTGTCCCCTTACCACAACACTATGCAGTAAGTGCTGCTATTCTTCCCCCCTTTTGTCCCCACTTTTTTACAACCCACTTTATTGAGATATAATTTACATGCCAAGTGTACAATTCAATGGCTTTTAACATATTCACAAAGTTGTGCAACCATCACCACTATCTAATTTAGGTCATTTTCATCATCTCAGAAAGAAACCCCATACTCGTTAGCAGTCACTCTCCATTCTCTCTGGCTTCCAGCCCTAGGCCATCACTAATTATTCTCTTTGATGCTGAGAAAATGGAGGCTCAGAAAGGGTCAGTAGCTTGGTTAAGGTTGCACAGCCAGTGAGTGGCGGAGCTGGGGTTTGAACCCAGGTGGTGGGACTCCAGAGCCACTGCTCCAGGAGGGAGTGCCCCATGTGCTGGCTGCCCCCTGCCGTATGTGCCCTGCCACTTGTTTTTAACAGCATGGGCTCAAGCGTGTAGAAGCACCATCCAAACATGTATGCCCAGGCGGCGACACGCATCTCTCTTCCCAGGTATACTTGCAATTCCATACAGAAAAATCTAACCCTCCAGGACAGCCAGCCTCCTCCTGAACCTTCTCCTTCAGCCCAGCTCCTGGAAGAGAGGGTTGGCACAGGAACCAGCAGTAACAGGGGAGCCGAAATGGCCAGTGAGAACTAGGCAGTCTTGGAGCTTTAACAAGAGAAATCCCAATATGTCCTGTAGCTGACAGAAGATGCCAACACAACACCCAGAACAGGTCCCTGCCAGGGTTAGGGCCGCAGGGTAGGCCCAGGGCCACAGGGGCAGTGGCCCAGCATCACACCTTCCATCTTTGCTTCATCTCGTGCTCACTTTCTCTTTTGCTTCTGTCCTATTTTTCCCCACCTGCCTCTCTCTTCTTCACACCCACTTTCCATCCAAAACTTTAAAAGGAAAAAAAAAGCTTTTGTGGCCCATACTCTTGCACTTGAAAAATTTGGGAATTAATGTGAATCTATTACTGCCTCTGATAAGAGATAAATACAAGGAGGAGAGACAAAGGGAAAGGGAGGCGAGAGAATGAGTCTGTTGGATTTGGTTTGGGGTTTTTTTTTTCCTCCTTCTCTCTCCCTCCAAAGTGGAGGATCCGGCTGGGCCAGTTTGGATATTTATTAAGAAAAAGCCAAAGATAATTAACTTTTTTGTTTTTGTTTTGTTTGCGGGTGCCTCCCCTGCTGGCACTCCTGACTGCCTGGCAAATTAAACCTGCTCCCTGCCTCTTGGGTGCTGGGCTGGCAGCAGCCGACCTGAAATTTCTGGGCCCATGCACTCCCCACCCAGCCACCCACCTTGGGTCTCAGACCTCGGGTCACTTTAGGGCATCACTGATGCCACCTCCCCAGGCTCTTCTGACTTCTGGAGCGGCCTTTAGAGCAGGGTAAGTGGCATGCAGGTTGGGGGTGAGAGGAGGGGCCAGCACTCCCCTAAGAGGAGATGGGGTGAAAGAGCCAGCGCTCCTATGGGGCAGGGGTCTGCCTTCTGGCCGAGTCAAGGCTCTCAGCTTTCCAGAAGAGGGTGAGAACAGAGCGGGAGCTGGAAGTGTGGGCAGAGGCCAGACTCGGGCCATGGTGACCCCCAGCTCTTCTCCCAGGAGGCTGATTACTGCCAGGACCCATGGCCCCTGGGAATGCTCCAGAGAAGGATTGGGGCCACAGAACCATCCCATGATATCATGGTATCTGTCCACTGTCAGACTGGGCTCCCTCCTACTGCCGCTTCTGACCGAGCCCAGGCCACCCGCCAGCAGGGAGGTTGGAGAGTCAACACCTGGGTAGTAAGTGGCCACCTCTGCTCTGCTGCCCTAGAACCATTCAGAGCCCTGAAGCCAAGCTGGGACCTGAGCAAGACCTGTCCGTGGGCCAAGAAAGTGGCACTTACAGACTTCTCAGTCAGGGACAGAGTTGAGGGTGTCTCAGGAGCCAGGACAGCTAGCGAGGAAGGCAGGTCCTTTCTGGGGACCAGCAGACCTAAGGTACCTGGTGGGAGGGGTGGTTTGCCCCTCTGCTAAATGACTATGCCTCCGTCCCTCCCCCGACAGAGCCCTTTCTGCCCTCCTGGCTTCATCCTGGCCAGGTAGGTAGGTGGCAGGTTGAGGTCCCTCCAGGTGGGGAACCTGCCTTGGAGCTGGGCACAGACAAGAGGGCATTTTTCAAGGATTTTGCTAGCCCTTTTTTTTTCCTCTGAAATATAAGGATGTGCAATTTTTTTGGTTTCAATTTAGCATTGGAGAATTTTATAATTTAGTAATTAAAATCTCTGATAGGCTTTAGAAATTGCAGCTAATTGAATTTAATGGGAAGATGATTTTCAATTTTATTTGATTACCGGGACCCCTGGCATCGGTATTTATGGGAAAAAAATGGGAAATGTGCTGTGTGGGCTAAGATGGCATAATTGAATTAGGGATAATCGGATTTCTCCGTCATGAATTTCACTATAATTTTCCTATAATTTTCCATTAGATATCTAGTTTACAAATATTCACAAAGAAATGAAGCTCTTTCGGAATGGAGATTGCTGGCTAACAGGATTACGAGGCCAAGCGTGCGGCCGTGCCAGCCCGATCCCGCATAGCGCCATCCCTGTGTCTGCCTTACACTTAGCTTGAGCCTGGCTTCGGCCCCTCACTCCACCACCCACCCTGTGGCTCCTCTCTGCCCTTTGTCGTCTCTTCATCCCTGCTTACCCCCTGCCCCGACCCCCACCCGTCCATGGCTCATGACGTCTTGCGCGCCGCACTTTGCTCACTCAGTGCTCTCCGTACCACCCCCCCGCCCCGTCTCCTGGGGTTGTGTGCTCACACACAATCACAAGGCCTCCACACAGGTGCGAACATGCTTGTTCACATGCACACAGTCCTTTGGCCAAGGCTTCTGTGCTCTGGCCCAGTCGCCTAAGAGGGAACCAGTTTATTAGGATCCTGGGGTGGGGTGTGAGAACAAAAGAGCTTTGTTTAAGTTTATGTGAAAGTTACAAATTCAAAATGAGAGCAGATAAAGCCTGAGATACCTGGTGTGTAAACAGGCTGGTGAGTGAGAAGGCCCCGGGCTGGGGAGGAAGAGAGAATGAGTGGGCTGGGGGTGCGAGGAGACCAGAAGCCAGCCATGGGAGCTTGCCTGAGGAGAGCTGCTGGTTTTCCCTGGACTCCAGTGAGGCCCAGTGGGTGGGCTGTGGGGCAGGCCTCCACACCTTCTCTCCGGGTAGGGTGTGTAAGGAGGAGCTGGGGACTCTGAGCCCAAGGCCTCAAGACCAGGAGGAACTGTGGCAGTGAGCTTACCATCCCCTGAATCCCAGGCACGAATGTCCCCACTGCGTCCTGGCCTCAGGGTCTGAGGGGTGTCACCATATCAGTGTCCTCAAGGCAAAAATGGGCCATACCCTCAGAGATGCCAGAATTCTGGCTTATAGCACAGCATACACCCAAAGAGAAAGAAGGAGAAATTTGGGTACCATAATGTGGCCTCTGACAACCGTGATGCTTCAGCCTTCTCGGATCTTCTCAAATCGTAACACCATGGTGGCCTTCTTCTCTGTGTTTCTCCGGCCTCTTCTCCTCCACGAAGGCCCCTCACTCTTAGGCTGGGCCTCTTCAGCCTGCAGTGGCTGATTGAGGTCATCGTCTTGGCAGAGCAGAGGACCTGCAGGCAGCCCAGCGCTTCCCTCCACCACCGTCCTCACTGGCCCTGCCTGCCCTGCTTCCTTCCAGCTCTCTTCGTTCTGTTTCTTCAGCCATTCCTCTCCAGCCTTTGTCCACCAGAGGCCCCCAAATGACTGTGTAGCCAATCCATTTGACCTTGCCTAGGTAACTGGAAGGCATGCCCTCCCATGCCCTGACTACCATCAACAGAAGCCCAGGACATTCATAGGCAACCAGCCGGCCACATGGGTCCCATATGCAGGGAGCTCCCCGTGCATGCAGACACCTTCAAATGCACCCAGGCACTACCCTTCCACCCCGACCCTCTACCCTGTGTCTTCAGGCTCCCTTCTATACTTCAGTTCCCCAGATGGGGAAGCAGACACTCAGGATTGGGCTTGGATCAATTACCTATTATAACTACACAAAGCTGTAAGCCTTGCTTTGGGGAGTCATGAGTGGGAGCATCCAGAAGCATGTGTATACCCCAGAGCTGTCCTAATGCAAAGGTGCTCTCTCTGAGATCCTGTGTGGTGAGCGGAAGTCCATGGTCCTCTCTGTCTGGTTGCCCAGCAGTTGCACCACTCCCTGGGTAGCATATGGCTTGGATTAAGAGCTCTGCTCACTTACTCAGAGTTTTAGGGCCAGGGACTGAATTCAGTAAAGCTTCTGGGCCTCTTCAGCTACTCTTCCTACTTAGGGATAGGGCAGGCCTGAGGGGCGGAAGGTTGTGTAACAACCAGAAACGGGGGTTGCTAAGAAGGCATCAGGGAGGGCAGTCCCTGGGAGGCCATTTGGAACTAAAAAGCAATAAAAAGGTGGGTGAGGGTGAGGGAAAAGGGGGGGAAAAGAAAAGAAAAGTAAAAGAAGGGGAAAGTGGGAGAAAGAGTAGATTGGTAACTCTCTTGACTTCTTTTCCCCAAAGCCTGCTCGGTTCCCTCTCTTTGCAAAATAGAAATATTGCAAAAATAAGCCAGTGCCGTTTTGCGGAATGCTGTCCAAAGACCAGAGAAAGCCAGGGTCCTGTTCCCTTCCCCTCATTGCAGGCAGCGTGGCCTCGCCTGAAACAAGAAGGGGGAGGAAGGCAGCAGGGTGGGTGCAGACGGGTCAGAGAGAGAGCTAGTGACAATGAGATCCAGGTACTTCACTAGCAACACCTCCTGCCCACCTGGCTGCCTCCCTCCTAGAGTGCCCCAGGCCCAAATGGGTAACTTGGACCACTAAAATATAAAGAATCTCAACGTATATGTCGAAGCAGGGATGTCTGGGGACTCACCATCGTCAAAGTAAGACCCACCAAGTGTTTTCTCTGGGGGAAAACAAGGAGATAACAAGGCATCCTGGTCCAGAGATAAGCTGGCAGAGAAGAAAATATGGCCATTGTTGGAGGGGCAGATGGCAGTTCCTTGGTTGAGGGGAGACTGTGCCCTGTCCCCCACGGCCCTTCACGGGGCACGACAGAGACAAGAGAGCGGGAAGGAAGCCCAAGTGATGGCGCAGATCTGCTGTGGGAGCGCTTGTTGGAAAGGCGGCCGGGCTGCCGCAGAGGCGGGGTGAGGGAGGAAGGAGGTGCAGGCCTGCCTCGGGTCCCAACTTCAGCCGGGGGATGAACTGCCGGGCAGGCGGAGGAAAAAGGCCCAGTGAGCAAGGCTGTGAGGGGGGCTCGGGGTGGGCAGGGTGCCTGGGCCCATTTCAAAGCAAAGTCTAAAACCGAAGCGGCGGGAAAAGCCCAGGGTCCCCGCACTCCTGGGGCCCGCAGCGGGAACGATGTGCGGAGCAGCGCGAGGCCGACGCGCGTTCCCCCGGTCCAGCGCCGGCTGTCCTTCCCCGACCTAAAAAAGCACCACCGCTTTCAACGTGGGGAGATCCGGGTATGGGGGAAGATATAACCCCAGCGTCCGGGCACCCAGAGCCAGCGGGGCGCTCATGGGGGAAGCTCGGAGGCGCGCGCCCCCGAGGCGCTCACACCTGCGCCCGCCCGCGCGGAAAAGTTTGCGCCGCTGCGCGCGCCAGGGAGAGAGTCCGCGCGCGGCCGCCGTCGAGGCGCGCCGCGGGGCCAGAGCGCCAAGCGCAGCGGACGGGCGCGCCCCCGCCGGCGTCCCGCCCGACTTGCGCGGGGACGCGAGCACCCGGCTCCAACGCCGAGTCCCCGGCCCCGCCTCCCAAGTCTGAGGTTTGGGCAATCGCCGAGCCAATAAGGTGGCCGCCTGGGCCGGGGGCGCGCGCGGGAGCGGCGCCGGCGGGCGGGCGCGCGCCCATTCACTCCGGTGCCGCGGCAGGCAGGCGAGCGGGCGGGCGGGCGCGCGCGCGCGGCCCGGCTCTGCTCTTTCACCTGCCCGGGCGGCGTGGCCGGGCCGGGAGGGGGCGGTGCCGCGGCCGCCCTGCCAATCACCTCGGCGCCTGGCAGCGCCCCCGGCCGCTCCCGCCCGCCCGCTCCCTCCTGCCAAACTGTTACCCTGAGTGTTACCGTCAGGAGCAATGACATCAGGGCTTTAAAACAACTTGTTATTCGGGGAGTAATCAGTTGCAATTAGGCATTAATTAAGTATTATGAAAGTTGATTATTTAAGTGAATTCGGCTTTCGACTCTCCGACTATGGTGAGTACCGGAGTGGGGCGGGGGAGGGTAGGGGGCGCCGGCGCGGGGCGGGGGGCGCGGGCGGGGCAGGGCCGGCGCGGGCGGGGCGCCCCTCGGCCCGGCGGGCTGGCCGTGGCCCCGGACCCGGGCCGCGTCTATAAATAGTTTCTCTTTTAGTTTAATAAACTCGAGAGCAGAGAGGAGCTGCTTCGAGTGTGCAATGCCGGCGCGCGAGAGCGAGAGGGGCGGGAGGGAGAAACTTTCGCTCTCCCTCCTGGGCCCCCCTTCTCGCTGCGCCCCGGGGCCCGGGGGCTCGTCTGCCCCGCGATGGGGCGCGCGGCCCGCGGAGGGGGCGGCCGGGCTGGGCAGCTGGGGGCACTGCCCGAGACTAAACAGATGTTTTCTTTTTTCCTCTTCGGTTTTTGGTGTTCCTCGAAGAGTTTGGGATCGAAGAGAGGAGAATGGATCTCGGTACAGGTACCGGCGGTGGGAGCCCGGGGAGGCTCTTTCACTTTTCTTTCGGTTCTTTTACGGAAGTTATTATTTTTAGCCCAATGAGGTAGCAGCTGAGCAGGGGGTGGGGGCTGGCCTGCAGAGGGTCCGGGGCCGAGCTGCACTTCTCGCCCTGGTTTCTGGATCGCCAGGCGTCTGGCGATATTATTGTTATTATTTGTTACTTGCTTAGTGCCTGTGACTAATTTGATGCTTGTCATTGTGAAAGAACCGAGGGGAGAGGGAGCTGGGGGGCACCCAGAGAGAGGATTTAGGGGTTTTTATGGGGGTTTTTGTCCTCCGTGTTTTTTGAATGGCTCTGTGTGTTTTCTGTGTGTGTGTGTGTGTGTGTGTGTGTGTGTGTGTGTGTGTGTGTGTGTGTGTGTGTGTGTGTGTGTGTGTGTGTGTGTTTCCCCTCAAAGATCTCGGTGTGTCTGGCTGTGGGGTGTGTGTTTTTATTTTTTTAGTGGGGGGTGGTTTAGTTTTTGAAAGCAGCGTCCTGTTGGGAAAGGTGGTTAGTCTGGTTTCAGGGCGACTGTCTCAAGGTAAAGGAATTTAATTTATTTGGGACAAGGCTGTGTCGGATGATCAAGCTGCTTATTATGGCTAATGAGTGTTTTTCACCTGAGAATCCGTGGGATGAGGCGGCTGTTATCAGTTCAAAGTGAGGGGCCCAGGACTCTCTCCCATTCCCCTTTCTTGTCCCCGCCTGGGAGAGGGTAGACCAGACAAACTCCGAAATTTAAGGCTCTGGGTTTTGGGGACCTAGTATGCACCTACGATAGGGCTACAGGCTGGCATGGTGCTGGCCTGGGGCAGAGTTTACACTGGGATTTTGGTGTTTTGTTGGTTTCCATCTAATTTTATTCAGTATTTTCCAACCTGAGCTCAGGGGGAGGTTTACCCTAAGCTCTTCAGGCTTTCCGTTAGTGCTCTCTATTGAAACCAAATTTTGACCAGGACCCTCAGAACCTAGGCTGACAAAAGTAGCTGTCTTCTTCCTAAATGTTACTAAGGAAATCAGTAATAAACAGGTTGATCATTCATTGAGACTGACCTCTGAACCCTTCTGTTTCATTTATAGAATAGGTGTTTTGGTGGCTGTAGAGTGGTTGTTTATAATGGGGCCAAGTTCATGGCATTGCCCCTTGGGATCCATGAGCTGACATTTGACCTTCTGAGGTCAAAGGAGAGTGGGCAGAGAGAGCAAGAGGCAGCACTGGGGGACCCAGGGTGGGTGACGCAGTGGCTGGCTTTGGGAAGGGGGTGTGTATTTGTAGGGGAGCAGGTCATGCACACAGTTTTGAGACTAAGTCCAGTAGAGTGTGACCTTGGATAATCTGATGTGGAGGTCCGAGGACCTCTGTGCCCAGGAAGGGTGTGACACCCCCTGCTGGGCAAAGTGGTGAAGGTGTCTAAGGCCACTGCTGCTACCTTGCCCCTCCCTGCCCTCCGCTCCTGCAGAGCAACCCGCCCCCCACCAGTGATCAGGTGTCTCATCACCTCCCTCTCAGGCCCCACCCTCTTCGGAAAAGAGGCCCCCACCCATCCTGGCAAAGAAGCAGACCTTATAGGCTGTGGGGGAGTAATGCACCACCCCCTACCTGGGGCGGGCGAATCTCTCCTGTGGGGCGGGCACAGCAGACCCAGGCTTTACTCAGTTGGTGGGCGGTCCCTCCTCGTCTTCCTCCTTCTAACCTGGGTGCCACCTGGAGCTGGCGTCCATCCTCCTGCCCTACACCTACCTGTCATCCCAGTCTGCTGTGGGGATACACTACCCCCAGACCTTTCTCTGGGGTGCCCGACTGGAGGGAGGGCCTCCTGAGCCTGGGCATTGGCAGACCTCTTAGAGCATCTGTCCTGGGTCTCACAGAGGCTTGCTTCTCCCCGTACTCCAGGGACAGGCTCTGGTAACTTTTCCTAGAAGCTAGAAGGGCTGCTGAGGTCAGCTGGTCCCTTCTGTAGCCAGAGTGGGGCAGTCCCAGCAGGACCTACGCCTGGACTCTGGCCACGCTGGGAGGGAAGGTTGGGAGTATCAAAGTTCTGTTTCCTGGAGGAGTCATCTGGTGATACCACTCAGCCTTTTCTTTGAACTTGAAAGTTTCACTTAATTTCAGAACTTCAGAAGAAAAGCACTTTTCCCCCTTGTTACAAAAAAAAGGGAAGCAGGTGGGAACCCTGAGGTCCTCTCTGAGACCATCTCTGGGCTAAATCTGTGCTCATCTTCCCTTGCTCTCTGGAATGTACTCCTGGACACAGCCAAGGCTGGGGACCTCTTCACTGGCCAGAGCTCGTTGCTGATGCACTGAGGGCCTCTTTTCTTTTGGGCAACCACACGCAATTTCTCTTCAGCACAGTACGAGGCTGGAGGCACAGGCCCTGAAAGGTTGCTGCACTGGGGACCCAATAAGCATTAGATCATGACTTGACATTGTCTCGGACAGGTCTAGGCCCTGAAGCGCTCCGGCCATAAGTAATTCAGTGCTGGGAGAACCGAGGCTTCTCAGGAGGAGACAGCAGGACCTCAAGACCCTCAGGGGCCATGAGGACCCCTTTTTCTCCACCATAGTTCAGCCAAGGGCTGGATCAATCTGGACGTCTTTAGCAATAAAAAATGCCGATGTCGTCCTAATTCACCAGGCCCCGAGATGACAGCAAATTTACATTTTTTAATTAAACTAGCAGCCAGTTTTTATGAGAGGGGGTTGGGTTATGCAAATCAAATGGTTGTGTACGGAAGATTAGGAGAGTTTGGGAATAAATTCCACAAATGCTAATAAAAAAAAGGAAAGAGAAAGAGAGGGAGGGAGGTAGAGAGGAAGAGAGGAGGACACAGTTCCATTAGGCCCTTTTAGAGTGATTTCCCTGGGGGAGGGAGCAGGGAGAGGGGGGCCTTCAGACACAGGTAAATCCAGCCTGCAGTTGGGAAGCTCCCCAGGATTAGGCCCCACTAGGCCAGTTCCTAGGCCCAGAACACAACCGGAGGCCAGCGTGAAAATGGCTGTGCAACAGTAGTAGATCTTTAAGAAACTTGCCCTTGATTCTTAGGGATCTGGTTGTACTCGCCCCACTCTCCCTAGGGGGAACCGGGGAAGAAGGGGAGGCACCCTCCAGGGCTGGAGCTGTCCATCAGAGGCTCCAGGGTAGGTTCTGCTAGGTCAGGGACAAACAGGCAAGGGAGCAAGTCTGAAGGAATGGCCATGGGCCGCAGTGGGAGCCGATGAGGGGCAGCACTGCCCATTGGCACAATGGCTACAGCATGTGGTCAGGGTGAGTCAGGGAGGAACGGGTGCTGTCTGCCACACCGAGCCTGCTGCTTCTTCCCAGGGATAAGCTCTGCTTGGACTCCGGGCCAGGATCCCACCGCACTGCACACAGACCCCTGCTGCATTTTGGCCCCAACCTCAGCTGTGGCAGAAGCCAGGGAGGATGGGATCAAGGGAGCTGAGCCAGGTTGGCTCAGGAGCCTGGTTCTTGGAGGGGGATTTCCTCGTAGCCACGTGCTTCAAGAGCACTGAGTCTCAAGATAGGAGAAGAAAGGCTACAGACTTCTTCCAGGCGTTGTCTGACCCCAGGGAGCAAAGATCTTGGCTTCCCCAACCCAGATCCCTGCTGACCTGACTCCCAGGTCTTCTGTCAGCAGCTGGTTCAAGGCTAGGGTCTTGCCAGGAGTGAAGGCTCCTAGGAACCTTGCCGGCTCTGGTTGCACTTGAGACCTAGAGCATACTGGGGATTGGGAGGGTTCTTGTGCTGTTTCTAGGGGAAGAGATTACATGCCCGGTTTGGGACAGAACAGGTTGCCTTCCATTTTCCTTCCTCAAGCCTCTACTTGGCTAAATACACCCACCCGACCAGTCTAAGCTGGGCTAGTCCCTGTAGTCAGGTAGGGCACCGGTTTTGCCGGTCTGCTGCAGGGGGTAGGTGCTCGGTGCCATCTTGGCAGGAAGGAGCAGTCAGAGCCAAGGACAGAATGGGCTGTCTCGGAAACAGCGAGTTTCCTGGTACCGTTTAAACAGAGGCTGGCTGTGACGTTTGCAGGGACTTGAGCATCAGATGACCTTTAAGGTCTCTGGCTCTCCCAACTCCCAGCTTGATTTTACTGGGACGGTTCAGTGGCTCAGTCTTGGATGAGGGGCTGGGAGGATGCAGTGAGAAGCATATCATCTGGACCTTCTCTTTGGAAGAAGGCATCTGAGATGGCAGCTCTGGGCTGTGCAGTGGCCCTTGGACCAGCTTGGCACTCGTTATGAGATGTCAGAGCGGCCCTCGGATGAAAAGCCTGGTGTAGCTCTTCTCCAGAGGCGGGGCAGAGGCAGCAAGGGCAGGTCTGAAAGGATCCCTAGAGGGGCTGCACCCCAGGCCCTTTTTCCCCATGGGGGCCAGCCGGGGGAACCCATCAACCCTCCACTCCAGGAAGGGCACTGGGGCCAGTCAGTCAGACCTCTCAGCCGGCCTCGCCATCACTGCCCACGTTCTCCCATCCGCCAGGGCTGGGGAATCTGGCTGAGTTGCAGCTTGAGTTTTTATGATGGAAAAACAAAATAAATGGAGGCACCTTTGGAGGGCTGAGTCACGGCAGCAGCATCTCCTCGTTAAAGCTGCTGCCCCTGGCTCAAGTCCCTGGGCAGGGGACTGGGTGGGGCCCCCAAACGCTCTGGGCCCCGACTCCTCCTCTTCCTGGACCCTACCGGGGCAGGGGCGCGCCTCTCGCCTCTCCGTCAGCCTCCTCTGGCTGGGCCACCAGCCTTGGAGGGCTCAGGCCATCTCTGCAACCCTGCCGCCCCTCCCGCGCCACGCCGCGCCCAGGGTCTGTCCTGCGACACTGCCCTCTCGGGCTGGGTTTAAGCTTGGCCGCGCGCAGCCACACCTCCTCTCCCTCCTTTTCCCTCGCCTCCTTATCTTGGGGGAAAGGAAGGTGCTCTGTAGTAATTACAGCCTGTGGGTCCCCCAGGCATGTGGCAGCTGTTCCAGGGTCGCTGGGCCAGGGCACAGCAGGAGGAAGAAGGAGGAAGGAGGAGGTGGTCCCAGGGCGCAGAGGCAGCTACTCACTTGCACCGATTGTGAAAGGCAGCGACTTGGAGGCCCGGGGTTCCCCCCTCTGGCTAGCTGACCACAGCACGGCATCCTCACACCCCCCAGTTCATCAGGACATCTGCTCCCCTACCAGGGAAGAGACCCGAAGCAGGTGGGGAGGGCTGCAACTCTGTCAGCCTTTGGGAGCACCCCCCCCCGCCACACCCCCCTACGGGTGCTGCAGAAATGAAGACCTGCCTGGTCCTTCCCAGGTTTTCAGGCTCTACCTGGTGGAGGGAGACAGATGTGTTCATCTGTCACAGCAAGCGGAGGAGCACAGGGGTGGAGAGCCCAGGGAGTATTGTGAAGGAGTGGCCGTTGAACTTTGGGACAGGATGGGAGGTATTGGGACAGATGGAAGCAGGCAGGTGGGTGTTCCGGGCCCCACCCAAGCTTTCTAGACTTCCACCCAGCCTCTTCTCTCCCTTGCCTTATCCTCCTCACCTCTCGTCCTGAGATCAGAACTCTTGCTTCCCATGTGCAACCAGTTCTCTGCCCTTCTGGCCCAGCCTGCCCGGTTCCCTGAAGCCAGGCCCTCCTGCCTGCCTTTCTTGCCCCCTTCCCCTTACAGTCTCACACCCAGTTGGCCCTGGAAAGAGATAAGAGATAAGAGGCTGGCCAGGGCCTGCTGCTCTGAGGATCTGGTTATGCCCATGACATTGGTGTGTCCAGCGAACACTCAGGCTTCTATACCCTGAGCCCCAGAAGGCCAAGGCCGGGAGCCTTGCTTTCTGGTGCTGCTCCTAATAGCGACCATTAGAGTCAGCTGCGTTGACATCGCCTCCCAGGGCTTGGTACTGGGCTGGCGCTTGTGCCGTCCCCCTGTCAGTGCTGGTGGAATTGATTGATTGATGTGCCTCTTCACCAAGTGCCTCCCCACTTCTCAGTGGGGGCAGAAGGAGGAAGGCAGGAAACATTGACCAAGTCCCTTAGGACCAGGGTTTTAGCTCCTTGAGAGCTTCCTACATTCTGGTTTACAGGAATGGGTGGGTCTGGGGTTAGGGATGACCTGAAATGGACATAGGATAAAGATAGGCCTGGTGTGCTTGGATGGAGACCCCACATTAGCTGCTAACCATGGCTTGGGCATGGGAGGTGCTGGGGTGCAAGGTCAGACTTGGCACTCTCCACCTGCTGCCTGGTAGGGGCACAGGACAGCAGGAGCCAGTGGGTGACCTGGGACTGTCCTCTCCTTCCTCTCTTTCCTAACTCCATCTCACAGGCTGACCTCACTGCACCATGGCCATCCTTTCTGGGTCCTGCTCCCAGTTCCAGGATCCCCCGGCTAGATAGACCCAATGCCAGAAAGAGCCCACCCCACGGTGCCTGGGCTTTGCACCTCGGCCTCCTGGCATGGTGTTGGCTGCTCCTAAGCTGGCTGTGGGGCGTGTTCTAAGGCTTCCCATAGGCTGCGCCCAGGGCTTCTTCTGGCCCCACAGTCTGGCCAGTGCCACAGGCGCTTGGCTGCTGAAAGCCCCTTCTGAGAGCCAAGAGGGCACTCTCTTGTTGCCTTCTGGCCTGTGGCCAGGGCACTGCCTGTGTGGGGGAGGAAGGGCACCAAGAAAAGGAACAGGCACATTTTGCATCTCCACAGACCAGGGATTCCCAGAGGAAGCCTTCCCTGGTTGAGCTTTGGCCTACACTGGCCTTTCCTTACAGGGCTTTCTCCACGAACTAAGGGGACCCCTGGGAGGGAATGTGCTGCAGGAGATGCATTAAGTGGGGGGACTGGACTCCAGTGCAGTGAGAAAGCAAGAGGCATCCAAGAAGCCAACAGGGAGAGGATTCTGGAACTTTGTGCCGCCAAGAAGTGCATCTTCTCCTTGACTATGGTCTTCACCTCCCTCTAGACCATGACCTCCCTCCCTGCCACCCCCTCAGCCCAAGAGTTCAAGGCCACAGCAGGCCAGAAGGGCTACCTCAGGGAGGGATTGGCCAGGTGCCCCACCACCCAGCAGGGGGCGCCCCCTGTATCTGCCCCACTTCTAGGATGGAACACTGGTAGGGGTCTGGTCCGAGCTCTGGCCATGGGTGGGGGAGGGAGGGCCTAACCTCCCCACCCCCAGAGGTTCCTTGGCTGAGTTTGTTTTGCCAGGGTGACCTGTTTAATCATCTCATTTTCTGGTGGCCGTTTATTCCTCGTTTCCACGGTTACGGCCCCATTAAGGGGAGAAGCAATAAGGCAGCGAGTCAAACAGGTAATAAAAACATTAAAGCCCATGTGCACAGAGGGAGGGCAGGCGGGTGGGAGGGGGCTCAGTGAGGTGAGACGGCCCGGCCCTGGGAGGAGAGAGGCCGGAGGCTGTGGGCCTTGTCCTCCAGGGGCCCTGAGAGAGCCCCTGGCTGCTCCCCATGCCCCCCCTTCTGGGCTGTGCCCTTTGGGGGCCAAGACCCAGCACTAGCTGCGAACCATCCCCAGCCCTCAGTCCCCTGGCAACAGGCTCTATGTTGGGAAGTAAAACAGGAAGGAGAAAAGTGAGAGTGAGTGACAAAAGCCTCCCCCAGGACTCCTCCTGGCTGGTTGTGTGGCCTGTTTGCAGGCCCCACCTCACCCTCACTTGGTAGGGGAGGGGGGTGATTTCTGACATTGTTTTGAGCTCTAGAACTTTTTTCTGCCAACTTTATCAGAAAGCATATTTGTGGTGAGTGCTGCTAACAGGGCCAGTCTGGTGAGTAAATATTCCTGGTGTGGACAGTCCTGTGACCTTGAGAGGGAAGAGCATGGCAGGGGGGCCAAGGGCATGTAGGACCCCCTGTGCTGGGTGGGGGGTCCTTCCTAGGACTGGGTGAGGGGGCTGAAGGGGTTGGGTCTGTCCCCAGCATCTCCTCCCAGTCTCAAACTTGAGCCACCCTTGGCTCGGGTTGGGTGGTATGACTGGCAGGCTGGGCCGGTAGCCCTTAGTGTTGCTCCCGCAGAGGAGCTGCTGGCCGGTTCGCCCGTGGGCTCCATAGAGATGCTGCCCTCGCTTCCTCTCGGAAATGAAAGCTGAAAGGAAAGCCAGCCTCTTGCCCAGCCTCTCTGAGCCCCGGGGCACGTGCCCCCTTCCCAGTGACCCTTCCCAGGGGAACTCCTGAGTGTCCCCGGCTCCTGTGCTTGGCCTTCAAGGTTGACAAGTGAGCAGACTGGGCCAGTGGGGCTGGCCAGAGGGCAAAGGGGGAGAGGCTGCGGTCTCCTTAGCCAGGGACAGTGAGGGTCAGGCCAGAGTGGTGGCGCCTTTGGCCACAGGAGCCAGTCCCTCCTGCCCAGAGCCTGGAGCGAAGGCTCGGCGAGAAGGGTAGCGGCCTGCTCGGGGCTCCTCTGGGGGAGGCACCTACTTTCTTTTACTCTTCTGTGCTCTGATCCTTTGCAAACTCACAGAGGTCTGTGCCTCCGATTATTAATTTCAAAGTTGATTTCTGACTAGAGAGGAAAAAGAGAAGAAGGTCTGGGAAATGGGGGAAACCCTCTGGCTGGGAAGCGTGTCTTGGGAACGGGCCTAGATGAGTTAATATTCTGATCAAACAATTAAAAATAGAAAACGCTCCCGAGGCACCAGCTGCTGAGGCTTTTCAACAACTGTCGCCAGTAGGTTCATGGGGCAGGTGGTGCTGGAAAGGAGTTTTTCCACAAACAGCAAATATCAGAGATTACAGCGTGTCCCCCACCTTCCTCTCAGTACCCAGGACAGGTGTTTAGGGCTCCCATTTCTCCCTGAACTCCCCTCAGGGGCCTGGAGCCAGGGGCCTGCGCAGCTTCAGGGCTGCCCTGCTCCCCTCGGGGCCTGGCCTCAGCAGTGAAGTCATCGCCAGATGCCTTGGTAATTGCTTTAAGAATCCAACTTAAAATAAGATGAAAACTTATATTCCTGGGTGAGGAGTAATTTCCCATCGAATAGTAAATTAGTGAGAGGATTATACTGGGGCTCCGGCTGGGAGACCTTGCTCATCTGATAAATCCAAGTGGCCCTGCAAAGCCGTTCTAGACCAGAGGGCTCCCCCAAAGCCCAGGCCAGGCCCCGCTCCCTGATTGCTCATGGCCTGCTGAGCTGGATGTGTGCTCAAGGCCCCTTTGACATGAGAACCAGCTTCCCCAAATCTCCAGGTGGGAGACACTCAAGTCTAATGTCCCTTGGGCATGAGAAGGTGTCCATTCTCCCCGGAGACAGAGTGCTGCTCTTGAAACCCGAGAAGGCAGGGCTGCAAGGACAGTTTCCAGCTGTCGCACCAGGTAGCCAGCATCGTGGTGACCAGCCCTGGTCCTCCGGGGACCGGGCAGACCCACATCCCATGGTGAGCTGGAGCAGGATGAGCTGACAGACATGGCCCTACCCTCAGGGCCTGAAGAGCCCAAGCATCTCACAGACGAGAAGAGCCTCTGTCCAGGGTGGGTCACCTATAGGTGGCTCCCTCTACAAGCACCAGTTCTGTGGGCTGCTGTGTTCAGCTAGGTGCTTGTGAACTCAAGTGGGCGTGCACACACTCCTCCCCAGGCGTGACAGGCCACTGCCTGAAAACCTCTGCCGAGCAAAGAAATGAACTTGCAGCTGCAAACCCCTGTAACATCCTTGGACTCCGCCACCACGCACAGGACGCAGTGCAACATGCAGAGTCCTGACATCTGGGCCCCCGTGTGTTTACCTAGCGCCTTTCTTCTGAGAGATTCAGAGTAGGCTACATCTAATGCCCTGTTTCTTCTCATCGGTTCCCTAGGAGAAAGACATGGGGAGTTGTCTTGCTTCACAGGTGGGGAAACAGGAGGCCCGAGACACTGACAGGTTGGTTCCCAAATGCAAGGAGATAGACACAGAGTAGGGCTTCCCTCCCATGGGGGAGAGGGGCTTTTCTGAGGGCCATGCCAGTGGCAGCCCAGTCCTGGATGTTTACTGTGCTGCCTGGCCCATATCCTCAAACAGCTCTGGGGCCCACCTATATCCCACCTGTAACACGTGGACACACACATCTCTGGACCTTCCTTCCCTGCAAGAGAAAAGGCAATGGTTGGTGCAGATGCATTTTGAACTTTCTGGAAGAAGCCTCCTCTAAAGGCACTCATTATTGCCTGTCTCTAGAGGAAGGGGTGCTCCCCTCTGTTTGCAGGGAAGGGTTGAAGGGGAGTTGGAAAACATTCTGACTTGTCTCCTGGTGAAATGGGAATGAATAGACTGGACACAGGGCTCTTCAGGAGGAAAGTTTAAATGAACGGGCGTTCTCCTAGGAGACAGGTGGGCAGATGTATGTTTGCCGGATGTATTTCTGTGTCAGCGTGGACTTGGCTGAAGGGAAGGTCTGGACATTTCCCAGGGTTCACTGGGAGACCCTTGCAGCTCGGTTCAGGGGTGTGCATCACCAGTGGGTTTTATTGCTTCTAGAAGTACTGGGGCCATCTTGGAAACTGTACAGGAAAAACTTGCTGCTTCCAGACAGCTGTTCCTGTGTGAGGTTTGAGCCTGGGGGCTGCACTGAGTTAAAGCAGGTGTGATCTGAGCGAGGACCCCAGCGCCTTCCCCGGTGTTGACCACAGCCTGCGTTCAGAGGTGGGAGCAGCCAGGTATTGCTGGGAACACTTGTGCTGTTTGAGTGGCTTATTTCACCCTCCGATCCTACACCTGCCCTTCCCCAGAGGAAGGAATTATGAAGCAGTAGGACTGAGAATTCCTAGTCTAAACAACCCAGGAAAGCATGCTCTGTGAGAGAGCCAAGCCAGAGCCACAGATGGTGTGATCCGGGATTGTAACTGCAAGGATGGTGGCTTTGAACATTAGATGTTATGTGGCAGTTGCTGTTCAAGCAGACAAATTGGTGAATTGCAGGCTGCGGGGATCTGAGTGGGTCCCTCCTTTACTTATCTTCCCTTACCCCCAGGGTCAGGGAATGAGGGTGGATCAGACCGAATGGACAGACAGCCTCAGAAAGGCAGGCAGAGGAACTGCAGAAAAGCAATCAGCCTGGGGCAGCCCGGCCCAGCCCCTCCAAGCACACCATCCTGGACCGGAGGTCACGGCCCCTTGCTAGGACCACATGGGTCCCTTTCCTTGGCCTGCCCCCTTAGGACGGGTCACTTGGGTTCCTGGGAGGTGTTCAGATGGGTGGTTAATGGAGCGTCTCCCCGGAGCCCTGAGGCAAGCCAAGAGACCAGGGAAGGAACCGGGGATGTTTTCTGTTTCTGGGTCCCTTGGGGGCCCAGGGGCAGATTGAAACAGGCTCCTTGCAGGGAAGGTGTTAACAAACAGCAGGTGATTAAACATGACAAGCGGTGACATTTCTGTGCAGGGTTCTCAGTCCCAGCAATGCCAAGAATGAAGCTATAAACCCTGACATTTTGTGTTATGCACTGAGAGGTTCTTAATAGACCTCTCTCCCTCTTCCCTGGTCAGCTTGTCTCCCCCTCCCCGCACTGCAGCCCCTGCCCTGGGTGAGCCTCTTCCTGGCCCTCCAGTTCCTGGCGACTCGGAACCCTCAGCCTCCTGCCCTCACCCTCAGGCACTTTCCTGCTCGCAGGACCAGGTGTCCGCTGCCCTCCAGAGCACCTGCCTTTTCTTTGATCTTTCCTGTTGCCCCTTCCCCCCTTCACTCTCTCACCTCCTTTTTTTGGGTCCTGATCTCACAGCCTCACCCTTTGTGCTGCGGCTGTCCCAGTTGTCTGCAGTGGCAGGTGGCCGTCCCTATGCCCTCTTGTGTTAATAACACTTTCAGACAGACTTGATCACGGGTGTAGGGAGACTGTGGGTCTGGGGATGGGCTTTTACCCCTCTTTTTTCAATTTCCTTCTCTCCTTTTTGGGACAGAGACAGGAGGTGGAGGGAGAGAATTGTACTGCACTGCAAACAGTTGCTGGATTTGTTCAGGAGGGCCTGGCCAGCAACAGTTGTTCCTCTCCCAGAGAAACATTGGGACAACTGGGGCTGCTTCTGTTCTCTGGGCAGAGCCCCACGAAGGGCATTTGGAGGTGAGCCCGAGGCTCAGGAGGGTCAGAGACCCAAGAGAAGGGGCTCAGCCTTGGTCAGCTCCACACGGCTTGGTACAGAAAAGGCAGGCCACAACCCCCATCCCAGTTCTTCCGCTAATGAACTTGAAAAACACTTCGTTTTCTGCATTCCTCCAGTAAATATTTGTTTGGGTCAGGCACTGTGCTAAAACAGCCATCCTGTCCCACGGATCCTTCAGTCTAGGGAAACAGGGAGGTAATTAAACAAGTTACTACAGAAGTGCTGCCGTAGGAACAGGGAAGAATGAGAGGACGGAAGAAGGGGGTCCTACAGAATGGAGATCTCAGAGGACTTCCTGGAGGAACTGAAATATCAGCTGGGATGCGTTGGAGGAGGGGTATCCAGGCCCTGAGTTGAAGGAGGCCAATGCTCCACATTCCACGGGTTCTGACTAGGAGGCCGGAAAGGGACGGTGAACTGTGCCACATCCCTGAGGCTCTGCCCCTTGGAGCTCTGTATAACTGGCCCAGAGCGTGAGCTTCTAGTCCCCTTCTACCAGCGGGACCCATCTGTGGCATCTGTGGCAGGCACGGTGCATCAGCTGATGTGGCAGAGCAGGAACGTGGCTCAGCTCCGCCCCAGGAGAGAAAGGACAACCAGGAAGTCAGTGCCTCCAAGGACTGGGACTGTTCCTACCTTGCCCGCCTCCTAGTCCCCTCTGCTGGTGACTCACTGAAGAGGGGGCAGGAGAGAGGATGCAGACCTGGCACGGAGAGCAGAGCTGCAGGAGCAACAGGGGCCTGGGGGCCTGGCTGGGACCGTTGTCTGCTCACACCCCTCCTAACCTGCACCTGCTGGCCTGCTAGGCTCGGCCTGGACCCCAGGAAGCCTTCCTGGCACTCACAGCTGGCCTCCCCGCCGTGCCCTCAGGGGTGCCCTTAGTGCTGGTGTGTCTTCCCCCTTAGACTCTGAGCTCCCTAACACCTGAAGCCATTCCCCTGGGTCTCTGGGGCCAGCAAGGACAGTGCCCATAGGTATGGGGGATATGTTTGAGAAACACCTGTCCTAGGAAGAGGAGAACCTGAGTTAACCCTTAGACTAGACCAGTGAGAACACTGCAGACAGACCGATGGGTCCCTGGCGTCTGGGGAGACAGCTTCCTTGCCAGACCCAGAGCTGGCCTCACAGCCGGGTTGGCGGCCACAGCCATGGGGCAGCCAAAAGGCCTGCCCCCCGGAAGGGCCTCACCAAGCCTTTATTGCACTTCCTCTCCCCCCCCCTGCTCCGCCTTGGCCCAGAAGTCAGACCCAGGATACCTTACCTCCATACTGGTCCCTGGGGAGAACCTGGCTGGCTTCCTGTTCCCCTAGGAGGTCCAGGACGGATTTCAGACATAACTCCCTTTCCCCACCCCATTCCAGTCCTGCCTTTCTGCCAGATTTGGCCTGGGTCCCAAAATGCTACCCCTTGTCATCCACTTCCCGGAGCCCAGTCAAGACCCCATGAAGGTCCCAGAGAGTCAGCCTTCCTGGCCCTTGGCAGCTAGGACTGAGCGGGTGTGCCAGAGGGGGAGGGGAGGGGAGTCCCAGAGCCAGGACTTGGCCTCCTGCCCTGCAGATCCGGAGCCAGGTTTTACTGTAATCCCTATATCCTGGTACAGATCCTTGATCAGCTGGAGCCCAGGTTGGGCTGGACCCTGTGGTGACACTCGGGGCTGTAGCATGGAAAACCTGAAGTGGAGCTTCCGGAGCTGGGGTTGGGGGCCAGGAGGAGGCAGCAGGTGGAAGGGAGGAGAAAGGGGCCTTGCAGGCACAGGATGTGGACAGAGCCCAGACCCACCACCCACCGGACCCCGGCTGGGGGTGGAGGAGCAGCTGCTGCAGGCTGGGAACCAGGGCTCTGCGAGGGTGAGAGGGCCCCATGTGGCGCCCCACGGAGAGCACCCCAGTCTGTGGAGGCTGCTGCATTGCTGCTACACTGCCTGTTAGCCCTGTTGAGCCCGCTGGCCCTGGAGGCACTCTGATACGGAGCAAGAACTCTCGCCAGGAAGCAGCAGACAGGGTCCCTGGGTGACTGGGCCCCAGGGGTCTGTACAAGTCCCAGGCTGGAAGGGCTCCTGCCCTGCCGTGAGCTCTGCACCCTGTGAGGAATGGGGCAGAGGGCTCAGAGCTGTCTGCCCTGGATCTGGGCAACCAGGGCCCCAGGCTGGCCAGGGAGCCACACGGGCCCCTTTGTGGGGAAGCAGGATCCCTGCACTGGCTGTTCCTTGTGCCAGGAGCAGCCAGCCCTCCTTGGTGGGCAGTCCAGCCTGACTCTGCGGTCCCTGCGGGAATCCAGAGAAGCGTTGAGGGCAGGGGGTGTCTACCCCTCCTGGACCTCAACTCCTTGACCCCAAGGAGCAGCAGTGAAGGAGAATGAGGGGAAAGGCACAGGCCAGAGAGAGCCGTGGGGCGAAGCCAGGAGTGGGCTGACTGGGAGCAGGCGGGCAGACGGGCGTCTGTCCTGCCAGGGGCCCAGGCTGGCTATGCAGACAGCCTCTTTTCTATATGGAAATGAAGAATTTAGGCTAATGGAGCTCAACCATCTCTAATTTTGCGATGGCAGGAGGATTTTGATTGAAAGTAATTAAGCAAGCTAGCTGTAAAATTAATTAAAGCAAAAGGGGGGGATTTTTTATTGGATTGGATAGCGATATAGCGTCTGTCAGGCGGGGGACGGATGGGGGTGACCTGAATCCTCTGCCCTCCCCCCTCCCACTCGGGACGTTTATGTCACTTTAATCTCCTTACAGCGGCTGCTGTGCATTTGTTTGAAATAATCAAGGAAATATGGTCAGAAATTGTCAGCTTTCAGATCTAATTTACCTGACGGCCCCTGCACCAGCCAGCGCGGCCCAGGGAGCCAGCGAGCGTGAGCAGGTTGGGGAGCTTGAGTGGGCACAGAGGACACTGGGCTCCCCAGCCCCTCCCAGGGGGAGGGAAGGTGCTGCCCAGCGTGTGGGCACCTCCCTGAAACAGGCCCCCTCCCCCCCACCTGCTGCCTCCCCCTCGGGCTGTAACCAGCTTTGGGTTTAGGACTGTGGGATCAGGGAGGTGACAGTAATTCCTTACTCCAGATGGCTAACAACTGCTAAACCCCTCCACCAGGGCCACAGTTTTAAAAATACTCCTGAATTAGTCCCCTCATGTCCTGTCGCTGGCCTCGGCAGGGGATTGTGGAGATTGGCTGTGCGGAGGGTGGGGTGACGGCATCGTCCAGAGCGCCCTCTGCCACCTGCTGCCGTCCCCCCTTCTCTCCCGGGGCTGCTCATCTCGCCTTCTCCCGCTGAGGGCCTCTCTCTCCCAGGCCTTCCTCTACTCCCAGAACGGTGCCGGCCCCCTGTCTCTGTGACAGCTCAGCGCACGGGTTCTGGAGTCCTCAGTCCCTGCAGAAGGAAGGCCTCCCCTCTGCCACCCAGGCTCCCCTATGTGCCCGGCCACTTTCTCACACGGTCATTTCCAGAAGGGCGGCTGGGCTGCAGAGAGCCAAACCCTACTGTTGCTTCCCTTGGAGACAGAGGGACCCCGAATTCCTGGAGGTGCCGGTTCAGAGCCACGGGGCCCCTGCCCAGGTGGGCCAGTGTGGAGCTTGACATCTCCAGCCAGGAGCCCCTGTGGCATTTGGGGCCAGTAAGGCCCTGGAGCCGTTTCCCGTTAGAACACAAGCATGTAGCAGTTTGATCTGCTGGTCACGAGAGTGCCTGAGTCAGGAACTGGGTGTCTGGGTTTGTCTGGTCCTGACGAGTGAGTGGCCTGGGCTTTTCAAAAGTCTCTCAGCCTTTTGGCTCTCAATTCCCTTACGGTTCTAAAGTTCTGTGCAAATCTAGGACAGCCTCTTCCCTGAGAGCTGCCACCCTGGGGAGCTCCTTGCTGTGTCCCTAGGACAGGGGAGACCCTGGGGTTCTAGAAAGAGCAGGTCAGGATGAGCAGTCTGCACCCAGTTTGCCTGCCTGGGAGCAGACCTATTAGTAAGGCCTCTGTCCCCACCTGCCCTCCTTGATGCCAGGCCTTCTGCCAGGCCTCCTCCTGAGCTGTGTGCCTTCCCTGCCCACCCCACACCCCGAGCCTTGGTGCTGGGGGACTCAGTTGGCCTCCTCCAGCAGCAAGCGATTTGAGCTCCTGAGCTGAGCGCCTGGGGGCTTGGGAAGCACCACCTGCGCCCTTGAGCTCCCTGCCTGAGCCTCCCCTCCTGCACCATGAGTCACCCATCTTGAGCAGGGGGTGGGACCCCGCGGAGCTCTGACCAGGACAGGGGCTGGGAAAGCTGCTGGTTCTTCACATCTTCAGGGCAAAGTTGACCATGCCCAAAGCCCAGGAAGCACTGAGGTCCCCAGGGCCCGGCCCTCACCTGGCTGGCTGTGCCTGTGGGGACCTTGGTGAGAGGTAGTGGCATGGCCAGGCGCTCTGGGGGCCCTGCCAGAGCCAGAGGTCCCTGCCTTTTGTGCCCACCAGCTGCCCAGGAGACATGAGGTTAGAGAGAGTCTCTGGCCCCAGCCCAGCATCTCACCTCCATGCGTGGCTCGCAGCTGCTCATGTCAGCCCTGCAGCTGTGATGTAGAGAAACCAGTGCAGGAGCCCGTGCCGGGGACCCGACGGGGCTGCTCGCCCTGAGCCAGAGACTGGTTTCTAGGCTTGATGCTGGCTCAGGCTGCCGATGGCGGGTGCCAAAGCAGAGAGAGGCTACGGCGGAACCAGGATCCCCAGGCAGCCTGGGGAGGTCGGCATGCTGAGGCAGAGGGAGATGGAGAAGGCCAAGAGGAGTGCCCTGCGGGCCATATGGTCACTGAGTTGACTCCTTGCTCTGCCCTGCGGGCAAGAACCTGAGCTGGGGCTGCCGTACTGAAAAACCACTTTGGGGAAGTAACATAAGAAGGAGAGAACTTTGATTCTGCAGTGGCTCTGATTCTCCTTGGAGTGGAAGGACAGGCAGGTTTGGTGGGCAGGTGAGAGACAGACTAGCCATGGGCTCTGGGATTGTACCATCAGAGGACAGACGTGGGAAAGCAGCCCCCCAACGCAGCCCAGCTGGGGCCCAAGGAGCCTAGGAGATGGTGGCCTAATCCAGAGCCAGCCAGCAGCACTGTGGTGCCCACCACCTGGCTGGCTTGAGATAGCACACATGCCCTGTGGCCACCAAGGGTTCCTGCAGTCCCTTCTTCTCTGACCCCCAAGGCTTCAAGGAAAAGGCACTGAGGGCTCTGGCCTCGTCCAGGCGGAGCCCCTCCCCTCCCAGGGCTCCTTTCCAGCTCAGGCTGTCCCTCTAGCCAGGTGTCTGCGCCTCTAGGTGGGACATGGGCAGAGAGAACAGAACAGGCTGATGACTGGCCATGGGCAGGATGACAGGCCTGGCCTGCTTGCCCTGGAGGTCGCTGCCCTTAGACCAGCCCCGCAGGCCCGGCTCCCCGAGAACCTTTGCAAATGAGAATTCCACCAATGGGGTCCACCCTGGCCTTGCTAGCCGGGTGCTTCCTCCCTTTAGGTGGGGCCCAGCATGATTGGGCCAACTGGCTTCCTTGCCCAGACCACCAAGGGGAAGGCCTTTCCCCTGGATCGTTCATTACTCCTGCTTAGTAGGGGCAGTGGCTTCAGGAGAGTCCTCAGGGGTGTGCACCGCACTGCTCCAGCCCCAGGCGCAGGGAGACGTACCTGCCTTACTGGGAGAGAAGCCCAAGGTGGCTGCGGTCCAGCCCCAGGAGTCCTTAACTGCAGGGTCTGGCGATGCCCACAGTGCCAGGATACCTGATGCCTCCCCAGCCAGGTCCGTGCCGGAGTTGGCTGGATGGGACTAAGGCCCTGGGCTCCCGGAAGTGCCTGGGGCCAAGCTGGGCTCTGGCATGGCAAAGCCTCTTGGTGGTTTCCAGCCAGTGTCAGACCTCTCTTCTGCTCTCACCATGCCCACCCTGCTACCCTAATCCCTGTGGGGCTGGTGGCCTGGCACAGACCGTGAATGAGCCTCCCGGACCCCTTATCCCCTGCCTCCAGTCTGGCCTTGGTTTCTTACCCAATAGGCCCGAAGTCTCCCTGGCCCAACCCTGGCCCGTCCTCCGTCCCCCCTGGCTTCACAGTCACATTTTGCTGCCAGCGCAGGGCACTGAAAAACTGCTGGCACTGCCAAAAACCCTGTGTGCGCTATGACTCCCCAAACATCCCTTTATTTTTATTGTTCTGTTAATTACTGTTTAAACTTTAATAAGTCACTTCGTCAGGAGGGGGGACCTGCCGTGAGCTTTTCTGTGCAAACACGGGCCCGGGAGTGACTCGGGTGTAATATAACCCTTTATGCGATGTGGGAATGTTTAGATTGTAACAGAAACTTGTTATTTTAATGACAGTTGGGGGGAGAATCTGAGCACAGAAGAGGAGGTGGGTGGCCACAGCCCTGCTCCCCGTGAGTCCTCACTGAGGGCCGGGACAGCCTAGCCACCCCAAGGGTGCTCCCTGGGGCTGCCGCAGAGGGTGCATGGTGCTGTGGGGCCCTTCCTGGGCTGCCCACGGTCAGGCTCACCCAGAGGGCTGGAGGCGTCCCAAGAGATGCTCTAGGGTGGGAAGGCATTTGGGCCTGGGTAGCATAGGCAGTTGCGGGCCCAAGGAGAAAGTTGGACTTTGGAGGATGGGAGAAGCGGGAAGACCCCCAGGGTTCCCAGCTCCCTGGGCAAAGGCAGGGCCAAGCGAGGCCGGCAGCTCTGCCCCAGCTGCAGCAGCCCCCACGCCGGGGAGGAAGCAGCCCTTCCCTCTCCTGAGGCGGGGACTCTGCCCCCAGCCACTGTGCAGGACAGTGGCAGGCACCACGTGCTGCGTGGCTCTGTGCCAGACGTGTCAGCCCACGTCATCCCTTCCACAACCCTGTTCCACATGAGGACACTGAGGCCCAGGGCGGAGATGTAACTTGCTAAACGCAGCAGGCTTTAGGAAGGAGCCAAGCTTCTGGTGTTGGTTTGTCTTCTCGGAAGCTGCCCAAGTCTAGGGGCTGGAGTGTGGTACCGGAGGGCCGGACGCGTCCCAGAGCGGCAGGGCAGCCAGGGGCTCTAGGCCCACGCCGGGAGCCGGGCTCCTCCCCTCGGCCGGGGCCCTGGGCTCACCCCCCAGCCCCTCCTGCTCCCCATCAGGAGAAGGGGTGACAGGGACAGGAAAGTAAGGGCGGTCTCCAGGTCTGGACACGGACCGCTGTCCTTTCCCGCACAAGGTCTGGTGCATTTCTGTTCTAAGGGGCTCAGGCCCAGGGTAGGGGTGATGGTGGTCGGACTACCCTCTCGCTCCAGTGTCCCTGATCCTTTGCACCCAGAGGCACTCCTGCCCCAGGCCTGCTTGTAGAGTGGGTGGCACCTGGAGAGGAGTGACACCTTTTCCCCTGTCTGCAGGTCTCCTGCAGGGACCTCAGGATGTCTGGGCCCCATTTCTTACTTTGTCTTTACTCTGTCCCTCTGTCCATCCATGCACAGAGCCGAGTGTCTGCTCCGTGTCAGCATGGGGTGCCAGAAAGGAAAGAGCCCTGTGCTTGCCTTCAAGGGACTGCACCTGGTGAGCTAGTGAAGGGGTGTGTGGGGAGGGCACTACCAGTGGGGCCCAGCAGCTGCCCAAGGCCCCGGCGCTCCTGGCTACCTATGGCAGAGACCCTTGCGTCCATCTGGTCTCTCTCCTGCCTCTGTGGACAGCCTCCCGCAAGGGCCCTCCTCCCACCTCCTGTGGGCAGGGCCAGAGGTCCAGCCAGGCTCCCTCATGCTGGAGGCGAGAGCCCCCCAGACGGCAGCAGCGTGGGCCACGAATCGCTGAGGTTTTCCTTTTCCGAGCAGCGCGTTTCCCTAAATTGTCTTTGACTGCGTGCATGGGTAATGAAAGTTTATGCCCTTGTTAGAAGGACAGGCGGCCAGTTCCAGTTAGAACTGGGGCTGTCTCCCTGCCAGCCCCCTCCCCAGCAGGAGAGAGCGTGGGCGCAAGTGTGTGTGCATGCACACCCCCCTCCCTGGTGGATACGGAGGCTGTTAGGGAAAGGGAGAGGGGACAGAAAAAAAGGAAAAAAATTTCCATATTTGTGTAAGTTGCTTTAAAAGCATTTTATCATGTCATAAAAAAGGGAAAGTACTCTCAGAAATTGATCCTCTCCACCAGCCCATTGGACAGAAGGACGTTGCGATGTTAATGGCCATCCTGCTCCAGGGTGGCTTATTAAAAAATTTATACATAAATGCTTAAAATTGCATAAATTATTTAAAAAAACCAACAAAGTAAGCAGTTTGAATTCCCTCTTTTCCTCCCCTCCACTTGGCCCCCCTTCTGCGTCCCCCCTTCTCCAGCCCCTGCGCACGGTCCCCCTGGTCCCGGGGTCCTCAGGGCGTCCCCCCTTGCCTCCACTTGCCACGGCGCCCAGCACCTTCCGCCCTGCCCTCCTCTGGGGTTTCCCTGCCTCACCCACAAATTAACAAAACAGCCAGCCCACCACCAAACACTCACATGCACACGCACTAATAAAAACACCACTAATAATGCCCCAAATCGCAAAATTAAATATTAAGGCCGGAGGAGGCGGATGTGGAGCGGGGCTGCCGCCACCGTAGCCGAACTTGGAGCTGATGAGTGTGTCTCTCGCAGGCGTGGAATGTCACCCACACATCCCGGAGACTGGAGTGGGGAGTTTTATGATGGTTTTTCATTGATTTGTTTCCCCAGCGCAGCTGCCGACCTCTATTGAGGGACAAACATAATCAGCACTGACGCAAATTAGATGGTTATTCGTTTTGAAAATTGACAGAAAAACAATAAAAAAGATGAAATGCTCCCAAATCAATAGATATAATGAAATTCAAATAATCCGAGAGATGAGGTCTCCATGGCAACTGATAATGTGGAAAAGAAAACAATTTAATAAAGGACAGACACACTTTGAAAACAGATTGGGCCCAGGGAGGGGGGCAGGCTGGCGGGCGGAGGGCTGGAGCGAGGGCTGGCGAGTGAAGGATCACTGTCCGTCCCAAGGACACCCGCCATAATTAAGCGAGGCTTTCGGCCCCAGAAAGTGCAGATTCAGGTTTTAATACACAAAATTATTTCAGGAGCAGTGAATCGGAAAGTCGTTTGTAATGACCTTCCTGAGAGGCCCGGGCGCGGGGCATGTTGGAGGCTGGGCGGCCGGGCGGCTGAGTTATGGCATATTTGTGTTTTTATAGTGCGGAGGGGAGGGGCTGGGGGGAGGGGGGAGAAGGTTAAACAGTATTTACAGCTCAGTTGTTTTCAGAGAGGAAAGAGAAATAGAGTTCATGGGGAGACGCAGCGGGCAGGCGGGCGGGTGAGCCGGGGAGGCCTCTGGGGCGAGGTGGGAGAGGTGGGCCTGGCAGGCCTTCCACCCTCACGCTGCGCGCCTTGCCTTGGGACCCACAGAGGATGCCAGGACAGGCCTCTTCGGCTCCAGGCCCTGGTGTGGCCCCGCCAGTGGGCCTTCAGCTCTGACGCCTCTCCGGGAATGGGTGGGAGCCCGTGTCCAAGCTCCAGGCACATCCAGCCACACCTCCAGTGACAACGTGGGCCTCCCTGGCAGCTGCGGAAGGCCCTGGGGGCGCTCACGCGGCCTCGCCGCCCTCAGGTCCTCTGCGTGGCAGCTGGTCCATCCTTTGGATGGTGCCTCCCTTCTCGAGTCCTGGGCGGTGTCTGGGGCATTCCCAGCCGCAGGCACTGCAGGTGACAGCTCGCCCCGGAGGCCTACCACTGGCAGCCTCCCTGCCCCTCTCCTTGGCTCCACCTCCGAGCCACGGGCTCACCTTGGGCACATCAAGGGTAGTGCTGGTCCCTTTGGGTTTGCAGAAGCGGGGGCCACAGGGAGACTCCCAAGCAGAGCCCCCCTCTGCAGCCCTCCACAGCCACTTGCCTGGGCAGGGCACTGAGACCTGGGCGTGGGGCCCCCCGGGGCACCCCTCCCTCAGGCTTTGCCTCCCCTTCGGGCTTCAGGAGCCCTGCTTGTGCCATTACTGTGACCACACACTGCGCTGCCAGCTTCCGGGCCACTCTGTGTATGCACGTGTGAGCATAATACGATTGTACAAATACGGAGACGCCCACGAGTGAGTGTGCGTGCTCATGCACAGTCTGTGTGTACCATGTGTGTGTTTTAAATCTCCCCTGGGTGGTAACTCTTTTTTTCTCCCCTTCCTGTTTGGCTGTGACCTGGGGGAGATTGATAGCCAGCCTGTGCGGTGGATGCTAACAGTTCCCCTGATTTATAGAGTTACTTACGCTAAGTGAGGCCACTTAGACGCGTCTGGATAGTAAACCTTTTAACTGGACTAAAAAATCATAATAAATAAATAAACAAAGGGGGGCAAGTAGGGCCTAGCAGCCAGCACCCCCTGCTTCCCACCGTGGAGCTGTTGGGGACTAGGGGGCCCAGCTGAGCGCCCTGGGGCAGTGGCCACTCCTCCCACCCTTAGAAGCTGGGCAGCGCTCCTGTTCCCAACCAGGGCTGGGACTGGGCCCAAGAGGGAAGGATTCACTTTCCTAGAGGACAGGTCCCGGCTGGGGAAGGACGTCACAGCTGGAGGAGACGGAGAGGCAGCTGTCAGGGAGAGGGGCTGTGAGGGGCAGGGGGAGGAGAGGAGAGGGATGGTGGAGCCGCCTGGGGAGCTTGCGGGGAAGCCAGGGACAGAAGCACGCATCTCTAGGGACCTTCCTTACTCCCCAGACCCACTCCTGCAGCACCTAGACTTCCCATCACCAGGACCTGAAATGGCCTGAACGTCTGCCCCTTGTCTAAACCGAGCAGCTGTGAATGCAGGAGCCAGGACAGTCTGTCTTTCTCACATCGTATCCTCAGGATTCAGCCCAGGGCCTGGCCTATGGGAGCTCAGAGAGGGTGTTGAATGACCATGGGTATAGCACCCCAAAGCTGGGGCTGGTGACCTGTCAAATTCAAGTTCTTAGGGGTGTCAGGTTGGAGGTTCCAGTATTGCCATCCCCCGGTTGGGAGGCTGTGGAGGGGGGATGTGACCTTGGATGTCCGAGCGCTGTGGGAGTCTGGTTCCATCACAGGCTGGATGACTGTGGACAGCCACGAACCTCGCTGGGCTCTGCTTCCTCATCTGGAAATGGGGACAGGTCAGCAGGCACATGAGGATGTTGGGGGATCACGAAGGTGACGCTGTGAAATGCCTGGCACTGTCTCAGCTTGGGGAGGAGCTCAGAAAGTTCCAGCCACCGCCGTGTGGCTCTAGACATCATGGGCCGGGCAGCCATCAGAGTGGCCCAGCAGTGCGCATGGGCCCTGAGCTGCATGGTAGCAAGCAGGTGGGCCCCTGACCACTCCCGGCCCACGGGATGGGCGCTGGGCCCCTGCCTCACCACCACCTGATATACAGCGGGCATTAGGCTGCCCAAAGGGGACACTGCATCCTTAGGAAGAAATATGTCCTCATTTTTCTTAAACACCGTTTCCACTGAGTGAAATGTTTAGAAGGGACGCGCAGGGAGAACTTTATTTCCTACCAGGGAGTTCAGAGCCGCCGGGCAGAGCCCATAAAGCACCGGGAGCCTGGTAGCTGACAGGCCGCCCGGCCCGGAACACATCACTTACGGGTGGGGAGGGGCTGCCAGGCCTGCCCAGCCCAGGGGTACCACCCCCTGCCAAGGCAGGACAAGCGACTCTGAGCCCCAGGTGGTCGGGTGTAGGTGCTGGAGCCTCTCGTCCCCTTGGCCCGTCCAGGCTGCTCAGGGCAGGGGAGGGCCTGGCCCCGACCAGGCAAGCGAGGAGGTGCAGCCACTCCAGCCACCTCAACCTCAGAGCCCAGAGATCAGGGACTCGGGGCCCAGGTGCAGCTACAGGCGCCCCCCTTTCCCCATAACTGGCAGGAGCGCTGGCCTTCCCCAGCCTTTGGAGGGAGTGATGAGATTCCTGCCATAACGGGCCCTTCTCCTGAGGCCCTCCCTTCATTTGATTTCTGAAGCTGGCTGATTTGAATATTTATAAATATCAGTAAATTATTTATTGTAGCAATCTGCTGCACCATTTTACCCATTGCAGTTAACACTTTAGGGGGCTCCGTGTTATGGGAACCAGGAGTGAGGGTGCAGGGAGTCCTGGAGCTGCCTAGAGCCCACCCAAGAGCATTTGTGGGGACCTTGTGGCAGCCGCGGTGCCTTGCTGAGTCCTGGCCTTCGTGAGCTTGGGCTCTGGGGTGTCTTCGTGGCCCCAGGATGTTCCCTCCTCTATCGAACGGGGCAGTGCCAGTGCCTGCCTCACTGGATCATTGTGAGGCCTCCTGAGATAGTGCCCGAGAAGGTGTGTGGACACTCCAGTCCTCACCCTTCCTTCTCTGCACCCTGAGCAGGATCCACTCTGCTTGGAGACGGAGAACTGCCTTCTGGGGACTTGTTGAGTCTGGCGTCCTGGGAGGAAAGGATCAGACCTGGGAGCCGGGGAGGGGCTGTTTGCTGCTGAGCAGGCAGCTTGTGCCCGACCCAGCCCTGCAGCCTCGCCTCTTTCCCCTACCTCTGCTGGGACAGGTGAGGTGCCCTGGGCTTGGATCTCGTGCCCAGGTGTGGCACTGTCCTTGCCTGCTTGTCCCCTACCAGGGCTCAGCTGCTTTTTCCCAGGTCCTTGCTTGCCAGGCCCTGGGCTTGGCACAGACAGGGCCCCTCTCACCTGACAGTCTGCAGCCCTTGCACAGGGAGAAGGCTTGCCCGGAGCCCAGCACTAGCGAGGGGCAGGGCCAGGTCATACCATGGTGCTGTGCCACCTCCCGGGGCTCCCCACCCAGTGCAGCATGCCCGGGGCCAGAAGCTGCAGGCTGGGAGAGCCCCTGCGCTCCCCAGAGTGCAGGTTTGGCTGCTGCTTGCCCCAGGCCAGCCAGCGCACCTCAGCTGCCCCGCCCCTTGCCTCCGAGGGAGCCTGTTCCTGGGCAAGTAGGACGGGCGGGCGTCCACTCACCTTCCCACCCTCCTGCTCAGGCCTGCCTCCTGGGCAGCATTGTTCCCACAGGAAGTGTCCAGTGTAAATAGAGCAGCGGGCAGGCCAGTGGCGGGAAAGAGATGAAAGGGGCAGTGACAGGGCCGGGGACGGATGGCTTCCTCCCATTGAGGCCCGGCCACGGCGTTTATATTTTAGGGAAGAAACTCAGGGGAATGTTTACACGGGCAGGAGCCTGAGGTCAGACCACAAGGCAGGCAGTCTGTAGGTCCCAGGACCCTGGGAGGGGGCGGGGAGAGAGGCCCCATGGGGTGGCCCGAAGGCAGGCAGCCAGGCGACCTGGACCTCCGCTCTTGCACATCCCCTACCCAAAGCCTCAGCCTCCGCCTCCTGCCCTCCACCCGGGCCCACCCCTGGGCCCAGCAGTAGAGTCAGAGGGAGGGCAACATCTGGAAAACAGGTGGGCTGGGGCACAGCAGCAGCTGGAGGGCAGGTGTAGGGGGTGTAGGCGGAGCAAAGGGGCCTGCAGGCTAGGGGTGGGCCCGGGGTGCACAGCTGCCTCGCAGCTGGTGGGGGCCCCTGAGGGACCAAACCAGGCACACGCAGAGATCAGGAGAGGGTGGGCTGGACTGGGTGGGCCCGAGCGCCAGGAGGCTCCAGGATGGGTGGGGGCCCAAGGAAGGGGTGTCACCAGCTGCAAGTGAGCTTGGGAGCTTCTGCTTCCCTCTTCCTTGGGGTAAATATTTATAGGTTCGTTTACTGTCTGCCATACACACTTGGCTGCTTACCGACTGGTGAAAACAGAGCAGGCTGTGCCACTCCCACCCTTCCCTTCCCCACCAGAGCAGGACAAAGGGGGCCAGGGGAGGCCTGCTGCCTGTGGGTCTGCTGGGGAAAACTTGGTGTCAGGAAGCCTGGTAGCTGGCCCAGAGGTTGGGTGGGTTGGTGTGGTCAGGGGCACCTCTCCGAGCTTTGAGAAGGAACCGGTGCTGGTGCTTGGAGACTTGGGTGCGGGGAGCAGAGACTTGGCGATGTGGACAGTATGGGTAGAGTAGGCGTTTGGCCTGGGCAAGGGCAGGGCCTGCCAGAGGACTGGGGGCATCCGAGGGAACCAAGCAGACCCTTCTCTGGTGCTGGCCCAGCTGGGATCAGGTCGTGGGGCGCTCCAGGAGCTGGCTCCTGGCAAGGATCTGAGGCCCACTGGGCCTTGTTTATACCTGGGACAAGCACCATGTGTACGAACCAAATCTACTTGTGGGATAAGGTCCCTGGGCAGACCCAGGTGTGGTCACCCCTGTCCAAGTGCACCTCCCTCCGGGCTCCCAGGAGTGTGGGTGTCTAGGGTACTGATCTTGTAGGTAAAGCCCCTTCTGATCTCGGACCTGGAAGCAGCGCCCTTGCCCTCACTCAGACCCTGACCTACGTGGAACTCAGACACGCCCACTCCTCTGTTGAGGGACATTGAGAGACTTCAGTGGGTCTCCCTGTGTGCAGAGTGAGCTCAGACTGTCTGCTTTGACTACCACCCACCATGGGGTCTGGCACACAGTAGGAGCTCACTAAATGGACAGATGGCCAGGCAGGCAGACACACAAATAGACGGGTGTTTGTGTCTCCCTTGGCCTCTATGGCAGGTTTCAGGCTTGCTGTGTGTGGCTTGCCCACCCAGGCCCCAGGTGCCCCACTCAGCAGCTGAGGGAGGTAGCAGCCTGGTTAGAGGTTCTGGCTACGTCAGGCTGGCATGCTCCAGAATTCAGCATGCAGTGGCAACTTCTGGGCTTTCCAGTGGGGATCCGAGGAATGCTGACTCGCTCCCACTGTGCTTCTCAGAGCTGGGTGCAGGCTAGGCCCTCCAGGGCTGCAGGAGCCGGCCAAGGCAGAAGGTCCTCAGACAGAGACATGTGGCCCTGTGCGGAGCTGAGCCCTTGGAGGGCCCTGCTTAAGGACTGGGGAGAGGGGGAGATGATAGAAGGCAGCCAGAGGAGACGAGAGGGTCTGTGAAGGGGCCAGGAGACCCCTGATGGAGAGGGGAGTGTGAAAGAGCAGAAGCCTTCAGGAGGGCCCCGGGTAGGTGGGAAAAGAGATCTCAGGGCTCTCCAGTGAGCAGAGGCAGGAGTCAGGTGGGCTCAGGGACCAGTCCTGGTGGAGGTGCTGCTGGGGAGGAGGTGCTCAGGTAGGGAGAGGTGCCAGCCGAGTGCAGCTGGGACAGTAGGGCAAGACGCTCGCCCGTTGGCACGGGCTGCCCCTGGCTCTCGGGTATCTCCTCCCTGGCAGGTTGAGCAGTGGAGTTGATTCCAAGTGGAGTCTACCACCATCACTTGCTGGCTTTGCCCCACGCCCACTCCTCAGCCTGACTGCCTCAGGGTCCTTGCATGTCAAAGGACACACTGCCTCTTATCCTGGGGCATGGGTGGTCTGCCTCTCAGAGGAGATAGCTCGGGCCAAGCAAGTATAAGACACTTCCAGGAACCAGGGACTGGGAAGAGCACTGCCTCTCGTGTCAAAAGAATCCTTCTTTCACTCACTTGTTCATTTATGAGATATTTCTGCGCCCGGCTTAGTATCAGGCTCTGAGGACAGAGTGATAGCTGAGCTTGGCTCCCTGGAGCTCACTGCCCGGTGAAGATGCACCGGGCAGTCTCAGGGTAGTGTGACAAAGCTGCAGTTGGGAAGACCTTAGGCTGGGAGCCGGAGCAGAGCAGAGCCTGTGCCGTGGCTGCAGGCGGGTGGCATCCAGGCATGCCTGCCTCTGACCTCCCTCTCCATCCCTGCAGCTGAAGGCGCCCGGTGCACTGACCCGCCTGCAGGCAAGCCTACGATGGCCGCCAAGCGCAAAGGCGGCCTGAAGCTCAATGCCATCTGCGCCAAGCTGAGCCGCCAGGTGGTGGTGGAGAAGGGAGCAGAGGCTGGCTCCCACACTGAGGGCAGCCCGCTGCGGTCCCGGGACAAGGAGCGTGGTGGCGCTGAGCCAGGGGTGGCCCGGGCTCCCCGGAGCGAAGAGGACAAGAGGCGGGCGGTGATCGAGAAGTGGGTGAACGGGGAGTACAGCGAGGAGCCAGGACCCGTGCCCATCTCGGGGCGGCTTGTCCGCGAGGGCCTGGAGCTGCCACCCGAGGGTGTCTACATGGTGCAGCCCCAGGGCTGCAGCGATGAGGAGGACCACAGCCAGGAGCTCTCCAAGGATGGCAGCGTCATCGTGGAGGAGAAGGACTTGGACAGGGTAGCCTCCAAGGACGACAGCAGCCCCCGTGCCAAGCAGGCTTCAGGTGGGTATCTGAGGCCCGCGTGGCGGGGACCCGGTGGGAGGCCCGGTGGGGAAGCAGCAGCATGCGCACAGAGCACGCTGCTTCCCTCGCTCTGCCTCCAGGGACGGCACTGCCCAGACCCAGTGAGGACTCCTGCGGAGGGGTGGGCTGGGCCAAGGGAACCGCCAGAACGGGGCAGGTGGCTGGCAGCACGTGGCTGGGGCCTCAGGTGAGAAGGAAGGAACCTGAGGAGGTGGCTTCCCAGGTGTGCGAACAGGGCTGGGGGCTGCCCACCACGCAGTGGGTCCTCAGGAAGCAAGGGGTGGCTGGGTGGGCAGAGAGATGGAGCCGGGGTGACAACTGTCTGCACACACCTACACGGCGGGGAGCTTGTTGGGAGCAGCGCCAGTGAGGGGCATAAACACCACAAACCACACAAGCGTGTCCGCAAAGGCTGTTGTTTCTCAGGGAGGTTTCTCCAAGAAGCTCTGAGACAGGCCTGTTCTCCCATCCTGTTTCTCCCCAGCGCCCTCACCGCATCTCACAGCCCTCCTTCCCTTTCCCAGGGATGCTAGCTGTCCTAGGCAGGACCTCCTGGGGTGAGGCCAGGCCCACAAGGACGGCCCAAGCCCACCCAGCCTGGGCCCGGCCCTCTGGCTGACCTCCTTCCCCTGAGATGGCTGAGGCCCCGCTTTCCTGGAGTCTCCTCGTCTTCACCACTCAGAGCAGCCCCGAGCTCTTCCGATTCAGGGAGGGAGGGCCTGGGGAGTCAGGTGGAAGGGGGTCCCCACTAGGAGCGGAACCCCGGGTTGGGGGTCTTTCCTCCATCTCCTAGCCTCCCTCCCTGCCTGTGCCTGGTGCCCTGAGCCTCCCCTGCCTGCTCCCCTATCCCCTTCCCCCTGCAGTGAGGGGCACATCGCCTCCCTGTGCGGGGAGCCCTGCGCAGCCACATAATTATGCATATAAGATATAAACAGAGCTGTTTAATTATCCTTCGCCACATCAGTGACAGAGTAATTAACAAACATTGCAAGATCAATGAGGAAAAGTGTGACCTTCAGTTTCCTCTGATAGGAAAAGCCCTTGCCATCCCCAGACACAAGGTGATCACTGTGGGCCTGAGGAGAGGGGAGGGGCAGGCCAAGGGCTGCTGTCCCCTAGGCCCAGGCCCTCCAGGGCCCAGCTCTGCTGGGACTCCAGGCAGGAGTGGGCAGTTGGGGGGTGGGGGCGGGGCTGAACCGCCAGGAGCCTTGTGGCCCCAGACCTTGCGCCTCCAATTCGAGGTCCAGCGGGACTGCAGTCTGACACCTGGGGGCCCAGCTCAGCGTTGGGCCCAGCGAGAGGCAGCTGGAACCCTCCCCACCCACTGTGGTCTCGGCCCCCCGGCCACCTTCTCTGGGTACTGGGGTCCGGGGGAGTGTAGGCCTCTGGGCGGCCCCCAGGACCCCTGCCCGGCCCCCTCCCTGCTCTGAGCCGCCTGCTCTTCAAAGCCTTCTGTTCCTCTGCCATATATAGCGAGGATTCAGCTGCCTCCAGCTATTTTTAGCCCCTTTCCCTGGTCCCTGAGCCACTGATTCTAGCAACCAGAGCCCACTCCTCCCAGGCTGGGCCCCCACCCTGGCCTAGTTGGTCAAGATGGCGGCCCCCTGGCCCCCACCCCAGGGCAACAGCTGTCCGCGGGATCCTTGTCTCACTGCCCATCTGGGGCCCAGGGGCTGCAGTAGCCCTCCCCTCACCCACCGGGTCCCTAGAACCGCGGCCACCCTCTCTCCAGGGGCTCAGAAAGGAGCTCAGGGCCTCTCTTTCCACATCCTGGGGGCTTTCCCTTGTGCCTAAGCCCAGCCCTGCTCCGTCAGACTGCCTCCAGGTGTGGTCTGAGAACCCCAGACCTGGCAGGCTGACCCCTCCATCTGCAGCCCTGCTGGGGCTTGGGGCCTCTCCGCCGTGCCTCCCCCTGGCCGTGCCATCAGGTCGCAGCCAGGAGCTCTGCTACTCTGGGCATTCCGAGTGTGCTGGCCCAGACTTGGGTGCAGAGAACATGCATGTCCCCTAGGGATCATGTGAGTCTCACCTTCCTGCGTGCTCCTACCCTGGATTCAGGGCTTAGCACATGGTAGGTGTTGAGCAAGTATGCAGTGCAGGCATGAGTGCACTGGTGTGCACCAAGAGCCAGCCACACGTCTGCTGCGGTGGAAGGTCGTGTGTGGAAGGCGGTACCTCTCCAGAGAAAAACCACATGCAGAAGGAATCATCTTGCCTCCTGCCATCCTGAGACCCCTCTTGGGGAGCTGGGTATAGGGTTTGAGCTGGTTTGTGTACGTGTGTGTGTGTGTGTGTTGAGAAGGTAGCTAGGGACACGTGTGTGCATTTGCATGTGTCCTGCTGGGGAGGTGGCCCAAGCTTCTTAGTGACACAGGCGTGCTGTCCCGGGCCGGCCAGGCCAGCCCCTCAGGCCCCACCTCTCCTCCGGGTGGCCCACACTTGTGTGTGAATGTGCTGGAAGAACGCCAGGAGGTTGGAAGGACTCTTCATGTCATCAGTCTTCTTGGATCGGGTTGAGGGGCCATGAGTGAGGCTGAAAAACACATCGGCAGGACCTCTGTCCCTCAGCCCTGTCGTCTGAGACGATAAGCAAAGTGGGCCCTGGCGGAGGGCCGGGAGGCCGGGGCCCAGGGAGGCTGAGACAAGCCTCTCATCCTCCCAGGGGCCTGGGGCCTGTGTGCCCATCTGTGGGGTCGGTCGGGGGGTCCTCCAGGCAGGGCCAGCCAGGCCCACCCTGAGCCCTCCCCAGGGACTCCCTCAGCTCCTAGAGTCCCTCCTGATTGCCCTGCCACTGGCCCACATCCCTACCTGTCGTCGGCCGCCTGTTTTCATCCCCATCCCTGGGAGGCAGGCTGGGATGTGGCCTTGCTTCCAGTAAAATGACTTCTCTTTCATATTAGGCCAAGGCGCAAGAGCGGAGACATTTATGAAACTTTGTTTAATGTACTGAAAAGCCATCGGCCAGAACATTTAGGAAATTGATTTTCCTGGCATTGATGAACTCGTTTTATTTTACCCCAGTATTAATTACTTTTTTTTTAAACAAATTAATTTAAGAGTCGTAAAACCTAACAAGTGAGCCAAATGTCCATAGATCATGTCCTGCTCCGCCCCCTCCCCACACTGGCCTCCTCCTTCCTTGGGTGGGGGCCCACCGGGAGAGGGGTGGCTCCTGCCCCTTGGCTACCCTGCTGCCTCCCAGAGGTGACTGTCCCTCTTCTCCCTGCCGCAGGAGAGGCCTCCTCGCTGCGGGACTACGCGGCCTCCACCATGACTGAGTTCCTCGGCATGTTTGGCTATGACGACCAGAACACGAGGGATGAGTTGGCCAGGAAGATCAGCTTCGAGAAGCTGCACGCGGGGTCTGCCCTTGAGGCAGCCGCCTCCTCCATGCTGCCCACCTCGGAGGATGCCCTGAGCAAGCGGGCACGTTTCTCAAAGTATGAGGAGTACATCCGCAAGCTCAAGGCCGGCGAGCAGCTCCCCTGGCCGGCCCACAGCACCAAGGCTGAGGACCGCGCGGGCAAGGAGATGGCGGGCCCCCTGCCCGGCCTGCGGCTGCCCAGTAACACAGCGCAGCTGGAGACCAAGGCCACCATCCTGCCCCTGCCCTCGCACAGCAGTGCCCCCATGCAGGGCCTGATGGCCCGTGCCTCTAAGTATGACTTCTTCATCCAGAAACTGAAGACGGGCGAGACCCTGAGGCCCCAGAACGGGAGCACCTACAAGAAGCCATCCAAGTATGACCTGGAGAACGTCAAGTACCTGCACCTCTTCAAACCTGGGGAGGGCAACCCTGACATGGGCGGGGCCATCGCCTTCAAGACGGGCAAGGTGGGGCGCCCCTCCAAGTATGACGTCCGGGCCGTCCAGAAGCCGGGTCCCACCAAGGTTCCGCCCACCCCCAGCCTGGCTCCCACACCCCTCGCCAGCGTGCCCAGTGCCCCCAGCGCCCCCGGGCCAGGGCCTGAGCCACCTGCCTCCCTGCCTTTCAATACTC
This sequence comes from Manis javanica, assembly GCF_040802235.1. Taxonomy (NCBI): domain Eukaryota; kingdom Metazoa; phylum Chordata; class Mammalia; order Pholidota; family Manidae; genus Manis; species Manis javanica. Next base: position 8,012,057 of record NC_133159.1, on the reverse strand, counting down.
CTGAATACCTGAAGTCGACCTTCTCCAAAACAGACTCCATCACCACGGGGACCGTCTCCACCGTCAAGTAAGGCGCGCCCTGCCCCAGGCCCGGGACTGTGGTAGCTGGGGGGCCCACTTCCCTGCCTCTGGAGTTGGTGCTTGCAGACACCCCACTCACTCATCCCACTGCGCGCCCAGGCCCGCACACGCTCGCATTCTCATACGTGTGTTCCCACACACACTCCTCTGCCTACAGAATGGCCCCTGCTCAGTTTGTGCAGCAACACATCGCACGTCTCGCCACGCGCACACACTCACGTACCGGGTACTTCTGTGCAGAGCTCATCTGCTGACGCGCCCACCGTGGCCTGCTGTGACCCCTATTCACCCATGACAGGCTTTCTCTGCCTGCTGCCACGAGGCCAAATGCAGGCTCGTGATTGGCTGGAAAGCCATTCTCCGGGTCCTGAGTTCAGAGCCCGGGCCATGAGAAAGGCACGGAGAGAAGCAGGAGGCCGGGCGTGGGGTGGGTGGCTCTGTGCTAACCCCCAGTAATGGTAAAGTGACCCATGGCTGAATGTGTGGGGCTGAGCGAGAAACCTCCCCGCATACCTACCCTGGGGGCCGGGCCGACAGCCCGGGAGCAGAGCTGGGAGCCACCCTTGGCATGGGGGAGAGGCTTTTCCCCCCACCAGCCAGCATGCTTGGCACCGCCCTTGCCTCTTCCCCTGTGGCACTCTCACCCCGCCTCAGCCAGCAGTCTTCTGACTCCCCGCGTGTGAGGGGGGCCAGGCCCTAGCCTCCCGGCTTCCTACCCAGTTGGACTCTAGGCCAGGCCCGACCCCGAGGTGGAGCCCTCCAGCCTTGCTGCAACTGGACTCACTGAACCTGTGCCAGGCTTCTGCCAAAGGGCCTTCTTAGTCCCCCCTTGGGAGCCTCAGAACACACCAGAGCGAGGGAGAGAAAGGCCAGGGCTCTGGGGCCGCGGGCTGCCCCTCCATGTTCCTGGGGCCTGAGGCCTCCCTCTATCCACTAATCCACTATGCCCTGTGTGTCTCTCGCCAGGAACGGATTGCCCGCAGATAAACCAGCTGTCACCGAAGATGTAAACATTTACCAGAAATATATTGCCAGGTAGGCACTTGGGGAGGAGACTGCCACAGAGAGGCTAGAGGGTGCCAGGAATACTTGGGGACTAGGGACACACACACCCATCTAACTGCCAGTGCCCAGGCGCCCATGATCTCCCCACCCCACACTCATGCCCCCAAGCGCCCCGTCTCAGAGCCCCTGCTCCCTGATGTGGTCCGGGCCGCACACCCTTACGCAGATATGCCCTAGGTTGGCAAGGTCCCCAAAGGGGCACAGAGGCAGGGCCCAGCCACAGGTGAGTGTAGGGTGCCCTCCATAGCTCGCACAGAGCCTTGGTGGGGTGCAGGTGACGTGGAGCTGTCAGACCAGAAGGGGTGTGGGCAGCTGTCCTCTGCCATGGCCTGGGTGTGCTCCCCCGGGCCAGGCCTCGCCCTCGCCACCTGACTCCAGCCTGCCTCTATACATCCTTAAGGCAGCGGGATTGGCAGGCAGAGAACCTTCGTCTCCACGGATTCCCCCGAATCAGGCCCTGGGCTGCAGGCACTGACCGGGCAGCACATGGCAGGGCTGTGCCCTGGCATCTGTCTTTCTGCTGATCTTTCAGGTTCTTCCTGTCCTGTGCTGTCTCCACCCGCCTGTCCCTCTCTGTCTTTTCAGCTTTGCTCTGCTCTCTTTATTATTATTATTATCATTATTATCAGTGCCTCAGCAGATGGCCCTTTTGGCAGCTTCAGCTTAAATATTTATTTGCAAGTGGTTCTTGCCCTTACGAGGGGAGCTTCCCTCCCACAGTCTCAAGCCATCCTTGGTGGGCAGGCGGACTGAGCTGACTGCCTTCTCCACAGTTATGGGGTGCTCTCCCCAAGGCGGCCATCACCGAGGCCGTGCGAACCACACCCCGGCAGCATCGGGGCCTGGGGGAGGCCCAGGTTTCCTGGGAGCAGGGCTATGGCCCGGCAGACGGTGCTCCTGGCTGCAGAGCTGGCCGGAGAGTGTGCTCCCTGCCACGGGAAGCCAAACAGATGCTGTGCTTTAAAAATTCATAACTCTGGACTGTTTCAAGTGTCAGAAAAGCCCAGGACAGAGAGAGCCCCTTAACACCTCTCAGAAGCAGAGGCCTGGGCTGGCCCAGCCAGCATCCACATGCTGGGGAGGGGGCAGGCGGGAAGCACCTGCAGAGAAGGCAGTCGGGCCACACCAGAGCCCCCGCTGTCACCATCCCATCCCGTCCGGGGTCTCTTCCAGTCTCTGTCCTGACTCTCAGCGGCCCCGGCTTCTTCCTCCCCACCGCGAGGCCAGCCCTGCGCCTCACCTGGCACTCAATCCCAGTGTGGGTGGGCTCCCAGGGCAGGTGGGCGGGGCTTCCGCTCAGTGGGTCTAGGGGTCCTACTGGCCCCGAGATCCAGAAGCATTTCTCTGGGGTGTAGGCAGACTCCTGGCTGCTCAGGCCGAGGGCCCTGGAAGAGTCGTCCTGGAGGCTGGCCTCAGAGTGGCCTGAGCCTGCCCCCTCCCCTCTGCAGGTTCTCGGGCAGTCAGCACTGTGGCCACATCCACTGTGCCTACCAGTACCGCGAGCACTACCACTGCCTCGACCCTGAGTGCAACTACCAGGTACGGCCCTGGGCCGACGGCCCTGCTCCTCCCACTGCCATAGCTGTGGAAGAACATCTCAGAAGTGGGATGGGGGTGCCCAGTCTGCTCAGACCACCTGAGCTTGGCTCAGGTGGGCAGAGAGCCCAGAAAAACCACCAGCCATCCATGTCCCCTGATTTCTACCCACACAGCATCTAATGGGATCTGGCACCATGTACATCCTGGCAATAATAATTTAAGCTCCCATTCATTGAGCATCTACCATGCACCAAGGCCTGCCAGACAGCTTTGGTACCTTATCTAATTGACTGACCCAGTGTCCTATGAGGTGGTATTACTGCCCCATTTTGTAGATGATGACATTGATGTTCAAAGAGATTGTCACCTATGTCCAAAGCCACCTTCTGTTAAGTGCCAAGCTAGCAAATAAGATAGGAGCATGCGCAGTCTGCCCAAGGGCTCTCCCTCCTTCTCACCAGGAAGCCCAGCCTGGCATAGTCTGTAGGTGGCACTGGGCAAAATAGGTTGTCACTCAGCAGAGCTCCTGCCTTAAAAGGCCTAGCTTGACTCATCTCCATCCTGGACATGACTACTGAGAGCCTGGGAGAGGTCAAGAAGGTCTGTGGTTCTAGAACCTTCGGCTTGCTCCTGTGTGTGCTGCCACAAAGTCCAGTGTGCTGCCCCAATCCAAAGCAGGGTCATTTGTAGGGAGACCTGAGGGCCCTGGGGCCAGCGCCCTTAGCAGACCATAGGCCCGGCTCCTGCCAACCTGGCACTCTCCTGCAGAGGTTCACGAGCAAGCAGGACGTGATCCGGCACTACAACATGCACAAGAAGCGCGACAACTCCCTGCAGCACGGCTTCATGCGCTTCAGCCCGCTGGACGACTGCAGCGTCTACTACCACGGCTGCCACCTCAACGGGAAGAGCACCCACTACCACTGCATGCAGGTGCCCCGCCCAGCCGCGGACCCCAGAGGCAGGCTGCGGGGACGGGGGTCCTCGTGGGCCCGGAGCCTCCCTTCCCCACCCGGGACAGGGACGGGTGGCGATAGAGGGAGTCCTGGGCGCTCGGTGGGCCAGGGCGGGGCCTTCCCCATGGCCATACTTGGTGTGGGTGAAATTCAGTGAGCTGTTTATACAGACCAACATTTTTCAGGCTTTAACACCAAGAGCAGCATCACAAATGATTCCTGAGGAGGTTTTTGTTTAATTCTTTGTTTTAATGCCACGCAGAGTCTGGGCTTTTTCAAGGTGTCAGGTCCAGGGGGAGCAACTTGGGGTTGCAAATAGCAGCGTCCGCGCCTCCCCCGGTATTTGTCAGGGGGTTGTTATGGCCTCCATGGAACAACCTGGGCCGTGAGGAGAGGGGGGCTCACTCTCTGGGCTCTGAGACGGTGCAGACACTGGCACGGCCCAGCCTTCAAGAGTGTTCAGATTCCACTGCTTTTTACTCAATATGGCAACGTTGCCTGCCTTGGCCCAGCCAGGGTGGGGTGGGAAGGGCCCTTTGCCAGAAACAGTCCACTAAGAGAGTCCCTGGGCTAAAGGTGACTGCCAGGCCCCAGGGTCTAGCCCTGCCCACTCGTAGGGGCTTCAGAGGTAGAGCCGGATCGGGACTTGCAACCCGCCCTCTGCAGCACGGGCTCCCACGCCTGTGCCTGAGGTGTCCAGAGGCCCCGAGACTCAGCAGCTCAGACCCTGCCCGGCCTGACCTCAGCACGGGCAAGGCCCAGCAACCTCAGGGATCTTGCAGGTGCCAAAGCTCCCCCGAGCAGGAGGTCAGCCTGGCAGCCCCAGCCATACCCAGCGGAACAGCTGCTCTGACCTCGGCCCAGTTCCTGGCCTCAGTCTCCCTGACCACCGTTCTGACCCCTGCAGGTGGGCTGTAACAAGGTGTACACAAGCACGTCAGATGTGATGACGCATGAGAACTTCCACAAGAAGAACACGCAGCTCATTAACGACGGCTTCCAGCGCTTCCGAGCCACCGAGGACTGCGGCACAGCCGACTGCCAGTTCTACGGGCAGAAGACCACACACTTCCACTGCAGGTAAGCAGGGGCCTGGCCAGGGAGACTTCCTGGCCTGGGGAAGGGATGGGAAGCCAGGAACCAGGCCTGGGACACCTCAAGGACCCGCCTCGTCCAGGGCATAGGTGCAGGTGTGCAGGGCCACGCAGAGGCCCTGCCCTAGTGTCCAGCCTGGTTTTCCAGCTGGAAGCCCGTCCCTCCTGGGGCCACAGTGGGAGTGGGGCAGGGCCTCCTGGCCCCATGACAGGCTCCCCATGTCCCATCCAGGCGCCCTGGCTGCACGTTCACCTTCAAGAACAAGTGTGACATTGAGAAGCACAAGAGCTACCACATCAAGGACGACGCCTACGCCAAGGATGGCTTCAAGAAGTTCTACAAGTACGAGGAGTGCAAGTATGAGGGCTGCGTGTACAGCAAGGCCACCAACCACTTCCACTGCATCCGCGCCGGCTGCGGCTTCACCTTCACCTCCACCAGCCAGATGACCTCCCACAAGCGCAAGCACGAGCGGCGGCACGTCCGCTCCTCGGCCATGCTGGGGCTGCCGCCCGCGCTGCTGGGCGCCAAGGACACAGAGCACGAGGAGTCGAGCAACGACGACCTGGTCGACTTCTCTGCCTTGAGCAGCAAGAACTCCAGCCTGAGCGCCTCCCCCACCAGCCAGCAGTCCTCTGCCTCCCTGGCCACCGCCTCCGCCACCGTGGAAGCCGTGCCCAGCACCACCAAGCCTCCCAACAGCAAGATCTCCGGGCTGCTGTCCCAGGGCCTGCCGAGCTCCATCCCCCTGGCGCTGGCCCTCTCCAACTCAGGCCTGCCCCCCGCCGCCCCCTACTTCCCCATGCTTCCGGGTCGGGGGAGCGCCTCCCTGCCCGTGGGCGCCGCCGGCCTCATGGGTGCCATGTCCTCTGCAGCGGCAGCCCCAGCGCCTCCCGACACGCCCACCCTGGCTGCCCCAGGAGTCGGTGACGCGGCGGCGGCCTCTGTCACCGTGCCCCCTGCCTCCATCGTGGAGAGGATCTCTGCGAGCAAGGGTCTAATCTCACCCATGATGGCCAGGCTGGCTGCGGCAGCCCTCAAGCCCTCCACCACCTTTGACCCAGGTGAGCAGGCTGGGCCTTGCCCAGGTAGCAAGCAGCTTGTGGACCCTGGGACCCCCCCGGGCACAGGTGACGGCCGGCCTGGGGGTGGGGAGGGGCTGGTAGAGATGTCTTTCCCCCCCGCCTCCCTTCCAGCCCCCGGCCTTTGCCTGGTCTCTGCCCCCATCCTGTCTGTTTCCTATTCGAGGCGCCTCATTTGGCCATTCCACCCCAGGCAGCTCTTGCCTGCTTCCTCATCTCCCGGGGAGCCTGGGCATCCCCGGGGCAGCTGCGGGCTCCTCACCCCTCGCCCCCATGTCTTCCCAACCTTCCTGACGGGAGGGGCCCCAGATCCCCAGGCTTCACTAGGGCCTCTCCAGACAACCCAGGAGGCACATGAGTCCAGCCCAGTGGTGGAGTGGCCGCACTTCAGGATGCCCTGTCCCATCTGTCCCTCTCCTTCAGTGCTGTCTGGTAGAAGGAACCTTCTAGTCTGCACGGTCCAGTACAGTAGCCACTAGTCACAGCTGGCTGTTGAGTCCTTGAAATGGCCTAGGAACTGGATTTCAGTTAGAATTACGTTAGCCTCGCCACACCTGGCCAGTGGCTGCCGTCGGACAGCATGACTGGAGCCTCAGAGCGCAACCTCTGTGTTCCCTCTGGCTCACTGTGGGGAGCAGTTCTCTTTTCTCTCCAGTTTTCCGCTCTTTTTAAGTTTCTCCTACTGTTTATCTCTGGGATTCTTTGGCTTTTCGGTTTGCCTGGCTCCTCCTCTTGTTTCCCCTGTTCTGGGTAATCAGGGTTAGTTGTCTGAGAGCCAGGCACCAAGCTGGTGCTGGGGACCCAGACAGACAGAAGTCCGGCCCTGTGGAGCTGATGGGACAGAGGGATAGTCTCTCTCCTAGGCACAAAGCTGGGAGGCAGCGAGCTTAAGACTCAGACCTCAGCAATGCGGCTGCTGAGCCCATGTGCCCTGCAAGGGCAACTGAGACTGGGGATCCTTGCAGCCCAGCCCAGGGTCTACCCAGATCCCCCAGGGGGTCATCAGTGCTGGTGGGGGTACAGGGCCATGTTTCCCTAGGGACCTGGGGTGAGTGAGTGGGAGACCCTGGAATGTGGACTTTGAGTTCAGAGAACTGTAATGTCCCCAGGGGGACACGCCTATCAGCTGGTCACTTGGAGTGACCCACCTTCCATTTCAAGTGTGGGAGGGACAGCAGGACTGCCAGGCCACACCCTTCTGGCCAGGGCCTCACTAGACCATCAAGCACTTCTTCATTAGAAAAATGTCCTTCCACAAAAGAAAGGTCAAGCGAAGGGGAGGGGGGCCCATTTTCCTTTATTTTTTAATAAAATGCCACTTGCTGTCTGTGAAGCAGCTCTCTGTCAGCTACAGTGCCTTGGGGCAGATTAATATTTTAGTCACTTGGGGATTGTGGAGAGAGGCTCAGTGGACATGTGCCTGTCAGCAACTTCTTCACCCCTGCTCTGCCCGGCCTCCCGAATCCCCTGCCCACCCGGCCCCGCCTCTCCCCCCAACCCAGACCCGGTCCAACCCGGCCTGGCCAGAGCCGGCCTCCTGTCCCTGCCCTGGACAGCTTGACGGGCGAGGTCACATAGTTTGAACCGCCCTGATTGGCTGTCAGCTTCCATAGCCCTGACACAGCAGACGCCCCTCCTGGGCATGCTCCGTGGAAGGCAGGGCCGTCACCCCGGCAACAGTGGGCTGGGGACCTGCGGAGGGGGTGCCGCTCCAAGTGTAGATCTGCCACTTTCCCTCAGCATTAACAGAGTCTTTAATAAAAGCCTAAGCGGCAGCCTCACAAATTGACTGTGACAGTCGGTGGAGAAAATGAAGGCCCCCACCCCTGTCCCGGCCCCCTCCCCAGCCTCCCGCCCTTCTCCTCCAGGAGGCCCAGAGCCAGGACAACTTTGACATAATTTTGCAATAATTATCACTTGAAGAATTGCCACACAGGGGTAAGTGTCACAAGTGATCATGTCAATGGGGAGAATTGCTGACCAGAAGCCAGGGCTCCCCCAGGGCCCCAGCCCACCCAGCCTGCTCCCTCCCATCGGGGGCTTCTGGTATGTGCCCGTATGAAGCCCTCAGCCTCTCTAACACCATCTTCCCTCTCTTCCCCTGTAGGAAATGGGCAGCAGGCCACCCCCGCCAGGTTCCCCGCAGCCTCGGTGAAACAGGAGCCCGGTGAGAACACTGGGGCCCCAGTTCCCCAAGAGGCTTCCCAGGACCGCAGTTTAGACCTCACTGTGCAGGAGTCCAGGTGAGGCGATGTGGGGCCTCCCAGCCCTGCTCCCCTGCGGGAGGCTCCGGGGACCGCACCCTCAGAGCCAGATGCCACAGGGGCCGGCCCCTCCCGGAAACGGTCACCCTCCTGTCCAGGCACAGGTGGCAGTGGGGCCGGAGCCCCGGGGGTGGGCTGGGAGGGGTACGTCTCTGGGCTCAATCCCACATACTTCTGAGCTAAAGCCCCTTGGTTTGTATGTTCCAGTAATGAATCAAATGGCCACGCAGTCCCGGCAAATTCATCTCTTTTATCCTCGCTTATGAATAAGGTAAGAACCATCCATCACACGCCTCCCATTCCCCCACCCAGAGAAATTAAAGCTGTGCTGGGGGGTGGGGGGGATGTGTTTGTTTTTTAATGTTTTGCCTCTAATAAGATGAGTTTGTACCATTTAAATTTTGAGGCCATTTTTCATCGGATATAATTTCAGAGCCACTGCTTACAAATTAATTTAATGAACTGGCTGAAGAAATATATTCCAGCCTCTGACACCCTTTTTTTCCCTTCAGACGGAGGGCTCCAAAAGCTTTCCCAGAGCCCTCTAACTTCTTTCGCTCTTAGTTATTAATTTTATATATTTATTTTATATACTTTTTGTTTGTTTAAAAAGGGATGGGGGAGGGGTGACTAAAGTGGAAGCAAAGCATCAATTTCCACTTTTCGGGCTGAATGATGGTCTCGGACGCCTTCTGCAGAGGTCGCTCCAGAATATTTATTTTAAATAATGCAGGGTCTTTGTAAATTATACATCATCTCAAATATATTTTCCCCCTTCACATGATAAATTTGACTACAGCAAGATTAATTCGGTCACTGTACACAAGTGACTGCTGAAGGAGCCGGGCCTGGGCCAGACCTCATGGGTGGGGGTCCTGGCAGGGCCCTTGGTGGGGAAGGAGCCCCTGCTGTCCTTTGCCCCAGGTGCCCTTGTCTTTTGTCATCCTCCCTCCCCTGCTTGCTGTCTTGCACCCCTGTTCCCATCTTGCATCACTGCCCCCTGCACCCCCTCGTTCCTTGTTGGAGCCCCACGCCCTTCCATGGGGGCTCCCCCTCCCCGCTGGCCCTCCTCTCGACCCTCCCTCTCTGTGCCTCCTTTGTATGCCTCTCTTGTTCTCAAGAAATTCGTAGGGGTTCCCCCGTCCCTCCTCCTCCTGCACTTCTTTTGAAAACCTGGCAGGAAAATAACCAGGGAGCCGCTAAGTCTGGGGAAAACTAGGCTGGAGTGTGTGCCCCAGATCTCGGCCTCTGCTTGAGTGATGGAGCCTCACAGCACGGGGCGTGTGTGGAGGAGCCCCGGCACCTCCACAGGGCCAGGGCAGCGTCCATTCAGAGAGGGCTCCCCTATAGCCCAAGCCACGTGGGGTCAGGCCTCCTCTCCTCCCTGCTGCTGGCACTACAATGCTCTGGCCCGTCTCGAGAAGCCTGAGCTGCCCAAAGCTGCTGCTGCTCCCAGGCAGCCACGTCTGTGTCCCGAGGCCCCGCAGTCCCAGGCACAGCACTGTCCTCCTTGCAGATGTCTCAGGGCAACCCCAACCTTGGCAGCCTGCTGAACATCAAGATGGAAGTGGAGGGGGGCGCTGCCGTGGAGTCGTCGCCCTTCCTGGGCAAGGCCGTGAAGGCGCTGGTTCAGGAGAAGCTGTCAGAGCCCTGGAAGGTGTACCTTCGCAGGTGAGGGGCCTGCTGGCAAAACAAGGGTGAGGGAAGGGCCAGCCCCTCCACCTGCCCCACTGCACCACGCCAGGGCCCCAGGCTCTCTCCTAACAACGGCTCCTCTCCCAGGTTCAGTACCAAGGACTTCTGCAACGCCCAGTGCGACTTCCTTCACAAGGCCCACTTCCACTGCGTGGTGGAGGAGTGCGGGGCGCTTTTCAGCACCCTGGACGGCGCCATCAAGCATGCCAAGTGAGTCGGGGGCTGTGGGTCCACTTGAACCTAACCCCCTAATCCCAGCCTGGCTCTGGGCTGGGTGGGGGTGGGGGCCGCACAGGCCTCTAGCTGCCTCCCAGCAGGACCCGTGTGCAGTTCCCAGCAGATTCGGAAGCTGAGCTGGCTTCTTCTCAGAAGGTGCTACCTGAAAAAACGTGGGCTTCCCCTTGCTTGCGCCTGCGCAGCCTGCAGAGTCACCGGGGGAGACCCAGCCCTGACCCAGCCAGGGACCTAGGTGAAGCCTTTTCCAAGCCACAGTACTGCATTTGCAGATTCTCTTTAACCTAAAAATAACGAAATTAATTTGTAAAACCCATTGAGCCAAAAAGGGGCAAGCCCTGCTGCCCGCTGTAATTGAACCCAGAACATGGAAACATTTAAAACAGAGCTTCATGCTCGCGGAGCGGCCGATCGGGCTCCCATTGCTCAGGCAGCCCAACTGCTAGTCGGCCGACAGTACGGAACACCGAGACCGACCTTAAATCTCAGAGCAGATTCTGGAAAGACAGGCTGCACGAGCCAGGCCCTGCTGTCCCTGTCCCCTGTTCCGTGTGGGGAAGAGGTGGGGACAGGCACATCGGGAAGGTCACAGTAGGAAGGCGTACTAGGGCTGAGCCAGGAGCCAGGTTCAGGACCAGTGGACACAGCAGCCTGCCCTCAGCTGTCCCCTCCCAGTGGGCTCACGCCTAGCACTGGGGGTGCGGGGGCGGCCCCGGGCCCCCAGGCCCGCGATGGAGTCAGACCCAGGCAGGCAGGCAGGCCCAGCCAAGGAAGGGCAGCCTGCCCAGGGCCCCCCTCCCGAGCTGAGGCATCCTCTCCCGCCTCTTGCAGCTTCCACTTCCGGACGGAGGGCGGAGCAGTGAAAGGAGGCACAGAGGCCTCGTTCCCGGCCTCAGCTGCTGAGACCAAAGCTTCCTTGGCCCCCTCGTCCCCTCCAGCGCCTCCCGTCACCACAGCGGCGGCTTCCTCTCTGGAGGGACCCGCCCCCAGCCTGGCTGCCGTGCCCCCCACCCCCACCCTGCTCGCCTGGAAGCAGCTGGCTTCCACCATACCCCAGATGCCTCAGATTCCAGCAGCAGTGCCTCACCTGCCCACCTCGCCCTTGGCAACGACTTCTCTAGAAAACGCCAAGCCCCAGGTCAAACCCGGATTCCTCCAGTTCCAGGAGAAGTGAGTCCCTCGATGAGCCGGGAGTCCCTTGTGTCCCGCGTGTCTCGGGAGTAGGTACTAGCAAGGGTAGCAGAGGAGGCCCTGCTGTCCCCAGCCCTCCCAGGACAGCCACCGGGCCGTGTCCTTCCAGCCAAAGATGTTGCTGCTTTTACCTCACTGCCTATTCCCAGAGCAGGCAACTGGGGTGGGGGGAGACGGTGGTGGTAGTGGCCACGGTTGGAGAGGGGCCCGTGGTGACACTGTGAGGACTGGCTTAGGTGGGCTGGGAGCAGCGGTCCTCGCGCAGCAAGGAGGGCTGCATCTCCATCCGGGCCCCCTTTCCTCTTCGGTGGCTTGCACCCTGGCTGAGTCTCTGCAGGGCAAGGGAAGTGATGGGTCAGGGGTGAGGGGGCCGGGCCTCCCTCCAGGCTCACACCCACCTGTGCAATGGCCTGAGCCTCAGGGGTGAAAGGGCCCTTCCTCACTGGATGGTGGCGGCTCCTGCGGCAAGAACGGGGACTCTGTATCGTTACGTGTGCGGCTTCCTGTTCTCAATAAAAGTAATAAATTGGATGTGAACATATACCGCCTGAGTGGCAGCTGTCCTCCCTGTCTGAGCACCCGCGGCTGGGCCCACGGCATGGAAGGGCACCTGCGCTCCACTCCTTCCTGTCCCCAGCTTGCTTTCCTCCAGGCGCCTCCCCAGCAGAGCTGCCCTCTTGGTGTCTCCTACATAGCCAGAGTTCCCACCCGGCGCCTCTGTGGGGGGCAGCACGTTGTTTCCCCCAGGGCAGGTGTGGCCTCCACACCTGTCTGCAGCCCTGCAGGGCTCAGGCAAGGGCTGCCGCTCAGAGCAGGCCAGCCTCGGGCTCAGCCATGTTCCGCCCCTCTCCCGCCAGCTCAGCCACTCCACTGGCTGTGAGCTTCTGAGCGGGTGGGCACCCCAAGCCCCAAGCTGACCCTGGTAGTCCCAGCAGCTGTGTGCCTCAGCAGGATCTGACCCCAGGCACAAGTCCCCCAAGGCCAAGGCCCCGTGGTAGCAGAGCTTCCTGGTAGGACTGCCCACCCATCTGCACCCTGTCAGTCAGCCACAACCAGGGCAGTGCCCGTGCCCTGCCAGCCAGGTCCTCGCTGGCATCCCGCCAGGGCTGGCAGCACCATCCCTCATTTTCATATCCAAGAAGTTATTACAGCCATCCTTATCTATAATCCTGAGGTGTGGCCATGGGGACTACTTGTCCCAGCATGCAATGCTCTGGGCAGCCTGCTAGGGCAATCCCTTTTATACCATCAGAGCTCCAAAAAGAAGGCAGGCAGGCATGCTGGGATCTGTAGTCTCCTCTGACTGAATTGCGTTGTTGAGCAGGAAGGGAGCCCAGTGCCCATTCCTCTTCCCTGCACCCCAGGGGGCTGGGGAGCACAACCCCAAGGTGAGCAAGTGTCAGGACATCAGCAGGGAGGGCTCTGGGAATGCCAGTGACCTTCTGGGCTGTGGTCTCATTGCAGCGACCCTTGCCTCGCAACGGACTGCAAGTATGCCAACCAGTTCCATTTCCACTGCCTCTTCGGGAACTGCAAGTACGTCTGCAAAACCTCCGGCAAGGCCGAGTCCCACTGCCTGGACCACATCAACCCCAGCAACAACCTGGTGAACGTGCGAGACCAGTTTGCCTACTACTCTCTTCAGTGTCTCTGTCCCAACCAGGTCAGCACGGGGCGGGGCGGAGCCTGGGGTGGGGGCCGGGAGGGGCAGGGCCCAGGACTGGCTCCTCCTGGCGGGGACTCCGCCTCTCCCACCCTTTCTGGATGGGCCTCCTCCGGACTCTGGCAAGGGCACTGTCTGTGCCCGGCCTCTGGAGACCGCTGGGCAGGGCCCAGACTGGTGCTCAGCTGGTGAGGTCTGTCATTTCTTCATGACCCTCAGTGGTGACTACATGCTGGGCAGCCACTATGCCCTTGCATCACTCTGCCCATCCTGGAACTATGCTCTTTCCCCAGAGGCCTAGAATTTTTAAATAGGCCCACTGGACAGATAAAGAGGTTGAACTGTCCATACCCCAGACAGGAAGGGCAGGTCAGATTCGCCATAAAGGCCTACCCCCAAGCCTGACTGAGTGCATTGAGAAGGAGCCTGGGCCTGGAGGTGGCATCCAGAGAAGAGTGCTAGCATAGGTCAGTGATGTCTACCTCAGTCCAGACATCCAGACTGCTAAGATAGATTAGTGATGTCTGCTCTGGGTGTGAGATTAGACAGGGAAGGCAGGAATACCAGGTAGGACCGTTTGGTCAAGTGGCAAATGGGACATGCTGCTTTTTAACAGATGAAAGGTCCTTTACACAATTTTGTTTTCTGATTCTGAGCGTGGAGGAAAACATGTGCAAAGGGCCTGCCCGGAGGCATGGGGCAGGTGGGAGCTCATGGAAGTCATCAGCCTGGTCCTGACCCTCCTGTCCCTCCCTGCAGCACTGTGAGTTCCGGATGCGCGGGCACTACCACTGTCTCCGGACTGGCTGCTACTTTGTGACCAACATCACCACCAAGCTGCCATGGCACATAAAGAAGCATGAGAAAGCAGAGAGGCGGGCAGCCAATGGCTTCAAGTACTTCACCAAGCGTGAGGAGTGCAGCAGGCTAGGTACCAAAGGCCGGGGCCGGGCAGCAGGGACGTGCAGCAGTGGCAGGACTGTGGCTCTGCCTGTGAGTGGCCTGGGCCACTCTCCTGGTACCCACCCCTGGTACCCACACATCAGGTTCCATGTTTTGCTAAAAATGTCACAGATGTCACAGGCTTGGCTTTGTCAAACCAGGAAAACAGTCAAAACCCAAAAAGTATAGGAAAAGAGGTGAGGGTGACTTGGTACACTCTACCCAACCCCGGGGAGATGCCCTGGGGCCTCATTGTTGGCATCAGGCCTGGGCTTGGTTCTCTTCCCTTTTCTTTTCCAGAGGGCTTACAGGTAAGTCATAGAAGATGTTCCCTGCCTCAGGATCACTTTCCACGACTTGAACTACAAGGGTTTTGTCCCAAATGAATTGTGGTGTGTTCCTTTGTTCGTTCATGCATTCAGCAGCTATTTAGTGAGCCACAGCGAAGTGCTGGGCTCCTTGCTCCATCTCAGGACATGCTGGGTGGGTAGCAGCGGTGCGAAGGTTTTCTGAGCACCACACTCGATGTTAGAGATCTGGTTGGACAAGCAGATACATTGCGGGCTCAGCCTGGAGAATCCGAGACCTGGGGCAACCCAGAAGGAGGTGGCCACGGGGCTGGGAAGAGGAGGCCACAAATGGCCATGAGCTCAGCAGTAAATGCCTGAGAGTTAGCTCTGCTTCCAGAGCGGGGGCCCTGGCAGGGGCGCTACCCCAGATGGAGACCAAGGCCTTGCTAGCCCCAGCCTTTCCTGGGGATGCCTACGGGAGGGGCTTCAGGACCAGCAGGCAGAGGACAGAGCCCACTTTTCTGCCTCACGATGGGCCTGCAGATGTGGGCCAGGAATCTGCCCAGTGAGAGCCTGGAAACTGGACGCAGGTGGGAGGCAGGCAGACAGGGCAGACACCTGGGCTGCAGGCCAGGCCTGTTGTGACGCAGGCGGCCATGACAGCAGGGTCTTGGGGGAGAGGTGGGGCCCCTGCCTGCTGCACACCGTCCCTTCCATAGGGGAAGGGTGAGATACTCAAAGGCAACTGCCAGGAAATAAAGGAAACAAGCCTTTCCTTCAAATATTAATTCAAAAAGAATTCATGGCCTAGGAGAGGGCTGGTCACCATGGCAACAGATGTCAACACTCACTGGCCTATGCTGTTCTTGGGCTCAGCTGACAGGTGTCAGGGTATTCTGTAGGTGCTGTTATTTGCTCAACTTTGGGTGTTTTTGGTGGTAGCTGGGGCCAAACAAAGCTAGGGGATGATATAAGACACCTGACCAGCTCAGGTGCCGTGGCAACGGGCAGGCTTTCACCTGCCCTTTGCTGATACTGTTTCAATCCCGCCAGTTCTGTTTGTTCTCAGCCTAGAGCAAAGCAGAGATGGGTGGGGACAGGGCGCGGGCCAGCCGGCCTGCAGCCATCTAAACAAGGTCTGGGGGGCAGGCCACACGGGAGATGTGAGGACAGGCAGCTTGCTGGGAGGTGGCTGACGTAGTGAACAGGTCATTAGGGTCTCTTGCCGTGGAGCCCATGGACCTCTGAATGTGGGTGGCAGGTGGCCTAGGACCTCCTGAGGGTGGGGTGGGGTCCAGGCCCTCCTCATGGGAATGCCACCAGGGGGATGACCTTCCCCAGATGCTCTCTGCCTTATTGACCACACTTCCCTGTGCCCAGAATAGTGCCCAATGAGCAGCAGGTGCCATGAGCACTGGCAGCCGGGGAGGCTCATGGCCGCCGGGGGCTGTGTCCACAGGGTGCAAGTACAACCAGGTGAACAGCCACTTCCACTGCATCCGGGAGGGCTGCCAGTTCTCCTTCCTCCTGAAGCACCAGATGACCTCTCACGCCCGGAAGCACATGAGGAGGATGCTGGGGAAGAACTTTGATCGCGTGCCCCCCTCCCAGGTGAGAACCCAACACAGGCAGCACCTCCCGACGGTGGTGAGAGGGCATTACCCACGTCCCCCTCTTGTTCCAGGTGGTGGGCCATGCCACCCGAGGTGACAGCCTGCCCCCTATGGGGAGCACGGCCCCTGGCCCAGCTTCCTCAGGGCACTCCGCTTCCTTTCAGGGGCCCCCGAGCCTGATGGACACAGAGACAGATGAGTACATGGATTATACTGGCTGCAGCCCGGGCGCCATGTCCTCCGAGTCATCCACCATGGACCGAAGCTGCTCCAGCACCCCTGTGGGCAATGAGAGCACCGCAGCAGGTGAGCAGGCGGCCAGGGAGCTCGGAACGGCGGGCGAGCCCCAGGCCAGGAAGGGACATCGAGAGCCTAGGGGCATCCGGCCTGGGCCAGGCCCTCCCTTCCAAGGCCTAACACTGCTGGGTCCAGCTTAGGGCAGCAGGTTCACGGTCAGGTGGGCCTCAGAAAGGACAGGCCAATGTGGGGCGGAGCCAGCTGGTCTGTGGGGCGTGGGTCATTCAGGCCACCTCCTGCCACCCTGCCCACCCCCCAAGAACTCAGCCCTTGGCTTCAGTTTCTGGGAGAGGACCAGGGCTTGTCCTCTCTGAGAGCTGCAGAGCAGAGTTGTGGAGGCCCCGCCCCCCACCCAGCCCTGGCCCTTCTGCCGTTGTCCCCAGCACCCAGACTGTGGTCCCACCCAGGCTGGGCTCTGCCGCAGGCGCCGCTGAGCCCCGAGGCCTCCCCCCTGCTCTGCCCCGACTCTCTCCTCCTGCCGCCTCCCCCCTTCCTTCTTCCTGGAACCTCTCTGCTCCTCATCTGTCCGCATATTTTCATATCATACTTGCTTCTGCCATTGGGTTTCTCATTTTGGTTCTTTTGTTTGTTTGTTCTTTGTTTTGGTTTTCTTTTTTTTTTTTTTCTGCTTCTCTCCACCCTCTCCAGGCTGCCCGGCTCCTCCTCCTCCTCCTCTTCCTCCTCCTGCTGCCGCTGGTGACGAGGCCGCCCGAGTGGCTCCACAGCCCCCGCCGGCCCCATCCTTCCCACCGGCCGTGCTCCGGGCGCCCCTCCCTTCCCTCCCATGCCTCTTTTCTGCGCCCTGTCTCTCACACTCTCTGCTCAGTGCCACTCTCGGAGCCACCCGAGGCCTGGCCCACCCCATCAGCAGCCCGCCCAGCTTCCCGCCCATCACTGCCACTCCAACTCCAGTAAAAAGTGACGTCCCCCTAGTTCAGGATGCCGCAGGTAACTCACACCTGACCTCTCACCAGGGTCTGTCATCCCAGCCAGCCCCCGAGTCTGTGGTCCAGAACCTGACCCTTGGCCTCCTGGCACAGGGACAGGGCCACCCTGCCCCCTCACGGCCCAGCACTCTCCCGGGCCAGAGAGCCTGCTCTCTGTCCCAAGCACAGTTCTCGGCTCCTGCTCAGCACTGGGCAGGACAGAATGTTGCCACCAGCGGTCCCTGGGGTTTGCCCAATCTCAGCAACTGGCCAGAGCCCCAAGGTGGCCATGCCTGCTCCACCCCCCCGATTCCTGCTGCAAAGCAGAGCCTGTCCCTTCTGCTCTTGGGAGCTCAGCTGGGACCCAGCACCAGGGGTGGGGCAGGTGTTCTCAGGGAGACTGCCTGTGCTTAGGACCTTCGGAGGGTCCTGACACCAGCCCTAACCCCTCCCTGTGGAGCCGGGCAAGAAGAGGGAGGCCCAGGCCCCAGGCAGTGCTCAATAGCAGAGGTGCCTCCCTCTCCCCCCACCCGTATCTGCTGTCCCGCAGGGATGGGACCTGCCCTTCCTGGCCCAGTGGTGGAGTCACCAGACCAGCTCTGCCTCCCCCATTGATTCTTGCCTCAAATTCTGCCTGAGTGTCAGGCAATGTGGCAGGCTCAGTGGGGGCAGAGAGCGGGGCAGAGAGTCTCCCCTGGGGGAATTCAGCCCATGGAAAGCTCTGTTGCTGGCATAACAAGACAAAGCCCTGTGACCTCTGACCCCAAGCAGACACTCCTCACCCACCTGGACCTCCAGGCCCCTGCTGGTACTCCCATCCCACTACAGTCCTTGGTTTGTCGTTACCTGCTAAGTGTAAGTGACTGTCCCAGATGGACAGTGCAGCAAGGTGGTGCCATGGAGGCTGGGCATTCTTGGCAGGTTCAGAGAGAGCAGAGCAGGTCAGCCTCAGGGAATGGAGGATGCCTGCCCCTCACGCTGGGTAGGGCTAAGCCTGAGGGTTTCTCCTTTGTCACTGGGGCATTTCAAAGGGAATACCAGGGCCCCCGCCCCTCCCCCAGGTGCCTGGGAGGCCCCGGAGGCTGGTCTCCCCTCACCCTGCAGCACAGGGGCTACTGTGCCTCTCAGAAAGGGGGTAACAGAAACATAACCACATGGGCAATTGGGCAGCCCTGGCACTGGGGCATCCTAAGTCCAGGGAAGCAGTTGGAGCCAGGAGGGAGGGCACAGATGGGCACCCATCCACTGGCTGAGCCCCTGCTCCAGTCCTGGCCCCTCAACAGAGCTGCCCTCTCCCAGCCCACTGGGGCCAGAAAACCCCAAGAACCTTCTGGTACCAAGGAAAAGAAGGTGCTCCTCTGGTTAGGGAGTTACAGGCGCAAACAGCCCCAGGGGCTTGGCATCCCTGTTGCCAGTAGGCTGGTGCCATGTGCAGACAGGTGGGCACAGGGCAACTGGTTTGCCGGAGGGAGAAGGAGCCAGCCTGTTCCTCATTAGAGGCAGGAGTGCCATGACATCTTGGCCCCCATCCAGCCTGGGTAATTACACTCTGCCGACCTAGATCCCCCCTTCAGCTGCAATTAGCGCCAGGACGTGTCCCCACTTCCCACCCAAACTGTCCAGGAAGCAGCCACCACACCCCCCGGAGCTGCTTGTCCTGCGCCCCTGGGGATGCCTGTGCGGTCATTCTGCAGACACAGGATGACGCAAGGGGAAGCCTGGGGCTCCCCCACTATTGGGGAGGTAATGGGAGAGGCCCCAGAATCTTGGAAAGCCCAGGAGTGGGCCCCAAATGCCGTCTGGCCACCATGCCAGAGGGAGCCCTGCATGGGTGTGATCTGGAAATGGTGCCCACGTGGGCACTGACGTCCCCCGCCCCTCCCCAGGGAACACAATCTCCATGCCGACAGCCTCCGGGGCCAAAAAGCGCTTCTGGATCATTGAGGACATGTCGCCTTTTGGCAAGAGGCGCAAGACGGCCTCCTCGCGCAAGATGCTGGACGAAGGCATGATGCTGGAGGGCTTCCGCCGCTTCGACCTCTACGAGGACTGCAAGGACGCGGCATGCCAGTTTTCGCTCAAGGTCACCCACTACCACTGCACGCGCGAAAACTGCGGGTACAAGTTCTGTGGGCGCACGCACATGTACAAGCACGCCCAACACCACGACCGCGTAGACAACCTCGTGCTGGACGACTTCAAGCGCTTCAAGGCCTCTCTCAGCTGCCACTTCACCGACTGCCCCTTCTCGGGCACCAGCACGCACTTCCACTGCCTGCGCTGCCGCTTCCGCTGCACCGACAGCACCAAGGTCACGGCGCACCGCAAGCACCACGGCAAGCAGGACGTGATCAGCGCCGCGGGCTTCTGCCAGTTCAGCTCGAGCGCCGACTGCGCCGTGCCCGACTGCAAGTACAAGCTCAAGTGCTCGCACTTCCACTGCACCTACCCGGGCTGCCGCCACACGGTCGTGGGCATGTCGCAGATGGACTCGCACAAGCGCAAGCACGAGAAGCAGGAGCGCGGCGAGCCGCCCGCCAGCCCGCCCGGCACCGAGGGCCCCGCGCCCGGCCCGGCCGTCAGCCTGGACGGCTCGCTGTCGCTGGGCGCCGAGCCGGGCGGCCCCCTGCTGTTCCTGCAGGCGGCCGCCGCCGGCCTGGGCCTGGGGCTGCGCGACGCGGGCGACCCCGGCCCGCCCGACGCCCCCGCGCTCCGCGGCGGCCCCGCCGCGCCCGCGCCCGGCCCGGCCGCCGGGGAGTCGTCGCAGGAGGACGAGGACGAGGAGCTGGAGGCGAACGAGGAGGAGGCGGACGACGACGACGACGACGACGAGGACGACGACGACGACGACGACGACGACGAGGAGGACCTGCGCACCGACTCGGAGGAGTCGCTGCCCGAGGCGGCGGCGCGCAGCCCGCAGCTGGCGGCCCCCGCGCCCCCGGCCGCCGCCTCGCCCTAGCCCCGCGGGGACACCGCCCGGCCCGGGCCCCGCCTCTTTATATTACTGTTATTATTATTAATTTTGTAAGGAAGGGTATTTATACGTGAGGCTTCCCTGTGTGCAGAGCTAGGCGTCCGTTTTGGCTCCCGCGCCGGGGGGCGCTCCGGGCCCGGGCCCCCCCCGCCAGCCCCGCCGGTGCTTCCCGGACCCCGAGTCCGTCTCAGGACCGGGGCGAGGGCCCCCCTCTGGTGCTCCGGGGCCGCCGGGGGACCCTGGTCTCGCTGCCGCTCGGGGACCTGCTTCAGGGAAACAGAAGGTGCTCTCGCCCGGCGGGGAGCGAGGGGCAGGGGTCCCCGAGGGCGAGGCGCGCGCAGCCCCCTGGCGGCGGGCCCGGCGCCCCTCCCCGCTGCCGGACCCGGGCCCCGCGACCACGCCGGGGGGATTCCTCATTGCTCAGGACTGGGGCGGGCGCTGGGGGTCGCTGCGACCCCCGCCCCGAACCACCAGAGGCGGGCGGCGCCTGCGCTTCCGGCAGGGCCTCCCATCCATTGCAGCTAAGACCCTCCCTCCTTGCCCTGGGGGAGGGCGGGTCAGAAAGCGACAGCACCGGTGACACTACAGGGACCGAGGAGGAAACCTCATGGGCTTAGCAGAGCGGGGAGCCCCGGGTCGCTCTGCCCCAGCTGGAAGGCTGGGGCCCAGGAAGGGGGCGTGGTGGCCTGAAGGGGGCTCCCAGGCCCCAGCCACTGTCCCCACATCCCAGACGGCGTTCATCCACAGACGGAAGGGCAGCCTCAGGGGTCTCAGACACCCGGGTGGTGGGAGCAGGAAGGATGCGATTGTTTGGGGCTTTAATATTCAAAATGGAAAAAATGCAAGAAAGTTGTACAGTATTTTTCCTGTAAAGGTTATTATTCTACATAGAACAAAAAGGAAAAAAAAAAAAGCAGGCGGGCAGTGACAGCATAGACCCGCGTCCGGACCAGCCCTGAGGTTGGAGACCCAGTGCAATTGCTCACGTGGGATTTTATTTAGCATTTTAGAGGCCTTACCAGTGTGAGGCTTTCTGTCTTTACACTAGCACTGATGGGAGCTGCGTGATTCCAACTTTTAACTTGAATTTTGTAGAGACAAGAAAAAAGGACTATTACTGTTGAGACAAGTCTGTAGTTAATTTAACATTTGAGTTTCTCTCTTTTGGTTATGTGTGTGGCTTTATAGGGCCTTTTTTTTTTTTTTCCAGTTTGTTTTTATTAGTTTGTTCGGGATGCTTCTTTGCTGGTACAACCCACCCAGATTTGGTGCCCTTTTCAAAACATCCCCCCTTCCTGGAGACGATGAGGTCACTGAGTCCAGGGCAGGGCCCTAGCTGGGAGGCTCACACCCAGCCAGTGGCTCTGGGGGTGACCCGGACAGGGGGTCGGCTGCCCAATGCCTCCCCTGTTCTCTCTCGCGCGCCAGTCCCGGCCACCAGCCCATCTCAAGTTGGACCCTGAGATGCAAGGAAGAGGGCAGGGCCCAGCCTGCGGGGTGGGGGTGGGGGGGTGCTGTCACCCTGAGCTGCCCCCACCCAGGTCTCCAGGGGAGCCTGACCAGTGGTGTCTTCCTTTCTTCTTCTTTTTTACTTTTTATTTTTGTCCTCTTGGCCGCCCACAGCCAGAAAGCCAGGACCACCTGAACTGGAGAGGGAGCAGGGAGGGGGGCGGGGCCAGACAGCGCGTACCTGATTCAGCAGGAAACAGACCTTCTCTAAACGGCCCCTGCCAGAGCCTCCTGCAGTCTGTGGGCACCACGTGCTGCTGCTGAGCGTTCGCCCAGACTTTGTGCCCTGCCGCAGAACCCGTGGGTCTGTGGAAGGAGTTTTGTAAAGGAAAACAAACAAACATTTTTCAATGTAGCAAACTCAAAAAAGAAAAGAAGATGCAGACAGTGCGAAGTCTAGCCTTTTGTAACCTTCATATTGCACACTAGGACTATAAGCCATTGCTAGCTCATTTTGAATTTAATGTGTAATTTTTGTTTTATTTTCTTTCTGTGGGGAAAAAATGCTTGATCCACCAATGCTCTTTTTAATGTTTTATAACTATGTATGTGTATATATATAAATATAAAATAATATGTATGCACATATGTGTGTGTATATATCTATATGTATATACATATATAGATATATAGAGATATATAGAGAGGTTTTGAGACGAAAAATGCAGAACGTGAAAACCGAATTGAACAGCGTGTGCTCTGATTACTTGAATCTGGTCTCCTCGGCACCTGGTTATTAAGAACTGAATATTTTTCCACTTGAATTTAGTGCTATTAGAAATTTAATATATGTGTTTTATTTATTTGATTTTTTTTTTTTGCATGACTGATGCAAGGTTTGACATTTTCACTCAATAAAAACTGGAAAAAAATCTATCAAGTTATCTTTTATTTTTAAAATCAGCCCCAAGCGGCTGGCAGTGACCCAACTGTGCAGGGCGACACAACCAAGCCTGTGCGCTCCATGTGCCAGGTCAGGGAGGGGAGGAGGGAGTCCGTCACCCTGCAACCCTGGCAGGGAAGGGGCAGACCAGACCAGTTTCACCCCTGGGGCAGGGCCAAGTTCTCCCAGGTTGCTGAGGACAGAAGGATGGTCCCTCTCAGTCCTGCCTGAAGCCCCGAATGAGGCTCAGGACTGGCGTGGACACTCCCGCCCTCAGGGAGAGGCTCCATGCGCTCTCCAGGCCGCCCAGCCTGGCCAGGCCCCTCCTCTCAGAGCCAGGGCTACTGGGCAGGAGCTTGGCAGGGTCGCCCCTCTGCTTGCTCTCTCAGCTCCTTCCTCCTTCCTGCAGGGACCTGCCTGGGCTGGGAACGGCGCGTACCCGGATCCAATCCGGATGCTGGCTCAGCTCCTGCCTGGAGCACATGGGGGCAGAGCCGGAGGGGGCTGGTTCCCGGGTCCACAGCCACCAGCCCCAGGTCTGAGCTGCCAGCCCTTATGGCACCATGGCTGGGGGCTCCCTCCAAAGCATGGATGGTGGGAGCATTCCCACCAGGCCTCACCCAGCGTGCAGGCCTCATGACTCGTCGGCCCTGACACTTCTAAATGGTGACCTGCTTCCCAGTAACACTGCATCATCTGCACCATCTTGCCAGCCTTGCCCTGAGCTGACCCCCCTCCAGGTGGCTGGGACATCCCAGAGCCGGGGGGCGGGGGGCACATGTGTGGGGTCCACAGCATTCTCCACATTGAGCAGCTCACTCGGTGTCACACCCTCGCGACGAGCACATGCACCCTCTGGAGGGAACCAGGGGCCAGAAGGGAAAGTCCTGGTGCCGAAGCTCCTCTCCCTCCGAGCTTGGGGGTCTGCGCCCTCCCAGCCCTGCTCACCGTCATTTCCACCACTAAAGCTTCATTTCCAACCCAGTCTCAGTACTGAGGCCCTTCCCTTTCTTTCCTTCTGGAAAGCAGCCCACAGGCTATTTACATAAATATGTTTGTAACAGATGCGAAAATATATACTTTTTTCTGTCTTATTAAAATGTTCAAGTTGGAACTTGCCTATTGTTTGTGGATATCTTGATTCTGTTAAATAAAACAGTGACTAATTTATGGGATAAAAACACAAGTTCAACAAATTAAAACCATTATTGGAGCTTCACAGGCCCTGGTGGGCTAAGCAGTCCTCCCATGGGGTCCAAAGGCAGGCGGAGAGCCAAGCCCAGACTTCGGTGAGGTGGGTGAGTAGTGTGACCACAGGGCTCCCTCTGGGCACTGCGGCGGTGGGAGGTGATGGGGGCAGGGACCAGCTCTCGGGGACTCCTGGGGCCCAGGAGAGGTAAGATGGGCAGTCAGAGCGGATGCTCCAAACCTGCCACCTCCCCCGCTGCCCCAGGTCTTCTGGGCCTGGACAGGTGTCAGCAGGCCCATGTGGATGGGAGGCCCAGTCTAGCCAAAGGCAGGGCCAGCCTACAAGCTAGACTATGGACAAGGCAGGTGCCAGGGCCCAGGGTGAGAGATCATGAGGGCCCTACACCTGGCCCAGGAAAGGGGGCATCAGGGCCCAGGGTGCCCCTCAGAAGGGCCTCGGGGCACAAGGGCCTGTGAACCATCAGGTTGCTGCACGCCACCAGCCCTCTGACCCGAGTCGTGGGCACTGCCCCAAACATGGGCAGAGAGAAGTGACCACCACGCCCACCAGGGGCGAGTGTCCCCGAGATCACATCCCCCACCGTCAAGAGGGAGGGGCCTGCAGCTGCAGTGATGCCCCACCCCAGGGGTGCGGAGGGGCCCAGGTCTCACTATACCCTGTGGCATGTTGGACTCAGTAGGAAATGCAGTAAAACATGTTTTCATTCTGGGATTTAATGAGCTGTGGTGGTGTGATGCTCCTACAACCAAACTGGGGCAAATTCAAGAGTTTTGTAACCTCTTGGAAAGAGCCAGAACCAGCTGCACAGGCTCACGCCGAGCTCAGCTCTGTGGCCGGCCCACCTCCCCCAGACCTGGCCCGGCTTGAGCGCTGCCGGCAGCTGAGTCATCCGCGGGAGCCGGTCTTGGCATTCACAAGCAGCCTTGCCTCAGCCCACCGGGACCCACAGTGACGAGGCAGCTCCCTCCCCTGGGCCACAGGGCCTGCATGCCCAGTCAACCTGGGCAAGGGTGGCTTGTCCACCCCGCTTCATAAGTGGCCCTGGCCCACAGGTATTATTGGCCCAGGGCCGGGCCACAGGGTCCATGGTGGGTGAAATGGTGCTGCCCCGTCAGGCCTCGAGGAAGCAGGGCAGGGAGTAGGACCCCCAAGATGGGCCGGAGTTCTGGGGACCTTGTGGGACCAGGCCTGAGCCACCCTCACTGGGAGAAGCTGACCCACCGTCCGGCACAGGCCAGGGAGGAGGCTGCTCCCAGGAGGCCCACAGCCAGAGCTGGAGGCAGATGGCGGCTGGAGCAGACCGACCCGTTTGCCTCTGCTCCTGTGAGCCCCCTACCCCATGCCCCTCGGGAGAGACACCGTAGCCTCGTAAAGTCCAAGGCTTTTTCCCCAGCAAGGAACCCCGGAGGCCCTGCCCTGACTTAGCAGCCCCCCGGCACGGCCCAGAGGCTCCTGGCTGTGTAGGACATCTTGGCACTGCCGACACCCTGGAGGCAATTCTCCCAGGGCACTTAGGTTTCCAAGGTGTATTTAAAAACATGGCCCTGTCACTGTAAAGAAGATCCTTCCAGGACTTGTCAGGGAGAAAGGAAAGGCTTCAGGCATTCTAATGAAATTAAGAGTAAAACCTCATCTCTGCGTCCAGAAGAGCATGACTTTAAAGTACTCAATGAAAGTAAACTGCTAAGGTTTGCTCATGGTTTAGGTGAAAGGTAACCAACAGTGCTGGAGATTTCAGACCGTCCAGAGAGCCGGAGGGGGGCGCACTGGTGTGCGATGGGAGCGGGAGTCAAGGAGCCAGCGAGCCCGGGGCCCTGTGTGTGGGCCTATGCCAGCTCTCACCAAGAGGTGGTGGGCATACATCAGCATCGCGCCCCGGAGGCAGCTGCCTAGCCGCTGCAGGGAAACACCTGTGCAGGGCAAAGGAGCAGGGGCCAGAGAAGCAGCCAGGGCAGGCAAGGGTCAGCCTGGCCTGGGGTCTGAGAACTCCGTCTGAGGCTGGGGCCACCCCACCTACAGGGGATCACTGGCGCCTTCGGGCCTGCTGCTGAAGCCTGGGATCCTCTTCTCTGGGCCTTGGCAGGAAGAACTTTAAATAAACAGATGAACAAACACTAAGGAGTAAATAAACTCCTAAGGATCAGGTTGACATGCCCATCAGAAAACTGTCTGCTGCCTGCCTTTCCTCCTCCTGGGTTCTGGGGCAAGGACAAGGCCAGGGTTGGGGCCAGACGGCCGCCAGGGGAGAGTGAGGCTATGGGCCCAGGGCTGAGGACCCGCGCCTGTGCCCTGGCTGGGCACGGGGGAGGGCAGGAGAGCCATGTGGAGACCCTCCACTCCCACCGCAGGAGCCCCCAGGGCACACTGTTCACTTTCAGTCTCACCGAAAGTGGAGAAAAGCTTCCGTTTTTTTGAAAGCAGAGGAGGAGACGGAGAGCAGACTGCGTGGGAGCACCTGGGAGACCGAATGGAGAGGCCGAGGGCACTTCGTTCTCTGTTCCTTTCCCTATTGATCGGATTTTTTAATCATCGGAGACGTACTTCCACCATGTGAAAAAACAAACCTGCCCAGACTCAGTAGCCAGCTCGCTCACCCAGAAGGCCCTCCTCACCCCCAGCGGGCGGGCACCCACTGATGGGCTACGCTGCTGACAGACGCAGGACCAGGC
Source organism: Manis javanica (assembly GCF_040802235.1). NCBI lineage: Eukaryota > Metazoa > Chordata > Mammalia > Pholidota > Manidae > Manis > Manis javanica. The sequence goes on along the minus strand of NC_133159.1, from coordinate 7,985,876 downwards.
AGACTGCAGGGCGGGGAGCAGACAGGCAGGGTCCCTGCAGCCCTGGGAACCTTCCGTGCAGCCTCCCCAGGTGCTGCTGGGCATCGTTTACCCCAGGAGGGCTGGGGCTGGCCGGCCAAGGCTGCGCGGTCAGTGAGGCAGGTGGGGAGATGGGAGGGCAGGGGGCAGCCTGGGAGACCCAGGGCAAAGGGCCATCCACAGCCTCCCAACACTGGAGTGAGTTCTTTCCTAAAAGACACTTTACAAAAATACATTGTAATTGAGTTTAATAATCTTCTCCCTTCCAGAAACGGGCTGACAGGCGCTGCCTGCTGCTCACTTCTGCCCCATTCCAAATATTTTTACCTTATTTGGATGAAGTGCATTATTTTTCTAATGAAAGGCTTTTTTTTCAAAGGGCTGTTTTCCCTCCGTCCAGCAGCTGCCTTTATTAGGCAGCACTCACGCCGTTTTGGGGAGGGGTTTTTTTCCTCCCTGAAATTGAGCCAGACTCTCTGTCCACAAAAGCCTAACTCAGAGCTCAGGACCCACAGGGCAGAGGGCTTCCTGGCCCCGGTTCCACCCCCTTCTCCCTGTTCAGGAGCCCCAGGGACCTGAAAGCCTAGTGACCCCCGCCCAGAGGCGGAGAAGCCCCAGGGAGTCCTCCCACGGGGCCGCTGCCAGCTGCACCCACCCGACAGCTCTGGCTGTATCTGCCCCAGGCTAGCTGCCCGCTGGTGCCTTCGCAGGAGGACCCTCTGGAAAGTTAGAGATGACAACAAATGGTCACCAAGCTAAAGGGGGAGACCCCGTAGCTGCCCACCCAGGACCCAGGCCCTCTGCTGAGCAGGATGGGGCACAGCAGGTTGGAGGGCGGGAACCCCACGTCTCCAGCCCCATCCATGGAGGCTGAGGGTGCTGCAGACCCTCAGCCCTCTGCTCACACTTCCAGGGCCCACCTGGTTCCCCAACACTGGGAGTCCTCGTCCAGGCCAGGCTGGGTGCCTCTGGGGACGGAGAACCCTGGTGTCCCCGGGACAAAAGGAGACTGAGGTGAGTCTCAATGTGGGCTCTCCTCGTCCTCGGGAACGCGTGGTGGGGAAATGGACCACAGGAATGTCACATGGGATCACGGGCATCAAAGACAAAACCTGAGAAAGGGAGGTCAAGGGCCATTGCTCGAGGGTCAGGAGAGGCCCAAGCACACCTGGACGGCCCTGCGAGTCAGGAATCCGTCCCGGAGCCCTTACAGGGGAACCCGGGAGAAGAGGAAGTGTTTTTGGAGACAAAACAGCCCCAATGCCAAGTCTCACCCCAGAGCTTCTCCCTCCCCGGCTGCCAGGCCAGGCAGGAGGCGGCGGTGTGCTGTGGTCAGCGGCCAGTGGAGTGCACCCAGGACACCCACCTAACACCTAACGGGTGCAGAGCTCTACCTCCTCGCCCTGAGGTCCCTGCACTTCATTCCCAAAGCCTCTGTGTCCACGCAAGCACCCAGCCGTGACCACGCCCTCTGTCCCTGTGCGCAGCCACAGCACTAGGGGCTGTGGCCACACACAGTGCGCCTTGGAGGGAGCGTTGTGCACTATTTTTCTGGGTTTAGCTGAGTGTTGTGTGAAGGTTAAAAGGAGACAGGGAGGGCAAGAGGGAGATGGGAGAGGAAGAGAGGAGACACTCTCCTGGGAGCACATTCATCCATTTAAGGAAGGAGAGCTCATCAAGCTCAACACCAGGTCTATATACAGTAACAGGAGGTCCCTTCTCCCGGATCGGCATGTCGCCCTCCGTGCTCGGGTCCCGGGACGAACCCGCCGGCTCCCAGGGGGCAGCCCTCGAACCTGCCCAGGGGCAGGGACTGGATGGAGGAGGCAGGAGCTGCCACCCAGGTGCAGGCTGCCCTGGCCCCCCGCAGCCCCTCCGGGTCCTCCCTAGGGCTCACCTGCCACAGACTTAGCCGAGATCCACCTCCCAGGCACAGCGTGCCATGAGCAGACAGGGAGCCACAGGCAGGGATTAAATAGTGACAACTCGTATTTATTACAATTATATACAGTCGTATCTTATATTCTGAAACCTATACCTGATCACACAAATGAACATGTGTTTCCGGGCGGGAAGGACAGACGGGAAGGCCCTGACGCCTGATGCTCCACGGAGCGAGAACCTCGTCTCACCAGGGGCACAGCTGAGTCACAAGGCAGCGAGCGAAGATGGCCAGAAACGCAGTGTGAGTTCATTTGTTAGGGAAGACAGTGGGGCTGGGACAGGTGCACGGGCAGGGCCTGGCTGGGGGACCCTGGGGGGCCCTGGTGAGAGGGAGGAGGGCAGGGCTGTGGCTTCTGGGACCATGGCAAGGCAGCCCCGTTGGCTCCTGGCAAGAGGAGCCACGAAGGAGCGGAGGGATGGTGGCCACCGGGTCAGGGAGGCCCCTGCCCCACGGAGGCTCAGGAGCCGGGTGATCAGGCTTCCCCTTGTCATGCCCGGTGTCTGGTCAGCTCAGATGCTCAGCACGCACCCTGGACACGCAGTCTGGCTAGGAGTCGGGGTCAAGGGAGCCTTGAGCCGACAGAATCTGCACCGTCGGCCCCACATGAGAACCAGGTCAAAGGCCTGTCTGTCTGGGGCTGAGCGGAGGAAGTGGTGGCTGGGGTTGGCATTCAGGACAGATGGCCAGGTGGACAGAAATACAACCTATGGGCAGGGCCTGGGCCCCAGCCAGGCTGCGCCAGCTTTGCCCCCAGCCAGCTCGGGGCCCCTGTCCTGGGCCCAGGGGGCGCTGGCCAGCACCCCGCGGGGACACCCGCCCTGGGCCTAGCCCCTGTCGCTCTCGTTGCTGGCGCCCTCGGGCCGCCGCAGCTTCTCCACCTGCTCGGTGATCTGCCCGTCCCCGCCGCGCCGGCCCCCCCTCTGCGCGCCCAGGCGGTCCTCCCCGCCCCCGTGGCTCGCGTCCTCGTCGTCCTCGTCCTCCTCATCCCCCCTCTGCTCCTCCTCTCCCTGCACCTCCATCCTCACCTGCCCTTTAACATCCACCGCCCCCGCCCCCTCCTCCGGGGGCCCCAGCAGGTGGTAGGCAGCCGCGGGGCCCTCGGGGCTGTGGCCCTCCTTCACGGGGGAGGGCGACGCCGACTCGTTGCTCACAGGCGAGATGTCGCTGCTGCTGTGGTGGTTCACGGCCGCGGGGCTGGAGGGCGACGGAGACTTCACTGGGATCTGCCAGGCAGGGATCTTCGGGGCTGACGGGGACGGCGGGAACTGCCGCCTGGGAGGGGAGGAGGTGGCGGGGTGGGCGACAGGGCCACCAGGCGGGAGACAGGAGGAGCCCCGCTGTCCCCTCCCACGCCCGCCCCTCAGAAGCAAGGCCCTTGGGCTGGCGGGAGGTGGGGCGGCTGGGACAGGACCAGAGGTGCCCAGGCTGCCCACGGAGCACCCACCCGCCCAGGGCCAGGCCCGCCCTCCTTGTCAAGGGCTGGACAGCCAGCCTGAGGCCCCTCCCAGCTCTCCGCACTGTCCTAGCCTCCAGTCCTGGAGAAGGAGCAGGACAAGATAGGGAGCGGCAGGGGGCCTAGGACACCTGACTTGTCCGCAGCCTGGCCACTGGCCTCGGGGGTAAGAGACACCACCACCAGAAGGGTGACATGAGTGTACTTTGCTAGAAAACCTCCGGGTCCCACACTTGACAGCACAGAGTCAGTTCTCTGCTCCTGCTCCTGCCCCCCACCCCCACCCCCAGCCCCCACCTCCCTGGCCCCCGGCCAGGGCCAGCAGCCAGCCCAAACCAAGGCTGATTCCAGGAGGGACCCGGGAGGTCAGGCCCCCTTGGCAAGGCTTGGAAGTGCAGCTCTAGGCCAGGCAGGCTCGATCCCCACTGAGCCGAGAGGACAAGGCCTGCTCCCTCCCGGGCTCCCCTGCCTCCAGCACCCACCCAAGGGCAGCTCCCCCGCCACATCCCACTGTGTGGAGTAGGCATGGGAGAAATTCGATCTGCCGTTCTTCTTGGCTCCAATGTCACCCCTCTGTCCCCCGACCTCAAAGGTGCTCATCTCCTAGGCCCGGAAACACAAAGGATTTCTCCTAATAACCCCTGGCCACCTCTGAGTGCAGTCACCTCTCTCTAAGGCTACATTCTTTTCTTCAGAAAGGGCCTGGAAGTAGGTGGCTCGGGAACCTGGGTCCTTCAGCTGGGGTGATAAGACCCCTCAAGACCCCCATCCCTGACTCAGAGGGAAGGGCCACCTTGAGCCTTTGAACCACCTCACAAAGCCCTTTCTCTAGACCTTGGGCCACACCAAGCTGGGACCGACTGTCCTAGTGTCCCACGAGTGGGAGGCTCCCGGAACACACAGATTTCAGTTCAAACTAGGATGGTCCCCAGCAAGCCAGGACAAGCCAGCCACCTTCCATTCAGTACCCGACTGGTGACACTGGCTTCTGACCCTGCCTTGCATCATAGAAGCCCACAAACTAAGGCCTCTGACCCTGTGTGAGCACTTTCTCTGGGACCAAGCTGTCACTGAGGGGTCCAGCCAGGGCTCAGGACAGAGGAGGTGGCCCTATCTGGAACCCCCAGGCCAGGAGAGGGAGGTTCTCCTCTGCTCAGGGCTCTGCCTGTTGGCTCCAGCTGTCCTTGGTCAGGCCTCTGACAGGGCCAACGAACTGTTTTTATTTCCAAACTCTTATGGGCGCTACATGCAGACTGTCACCTTGGAGTGGGGGGCAGAGGTAGGGGATGGAGGGTGGCTATAGGGGAGGGAAAGCAACAGCTCAAAATATTCCCAGATGCAATGCCTGAATTGCCACCTCAATGAGGGGCCAGCGGGACAGGGCCACTCAGGGGGGCACGGCCCCTCCACAGTGACTGCAGAGGCCCCTCCGGTCCCAGGCTGGGGGCAGAACAGAAGCCCACGCCTTCTCTCTGCCTACCGATTTAAAAGGAGCCCTTTCAAGGAGTTAATTTCCGACTTGAGTTCATTGATATTCTGGGACTCCAGGATCCAGTTGGTAGACGTAGTGGCCTGAAAGTCAGAACACAAGGAAACAAGGATCAGACTGGGGCTCCCCTCTGCTCCATGGGGCAGCTGCTTCTGGGGGACCCAGGAGCATTCCGTGTCCTGTGTGCCAGCCCGGACACGCCTGGGGAGATTCTACCACTGCCCATTCAGGGGTCTGCCTGCCCGTGTCTCTCTGTTTAAATGATGACACCCTAAAAACAAACAATGCTACAACTCTGAGTATCTGATGATATTAAGGAATCCCGACATGTTTAGGTGCAATAGTGGTATTTTGCTTATGAAAAATAAAATGACAAAAAATGATACCCACAGCCATTCTTTCCGGGGATGACTCTGAAGGCTCAGCAGAGTGCAGAGAAGCCGTCCTAGGACTTGGCTTCAATATCTTCCTGAGGAGGGTCCCAGAGGAAGAGCCACAGTGACCAAGGGCAAATGCCACCTCTCCATGCACACCTGCCCCCTTTGAATCTGACAGCTTCCCCAACAAGCTTCAGAGAACCACACTGTTCTCTGGCAAGTCTTTCTGGGACCAATGGAGAAGAGGAAAGCCGAAATGGTGGCCCCTCCAATGGTAGTTGCTGGTGGCCAAGCGGCCTGTGAAGTATTCATGGGCTCATTCTGTGGGTGGAGGCCTCAGGCGTGCAAACCCTCATCGCCCAGGCTGCAGTCCACCTCAAACTCGCTTCAAGTGCACAGATTAACAGTGGAAGGCCCCTGCTTCCCAAACACCCCTGCCTGACACAGGCAACCCAAGCCATAAGATCAAGAGAATGCGGGGAGCCCCAGGCGGGGAGAGGGTAGGGGTCCTGGACATTCCTGCCAGCCTGCTGCAGGACTCTGACATGGTGGGTGATGCTCAGAGCACTGCATGGGCAAGCAGCCCAGCCAGGCACACCTTTGCAGGGAGAAGCCCCTCAAGTGGACGCTTGCAAAGGAAAAGCGGGGCGGTCTTGGAGTGGGCACTCACACACATCCCCCCGGGTTCCCACTCCAGACCACCAGACAGCGCAGATCCAGGAGCCGCTGTTCTGGCTTCTCTGAGACCTTGAAAGCTATAGCAGCCCATTAACAAGGGAGCAATTTCCACTCACCGGCCTACAAAGGACTCAAATTTCCAAACGCATATGGTGCCAGATGCCAGGATTTAGAAATAAAATCTGACATCTGGGGCTTTTTAGCCAGTCTCTTTAAAAAACAGTTGTAGAAAACTCCCAGCCTTCAGTTTTATGTAGGTTTTTTAATTACTTAACGCTCTTCTTTTTTAATTTTTTACAGTGCTGTAGTAGGGGTTTGGAAGCCAGATATAAAAACTTACATTACAGCTGAGAAAACACAGCTCTGAGTCTTTGGTTTATGGGGTAACCAAAGTCTTCACACATATGAGTGAGCCCCACTTCAGGAGAGAATGAAAGTGGGCAGGGGGCGGGTGGGTGACCATCAGAAAAACAGATGCGAGGAAAACTGTGAGGCAGCTCAACTGCCAGGCACGATCCCGGGTCCCCTCCCCTCTTAAAATGCAACATGTGGTCTTAATCTTAATGCTTAAGGTCTGAAAACAGTTTTCTAATTTCCGGAATGGCTTCTGGCCACTGGCAGGCCACAGCTCCAAAAAGATAATAGAGGAGAATGGATGGACGGCTGCTTTATGCACCGCCCGCCGTGGCTGGAGGTGGCCACAGGCAACTACACCCAGCCCAGGGAAGGGTGGACAGCAGCTCCGCATGGGGGTTTTTAGGGACTCTTGCACAACAGGCAACCCGACTCCATCAGAAATGGAAAGACTCACTGGGCTTGGGCTGGGTTCACATGTAGCTGTGTACCGGGTGGGTCTTGCCCTGGGGGAGCCCTCAGAGTAGGTCCTCCACAGCTTGGCTGCAGGCTGCAGGGAGGCAGCAAAGCGGCGCAGGAGAGGCCGATGGAACGCGGAGAGCGGCGGGGTCCCAGAGCCAGCGGGCCTCTGTCTCCAGGACCCAGTCTGCCCAAATTGGAGCCTCCGGAATGAGCGTGTCCCACACCCAAAGACCCAGGCCAGAAGCCTGCAATCCTGGGGGCTGATGGGAGCTCACACTGTTCTAAGCATGTACAATGTAGGAGGTACCGCTATAGCTTCATCTTACAGATGAGGAAACAAAGACTCAGAGGGGTTGAGTAACTTGCCTGTGGTCACAGAGCTAGCATGTGGCAGAGGAGAATTTTGCCCCAGGCAGTCTGACCCTAGGATCTAGTAGTGCCAAGACTACTTCAGATTAGGGAAGTGAGGCTTAGAAACAGCCCCGGTCAATGCCAAGCTGGCACTATCCTCCTTTAGGGGTTACTGACACCCCAGGCCCTTGGTTTAGAGAACCTGCCCATTGCAGCAGGCTGGCGCAGTGCCCTGGCACACCTCTGCCTGACCCCAGCCTCTGCATGGCTCTTGGCGATGCCAGGACCCGTGGCCTAGCTTGCAGGCGAAGGCCATCCTGTGTCTACGCCAGTTGCCTCCAGAGCCGGGTGTATGCTGCCACAGGAGCGCCGCAGGCAGACAGCTGCTCTTCCTCCCTCCTGATGGGACGTGACCACCACAGAAAAGACGGCCTCCATCACCAAACACCACACCACCCTCGCAGGGACCGCCTCCTTTCTCTACAAGGGTAGCCCGGACCCTTGTGGTGTAAACAGCGTGAGAAAAGACAAAGCCAGACAGATGGAAGGCAGTGACGTCCTGGGACGCAGTGAACTGGGCACGAAGGACAAGAGCAAAGAGCATGCACGACGGACCTGGACCTGAGAAACCAGAGGGTCAGGGACGAGTACCTTGGCTGTGGCCAGTTCGTGGGCGAGCTCCTGGACTTTCTGCTGCTGCTGAATCAGCAGCTCCTGGACAGAGGCTAATGTCATCTGTAACTGGGTCACTGGAGGTGAGAGCATCTCTGTTAGACGATACACACAGATCCCTCCTTCGCTGTCCGCACACCTAGAAGCTGCTGCATCTAATTTATCTGTACACATCCCCCACCCCCAGCAATCCACATAATTTATCTGCACTCTGGGTAATCTACCTGCACTGTATCTAACCTCTAGTATTTCTACTTTATCTTTCTATTGTGTAGTTGTCCATGGTCAACAGTATATCCGTCCAAAACCTCTCCCCTCTAATTATATCTGCTTATGATTTGCCTTGCTCTTCCAACTTCGGTAATGCCTGCATCCCTCATCTCACAGGCCTCACTGTACCCTTGTGGAAACACAGAGACTCCAATCCTGGGAGAGACGCACGTGACTCAGGTTCACGACATCCAGGAGTGGTTAAAAACGGCTACTTCTGTTTCCCTGCTGCCCCTCTCTGCCCTCCCCACCCCACTCAGAGGCTGCCGTGTCACATGACTCTGTCCCGGCCTTGGAGTCCCTCTGGTGGCCTCCTCAGGAGGGTTTCTGAGGGCTTTGCAAATGCGCCCCTGAGGGCCAGGCTCCTGCCTGGGGCAGCGGCTCTCTCACTTGCCTGAGTTTTTTAGAATTCCGAGCTTCCACCTGGTAAACAAGTTTATAAAGGAGAAAAGCCACCTCTGGTGCGACAGGTCCCAGCTAATCTGGGCCATCATTGGGGCACTGGGTAATGAACGCCAGCCCTGTGGAGTCGATGACAGAGGAGGTGGCCAGGGTCCCTGGAGCCGCAGTAATTACAGCCTCTCTTGACCCTGTGTTGGATTCTTAGAGGGAAGGGGGAAAATCATTGAAAACCCCCCTGAAAACCTCATAGAAGCAGAAATTAAAAATGAACTTTACAGCCCTTAGAAAGGCTGTCATTTTATTCCCCTTATTAATATTCTGAGGTTGGGAGCCTTTCCGTAAAAACATAATTAATTGAGGCCGCGCCGACAGTAAACAAGCAATTTCAAATTAAACCGAAATGACGGCGGCTTCATTTGCAAATGTGAACAGATTCTCAGAGCAGATAAATGAAGTCACCACATAAAGTGGAGACAGAGGGGGGAGGGGAGGGGGCAGAGAGGGGGCTGCTCGGAGAGGCTTTGAGGGGTGACTTGATGGAGTCATTAATCTTTACCTGTCTGTGCCACGCTGCCGCTCAACTCCGAGAGACTCGCCTCCATCCTCTCCAGTTGCTTCCTGTCCTCTCGGCCACCCATGATGAGGGGGAGCAGGTATTTCTACAAGAGGCAGGATGGGCACAAGGAATGGGTGCGCACTTGGGGTTAGTCCCCAACCCTCTCTCCAACTCTGCCGACCAGCTCTCTCCCTGTTGCCCCTGGGCTCTGGAACCCCCACACAAACACCCCCAGTGAACAAGACGTTTGAAAGTCACGGGACTGTGGTTACAACCACATAAAAACTCTGTCTGGATAAGGACAGGGACCAGGGAAGAGGGACAAGTAGAATCCATTCGGTCTCTCTGTGGTTCTTTTGGTCAGTTATCTTAATGGCACTATTTATATTTCTGTTCCAAAAAATATTTAAAAGTTGACAAATTGTAAGATAAAAATGTAGAAGCTTATACAAGAAAGTGACACCATTAGCGGCCTCCAGGAAGGAGAGGGAAGAAGGCTTTTCCGACACTTTTCTGAACCTTTTACCATTTTGAGGCATGAGAATGAATTATCCACTTGGAAACAAATGAGTAAATGAAATAATCAAAAAGTTATTTGAGAGCCTAAATGGAAATCCACAACAGGCTTCTGGGACCTTTGGCTCTTTTAGTAGGGATAATATGTGGGTGTTCTGAGGCCACCCAAAGAGGTCACCTCAGTCTTTCTCTGAACAAAGCCTTAACTCCTCAGAACAGGTTTCTTTCAGGTGAGAGTCAAACATAGAACCTGAGGACATTAATCACAGGGGCAGAAGAAGCTAGTGCTGGAGGGCGAGCACACGAGGGGGCCCAGAGCTCAGGGAGCCCAGGCTAGAGGAGGGTGCGGGTCTCAGAACACCCGGGAAGGAGGCAGTGGGGCACGGCGGGGACCGGGGCCTGCTCTGGGGCGGGACGCGGTGGAAGGGGAGCTGGGCAAAGAACAGGAGCTCTAACAGCAGCTCCCGCTTTAGGAGCACAAGACCGTCATGGACCAGAAAGGGGTGGCACCAGAGGTGGTGCAGGGCGCGCGGGCAGGTGTGGTGACTGGCAGGTGTGACCAAAGGAGACCTTTGGTTCCTACTCCATTTGGAGCCCAGATGGGAAAAAAGACAACTTCTCCACTGAGTTTTCTGGACAGGGGAAGGAAAGGGCGGTTTCTCACCCAGGGTTTGTGGGTTTCAAGAGCCACTCCTGAATGAGGACGGTTATTTAGCACATGTTCAGAAGCATTTTCTATTTTGCAAAGTGCTTTTCAACCACTGTGTGAGTTATTACCCACAACTGAGCCAAAGCTCATCAAATGTAGCCTTACGTTCCAGGCTGAAAATTTCCTAAGTATAAAAGTCAAAGAATTCTTATACGTGTAACAAGCTAAAAATTCCATTTCTGAGATCAAAAATGTCAAGGGAAGGAGCTCATCCACTACTCCAGCCTCAGTCCATATCGATAAAACAAGGTGACAGCTCTTACCTTTCCTTTTTTTTTTTAACGAAACTATTAGCAGATGTTTCAGAAATTCTCTTGCCACGACTGTGACTGATCTTTCGAAGTCTCTTTTCTTTTTTAAAGCAGAGAGTAAAGATCAGAGTTTCGTGGAAACAACTGATGCTCTCCCTGCTTTGCTCCAAGGGGAACTACGCTTCCCATTTCCATCAGATCACAGGCCCTCCAAGGGCAGCCGCGTGATGATTAGGAGCCGCTCGGCAGAGCTGAGACACTGATCCGAGAATCCGGTCTCAGCATTTTATTCTTCTCAGGGACCATATGCAGATAGTGACCGGAAATGGGCTTTCGGCACACAGGGTAAGGGGAGGAGGCAGCAGGTCAGAGGGAGAGGCCCCAGCACCCAGAACAGTTTGCTTCTGGCTTTTTGACATGAAAATTTCCAATCCCAAGAATAGATGTTACACTGAAAAGAATTATATTCTTCTATGAAAAAAATTATATTCCTCTACAACTCTGTCACTAGCTTTGGCAACTGAGTCAAAAATTAAGAGTCCCAGAGTGCAATGTTTAAACGTGCTCCACGTTCCACTCAGATTCATTTTCAAAAAATCTCCAGACAGGGGTGGAGTTGCAGGCGGGATCGTAAGCAAAGGGGCTTCTCTCTTGGACCAACAGTCAGTCCTCCGGCCCATTTTACCTTTTGTCTCTGGGGACCTCCCGGGGCTCTGCATCTTACAGAAAAGCCTCATCTGCTTCAAAACAAAGTTAGTCTCTTGGCGGTTAGTATCTGATAACAAGGAGTAAATGCTCATTTTGTGCCTGAAGTTCTGTTGGAAGAAATAAACTCTGGAATTCTGAGGGTTGACCATGATGTCTGGGAAAAATGGGGCCTATAAATGTGATTATGCCGAAATTCTCAAAGCTGGTTTCAAAAGGAAGGTGAAACGACAGCATATAGTGCACTTCGTATGTACCAGGCACACAGCAATTTCCAGAACAGTACTGACCACTCCAGGGGCTTCACAACAGCCTGTAAGGTAGATGCTATCGTCCCCATTTTACAGCTGAGATGCAGATGTCACACAGCTAAGTGGCAGAGCCAGGATGCAACATTTGCAGCTGGGCCCCAGTGTCCCTATTCTGAACCACCATGTCATTTGTCTCAAAAATTTACCAACTGCTCAGTATGTGCTGGGCACAGTTCTAAGTACTTGACATGGCTTGTTGATCAATGGGTGCCATAGACACCCTGTGCAGCAGGGGCCTGGAGGAGAGAGGCTGAGTCCAGAACAGGAGACAGGATCCAAAGCTGCCAAGCACACCCCTCCAGCAGAGCAGGACCAGGACTTGACCGGACGCCCCCTCCAGAGGGTGTGTTCATGGGTGCTCTCTGCCCACAGGCCCGGCCCCACTCCTCCATCGTGCACCTCTACGCAGACGGACCTCAGGGCATGGGGAGAACGGACTGAATGCTGCGGTGGGGGGTTCAGGGAAGGGTGGACTTACCTTGTAGAGCTGGTGAAAGCCAAACGCAATTCCCGCCATGATGATAGCCAAGGCACCATAATCCCGCCATCGGGACCCCACAGGGCCTAAGAGTGGGAGAAAAGGCACGTACGTCAGGAGACGAGGCACCCGTGTCCTTCCCAGGAGCAGGGGAGACTACGCGTACTCAGTCTCTTCATGTCAAAGGGTTGGCAACTGCAGGAGACATCATATGATCGTCCGAACAGAGGCTAGCTGTGTCCCTCCCCTTCCCAGGCTCGTGGACCTGTCTGCCTCGGAGGCGCACCTGCTGTGCAGAGGTGTCAGGTCAAGAGCGAAGTCCCAGACAGGGGAGTGAGGTGGCAGGGCGATCTGGAGACCTAGAGCATGGTCTCCAAGTCTAGGAACAAAGGACCCAGTGCAGTAAACACACGTAGATGCATGTAAATACATGTCCATGAGCCCTACCACAGACAGGGATAAGAGCCACTCCAGAACCAGGGGACGGGTGAGGGGAGGGAGGGCCGAATCATGTTTATTCAAAACTATGTGCAGTCCTGACTGTGTGCCCGACAGCGTTGCAAGCACAGGAGGGAGGGTGGCGACGAGACACTGCCCCCCACCGCCCGGCCTATTCCGCTCTCACGTAAGCGGGTGGGGAGGAGACAGCCTACGAATGACTGAACAAGGTAGCGCCAGAGAGTGAACAGCAGCGCCAGGCAGGGCGGGGGGGGGGCAGGTGAGAGGCCAGGGCAGGGCCTTGCAGAAGGCTGACGCCAAGACCTGCGCTCAGAGGAGAGGAGGCCAGTGGAGGCCTGGTGGGCCCTCTGGCTGGGCCAAGAGGGGAGGGGGACAAGGGCAGAGGAGGGTCGAGCAAACCTGGGAGCAGTGGGGGTGGGGGTGGAGGAAGCAGGGGCCAAGGAGCCTGAGGGCCATTTCCCAGACAGTGGGGTCACTGGAGGCCCTGAAGGAGGGAGTGGCTGGGTTCACTCTTAATTCTGGGAGAACATCAGCTTCCTCAAGGGCAAACTACTGCTGGGAGGTCACAGAGGTAAGAAAGTGGGAAGGTGGCTATTGCAAGGACCACAAAAGGTGACTTTTTGGAGCCAGGATGGGACAGCCTCAGGGGAACAACGCGCGGCTGCCATGGAGGATCCAAGCTGGACAGCGGTCTCCCCACAGTGCAGGCTGCCGGGCCAGCGCATGGCGGAATGGCATCCACAAACGCTGCCCGACTCCTGAATGAAACTACTTCCCCAGGAAGAGAGGAGTTTCCTGCTTCATAATCTCTCCCGTGTACTGTTTACCAAGTGCTTTCATGTCATAAGCTTATCTGATCCCCAATCTTTCCGGGGCACACAGGAAAGCGTTATCTCCCTTTCAAATGTCCGTGGCTGGGCCACCCTATGTGGCGCTCTGCCCCCTCAAGAGACCTGCCATTAAGGGAGCATGGACCGCTGTTTCCAGGACGGTCAGTGGTGTGGGGCGCCGGTCAGTGTGTGGGCTGAGGCCACAGTGCCACGGAAAGCCATCCAGAAGGCACGGCCAAGCACGCTGCCCTGACAAGGAAGCTGGGGTCTGGAGGTGAACTGGGGAGCGAAGAGGTGAGGAAGGAGGAGCAAAGCATTCCTGAGACTCCTGAAAGGGGCGCCACAACTCAGCGGGCAGAGCTGAAGCCCTCCTGTCTTCAGGGCCAGACGCAGGTGTGTCTCGGCCTCCACCTCTCCCCTGCGCCTGCAAGCTCTCGAGGTACTCGTCCTGTCCTGGCGTTTCCTGCCCAAAGGACAGCGGCAGGACGTGGGCACTCGGGATGGAAGGCCTGCTGGCACGCAGGCTGGCCGGGGGATCCGAAGACCTCCACGGGGGCCCGGGAGCCCCTCCCTCCTCCCCGAGCTGCCGCCCAGGGCTCTTGGGAGGGAGAGGAGCCTGGAAGAGTAGCGCCTCGGCCACCACACCCCCTTCCCCCTCCGCCCACCCTGCCAGTGGATTCCAAGGGCATTTCCCAGTGCGGCCCAGCCCAGGAATCTCCTTCACAAACTGGGACCAACAGGTGACCTCTTCCAAAGCCCTCAGTTCCCTTTTTTGTTCGGTAGGTTTTGAATAGGTAATACACGCATGCGGTTTGAACACTGCATGGCTCACGGCAGCCTGCTGCAAACAGGCTCCCTCTACCAAGAGCCAAAGCTAGTAGCTTCTTGTCTCTCTTGCTAGATAATTTTTATGCACATGGATGTGTACTATTTTTCTCTCTCCCCTATTTCTCATTATTTTTTTCTACAGCTGCATAATGTTCCATTGAACTAATTCCCTATTGATGGACACAAGATGACTTCCAGTCTCTATTTCACACAATGCTGCCATCAACTGACCATGTACATATGTCATCTCATGTATGTGTTTATGTACATCTCTAAACATGAATTCCTAGGAGACAGGGTCCAAGGGATATGCATTTGCAATCTTGAGAGACACCACCAAACTGCCCCCCAAGGGAAATGAATCAGTTCAATCCCACCAGCCACATACAGGGGTGCCTTTCCACTCACTGCCACTCCAACACCAGGGGTTAATCATCCTCAAAGATTCCTGCCAATACTAGAGCGGAAAAGAGCATTTTACTCTAGGTTTAATATGCATTTGTCTTGAGGACTGAGCATCTTTTCATCTGTATTTCCTTTTTGGTGTAATGTTCCCTACCTTTTCACTCGATTTCTTTACCAATTTCCTTGTCAATATATAGAAACTCCTTATAGAGCAGGGAAATTAGCTCTTTGTCTCTACAGGAGCTGCAGAAATCTTTCCCGGTATATTTTTCTTGTGACTCTGCTTATGGTGTTTTGTGCATGCAGTGTTTTCATGTTTATATAAGTTCATCAATCTACTCTTTTGTGGGCTCTGGGATTTGGACTCCAGCAAGCCAGGACTTTTCTGAGGAGCCAGGAGCTCTGAGTCCCAGGCAAGCCTCTTTGTCTCATTCCTAGTTTGCTCTGTTCTGAGTGCTTTGATGCAAAAAACCAAACATCTAGTACTAGTTCATTCTTAAGAGGAAAAAATGAAAATAGAGTAACTTAAATACACACTCAGAACATCCATCTGTGCTGCCAAAATCTTCAGAGAGCATCTTCAAAATGGGCACATGTCCAGAATATTATATTCACCATTGACTTCTCCAATACCCACTATCTTATACGAAAACACTTGTAACCAGGCTAAAACAACCAGAACCCAAGTGTGCTGGACCCTTCTGATCGTCTGCAAACACACCGTGCCTTGAGAAGCGCAGCCGCTCATTCTGGGTACTGGAGCTGCCAGTGCTGAACAGATGCGGCAGCCAGGGTCCAGGATCCAGGACCCCTTCTACGGCTGCCCCACCTTCCCAAAGCTCTGACCTACTTAAGTCTCGACAAACACCTGTGGCTCCCTGCCGGCCACCCGCTTCACCCTGCACTGCCCCTCCTCCCTGCCATGCTCGCATTAAGAACATTTTATTGCCCCCTGGTTTTCATTATTAATGAAAAGGGACCAGAATGATCTTTCCTAAAGTTCAGAGAGTCTATAAAGACAAGAAGCTGAAATGCCATTTTACTCGTTTTGGAGATGTGTGATACAATTCTGTCTTGTAGCAAAATGAGAAAAGAGAAAAACTAAGATGGAGATAACTCTTATCCCCCGTGAGGCTTCCCAAGGGTAAAGGACCAGCTCCTCGGTGTGATCCTAACTGGCTCAAACCCCCAGCCATGACCGTGTGGACTCCTCCCCACTGCCTACCCTGGGCCAGTTTTTCCAGGCCCAGTATAGATGCCCATGAGAGCAGGGCCTGGGAGCAACAGCCTCTCTTATCCCCACCCGTCCCAGGTGGCCAGAATCACACAGTCAAGGGCAGAAATGGGACCAGCTGCTCTGCTGCTCTAGCTTTAAAGTAAGGGAAATGGAATGGATGAGCTTTACAAAAGGCTCAGAAGCTCCAGTCTGGAAGCAGAGGCCCTCCTGCATACACGGCAGACAAGGGGCCAAGCAGGCAAGAAGCCCACGATGACAGATCCTGGTTCCACACCTCCAACCAGACTTTTCGTCTTATCAAGCACGGACCACATAACTGAAGGTGGCAGAGCTTTGTCGGAATTCAAGAACACAGAAACCATGATATTTCACTGCCACGCAGCTTCAAATCATCCATAGCACTTCCCCAACAGCCCAACTAGCTAACTGGCCGCATGGCATGGTACTTCACCAACACCCTCCGGCCGGCACGCCGGGAAGGATGAACAGCCCGCCATGACAGTTCTCGCGCTGCACACTGAGCGTCCTGGGACAGCCCTCACGCCTCAAGTGCAGCGAAGCCAGAGGACACACTGTTGTAGGGAGGAGAATGCAGCGCTCCTCCGAGCCTGGCACCTTCCTTGGCTCTCCAAGGACTCAGTCAACTTGCTTGAGCTCTGACCATCTCGCCAGCTCTCTGTCTGCTCAAAGACTCAAGTTTCAGGTAAGTCCCCAGCATATGGGGGCCTGCGGGGCAGGAGAGCTGCACCCCATCCTTAGCCACTCCATGAGCACCACCTGAACCAACACTGTTCCATTCCTTTAGTTAAATCTCCATCAACCAAGAAATTCTCCCCTAGCAGGCAGGAACGAACATCCTCAAGTAGGAACACGTGTGGGGTTGGGAACGGCACATACAGCACAGCAATGTCAAGCTTAAAATCAGCAAGTCAGGGACTCACTGCCACTATGGAAACCCCACAGTCCAGGGAAGGTTCATCATAATACAAGGCTGAGAGCTGTCCGGAATAATCCTGCTGAGACAACCCACTGCCAGTGATGTGCTAGTGAGAACAGGGAGAAACGATCGAGCCCTTGGGGAGGCTGACAGCCTGAGCAGGGCCAGGGCAGTGGCAGAGGCCGGGCACGCCTAGCTGCAGCACCCCCCACACTCACTGAGGCTGAGCTGTCACTCCACACAGCAGCGCATCTAGCTTCTTCAGTCATCCCATCAGCTTTGCCCCCAAGCCACCTTGAAAATGAAATGGTGACATGGGCTCATCCACAGTGAGGTCCTGGAACAAAGCCTGACTGCCAAACCAGGGCCTGTTACAGCACAGAGCTAAATGCACAGAGAAGACTGGTGACTGGCTGAAGGGTACTGCAGGCTCTGCTGTGGAGGGCTGGCCACAGTGCTGGGGGCATGAATGGAGGGCAGGCAGTGGTCAGAAAGACAAACCGACATCATGTACAGAACTAGAAACAGGACACCTCTGAACAGAGGCACCTGGGCAGCTTGGACAGCAAAGGCACCCAGTAGGCCAGCAGCGGTCACACATGAAACCTGATGGTTGTCTTCGTGTGAACAGCCTGTGAAAGACCACCTTTTCCACTTCTCATGAGCTGCCACGGTATCAGCAGTGTCATCAGGCAGGAAGGACACTGAGGGTTGTATCTATCCCCTCACTCACAGATTAAAACATATGAACTCCCATTAAACTGTAAGAATTCAAAAGAGTCCAGAAATAGACCCATGCATACACAGTCAACTGATTTCTGACAAAGAAGCTGACATAATTCTATGGGGAAAGGATAATCTTTGCAACAACTGTGCTGGGACAACTGGATATCCATAGAGGAAAAAAACCGCAACCCTCACTTCATACCATACAAAAAAAATTAACTCAAAATGGATAATACATTTAAGCAAAAAAGCAAAAACTATAAAGCTTCTGTAAGCAAACAGAAAACATAGAAGAAAATCTTTGCAACCTTCAGGTAGGCAAAGGCATCTTAATATACAAAAAGTATCAACCATACAAGGGGGAAAAATTGATAAAATGGACATTATCAACATTTTAAACTTTTCACTTTCCAAAAGGCACTGTCAGAGACTGAAAAGGTAACTCACAGGCTGTGGGGTGAATATCTGCAAAGCATACATCTGGTGAAGAGCCATGTTTATAAAAACCTTTTATAGATCAATCTTAAGAAGACAAACAAGGTAAGTTAGAAAAAAGATGGGGTGGAAGATAGAAAGAGACACTTCACAAAAGATACATGAATGGCCAATAAGCACATGAAAATATGCTTGACATCCTTAGTCATTAGAGAAATACAAATTAAAAGCACAATGAGATTCTGTTACATACACTTTATTATGGCTAAACTTAAACACTGTGCTACCAACTACTGGCACACATGTGGAGCAACTGAAATTCTCGTACATTGCTGATGGGAATGTAAAATCATGTAACCACTTTGGAAAATAGTTCTACAATTTCTTATAAAGTTAAATACACACCTAATGTGCGGCTAAGGCATCCCACTCGTAGGTATTTTCCTTGGAGAAGGGGAAGCATATGTGCACACAGAGTTGTACACGAATGTTCATGGCAGCATTATTCACGACAGCCCCAAACTGGAAACAATCCAAACAACTATCAGTGGTCACTAGGTAAACATACTGTAGTGTATCCATACAGTGGGGTACCTGGAGTTAGCAACTATGCCCGGATGGCCAGGTCCTACCTCAGCCTGCTTTTTATTCAGCTGTGAGTTCAGAATGGTTTTCATATCTTAGAAAATTGTGAGGAGAGGGGGGTAGAAGGAGGGAGGTGAATTATATGACAGAAACATGTATATCTCACACAGTCTAAAATAGTGACTACCTAGATGTTTATATATATATATATATATACACATACACACACATTATTATATATGTACTTATATGCATATTATGTGTATAATATAAAAATATGTATCTCAACATGGATCAATCTCAAAAGCATTATGTTAAGGGAAAGAAACCAAACACAAAAGATTACACGCTGTATGACTCATTTACATGAAATCTTCTAAAAGGCAGAACTTTAGTGATGGTGAATAGATTGTTGGTTGACAGGAACCAGCAGTGGGAAGAGGGGACTGACGTAGAAAATACAAAGAAACATTTTGGGGTGATGGAAATTTTCTATAGTGTGATTCTAGCAGTGGTTACATGAGTTAAATAGGTTACAATTTGTACAACTTACCAAGTAATACCTTTAAAACTGAGTAATCTTATTGTATATAAATTATACTTTCAAAGCTGATTAGAAAGAAAAAAGTTAAGAATCTAGAAACATAAAACTGCCATCTGACCTAAGAATTCCATTCCTAGATATCTGTCCAAGAGGAATGAAAGTGTACAGCCACACAAGACTTGCACACAAATGTTTTCAGCAACATGATTCATGTTTGTCAAAACTGGAGACAACCTAAATATCTAATAACTGGTGAGCTGACAGAAAAAGTGTGGGCCACCCACACAACAGAATGCTATCCAGCAATAAAAGGGAACTACTGCTATTTGCTACATCATGGATGAACCCCAAGAATATTATGCTGAGGGAAAGAAGGTAGGCATAAGGGGTCACATACTGAAGGATTCCATTTACCTGAAATGTCCAGAAAGGTAAACTTATAATGACATGAAGATTAGTGGTTGCCAGGGCCTGGGAGTGACAGTAAGAGTAAATGGACACGATCTTATTTTGGGGATGAAGTACTCTAAAACTTGTTTAAGAGTGTATCACTCAGTAAAGTTACTAAAAATCACTGAATCGTACATTTGAAAAGGGTGAATTTCATGATACATAAGATATACTTCAATAGCTTTATTTTAAAAAACTAATTAAAAAAAAATCTAGAAACAGACCCATGCATATATACCCAATTGATTTTTTTAATAAGGGCACAAGTAACCCAATGGGGAAAGGACAATCTTTTGAACATATGGTGTTAGTACAACTGGATATCTACACAGAGAAAAATGAACCTTGACCTTCACCTTACGCCATACACAAATATTAGCTCAGAATGAATCACAAATCTCAACATAGAAGCTAACACAATAAAGCTTCTAGAAGAAAATATAGGAGAAAATCTTTGCAACCCCAAGATAGGCAGAAGCTTCATAGACAGGACACAAAAACCACGCACTGTAAAAGGAAAAAAAAGATTAATGGATGTCATCAAATTTTAAATCTTTTGCTTTTCAAAAGGCAATGTAAGGAAAAAGAAGGAAAAAAAAAAAAACCAGCCACAGACTGAAAGGAAATATTAACAATATCTATATCTGACAAAGAACCTGAATCCAAAATATGTTAAGAATTTTTCCAGCTCAATAATAAGATAATTAAACACTGGCAAAAGGCTGGAACAGCCGCTTCACAGAAGATATCCAAATGAATAAGCACAGAAAAAGAGATGCTCAACACTATTAGTCATCACAGAAATGTAAACTCACACCACTAACGCCAACCTCTACACACACATTAAAACTGCTAAAGTTAAGCAGAATGAAAATACCAACTGTTAGTGAGGACACTGTCAGTAAGTAGCGACTAGAACTCTCATCACTGCTGATGGGAATTTACCAGTTTGGCACTTTCTTATCAAGTCAAATATACACTTAACACATAACCCAGCAACTCTACTCCTAGGTATTTACCCAAGAGAAACAAAAATAAAGAAAGACTTATACATACATGTACATAAGAGCTTTATTCACAATAGCTCAAAACAGCCCAAAGCCCATCAGTGCTGAATGGATAAACAAACTGTGGTGCATCCATACCACAGAACACCACTCAGTATAAAAAGGAAGGAACTTCTGATACGTGCAACTTGGATGAATCACAAAAATACCATGCTGAGTGAAAAAAAAAAAAGATATGAGAGAGTCCATTTAGGGAAGGTAAGTCTAACTGGAAGCAACAGAAAGCAGACGAGCAACTGCCCCAGTCGGGATTGGGTGTGACTGGCTGGGAATGGGGCACAAAGGAACCTTCTGGGGCACTGGAAACAGTCTACAGTGTGGTGGTCACCATACGGGCATGTGCACTTGTCAAAGTTCAAATCCTCCAACTACCATGGGTGCATTTCATTGCGTGTAAATTATACCTCAATACAGGACAATTAAAAAAAAAACTCACTTCAGAATTTTTTAGACTGCATAAAGAACTAAAGGAAGTCAGCAGTGATTGAGAACAATACCCAGCAGGGTGGGCTTTACATCCTCTGCTCAGTTAGTGCCAGAGACGGAGGCAAGAAGCAAGACCTGAGAGTTCTAATCCCACTTTTTAAATGTGCCCTGTAATAGTTGATACATACACAAGAATATAACATTTATGTCAGTTATGAAGCCTTAAAAAATTAGCCATCCTAAGCCCACCTACTCTACCAGCTAAAACTTCACAAACACCACTGAAGCAGCTACGTGCTCTCTTCACCCTGAACTAATAACCATTAGCCTGGACTTAGTGCTTCTCTAACTCGAACATTCTATGGGAAATGAAAGTGATCTAGGTAACTTCTAGGAGGTGTCCTTAAATGGTGGCTTGTCCTTTTCCTTGCTTCTCCCCATTCCTGCTGGTTGGACAGCAGGTGGGGCAGTTGGAGCTGGAGCAGTCCCACTGCGGCACACGGCAGATGCCAGTCAGGTGGCAGGGATGCAGGAGTTGGGCCCTGATGGCCACAGCACCTGGACTGCCTACATTTACCCAATGGAGAAAGAGTCTTCTGTTTTGTTTAAGCCACTCTTGTTTTGGGTTTTCTGTTATTTGCTGCAAAATCTTATAAAATGAACACAGGCTGCACTGTCAGCATCGCTGTAATCCTGGTTACCACCAACACCAAAGACTGGTTCAATGGCCTAAGATACCTAAGGAAAGGGTTTCTCACCCAGCTCTCCCCTCTCCACACTTGACTCTTCAAAAGCCACAAATGGCATTTATTTGGCAGCCACATGCACCACCCTGGGTGTAACACAAAGCAAACAAAATGGACAGGGTGCTGGCCCTTGAAAAGCTGCTATTCAAAACCAATCACTTGAACAAAAGAAACAAAAACACAATGTCCTCAAATTTAGACAAATGGTCTCTTTGTATACAAACCAGTAACTTTCCCAAGCAAAAAGTGAGATTTGTATGCTAAACTGGCAGAGAGAAATGGAAGAGACACCCGATTTCACTTCCTGGTGGGAACACAGAGGCTGTTCACACAGGCCTCTCACTCGCGGGCACGCCCCGGATCTCTCCCCTGGGCCCCCACTGGCCCCTCTCCCTGTGATGCTCTCCTTCCTACCTCAGGTCCAGGGCCTACCGACCCTCAAAGCCCAGTTCAAGTCCTGCCTCTTCCACAAAGCCTTGCCTACAACTAGGCCCCTGGGGCTTTCCTTGATTCATAAACTCCAAGACTGCTCACCATTCACACCACGCAGGATGGCTTGGGTCGGTCTTCACCATACTGGCCACAGGCACTGGGCTTCCCTCTATGTTAAAGGTGGCCTCCTAGAGGCAGCGCTGTCCTCTACCCCCAATGCAAACACACAGAAGGCCTCACTGGCTGTTCCCCAGGCCGCTCCCCCAAGTTGATGAGATTACATAACAGCCTTTGAATTCTCCAGCATATTTCTACCATTTATCCACTTACACGCATTTCTAGAACACCTGCTAAGTCAGAGCCTAGGGTCACAAATAAAAAATAAAAAATCCTCTAGCCCAAGGAACTCACAGTTTAATAGAGAAGACAGGGAAAAAACATGCAAGTGTAGTGTAGTGGGGAGCAAGAGACAGATCAGGCCGAAGGGAACCCCAACCAGTTGGACGGAGGCATGTGAAAGAGTCCCTCGAGGGGCTGACGGCAGAGCAGAGCAGGAAGGCATCACAGGCAGGGCATCTGGACAAACGCCTCTGCCGGCACACTCCCAGGATGTCTTCCCCACCTGCTCATGCAGCAGCTGCTCACATGATGCAAATAATTTTAATATTTGTTGAAGAATAATATGGTGATAATTAGATGATGCACTTCAAAGGAAAAAGATTTTTGCTTTCGACTATCTTCGGACCGGTGATGACCTGGCTGCTGCCTCTCTCCGGGTCTCCTTTCTGACACTCCCATCAGTTCTCCAGCTGCTCTAAGCATCACCAGTTTCATGGCCATGTGCTGTGCCTAGCCTGGATGCTCCTGTCCTTCCTGTCTGGTCAATGAACCAGTCACCTCCCAGATCTGGTTAAGCATTCCCTGCTCTCTGGAATGACGCTTCACCTTGTCTGTGCCACTGTCCTCACCTGCGCCTGCCTCACAGGCACTGTTGTTTGCTAAACAGTCTTTCTCACTAGACAGGAAAAACTGCAGACAGAGACTAGGCCTTATTAATCTTCTCATCCCAAGGGTCTTGCACAGTGCCTGACACATGGCAGGCATTCAATACTAAATGCTTGCTCACTGAATGAAGATAATCAAGGGTAAGTATGTTACTAAACGGGTCTATGAAAGAAGCACCCTGAGAAAGAACACTCAGCATTTCTGATCAACTGTCAAAGCCTGTCACCATCCTCAGACATTTACATCCTATTTTAAGAAGAGGCAACTGAACGACCTAAATTTCCTACTAAAGACAGTGGGGGCAAATATTTAAGCCTTAGAAAAAAAATCATTACCCCACAAAATTCACACAGGCCCTGCCTTTACCTTGAAGCTACCTCGCTTCTTGTTTCTCTGGGAGGAAAGCAGAAAAATCGGCTTAGAATAAATCAATCAAGCATTTTCCAGAACTTTATATTCAGTACTAGGCTAGGCACTGTGAACATACACACCTACTGACTCCTGATCCAAAGGTGAACAAAAGAAAGCACAACGAGAAACAGAAAATGTCAGATTTCCTCTCAAATCCCAGCCTGACTTTTCCTGAGCTCTACTCAACTTTCTTTTAAGCTCTGACAACACTGGTTTATTCTCACACCAGGTGACACCCAGCTTCCTCTTGGCGTCAACCTCCTGCCACTTCCACAAAGCTCTCTGACTTCTCTAGCCCACATGAATTTTTCTCTTTTCTGTATTCTTGTGGAATTTCTTGTCTATGTAATTAATTTTGGCATTAAATCATAATGTCTTATATTATTATCCTTTTCTTAAGAGTTTATCTTATGTCTTCCAGAGAGCTTGCACAATTCTTAAAGATCATATTTTGAATCTCTCACTATACCATGCTGAGCATACAGTAGGTGCTTAATAAACACTGGTGGACTGAACTGGGACCAGACTAGCAGGTCTCCAGGTTCTTTCTGCTGACACAGACATTCACTCACAGAGCAAGATCAACCACGTTCACCAAGGAGCAGAGATCAAAAGAGGCACCAAGTGACACATCTGCCACCAGGCAGAAGGGCGGCAAGTCCAGGGGGAACAATCTGGGAGAACCGGGCTCCCTGGAACGGCCTCAGAAAGGCTACCCTTCCCAGAGAAGAGAACATCCGGGGCCAAGCCCAGAGCATCTCATTTTCTAGGCTTGGGCTCAGTGATAGAATGTCCTTAAAATGCCAAGACATGGGAAGGAAAGGGCTCTAGATGTAAAAAGGCAGGAACACACGTGAATGGAGCCATAAATCCCTCCAGGATGCAGACAATGCCTCAGTGATAAGCATGCAGATTGCACACCTAGTTCAGAAACTCCCCTGAGTTTGCTTGTAATTAAGGGGGTTAGAAAGGTAAAAAAATATATATAAACCCAATTAATCATTTAAATATTTAAAGTCAGGTTTTTTCCTCACTCCAGGATTAGTATATTTCATAACGCCAACAGCAGACAGCCCTGGTTTTTTACTGGGGTTCATTTTAGAGCATGTTTAAACTAGTCAGATTGAGTGATGCTTCCAGCAACTAATCGCATGTCAAATAAAAGATATTTTATGTAATAAATTACCGCTACAAGTAATTCAAATGTCATTTATCAGTTTTATTATCAGTCAGGCAAAGTCTTGTTTCTCTATATTAATCAAAATCAAGGTTTTTTTTTTGTGTTTTTTTTTTTTTGGAGCAGTTTTGACACCTCTTGGCCAAAGTACAGGAGTGAGGAGGTAGAGTCACCCCGGAGCGGAGAGGAGCCGTGTAACGGTACGAGAAGAATGAGGCGCGGTGGGGACAACAGAAAACTTCAGATATTTAAAACTGCCATCACCACTGTTTTTATACCGGTGTCAAAGCAGGAAGGAGTCTGTCTCTAAGAAGATGTATTTTATTTTTAGGGCTGGGAGACTCTTAAAAATACTCCTACCTAAATACCTAAACTGTAATGCTTTTTCTCAGAGAGATCTGGGCAGGAAAATGATTTACATGACTGCACTGCCCCTCCCCACTCCATTCTTTCACCTCTTTCAGAAAGACTAGCAGCTTAAGTCTTTGTGCCTACTGAAAGCAGGCAAACACAGGACTAATTAGGCCAACTCTGCGACCAACCAGAACAGTTTGTTTTGAGCAAGAAGTTTCCAAGTAGCTGAGAGACCTGTCTGGTATTAAGCCACGGAGGAAACAGCTGGAATTGAACAGATGCATATCTTAGAAAATTCTGCACCCCAGTCGCCACTGCCCATCCTCAACAAATGCCATTAAACGGCTGGGCCCAGGGACACAAGTAAAGAAAAAGTGTGGAGACCTAGCCTTTGATTAAAAAGAAACACAGACAGTACGCTTAGTGACCCAAAGCAACACAATGGATCAGAAAGAACGCTGGTCAGGAAGAAGGAAGAAGGCCCAAGGTGCCAAGTGGCTGCTACCGTCTCAATGGCCCCAAGACAAGGCTGAGCACTGAGCACTGTTTCTCTGGGTTTAGAGATCACCCAGCGCCAGTGGTTTGTTAGACAAGGTGGCTCCAGATGAGACAAATCCGAGTGCATGCTATGTGGCCTCACCCATCCAGCCTGACCCAGAAAGCAGAAGACAGACCTCTAAATGAGAGCCGTGCCACACAAGGCAGAGTGTAACCCACTGCCTGGCCCCCCACACCGTCCGTAGGACGACGGCACCTCCCCAGCTGTGGCTCCACTGGTGAGCAGGACAGCAGAGCAGGAACCAGGAGGTGCCCCAGACCTCATGCTGGGGGTCAAAACAAGTCTGGCTTTTAAATCACGCCTTTCAACCTCTGATATCTAAATCATGTTTTAAAAAAACAAAACTTCTGAGACAGACAATTAAAATGAAGGCAATTATAGAAAAGGCATTTTGAAAGGCAATAGATCCAAGGCTCAGTTACATGACAGCCACAAAACTGAGCTATTTTCCATCACTTTGGAGTTGATTTTAACCGTTTTAGACTTTTTATCAGTGACTTTCTTTTATCAAGAAAGGTTTCTGGCTGTACTTTGGAGATGTACATTTATTACTAGTTTGAAGAACCTTTAATCCTAAAATAGCCTTCTTTTAAAAATAACAAAAATCTCTCATGGGTCATGTTCTCATGTAATTAAAAGCTACATTCAAAAAGGACCTTTACATTTAATCTGAAACTCTCTACATAAATATGACTGTCACTACATACACACACATGGTATAGTCAGGACAAGGGAAGAAGGGAAGCAAGCAAGAAAGCAGGGGGAGGCCAGCCCAAATCTACTCATAATAACTTTAAAAAATACAATTAGGAGATAAGTGATTTCAGTGAGCGAACAGGAATGCACTCATGAGTCAGGTGTTCTTGTTCTTATTAGTGAAACAGTGCCATGCAAAAGCACTGATAGAAGGGGAAAAAACCAACAATACTTTCAGATTCTTGTTTATAACCAAAATACTCGAAACAACACAATAACCTCGTTTATTCTGATCTTGTCTCCTCTTAAACCTTTGTCACACACTTAAAGGTTTGTCTAGGGGAGGACCTGGGTATGTCACATTCTTTTAAAGTACCCTAGAGCCATCAACTTCTCCCACTTTCTCCTGGCCGGCTGGGCCTGGGAGACATGAAGCTCGCTCCTTGGCCAGTCCTGAATCCCAGTCAAGGTTAAAGTAGGTTTGAGTGGTGACTTACTGTATGGCTGAGAAATGAGGTGAGGGGGCTGGACAGGAACCACCTGTGTGGCTGGCCCCAAGGACGAAGGCTCATCGGCAGCCGTGCCAGACTGCTGGAAAGCCAAGTCAACCTCTTCATCTGTCAGCCCTGGAGGGAAAGAGGACATAACTGCAGGTGAGTACCTTGTGCCACTGTCCATGGCTCCAATGAAATCTTCATTGAGAAGGCGCCTCGGAGCCACAGAATGCCTAGCATTCTGGTAAGCTGCCTCCCCAATTTCAGATTCTCTGGAACCTCTCTCAGTTGCAATTTAACCTTAAGCGACAGAATATTAGCCTCAACACTGCTTCCAAATGTGGCTCATTCAATTTCCTTAATTTATCCTTGAGTTTATTGCTGCTTCTGAAGTCGCTCCGTACAGCAATTCTCCATTCTTCCCCCGAAAACAGATACCATCAACTGCAAATGTGGCTCATTTTAATCTGTAATGGTGTTAAAAAAAAAGAGGGGAAAAAACTAACAATAATGCATGAAAACAGACAGGGAAACAAAAAACTAATTATTGGGTGAGACGACTAATTAGTCTAGATCGTTTCCGAAGACGGGAATAATTTGCTTTATTTTATGACAAATGCAGAAATAAAAAGAAAAATCAGGACTGACTGTGATTAGTATGAATGGGATACAGAATGTAAAGAAGAAAATAAAACAAGAAAACAGATCAAAACAAGGCCAGGCCCAAACTTTCTGATGATTATTACTCTAGCCTATCGTAGGCTGCTTATACTGCCTTTGGCTAGTTCCCACCCCCCCCACCTTTTTTAAATCCTCCTGACACTCTAAACCGCACTGCACTTGGCATGTGAGGAAAGAACAGGGTGCCACCTGCAGCGGCTATGCCGTGTGGAGAGGATTTGCCCGTGGAAGAATCAAAGGCAAGCGGAAACCCATGAAGACCACGTTTCCAGCGGGCACACACAGCTGGAATATTTTCAGCGGTGAGGCAGACGGGCCACACTGGCTCTGTGGGAAAAGGCCGAGTGTACCACCCACCCAAAGAATAGGAATGAAGTGTGGCACACAGGTGTGAGAAACACTTTCCCACAGGGCCAGCTCGGGCGGGAAGTGCCTGTGTGCACAGAAGGGCTCCAGCCACTGAGAATGGGAAAAGCAGGCGGGAGGTCAGGACTTGTCTGCAACACAGCGCTGCGGCTGGCCGGTGCTGTGCCGGGAACCCCACTATCCAGGCCAGCCGAAACCCAGAGCTTTTAAACTAGAGCCGAGAGCTCTTCCACATCTGGTCTGCAGCTCTCCATTAGAAGCCCACAGCATGGTATATCTGCCCCTGGGGGTAGATTGAAGTGCAGGAGGTTCTGAGGATCAGCATCTTTCAAAGCACGGTGCCTGGCGCTCTGTGCCAAGGGGCTAATAGACGGAGACATTAATGCTCTGAAGCACAGTGCTGCCCTACAACATATTGGCATGTGAGTTGGCTGCAGGCAGCTTTCAAACTTTTCCTGCCCTCCCGCAGGCGGTCAGAGGACAATGTCTGAGCTGGTCTAAGTGGTCCTAGACCCTTTTTGCTCCGCTGTGCACTGAGCAGTTCAGGTTTGTCCCCACTGAGACTGCAGCTCTTCCCCGCTCCCCCTGGGCTCACAGTAGAGTCAGCCAGTGGTGGGCAGGGCCACACCCTGTGAAGTCAGAATGCCGCTGGGCTAGCCCTGAGTGTACCACGCTTTCAACAGATTGACAGGCAGATGGAAAGGCTGCCAGGGCACAAAGACGGTCCTCCACTGGTGCTGCACAGCCTCAAATACCAAAGCTAGACCCGAGTATGTGGAGTGCACGGGGACAAGTTCCTCTTTGCGCCTCCCAAATGCCCCAGCTTGCTGCAAAAGGATTGCTCTACTGTCCTTTCATGTCCTGAGAAGAAGAAAGGGGTAGGACGGGCAGACGAGCCAGGCGAAAGCAGAGAACTCGTCTCCCCTGAGTGTGTGCCTCTCGGGCTCCAGCCTGGGACACTGCTGGTCACTCCCGCCACATGGGAAGGGGAACCCCTTCAGAGTTCTAATAGGAAAGACCCTGCTCTGACCAGCCCCTAATCAGCCGCTGGAGGAGACAGCCGCACATGCGACATCAGCCCAAGCCCACGGTCACTGGTGCACCACGGATTTCACAGACCCGGTGGTTCGTGTGCCTTGTCAGCCGCTGGCTGCAAATGAGGATAATTTTCCCAAAAGGAGCATTCAGTTGCATTCTCATTTTCCCCTTTGGCTCTTTCAAATATAAACAAGTACGATAATGTTTAACGCTGGGGAAATATACAGTGAGTCACAGGCTGTGCTGGGGCCCTGAGAGCTGGCGCTGGTTAAAGGGACAGGACTCCCTGCCCGCTGTTCTGCCCTCTAGCCCTGAGCTTTTACGAAACCTATTTTCCTAATAAAACATGTTCCTCGCATTATTGCAGCCGAGCCCACTGGTAAAGCTGTGGTTTAAAGGGCATCAGCACTTCCTTTCAAGCTCTTGTTTTTCAGAGACCTTATCATTTGAAGCTCTAAATTTGCATTGGCTGGAATTCTGATATCCCTAGTTATCCAGAGACTCAGGATTTTGATTTAGTTACATAAAATGAATCATTTTTCTTCTTTTTAAAAAATAAGCATTTTAATGATCCCAATGAATAATATAATTTCTATAATATAATAATACTATTATCTTAGCCATTGCCTTCATTTAACAGACAAAAAAACCTGAAGCCCAAGGAGAGTGAAGAACATGCCTCAAATCATACTAGTTAGGGTGCAGTGCTGCTGGGGTAACAGCCCACAGCTCTCCACCTCTGGCCCGGCGACTCCCCACCACGGTACAGAATTACATCAAATGGCAGATGCCAAAATTAAGTCTTAAGTCTTCAATCTTGTTAAAGAGGTTTAGAGAGGGACTAAACTGACTTCCCCATCCCCACCCTGCCACCCCAGCCATAGGTACGAGCCCAGCGGGGCTGTGCCAAAGCTGCACAGGAACGCAATGCCGGGAGCCTGTCTGCAAATGACACCTGGAGGACTCTGAACAACACCTGGGTGGTAAGGGTGGAGTGTCCCATTTCAGTCTAATATTCTAACCCCCAGTAAATCCAAAGGCCTCTCACAGACTGGTACCTCATCTTCCCCTAGTGACCTCTCTTCTGGAGTGTTCCCAGCTTAGGGAAGATCAGCCAGGTTCAGGACTCTATTTACAAACCAGGTGATTCACCTGGAGACTCATGGAGACTGGGGGGGAAATGGGTCACTTTTCTCAGAACACAACAGTGATCTCCCCAGTCATTGGCTCCCGGTGCTGAAGTGACCCTGCCTTCAGGGATGAGGTACTGACAGCCACAGGCCCCACACGTAAGACATCTAGGTTCCCACCCACTGCACCACGACAAACAGTGGAGAGCTGAGATTGAGACCTTGCAGAATCCAAAAGGTTAAAGGAGTAATAAAGGAAACCGCCAATTGTAAGTGGATTATATTTGGCTCTGAAAGCTGAAGCACAGGCTATATTATAAAAAGGCATCTCTTTGCGTTGTTTACCATCACCCTGACTAATGCAGACCTTTTTTTTTTTTTTTTAAATAATCTGATGCAAATTAGACACACACACTTCCTTCCAGTTGATTGCTATCTGCAAGGAATAATCTAACCGCAGAGGGACCGAGCAAGGGCTGAGTGGAGCAGAGATGGGGGCAGAGAGTGTCACTGTCCTGTGGCAAGCAAGCCTCCTGCCCTCCCCATCTGCCTCAAATCTTCTTTTAGCTGCTGCCTTTGGAAGAACTAGCCAATTTTAAGAAACCCAAAGATTTTTTTTTTACTTGGCTGTCAGTTTGCATTGTCTGAATCACTACCACTTTCCACCTGGACACGCTCTCAGTCACTTCACCTCTGCCACGAGACAATGCCAAGAGCTACCAACTCCGCCCCCAGCCTGTGAACTGACAAGGAAAAGATACTATTCACAGGGAGCTAAACTCAGAAAGTCCTCTTCGGTTACTCCATCCACTCCCCAGCCTCAGCCAAGAGCAGGAAGAAGGGACCAGGGCACTGGTCCACGGTGAACAGGAGCAGGACGCCTGCCTTGGAGAGGCAGTGAGTGTTGTGTCTCCTTCAGGACTACAGCTGCCTGGTCGGCCAACCCAGAGCTCCCAGCTCCAGCTGTGCCTATGAAGACCCCAGCGTGGACTCAGGCGGGCCTCTGGCTTTCTCAGTTCCCTGCAGTCAACTTCCAAAACCAATTCTCTTTTTACAGAAGCCAGGCCAAAGGTCTCTTTTCCAACACTTTCTCCAGGGTGGGATTCTTTTAGAGCAGAACAAGTGAGCTACAGTCTATAGATTAATAACACCCTATGTCACTGCTGCAGCGGCTGCAAAGAGTGGCTTCGGGACTGCCATACCTGCTTATTTTTATCCCCAAGAAGATAAACAAATCTGTTTTCTTTTTCTAAAGGTTTCTGTTAAAATGCAAACAAACCAAGCCCGCTGCTCTGTGAGCTGCAGCCTACCAGCCGCGGGCCCTTCCCCACGAACTCGGACAAAACTGGGCACCAGGAAGGGACCTTTTCTTTTGGACTGGCTGTGCAAGAGCTTCTCAGAAAAAGTAACTTCAACACTGTCCCCAGTGACTGCCGGGCACTGCCGCAGGCCTGGCCCCCTGCAGGTGCAGCAGAAAGACAGATGACAGCAGACAGCAGTGTTCTCAGCATCCTTCAGGTCAGACGACCACCAGGTCAGCAGGGTTAGGAGCAGTTTGGAAATAAGCAAGGTAACAAATACCCGATAGCACTGTCCAGCCCAGCCTGAGTTTTTTAATAAAAATGTGGAGTCTGACTGGGATTGAGGAACGGGCCCAGAGGGTCGGCAGCAAAGGGCAGCAGTTCCAGGCGACTCGGGCCGCCTTCCTCCCCCAGCACAGTGCCTCTATTTACAGGTGATTCACTGGGGACTCACGGAGACTGAGCGGGGGTCACCTCTCTCAGAACACAACTAGTTATCTACCGTGCACACTCTGAGAGGAGATGAGGCAGAGAAGACAGCCGGCTAAAAATATTCCCCAAATTAAAAGAAAAATCAACTCTCTCAGAAAAGGTTAGGGGAGGGGAAAGGGAAAAAGTATTTTTATTTTATTTTATTAACATTTTGTTGGAACAGTAGAGTACAATAAGGACTCTCAGAGCCTCTAAAAGTCGTTGGATGACCTGCAGACCCCTATTTCCCGGTGCCTTGTATAAAATTGAATTTTTTAAACATAAATTACACGTAATGACGACACTGTAAAAACTAACAGTAATGGAAAGCTGTGCTGTATTTCATTAGCCTGTATTATTCCGTGCCACCTGATCCAGCCGGGCCTTGTTTATGAGTTAGTGTGTTAGCAGATGCCGATGGAAGCATTTGCTTCGACCTTGCTCTTCTCATTGGGGCATGAAATTACGACGGCAGCACCTTGATATTACAGCCATAAATACAGTAAACTGCAAATTTAAGCCAACGGCTCCTATTGTCTCTGAACATAAAGCTGATCGGTATTTATTTAAAAGGAGAACAAAAAAAATATTATATATCACCTTGTTTATGGGGTCTCCCCCACCCACTTTCTTATCCCCTCCCCCAGTCCCCCAACCTAATCCACTTGGTTAAAATATTAAGCAAATAAGCCAAATGCTTTCTCCTCAACTGATTAACTATTCCCAAGGAGAGAAACAATTTTTGAGAAAACTAGTTCCAAGTATCATTCATTACCGTGAATCAAAGTTTTTATAAAAATTGATATGATGGTGGGGTTCGTTCCCACCATCCTGATATCAATACGTAAATTCAAGATGAGATGTTCCCTCTCCTTAAGTGAGGAAAGTTCAAACAACAGGAGAAAAAGTTGCTGCTGATGCCCTGAAACTGAATGTCCTCTCAGTATCCTTCTAAAAATCATTAGGTAGCAATGCTATTTCAAAAAAGCAGCAAAACACTGCCTCCTGCCATTGAAGGAAAGAAAGACAGATGTCTCACCGAGAATATCATTCTCATCTCAACACAGGGAGCCAGGGACCTCTCATTAAAACTTGCACCAATCCCTTCTTACCCCAGTGAACCATAAAGACAATATATCCTTTAAATATATTAAATGTGCAAGAAAAATAAACACAAAGACAAAAGGACACTGGGTATCACCCACCCACGTCTCCTAGCATAAATAACTGAGTAAAAAGCTGGTGCAAAATGTACTGCAACATTAGCTGAAGACGGAGGAACCTGGTAGGCTTCCTCCACTGTAAGTTGAAAAGAGAAGGCAGTTTGCTTGCCTCATGTCAGTGGAATAGGACTTCTGCCTCTCAGGGAGGCAGGCAGAAGAGAGGTGTAAAAACTCAGCCAAGTCCAAGTTTGGAGGTTTCAAAGCATCAGTGGTAAAACAGCAGAACATCAGCAGGCAAGCTCCAGTCTCTACCAGTGAAGTGTGAGAAGGACCATTTTAGCAGAAAACTGGATGCAGGTTGGGGAGCAGTTTAATTCCAAACAGGCTGGGGTCCTAGGATCCAGTGCCAAGTGGTACCCAGTGACACAGCCAAATCAACCAAGAGCAAAAGTTTTTGTACATTTACTTCAGATTCATTATTCCACAGGCAGACATAATCCCTTGGAGCCCTAAATTATTTCAGCCACACCAGTCATTGAGCTTAGCTCCTTCCGCATAAGGAGGAAACTTCCCTATAAAATTTATTGAGCTCCTCTGGGGAGCAGTATAACTGGTGAACAAGACAGAAGTGAGCTGCCCCTCTGTGTAACACAAATTGAGATCTCTCATATGAAAGATTGGGAGGGTTTCCAATCAGCACCCATGATGTCTATTTTTAGATCTATAGTGTAAAGAATTTTTCCCCCCTTTTAATCCCTTTGCTAAATTGTAAACAAAAACAAAGAGGAGTTAATTTTCTTATTTGATCATCAACTCCACAGGATTAATAGCATGCAAATACTGCTGCTGGCTATCATGGTCAGCAGTGTCTAACCCTGCAGGTCCTTGGAAACAGGCTGAGAAATGAGCCCTTCTCACAATGCACTGAACGAGACCTAGGGAAGGAACCGTGTTCTTTAAAGACCCAGGGGCATCCTAACCAGGGATCACTGTTACTTAAATGCCAAAGGCCAGTAAGCCAAAGCTATGTTTTTGCAGAAGTGCAAAAGTCAAATTAATGAACCCTTTTAACTATACTTGACTATTGTGCCTGTTTGAAAAGAGGCAGGAAGCTTATTTAAGAACAACAAATTCACCTCTGACAACCAAAGAAATTCAGATCTGGAAGAAAAGTTGGAGTTCGGCTGGTCTCTCTCCTGTTCTTGTTCACTTCTTTTCCTTCTCTTTTACAGATCAAGAAAAAAGGACATGGAGAGGGGCACTCATCCATGGCGCACAGAAAGCTCCAGGAGCAGAACCGACGTGGTGCTCCCTTTATCACGCCAGGGGGCGGGGGCGCAGACCTGAGCAGCCTGACACGCCTCCTCCCCTCTGCTGTCAGAGGGGTCAGTACTCTAAATAAGCAAGCTCTCAGAATCCATCGTCCCCAAAAAAGACAAAACAGAAAGAACATATGGAGCACGGGAAAAAACAAGGCGAAGCACACATGGGACCTCCACAGTTAAAAAATAGATATGTATGTATATACACATAAACACATCTATTCAGTTGTGTGTTCATTCATAAAATAGACACAATCAACGGTCAACTCTACTTACTGACGGAGAGGGGGCTGGTAGCTGGGGACAGAGACCGGGTGCAGAATTTCCACTGTACATGCTTATGAACCATGTGAATTATTCCTGATTTAAAATTATCAATTAATTTTTAAGAATAAAGAAACTGTTTGGAGGTAAAAAATAACCCTTGCTCCTGAACAAAATGACTTGGAGTGATTATCCCCATTTTCTGGAAGAGAAAAAACAAGACCGAAGAAGGTACAGAGACATGCCCAGGAGCTGATATCAGAGCGACATCCACGATTTCTAATTTCTTGCTTAACCCATTGTGGCTGTAACCACAGCAGCCAAGTACAAGGTGGCTTTTTTTTTAAATGAGCTTTTAAAAGGCAGGCGTCTTCTATTTTGACACATCCTGACTGTCCAAATGCTTCATTCAGCGCGTAATATTTGCTTCACGAATGGAAATGTTTCCATCACTGCAACAAAACAAACATTTGGGATGGCGGGGATAGCCAAACGCTGTTCATATGTTACTTGAAACAGCCTGATCTGGGAAACAACTCTACTGTCGGACACAAATCAAGGTGATTTTTGTTCCTTAAAGAAAACCCTGCCACAGAGTTCAGTGAATCAAGGCACACTCTTGAATCATTCAGCTGACTGCCATGAATGGTCAGGGTTTGGGGTTTCTTTTTACCTCTTGGATCTTAAATATACTATCAAAAGCCTCATTATTTGGCATTCAACTTACTTCCTAAAGTTTTACATTACCACACAGCTATCAGATTTTTAAGGCTTCATATTAATCTGACATTAGCACATTAAAACATGCTTTGTTCTAATAGGTCAATACAGTACATAAATTATTTTGTCACCAACTATTTGTGTAGCTCAAATGAATCTGGTATTGGTTACTACAGTCAACATGACCAAGCACAGAGACAAATATTTAGCACTCAAGCGAAGCCATAAATACTCAAGTGCTTATTTTGCCATGTAACGCGAGGGAGCCAAGACCTTCTCTTCCCTACCTGCTGAATGGCAGCCTCCCTAAGATGACCTCTTCCCCCCAATTTCTTATGTTGGGAAGGTGTTTTGTCTATCTTCTACCTACAATGTAATACATGTAATATTATATAAGATCTAAATATATGTATGATTTCTATTTATAAAAATAGCATGTCAACTGCAGAAAATATGTAAAAGAAAGCATAGAGAAAAATTTTAAATCACTCATATTTCCACTCTCCACCCAGAAATAACAGCCAAAATATATTAAATCCAAGAGTCAAAGAATGTTTGAGGAGCTTTTTACGGTTTTAACTCTTTGAATCCCAACACCAGCCCTGTGGGGACTGCCAAGGTGCACACTCCAGGGCTCCATGTCACTGCGTCTGTGGCAGCCTGTGGCCTATGAAGTGCATACACCCACGCGGCCAAAAGTGGCAGCAGTGCCTCCAGGAAGCAGGAGCTTTGTTCTCCCAATTTACAGATGAGGAAGCTGAGGCGCATGGATAGTAAACAGCCTGTTGAAGGCCCCGGTGCGTGTGGGCGGGGAGCAGGGCAGGAATCCAGTCAGTCAGGTTCAGAGCCACGCTCTTCCCCCTACGCCACACGACGCAAGGGGAAAGGTTCCAAACCTTTGCTCAAGTTGGAAGGCAACACTGTATTCCTCCCTGACTTTTGGCATGTCGTTCAGTTGGTAAAGTTATTAAAAGTTTTTTTAATTAAAAATTACTTTTCTGTATGTGAATACTCAAAACTATCAAGGGTGCTGTAAAAGTGCAAACAGGAACTTCTGGAAGGCACTTCGGCATGCTGTCTCAAGAGTATTTAAGAATGGTCAACCTCTTTGACACTAATTTTACTGCTAATAAATAACAAAATAATGTAGCATAAAGATGTTTCATCACTGTATTTTTAATAGCAGCAAAAAATTTGAACAATGTAGATGTCCAAAGAGGAATGATTAGGCAAACTATGACGTATTTCAGTAATATAATATCATCCAAACGTTCACATTCATATGAACAAGTTCTGATGACATGGGAAAATGCTTTTGATACATTAAGACATAAAAAGCAGATGTTATATTTATAGCATGATCTCAATTACATTTAAAAAAAGAACAAAAAGAAGCAGTAGAGTTGCATCATTTTTAACTTAATCTGAATTCAAGTTATCCATGTTCAGAAAGAGAGAAGGAAAATGACACTACAAACAGTGGTGAGAGGCCTACCATTTCATTCAAGGGCTGTTGCGTCTTTCGGTGAGCAGGAGACAGGAGGTCTGAATTGTCTGCTCATCAACTCACTGCCACACACCCATGCGGACTGAGCACCGGCCACAGGTATTTCCACTCCCCCAACACCCATCTTTACATCCATGTGCAAAATTAAACTGGTCACCTGGTGTTGAACCACAGATCTGTTCTAATGTGAGGAAAAACATGGCAATACTGGACTTACTGAGAGGCAACACGCCAGTCTCCTGCATAACACCCAAGGGATTGCTAACAATTGTTTTAAAAATTAATATTTAATACACATATTCCCATAGTACAATTCTGTATTCTAAAGAAACAAGAGGGTATACAGTGAAAAGTTTCTCTTGCCACTCCTGCCACCTGGCCACTCAGTTCATCTTCCAGAGCAACCAGTGCTACTAGTTTCCCACACACTTTCTGGAGAAAATACATGAAGGTTGCTTTTCTCTATACATATAATACGTAATGTGTGTGTGTGTCTGTATATATATTTTTTATATACACAATAACATGGTATAAACACTCTTCTAGACCTTGCTATTTTTAATTAATGTATCTTAGTGGGCATTCCATACTAGTATCTATAGAGTTCTCACATTCGATTTAATGGCTATATGGTATCCCATTATATGGATCTACCATATTTACTTATTGGGGCCCCTACCGAACATTCACCGTTATAAATAAAACCCCAATATAAGTTCTTGTACGTGCCATTTGTGCATGTCCCATGAAGTAGGCTCAGATATGTGTGGTTTTAATTTTGATAAATACTGACATTGCCTCCTTAGAGGTGCTTCCACTACCATCCCCACCAGTGTGCACATCTATCCCCACCAGCGTGCATATCTGTTTCCCACAACCTTGCCTACATGATGCCATCAAGCTGCTTATCTGTCATTCTGAAAGGTAAAAAAATGGGCTCATTGTAGTTTTAAGTAAACCTCTGTTGGCATTCAATATGCATATTGAAAAGCATGCAAATTTTCAGTGTACAGCTTAATAAATTTTTACTCAGTGAAAATATCCGTGCAACTATCACCTAAATAAAAAAGAGTAACAGCCTTCAAGACAGTCTCCATGTCTCCTCCCAGTCACCACTTAACCTTCTAACACCTTAGATTAAGTTTGCTTATTTTAGAACTTTAAATAAATGGAATAATACAGAAAGCATCCTCTTATAAAAGGCTTCTTCCACTCAACAGTATGCAGCCGTGCTGTTGCACGTAGCCATGGCTCATCCGCTCTGGTGCTATATAGTCTTCTTACATAGGGTAAGAATGAACCGCAGTTTATCTGTTTTCAGCTTTGGACAATCTATGAATAGTGCGGCTATCAACATTCTTATCCATGTATTTCAGAGGGGAACTGCTAGATCATATGAGATATGCATACTATCAGCGTTACAGACACTGTCAACCGTTTCCAAAGTGGCTACACGGACTTACACGCACACCAGCAGTGCACACAGTTCCAGCTGTTCCACATCCAACACCAATGCTCTCAGGGTTTTTAGGTTTAGCCATTCTGGAGGCTGTTAAGTGACAGCTCATTCTGATTTTAATTGGCACTTCTCTGATGACTAGCGAGGTTGAACATCTTTTTGTACATTTCTGTCTTTATTGGGTAGTGTCATACGCGAATATGTACATATACATGTGTGTGTATACAAATATAAGAAGATGGTACACTTTAGCTGTGTTGTTAGAATCTTGTACTGTCTGTCTGTATCACCAATAATTGAGGAAGATGTTTTAAAACTTTCCATTTTGATAGATTTGTCTAGTTCTTAGTCCTGTCCATTTTTGTTTTATGTATACTGAAGCTATGTTATTACATATATCCATACTTAGAAATGTTAAACCTTCCTGGCAGTTGACCCTTCTGAAATTTCTTTATTTCTCATTCCACTTTAAGTCTTCCTTGTCTGATGTTAGTACCAGGTTTCTTTTAATTAATGTATGTATTATATCTTTTTCTGTCATTTTACTTTTAATCCTGTGTCTTTTCATTAAAGATGTGTTTGATATAAGCAGCATTGAGTGGGGTTTAGTGTGTGTTTTTTTTTTTACTCTAATCTTAGCAAACTTTGCTTTTAATAGAGTCACATTTACATTACATAATGTAAATACTGAAATTTGGGGGTTTATATATTTCATTTTACCATTTGTTTTCCTTCTGATCTGTTTAATGCCCTCTTTTCTCTCTCCTTGCCTACTTTTTAATTTGGTTTTCCCTCTATCAGCTTATAGCAGTTGAGGTGGTTTTTGATAGGTTTCTCCACTGCAAGGCCACTACCTTCCTTTTGTAGTTATTAAACAGCTTAGAGGAGATACTTTGTATTTCTCTTCAAACTTCCAGCCTCTAATTTTCACACCAAACTTCCAGCCTCTAATTTTCACACCCTCAGTGGATCTTGTCTGCAATGGTAATGACTGTGGTGTCTGCCTAAGGGGGGATCCTCAGTTCTTAAAGAGTTTCTGAAAGGGATCCTGAGACTGAAACTTTTGAGAACCAATGCCCTAGACATCGCAATACATCCTTGACTCATTATATTTTCATATAAATGAGAACTTTTACTGCTTCTCCAACAATCCTAACACTTAGAATATTTACTCCATCTTTCCACTTTTTGTTACTGTCATACATCTTAATAATACATGTATTTTAAACCCCACAAGAAAGACATTATTTTATACAGCCAATACTCATTTCTATTTGCTCTTTCCCTTGCTCTTCATTTCTTCCTGCGTTTTGTGTTTTCATGCAGGATCATTTTCTTTCTGCTTGAAAACCCCATGTTCCTTTCGGTGCAAGTGTGCTGGTAATGAACTCAGTGTATCTGAATGTCTGTATTTTCTTTTGGTTTTAAAACGTGTTCCATTGTGAAATGACTTCAGACTTACAGAAAAGGTGTGAGAATAGTACAAATTCTCATGTATCTTTCACCTAGATTCTTTAAATGTGAAACGTATCACCACAGCTTCATTATTTTCTGACAATCTATCTAAATAATTATTTTCCCTGAATTGTTGGAGATTTTAAGTTACAGAGATGATGTCTCCTTTTCCCTATTTCAATATTCATTTCCTGATATGAAAAGGGGGGGAGTTCATGCTCATAACCACAGTACAACTATCAAAATCAAGAAGCAGTTAACACTGCTAAATTTCTATCTGTAGCTGAGACCTCTCCTCTTTACTCCATTCATACATGGTAATTCATTTGCCCACCTGCTATCTCCACTTAGACATCTAGTAGAGATCTCAAACCACACATCTACCAATGAGCTCTGAATCTTGCCCCACCAGACTGCTCCACTCCTAGTTAATAGCAGCCCCATCCTTCTAGTCACAGGCCAAAATCCTTGGAGTTATCCTTCACGTCGGCTTCTCTTTCAGACTCTGGATCCAATAAATCAGGATATTCTGTTGGATTCACTTCCAAATGACAGTCAGGGGTCTGACTGAGGACTTCTCACCACCAGCCTCCCAGGTCCCATCTTTGCTCTCCAACCGTCTGTTCTTAATGCAGCAGCCATGGTGATTTGGTTAAAGCTTCAGTCAGATAATATAATCCTCATTTAACACCCCCAGATGATTTTACTAAAAGTAAAACCAAAGTTTTCACGTGACTCAATACTGCCCTATACACCCTCACTTCCTGTCGGTGCTATGACCTCAGCTCTATGACCTACCTTGCCCTACACACTAGCCTTTCTGTTCCTAGAATTTGCCAAACATGCTCTCTCTTCAGCTTCTGCACAGGTGGTTCCCTTTTCCCGGTACTCTTTCTCCCCCGAAATATGCATGGCTTGCTTCCTCATTTTCTTCAAAGTTTTGCTGAAATGTCACCTTAGTGGGGCCTTTCCGGACCACTCCACATAAAACTGCCACCTCCCAAGGACTCTCTTCTCTTACTCTACTTACATTATGTTGACATTTTATTCTACTTCTTGCTGTTTCCCTTCCACTCCACCATAAAAGCAGGGATTTGGCTGTACTTTACTCGCTGCTATATTCCCAGTACCTAGTATAGTGTTTAGATTCTACTGGCACCTGGTAGGTATTCAACACAACTGTGTTAAAAGAATAAATACATGGAAACCCAATACACAAACAGATAAAAGTAATGCTGCCCAGGTTTTGAGAGCACCCACTGCAGCAAGGAGGAAAGCTAGGGCGCCACCATCTCAATCCCCTCTTTGCCCCTGAAACCTCTCCTCAGAACCTTCAAGGAGCTCCAAGACAAGAGAGCAAGCTGTTACCACACATAGACCAAGGCAAGTGGGTTTGCTCTTCAGCCCGACCTGCCATGCCCTCTCCAGTCTTCTGCCCCTCAAGTCCCACCCACTGCAGTAGCTTTCTTCCAGCCTTACCCGGATCTCGGGGGTTCTGGGTTATCTCTTCCACCACCAGACCGTTCTCTGACCAGCACAACCAGAAGCACTTTTCTATAGCAGTACTAGCTATACAGTATTCCTCTAGTTGTCAAACATAGATTGTTTTGTAATCTTTCTTTTGTATGGTTCTCTAAGGATTCTAATATTGCTGAACTTTTACTGTTTGTCTTATTCCCTGCTGTATCCCCAAAACCTAAAACACTGATAACTCTTAGTGGACACTCACTGAATATTTGTTCAGTGTGTGAATAAATGTGAATAAAGCATACTGGTGTTCAACATATTTTTAATAACTGTAATACTTTCTCTCTACAATCCCCTTTTTTCTCCCTTATAAAGTTACCATAAAATTCATTACCACTGTCACCATTAACATTTAACATTATTTTTGAAGTTCCATCCCATGCAATAAGGCAAGACACAAAATTAAAAAGTCTAAGAAGGAAAGAAGGTCATGAAATAATCAATTATAGACAAAATTATTATCTTCAAAAATCAATTTAAACACAAGAAAGTTTAGGGAGTTTAAATATCTATGTTTAAAACTTCAGCACACTTATGCACCAGCAATATGAATTAAAACATAAAACAAAAATTCCTTTCACAGAAACCACAAGAAATATAAAATTACAATGAATGAACTTAAAGCATGTTAGAACTATATAAGGGAGACCCTGAAAAGAGAAATAAAGATACTGAAGTAAATGGAATAGTCTTCTCAAATTAAAATGAAGGTTTGACACATTTCCAATAAAACCCCAATTATTCTAAATTTTCTCAAAAGTTCCAAATGCTTATCTTGCATAAACACACAGGAATGTACAAGTGAGATTAATAAGGAATGTCTGGTAGTTCATTCTGTCTCCTCTACTATATATAGGTATACTTCTTTGTATTTTTTTACACTGGTTCCTCTAGGGATTTCAATATGCATCCTTATTAGTCCATTCTGAACATTACACCATTTTACATATTAAGAACCTTAATATGATACATATTATTACTTGTGCCATATTGTATGTATTAATACATTTTATTAAGAATTAATTTCATTTGCACCCCTTTGTCCTTTGTTACTGTTCTAATGTTCATAACATATGTGTATATGTGTGTCACAAATCCAATAGTATCTTGTTATTATTGCTTTAGACAACTTTCAAAAACTTTAAGAATAAAATTAAACAGTGTTTTATATTTACTCACGTATTTAACATAACCCATGCTCTTCACTCCTTCTGAGGATCCAAATTTCCTTATTATTACTATTTCTTTAATATTCTATTATTATTTCCTAATTTCTGGTATTATTTTCTCTTCAGCATCAAGCTCTTCCACTGATAATTTATTACAATGCATGTCTGCTGGTGACAACTCCTCTCAGCTTTTATCTAAAAATATCCCTTTTTCTTCTTCATGTTAGATGGATATTTTCACTGTGTATAGAATCCTAGGTTGACAGTTGTTTCTTCCCACATTTTGAAGCTGTAATTCCATTGTCTAGTGGGCTACAGGGCTCTGACTACAAGTCAGCCATCATTCTGATTATTGTTTCTGTTTATCTTTAGCACTAAGCAATTTCACTACAATATGCCTAGATGTAATTTTCTTTGTGTTTATCCTGCTTGGGTCGGCCATGCTTCCTGGTTTTGTGTGTGTGTGTGTGTGTGTGTGTGTGTGTGAAAAGTGGAAAAATTTCAGCCAATCTTTTTCAAACACTTCTGTCATCTTTCATTCATCTCAATTTTTGGGACTGTAATTAACCATACATTGGGCAACTTCATTTTGTGTCTCAGGTTATTCAGGACCTCTCCTTCCTGGAATTTCCATCCTCAAGTTCTGGCCACTGTAGCACACTTGAAATCCACCCCCAAATTCTTCAAACCAATATAATGATAGCTTCCTGTTTGAGTTCTATTTGCTAATGACCATGATGAACTGGGGGATGACTTAAGCCATATATAACTGGCTGTCACCCAGAGTGGTTCCTTCTCTCAAGAATCAACCCCACTCCAATTTCTGCTTGTTTCTGGTTACTTTCCTGTGCCTTCAATGTTTTTTAAATATTTTGTCCAGAATTTATATTTATTATTGGTGGGAATGTTATTCTAATGCAAGCTACTTAGTCATTACAGAAAGCCAGAACTCTAACGCAGAATGTTTTTGAAAGAGAAGAGTGATTTGCAGATGACATGATACTGTACATAAAAAACCCTAAAGACTCCACTGCAAAACTACTAGAACTAATATCGGAATTCAGCAAAGTTGCAGGATACAAAATTAACACATAGAAATCTGTAGCTTTCCGATACACTAACAAT
Organism: Manis javanica; assembly: GCF_040802235.1. Classification (NCBI taxonomy): domain Eukaryota; kingdom Metazoa; phylum Chordata; class Mammalia; order Pholidota; family Manidae; genus Manis; species Manis javanica. The sequence continues at coordinate 7,942,378 of NC_133159.1, read as the reverse complement.
GAACTAATAGAAAGAGAAATCAGGAAAACAATTCCATTCACAATAGCATCAAAAAGAATAAAATACTTAGGAATAAACCTAACCAAAGAAGTGAAAGACCTATACCCTGAAAACTACAAGACACTCTTAAGAGAAATTAAAGGGGACACTAACAAATGGAAACTCATCTCATGCTCCTGGCTAGGAAGAATTAATATCGTCAAAATGGCCATCCTGCCCAAAGCAATATACAGATTCGATGCAATCCCTATCAAATTCAACAGCATTCTTCAATGAACTGGAACAAATAGTTCAAAATATCATATGGAACTGCCAAAGACCCCGAATAGCCAAAGCAATCCTGAGAAGGAAGAATAAAGTAGGGGGGACCTCACTCCCCAACTTCAAGCTCTACTTCAAAGCCACAGTAATCAAGACAATTTGGTACTGGCACAAGAACAGAGCCACAGACCAGTGGAACAGAATAGAGACTCCAGACATTAACCCAAACATATATGGCCAATTAATATATGATAAAGGAGCCATGGACATACAATGGGGAAATGACAGTCTCTTCAACAGGTGCTGGCAAAACTGGACAGCTATATGTAAGAGAATGAAACTGGATCACTGTCTAACCCCATACACAAAGTAAATTCAAAATGGATCAAAGACTTGAATGTAAGTCATGAAACCATAAAACACTTAGAAAAAAACATAGGCAAAAATCTTATGGACATTAACATGAGTGACTTCTTCATGAACATATCTCCCCAGGCAAGGGAAACAAATGCAAAAATGAACAAGTGGGACTATATCAAGCTAAAAAGCTTCTGTCCAGCAAAGGACACCATCAATAGAACAAAAAGGTATCCTACAGTATGGGAGAATATATTCATAAATGACAGATCCGATAAAGGATTGACATCCAAAATATATAAAGAGCTCACACACCTCAACAAACAAAAAGCAAATAATCCAATTAAAAAATGGGCAGAGGAGCCGAATAGACAGTTCTCCAAAGAAGAAATCCAGATGGCCAACAGGCACATGAAAAGATGCTCCACATCACTAATCATCAGAGAAATGCAAATTAAAACCACAATGAGATATCACCTCACACTGGTAAGGATCGCCATCATCAAAAAGACAAACAACAAATGTTGGCCAGGTTGTGGAGAAAGGGGAACCCTCCTACACTGCTGGTGGGAATGTAAATTAGTTCAACCATTGTGGAAAGCAGTATGGAGGTTCCTCAGAATGCTCAAAATAGAAATACCATTTGACCCAGGAATTTCACTTCTAGGAATCTACCCTAAGAATGCAGCAGCCCAGTTTGAAAAAGACAGATGCACCCCTATGTTTATCGCTGCACTATTTACAATAGCCAAGATATGGAAGCAACCTAAATGTCCAACAGTAGATGAATGGATAAAGAAGATGTGGTACATATACACAATGGAATATTATTCAGCCATAAGAAGAAAACAAATCCTACCATTTACAACAACATGGATGGAGCTAGAGGTTATTATGCTCAGTGAAATAAGCCAGGCAGAGAAAGACAAGTACCAAATGATTTCACTCATATGTGGAGTATAAGAACAAAGGAAAACTGAAGGAACAAAACAGCAGCAGAAACACAGAACCCAAGAATGGACTAACAGTTACCAAAGGGAAAGGGCTGAGGAGGATGGGTGGGAAGGGAGGGATAAGGGAGGGGAAAAAGAAAGAGGGCATTACGATTAGCATGTACAGTGCATGGGGGGCACGGGGAGGGCTGTGCAACACAGAGAAGACAAGTAGTGATTTTACAGCATCTTACTACGCAGATGGACAGTGACTGTGAAGGGGTATGTGGGGGGGACTTGGTGAAGGGGGGAGCCTAGTAAACATAATGTCCTTCATGTAATTGTAGATTAATGATACCAAAATAAAAAAAAAAAGAAAGAGAAGAGTGATGTGAGCCTTTTTCTAGGACGTATTAAGCTTAATAAAAAAACAGCAACCAGAACAGTCTGGCACATGTGTAAGAGTGTAGATCAATAAAAACAATACAATAGATGTCCCCAAAGATACCTTGTTATATGTCAAAATTTAACATATAATAAAGGAAGTGTGACAAATAGGGCAACTCATTTATTTGAGGGACAGTTTTGGAAAAAATTATGTTTGAAAGGAGTTTCATATCATATCACTTCATTAATTTCAGGATTAAATATAAAAACAAACCATAAAAACTGAATAAAATGTGAGTGAATATTTAACTTATTACTGGTCTGGTGTTTGTGAACAAACTATTGAACCTCTCTCCATACCTTCTTTCTCCAGTGCAAGAAGATAATAAAAAATACCTACTTCATAGGGTTTTTGTAACTAAATAAGGGCACTTAGCTCATTGCCTGACACATAATCAGCCCTCAATAAATGTCAGTTGTTGCTGTTGCAGTTACTCTAATTATTATTATGTAATAATTGTAAGGAAGAAATATTTCATAAAAATAATAGAGGAAATATCAGAAGATTGATAGATTCGATTATGTGAAAATAATCACTTTAATATATTAAGAAACAAAAGGCAAGGAACAATGGGGAAAATGTTTATTTTATATAATGCAAACATGACAAAGAATATTCTTAATGTATAAAGGGCATGTAAAAATCAGTAAGTACTAATATCCCAGTAGAAAATAAGGGATTGAATAAACATTTCTGAGGAGAAATTAACATATTTTGAAGGCTCAGCTGTGTTATTAATCAAATAAATGAAAATTAAAACAATCTGAAAAAGTGGTCTTGTTGCTCTTTTGTTCTTTTTTAGTGACCAGACACATTAAGTATACTGAGACAGGTAATCTCAGGCTCTGGTAAAGAAACTGGTATGACTATTTAGAAAACTATTGCAGGTATCCATAGTCTTACAAAGATCATTCCCTGTGATTAAATACTTCCTCATTTCAGGAATTTACTTTGAGGGAGTATCAGACAGTGCTATTCACCATTTTTTCCTAATTCTTATAAATACAAGTAAGAAAGAAAATAAATTAAGTACTCAACTCAAGAAGTTAGAAGAACATTAGAAAAATCCAAACAAAGTAGATAAAAGGAATTCTGTAGAAGAGTGTTTAAATTTTGCAAGTGGCCAAATTTTTCTTACAGGGCTTCTTACTGTAAATTTTAGTTTTATTGCCTTATGCTTAAAGAAATGGGGTGCTATATGGGATCTGCCTTTGGACTCTGAGATTTTTCTTTATGGTCAATTTACATTAACATTTTCTAGATGCACCAAAGATAGCGAAAAATTGAACAGTCCCTGTTTTACTTGTACAAAATTCTATTTATCAAACAAGTTTATCAATTGTGATATCCATTTATTTCAGTCTTTTCTTTTGCCTGTTGATATATTAAATCCTGAAGTATATTAATGCCTTCAACTATAACTTTTAAAATTCTTCTTGTATTTCTAATAGTTTCTGATTAATAGACTTGGAAAGAATATTTTTAAGTGCATTAAGTTTCATGACTATTATGTCTTCTATGTGGTATGCACTTTTATAAATTGACCATTCTTTTTAGTGTTTCCTAGTCTGTCTGGAATTTCTAATCTGCCTAATATTAATATTGCCAATTCTGCTCCTATTAGTTTGCACCTGCTTGCTACATCTTGCCCATTCCTTGCTTTCAATTTTCCTATGTTGTTTGGTTTTAGGTGTGTCTCTTGTAAATAGCGTAACACTGGCCTTTGGTTTTTCCTCAAGTTGTACTGAGTCTGGAATCTGTCTTTTAATAGGGGATTTTGAAAATCCTGTGAATATGTACTGTATTCACTACCTTTACTTTTATAGTTTTTTTTTCCTATCCTGACCTTTGCTGAGCTGATCATGTTTTCTTCCCTCTTAATATGACTTAAAAGTTCTAAATCCTAACTCTCCTCTAGTCATAAGGATGAGCCCTATTTTTTTAAATTGAGAGATAATATACATAGCTAATCTTAAGAATACAGCTTGAACTATTTGCACATATGCATGTGCTGTGTGACCACCACTCACACTGAGGTCCAGAGCATTTCCCAGTACTCTCTAAGGCAGCCCTTCCCATGTATACTTTCCCCCAAGATTAACACTATGATTCTGATGGTAAGTTTTGCCTGTTCTTGAACTTCACTTAATGTATGTATTCTTTTATATCTAATAGAATAGGTTATCAGATTATTAAAAGAACCTTCTTTGATAGAATTCTTTAAGATTCATCCATGTAGGTGTGAGGGGTCACAGGGAAAGCAGTGCAGCACAGAGAAGGCAAACAGTGACTCTGTGGCATCTTACTACACTGATTGACAGTGACTGCAGTGGGGTGTGGGGGGGCACTTGATAATATGGGTAAATGTAGTAACCACATTTTTTTCATGTGAAACCTTCATAAGAGTGTATATCAATAATACCTTAATAAAAAAATATTTTAATAGCATTAGGCTACTCCCAATGGAACTGAGGAATATTTTTAAAAAAAGATTCATACATGTAGCTGCATAGAGCAGTGGTTTATCCTTTTTTTTTCTATGTAATATTCCGTTGTGTGTTTACACCACAAATTACCCATTCTGTTGATGGACATCCCCACCCCCACTCCCAATTTTAAATAAAACTGCTATTATACATTCTTGTATGTGTCTTTTCATGGATTTATGTACTTATTTCCTTTGGGGTCTATACCTAGCAATGGAACTGCTAGGTCACAGGACAGAATATATTTAACTTTAATGGAAAGTGCCAAACAGATTCTTCAAAGTGGCTGCATTCCCACCAACAATGTTTGAGGGTTACAGCTGCTTCACATTTGTGCCAACACTTAGTATTCTCAGTCTTTTTAATTTTAACTATTCTGGTGGGTGTATAATGATGATTTGCTATGGTTTTAAATTATATCACCCTGATGAGTAATGATGTCAGGCATCTTTTTACCACTCATTAACCATTTGGAAATGCTCTTTAATAAAATATCTGTTCAAGTCTTTTGTATACTTTAAAAAACAGTTTATTTTTTTATTATTGATTTATAGTTCTCTGTATATTCTACATACAACACCTGTCAGACACACATATTATGAATATCTTCTTTCAGTGTACTATTTGTCCTTTTGCTCTCTTACTGTTATTTTTACGAGACTAGAAGTCCTTAATTTTGATGTAGATCTTTTTGGCCTTTTAGGTAATGGGTTCTGTGACCTAATTAAGAAATCTCTAACTACCCCTAAGCCATGGGGATATTCCATGGTGGGTTTTTTTTGTTTTTTTTTTTTTTTTTTTAGCAGCTTTGAAGATTTACCTTCCTCCTTTATTATATGTTGTGAAGTAAGGGTCAAAGTTGATTTTTTCACCTGAGTATCTGATTATTCCAGCACCGTTTTTCAGAGTAGAGGCACATTATTTATTTATTTATTCATCAACATACAGTTGCAGAGCGCCTACTAAGTCAGACATTGTGCTGGAGTTGGAGATGAATTAGTGAGGAATAGATCTGCCCTCACGGAATCCAGCGAGCAGTTTAACAAGTTAGGTCTGTCAACCCTTAATTTCAGGAAATTCTTGATGAGGAAACATCAGAGCTAAAATCACTAACTTTTGTCCAGTATCTAGCCACCTGACTGAGCTCAATTAAATACTCCATGTTCTGCTTCAGGGTTTCCAGATATCCTACAGCTTGATGGTGGTTGAGGAAAAGAGAAATGAAATTCACTCCTTTTGATATTTTTCTCATTATGAAAGCAATATTCAAAAACTGTAAAGAACTGTTTCAACAGAGAAATACCGAAAGGAGCCAGATGAGAAAAAATCACTTAGATGCCCACCATCCAGAAGCAATTACTGTTAATATCTTAAACATAAAATGGAATCACATCGTAAGTGGAAATTCTAGTTATATATACAGTGAAAACTCTGTGGAGTCAAAACTGCTCTTGAAATTTCCTTTGAAGTACACTTCCAGCTGGACATGGCAACTTGAATACAAAGCTCCAATTCTGATTTTAATTTATCCTACATTAACATGTTAAAAAGGATTGATGCCCAGAGACCTTCCAATCAATTTTTAGGGCCCCTCTCTTAAATAACAGACAGCCAAGGATCACCAGACGTTTGAGAGAAACCTTGAAAATGAAAATCAGAACCCCAAGAACATAATAAAAATAACTCAGAAGAAACAAATTACTTAGGGAATAGGGGGAAATAATAATGATGTTCCCAGAGAAAAAAAAGTAATGTTGCATCCAAGAAAAAAGAACAGAGCACTAGGAAAAAAGGAACACTAAGGGAACTAGAAATCACTGTTATAAAATAAAGATCTGAACAGAAAAACTTTTGAAGAGACATACTGGAAGATAAAATTATTAGAAGATAAACTATTGGAGGAAACTGTCCATAAAGTAGGGCAGAAAGACAAACAGATGGAAAATAGGAAAGAAATTTTTTTTCTAATACTTGAGGGTCAACCCAGGACATTTAACATCCAACTAACTGGAGTTCCACACAAAGGGAAGAAAATTATTAAAGTGATAATATAAGAATATTCTACTAAGCCAAAGGATATGAGTTTTCTATTGAGAGGGCCCACAAAGTGCCAAATACAGTGAATGAAAAAAAGAGACTCCCTGATGTACATCATTGTGAAATTTCAGAATATGTAGAATAAAGATGAAAAGTAACCCTTTCAGAGAGAAATAAACAGTTCACACAGAAAGGATCCGGAATATGAATGGCATCAGACTTCTCAGCAGCAACAACTGGAAGGTCAGAAGACAAAAGACTGTACCCTCAAAATTCTGACGAACCATTATTTCTGATATAGAATTCCAAACCCAGCCAACCTAAAAGTGACATATGAAAGTAGATTAAGAACACTGTCAGCGATGCTAGATCTACAAAGGTGTGTCCCCCACGCACACCTTCTTAGGAAGCTTCTGAAGGATTTGTTCCGTCAAACCAAAGAAACAATCCAAGAAGGAACACCACAAAGAAGCCAGACAACAGGAAGTCCGTCACCGGAAGGAGGCAGGAACTACCTAGGCCAACGGAGAAAGGAGAACAGCCACACGGCAGAGCTAAGGGGCCAAAGTTCCGACTAGAGCAGGAGGGCAAATGGCAGCAAGAAAAAAATAAGTGACCTGATGTCTTTGATGGCACCGGGGAGAGTTTTACAGCTCTGGCGGAAACTTGAGGATTATTTAGTGGTAAGTACAAAGAACACTAAGCAATCCGCCCACCCTTCAAATAGTAAAAACTCTTAATGAATAGCCCTTTAACATGACTATGGGGCTGGGTGCGGGGGGGCCAAGCGGGAGAAGACACAGGAAAGAGGAATAGAGAGAGGGATGGGGGCATCCCTTCTATACATGTGGGTTTGTGTCACTCTCCACAAATGACATCATGCTCAACAGGGAGACATTAGAGACAACAACAGGGCAAGGATATAAACAAAGCATCGAACTTATTTATCACTTTTCTGGAGGTATTAGCTGATGCAATTGGACTGGAAAAGAAGAGGTAAAGATAATTCCCCACAGGGAAAACTGATAAACCTGGAAAACTAATAAGAATTAACTCTAGGAAAAAATAACCTATTATAAGCAACGTAAGTATTTAGCTGGGTGTCTATGTTCAAAATTGGTACTGAAAACCATCTTTAAATTCAAAAAATGGATGGAAGACATAATGAAAGAACAGATATGATTCAAAGTAGCAACAAAAGACAAAATTTCAGGACATACATTTTAAAAGAAATGGACAAAATCTACATGCAGATACTGAGAAATACTAAAGAGAACTTGAATAATTGGAAAAGATTACCTAAGTCTCATATAAGAAGGGTCAATATTATAAAGATGTCATCTGTCCTAAATTAATCTATAAATTTAGTGTGCTTCCAATTTTTAAAACACCAACAGTCTTTATTTTTCTTTTCTAGCTGGGCAAGCTAATTTTGAAACTACACAGAAAGTAATAAACAAGAATAGTCAAGAAAATTCTGAATAGTTGAAAAGGCAATGAGGGAAGATTAATTCTAACAGACACATCTTATAAGATAGTGTGACACTGGTTCACAAAGAGACAGACCAATCAGAGTAGATCCAAAAGGAATCAAATGGAAACTCTGTGTCATACAATGTACTAATTGAAATTAAGAACTCAGGAGGTAGTTTAGCAGCAAACCGGATGAAGCAGAAGAGAAGATTAGTAAACTGGGAGATAGGACAGCAAAGAGAAAGAAGAGCTAAAGGACCAACAATAGAGAACAAAGCATAAAAGGCATGTGGGACGCAGGAAATGCTGTGACACAATTACAACTGGAGTCCAAGACAGAGAAGTGAACAAAAGACAGAAACAATATGTTTAAAGATATAATGGTCAATAATTTTATTAAACTAACAAAAGACAATCAAGTCACATATTCAAAGTTTCTAGAAAACTCAAGCAGGATAACAAAGAAAACCACCTTTGCAAAATCATAGTAAAACTGCTTTTTAAAAAAATGAGAAAAATCTTAACAGCAGCTAGAGAAGAAAAAAACATAATACCTTCAAAGGAGCAATAATAAGACTGACAAATGACAATACAAGTCAGAAAATAATGAAATAACATCTTCAAAGAGCTGAAAGAAAATAACTGCCAATCTAGAATTGTGAAAAGTGAAAGGATTAGAAAATCACCATCCCCCAATCCTCATAATTGGTAAGAAGCAACTGATAGGATTCAGCAACCCTCATAAACTAGTTGATTAAGAATCATTAATGGATGCTAGAAACAGTGAGTGAAAATTGAGTAAAAAAAGGGGTATTTACACAATCTCAATATATCTCCTCAAAAGACACTTATTCATTACAAAGGGGAAAATACACAATTTTGTAGTAAAGAAACCTGGGAGACACCACCTCAGGCAACAGACCAAAGTGAGACCACCAACAAAGGAACGAATCAGTGCCACATGCCTCCTGGTGCTATGCACAGAGGAAGACACGATGGTCACTTCTGTGGTTTTCCTACCAGAAGCGTGTGAACTACATCTAGTCATGAGGAAACATCATCACACAAATCCAGACTGAGGCACAGGGTACAAAACTGTCCTATATCCTACAAAAATGTCAAGGTCAAAAAGACAAAGAAAGCCTGAAGAACATTGTCCCACATTCAAGGAGACTAATGAGACGTAACAATCATAAGCAACTCATGATCATGGACTGGATTGTGGAAAAATCGGTTTTTTTTCTTTTGCTATAAAGGCCATTAGGAAAACTGACTAAATCTGAACACAGTCTATAGCTTACACAATAGGATCTGATCAAATTATTTTCCTGATTTTGATACACATATATGCACAGACATATATGACAAATCCAGAACTAACATCATATTTAATGATGAAAAGCTGAAAGCTTTTCCTCTAAGATCAGGAACAAGACAAGGATGCCCACTCTTAGTACTTTTATTCAACATAGTACTAGAGGTCCTAGCCACAGCAATTAGACAAAAAAAAAAGATATAAAAGGCATCCTAATTGGAAAGAAAGAAGTAAAATTGTCACTATTCACAGATGACATGATACTATATTTAGAAAACCCCAAAACCTCCACCCAAAAACAATCCTAATTAATAAATGAATTAAGTAAGTTGCAGAGTACAAAATCAATATACAGAAATCTGTTGTATTTCTGCACACTAATAACAAACTAGCAGAAAGAAAAATTAAGAAAAACAACCCCATTTACAATTGCATCAAAATGAATAAAATAGCTAGCAATAAATTTAACCAAGGAGGTCAAAGACCTGTACTCTGCAAACTGTGACACTGAAGATGATACAAATAAATGGAAAGATATACCATGTTCACAGATTGAAAGAATTAGTATTGTTAAAATGTTCATACTTCCCAAAGCAATCTACAAATTCAATGAGATCCCTATCAAAATGCCAATGGCATTTCACAGAACTAGAACAAATGATCCTAAAATTTGTATGAACCACAAAAGACTCTGGCTAACCAAAGCAATCTTGAAAAAGAACAGAGCTGGAAGCATCATGCTCCCTGACTTCAAACTATACTACAAAGCTACAGTAAGCAAAACAGTAGAGTACTGGCTCAAAAAAACAACACCGAGATCAATGGAACAGAATAGAGCCCAAAAATAAACCCATGCTAATATGGTCATTTAATCACGACAAAGGAGGCAAGAATACACAACGGATAAAGGACAATCTCTTCAATAAATAGTGTTGGGAAAACTGGACAGCTTTAGGCAAAAGAATAAAACCGGACTACTTTCCTACACCATATAAAAAAATTAAACTCAAAATGGATTAAAAGCCTTAAGTGTAAGACCTGAAAACATAAAACTTCTGGAAGAAAACAGCAGTAAGCTCCTTGAAATTGGTCTTTGTGATATTTTTTGGGTCTATCTCCTCAGGCAAGGACAACAAAAGCAAAAATAAGCAAATGGAACAGCATCAAACTAATAACATTTGACAAAGTGAAGAAAACCATCAACAAAACAAAAAGACAAACCTACTGAATGGGAGAAGATATTCAGAAATGACATATCAAATAATGGATTAACATAAAAAATGTCATAAAACTAAGCAGCAAAACAACAAACAATCCAATTTAAAAATGGGCAGAGGATGTGAATAGACATTTTCCCAAAGAGGACATGCAGATGGCCAGCAGGCACATGAAAAATTCAACATCACTAATCATCAAGAAAATACAAATCAAGACCACAATGAGATAGCACCTCACATCAGTCAGGATGGCTATTACCAAAAAGATAAGAAATAACAAGTGTTGGCGAGGATGTGCAGAAAAGGGAACCCTCCTGTACTGTTGGTGGGAATGTAAATTGCTGCAGACACTATGGAAAACAGTACGGATGTTCTTCAAAATATTAAAAATAGACTATCATATGATAGTCCGGCAATTCTATTTCTAGGTATTTTTCTGAAGAAAATGAAAAGCACTAATTTAAAAGACATGTGCACCCCTATGTTCATCACAACATTATTTACAATACCCAAGATAGGGAAACAACCTGAATGCCCATCAACAAATGAATGGATAAAGATGTGGTGTGTGTGCCTATGTCCACAATGGGATGTCACTCAGCCATAAAAAAAAAAAAAATGAAATTTTTCCATTTGTGACAACATGGATGGACCTAGAAGGTATTATGCTAAGTGAAATAAGTCAGAGAAAGAGAAATACCATATGATTTCCCTTATATGTGGAATCTAAAATACAAATGAACAAACAAAACAAAACATAAACAGACTGCAATACAGAGAACAAACTGATCGTTGCCGAGCAGGGAGGCTTTTGGGGATGGATGAAATAGGTAAAGGGGATTAAGAGTTATAATATTTCAGTTATAAAATGAATAAAACACAGGAATGTAATGTACCACATAGAGGATACTGTCAATAATACTGTAACAACTTTGAATGGTGACCGATTGTAAACTAGACTTATTGTGGTGACCATTTCATAATGTATACAAATACCGAATCACTGTCGTACATTTGAAACTAATACAATGCTGTGTGTCAATTATTCAACAAGAAAAAAATTAAAATGGAGAAATTTTTAAAATAATTCATTTAAAAATAATAGTAAAGTCATTACATGTAAAATATGAATAACATTTTCACAAAAAATAGCTAGTTTCCAAAGCAAAAAATAATTAGTGAGAAAAGCAACATGATTTAACTCTTCTACCAATCTCTTTTATGTATGGTTTAAAAGACAACTGTATTCTCTTATTTGCTTCAGCATTCAATCTATTTTGATATTTTGATTTGGTTAAAGCAAATAAAGAAAATACAGCCAGGCTCAATATAGTGGAAGGAGAGAGGAGTCTTTTAATGGCTTTCTCAGAGAATGGCGGACATTCTCCTGTGATGTTACACCAAAACTCAACAAGTGTTAAGGATTGGGTGAAGTGTGATATTTGACACTGTATCAATAAACTTTATATCCTGGTCTTTTAAAATCCACTGGTCTGTCTTGCACTTTGAATGGATATTTTACTCACGTGCAATTTTGTAAAATCATGCATTAACTGTTTAAGAAGTTTGGTTCACTAAGGCATGCAGAGCTTCCAAATGTTGATACGCTTCTTATTCAGTATCAAAAGAGCACACTCATTAACATTGCCACGATCTCATCAGAATTCTCTATGTATCAGGAAACTGCCTAGCACACAGTGATGGATACATGTTTTCCAAATACCTAGTTTCATTTGAAAGTTCAAATTTTTTAACATTGACAACAAATACGTTTTCCTTGAAACAACAGGCCCACTTTGTTCATTTTTGGGAAAATGTTTTTCCAAATACAAAAATATGACTCATCCAAGTTCTTCTGTCATTCATTCAAGTAAAAATGATACCTAAGAAAAAAGCAGCCAGTCAGCTCACAACTCAATTGCACAAGGACCTCCCCTGAGGACAAGCACCATTCTTTAGTGTTCTCAGGTGCTTTATGATACCTCCTATTTTGTCACAGAGCATCACAAAGATGCACACCCAACTGGCAAGACGTAATAAAATTAATCATTTTTACTCTTTCATCAAGGACAATCTCAAGTGAAATGGGCTTTTTTTTAATACTGCAAGTGCACAGCAGTGAAAAAATACAGTGAGAGGCCAGCAGTTTTACCTACCATTTGTTTTTGCACACTCACTGTAAATGCCAGCACAGTGAAAAAGGCAAATAATGTTACTATTGGCTATGAAAATAACTACCATTTCTTCTATGAAATCATTTGATCTCAAAGACTACCTGAGAGGGTTTTGGGGAGCCCCCAGATCTCCAGAGACCACACTTCAAGAATTGCTCATCTAAGAACAAAGAGAACTATAAAGAAATCTTAAACTTTACTTAATAAGAGATATGTTGATAATAATAATGTAATTTAAAAAACATTTTATTTATATTATGGGACATAATAATAAGCTATCAAACTTACTAAGAATCCAGTTTTTCCACTGTTAGGAAAAAGATATAAATGTAAAATAAGGGATGTAAGGAAAATCCTGTAATGTTAAGTTTGTATGCACACATGCATCGTGTGAATAAGTACAAACAACACTGTGTGTATGTATGTGTGTGTGTGTGTATGTGTGTAGTTCTATGCACCCAAATTAGACAAGGAAACAGTGACAGAAGCAATGCATATAACCAGTATCCACGTCCTGGCTTTGAAGTATCATTCCCACTAAAAGACACCTTGGGAAATGTGATTCCAGGCTTGGGGCACAGACAGTACAGGGGCACTTGAGACATTTGCACCCAAAAGCAAGGGTCCTCGGAGCCAACCTGAATAGGCGTCCAATGACCAAACTTGACATAATGTGAGCTTTAAAAAGAAACATGATAATAACGGATTACACCACTCTATACTAAAGGGTATATGTGATACTCACAAGAGACAGAGACAGAGAACACAAGAGGGAAGGTGAGAAAGCTCTTCTTTTTAACAGAAGAATAATAGATAGTAAATGTGTAAGAAGTAATAAAATTAGAAAATCACAATTTAAAAAATCCCCAAGAAATGGTTGATTTGAGCAAGGATCTCCAATGGATGCTAAAGCTACTGAGCAAAAGGTTGTTGGGTAACAAGATAACATGATCTTAAAGCACTTCTCAGATTACTTATTAATTACAAGGAGGAAGATGTACCTTTACAATAGAGATCTGGTAATCACCTCATTAACCAAGTGATCAACTTAGCATCACCAACTGGAAGAATCTAACACTTCCCATATTCTGATATGATGTCATAGTAAGTACACAATATTGCTTATCAAGTATTCTTGCCAAAAATGTTTAATATTATCAGGAGGAAACAATAAGACAAATCCAGAATGTGTGAAATTCTAGAAAACTGACCTGACCTCTTCAAAGAAGTCAAAGGCAAGGAAAACAAGAAACAGCAGGAAGACAGCTCTCAATAAAGAGATGTGGCAGTGAAAGGCCCCGCATGAGTCCTGATCACAGGCTATGCAAGAAATTTGGAGTTAACTGGGAAAATTTTAATATGGAATCATTAGGTGGTTCTATGGAATAATTGTTTTCTTAGGTGTGATAGTGTGGTATGGTCATGTAGGAGAATGTCCTTATTTTAGGAGATAAAAACCAAAGTAATTAGGGTTGAAGTGTCATGATATCTGCAACAGACTTAAACGGTCAGAAATTCGTGTGTGTGTGTGTGTGTGTGTGTGTGTGTGTGTGTGTGTGTGTAAAGAGTAAGAGACAGAGATAAAGCAAATGTGGCAACATGATAATAACTGGGTAACTGGATAGAAGGTGTCTGGGTGATCACTGCACCATCCAATTTTCCTATAAATTTGAAACCGCTCAAAAGAAGAAGATGGGAGAAAAATCAGGTTGGAAAGAGCATAAGCAGACAGGATTTAATCCTATAAAAAATGAGGAACTACAGCAAAGTTGGAACCTTCTCGTCTGGTGGTAACGCAGGGAGGCAACCAGAGTCGGAGAGGCAGGAGACTCAGCCCCAAGGCAACCAAACGACTCGCTGTTCACCCACGGCCACAACCTGTCTCAGGTGAGGGTGACAGCCTGATGACACCAAAGCTGCCATTAGTATACTTGCCCTTGTAACAGGGGAGGTCTCTCTTTCCGTACAATAGTCACTTATGATGCCCACAGTGTTCATGTTTAATGTACTCTTTCAGCCCAAAACTTGCCTTTCTCTACTCCGATGACACTGTTTGGAAGAAGGGCTGTAGTGGTGCTGGCAAGTTATAGCAGCAGGTTATTAACTGCCAGCCTCTCTGCATCCCTTGCCAAAGGGTGGCATTGTTTCACACGGTGCAACAGTTCTGGGGTCTAGTCATTGATCTACTGGCCAAGTGACTTTGGAAGTCATCTCTACTGTCTTTCAGCTTTTATGCCTGAAAAAATAGAAGTAACATTGACTTTCTCCTCTCTACAAGGCTGCCATGAGCATGTCAAACAATATTGGCCAAAGAGTAAATACCAACCTAACCAGGTGAAAAACAGAGTCCCTTGGAGAGCTAGAGCTTCAAAAAGTCTAGGGATTATTATGATTATTTCTTTTGTATGCCTATGGCCTTCATTTCTGAATTAATGCTTTGAAGAGGAGGTATGACATCCTACCCACTGTACCCTCTTGAGCATCCGCATTTAATATAATCCTGTTCCAGAAGGCCCGGCTAAAATAGTCATAGAACACTGGAAAGGAAAAATACCATTATTTTCATATGATGTGCAACTGAGAAAACCAGTAAAGACAATTATAACTATTAAAAAGGAAATAAGATAATTTAAAAACATAGAAATCAATAGCTTTCCTAAATATCAGCAAAGATCAATTTGAAAATATAATGAAAATAAAAGTCCTATGGCAACAATAATAAATAAAAACAGTTGCAGGAAATATATAGGACTATGTAAGAGCTGTATAAAATGTCATCAATGAGGAACATATTTACTTGAAAGATACATCACACTGGTGCATGGAAAGAATGCACATTGCAAAAAAAAAAATCTTTCCAAAGTAACTTCTATGTTGAATGTAATTACAGTCAAAATTCTAAAAGATTTTATTTTTGATTGGCTGTGGGTAGGGATGAGATCAAGGAGAAGAGGAGATATGATATAGTGATTCTAACATGAGATTAGAAGCATGAAGGGCCAGAAGGGCCAGCAATATCCTAAAAAAAAAAACCACAAAGAGTACAACTTACATTAATCGATAAAATGTGTAACAATCTCTAACAATAAAGACACTGCACATTAGCATACCAAGTATATCAAAGAATGAGAATAGCATGTCCTTGAATATACAACACACATCAGTGTATTTAAGAATTTCATGTATGATAAAGGTGACCTAGTCTATGGCCATACCACCCTGAATATGCCTGATCTCATCTGCTAAAGGGAACCCATGAAATGAGTGGGGTAAGCAATAAATTGTTCAATAAATGGTGCTGGAACAGTCAGGTTGGTCACCGAGAAAAAAAAAAAGTTATATCCCCTTTTGCTCTTCTCACAGCAAAATAAATTCCATTTAAAAAAAAAAACCTAAAACCATGAAAGAAAAAAAAAAAGTAGGCAAATATTTCTGTGTTCTTGAGGTCAGAGGATTTCTATGCTTAACCAAAAGAAGAAAGAGTAAAAGACAACAGACTTGACAACTCAAGTGCACTGACCCATCGCATTACTGGGACTGGAAGCTGGTGCAGTCTTCATAAAGGGCAGGTTAGCAATGCACATGAAAATGAAGACAAGCCCATTTTCTTAACCCAGGGTTCCAACTCTGAAGTTTTACCCTAAAAAGTTAATCACAAAAGAAAGAAAATACCTATCTATTTTTCAATACTAAAGAATTGTTATACTGGTGGAAAATGAAAATAGTCTTAATGTCCATTGAGGAGAATGGTTAAAATAAATTACGGTACATCCTCTCAGCAGAATACCCAAGCCTTAAAATTGGTGATAAAATCTATATTTATAGACATAAACTTACGTTCAAGACATAGCAACAAGTGAGGGGGGTTGGTTAAAAAAAGGATGGGAGGGCAGGGGAGAGGCAAAACCTGGCATGATTTTCTAAATGACTTGACAGCAGTCCCAGCAGAATCTGAAAGGCGGAGGGCCCTAACCTCAGCTTCCAGATCTCTGGCCCAGGTCACAGGTTCTTCCAGGTGCCTCAGTCTCTCAATCTATAAAATGGGGACAAGAAACACGAGTGCCACTGCTGTCCCCTCCGCTGTTCCTGGGTGCTCTGAGGATTAATTAGCTGGTATTTGTAAGTGGGTGACTATACTGACTGATGACAGAAAATTTTCCATCAGCCTCATCAGCTCTTTAAAGTTCTTAAGCAGAACCAAAGAAGTTTTGATGAAATGCCCCAAAGACAAGCCAGCCTGATAATAATGAAGCAGGAGAAACACAGGCAACCTCCTCCCCTCCCCCAGCAGACGGGGAGGCAGAGGTTTCATCAGCCCTCCCCCAGGTGAGGTCAGGGCGCCACCTTCTCAGCCCTCCAAGGGGACGATTATCACACTGTAACCAGAGTCCCCAGGGCTCCTTATTAGCATAATAGAAACCCTTCACGCTCTCATAGAGACCAAGCGAGAAGGAACACGTGTATCAGCAGCCCTGCCCCAGATCACTAAAGAGCTCATCCCCTAATGAGGGGTAAGGGGACAGATGTGCATGGCGGCTCCCCTTTGCCACATGTCAGCCTATCCTGCGGAATTCTAATTGCAGCTGCCAGGCTCTAGAAATATCTACGGAGAAACAGAGCCGCTTCCAGCGGGCAGACTCTGGAATATCACAAACTCCAGCCAGGGGTACAGAAAGACAAGGTTTTGCCACTGAAGGGGCAGAAGGAAACACTGCAAACGCCACTGCTCACAGCTCAGACAGAACGTTGCCAACAGCTGTGAACTGGCAGAGGATGCCTGAATGGAGAAGGCTGCCTCTGAGCTGTCCCTTTGTCCCTTTCGCCCAGTGTTTGTGGACGGTCCCCTCTAGTTTGTGAGTGCCAGTCTCTCAAGTAGGAATTTTTGGCCCTGGGGGTCTGTGCCACATACATCCTTCAAATTATTCTGCTTTATTCCCCTAATACCTCTTTCTTTCTTCATCTGTCTCATCCTGTCCCTCAAAGCTATTCCCGAGTGCCCCAGAGGGCCAGAATGAAGCAAGTTCTACTGTTATGATGCAACGCCCGGCCACAGGTGAGGCCCGACTCCTTGAAAACCTAATGAACGGGCTGTGGCAGCTTGTGTGCTCCTTGACAGCACACAGGTGCAGATAAATATCGACCTCCAGGGCATTCTTGGTAAACACAGGCATGGCAGCCCGTCACACTCATGGCCACACACACATATACACATGAATCTGTGTGCACACGTGCATGCACACACACAAACACACCCTCTTCCTGGCTCTACTCCCACACCTCAAAAACAAATTATTTAACTATTCTCTTCCCTGAGGATTAGAGTTCTAATTTCAAACACACAGCTCCTTGGCTTCTCTCTCACACATGCAGAACATTCTGATAGGTTAAATGCTGCCACTTAATTACTGTAATGAGAGGTGCTTTTTTTGGGTTTCCTTAAACATTGATCTTTCCCTCTCTTGATTTATACTGAAAGTCATTTTTGACATGTTTTTCTCCATAATTTTTCCCGTCCTTTCCCCCACTATGTCCATAAGAAAGAAGGAGGAAGGCCATTTAGGCCAACGTCTTGAAGAGTTACCAGAGGTGAATGGATAACAATAGCAAACATCCAAACCA
This sequence comes from Manis javanica, assembly GCF_040802235.1. Taxonomy (NCBI): domain Eukaryota; kingdom Metazoa; phylum Chordata; class Mammalia; order Pholidota; family Manidae; genus Manis; species Manis javanica. The sequence goes on along the minus strand of NC_133159.1, from coordinate 7,924,059 downwards.
TTCATTTAAAATTTTCTTTTCAATATTTAAAATTTTTATTTTAAAAAAAGCAGAAGAGGCAAAAGCCACCACTGTGGACTACTACAGTGACTGTCTCAGAAAGAAATGGCCAATGAGGCTAATGGGGTTCGTGTAAGTTGTCACCGGGGGAGCGTGGGGGGTGGGAACAGACCTGCAGGTGGTTTCACTGTGGGGACGGGCGATGTCCAGCATATGGTTTAAAGCAGCCCAGATCAGGCAAGGAGGCCGCGCTCCACGGAAAGGCTAGCCCAGAGGCAACTGAGAAAGATGCCTACACAGGAGAAGCTTGCTTTCAGATACACTTTTAAAAAAAATGTACAACCTAGATGTTTTCCACAACTGCAGATGCTGCCAAAACAAGTCCACGGTTGCCCCAGGCTGGGGCCGCAGGGCAGTCGGAGGCAGAGTGGCCGGAAAGGAAGGCCCAGGGCGGCCGCAGGCCTGGGAGCCCTAAAGCAGAGCTGGACCAGCACGGGAGCCTGAGCAAGCGACCGCACTTGCCCGTCCCTCTTACGGTGACCTAGAAATTAGCATTGTGAGGGCACTGACTGCGCCATGCCCTGGGGACCTCCCAGGAAGGCACTGACCAGGTCGCTGCTGCCCTCACTCCCGCTGGAGCTCCGACGCTGCATGTTGTGCCCTATGCCACACGTCTTTTTACCCCTGACTCATCCATTCCTAAGAGCTCACGTACCGAGCAGGCCGTCTGCCAGCAGGAAACCAGGTACATGCAGGGTCTGGTCACGGTAACCATTGTGCCATACAGCATGCAGAGAGGCCCTGAAACCCGTGGAGGCCAAACCAGCCAAGCCGATGGACTCTTACGAGAAGATCAATGGAGACACATACAAATGTGACCTACACAGACAAACGCCAGGAAGAGCCAGGAAGGAGTGGATGGGGGGTGGGGGGGCTTTCTGGGGACGAGTTTTCAGGCACAGGCCCAAGGTAGCAGCCCACTGTGACCAGGTCCGATCCAGCGGGGCGCTCTTCCAGGCAGGAGAGATGCACCACACCAGGAAGCAGGGACAGGCTTCTCCCTGAGAAGCCATTTCCAGATAAAGTAACACCTGCCTCACAAATGCCATCTTCCCTTTCCTCAGAGAGCCTCAAATTTCAGTGAAACCACTTAACAATGTCTGTGTGAAGAGAGCAAGCCTAGCAGTCACCCTGCGGGAGCAACTTCAGAAGCCAGGAGGCTCCGTGCACATCCTGCTGTGTGACAGTGACACAGCCCGGCCAGGTGCGGCCGTGTGCAGCCGGCTGCCCAGGCAGTAGCCACAGGGCAGGGGTCTGCAGGGCCTGCCTGCTCGGCCTTCCCTGGCCTTGTCGCTGACTCCGGGCCCAGCACTCACTGTCTGTTCTGCTTCACGCCAGCTTCCCAGGCCAGGGTAGTGAGCCCAGACGCCTCCCTCCTCTTCACTCCGTGCACCCGTCCGGCCCCACAGCCGCTGCAGTTCTAGTTCCTCAGTCTCCAGAGCCCATCCTCTCCATCCCCCCAACAACTGCCCTAGTTCTTCCATCATTTCTCACCTGAAGTATTGCAGTGAACTCCTAACTGCCCACCCTACCTTCAGAGAGTGCTTTCTGAAACAGAAAAATGACACATCGCTATTCTACACAAAACTCTCCCATGGCTTCTCCACTGTCCACATAATAAAACCAAAACCTGTGAGTTAACGCCTGGCCCCTGCCCACCTCTCTGACTTCCCAGCCTCTTTCCTCAATCTCCATACCATTTCTTGCTTTGGAGCCTATGTTCCCATCCCATCCACAAGTGGATTAAAGTCACCACTGCTCCCCAAACCCTGAAGATCACCAATCCTCTGGAGGAGGGGTGGGGTTCCTGTAGGCATAATGTCCTCTCTAAAGGCACCTTTTTTTAACCCCACCCTGCTGATCCTCTCCAATCCCCACAAAACTGGTCCCCCCTCTCCTCTGGGCCTGCCTCTGTATAGAGCTATTATTGCACCCGTCATATTTTATCACCCGCACTATATACTTGTTTGCGTATCATGGAACCCCACTAAACTACTACACTGAATTTTATTTTTGCTTTTTCAGTGCTTAACACAAATGTTGGGACATGAAGGAAATGCACATTTAATAAACTAACAGATGGATGGATGATTATTTTTTCCACTGTATCATACTGCCTCTGCGAATGAAACTGGGAACTAACAATCTATACAAACACATACATAGATGTACAGATAACAGACATATGAAAAAGAGACAAATTCAGAGCAAATGAGTCTAAAAAGCTGTTAATTTTTAAACTTTTATGTTTCACTTTAATATTCATTATGTCTTCCTGACTGTGTTTTTGTTAGACTAACATTAAAATTAGTTTGCATCCCTGATCCCACTGGTTGGAAAGGGGGAGAAAAACAGAGAATTAAAGAAAAACGGGTTTAAGATTAAACTTCTGCAATGAATATTCACAAGTGAATAACTGAGAACTGTACCTGTATACTCTTGATTCATCATGAAATCCTTTTAAACAGACACCTACTATTTCCTCAGAGTAATTATTGTAAGGCCTTGTAAGCATTCAACAGCATATGCGATGTACATTAACTGCCCTGGAATCACCTCAAAACAATCTCAAAGCCAAATCTGCTGCTGGGGCAAGGCTTCCCAATATACCAGACTCCAGTGTGGCATGTGGCGGCATCCGAGCTGACGGAGGTGAGCTCCGCTCTGCAGAGGTTTGACTCCTGAGAGTGGATCTTAAAGGTGACGCACAGCCGGCTCAGGAGAAAGTCTATTTAATTTGTTTAACATCATAAAAAGGGACATTTCCACATGGACAGCAAGGACATGAATATCATGTGTGTATGGCAGAATTATAAATGCATTTTTGGCGAAATTCAATAAAGCTGATTCTACTGCGTAAGGTCAGCAATTTACTATAAAAAATGATATGATTGCAATTTTTAATATAACCCATGTATTTGCTGCAAGATGCTCTAGAAGATTGTGTAATGTAACCACTCGACCTTTCCACTGGAGCAGAGATCACCCTATTCACCCTTTACTGTCCTGATAGAAGCATCTATACAGAATAACACAGTCAGTGGCATTTACCAACAGAGCCATCCTCTTCAAATCTAAGCCTTTCTCTTCTTGAACATATAAACGGACTCTCTGAGTGGAAGGCAACAGGAAAATATCCAGAAGTAAACAAAACTAAAATTAAATTCATCTTCTATTCCTGATAACAGAAGTATATATGAAAAGGCATGGCTAAAATAAATAACCTCTGTGGTCATTCTGATTACATTTGTAACAACACAATTCCTCAAGGAGAGAGCTCTCATCTACACACACAATGCACTGAAATTCAACAACTCAGTAATCACAGACCTATTTCCTGAAACTCCGTGGGCTTCCCTAAGTCTCCCTGCTCACGTGTATACTTTTTTTGAAGAAATAACTTGGGTTATCATGAAGATTAAAATGAGCAAATATATGTGAGAAGGCTTTCAAACTATAAAGTAAAACACATATGTCAGTGGTTATCACACACTCTGCATTGTATCATCTCAGGCTTGCTCATAAACTACAATGATGTATCAATAGAAGTTTCTACAGTCTCATCACCAAGCTCTCCAGGGGCACAGACCATTCGTGTCTCCACTACACTTAGCACAGTGCTCTGCAGACAGCAGGGCAGGAATGCTTTGTGAATAGTGCTGAACTTCAGTCACTGGCGATATGAAAAATCCTAGATTAGCAGCCATGAAACTCCAGTAAGTCTTTTCTTTCCAATGGCATCTCCAGATGGAAGGTGGAAGGTGTCAGCTCTTCTTGCCACTCACAATTGGTCCCACCACGGGTTCCTGGATCAAATCAAGCTCTTTTTCTGCCTCGGAGTCTGAGCTAGCTGTTCCTAGGCCGATGCTCTGGTTCTTTATATTCTGGTTTCAGCAACCTTTCCAATGCAGACCTGCCCCAACCTCCCGCCACTCTGCCCAGCCAGTACGCTCCATCACAGCACCTTGCTTAATTGTAAAAATTTTGCACGTTTCGTATTTCTGGGAAGACTGTCTCCACCCCGGAATGCTGTTTTATTTACCATTATATTGTCAGTCCCAGGGCAAGCGTAGTGTCCTATAAAGAATATGCAGTCAATAAATACTTGTCAGATGGATGAATGGATGAATGAATAGTAAAAATCTTTCAAAATCAGGCATTAAGTTCTTCCAAAAAACAGTGTTATTTTCTGTTATTTCTATTGTAGTGCTTAGTCTCCTCTTTTCAGGACTGCTTGACAGAAAGACTTTGAGAAAAATGTAAGTAAATATCAGAAACGGACTCAAAAGAGTTCATCATGAAACTCCATATTTATTCTCTTTCAATTACATCCTGTACAAATTAGCCCTATTTGTAAGTTAAACTGATTTTTCTAACAGCCTCTTCTTCAAACTCAACCTGTGTTCTTTCGGCCAAGACCCCAAATTTTGCAATTAGAATAATTTAATTGACAATTCTGTTTGTGACTCACAAAGCAGGAGAGGGTATGGCTTTGTTCTTTAGCTTCACAGGTTTACTTACCACTCTCGGTGGTTAACATATTTTTCTTGCTAGTTAACGGTACAGATCTAGCTTGAAACCAAAAATGGAGTGCAAGAGATCCCCATTCCTCTGCACTTTAGGTTTCACTGAAAAGATGACATTTATGTGGTTGTGATATTTAATTTATCACAGAGGGTCATGATTTTTTCCCCTGAAATGCCATGATGAGGTAAACTTCAACTTTATGAATGAAAGCCTTTGCAATCATTTAACAAACTGAAAATCTATACAAAATTTAAAGATCACCATATTACTAAATACAATCTACACAATCTAATTATAGAAAGATTACTTTAAAGGGCCTTAAAACTAAAAAGAATAATTAACAGTAAGAGAGTAGAGCATTCCCAAGTCTTCTGTCTGATGAAAGGGGCACAAGCTAAGAAAACTAGCCCCTATTAGAACATTTTAGAGACCAAACACAGGACTGTTTAAAGTTGGAAGGGGAAAACTGGCAGGGTTGTTTGATTCTCAGCATAATTTAAGTAACCCTGAATGACCCATCATCCTATGTACTGAAGACCTTTAGTGAGGTACCTATATTTACCTCGAAAATGGAAAGATAAAGCTGTTGACTGACCAGCCTAGTAAGCCAACAATGAAAAGTAAACTTAAAATAAAAGCATAGTAACTTGTTTCACAAATACAGATTCTCTAACACACACACACAGCAGCAGCTGACAATAAACTTATTTTTACAAGGTGTAGGCTCAAAAATGTTGATATAACAATGGATCAGTTAATGAGTGAACACAATCCAAAATTATTTTTAAATCTTTCTAATTATATATAGTCCAATCAACAAAAAATATTTTTCAGTAGAGACTGCCTGATGTGGTACCTTATGTTAAGTTTCAGAAGTCTCTATTTCCAACATTTCCCAACGATTCCAATAAACACACGTCATGTTGTCCTCTGATGAAAACTCCCTTGCCTACCCTTAGTAGAGAAATCTCATCGGAACTCCCACGCCTAAATGAGGCCAGAAAGGAGTGACAAGTATTCTTAAAATCATCTCAGAAAGCCAGCGGTGATACAGAACACATCAATATTTATCTCTTGGACAAACTGGAAATACATCATTACAGCTTTTGTTAACAAAGGCCCAGCTCTTCTTAAAAACAGCAAAAAGCGTTGACTAAGAGTATCCTTCCCTCAAATACACACACACAATTTGCTCTGTGTTGAATGAAATACTTTAGATTTACAAATAAACCACTGCCACCTGCTTACTGACTGAAAACATGAACTCTCCTTTGGCTGACTTTCTTATTAACAGGCTTTGGAGCCAAATGAATGCTTCCCTCATTCTGAGGGCTACAAATCTAAATGGCTTGAAAAATCCCAAGTTAAGCCTTCAGTAAGAAAGGGGCTTGTGACATAAATGTGCTTGTTCCCTGCTTGGGGCAAATATCTTGTATTTGTCAATCTTTTTGGTTCCATGGATTTCTCTGATGGCACTCAGCATCCATCCCACCTGTTTCTGGTCTGCCTTCCTGTATCAGGACAGAAAGCTAAAAGCTACACTTCTCAGACTCCCTGGCAGCTGGAGTTCTGGACAGGAATTAGGTGTACTCAAGGGTAATTTGCAAAGTGGAACTAAGGCAAAAGCCCCATGCCAGCAGCTGTCGACTGTTGGGAACATCAGCAGATGGGCAAGCAAGACCCTGGAAACACCGAGGCTTCCCACTGCAGCTTCATGAGAATCAAGAGGTAACTTCGATAGAGGCAGAAGCCAAGTTCATAATCCAACGTCCTGCCAGTTTTTACAGATATCAAAACATTCTGCAGTGGTGGCAGGAGCAACTTCCTGATCTCTGGGTCACTGCTACAAAGGTGTGCTCTTGAACTCCAAAGTTCCAGGAGTAGCCTCCTGATTCCCCATTTTTCTGACCAGACTTGAGGGAAGGGAGTGTGGAGCACCTGCCCTGGCAAATTAGTCCTTCAATGCTCTGAAAGTCATTTCTGGAGATCTGGCCTTGCGTCGACTGCTCCAGCCCTTTCAACAAGTGAGCAAGCTCCTAAACTGCCTGTATTAAATCCCTCTTGGTTCAAATTTCTTAGTTTCCTGTGGCACGGATTTTTATGATACCAACAAGTTTATCTTTTTAACATAACATTACAGCAAACTGACTATAGCTCAGTAATAATATATCTTCTAAGATACCCTCTTAGATATATACTGTTAGATTACTGCCATCAACAATTAAGCCCCTATTTTAGTGCCAGGTACTCTGCTGAGCAATCTTCACATTATTTTCCTTTAATTCTTACAAGAAACTTTTGCAGTAAATACTGTCATTAACTCCATTTTACAGATAAAGATAAACTATGGCACAGTGAGGTCAAGGATTTTATCCAGGACCATAGAGCTAGAAAGTAGTAAAGCTGGGATTTGAACCCAGGCACTCTATGCAATATTACCTCCCAAGCTGAAGTATTCCAAACGTGACCTGTTTTTTTTATTAAGGTATTATTGATATACACTCTATGAAGATTTCACATGAAAAAACAATGTGGTTACTACATTCACCCCTATTATCATGTCCCTCACATACCCCATTGCAGTCACTGCCCATCGGTGTAGTAAGATGCCACAGAGTCACTATTTGCCTTCTCTGTGCTATGCTGTCTTCCCCATGATCCCCCCCTACCATGTGTGCCAATCATAATACCCTTCAATCCCCTTCTCCCCCTCCCCACCCACCCTCCCTCACCCCTCCCCTTTGGTAACCGCTAGTCCCTTCTTGGAGTCTGTGATTCTGCTATTTTGTTCCTTCAGTTTTGCTTCGTTGTTATACTCCACAAATGAGGGAAATCATTTGGTACTTGTCTTTCTCTGCCTGGCTTATTTCACTGAGCATAATACCCTCCAGCTCCATCCATGTTGTTGCAAATGGTAGGATTTGTTTGTTTCTTATGGCTGAATAATATTCCATTGTGTGTATGTACCACATCTTCTTTATCCATTCATCTACAGATGGACACTTAGGTTGCTTCCATATCTTGGCTATTATAAATAGTGCTGCGATAAACATTGGGCTGCATATGTCTTTTTGAATCTGAGAAATCACATTCTTTGGATAAATTCCTAGGAGTAGAATTCCCAGGTCAAATGGTATTTCTATTTTTAGTTTTTGAGGAACCTCCATATTGCGTTCCACAATGGTTGAACTAGCTTACATTCCCACCAGCAGTGCAGGAGGGTTCCCCTTTCTCTGCATCCTCGCCAGCATTTGTTGCTCGTAGCCTTTTCCATACTGGCCAACCTAACTGGTGTGAGGTGATATCTCATTGCGGTGTTTATTTGCATTTCCCTGATGATTAGTGATATGGAGCATCTTTTCACATGCCTGTTGGCCATCTGAATTTCTTCTTTGGAGAAGTGTCTGTTCAGATCCTCTGCCCATTTTTTAATTGGGTTATTATTTGATTTTTGGTTGTTGAGGCATGTGAGTTCTTTCTATATTTTGGATGTTAACCCCTTGTCAGATATGTCATTTACAAATATATTCTCCCATACTGCAGGGTGCCTTTTTGTTCTGTTGATGGTGTCCTTTGCCATACAGAAGCTTTTTAGTTTGATGTAGTCCCATGTGTTCATTTTTGCTTTTGTTTCCCTTGCCCAAGGAGATGCATTCAGGAAAGAGTTGCTCATGTTTATATTCAGGAGATTTTTGCCTATGTTGTCTTCTCTAAGAGTTTTATGGTTTCATGACTTACATTCAGGTCTTTGATTCATTCTGAGTTAACTTTTGTGTATGGGGATAGACAATAATCCAGTTTCATTCTCTTGCACGTAGCTGTCCAGTATTGTCAACACCCACTGTTGAAGAGGCTGTCATTTCCCCATTGTATGTCCATGGCTCCTTTGTCATATATTAATTGACCATATATGCTTGGGTTTATATCTGGGCTCTCTAGTCTGTTCCGTGGTCTATGGTTCTGTTCTTGTGCCAGTACCAAACAGTCTTGATTACTGTGGCTTTGTAGTACAGCTTGAAGTCAGAGAGCGTAATCCCCCCCTGCTTTATTCTTCCTTCACTGGATTGCTTTGGCTATTCAGGGTCTTTTGTAGTTCCATATGAATTTTAGAACTATTTGCTATAGTTCGTTGAAGAATGCTATTGGTATTTTGATAGGGATTGCATTGAATCTGTAGATTGCTTTAGGCAGGATGGCCATTTTGACAATATTAATTCTCCCTATCCATGAGCATGGGATGTGTTTCCATTTATTGGTATCTTCTTTAATTTCTCTCATGAGTGTCTTATAGTTTTCAGAGTATAGGTCTTTCACTTCCTTGGTTAGGTTTATTCCTAGGTATTTTATTCTTTTTGATGCAATTGTGAATGGAATTGTTTTCCTGATTTCTCTTTCTGCTAGCTCATTGTTAGTATATAGGAATGCAACAGATTTCTGTGTATTAATTTTGTATCCTGCAACTTTGCTGAATTCAGATATTAGATCTAGTAGTTTTGGAGTGGATTCCTTAGGGTTTTTTATGTACAAATATCATGTCATCTGCAAACACAGTTTGACTTCTTCTTTGCCAATCTGGATGCCTTTTATTTCTTTGTGTTGTCTGATTGCTGTGGCGAGGACCTCCACAACTATGCTGAATAAAAGTGGAGAGAGTGGGCATCCTTGTCTTGTTCCCCATCTTAAAGGAATGACTTTCAGCTTCTCGCTGTTAAGTATGATGTTGGCTGTGGGTTTGTCATATGTGGTCTTTATTATGTTGAGGTCAAATGTGACCTATTTTTTAGTCACTCTTAAGAGTGCTTCCAAAGCCGTGTGGTTTTACTACTAGAAACAAGTGAGAAATATGACACCTGCATTTTCCTATTCTTCAGGTGCAAAACCCCAGTGCACTCATACATGCCTGCGGAACACACAACATAATACAGCCACCTGCCAAAACAGTTTGGAAGTTTCTTAAAGAGTTAAACATACACCAACCATATGATCCAGACATTCCACCTGTGCAGGAGAAAAGGAGCTATATGTCCCTACAAAGATTTATATAGAAATATTCATAGCAGCTTTCTTTTTAATAGCTAAAAACTGGAAACACAAATGTTCCTCAGCAGGTGCATGGACAAACAAATCATGTTATATCCAAACAACAGGATACTACTTAGCAATAAAAAGGAATGAACAACTGATACAACACAGATGGATCTCAAAATACCTATGTGAGAAAAGCCAAACCCAAAAAAGGATACATACTGTACCATTTCATTTATGTGAAATTGTAGAAAATGCAAAGGAGATCGGTGCTTGCATGGGAACTACAAAGGGGGAAAGGAGTCACAAAGGGGCAGGAGGGAACATCTGGGGGTGACCACTGTGTTAAAAAGCTGACCACCTAATCAATGGCCTAGGACCCATAAAACGTCCAACAAAAGAAAACTATATACTTCATTTGAAAACAGATCATAAACTTCAAGTTTCTGAAGTTTGCTACTTAGTTGAATGTTTGGGTACAAGAATTAATTTATGAACCCATATTTCTTCAAAGATGGGCTAAAATAGGACTATTTTAGAAAGAAAGCATTTTTCGTGTAACTAATAACCAGAATGGCTCTTCAGAATCCAAATCTGTGCTGAGTGTTAATAATAACCTTCTGCTGTCTTTTTTCTCTCAATGTCTTCCTACCTATAGTAGGGTTTATATTAGAAAACAGTTTTATGTTTTTTACTGGAGGACATAATCTCAAAAAATTTTTAAGCAAGAAGATATGCCCCTGCCTGCTCACCATATGCAATGTGCTCTTATTACAGCACATGCCAAACTAATGTGCGTCCGATAGTGTCCACACGGGAACACTCACTGAGGCACTGTCTGAAGCAGCAAAAGATAGGAATCCATCTGAATGTCCACTGATTTGGGACTGGTTAAGAAAACACTTATGATACATGCATATAATGGAATACCACACAGTCACTGAAAAGAATGATATGGAATGACTGCCAACGTCAAGTGTAAAGGTAAAGTGTAAAATATGCTACCACTGTGTTTAAAAAGGTTTTGTGTTTCTATGGAGGGAGGAACAAATATTAACATACTTTTATATACATAGAGTATGTTAGGAATGATACATAAGAAACTGTTAAGAGCAGCACCCCCTGGGAAAGAGAATGGCAGAGAACAGGAATGGTAAGAAGACGACTTATTTTCCACTGCATAGCCTTCTTTACTGTTTGAATTTTTAAAGGCATGTACACACCTTACCTTTTCAAGAAGTTTTAAAAAAACCAAACCTTTAAAAATGATATTACCATACATGGAAATGTTACTTTGCTTTTCTTTGTAGCACTGGTGCAGGCACACAAGTTTCAGAAAAGAAGAATCATTCTCAGGTGAAAAAATCATTTTGGGGGAAAAGTGCAAAGCAACTGGGTAAATCCAAAGAGCTTCGCTCTTCCCTGCAAGCTCCTCTGTGCCATTGTCTCCCAGCACAGGGTGAGGTGCAGGGACCTACTTGACTCAGCCTTCTTGGGGGTACAAGCTCTTGCTCTGAAAGGGAAGTCATGGCTTCCCTATTTCCCCAGGATTCAGCTGGTCTAGCTGCTGTAGCTCTCATACTGGATGCTGAGAAAAATCTATGGAGTTCCAGACAAGTTTGGATAACAAGGAAAGTAGAAAATTGATGGGGAGAACACCAGTCAGTGTGATGAATAGGCTGGTCCAGAACAGCAGGTGACAGATATGCAGATGCAAGACTGGCAGGGAAGGAAGATGGTCCGTTCACAACAGATGGATGGCGATGCTCAATCATCCCTGGAACAAGCACGGCTGCCACGCACGGCCCCGTCTGCTCCTCACTCGCCTGCAGGGCATGGCCTCCTGCCCCCAGAGGCTCTCTGCACTGGCCCCACACCAAGGCAGGGCCAAGGGGAGTAACAGCAAACAGTGTTTGAGGAAGAAGCCCCTCAAAGCAAGCTGGACTGTCAGGGACTAGTTACTAGTGGACTTCTTCCTCCAGCTTCCAAAAACATACCCATTTTGTCTCTCTTGACAGCTCTCCCTCCTGAGTAAGGCTTGTCCTGCTAGGGTGACCTGTTTGCCCAGGCCCGAAGGGTTAAAACTGGAGCAGTCCTGAGTAACCCGAAACCCAGAGGCGCCCTACTCACCAGCCTGTCCCTCTCCTTTTTATCTCCCTCTTCATCGCCAGTGAGAGAGAACCTAGACCAGCCTGCTCGGTTCTAGCTCCAGACTGTGTAGAACTCACGTGGGGCGTTCCCAGTCTCCTCCAGTCGTCTAAGACTGACACAGAGGCAAGACACAGTAAGAAAAACCATCCACTCTTGTCTTTTCTCAGAGTGGGAATGTCTTTTTCAAAGGTCCATGTTATATAGACCTCCGTGACTCCGACCGATGCAGGAATGAGTCTGGACCTTGATGTCCCAATCCACGCATCGTTAACAAAAAATCAGAAAGGCCACAGTGCCCCTCACAGAGCCAAGAAATATTATTCCTTCCAGTTCAGCCACAGGAGTTTCTGAGGATGAGGAAATGGGCCACAATCAAGCGTGGGGCAGTAGCTGGCAAGATCTTCATCTCCTTTCCCACCCCCTCCAAACTATCTGCTGGACCCAAGCTCTGGAAAAAACAGTGTTATAAAAATACTTCCGGCCTCACTAAGACACAGTAAAGAATTAATTATAAAGTAAAGATGAAGGAGAAAATTAATTCTAGAAACACATGAGGTTACAATTTTTTTTTCCTGGAGATGGGGGAGGAAACACAGTTATTTTCGTTTTCATCCTGGGGGCACAAGCTGGGAGCTGTCCGTCGATAACCTGGCCGTCAGAACAAGGTTTGTAATTAAAAGGTCAGTGACCTAGAAAGCCAGGGCCCCACTCCCAGAGCTTCTCAGTAATGACGGAGCTATTAAATTAAGACTGTTATGAAATCAATGCTAAAAAAGCTTTCATGGTAACGAGATTCCATTCAAGGACATGCAAACTACCTCATGAAATGGACGTAAATGATAAAAAAGAAAAGTAATAAAAGTGAGTTAAATTGAAATCTGTGAAAGAATTTACTCCCCCTTAAAATACTCCAGTGAGAGAAGCCCTTCACCTTTACCCCATTACCAAGGTTGAGACCATCAGGTTTCTTCCTCAAGTTCATTTCCAGCAAGGAGGGCAGTCTTCCTACTGGGAGTTCCGCTTCCAGGAACAGAAGAAAGATAAGATCTGCTTTCACCTTTTAGAATGAGAAAGTATGGTGGTGTTTTACTTGTTTAGTTTTCCTTTCCTCCTGGACTGTTTACTAGACAAGGGAGAATACAGTCCTTTATTCCTGTGCTTGAAAAGAGAGCAATAAACAGAAGTGTCAGCCAATGCCACCCAGGCCCATAATGCAGGATGATACAGAAAAGCATTGAGGATTTTTTACTAGAAGCTTGCTTGCAGCAGACATATTGGAGTAAGCTAACAGACAACTCTGTCTTCCCCCACCTCATCTACACCTTCACCCCACGAACAGGCATCACTTTTACCCACTTTCGACTCAGCCTGCCAAACACGTTTGGAAGCAGACTGCCTCTTACATTTTGTGGTTGGGTCGGGTGTCAAATCAACAAGCCTACTGACAACAACATCCAAGGCTCTAACTTTCTGGACTGTTTCTACTGCTATTTTTGAGTCACTCTAACCTCCTGGACTGCTGCCTTAAAGTCAGAGCCCCAGAGAGGAGGCCTGCCGGCAAGAACTACTTCCATACACAGACCAGTTCTGTGAGGGCTTTAACCCTACACAGGCCTGTCACCTTCATGTGTGCCAACTGCGCAGTGGAGTATCACCTGCAGAATCAAGTGGTTAGAAAGAAAACAAAGACATATATTCTAATACTCTGAAGGTGAACAGCTGCTTCTCTCTTTCATCCAACAAATTCCCGATAAAAGAAAGAAATGTTGTAAATTACACAAAATGGCAGTACAAACTTCAGAGAAATGATAAATGATTCTAATAACTTCATGTTTCTCATTAATGACTCTATAGTCAGACTTTAAGTCATCCTAAAGATCTCCAAAAAACAGACAAAAATTACAAACACAAAAGACCTTTGCAAACCAATGCTCTTCCATCCCTACCCCATTCACTCCCCACTAGGCCTCCCTCAGCCTCCCCAGTCCCCCCAAATCAGAGAACACAGCATTTAACCTGTCATAAGAGAGGCAGGATGCAGCTCCTGCTCGCAGCTGTGGTTTCACAATAAAACAAACTCAGCTGATGTGCCTAAGTAACCCTCATTTTCCACTGAACTGACGTGCACTACAGGGACCTCAATTTCTATATTAAATATTAAATAATATTAAAAGAAAAACAAAATTGGATTTGCCTTTTCAGGAAAGAGATGTTTATTAAAAAAAAAGAAAGTCAAGATTATAATTCAAGGCAGAGCTGCACTGCAATTCCCTGAAGTGACATTTGCTAGGAAAAGCCGAGGCTACAGGAGCTGTGAGCTTGCCCAAAGCCAGCACTCCAGACCCACCACTGGGACGGGTCCTGCAGGGAGACGCCGGGAGGATGCCAGAACCTCGGCCCCTCCCCTCAAGATGCCCGCCGCACCCCAAAGACCAGCAAGCCCGCACTCCTTCCTTCCCAGCTACACGGTTAGGGACGGGGTGGATTGCGCAGGTGCGTGCTCCTCTGTAAAAGCCCCTCCCGCCTCATCCTGTCCAGCTTTGCTAATTGAATATGCCTGGACACAAGGAACAGCCAGAAATCTAAAAAGTGACATTTAAATCCACGAAGGGGCTTTCTCCCCAGACGCCAATCAGACCTTGGAATTCTCTGCCCAGAAAGGTCCTGCCAGAACTTACCCTGTTGGGATTCAACTCGGAAATAGATAATTACTGACTGAAGGAGCATTTCAGAGGATAATGGAGATGGGTGATTATGGCCAGTGATTCTGGGTTTAAGTACACAGTAAATTCCTGGGGTTCTCTGCAGAGGAAGAATGATGCCACTCAAGGTTACTGCTAGCTAGAGCAGGAAGAGTCATGAAGGAACCCTGCCCACTACACAGCAACAGACACACACCACCTGAAGGCCTTCGCCCACATCGCCATCTCAGAGAGACCTGCTCTAATCGCCTTGCTGGCAGCGCGAGCCATTCCCACACCAACACTGGCATTCCTCAAAACTATGTGCAGCTTTATTTTTCTCCACGGCACTTGTCATTTGACATATTACGTATTTCATGTTTTCATTTGTAACTTGTCTGCCCTCCCCCGTTAGAATTCAAGCTCTGAGAGGACAGGGATTTTGTCTGTCCTATTCTCGGCTGAACTGCCAGTGCTTAGACCAGGGCATGGCACAGGGTAAATGCTCGTAGATGAATTCATAGATTTTTTTTCTTTGAGGAGCAACAAATAATAATTGCACAAAACAGTTTCCTCTCTACAGTAATCATTAGCCAACTAACTCAAAAGAAGTATTATTTGGTCCAGAGTTTCTCTCTTTTTCTCTCCCTCTCCCAGTCAGGGATTTATTAAAATTAAACAGATTAGATGGAGCTCCTGATACTAAAACTGCTCAGCAAAGCCTGCGGTGGGGAAGTGCCGAGCAAACACCAGAGACATTTGTCTCTAAATTGCTCTAAATACCTTCTGCAAATGAAATTCTAACCCAGCTGCGTTTGAGAGAAAATGAGGAATAACTGGTCATTGTCAGTGGAGGAGAAGATCAGGCAGTTATAATATTGCACAATATACTGGGGCGAAGGATCGCTCGGCAACCATAGATTTTGTCTCAGGTTACCCTGGGTAATCAGCACAGCTTTTAGGCTCAGCTTTCCCCCGCTCGAAGCTTTGATGAGAGAGCTGAGATCCCCAGGCTTTTATGATTAATTACTCCCCATAGGTACACATATTTCAAGGAAAAACTCTTTTATGGCATGATGGTTGCAGAGTGGAGAGGCTGGCCAATGTACTCCAAATTTTAATAATCTCCAACTGAGGGGGGGTGAGCATGATGCCACCAGCAAGCACACAGTGCCCCTCATCGACTCAGTCAGAGACCAGCCCTGGGGCTGCCTATGAATGAAAAGCTGCGCAAACCCTGCAAGTGCAGCCCTGGGACACGGTCTCCCAGCATCACTCTGGTGGGATGCCATGGAGCAGACCTGGGAAACACCACCAAACCACTCCATCTTCTACTCCAGCCACAAATGACTTAAAGCTGAACACCCAGAATTTTGAGGCTGACATTCCAGCTCCTAGAGGAAAAAAGTGTTTTGCTTTGGGGGAAAGAAAACTCACTTTCCTCCCTCAGAGTGTATAAGGACCCTTAAACAACTTCCTAGCCTCCTAGAAAATTAAATGTCCGAAGAAGGAAAAGTCAGGCTTCTTTTTGGTTTGTTTGTTTTGGGTTTTTGTTCTTTGGGATGTTTTTGTTTTTGTTTTTTGTATCTTACAAAAAAGAAAATTATCCTAAATTTTAACAGAGTCAGAATAGATTCTGCTTTGGACAATATTGAATTTGTCAAGATCCATTTAATTCCTGCCTACAGAAATACCATAAAACCAGTAATTTACCACTTCAATCCGTAAATCAGACTGACCCCAAGCTTGACCTTAACCTGACCTTGTTTAGTCATCTCATTTCCCTCGTCCTTCATTTCTTTCTTCCTCATTCTTTACTGAAGCAACTGACCTCCTAACCTGAAGCAGTCATTCTGCAGCCAGGGGCATATTCAGAAGAACCTACCAGAAAGCAGAAGTCCTCCACAATTTAACCCAATGGGCCTCTTCTGTGCCAAATGTTGCCTGTGCCCAGCTGTCCTGAGCTAAGTGGCTGTCCTTATATCTGGTGCTCAGTTATCTGAATCATATCGCCTCTCTGCTCCCCTGTAAGGAAAGAAGCCTGTGTTCCCACCGGGGGCTCCCCTCACCTGTACCATATACTACAGGGACAGCTACAGGAGAGCCTTTCATCACTACTGTGGCTTCCATCTGCCTGTCTCCAGTCCCTTTCTGCAGGCCACTCTGCATGGCCACGGGGAACCTGTACCTTTCTTCTTAAGGAATGCTCTCCTGGTTGCAAGTGGGCTCTGGCGGACCCGGGAATTCTGTAGAAACTTCACTGCTGTGGCAATCTGGTGGGGGAGATAAAACAGAGAAAAAAAGTAAACTTCAATAGTCTGAATTTCAAGATTAAAAATCCTACCAATTTAATCCCAGGCCCTCAGAAATAAACACACCAGTGTGGTCAGATTTATAACTAGTAATTTCTCACATTTAAAATTTACCTAAATAAAAGACCACGTCGGTTCCCTACTTTCAATGGCTTCCTGTATCTGAAACTATCCAATCTACTCTCTTCAGCCTAGCTGTTAAGACCTGCAATAATCTTTTCCTGTTCTCCCTGTTCAAGCCGATCCTTCATATTCCCAGGCAGGCAGCCCTCTCTTGGCCATGTTCATCTTGTCACTACACTTGAGGCCTTTTTCTGCAAGGCCTCTCTTTCCCGCCTCTACTTGTCAAACGTGACACACATGCATACACACACAGGCGTGCACACAAACACCCCAGCACAGCCCTTTTAGTCTCTTCTAACTCCTCAAAGCCTTCCCTAAATGAGCAAGCCATCTCTGATCTCCCTGTTCTCTTAAATTCTTCAGTGCTTGTAGTGTGTACCATACAACTGAACACATAATTAGACTGTCTTCTAATGTTCAGCCTGCCTCCCCAGCTACACTGCAAGCATCTGAAGAGACCGTGCTGCCTCTACAGAGCCTGGCAAAGTGCTGAGCATACACCGGCTAGAGGGATTATATAAGAGACGACACACGCAGCCACTCACACGGGTCCCTCTTACGCAATGGAGCTGAATTTGGAAAAGCCTTCAAAGGACAAAGTTTGGCGTTTCGTGGCTAAAAGCTGACAGATTGACAGATTACCTACCTACCTCTGGTAATGATTTTAATGAAATCTTCCTATTTACAAATAAGCCGAGTAGGTGATGGGAGGAAAACTGTTGAAGGTATTAACCTTCCCATCACTCAGCACGCGGCAAAGCCTGTTTGCATGCCGCTTGTCTGCTCTCCATCCCAGACACTAGTCCAGCAGGTGGGAAATGCCAACCTGCCCCAGACAGAGAAGGGACCATTTTAAAAGACTGCATTATTCATCGCATCAAAACTAGAATAATACTATAGTCTCATGTTACAGGTAAAGTCAACAGGCCCTGCAGCTCACTCGTAAGTTGTTGAAAGAACAAATTTCTAAAGGCCAAATATAAGGAAGTTCTTTAAGAGCCTCCAAGCTAAGGGTGGCAGTTATATAGAGATTCAGAAAGTGCTGTGACTGTAAATGGAATACAAGTAACAAATACTCTCTTCATATTTTATGTGATGAATCTTGAGACAAGACACACTTCTCTGGTAACAAAAGACAGAAGGATAAAATAGAAAGAAAATCCAAAAGCCAGGCAATTCCCTTATATATCTTTCCCCTCAGAATCCCTCCACTGGAGGCTCGCCTAAGACATTCTCCCCAAAGAATGAACTCAGGTATCCCAGACTTTCAGATCTGACACACTAGTGTTAGTTATAATCTGTCCAACACTGCAAATTTATTAGCAAACTTATTATTGCAAACACTGCAAACACCATGAACCACAGAGGTAACAGACCAGTTCTAGACTGGAGAAAAACCAACACTCGAGATTCTGGACTCCAAAACTACATACTCGCCCCGTCAGCCCCTCAGTCAGATCTCCTCAGGTTGCATCAAAATCCAGAAATATCTCACAAATATCCATAAAAACAGATGCATTTTGATGAAAAGATGGGAGAAGGGAAAGAAAAGAAAAGAAAAGAAAAGAAAAGAAAAGAAAAGAAAAGAAAAGAAAAGAAAAGAAAAGAAAAGAAAAGAAAAGAGAGAGAGAGAGAGAAAGAAAGAAAGACAGGAAAGAAGGAAGGAAGGAAGGAAGGAAGGAAAGAAGGAAAGAAGGAAAGAAGGAAAGAAAGAAGGAAAGAAAGAAGGAAAGAAAGAAGGAAAGAAAGAAAGAAAGAAAGAAAGAAAGAGAGAGAGAGAGAGAGAGAAAGAGAGAGAGAGAAAGAGAGAGAGAGACAAAGAGAGAGAGAGAGAGAAAGAGAGAGAGAGAACAGGGACTGGGGAGAAGGGGGAGAAGGAGGGAGAAGAGGAGAAAGTGGAGAAGCTGGAACAGAAGGGAAGAAAATAAAAAGGAAGGGGGAAGTGGGAAGGGGGAGCAGGAAGGAGAAGGGCCCAAGGAAGAGAGGCTCTGGCTGGGAAGGGGTGGGCAGCCGCACAGGGTCTGTGCCAATCTGCACGACTCAGATGGCTCGGGGACGACTGTCCTTCACCTGGAGAGAAAGTGCACCTTCAAAGCCCGAGACAAGGACAGCCCTGGTGGTGTGTGGTGCGCTGGGCTATGTGTACAGGTGTCACAGGGGATGCGGATAAGCAGGTCTTAAGCAGCAGGTGCTCACAGTGGATGCTCCTCTCATTTACCCATATACGCAGAAACCTTTCCTTCATCCTTCCAAAATTTTCCATGCCAGAGAAAGAAAACAGAATCCCACCACTAAAATGCACAGGTTTCACCTTGCTTTTTTAATATAGTCCTTGGTATATGCATTTCTGGTCAGAGAGCAAAGTTCTGATGGGTTTAATGGTGCACTCAATGCAGTGCTTGGCGCATTCCATCAATTTTTTTTAAAAATTGCATCTCTTATTTCTTTAAATACATTAATCAGCCTAGTGTAGGCAAAACGGATCCATCGGACAATGCAATAAACATGAATTATCATCTATGCAACACGCATAATGGCTTAAAAATACATAATAGCAGGTGTAGTTTAAATGATTAGTTATTACACCTGTGGTGGGTCTGATTCAATTGGGAAAAATCATCTTTAATAGGTTAAAAGGTTTAGATCACCATGCTTTCCTTAAAGTGGCTGTAGAGAGGGAATGATGGAGTGCTCTGTCATTAGTAATTCATTTAAGAAAAACGTGGGGGATACAGCAAAGAACAGCATAAACGAGTGAATCCAATTTAAACATCAGGTAAAGTAGAAAACACCTTTTAAAAAAGCAAGATAAATGAATTTGGAAGGGAGACGAAATTGACGTATTTATTTTAACGGGAATTTGACAAAGTCTCGGCACACTTCAAACTTGCAAAAATATGAACAATTTCTTTCAAAGTTTCCATTCACTAATTTCGAGCCATATAAAATAATACTGCCAAACACCTATATAAAGTGTATTTGGAGCTTGTTTATGTTCCTCTTGATCTTTGTCTGAAAATGCAGGCGACAGGCAAATCACATATTTAACAGCATCGATATCACTGCACCAGATGCAAAAATATAAAGCATCAGAACTAACAGCCTCAACATAATGTGCTGAATAAGATACCCAGATAAGCAGGTACATGTAAGTGTGAACACGTGAGAACCTCTCTCCTCTCACGAATCATTTCTTCAGCTGCTCTTTACTCTTCTCCCTCTGCCCAAGAAACTAAGCACTACAATGTGGGTGCGGAGGGGGAGTGCTGTCCAATCCATGATTTTAAAAGCCCTCAGATTCATACACAGATGACAGAAGATTTCCCAAAAACCTTTACCCATAATGTAATGATTTTAACGTACTAAATAACTGACAGTGCACTGGGTTTGCATCTTTCATTCACCTATTGGTGGACACTTTTCATTAACTTCATGAAGCAATTCAACTGACTTCTTCCTCTGAGGAGATCCAACACACACAACACGCTTTTGTTGGGTGAAATGATGGGGTGCCTGCAGCCTGCCCTGTATTATCATTTGATTTTCTAATTAGGAGATGAATGTGACTATTCATAGGTTATATCTGTGCCCAACTAAATTATATAAATTCAGGCCAAATCTTCCGCCTCAATGTCAGAGATGTAAAACGGAGACAGGAACTTTATTGCACATGTTGTGGGAGTGCAGCAAGCCAGGGAAAATTCTGGTGCAAAGCACCTGATGCCATTGTTGAAGCCACTTGCTGCTGAGTCCATGATAAATATGGAATTTGCGTTCCTTTTCCCTCCTCTTGTACTCAGAGTTCTTAATGAGTGCACCGCAAATTACCAGTAGCTGGCTTCATAAAAATGAAGACAACTCACTCAGAAAAAAACAGAAGCAGAGTTTCTCAGCACGCCATTCCTGTGGCCCAATGTTCCGCCTCCTTCCCCCAAAGAGTAAAATAAAACACCCTTCCCACCATCAACTCCACAGTTTTAGGAAAATTTGGTAATTTTCACTGTTTATCCCTTACAACTGAGGTGCAAAGAAAAGGGAGTAAAATTTCGCCTTTGCAACAGTTACACTAGAGTGACTGACAGCAACCTGGGAAAGAAAGGGGACTTCAGGTTGAAAAACACCTTTGGATCCTGGATGATTGGCCAATTGAAAGAGATTTGTGTTTGAGAGACCACGATTTGTAACTGTATAAATCACTGGAATACAGTATACTCTGGGGCGATCTACGATGAACTATGTGCTGTTAAATGCGTTGTGTAGGATAAGTAATCCCTGGTGAGAAGAATTGAGGTTCCTGACAATCTTCACTGAAGAGATGCTTCCTATGTGTTTTCCACTGTCCTACCAAAGACCTGTACACTGTAATCTTCAGAATGCACACTTTATTTTCGGCACAAGGGGGAAGGGGGAACAGAGCTTGCTAATAACGAACCTGGGGGTCTGAGGAAGCCTTAGCACTTTGCACCTGACATGTGAACGTGATGCATTGTCTCCAGTGACACTTATTTGGAATGCCACCAATTCCAGCAGTCCTGTGTGCTACGCGCACATCTATCTCCTAAAACGTGAGTGTTCATTAGCCATTTTAAAATATTACAAATATTCAGAAATTAATGACACTAACAACCAAAGCCAAGTCCTTTTTAACCCAGAGAGATCACAACTAGAGGGCAAAAGAAAATGACCGATACGCGGGCCCGAAACCCCATTCCAATGCTGCACGGCTACATGCACGCTGCTCAGAAGATTAAATTGCCTGTGAAAGGTTCCTATGCTCGTACTCTAAAGTAGATAGATACCCAGAATCCTGTTAACAAGCGGTCGACCAAAGCCAACTCGAGTTTTAACAAGGACTGACTTTAAAAGCCAGGCGTTGCTGAGAAGGAGAGAACCCTTTTCAAACAGAAATGCTGCATTTTAGTAAGAAATCAGTACTCTGTCAGGAGTTCTTTGACAAATATGGTCATCGGTGGCACAAGGAAATAGTTGCAAAGCAGCTGTTAATCAGGGAAACACATTGTAGAACGCTGATGCCAGCACTCGTGAAAAAATGCAACGGGCTAATTATGAAGCTATATATCTCGCTAAAGAGGCCGTGTTCTTGAGATTCCAGGCAAAGCACTCTCGAAGCCAGGGTCCTAGGACAACATAATTCTGGTTTTCTGCATCCAGAATCCTCTCTGATCTGTAGTTCACAAGCCCAGGCTCTCGTTCTTTCTCAATTCTGCGAGCTCTCTTTCTAGCCAGGGAACAGGCCCGGGGGGTTGCGGGGTAAACCACCCTGGAAGCTGGGGCATCCACAAGCCACATTCCACGATGCTGCCAAACACATCCAAAAGGTGTCAGATCCTAAACCAGAGTAAAAGAGAATCCCTGAGCATGCAAAAGAAAGGAAATGTCAGGATCATCATTCTAAGTGTGGCAGGAGAGCAGACATGTGAGCTTCCATCGACAAGCGCTGCCCCTCGCCGCCGAAATGAAAAGAAAGAATAAAAAGCCGCAGCAACAGACAACAAATAGAGACTACTGTGTTTGAAATCTCAAAGGGAGAAAGAAAGGGAGACTGTCAGAGGGCGGCTCCCAGAGTGTGAAATGCAACTCGGGGGAGCCGAGGGTCTGGCAGGCAGGTAACAGGGGAAAGTTAATACGCAGCGGAAGGCTCGGTCAGCCAAAATTCAATACGATCCTGCGCAAGGACAAGGCGAAATAAGGTTCCCCGAAACCAGTCTGGGGGGGTGGGGGAGAGTGGGGGGGAAGGGGCGCCACGGATCGCCCGGAGCAAAAACACTGGAATGGCAAGAGGGGAATAACCTTGAGGTGGACACCGGCTCAGGCAGCCCAAGCGCGGAGCCCAAGTGCCCCCTAGCCGGAGCCGGCGGCCGCGCAGGCCACAGGCGGCCGCTTCGCAGACGCACAGCCCCAGTGAAGTGTTTTCACTCAGGGAAAATGAAATGTTTTGCAAGATGAAACCGAATGAAAATTGAGGTTTTAGGTAATTACTAGTTGGCATTTACATATCACGGGCTGGTTCAACACCTATTCATTTTCCTTTTATTTTCAATTTTTTAAAATTGCTCATTAAAAATGAACAGATGACAGTGACAGGAATTTTTTTTTTTTTACTTTCTCCTCCAAGGGGTACAAAATCAGGAGGTACTTTTAGCCCGTTTATCTACAATGAACACGCAGACACAGAGATATGTTTTGTTTACATCAAGGGGGAAAAGGAGAGGGGTAGTCAACAAAAGCCAGGAAGTTCAAAAATAAAGACAGTGAGCTGTACTTGAGCCAGCCTCCTGCACCTGGGTGAGAAGTGTGGAAGCAAGTGCCCCGGCACTCAAGGAGTTAAAGGAAAGAGCCTCTCTTTTAAGTTGGAATTTCCTGGTTTTTGTCATTGTGTCCTTGCCATTGTTGATTTGGGTTACAACCCTATACTAATTAAGTTTGTGGGCCCTAATTTCCTTTGTTTTACTTTCCTCTGTCCTTTTGTTTTTCACATTAAAGAATAAAATATCTCTGGTATAAGTGGCACAAGAACTGACATGATAGAACATAATATTTTTAAGGTCTATTGTGTAAATCTGTATTTAGGGAATTCCAAAGCATGCATTTTTGACCCCAGTCTCTCTTAAAACACACTGATATATGTAGCAAAAGCCTTTAAGAAAAGTGGCAACGTCATATGCACAAAAACTACCTTTCAAAGTGAAATATCCCTGCATTTAAATTTTTCTTCTAGACCCTAGTTAAAAATATTGTATGAACTGCTTGTCAGACTGTCATTGTTTTGTTATTTTATTAAACCAGCTCTTCCAAAAATGTATGTGGAAATAAAAAACACCTTAGGCCAACAAGCACTATTTACTATCAAGTGACAGTGATATTAAGGACGTAAGGGTGACTCTGGAGAGTGCTCTGGGTGCCAGCCTCCGGCCAGAAGGGAGCTGGTACAGTTGAGTAGCAAGGCTGGAAAGCCGAGCTCCTGATGCGGATGGAGGTCCGTAGAAACCGCGCCTCCCACGGAGCTGTAGCGCGCACGCTTGCTGCAGAGGAAATGAAAACCCTTGCTTCAGAGTTTGAGCAGATCAAAGTTCCTTTTTGGGAAAGGTTGAGCAGGAAAAGGATTTTCTCCTTCAGGGAGAAAGAAAAGCAAATTTAAATGCCTCGTCCCCCTGCCCCCCCCCCTGAATTTAGATAGCAGCCCCTCTAATTTTTGATGCAACCAACAAAGCAGTTACCCAAAGAGGTAAGAAAAAAAGGATGACATTTGCCTTTTCCTTGGCTTTGAAATACAACTGGCAGCAAATTGTTTGAAGTTCTGTTTAGAGAAGAAACTGTAATAGCCTCCATACTGAAAAGAGGAGGAAAATGCCATTATACACGGATCACGGTAGCAGTGACCTCAGCAGAGAAGGCAAACAAGCTGGCTGCAAGTCAGAGGTTCAGCTGGTGTGCCAGGAACAGAAATAAAAGCTTTATGTGCCAGAGACGTGTGGCAAGAGGTGGGTGCTTGGTCCCAGGAGAGTCCAAGAAAAGGCAAGGAGTTTAATTTCTTAACGCCATCTCTTTCGACAGTTCTTTGACTGCTCCTTCTTCCAGCATTCCTTGGTTTTGTATTTTCTATATTCCTTTCATTTTTCCACACTGTTAGAGAGGAAGCAGAAAGCACCCAGGCTTCGTGCTGTAAAATTAATGAAGGTGTCAAGCTGCTGAGTTGAATCACTCCAAAGGAATGTAATGACTCAGTGTCCAAGATGCTCCCTAGGAGAACTGTGAGCTCACTCGGTGACGGTGGCTGGTGACTCCAACACTAAAAATATGTAGCAGACAGTCCCCAGGACCACTGCTTCTACTTTCTAGTCCCTTTCTCTCCACCACCAGTTGAATTTTATGCTTTCTGAAGGTTACTCCTCCTAAACTACTTCGGATGCTCAGCAGATGAAACGCTGCTTTAGTTGCCACTTCTTTTGAAGTTAGGGCCAGATGGAGATTGGTAAAACTCTCTCTAGTCATGCGCTATTGAGATGCCTGGTGTTTAGGAAGTGAATGAAGAAAGGTTATGTCATGGATAGTGACACCTTCAAGCATGAAGTCATCACTATGGGTCGGACCCTGAATGATGACCACCAGGCGGCGCAGGGCAAGATCCTTTCACGATGGCTTAGCAACTTCTGCTCAGAGGGCCAGGAGATGGGCTCCTGAATCCCAAGGAAGATAAGCTCTGGACCAAGAAATTCTACTATCATCCCACATACAGTGCCACACTAAAACCTTCAAGGGCTCACTAAATGGCACTCCTACCAAATATTCTTCACAAAAACTGGAGAAAGTAAATGTTAAAAAAAAATTGAAAAAGAAAAAAATTTTTAAGTAGTCATGGCCCAGAAATAGTCCAAGTCCAAAAGACAGCAAGGAAATAATTTAAAATGACAAAAGTGTCATCATTTACAAGATAGCCAAGATATGGAAACAACTTAAGTGTCCATCAATGGGTGAGTGGATTAAGACACTGGGGCATATGTACACAGGAGTATTATTCAGCCATTAAAAAGAATGAAATCTAGCCATTGGAAACATGACAGACCTTAAGAGCATTATGCTAAGTGAAACAGAGAAAGACAAGTACTCTTATATGTGGAATTAAAAAAAAAAAGCTCATAGATAGAGAATATTTATTATATATAGTAGGCCTTCTTCAAAAGTTATTTATTTCACACACACGTCATTCCAGAAATGAGAGAAATGGAAAAAGGGGGTATAAATTTATTAAAAGAGAAAAAGAATCTGTGTTATAAATGCATAACAGAACTTCACTGAAGGGAGTGGGGGAATTTACCTAAGTCACTTAGGGAATGAGCGAGACTATGAGTCTAGAGACTAAAGGAGCGACGCGCGAACACCGTGCTGCAATAATAATGCTGCGCCCAGGCGAGGCCAGGTTAATTGTGATGCTGCTGTGCATGTACACTGGGACTGAGCAAGTAAGCAAATGGATGATGGCTGTGGCAAAAAAAAAAAAAAGAAGAGATAAAATGTTTTATTTCTATTTTAAAAAATGGCAACAAGTATACCTTGAGCCCTTCCTTTGTGCTGCGCCAAAGACAAAAGAGGAAACAAAGTCTACCTCTCCTTATGTCACATCCTGCAGTGTTCTTTGCTTTTGGGCTTACTCTTCCCTCTCTGCACGTAGGAATTGCTACTTTATCTACTGAATTAACTGTACTTCTCAAAGAAAGAAGAGAAAGAGAAAAAGAAAACAAGCATTTGCAGCCAAGTCCACCAAGATTCCTTTCTAGTTAACCTGCAATTGCCTCAGCCTCTAGTCTAGATATTGCTGAGCTGTAGTGTGATTTAAAATATTTTGCATACAAAAATAAATAAACAAATAAATAAAAATAAAATGACACATGTGGATGGCCTTTAGATCCACGGGAAAGCAGAAGAAAGGGAACCGTAATATCAGTTACTAACAGAAGCCCACCGAGTCCTAGTTCTTGCTATTTATTATTTTAGATTCATCTATGGTCTAAAAGAAAAAATAAAAGTATGAGTTCCAAAAGTATGATTCATAACAGAGTAAGCTGGCAGACTCAAATATCCTCAAATTTACAGTAAGATGACAGGGATTAGAAACTGTTTCTATTCAAATGGTCAAATGAAATCAGCTCCTCTCAGAGAAAAGCCACCCTCCTCACCAAGTCCAAAGTGTGGGCAGCAATAGTTATCTACCAAGACCAGAACATTGGTGAAACCAACTCTGGCAATAAATGGGATGGCAGGTGTCAGAAGCACCCCACATCCATATGAAGTAAGGTGGTGGCCAGGTTCTATTTTCTCAGAAAGGGGCATGGAACATAGGGGGCATGGAAACAAGGGCTGTGGACCTGATTCTTACACCCATTGTCAGATTTGTACCCACAGTAGAAGGTGTGAATTCAGACTCAATCAAGAGATAACACTCCAGCTGCCTTCTCTGATAAACCCAAACTTAGACATTTTTAGTTTGGCAAGGAAATCCATAGCACACCAGAAGAATCAAATGGTAATCAACATGGCTTTGAACCATCCAGTAACCTTTCAGTAAACATCACTAGCATTCCTAATATTAACAACCACAGCTACCAATAAACAAATACACTTAAAAAAAATTAATGATTCAACAAAGGCCTACTAGACACCAGAGCCATCTTGGCCATGAGGCTCTCCTTACAGGTCTCCTGCCTCTAATAGGAAGATACAAAATTGGGTCTTTGCGCCCTGCATTTGATGGTCTTACCAGTTTTGGTCACCTAACATAAGCATGCGATTTACTTACTATAATGCAAAATTTAAACAATGCTCACCATTAAGCAAATCAGTTCTACTGAGTACCCTCCACCTCCTCCCCTAAGTCAACGATGACTCATTCCTAATTCCTTCCAGCTCTGTCTTGGAAAAGAAGTTCACTTTTTGTTACCTGAAGGATTATGAACTACCATCTTGCTTTGCAACCTTCATGATTCTCCACAGCCCACTCACAGGGTGAAATACTTTGAAATCACAAAAATCCCCACATTTCCTCAAGCTGGCAAAAGCTTCCTGAGACATCATCACTCATCATTTTCTGCTCATTGCCCTTTCTCTCTCTTCTTGCCTGTTTAAACACATGGACACACAGTTATTAACTTTTACAGGAAAACCAAATAAAATAATGTTGAAGCAAAAATGCGGTGATGTCAGGCTGAAGCTAGCACCATTTATCTGTGGGAATCTGATTAGCGCTCGAGTGGCAGAGCTACCTGGAAAAGTGCTCACAATCAAATAAAAAAATGATACCAAAACATTAACCTGATGGCTAAAAACTCCACATTTAAACAGTTAAAGTAATAAAGGAGCTTTTATTGAGTATTTTTTATATTTCATTATGCCCCAAATTGACGAGGACTCCCGGATACATTTTCTAGACTTTTGGTTCCTCAAATCAAATGCTCTCTTGGACTTTTTTTTTTTTTCTAACTAAAAGGAAACAGCATTTCTTGTAAATTTGAATGAAGGGATTAAAGCTTCTCCTATAATATCGATATCAGCCTTGAGTGCAAACACAGCCAAACACTGCAACAAAGAGAAGCCTTTTTTGGTTTATGTGCTTTAATTCTGAACCTGTCCACAGCCAGCAGAGAATTTTTCTCCATGATTTTACCTTACACAGACCCTCTATTCCTCATTCACACATGTTTTGCTCAAAACAGGTAGGGAACAGAACCTAGCAGGTGGCAGGGCAGAAGGCGGAGCTGAGTCTCAAGAAATCTGCACACCGAGTCCAACCTTGACACAACACGTCCTGAAACTCAGCCTCTCACATCCCCACTCTGTACCTCAGGTCCCTTCATCTATGCAAAATAAGGGCTTAAGCAGGTGATCCTCTGCACCCTCCAGCCACGCCACTTTATCATTTTAAGTTGACTCTGTGAGGCAGCCTGTGACACAGTGGCTTGGGTCAAGGGGCGTGGGCAGGTCGAAGACAAGACCCCACCTTTCTGGAGGTCAGTTCTCCAATCTCACTCAACTCAAAAAAAGAAAACCAACACAGAGGAGGCAGGAGAGAGGGAAGGGGAGAAGAAATCACTGCTGCCAGACAAGAAATGGCAGACTCCATGTATTTTACATATAGTAAGTAGTGTGAGTAAAGCTTTGCTATTTATTTTATATACAAGCTTAGTTATCTGGTGTCCAAATCACAGAAGATTAAAAACTGCAAATGAGAAAGAAGAAACAAGCCAGCTAGTCGAGAGAAACTTACAGAACAAAGACCAGACAGTGAAAAAAGCCTGGCAACGAACGTCAAGAGAGAAACGTCTATGAAAAGCAAACAAAAAACTCAAAAAGTTTATTAGTTTGGGGTCATTTGGCATAGGTAGAGTCATTTAGAAAAGGGGCAGATATACAACATATCTGTATTTCAACAGTTTTTGAAAACAGAGCTATACTTACAACACAATATAAACATTTACATCTGAAATGACCACACTGAGTCATCAGGACTAAATTATATTCCAGATACTCTGACTAATAAAGTAAGAAAGCATACAACCCATTTTATGTAATTCCCAGCCAAAAGTTTTAAAGTGTTTTGTTTTGTTTTCACGTGGATCTCGATGGCCACCTAAGTGTGGCTATCCAAAATAACTTATTCCATGAGGGTGCCAGAGATGGTGGTTTGCCTGAACTGAACAAGAATAGTTTTTATTCAAGTTAGATTGAGAGCAGGAAGCCAAAGATTAAATACGGAGTAGTTACTAAGCATTCACTGGGTCCACACAGCACACCAGGCACTTAAAAGACCAAGCAGGACAAGGAAAGATGCCACTTCTGCTGTTACAGTCCAAGACAAGGAAAGAGGTCAAAGGAGACCTTAATGAACAAAGAACTCACGCCCTCAAGAGATTGTCAATGGGTTTTCCAGAGCCCTTCTTTAAAACTGAGTTGAAATCTACTTCCCTGAACCTTCCATTGGCCCTAGTTCTCTGTAGGAGAATACTACTAACTGAGCCACTTTCTGAAACAATGCAGGGTGAGGTATTAGGATAGGCCTCTGTCACTTGGCTATCTTTTCTGTAAAAGCATGTCCCTTACTCTGCTTATTAACTAAATGTGAACACCAGTTTCACTGTACTACAGTTTCATGAATTCTGCTCTTAAGCTTGGTAAGAGCAACCTTGCCCTTTCTGGGAGAGCCAAGGCCACACCTGTAATGTCAGGATGCATTAGCAATAATAAAGGCCACAGTAATGCAAGAGACGACTTCACACACACGTCATTCCAGAATGGCTAAATTCAATCAAATATGGCAGTGCTTCCTACAATGCTGTGAGCCCCGGGGCCAGCATGTGTGACGTGGGCCCACTTACTGGAAGCTGCTGGAAACAGAAAGTGAGCGCTCTGCTTGGAGGCTGTAATGGACGGGGTTTTTACCAGCCCGTAAGTGGTTTGGCATTCTTCTTTCCCAGGAATTACCTAGAAATTCATTTAACATCTAAAGACTACAAATGAAACTTCAGAAGGCTAAAAGTACATCAAGAGAAGGGGAAAAGGGATACTATTCTCTCATCCACATCTTTAAGATACATGATTCTTAGGCGGAGAAAAGTAAACTCCCAGAAGGTGGTAATCAAGATCAAAGCCGAAGATGACCTGGTCTTAATTCTAACTCAGTCACCAACTTCTTCGGTGACTTTCAGAGAGTTACTTATCTTTCCTGTTTCTGCTTCCTCATCTGTAAAATGGAACTAATACTGCTTAGAGACTCACCAAAGTGTTACAAGGAATAATTATTTAGCATTTATATACTACTTTTGATCTTCAAAGTAGGATTATTAGACTATAAAGTCGAGTAGATGTGGTTTGAAAAAACTTTTAAAAACCTAAAATAAAGCATGCAAGCAAATTCAGAGAAGCAAACAGGCTGACATCACCTCCCAACAGCCAGACTCCTCTACTCCATGGGTACCCACTTTCTGCACTAATCTGTATTAGCATGTGGAGACAAAGGTAGAACATTTCATTAGGAAAAATGGGAAGAGGTGGAAAGGAGAGAGAAAGGAAAAAGA
This sequence comes from Manis javanica, assembly GCF_040802235.1. Classification (NCBI taxonomy): domain Eukaryota; kingdom Metazoa; phylum Chordata; class Mammalia; order Pholidota; family Manidae; genus Manis; species Manis javanica. The sequence goes on along the minus strand of NC_133159.1, from coordinate 7,893,594 downwards.
GAAGGCTCCAGGAAAGGCACTGAAGAAATGGAAAAGGGAAGAGGAAAATCAGGGGTGAGAAGGGGACAGAAAACAGTAAGAAATAAAGAGAAGTCCTATCTCTCAGATGAAGAGCAAAGAGAGGAAGAAAAAGAAAAATGGAAAAGAAACCTTCATTAAGAGAATAAAAAGCACGTCCTGTTTTCAAAGAAAAATGAAGGTTAAAAGTAAAAGTTAAAAATTAAAAAAACAACAACAGGAGGACAAAGAGCAGAGAACAGAAAAAGAGAACATAAAGCTTTCAAGAGTATGTCTGGAAACCAGAAAGCTGGAAAAGAAATCATTAGCAAGTCCATGGTGCATCTACAGCGATACTTCGTGGGTCAATTCATTTAACGCTGCCCTGTACATTTACAGAAAAGTACCTCTGATATAATAAAGGCTCATAAACACGCAGAAATTGGGTTAGACCCGTTTCGAATTCCTGCCAAACAATGGTTCAGAAAAATGAAGCTCTATTTTAATTAGCTGGATTCACGAGTGATTTGATAACAGCAGATGCAGTCTGGATGCTTTCAGCTTGATGGGCTCCACATACATGAACTTAGAGTGGTTTTGATGCAATTAGGTATTTCTGCTCAACATGCCAGGCCCAAGGACCTAAGCCCATGTGTAGTCCCAATAAGGTGCTATATTTATCTACATGTTAGTATTTTGAATCATCAAGATGAGAAAAGTGACCATATAAATAAGGAGAAAAGTAGTTCTTAAAAGTCACTGGTAGGTAGAAGAGATACTCTCACAGTGAATTTTTCTTCCCACTGGGGAAAGAAAAGTTGGGTAGTGAGAAAAAGCCACACAGAGCAGCATCTGTGTAGAAATATTTAGTGCCAAAGCTGAAACACCACAGATTGCGCGCTTCCAATTTTGCAATTCCAGTCCAGTGTTATGGCGAAGGATTAGAGTGCCTAACGCACAGCCTGACCTGGGACTAAGTGGCCTTCAAGATGTTCCTTGTAATCAGGCATCCTATTAAAACCCAGATCACTGGTCCCTGAGACAAGCGGTGGGTGTTCAGGACTCAACACTGCAAGTCCGAGTATTCGAGTATTCGAGTATTCGCACCAGGCGCTTTCAAGCTGCGCACCTTCCTGCCCTGCTCTCCCTTTTAAGCACTCTCTCTTCCAAAGAGCATTCTGTTTGCTTTTCCCAAAGCACTCACGGCTGCTCTGCTAGGACCACTTAGAGCAACACCACCCACAGACAGAGCCGCTTAGGACCTGCATAAAGCAAGAGCAGCTTCCAGCACTGGGACTTGCTTAATAGGAGACCCAATCTGTTAATTATCTGTCAGTTTGTCACGGCTGGGCTGCGAAGGGGAGGGACATGAAAACGGGGGTGCTGAGGGGGGAGGCTCTCTACTAGGTGGTGTGCTGCTCTTCCTGGAACTCTGTATTAGGCTTTCCAAATTGTTCATCTTGTTGGAGGGTGGAAAAGAGACACAGAGTTTGGACCAACTCTCTCGGACAGAAGGGGGGGCACTTGAACCCCACCATGACCACCACAAGCACCCAGGGAGAAACACACACCCCTCACTTTCTCGCCGAGAGGATCAAACGGACATAATGCCCTTCACACCACCTCCCCTTCGCCGGCTCTAACAAGCCGAGCACTGTAAATCAAGGATGAAATCCCTGCGCCAGGAAAGCGAAGGAGAAGCATTTCTTCTGTAAAGAGCCCAAAGATGCTGCCTGCTTCTGAATCAGCATTTCAGGGCAAGTGTTTGGAAGACAGGAAGCTAGATGCCGGCAACTGAAGGAAAAATATGTAGTTATTATATATAGTAGGCCTTCTTCAAAAGTTATTTATTTCACAAAACCACTCTGCTAAATAGAGGTTTCAATCTAATTGGAATTGCAATCTGCATATTGTAAATGCATGAAATGACAATCTTCAGGACTTCTGTTCTATTCCACAGTTTATGGGCTCACTAACTGTTGATTTCCTAATATACATACAAGAATGTAAGAAGAGTACAGAGGATTCCCCTTTTAAAAATATATATGTTTCTATGTAATTTTTGCCAGCCCCTTGCAATACCCAAAGGAGGGGGAAATGGGATAACGTCTGCACACCCCCAAGGAGACAAAGCCAAGGAGAAAGGAGGCTCACCGTGGCGTAAGGGTTGTGTTCCGCCGCATGCGCCAAGTCACACGGGCCTTGGCAAGCGGAGTGGGGAGACCCTTACTCATCTTAATTCTCCCCCCTCCATCCACATCCCAAATTAGACATGGTTAATTAACAGAGATGCAAACAGTCACGGAAATAAAGGTTTCTAACAAGAAGTGAAGAGAGTCCTTATAAATCAAACAGAAAAATAAGAAAGCGGAGGAGAGAAAGAAAACACCCACAGCAAAAGGTCAACCTCCAAAGATTGAGGAAATGAGAGAGAAAAGAGACAAGTCTGGACTTCCCATAAAGGTCTGAAATTTTCTGTTTGTACCTCTGGGTTCACTTCAAAATGTGATTTATGACAGAGGAGGAGGCACTGTTCTGGGGAACAGAAGTAGGGACAAAAATTCTAGGGTCCCATACATGCCCAGGACTTATCTCCCCAGATGGCACTCAGATTAACTTTCTGCTCCCTGTTCTCCTCACTCAATTTTAAGAAATCATTTGATTTTTTTCAAATGCTGCATCCCTAGGGCCCAAAGGTATCCTTAAAAACTAAGCATCTTCTGGCTCACAGCAACTCCTTTCAGCCCTTCACACTCTGACAGTACCAGCCTGTCATAAGGTGTAATAGTCATCCAAAAAAATAAAAGAGAAGAAAAAATAAAAGAAAAATCAGAGCCTCAGCTCCCCATTAAAAAAAAAAAAAGATAGAAAGAAAGAATAAATATGAATTTGAAGAGGAACTCTGCCAAAACCTGAACCTCTCAAATCTGGTTCAGCCACATTCTTGCCCACAGCCTGTATACTTCTCGGTGCCTCCCTACATTTTTCAAAATGCAGCTGCACAGACCTCTTAAAATTCAGATTTCTAGCACCTATAATTACAGGGCACAAGAGCCAGGCTCCTTTAATTAATGAACCTGACTCCCCCTTCTCCAAAGCAAATCTGCATATGGGATACACCATGGGGTGAACTGACCCCCTGATCAGTGCCATCTGCTGGCTCTGCCCAGGGGCAACTAGCACCCTGCACCTCCCACAGGAGTGAAGCTGCCCCCACGCCCCTATGTCCCCGCCTCCACCACACAGCCCAATCTGCCAGGAGCCTGTCATATGGTTAAGGCTATAAAACATTTCTTGGAACTTAAGGGAAGAGAAGGAAGCTTTCTGGGGTGTGACCAGCAAAATCCAAAGAGAATTAGATTTCTCCCTGGCTCAAGTGCTCCCGATTACACTTTTATCCCTTTGCCGGTATGAAGCAGGGATGAAGGCCAGAGGCAGCTGCTTTTCAGGGCCGGACAAAACACAACAAACCTGGGGTTGACATTCATCCCAAAGCTGAAATAAAACTAGTAAGAAAGGCTGTGTGTGCCTCTTTAAGCCTAACAGGCAGGGAAGGGGTCATGCTGGGAAGACATGGTTCACAAGGTCTGCAGGAGAACTTGAGCGCATCCCAAGGATGATAAACTGACCTCCAGATCTGTTTCCAGGCGGTTCTCACCCATTCTTGATACTGCTCCTTTCTAAACCAATACCTGATGGCCAGTTTTTAAAGAATTGGTTCTCCTCTGGCTACTCTGGGCAGCACAGCCTAATACTGTTTGTATCTGCTGCACATGCCAGGACAGCCTATAGCTGCTCTCCCGAAAGTGCTTATACACTGGCTGGTAACCGTGTTTGCTGAAAAGCAGGCTGATTGGCTCTAACAAAGACTAGAAATGGTTGCAAACAAAGCCACAGATGCCAGAAGAGAAAAGGCCTGGGTCGAATCATGATGAGCCCAGGTAAAGTTTCAGGTACGGGACTTAAGAACCAGTAAAAGACCACAAGGGACTTGGCAATAATGAAAACTGGTTTTGTTCGGTCACTACCAGCTGATAACTATTTCTCAGGGGCCCCTCAGGCCCACAACAAATCCAGTGAAACAACAATTGCCCTACTGACCAAAACATACACCTCTTCTCCAGGTAGGAGAAGTTCTCAGACTATGTACCTAGTAACACACTTTCTGTGGTTTTCCCAGTTTCTCACCTGTGATTCAGGCTGTAAAATGAGACAGGGCTAATAAGTAAAAACTTGAGGCACACTGTCCTGGCTTCCTAGTTCTTTCCCACGACACTTTACAGTACAGATGTCAAAAACTGAATTCAATCATTCTGTATCCTGCCAGAAAAAGGGGCTTTAACATATCAATGAGTTTCTGGGGTTGCAAATACAATTTTGAAAAAAAGGGGAGAAAATGATAACATCAGTCTAGCCAATGGTTAAACCTTCAGATCAAAGCCAGGCTTGATCACTAACTGCTGAGTCTGACTCCATAGCACCTGTCTTGTTTCCTGGCATGGCACCCTGCCACCTTCCGCCTGACACCCAAAGGCTAACGTAGTACATAGTACATCATCTCTGCTCTCCCATGAGATCTGTCACCAAATCCATCAGCAGACTGCAACCTGGATCCACTGACCACTGCTGCAGTGGGGCTCCCGGCTGAGATTACGACCGAGGGATGGTAAGTAACCACCACTTCCATATTCCCAGTTCACAGCAGCCAGAGCTGAGTGAAAGATTTTTTAATTTGGTTTGGTTTTCCAACCAAGACATACTCAAAGCTCATTGTTCTTTGAAGTGGAAACATTTAATTTTTTAACAAACAAACAAATAGAAGCACAGGACTACAGAGAATACAGAATTGAGGACGAAGGTCAGGATATGTGAAAATAAGGGGCTGGGAGGTAGCTGAGATCAGGAATGTCCAGGGATTCTTGGCACGGGAGCTCACACCAATCGGCCAGGCACTCTCTTTCCAGGGAGCCTCAAGGGGAAATCACCCATCGATCCTAGGACACACGCATTCTAGGACCAATCCCTTACCTCAGAACAGCCTCTGCCTCAAATTCCTGCTTGTGCTTTAATGTTTAAATTATTAAATGCATTAATGTATTTACATTATTCAAGTCTTATGTGCATTTTTCTAAGATAATTTATGTATAAGAGTTTGAATGTCCATGACTGTTAATGTCTACAACCCTTCCTGTTCATTATTGATTCTGGAAGAAAAAAAAAGTAAGAGTTTTAATGCCTTATTTTTAATGTATTAAGAGTCTGAATAAGTGCATTCTCTTTTTTCTTTTGTAATTTCATAATTTAAGTAATGCATTTATTAAACTGACACAGTATGAATTGTGGTGAAGCCTGGCACGGCTCCATGCTACCGGAGCAGCCAGCTGGAGGAACACCGCTCCTCTGAGACCAGGCAGCAGCTTGGCGCTCAGGGCACTTCCCACCTCTGCCAGGCCGGGATGAGCAGGCGCTCACGCAATTTAGGCTGGGCAAGGAGATTTCTCTCCCTCTGTTTTAAAGTTCTTGCCCAAATACTCTCTCCTTGTTCAGTGGGTCTCCAGAATGCTGTTTGAGCTGCCTCTTTTTTTTTTAAGGTGCAAGTTTTTCTGCTCATCAGAAGTCTTCATCTGCTGTGCTCCAGGTGGCAGCCAAATAGAGCTGGCAATCAGCACACGGTGTTCAAGAATAATAAAAATGCCAGTGCTTAGCACAGCAAAAACAAGCCAACAAAACAACTTTTAAAAAGGGGTGGGGTCTCAAAATGCACACAAACACCTCAAACTTAGACAGAAAAACTTTCTTTTGAAATCCAGTATCCCCAGCAGAAAAGCCCTCATTCAACTATACCCAAAAGAGCGACAGTGACACCCAATGGCCTATTGGTTCAATCCCAATTGAGCATCCTCCGCTGCTTTCCCCAGGGATGGGTCTCAGGCCCGGAGTCCCTATGTGGACACAGAACTTTGGAAAGATAATTGGATCCCAGCTACTCATCAAGAAGCTGAATCCCTAATGGATAAATTTCCTGCCGCTACACAGAACACACACACACATACATATACACAGTATGTAATACTTATGCACATTGTGTGCAAACTACACAGTAGAGCACATATCGGTACAGTCCTCAGCCTTTTTCTGGCAGGTGACGTGAGCATGCGTGCACATGCGCACATACACACACACGCATATGCACAATACATAGACTCGGCAACACTGTACAAATCGGTTTAGAGTGGGAGAAAGGATGCCTGAAGATGTTCACTGCTGTCTAGAATCTCTGTCATTACTCATGTCATATATATATGCTACATACAAAATATGATATCATATACATATATATAATACACACTCTTATAATATGTATATATTATGTGGGTTTTGGATATATTTCCCCCCTGTCTTTTTTCTATCTTTTCCTGTTTCCTTCTTTTTTCTCCTTTTCTTTTTTGGCTACTCATTACCATTCTTTAACTGTTACAATTTATATCAGCATATAATGTTAAATAATTACAGGGAGCAGAGCTCACTCTAGTGAGGATATAAACGCGCTGTGGGAATCTACAGATTTAAACAAATAACACTCACAGCAGGGGGTGAGCGGATGAATTAGCATTAATATCCTGCCTGGGAGATCCCAGTGCACTGGTACTGCTTAAATACAGATCTTTTCTGTAACAGTCAATATGACAGCTCCCGGCAATACGGCCCCTTTCCCTTTCCCAGTCAATATAGCAGCCAGTGAAAATAGCAACGTCCCTATAGCAATCAATATAGCAGCCAACTAAAATAAACCCTTCCCTTTTAAGGGCTATATAATAGTCAGCTAAATGGAAGAATTGGCACCCCTGCTGGATAGCTCAGCAGAGAAGCCAAGGAATGAACAGGCCCTCAGCACTAACTGATCCTTCTGCTCCTCAAACAGGCCCTGCCCGGGAAGGGAGAAGACGTTCATGGGCAGGGAATCCAGAGAGAGCCTGAGAGAGACACTTGGTAGGCTGCTCCTGGTGCCAAGAAATACACGAGCAGGTCATGAGCAGGCCACTGGGCACCCTTGCTGAGGTTTGATTAAAATGGCCAGAAACTCTAGAATCCTTGTTCAAACTGTCAGCTGCCACAGGGAACATCTGTCTCCAGTGGGGAGTGACAGTATCTTGATTCAAGCCCCCGGCTCCTTCTGCCCCCACCCTAGGCCCAAAAGGGAAGAGTATTAAGTTAACCACCTGTGGTTTTCTGTTCTCCAGCAGCAGAGACAGCGGTTGTGTCAGAATCAGACATTCAGCCAAGTGGGTGAAAAACATAGCATTCTATGTTGAATTCAGATATATAGAATTCATTTTTAAAACTCACAGCCATCAATCTATTAAATATTGTAATGATACCATATCCTGCCCCCCATCACAACATGGAGAATACTTTGTTGTAAGACATATAGGAATGAAGTTTTATGATAACAGAATTCAGAGGATAGCTCGCTCGGAAGGCCAAAACAGACCAAAAGCTTTTCAAAAAGAAGAAAAAGAAAAACTATATGGAGCATTTAAGAGAGGTTCTTCTGCATTTGAAGTTATTGTTCTTTTTTGTTTTAACTAGCTACTTTTGAAATTAGTTCAGCTGGATTTATGGATTTGACAAGTGTGGAATATAACCGCTGACACCAGTACAGGTTCCATCCAACGCCCTGAAGTGAGTGCTGGGATTCTGACACGCTCCAAAGCAGATGGGCATCAGGGACCCACCCCGCCTTCATTAAAATTCCACGATCTGTCTGCAATCCTTTGGGTAAATCCGCTGAGGGTCCCTGGTTCCCTGGCCAGGTGTTTAACACCCAGTGATGCTTATGTCATCAATCAGGTGACTCAGTCAAGTGCCACAGTGTCAGAAAAAGATCCTGCACGTCCTGGATTGAGAGCTTAAGTTTTTAAAAATTTAGCTCCCAACACCCCACTGAAGCCATACCACTGAAAAGGTACTCTTTACTTCAGGAATTACAGCTGAATAACATCTTTGGAGAGAAAAAGGTTAAGATGATCAAGTCCTCATGGCAATCAACATTTTGATGAGGGATACCAGCACTCATCAGTCCTGCAGTCCATCCTCGGACACTCTAGTGCTCAGTCGCACTGTGATCATGGCGGCCACGTGTGGGGAGGAAATGGATGTGTGGGGCAGACCTGGGATGCACCCACGATTTTGCAGAATGTAGCATCACAAAAAATGAGTTACTGTTATGATTTGACATGGCACTTAGCTTACAGAGCTGAAGCCAATGAGTACTTTATAAACTTTCACATACACGGACTTTCCTATTTGTAAATCACACACAAAAACTGGTGGATGCAGACTTTCGGTCAGACGGCAGTAATGCCGGAGAGAAGGAACCGTGCATCATGTGCATCATGTTCACGGACTCCTTCAACCCCAGAGGCCACCGCAGTCATCGAAGGGCGGCGGGGGACAAGAGGACGGGGAGGGGGGGAGAGAGAGAGAGAGAGAAAGAGAGAGAGAGTAGTGAGAGAGGAAATCATTATGAGAAGGAGAAAAGGAAGACATGAAAGAAAAGATTAGAGATAACAGACGAGGTAACAAAATAGACATAAACCTCACTTTGGCATTTACAGTTTAAAGCTTTCTGGGCATTTTATGAAATGACACTTGCAATGAAACAAACAGAATGGTGAGTCATCTGGTTTCTAACTTCTGAGTCAAAAGGGGCTGTTTCTAGACAAACTGCAAAGCCGCTCCACTGCCTGCACTCTGTAACCATGCCTGTCACACTACAGAGCAGGAAGTGGAGAGAGAATGGGAGGTAGGAGCGGGCACCTTCTTTGCTGGTCCCAGTGTCACTGTGAATAAAGACTGTCAAGATTTAAGCCACAATAATGGAAAGGCTATAAAGGTCTCAGCTATAATGCTTTCTCTGATGTTCCCTGTCATAAAATGCCCGCTTTATGTTGCTTACGTGGCAATGATACACCTCACATCCACGTATGTGTGCACCAGTGGGAATGCTGCACCCTGAGTTCCCAGCAGGAAACCAGCCAGACAGCAACTGTGAACTCCAGCCTCTCAGCTCCTCACCTCCATCTACACAGGTATCTATGTAAGCGTATGCATACATACACACACTCAAACACTCCACAAACAGGCTTTTTTTTTTGAGCTGGGCAATAAGGGTATTTGCCCCTTCCATGAAGGGTTTAGCAAGGTGCCTAGGTGCCAAATACCCAGGAAACACATAAAAAATGTATTCTGCTTGGAAATACGGCCATATAGGCTAAGGGCTCCCTTTGCTACTTCAGCTCCTACCAGCTGTACACAAGAGCCTGGCAGCCTAACAGTGAGATGCAACTTTCTTCCTCCTATGCCAGAGCAAAGTAGATAATTATCATATGAACACTCAAAAAGGGGGCTAGGTTGGGCACCCACAAGACTTGCCTTTACTCAAGACTCAGTAGACACAACTGTACAGAAAATCACTGGTTTCAAAAGGATCTTTTATCTGCAGCCTGCCACCTAACCATTCTAGGCACCAGAGAACTGCAAAGAGAAACAGAAACAAAACCTCTCTACATTATGACTTTATAGGCATAATAAGGAGGCAGGAACTAATAAAGGACAACATGGACATGAGAACCACACGTAGAGATAACACGAGGTTGAAATCTGTACAGCGTAGAGACTGTGAGGTGCAGTTAGGGAAACCAAGGCACAAAATTAGGAAAGGACTGATCTGGTCCAGTCCATCTTGGTGGCAGGAAGAGAAGGATAACTTGCATGTGTAGGTGGGCAGCCAGTGCCAACCACAAGCCACAGCTGGGCTGCCTTCCCTGTTCATCTGTAATAGGCAAGTCTGTGATAGAGCCACCAATTATCTGTAGGCCCCCTGTATTTAGTTCACAGACAAAGGGAAGCAGGAGAGACCTGTTAGTAATGAGTAAGTAATGGCCACTAAAATACACTGTATTTTACAGAGCTGCTTCGGCAGGAAAAGCCATTCAGAAAACAAAAAGTGAAAGAATAAAATAAGCTAGAGAAACTCAATTTCTTCTCCCTTCCTCCCAAAGCCACACTTAGGATAAAATGAGGTTTGTGCAGGTTAATCCTTGTGAGGTAAGAAAAAAATGATTAAATACATTAAAAAAATCAATTGTACATTAAACCAAATCCAGGAACTGCAAAAACAAACACCGCAGGGTTCCTCCAGCCAGTATCAGCTCTGTCAGCCTGGTCAGGAGGGGATACCCCCACTTGATGGAGCTAGTGGAGGTAAGAGAGGATGAGCAGAAAGGAAGGGGAGAGAAATAAGGCTAGGGGGGTGGGGAGGGAGAGGGGGAGAGAGGACTACAGATCTGGGTTTCACTGGAATCAAGTTATTTCTAGACATTACAAAGGAAGAAATAAAACGCTTTATAAATGAGGCTCTAGAGACCAGGCTGAATTCTTCAAAAATCCAGTAGAAAGAACAATAACAATGATTATAATCATTTGATAAACAGAAGTTATAAACCACTTCACTGTCAAATAATCTGCCACTATTCCTAGTTATTTCTTCTGTTCATTAGCAGTTTCTATTAACTGCCATTTTTCAGAGAGACAACAGAGAGCGAGCTGGAGAGGTGAGGGTAAGAGGCATGCCTTTGTCTCTGAGAAAAGCCATTCTTGGAGCTGGAATGGAAACTCCTACCCTTCCCCAGTGCCCTGGGATCCTCAGATGAAAGGCTGCAAGAATGCAAAGCTCCAAGCAAGGCCATCAGTCACCACCTCCTCCCACAGCGGAGTGAGGATTGAGAATTCTTAGCTAATCCCAAGTAAACCTGACAGGGCTGAAACATGGGGCCAGTCTGCTTCTCCGTGTGTACTGCGACCATCCGGTTCTCCCTGCAACAAACCTTTCTCCTTTCTGTCACTTGCTTCAGCCACACACTGGAATAAGATCTGAGAGTCGGGGTCACGGTGTGCTTCTGGAAGGGTGGGGACCTAGTTATTTACTTAGACAAGGCATAAATTGGCCATATGTCATTCATAGGCCCCAAAGTCTTTAAGAACATGATATCTCCAAAGTTTCCCCCGAATGTGCTTATGAAATGAGTCATTCAGAACTGAAGAGAAACCTGTGTACGCCTGGGGTGGGGAGGCAGGTGAGGGGATGTTAAGGGAAGCGCCGACAGGAAGAACAGGTAATCAACCATATGACCGAGGTGTTCCCAACAGAATAAAGACACGTGCCCACAGGGGAAAATTTCAAAAGCATCTAAACATTATCAGAGTGGGTTATCATGGCTACAAGTAAGATCTGACGGAAAGATGTGACTCTCTTAAAGACATCTATTTTCTTTTCAAAGCAAGTGAACACTGCTGCCTTAACCTGCCAGCAAGGGGTGTGTGAATGTTGATAGGGCCTCTAATGAAGGATCTACCTGAGGTGGTAGACAAAGCAGAGATGGAGGACACTGCAGTTTCTTTCCTTATGTGGATTCAGGTGACTCCCCGCAGACCGGCCACGCACCACTTCCAGAGCTAGAGTCAAAAGCAAATCGCTCAGTTGTGGAAGCTTCCCTCGGCCAGCAGAAGGACTAGCAAGCAGTTGCTGCCCCCTAGAAGCTACAAGGGACATAGCACTTTGCTCTCCAGACGTAAGATGAAAAGATCCTATTATCTCACCTCGATCCCATAACCTGTCATTAGTGAGGTACATGGGTGCAGACGCCTCCTCCTAGCACAAGGAGGCCCACCTCCCCTGTGATAAATTAATAGGAGCCCTTTCAACAGCTAAGATGCATACAAAAGACTCCAACCAGGAAGAGGCGAAGGCAGCAGCTTCCGAGGAAGCACAGGCACACCAGGCAGCACCTGGACAGGAGCCGCGGCCCCAGCCTGCTCTGCACCAGGGGCAAGGTCAGCACGCCGCCCCCACCCGCCCCTGCGGCTGGCCCAAGTCTGACAGAGAGAAGAGCTCGGCCGCACAAACTCTGGGGGCTGAATCCCAGGCCTGGCGCTTCCCGGCTGTGGGCCTTGACCGCCCTGGGCTTGCTTCCTCACTGTGCACTGAGGAGGAGGAGTTCTCACTGGTTTATTGGGGTAAGAAAGTAACCAAAGTAAAGAAACCAGCGCCCAGGCTGCACAGCGTACAGCAGAAGCCCTCCTGGCCTAAGCGATGAGAGCTGGTAGCTGGTCACTTAATCAAAAAATCAGTTAAAGCGGGGAATCATTAAACGTGGAGCCTACTCTACATACCTTAAACATTTTACATTGACTTAAAACCTATAAACATAGAGTCATTTGCCAATCTTTTGATGTAGAGCCAAGACCTTTTCTTTGAGTGCAGGCCCACAGACAAGATCCCAGACATCTTTCTTGCATAAACCCCACCCATAACACACCCTGCACAATTTCTAAAACAAACCAAGAACTTAAAAACATTAGTAAAGCAAATCAAGGTATCAAAATACTTTTAGATTTTTATGATCTTCTCCTAGTTTAACTTTTTCACTCACACCTAAAAAAACAGCTATCTTTTACCAAACCATTCAGCTCAGTTTTCACAGAAGCCTCTTCCACATTTATGCTATAAAAACTCACCCTATTTGTAGATCCCTCTGTTCACCTTTACATTTCCCCTGTTTGCAGCATATTAATAAAATGCCTAATTGACTAACAAATACAGTTTTGGCACACAGGTTTGGGATGGAATTACTACCTCTTGGTTTGCAGAACAAGGGTGGGTGTGACTGGCAAGGGGCTGCCCACTCAGGACAGCCCAGCCCTGGCGAGTAGGTTCCATGTCACCACGACAGCAAGCCGGTCCCTTCAAGGAGTATGTCTAATGCGAAGGTCTCGATGCTTTAAAAAAATATGTATTTACTGATGCTGCCACTTCATTTCAAAGAGATTTAAAATGACTCAAAAATACACACCAGACAAAAGGATACAGCAGAAGAAAAATATAAGGAAGAGGGGGAAAAAGATGTTTAATAAATGCTGTTTACTTTTCCCCCTTCTCCATCTAAATCCATCTTCAGCAACTGTGGAAAAACTAAACCATTTATACATCTATAATCAACTTGTGCCTGACTCTGTTGGCAGCACCCCCACCAGGCTGGAAAAGACAGCCCTGCCCCTTAACGGGGGGGGTGGGGGGGGCCTCCTGACAGCCACTGCAGGGTGAATGCAGTGATCGCTGACCCAGAGCCCCACCACAGAGCCAGTATGCACAACAGGAGAGTGAGGCCACCAGGGTCACTGCTAAGGCGACAGGTCACAAAGGTGGCAGCATGTCTTCTTCTTGACAGGGGCAATTTGTCCGACCCACTGGGGCCCATGAGTTAGCTCCTCTCTGACTCTTGAGTGTCAGAGGGTGCCCCTGGGTAGATTTACCTCAAGAATCACTCAGTGTCGGCCCCATCTCTAGACTGTTCAGACAAACTCATAATGGCAGAGAGAAGATTTGTGGAGCAACAAGCATAAATCTTGGTTATAACTACAAACCATAAAAGAAAGGAGAGCTGGGAGGGAAGAAGGAAGGGCGGCGGACGCATCCTTCTCCTAAGCGCCACTTTATCTTCCTGCGGCTTCTCACAGCACAGAAGTGGGATTAACTACAAGATCGTATTTTTCAAACCCAAATTGGTCTGCATGGTTTGACGAGTTGAAATATTTTAAATTGAAATTATCCTTGAAAACGTGGGGTACACAGTTGTCTTATGCACAACATGACATTCAGTGGTTGTCAAACTGGGGGCTTATAGGGGATTGACTGCGCTTGCCACGCTGAACATTCATCCTTTAGATCACACTTAAAAAAATGCTTTTAAGTGAAAATTCTTTCAAATACAATCAGTGATTTTAAATAAGAAAAGCCTTTTCAGATGGTCCCTCTGCCCAAATCAGAGCTTTGGATAGCCTGCCTTCAGCAGTGGGAGGACAGGGCACCTAAGGGCACCTGAGACTGTCTCTCCATTAGAAAAGGGAGAAAACCCGAAACCTTTTCTTCTGAAAGGATGACAGCAGCGACAAGATTAAAGACTAAATTCCCCTAGTCCTGTGTGGCCCTAAGAAAAGGGAACCAAGCGCTCAGTTCCTCAGATCCCACATCCCCAAAATAAACCAAGTGTCTTCCACCAGTCAGGCCTCTGATTGCAGGAGCTGAGGCACAGGTGCAGTGTGACTGTGACAGCCAGGAGCCTAACGCATCAACAAAGCTGAACAACTATTTCCAATGCCATTTCTCTAATTATTACTTCCCAGGGTTTCGATTCATGTAATAATTATTTGTAAAAGGATACCTTAAAAGTGAAAAACACCTGTTCGTTTACCTGAAAGAGGAAAGAGCTCAAAGGGCCCACCTGGTCTAGTCAATAACCACCTCACACTGCGACAGGAAGGGCAGGGTAGGAAGAGGCAGTGATTTCAGCATCAGTAAGTGGCCTGGAGATCACAGAAAAGGCACCCAGAGATGCAATTTTTATTTCTATCTGCAAGACAGCAGGACACTCGGGAACCCTCTTCACAAGGAGGGTCGGTAGTGAAAGAGCATCATTTTCTTCATGGTCAGCGGGGAGTGGGCAGGGGGAAAGCCCACATTTCTCCATATCTCAGGCACCCAGGCCTCAGGCCTAGTCCAATGTCACATCAGAGAGGTGCACCAAGAGCCCCACCCTTCAGAGGTTCACACTTGATTTCAGTCCCAGGTTTCTCTGAGCACTTGTGCGGGGTAACCCAGTCACATGTTGCTAGCAAAGGTTTAAGCACCAAAATATGCAGATGACTCACTTTTTAAAAATAAATACAGCAGATTTAGGATTATCCTTATCATATCATCCCCACTTAACTGCATCCAGACAGACTTCCCTGAGTGGGAAACTGAGGTGGAAAGTACGGCCCGCTTCAGCAAATCTAACTCAGCTACAGCCCACAGAAAGTAACCACTGCAGATTTTTTAACAAAAATGCTTATACTTGAGATTTGCCATATTTGTTTATTTTTCCTGGAAAAATGACAATTTCCTGAAATCTCTAAATGGCTAGTTTTATTACCCATGTGCTTCTAAAACGCTTCCACGAATACAATATTAAAATCAATTTTATTTCCCCACCAATTGTCCTGAATTTTGTAAAATGAATATGCATGTTACACATTCTACATATGAATACATACATACACACATAAGTATACACAAAGAAATGCACTGGGCATGGGAACATCATCCTTCGGAAATGTTTTGCTGGGAACAAACCCCAGCAGCACCTATGCACGGTGAACCCACCAGCAAGTACGCCGAGGTACTCTAACCACAAGGGACACAAATACAGGGCGAGACAGTGCCAGGAATCCATGCGTGAGGTCTCCAGGAGACAAGCAACTAGCTACAGCTAGTCTTTAAGAGAAGCTCACAGGGTAGCTCCCTGAATTCATCAAGCTATTTATGACCTTTTTATTAACAGCCTCCAGTTAACTAGCTTAAAAACCAAAGAGAAAATCATAGGTATCCCAGCTGTAAGGTGGATGAATTCCCCCAGAAGGAGTGAGATCAAATGCAGGATGTAGAGCCTCCTGGGCAAGGTTCCATCTAAGACTCAGGGAGAAACCTGATGACACAGGATCCTTTTGTCCCTAGAGGACAGAACTACTGAGTCACAGTGGATCTGCAAGCGCAGAGCATCCGTATTTTAAAAATCGATCATAGTGAAAACTCTCAATCCTGGGGAAGGTGATATAGTAAAAATTACCACCATCATTTACAAACATATATTTATTACAGTTTTGGATTATTTTAGGCAAGGAAAGGACAGAAACACCAACAAAAAAACTGTATCTGCAAGTTAGAGAAAGAGAGGATGGCAGGAGACGCATTCATTAGAAAGAACCTTGTATCAAGAGCAAAAAGCTGAAATTCTAGTTTAGCCCAAACCCATCAGCATTGTGTAAAGCAGGTGAGCAACAGTACTGCTGAATAAATACTGAGGAACTTGTTGCGCTGAAACAAGTGAGCAGACATGTAAATGAAACCGTATTTATTGCTTACTTCAAATAACCTAAACTCATGACTAAAAGGACTCTCAGAAGGTTACTCCACCCCAGTTTCTGTACCCAAGCAAGACAGGAACTGAGTTACACCAAGAAGACAACTGTCCACCCATTCTTAAAGACCGACTGACCAGGCGACCGGAGCAGTGCGGGCACCCGAGCCCAGCCTCTGTGTGAGCCCAAGCACACGTCCACACAGGTGAGGAGACAACCCAGGCAGGTCTGCGGGAGACTTACGAAGGTTTCGGACAGGTCTGGGAGAAGCTGGAGGTCATACTGTGGAGGGCTGTCACCACACCCTGCCCTGGCTGGAAAAGCTCAGCCAAGTATACAGCAGAAAACTCTGCCATTTTAACTTTGGCAGGGTTTTATCATTAACAACCAGGGAATTCCAACTGTAAGTTTACACAATTTATTAAGACCAGTCTGTTCAGCAATCTCTACGCCTGAGGACATTACGACATTATAGAGTAACTAGCCCACTAATGAGGCCAGTGTTGCTGGGTTGGTTTTGCTGTGGGGGAGGAGGACTGAAGGGGCAGGAGGAGGTGACATGCAGCGTCATTACTGGGTGGAATCAAGACGAGGAATGGTTATAAACACAAACAGGTCTCTGAGAGACAAGACTATACTTCTCACCACAGAAATCACAAGACAGTTTTTATGGTCCGAAGAGGACAGAGATGAAAATCAGGCCCTCCTTCCCTAGCAAATAAAGCAAAACAGTAATGCAGGCATCCAGAAACACCCACCTGCCAATGTCATTTGCACTGACCGACTACTCAACAGAGCCTCTTCTGTCATTGCCCACTTCTTTAATAAAGGGAAAGATTATCTCAAAGTGATCATCTAGCTCTGGAGACAAAGAATAAGATTATCTACTTTCAGCATCCTATGCTTAGCCCTTTTAGTATAGAGAACAGGCAGCTTCCATTAAGGAACTTTATGGAAAATAGGTACTCAAGTTAAAAACAAAACAAAACCAACTTAGCAGACTTCAAGTCTCACAAAACCATCCCTAAGTACCCTACCGCCCCACCCCAGACTCTTCCTTCTCTGAATAATGCAGGCTGTTAGACTCCTAGCCAGGCAATTTATATGCGATTTTGTACTGTTTGCTAAAATCACACACAATTTTGTGCTGTTTGCTGTTACACATATACAAATGCCTTTTCTCCCCTAACTAAAATATATGAATTATTTGAGAAGGCTTAGTTTTATTCAATTGTCCGTCCTTCCTTAGCATCCAGAGACAGCTAATACACATGGCCTGAGATGCGGCCACCTCTGCAATGGTGGCTCAGGCTTGAGTGCTGCGGGGCTCCCTGTGGGTGGGGGCTACCACCCCACTGCTTCTCCAGCACCCCAGGATGATCACCCAGCCTGCTGCCAGTTCACAGCAGCTCATCCTGTATTTTGACCTGCCACATGAGCCCTAAGTCCTGGGCGGGCTCCTCTGCCTGGCACCCTGCTGCTCCCCAGAGGCAGGAGCTCACGCAGACCACAGCACTCGGCTGGTGCTCTCATTTAATCACACTACTGCAAATAGTTGACCAAAAGCAATAAGGGCATGACTGAGAGACAGTGGGAGTTTAATATAAAAAAATTAATAAAAAAAAAAGGGGGGAAGTAGAAAGGGTCTACCTTTTAATAGGGTCCTAATTACCCAACTCATAGGATCAGCCCAAATGAGATGGGAGTTTATTTCGGGTTTTTTTTTTTTAATTATTGGTTTTTTTATATATATATAAATTGCTGCTATGTGTTTTCTTTCCTCTGAGCAATTATGCAGCAAGTACGTAAAGAGGGGAAAAAAATATTAATTAAATATAAGGTAATTGTAGAGTTGGCCTGCAGAGAATGAGTCTGAACTCTGGACAATCACAGGCTACTAGGGTTTGAAGACTGCTCAGGGCCTCCCAGAAAAGACAGAAATAAAAATACAACCAACCAACAAGCAGATGCAGAGTACAGCAGGAAAAGAGCAGTGTACAGAGACATTAACAGAGCCACGGAGCTGTAGGGCTCCAAGTACCTAGAAACCAGCAGGGCTGACAACTGCTTAGGGCTCTCTGCTAGAAAGAACCCCCCAGTTTATCCAGTCATGCCCCAAATGATCGCCTGGCCACTCTTCCTGTGATCAACAGTTAACTCCGTAAGTAAAAACTTAAAAAGAGACTGAGGACGTACAGGATTGAAAAGGACGATCAAGTTCAACTGGGACTTCAGTCCAAAACTAACCACACCTTGGGCCTGAGGGGCACTGAGGCAGGCCCCAGAACACACTCAAGCTCCCTCTCAAAGGGACTGGCAAAGTGAAGCCTCCTCTGGCTTTCACACCACTGTGACCTCAGGGAAGCACCCAGGCAATACCAGAAAGTGAAATGAAGCCGTGGCGGAGCATGCGGGGAAGTGCCAAGCCGTACGTGATAATAGCGGGGTATATGAGTGACAGCTGTGCTCCCCTGAAACAGTTCTGGCAGGGCTTGTATCACCCTGGTCCTTCCATAGCTCAGCCATTTCCAGCTCACCGTCTGCCCTGGGAAGCCTTGGTAGCGGCTTGAATTCAGACTTGTTCATACCAGCTAAAGACCTCATATCACCTCCTCCCACTAATGCCAGACGAGAGGGAGAAAAACAGGTGAAACTACAGATTCTGCCAAAAGAAAACTTGGCCGCACCTCCCAAAGCCTGCTATCACTCTTCAAAGAAGTTAAACCTAAAGCTGGCCCCTCCATAAAGCTCTGGTTTGTACAGACTGGGTCTTACTACCCAGCCAATAGGATTCGTGGGAGGCCCTGATATGAAAATAAAATGAAAATGGAGCAGGCTGGCAGGGATTCTGGCTTAGATGCCAAAGCCAAAACCCTCTGTAGAGAGAATCACCTTCGGTACTTAGTAGGCCTCTTCCCTATCAACAGTACAAGCGGATGATGTTAGTAATGTGTGCCACAAACCTGGCTACTGAACAAGCCTGAACAGTGCTTGCCTTACCTGCTCTTCAAAGGCCACCAGGGGTGCTCTCACCCTGAGGGGCAGAAGGGCCATTTCAGACAATCAAGCAGCAACTTGGCCAGGGCCAGCATTCACTCCAACTCAGCCTCCAAAGGTTTCATGTTTCCCACTAATTACTATTACTATTTGATCAGCAACAAAAAATGGCATACCACCACCTGGGGTGGATATTTTAGTTCCAGAAAAGGCCAGGCCGTACTAAGGAGCGAGCTCACTAATCCCCACATGCCAGAAAAGAAGTCAGAAGTCAGGGGTCACTGATAGGGTCAGTCTCCGCACAGGACCTATTTTAAAGGTACACTTCTGATGCAAACCTACAGGATTGTTAAAGTTTCTTTAAACTCATAAAGTACTTTAACTATTAAGAAAATGATACTATAGATTTTGGGTACTTACCAGCGACTCTCGAGGCACCACATTTTCACTTCCGGGAGTAGAGCTTGGCTGCAAAGAAAAACAGAAACAAAAAATAAGATCACAGTGCCACCCAATGGACATCAAAAAAACCAAAGATGTTCTATTCTCAGGCAACACACTAAAACACCT
This sequence comes from Manis javanica, assembly GCF_040802235.1. NCBI lineage: Eukaryota > Metazoa > Chordata > Mammalia > Pholidota > Manidae > Manis > Manis javanica. The sequence continues at coordinate 7,874,013 of NC_133159.1, read as the reverse complement.
CTCTGAAATCTCTTACCGGTTTGTCACACTCTACGGTGTTCTGTGGCAGGCTACCTGTAAGAAGTCACCCAAACATTCTGAATTTGCCAGTGAACATGAAGAAACTGTTTCTGGGGTTCACTGTCAGTACCTCAAGAAGGTTTGGTTTGGCTTAGGAGGGCCCCAGATAAGCAGCTGAGCAGCAAAGGCTGAGGACCATCACAAAATCCAAAGAAACAGCAAAGCCCAAAGTAAAGGCTTTAATAAGAGCAAAACTTCCCTTTTGTCATCTCCCCACCATGTTGACGGGGGCAGAGCTCAGCAAAACTGGAGAAAGAAATCAACCACAAGGGGGCCCCACCTGCCCGCACTCAGGGTTTCCTCGGGCCAGCTAGTTACAGCCAGAAGGGAGTAAACTACACCGCTGGTGCTTTATCACCTGTCACTGAGGACACCAATTTGCAGCAGTTAAGAACGCCAGGCTTAAATCCTTTTTGTAAATAAACCAGTGACAGGCTGGCAGACAGACAGACCAACGAGGCAGGCAGGCAGCATGTGGCCGCTTGCCTGGCTCAGGTTGGCTTCCTCCTCTGAATCTCTCCCTCACCCTCACATTTGCCTTCAACCCTTGGCTGATCTGGCCAAAAATTAGAGAAAGAAAGAGTGACAGAGACAGACTCAGAGGAAATTTACAAATCTCCAAAAGAATAAAACAATATGACAGAGTTATGATTACTTCACTGCTACTGATGTTCAAGCCGATTTCCAATTACCTACAGATAATATCCAGACAAATGCAGCCGCTCTGTGGGTGTCAGGAGCCAGCCTCCATCCTCCTTCTGGCCCGTTCAGAAGGCAGTGCCAGGCCTCTTAAGAAAAAGGATAGAAGGTGCGAGAAGAAAGCGTCCAGTCTAGAAAGGCCCCGAAAGACTTCCACACACTAGATGCCACCAGCACAGCTGGCAAACAGCACAGTGGCAAGGACTCTGCTGGAAGGACCCCTCACTCAAAGTCCTGTCTCAGGAGCCCCTTCCCACCCACCGCAGGACAAGACAGACAGCCAGCAACTAACTAGAAAGCGTGAAAACGAACTAGAAAGTCTCAGGAATCAGAAAGTTTTCCATCCCCTGCCCTTTCTTCCCCACTCCGAAGGCCCCAGGCATCAAGAAGCTCATGCACTGAGACCTCCAGCCCAAACTCCTCTGAGTCCTACATCGACTGCCTTCCTGCCACCTCTTGGACTAAACGAATCCCACAGCAGATTCATAGCCCTCTCCCTCTGCCACACACGTCCTCTTCCAGCGTTCCTGTTTGAGTGAATGACACAACCCCCACCAAAGTACCTAAACTAGAGTCCAAAGCGTCATCCTTGACAGCTCTTTCTCCCTCACTCGCTAGAGCTAACTCACTACCAAGCCCTGCCAGTGTCCTCCCTAAAGGTCCATGGCATCAGTCCATGCACTTCAATCCACTTCTACTGCCATCATTTAGGTCCAAGCTTCCAAAATCTGCCTGAACCACTGCAACTGCCTTCCAATCAGTTCACCCACATCCATGCTGGCTCTCTTCTACTTCATTTTAAACACTGCTAGCAAACTATCATCTCAAAATAATTTGATCTCGTCACCTCTCCACCCCAGTAAACAACTACAATACAGCAAAAATTTCTCAGTGTGGCCAAAAGGCCTTGCTTCTATTCTGACATCTCAAGTCTGTATGGCACCACATTCTCCAGCTTTGCCCACAACAGACACACTGGCCTTTGCTCCTGCTGTTCCCTCCCTTGCCTCTGACAATTTAACTCACTCTTCAGATTTCAGACTTCCTGGGAGACACACTCCTCTGAACCATGACAGGGTCAAATCTCCCTGTTAGACACTAACACCACATACCTCTCCTTCAAAGACTGAGCAGAACTGTAATTTTACATGTGTGATTATCTGACTAATGTCTGTATTTATCACCAGATTATAAACTCTACTTTGGGCAGAAACTATCAGGGTTTGCTTATCACTGTATCCCTGGGACGTAGGACTGAATCAGGCACAGACAAGGCCTTCCATAGACATTTGCTGAATGACTGAATGGGCAACTAAGAGTAGAACAATGGTTCTGACTCAACTGAATGGATTATACATTAAAATTTGTAATCTTCCTGAGGGCCTCCTTCACTCCATTTGGCAAATACTGACACTAATTAGTAATATTTATTTATTAGCTCTTTCTTCATTCAATTCTCACAATATATGTATGAAATCATTGCTGATGAGGAAATTGAGGCAAGGGAGGTTAAATAACTTGCCCATGATGACTCAGCTGGTAGCTGGTACTAAAGGGATCTGAGCCCTTCTGCGTAATCAAAATAATCGAGTTGTGTCCTAAAATTTATATGGAACCAAAGAAAAACCCTGACTAGCCAAAGCAATCTTAACAAAGAAGAACAAAGCTGGTGGTATCATGTTCCCTGGTTTCAACTACACTACAAAGCTACAGTGACCCCAACAGTATGGTACTGGCATGAAAGCAGGGACACAGATCAGTGGAATAAAGGACCCAAGAAAAAGACCCACACATTTTAGTAGTTAATCTATGACAAAAGAGGCAAGAATATACAATGAGGAAAAGATAGTCTCTTCAATAAGCAGTACTGAGAAAACTGGGCAGCTACATGCAAAAGAATTAAACTGGACGACTACCTTACACCATATACAAACATAAATTCAAAATGATTAGAGACTTGAATGCAGGAAGTGAAACCATAAAACTCCTAGAAAAAAATCACAGGCAGTAAGCTCTTTGACATTGGTCTTAGCAATGTTTTCATGGACCAGTCTCCTCAGGCAAGAGAAATAAAAGCTAAAATAAACAAATGGCATTACATCAAACTAAAAAGCTTTTGCACAACACAAACTAAAAAAACACTAACAAAAAGAAAAGGCAACCCACTAAGTAGATATTTGCAAATCATATACTGATAAGGGGCTAATATCCAAAATACATAAAGAACATATACAACTCAACAGCAAAAAAACAAATGATGCAATTAAAAAATGGGCAGAGGAACTGAACATTTTTCCAAAGACAAAGAGATAGCCAACAGGCATATGAAAGGATGTTCAACATCACTAATGATCAGGGAAATGTAAATCAAAACTACAATGAGATGTCACCTCACACCAGTCAGAATGGCTACTACCAAAAAGGCAAAAAGTAACTATTAGCAAGGATGTGGAGAAAAGGGAACCTTCATGCACTAATAGTGGGAATGTAAACTGATGCAGCCTCTAAGGAAATCAATACGCAGGTTCCTCAAAAAATTAAAAATAAACTATCATACGATCCAGCAACTCCATTTGGTATCTATCTAAAGAAAATGAAAACATTGATCCAAAGAGATGCACCCCTGTTTACTGCAGCATTATTTACAATTGCCAAGATATGAAATCAACTTAAGCGTCCATCAATACATGGATGGATAAAGAAAATGTGATATATATACATGATGGAATATTTTAAAAGCCATAAAAAAAGAACGAAATCTTGACATTTGTGACAACATGGATGGACTTAGATGATGGATATGCTAAGTGAATAAGACAGCGAAAGACAAATAACCATGTATTACTTCACGTATATGTGGAATCTAAAGAATGACAACAAAATGAACAAAATACAATAGAAACAGGCTCACAGATACACAGATATACAGATATGTCTTAAACTGCTGATTACCAGAGATGGGAGGGGTTGGAGGGTGGGCAAAACAGGTGAATGGGATTAAAAAAGACAATACCAATAGTTTTGTTTAGACCACATTTTATTAAGCAACAACCTTAATGCCGCCCCATAAATAATAATGTAAGTTATCTGAGTGAACAAAACAAACTAACACAAACAGCTTTAATATTTAGGAACCTCACTCTGACTTAACCCAAAACTCTCTTCCTGAGCTGCAACTTGATAATCACTGTGAATCATTATCACCAAAATAGCAAATATTTGCCAGAGGGAAAACTTTAAACAGTATTTGATACCAAGAAGTCTCTTTCATCATATACCCTTTTCTACTTTTTTGAATTGTGAGCCATTTAAGTGTATTCTACTTTTTAAAAAATTATGTTTAATATTAAAAATTTGTTAAAGGAAGCTTCCCTCTCATCCCAACACTCCCATCTTCCTTGGGGGACTCACTGCTGATGCTGGTTCCTTATATATTCTTTAAGGGATATTCAAAGCATCTTAGAAGCACATATGTGTGTACATATCCCCACCAAAGAATCTGAATAGCAACACTTTCCAAATTCCTCAAGTCTTGACTTCCCAGCACCTTCTGGAGTCTCAGCACACCAAAGTCAGACCTCCAAGCTCAATCTCAGGGTCGCTAAGAGACAGGCAAGCATTCCCCACACAGTATTCCAATGCACAGTGCTGTCGGAGATCAATCAGACCTAACTCAGTGAATTCATGAAGGACTTCTTGCCAATATGGGAACTGTCCAATACTGATTATATATCCTAGATGATTATCCAGCTCATGTTGAAACATAGTAGCCTGAAATGAACCATCCCCCATTTCCTGTCTCTGTGTCCTTGAAGAAACTGTTTCTTAGTGACCAGAATAACCTTCATCCTTACTACTCTCCATGTTGGTAATACCATCTGACAATCAAGGTATTACATCCATCATCTCCTTGATAATACCACCTGAAATTCTTCATTTGAAAACTAGTTTAGTACCTATCCCCACTATATTTTAAGTTTCTTGAAGGAAGGCAAACCTATTATCTTGTTGAAGACTGTTCTTCAGCCCTTAGAATGTAACTGGAACTCAGTAAATACATGCTTAATTATATTTTTAAATTTAAAATATTAAAACAAAGCAACAACTTTGTGTACCTAAGCCCAAATGAAGCAAATAAAGGACCATGGCAGCGTCCCTCACTGGAACATTTCACCCACAACCAAACACGAATCTGACCTACTCTCAATGCATTGCTGTAGCCCCACAGTTCTTATGAAATGTGTGGGGCATTTGAAATGTGTGGAGGTGCTTCTGGCTGTCACAATGACCAGGCAGTCCCACTGGCACCTAGATAGCAAGAGTCTGGGAGGCAAAATGTCCTGCAGTGCATGCAATGAAGAATCATCCCATCCCAAACCAGTAAGACCCCTCAGAGAGTCCTGCCCATTCTGCTTCCTTACGCTGGGGAGGGGGACAGACTCCCATCTTTAACATTCAGCTTTAGAGACTGCTTCAAAGAAGGGCCAAGGTCGGAGCTGCTGATTACCTGTCAGGCTGGATCCCCAGGCCCAGGCAGGTCCATTAGTCTCACCAGTCCAGCTTATATGAAAGCCCAACACTTCTCAAACATCTGTCCCTACATCAACCCCCTCTGAGTAGCCAAATCTATTTTCCAGCTTGAGACAAATCCTTACAAATTAAATTCCAATTTGATCCTGGAATTCTTGTTAGGGTGATCTATGATCTTAAAAATAATAATAATAGCAAAGCTTAGACATCACAGCTGAGGTCTATTGCAAAGGTGTAATAAGTAGGCTTTAAAGCAATCCACAGTCAGGACCCTCAGGGGCCAGGGTGTGGCCAATGAGGGGAGAGAAGAAGAGCAAAAGCATAAAACTGCCTTAAAACACACAAAAAAAGACCACAGTGGCACAGAGAGAGAGAGAGAGGCTCTCCGTTTGACGGGGATGAAGGTGCTCTCACTCCGAGGCACTGACCTTCCACAGCCAGGTGTGCCCACATGCTGCTGACCTTGCTGCTGAGCAAAGATCAACCACACACACACAGCTCAGGTTTGAGCAACTGTCCAGATCCTGGAGCACTCATCCTACATCTGCCAAGTGACTGTGTAACAGTGGACATGTCTTACGCCAGTCTGGCCTATTGGTCTTTACTGAGAAGAGTAAGATTCAATTCAAAAATATTTTTTGAGGGGCACTGCTACAGTGGAAAGTGCATGAACTCTGGCATTAATGACAACTGAGTGATTCTAGGTATATTGTCCGATTTCTCTAAACCTCAGTTTCCTCATCTATGGGAATCATACCACCCCATGGTCAGAATGACATGATAGCATAAAAGTTGTATCATTTCTTCCTCAAGGGAGGAACAACCTAAGATAGGCACAGTCGCAGGGGGGCCATCAGGTGAGAAATTGGGGATCAACAGAGGTGAGGCTTAGAACTTCAACCCCCTGTTTTGAGAGAAATCTTCTGCATCCGTGGATGTTTTGTTGCCCTTGTCTAGCCTGGATTAATAGTCTATAGGCACACACCTGATCATCTACACTTGCCCTCTTACAGCACTAAATTATGCTTTCTATCTTTATCTTGCATCTACCTACCACTTCAGCATTTTATTAAAAAAAAAATAGTAACAAGGGAGAAATGTGGGAGTCACATATAAATCAAGTATAAAAATCAAATGAATAATCATATCTGACTTGATTGTTTATAGTTCATGATGCATGATCAAAACCGAAAGTTTTTGTGATGACTGCCCTTGCACTGTTCACCATGTAAGAACTTATTCACTATGTAAGAACTTGTTCACCATGTAAGAACTTGTTCATTATGTTTCAGAGGATTGGAGACTTGAGAGTTAGGCTTGGGGTTGATTAATGATTGTGCATTGAGTCCCCTATACAGAATTTTATTGTTGTTAACAACCTTTTGATCAAGAAATATGAGAGATGCCCTCTCAAAAAAAAAAAGTAGTATCATTTCACTCCTCTGCTCAAAGTCGACGTGTAGGCTTCTGCTCTATGATGAAGTAATAGGGACCAGATTTACCCTCCCACTTTAAACAACCAGAAAACTTAACAAAATAAATAACACCACTACTTACAGACATTGGACAGCAGGCAGTACAGGACTGTGTTTACTGACAGAACAGAAACAAATGATATGAGCGCTAAGATCACCTTGGCTTACTGCCAGGAGGCACACTTCAGACCATGAAAGGGGGGACGGGACATGCCTCAGCAGAGCAGGGCAGTCTGAGTTGAGGAAACAGAGACAGGAGCTCAGGGAGGCTAAGGCAGCTGACAGTTGCAGGACAGGGGAGAACTGAAGTACCAGAGAACTATGCAGAAAGAGAGCTCCAGAAATCTGCATAGAGTTTCCCATAAATATCTTCTGAATATTAACACTTGTGCATAAACAGAATCAAGCTCCACAAGTCTGAAAACAGAACGAAGCAGCAGCTGTGAGGTGAACAGCTCCCAGAATCCTTACAAGTCTTACTAGTCCCAAGCACCAAAGTGGAGTGCCTCATGGCACATTCAGGGCATTCAGTGGAGACCTGGAGGGGCCACACCTTGGTAAGGGGCTATCAGATTATCCCAGGGTAAAGGTCACCCTAGAAACACCCTAACAAAACTTAAATATAGGACTTGAAAGAATCAAAATGAAGCAAAAGTAACTATTCACCGAAGTTCAACATTCTCTAAAGACCACAAAATCCAGACCCTCAACAATATTAAATTCAGAGCATCCAGCAACCAATCAAAACTCTTGACACATGCCAAGAAGCAGGAAAGTGTCACCCATAATAAGAGAAATTAAAAACAATTAGCAAGAGCAATAAGACAGGTGTTACAAATTTATTTAAGAATTTAATCAATTAAAACAACAAGTATCAGCAAGGATGTGTAGAAAAGGGAACCCGCCCACCCTATTGGTGAGAATGTAAACAGCTACAGCCCCTGTGGACAGCAATGTGGAGGTTCCTCAAATATCTAAAAACAGAAATACCATACAACCTAGTAACTCTACCCCTAGGAATCTACCCAAAGAAAACTAAATCTCTGATTCAAAAATATATATTCACCCCTAAGTTCTCTGCTCCATATTTGTAATAGCCAATATATGGAAGCAACCAAAGTGTCCATCAATAGATGAATGGATAAAGAAGATGTGGTCCAAACACCTAATGGAATTATTATACAGCCATAAAAATGAAATCCTCCCATAGCCAACATCATACTGAACAACAAGAAGTTGAAAGCTTGTCCTCTAAAATCGGGAACAAGACAGGGATGCCCACTCTCCCCACTGTTATTCAACATAGTACTGGAGGTCCTAGCCATGGCAATCAGACAACACAAAGAAATACAAGGCATCCAGATTGGTAAAGAAAAAGTCAAACTGTCACTATTTGCAGATGACATGATATTGTACATAAAAAACCCTAAAGACTCCACTCCAAAACTACCAGACCTAATATCTGAATTCAGCAAAGTTGTGGGATACAAAATTAATACACAGAAATCTGTTGCATTCCTATACACTAATGATGAACTAACAGAAAGAGAAATCAGGAAAACAATTCCATTTATAATTGCATCAAAAAGAATAAAATACCTATGAATAAACCTAACCAAGGAAGTGAAAGACCTATACCCTGAAAACTATAGGACAGTCTTAAGAGAAATTAAAGAGGACACTAACAAACGGAAACTCACCCCATGCTCTTGGCTAGGAAGAATTAATATCATCAAAATGGCCATCCTGCCCAAAGCAATATACAGAATTGATGCAATCCCTATCAAATTACCAATAGCATTCTTCAACGAAATGGAACAAATAGTTCAAAAATTCATATGGAATCACCAAAGACCTCGAATAACCAAAGCAATCCTGAGAAGGAAGAATAAAGTGGGGGGATCTCACTCCCCAACTTTAAGCTCTACTACAAAGCCAAAGTAATCAAGACAATTTGGTACTGGCACAAGAACAGAGCCACAGACCAGTGGAACAGATGAGAGACTCCAGACATTAACCCAAACATATATGACCAATTAATATTCGATAAAGGAGCCATGGACATACAATGGGAAAATGACAGCCTCTTCAACAGTTGGTGTTGGCAAAACTGGACAGCTACATGTAAGAGAATGAAACTGGATCACTGTCTAACCCCATAAACAAAAGTAAATTTGAAATGGATCAAAGACCTGAATGTAAGTCATGAAACCATAAAACTCTTGGGAAAAAAAAATAGGCAAAAAACTCTTGGACATAAACATGAGCAACTTCTTCATGAACATATCTCCCCGGGCAAGGGAAACAAAAGAAAAAATAAACAAGTGGGACTATATCAAGCTGAAAAGCTTCTGTGCAGCAAAGGACACCATCAATAGAACAAAAAGGTACCCAACACTATGGGAGAATATATTCATAAATGACAAATCCAATAAAGGGTTGACATCCAAAATATATAAAGAGCTCAAGCACCTCAACAAAAAGCAAATAATCCATTTAAAAAATGGGCAGAGGAGCAGAACAGACAGTTCTCCAAAGAAGAAATTCAGATGGCCAACAGACACATGAAAAGATGCTCCACATCATTAGTCATCAGAGAAATGCAAATTAAAACCACAGTGAGATATCACCTCACACCAGTAAGCATGGCCACCATCCAAAAGACAAACAACAACAAATGTTGGCGAGGATGTGGAGAAAGGGGAACCCTCCTATACTGCTGGTGGGAATGTAAGTTAGTTCAACCACTGTGGAAAGCAGTATGGAGATTCCTCAGAATGCTCAAAATAGAAATACCATTTGACCCAGGAATTCCACTTCTAGGAATTTACCCTAAGAATGCAGCACTCCAGTTTGAAAAAGACAGATGCACCCCTATGTTTATCGCTGCACTGTTTAAAATAGCCAAGATATGGAAGCAACCTAAATGTCCATCAGTAGATGAATGGAAAAAGAAGATGTGGTACATATACACAATGGAATATTATGAAGCCATAAGAAAAAAACAGATCCTACCATTCGCAACAACATGGATGGAGCTAGAGGGTATTATGCTCAGTGAAATAAGCCAAGCAGAGAAGGACAAGTACCAAATGATTTCACTCATATGTGGAGTATAAGAACAAAGGAAAACTGAAGGAACAAAACAGCAGCAGAATCATGGAACCCAAGAATGGACTAACAGTTACCAAAGGGAAAGGGGCTGGGTAGGATGGGTGGGAAGGGAGAGATAAGGGCAGGGAAAAAGAAAGGGGGCATTACGATTACCATGTATAATGTGGGGGGTGGGGGAAAGGGGAGGGCTGTACAACACAGAGAAGATAAGTAGTGACTCTACAGCAGCTTACTATGCTGATGGACAGAGACTGTAATGGGGATTGTGGGGGGGCACTTGGTGAAGGGGGGAGCCTAGTAAACATAATGTTCTGCATGTAACTGTAGATTAATGATAACAAACAAACAAAAAAACGAATACAGCATCCCAGTTCAAAAAAGACAGATGCACCCCTATGTTTATCGCTGCACTATTTACAATAGCCAAGAAACGGAATCAACCTAAGAGTCCATCAGTAGATGAATGGATAAAGAAGATGTGGTACATATACACAATGGAGTATTATTCAGCCATAAGAAGAAAACAAATCCTACCATTTGCAACAACATGGATGGAGCTACAGGGTCTTATGCTCAGTGAAATAAGCCATGTGGAGAAAGACAAATACCAAATGATTTCAGTCATCTGTGGAGTATAAGAACAAAGGAAAAACTGAAGGAACAAAACAGCAGCAGAATCACAGAACCCAAGAATGGACTAACAGTTACCAAAGAGAAAGAGACTGGGGAGAATAGGAGGGTAGGGAGGGATAAGGTGGGGGAAGAAGAAAGGGGGTGTTATGATTAGCATGTATAAAGTGGGGGGTGGGGGAAAGGGGAGGGCTGTGCAACACAGAGAAGACAAGTATTGATTCTACAACATTTTGCTATGCTGATGGACAGTGACTGTAATGGGGTTTGTGGAAGGGACATGGTATAGGGGAGAGCCTAGTAAACATAATGTTCCTCATGTAATTGTAGATTAATGAAACAAAAAAAAGGGGGGGATTACTCCCTGAAAGGATAAAATTAACTGCAAATCAATGATTAATGCATGCTTTACATATCCTTAATTTTTATATTTTAAAGGGTGTCAGATGATCAGCTATGGAAGTACATTTTTCTGATAATCTTTCTTTCTCTTAAAAAAAAAAGCAGTTCCTGTGTGGTGATCTCCAATAGGTTCTTCACAATGGTATAAAGGTCATATCAAACTGTGGGCAAAGGGTTTGTTTGTGTTTATACAAAGGATCAAAGCCTAATTTGGCTACCCAGAAAATGAATTAAGATACTATATGAAGGAGGCGGAGCCAAGATGGCGGCGTGAGTAGAGCAGTGGAAATCTCCTCCCAAAAACACATAGAGCTATGAAAATATAACAAAGAAAAATCTTCCTAAAATAGAGACCACAGGACACAGGACAACATCCAGACCACATCCACACCTGCAAGAACCCAGCGCCTTGCGAAGGGGGTAAGATACAAGCCCCAGCCCGGCGAGACCCGAGCGCCCCTTCCCCCGGCTCCCGGCGGGTGGAGAGAAACCGGAGCGGTTTTTTTTTTTTTTTTTTTTTCGGCAAGCGCTTTTTGGAAGCCTTAGAGGGACGGGCCCCCGTTGCTGGGGAGGCACGGTGGTGGGACCGGTGAGGAGGTGCTGGGAACGGCGCCGGAGGACAAAGAATATCCCGCGTTTCTCCCTGCGAGACCTGGGGGAGGGTGCCTGAGACCGGTGCCTGAGGACGGAGGAGGTCGCGCGTTTTTCCCCTTTTTTTTTTTTCTCTTTTTGGCGAGCGCTTTTTGGAAGCCTTGAAGGGACGGGGACCCCAGTGCTAGGGAGGCACGGTGGCGGGACTGGTGAGTGGGTGGCTGGGACCGGCGCCTGAGGACAAAGAATATCCCCCGTTTTTCCCTGCGGGACCGGTGGGCGGGTGCCTGAGACCGGCACTTGAGGACAGAGGAAATCGCGCGTTTTTCCCCTTTTTTTTTTCTCTTTTCTGTGAGTGCTTTTTGGAAGCCTAAAAGGGACAGGGACCCCGGTGCTAGGGAGGCAGGGCGGCGGGACTGGTGAGCGGGTGCCTGGGACCGGCACCTGAGGACAAAGAATATCCCGCATTTTTCCCTGTGGGACCGGTGGGTGGGTGCCTGAGACCAGCACCTGAGGACGGAAGAAATCGCGCGTTTTTCCCCTTTTTTTTCTCTCTTTTTGCCGAGTGCTTTTTGGAAGCCTTGAAGGGACAGGGACCCCGGTGCTAGGGAGGCAGGGCGGCGGGACTGGTGAGCGGGTGCGTGGGACCAGTGCCTGAGGACAAAGAATATTGAGCGTTCCTTCCCTGAGGGACCGGTGGGTGGGTGCTTTTTGGAAGCCTTGAAAGGACAGGGACCCTGGTGCTAGGGAGACAGGGCAGCAGGACCAGTGAGCGGGTGCCTGGGAACGGCACCTGAGGACAAAAAAAAAAAAAAAAATCGCTTGTTTTTTCCTTTTTTTTCCTTTTTTTTTTCTCTTTCTTTCTGTTCCCTCTCTCATTGTTGCTGCTGTTGTTTTGGTTTGGAGAGTGCTTTTTGGAAATCTTAAAGGGGCAGGACAGGTCACTTAGACCAGAAGCAGGGAATCTGGGGATCTCTGGGCACTCTAACCCCCTGGGCAGCAGGGAGCACAGAGGCCCCTTACGGAGATAAATAGTCTCCTGGCTGCTCCCCCTCCAACGGGGCTCCACCATTTTGGAGGAACAGCCCCAGCCAGGCCAAGCCCACAGCAACAGCGGAGATAAACCCCAAAGCAACTGGGCAGGAAGCAGAAGCCCTGTCTGCGCACAGCTGCCCAGCACAAGCCACTAGAGGTCGCTTTTCTCCCAGGAGAGGAAGGCCACAAACCAACAAGAAGGGAAGCTCTTCCAGCACTCACTCGTACCAGCTCTGCAAACTATCTCTATCACCATGAAAAGGCAAAACTACAGGCAGACAAAGATCACAGAGACAACACCTGAGAAGGAGACAGACCTAACTAGTCCTCCTGAAAAAGAATTCAAAATAAAAATCATGAACATGCTGACAGAGATGCAGAAAAAAATGCAAGAGCAATGGGATGAGATGCAGAGAAAAATGCAAGAGCAGTGGGATGAAGTCCGGAAGGAGATCACAGATGTCAGGAAAGAGATCACAGAAGTGAAACAATCCCTGGAAGGATTTATAAGCAGAATGGATAAGATGCAAGAGGCCATTGAAGGAATAGAAGCCAGAGAACAGGAACGTATAGAAGCTGACATAGAGAGAGATAAAAGGATCTCCAGGAATGAAACAACACTAAGAGAAATATGTGACCAATACAAAAGGAAAAACATTCGTATTATAGGGATACCAGAAGAGGAAGAAAGAGGAAAAGGGATAGAAAGTGTCTTTGAAGAAATAATTGCTGAAAACTTCCCCAAACTGGGGGAGGAAATAATCGAACAGACCATGGAATTATACAGAACCCCCAACAGAAAGGATCCAAGGAGGACAACACCAAGACACATAATAATTAAAATGGCAAGGATCAAGGACAAGGAAAGAGTTTTAAAGGCAGCTAGAGAGAAAAAGGTCACCTATAAAGGAAAACCAATCAGGCTAACATCAGACTTCTCAACAGAAACCCTACAGGCCAGAAGAGAATGGCATGATATACTTAATGCAATGAAACAGAAGGGCCTTGAACCAAGGATACTGTATCCAGCACGACTATCATTTAAATATGATGGTGGGATCAAACAATTCCCAGACAAGCAAAAGCTGAGGGAATTTGCTTCCCACAAACCACCTCTACAGGGCATCCTACAGGGACTGCTCTAGATGGGAGCACCCCTAAAAAGAGCACAGAACAAAACACACAACATATGAAGAATGGAGGAGGAGGAATAAGAAGGGAGAGAAGAAAAGACTCTCCAGACAGTGTATATAACAGCTCAATAAGCGAGCTAAGTTAGGCAGTAAGATACTAAAGAAGCTAACCTTGAACCTTTGGTAACCACGAATCTAAAGCCTGCAATGGCAATAAGTACATATCTTTCAATAGTCACCCTAAATGTAAATGGACTTAATGCACCAATCAAAAGACATAGAGTAATAGAATGGATAAAAAAGCAAGACCCATCTATATGCTGCTTACAAGAAACTCACCTTAAACCCAAAGATAAGCATAGACTAAAAGTCAAGGGATGGAAAAACATATTTCAGGCAAACAACAGTGAGAAGAAAGCAGGGGTTGCAGTACTAATATCAGACAAAATAGACTTCAAAACAAAGAAAGTAACAAGAGATAAAGAAGGCCACTACATAATGATAAAGGGCTCAGTCCAACAAGAGGATATAACCATTCTAAATATATATGCACCCAATACAGGAGCACCAGCATATGTGAAGCAAATACTAACAGAACTAAAGAGGGAAATAGACTGCAATGCATTTATTGTAGGAGACTTCAACACACCACTCACCCCAAAGGATAGATCCACCGGGCAGAAAATAAGTAAAGACACACAGGCACTGAACAACACACTAGAACAGATGGACCTAATAGACATCTATAGAACTCTACACCCAAAAGCAACAGGATATACATTCTTCTCAAGTGCACATGGAACATTCTCCAGAATAGACCACATACTAGCTCACAAAAAGAGCCTCAGTAAATTCCAAAATATTGAAATTCTACCAACCAATTTTTCAGACCACAAAGGTATGAAAGTAGAAATAAACTCTACAAAGAAAACAAAAAGGCTCACAAACACATGGAGGCTTAACAACATGCTACTAAATAATCAATGGATCAATGAACAAATCAAAATAGAGATCAAGGAATATATAGAAACAAATGACAACAACAACACTAAGCCCCAACTTCTGTGGGATGCAGCGAAAGCAGTCTTAAGAGGAAAGTATATACCAATCCAGGCACACTTGAAGAAGGAAGAACAATCCCAAATGAATAGTCTAACATCACAATTATTAAAACTGGAAAAAGAAGAACAAATGAGGCCTAAAGTCAGCAGAAGGAGGGACATAATAAAGATCAGAGAAGAAATAAACAAAATTGAGAAGAATAAAACAATAGCAAAAATCAACGAAACCAAGAGCTGGCTCTTTGAGAAAATAAACAAAATAGATAAGCCTCTACCCCAACTTATTAAGAGAAAAAGAGAGTCAACACAAATCAACATAATCAGAAATGAGAATGGAAAAATCACGACAGACTCCACAGAAATACAAAGAATTATTAAAGACTACTATGAAAACCTATATGCCAACAAGCTGGAAAACCTAGAAGAAATGGACAACTTCCTAGAAAAATACAACCTCCCAAGACTGACCAAGGAAGAAACACAAAAGTTAAACAAACCAATTACAAGCAAAGAAATTGAAACAGTAATCAAAAAACTACCCAAGAACAAAACCCCGGGGCCGGACGGATTTACCTCGGAATTTTATCAGACACACAGAGAAGACATAATACCCATTCTCCTTAAAGTGTTCCACAAAATAGAAGAAGAGGGAATACTCCCAAACTCATTCTATGAAGCCAACATCACCCTAATACCAAAACCAGGCAAAGACCCCACCAAAAAAGAAAATTACAGACCAATATCCCTGATGAATGTAGATGCAAAAATACTCAATAAAATATTAGCAAACAGAATTCAACAGTATATCAAAAGGATCATACACCATGACCAAGTGGGGTTCATCCCAGGGATGCAAGGATGGTACAACATTCGAAAATCCATCAACATCATCCACCACATCAACAAAAAGAAAGACAAAAACCACATGATCATCTCCATAGATGCTGAAAAAGCATTTGACAAAATTCAACATCCATTCATGATAAAAACTCTCAGCAAAATGGGAATAGAGGGCAAGTACCTCAACATAATAAAGGCCATATATGATAAACCCACAGCCAGCATTATACTGAACAGCGAGAAGCTGAAAGCATTTCCACTGAGATCGGGAACCAGACAGGGATGCCCACTCTCCCCACTGTTATTTAACATAGTACTGGAGGTCCTAGCCACGGCAATCAGACAAAACAAAGAAATACAAGGAATCCAGATTGGTAAAGAAGAAGTTAAACTGTCACTATTTGCAGATGATATGATACTGTACATAAAAAACCCTAAAGACTCCACTCCAAAACTACTAGAACTGATATCGGAATACAGCAAAGTTGCAGGATACAAAATCAACACACAGAAATCTGTAGCTTTCCTATACACTAACAACGAATCAATAGAAAGAGAAATCAGGAAAACAATTCCATTCACCATTGCATCAAAAAGAATAAAATACCTAGGAATAAACCTAACCAAGGAAGTGAAAGACTTATACTCTGAAAACTACAAGTCACTCTTAAGAGAAATTAAAGGGGACACTAACAAATGGAAACTCATCCCATGCTCATGGCTAGGAAGAATTAATATCGTCAAAATGGCCATCCTGCCGAAAGCAATATACAAATTTGATGCAATCCCTCTCAAATTACCAGCAACATTCTTCAATGAATTGGAACAAATAATTCAAAAATTCATATGGAAACACCAAAGACCCCGAATAGCCAAAGCAATCCTGAAAAAGAAGAATAAAGTAGGGGGGATCTCACTCCCCAACTTCAAGCTCTACTACAAAGCCATAGTAATCAAGACAATTTGGTACTGGCACAAGAACAGAGCCACAGACCAGTGGAACAGATTAGAGACCCCAGAAATTAACCCAAACATATATGGTCAATTAATATTTGATAAAGGAGCCATGGACATACAATGGCAAAATGACAGTCTCTTCAACAGATGGTGCTGGCAAAACTGGACAGCTACATGTAGGAGAATGAAACTGGACCATTGTCTAACCCCATATACAAAGGTAAACTCAAAATGGATCAAAGACCTGAATGTAAGTCATGAAACCATTAAACTCTTGGAAAAAAACATAGGCAAAAACCTCTTAGACATAAACATGAGTGATCTCTTCTTGAACATATCTCCCCGGGCAAGGAAAACAACAGCAAAAATGAGCAAGTGGGACTACATTAAGCTGAAAAGCTTCTGTACAGCGAAAGACACCATCAATAGAACAAAAAGGAACCCTACAGTATGGGAGAATATATTTGAAAATGACAGATCCGATAAAGGCTTGACGTCCAGAATATATAAAGAGCTCACACGCCTCAACAAACAAAAAACAAATAACCCAATTAAAAAATGGGCAGGGGAACTGAACAGACGGTTCTCCAAAAAAGAAATACAGATGGCCAAGAGACACATGAAAAGATGCTCCACATCGCTAATTATCAGAGAAATGCAAATTAAAACTACAATGAGGTATCACCTCACACCAGTAAGGATAGCTGCCATCCAAAAGACAAACAACAACAAATGTTGGCGAGGCTGTGGAGAAAGGGGAACCCTCCTACACTGCTGGTGGGAATGTAAATTAGTTCAACCATTGTGGAAAGCAGTATGGAGGTGCATCAAAATGCTCAAAACAGACCTACCATTTGACCCAGGAATTCCACTCCTAGGAATTTACCCTAAGAACGCAGCAATCAAGTTTGAGAAAGACAGATGCACCCCTATGTTTATCGCAGCACTATTTACAATAGCCAAGAATTGGAAGCAACCTAAATGTCCATCTGTAGATGAATGGATAAAGAAGATGTGGTACATATACACAATGGAATACTACTCAGCCATAAGAAGTGGAAAAATCCAACCATTTGCAGCAACATGGATGGAGCTGGAGAGTATTATGCTCAGTGAAATAAGCCAAGCGGAGAAAGAGAAATACCAAATGATTTCACTCATCTGAGGAGTATAGGAACAAAGGAAAAACTGAAGGAACAAAACAGCAGCAGAATTACAGAACCCAAAAATGGACTAACAGGTACCAAAGGGAAAGGAACTGGGGAGGATGGGTGGGCAGGGAGGGATAAGGGGGGGGAGAAGAAGGGGGGTATTAAGATTAGCATGCATGGGGGGGAGGGAGAAAGGGGAGGGTGGGCTGCACAACACAGAGAGGACAAGTAGTGACTCTACCACATTTTGCTAAGCTGATGGACAGTAACCGTAATGTGGTTGTTAGGGGGGACCTGATATAGGGGAGAGCATAGTAAACATAGTATTCTTCAGGTAAGTGTAGATTAAAAATTTAAAATAAAAAAAAAGAAAGAAAGAAAGAAAAGGGGGATTACTCCTTAACAGGATAAAACTATTGGTAAATCAAAGATCAACGCATGCTTTAAATATCCTTAATGTTGATCACTTAAAGGGTGTCAGATGATCAGATATGGAGGTACTCTTTTCTGATAATATTCCTTTCTCTTAATTAAAAAAAAAAAAAAAAAAAAGCAGTTACTGTGTGCTGACCTCCAATGAGTTCTGCACAGTGGTATAGAGGGCATGTCAAAGTGTGGGCAAAGGGTCTGTTTGTTTCTACGCAGAAGATCAAGGCCTAGCTTGGATACCCAGAAAATGAACTAAGATACGATATGAGGAGGAGCTTCCGGCATCAGCACTCTCTGGAGGACTCGTGCCGGGGGATGATCATCAAAAAGCCTCCACAGGGATCCGGACGATGCTGCGGTTGTGGCTGCATCCAGCCCACCGTCTCCTGGACTTGCCATAAGAAGGAGGAGGGAGATGTCTAGGCTGGCATGTGCATACAGTGAGACAACGAATTTGACTGGATCTGTACTGTTGGAACTCAACCAGGAGTTGGGAGGGGTGCAAGTTGTAGCACCCCAAAATCTCATGACTATAGACTATCTATGGTTAAAAGAACATATGGGATGTGAACAGATCCCAGAAATGGGCTGCTTTAATTTGTCTGATGGTTCAAGTACAGTTGGAAAATATCCATCATATCATAGATAAATTTTCACAAATGCCTAGGGTGCCTAAATGGTTTTCTTGGCTTCACTGGAGATGGCTGGTAATTATAGATTTGCTTTGTTTATGTCACCGTATTCCTATTATGTTAATATGTGTGTGCAAATTAGTTAGTAGTTTAAAACCTATACATACTTAAGGTACTATACAAGAAGATATGTCAAAGAAATAATCAATCCTCCCAAGTTTCCTTCATATGCTACATCTATAGCTTTTCTTCTTCCTTCCTAATTACAAACCTTAAATAGAATTCGTGCCTCATATCGAATTTACCGAGTATCATAATTCCTCCAGGTGGTAAAGATACCTCGAGACAAGTGCTGGGCATAGAAGCCACAGGGCATAAATCTGCAAAGAAGTAAAAAGCTAACCTTTGCAAACAATATGGCTTCTCTCTCACTTACCAACTTTACATTTCCCTGTATGGCCCCGGAAGATGACTGGTTAGCCAGAGACGGGTAAGATTCCTCAAGGGAGGAACAACCTAAGACAGGCACAGTCGCAGGGGGGCCATCAGGTGAGAATTTGGGGATCAACAGAGGTGAGGCTCAGAACCTCACCCCCCCTGCTTTGAGAGAAATCTTCTGCATCCGTGGATGTCTTGCTGCCCTTGTCTAGCCTGGATCAATACTTAGTCCATAGGCACACACCTGATCATCTGATCATCTACATTTGCCTTCTTACAGCACTAAACTATGTTTTCTACCTTTATCTTGCATCTACCTACCACTTCAGCATTTTATTAAAAATAAAAATAATAATAATAATAGGAGAAATGTGGGATCAACATATAAATCAAGTACAAAATCAAATGAATATTCATATTTGACCTGATGGTTTATAGGTCATATTGCATGATCAAAACCGAAAGTTTCTGTGATGAATGCCCTTGTACTGTTCACCATGTAAGAATTTATTCACTCTGTAAGAATTCGTTCACCATGTAAGAACTTGTTCGTTATGCTTCAGAAGATTGGAGACTGACGAGAATTAGGCTTGAGATGGATTAATGATTGTACATTGAGCATTGACCCCCCTATACTGAATTTTATTGTTGTTAACAACCATTTGATCAATAAATATGAGAGATGCCCTCTCAAAAAAAAAAAAAAAAAAAAAGATACTATATGAAGAACTTTCAACATCAACATCCTCTGGAAGAGTCATTCCAGAAGATGATCATCAAAAAATTTCAACAAAGATCCTGGCGCTGTTGCAGTTGTAGCTGCATTCATCCCACCAGTTCCTGGACTTGCCATTGGAATGTAGAAGGAGATATCTAAGCTGGCCTGTGCATACAGTAAAACAACAAATTTGACTGGATCTATATTGTCGGAACTCAACCAAGAATTAGGAGAAGGGCAAGTTGCAGTGCTTCAAAATCATGCTACTATAGACTATCTATTGTTAAAAGAACACATGGAATGTGAACAGTTCCCAGGAATGTGTTGTTTTAATTTGTCTGATTTTTCTCAAACTATTCAAATTCAGTTAGACACTATCCATCATATTATTGATAAGTTTTCACAAATGCCTAGGGTACCTAACTGGTTTTCTTGGTTTCACTGGATATGGCCGGTAATTGTAGGTCTGCTTTTCTTATGTATCTGTAGTCCTATTCTGTTAATGTGTGTATGCAATTTAATTAGTAGTTTGTTAAAACCTATACATGCTTATGTTACTCTATAAGAAGTTATGTCAAAGAAATAATCAATCTTCCCATGTTTTCTCCCATTGCTACTTCTATACCTTTTCTTCTTCCTTCCTAATTACAGCCCTTTAGTAGAATTCGTGCCTCATATAGAAAATTACTGAGTATCATAATTCTTCCAAGTGCTAAAGATACCTCAAGACAAATGCTAGGCATAGAAGCCACAGGTCATAAATCTGCAAAGAACTAAAAGGCTAACTTTTTCAAAGAATATTGCTTCTCTCTCACTTAGCCAACATTACATTTCCCTGTATGGCCCTGGAAGACGGCTGGTTAGCCAGAGATGGGTAAGATTCCTCAGGGGAGGAACAACATAAGACAGGCACAGTCGCAGGGGGGCCATCAGGTGAGAAATTGGGGATCAACAGAGGTGAGGCTTAGAACCTCACCCCCCCCCCGTTTTGAGAGAAATCTTCTGCATCCGTGGATGTTTTGTTGCCCTTGTCTAACTTGTATTAATACTTATATAGGCACAGACCTGATCATCTACATTTGCCCTCTTACAGCACTAAATTATGTTTTCTACCTTTATCTCGCATCTACCTACCACTTCAGCATTTTATTTAAAAAAATAAGAGAGAAATGTGGGATTCACATATAAATCAAGTATAAAAATCAAATGAATAATCCTATCTGACTTGATTGTTTATAGTTCATGATGCTTGATCAAAACCGAAAGTTTCTGTGATATGACTGCCCTTGCACTCTTCACCATGTAAGAACTTATTCACTATGTAAGAATATATTCACCATGTTAAGAACTTGTTCATTATGCTTCAGAAGATTGGAGACTGTGGAGAATTAGGCTTGGGGTTGATTAATGATTGTGCATTGAGTCCCCTGTACAGAATTTTACTGTTGTTAACAACCATTTGATCAATAAATATGAGAGATGCTCTCGCAAAAAAAAAAAAAAAAAAGTGGGCAGAGGAGCAGAACAGACAGTTCACCAAAGAAGAAATTCAGATGGCCAACAGACACATGAAAAGATGCTCCACATCGCCTGTCATCAGAGAAATGCAAATTAAAACTACAATGAGATATCACCTCACACCAGTAAGCATCGCCACCATCCAAAAGACAAACCACAAATGTTGGTGAGGATGTGGAGAAAGGGGAACCCTCCTACACTGCTGGTGGGAATGTAAATTAGTTCAACCATTGTGGAAAGCAGTATGGAGATTCCTCAGAATGCTCAAAATAGAAATACCATTTGACCCAGGAATTCCACTCCTAGGAATTTACCCTAAGAATGTAGCATCCCAGTTTGAAAAAGACAGTTGCACCCCTATGTTTATTGCAGCACTATTTACAATAGCCAATAGATATGGAAGCAACCTAAGTGTCCATCAGTAGATGAATGGATAAAGAAGATGTGGTACATATACACAATGGAATATTATTCAGCCATAAGAAGAAAACAAATCCTACCATTTGCAACAACATGGATGGAGCTACAGGGTATTATGCTCAGTGAAATAAGCCAGGTGGATAAAGACAAGTACCAAATGATTTCACTCATATGTGGAATATAAGAACAAAGAAAAACTGAAGGAACAAAACAGCAGCAGACTCACAGAACCCAAGAATGGACTAACAGTTACCAAAGGGAAAGGGACTGGGTAGGATGGGTGGGAAGGGAGGGATAAGAGCAGGGAAAAAGAAAGGGGGCATTACGATGAGCATGTATAATGTGGGGGGGGTATGGGGAGGGCTGTGCAACACAGAGAAGACAAGTAGTGAGTCTACAGCATCCTACTACGCTGATGGACAGTGACTGTAATGGGGATTGTCAGGGGGGACTTGATGAAGGGGGGAGCCTAGTAAACATAATGTTCTGCATGTAATTGTAGATTAATGATAACAAACAAACAAAAAAAAGAATACAGCAGCCCAGTTCAAAAAAGACAGATGCACCCCTATGTTTATTGCTGTACTATTTACAATAGCCAAGAAACAGAATCAACCTAAGAGTCCATCAGTAGATGAATGGATAAAGAAGAGGTGGTACATATACACAATGGAATATTATTCAGCCATAAGAAGAAAACAAATCCTACCATTTGCAACAACATGGATGGAGCTACAGGGTATTATGTTCAGTGAAATAAGCCAGGCGGAGAAAGACAAGTACCAAATGATTTCACTCATATTTGGAGTATAAGGACAAAGAAAAACTGAAGGAACAAAACAGCAGCAAAACCACAGAACCCAAGAATGGACAAACGGTTACCAAAAAGAAAGGGACTGGGCAGGAGGGGTGGGAAGGGAGGGATAAGGGCAGGGAAAAAGAAAGGGGGCCTTAGGATTAGTATGTATAATGTTGGGGGAGCTTAGGGAGGGATGTGCAACACAGAGAAGACAAGTAGTGAGTCTACAGCATCTTACTATGCTGATGAACAGTGACTGTAATGGGGTTTGTTGGGGGGGACTTGGTGAAGGGGGGAATCTAGTAACCATAATGTTTTTCATGTAATTGTAGATTAATGATAATACGATGAATTTTAAAAAAAGGACAAAGAAAAAACTGAAAGAAAAAAACAGCAGCAGACTCACAGAACCCAAGAATGAACTGACAGTTGTCAAAGGGAAAGGGACTGGGGAGGGTGGGTGGGAAGGGAGGGGTAAGGGGTGGGGAGAAAGAAAAGGGGCATTACGATTAGCATGTATAATGTGGGGGGAGGGCACGGGGAGGGCTGTGCAACACAGAGAAAACAAGTAGTGACTCTACAGTACCTTAATACGCTGATGGACAGTGACTGTAATGGGGTTTGTTGGGGGGACTTGGTGAAGGGGGAGCTAGTAAACATAATGTTCCTCATGTAATTGTAGATTAATGATACAAAAATAAAAATAAAAATAAAGAAATCCTGACATTTGTGACAACATGGATGGACCTAAAGGGTAGAATGTTAAGTGAAATAAGCCAGGTGGAGAAAGACAAATAGCACATGATTTCACTTACATGTGGAATCTAAAAACAAAACAAAACTGCAGCAGACTCAGAGACACTGAGAAATGACTGGTGTTTATCACGAGGGAGGGGTTGGGGAGAGCAAGTGGGGTAGTTGAGGCGGATAAACAGGCACAAAAAATCTCAATCATAATATAAATTGGTCGCAAGGATGGAAGCACAACATGGAGAATACAGCCAATGATTATGTAACATCTTTCTATGTTGACAGTAACTACACTAGTTGGGGTGAGGATTTAATAACGTGTAACTGTTGAATCACTGTGTTGTATATACTTGAAGCCAATATAATATTGTGTATAAACTATGCTTCAATTTTAAAAATTTAATCAATTTTACATACAAACATTGAATTATGTTGTACACCTGAAACTAATATAATGTTGTGTGACAATTATATCTCAATTAAAAAATTATTAAAAGGAAACATGATCATACTAAGGAGAAATGTAAAGTATAAAAAGAAAGTAGAACTCGGGGACACATGTGACTCCCTCTGCCTGGCAAAGGGAGTGCCTCCTGCAGCTGAGGGTGTGGAAGGGGGACGCCCAGACCACTACTGTGGCTTTCTCTTTGTTGTTGTAAATACATTTGTCTGGGGGTGTCCCCCAAACTTCCAGCAGGCGCTATGAGTGCCAATGAGGACCAAGACATGGAACTAGAGGCATTACCTTCAATTTATGAAGATGAAAGTTTTCAGTAATTAAGTCCAGTTTCACTTCAATATAGGATAGGTGAAAATGGTGATCCCAAAGCCTTAATATTTTCTGGACTGAAACATATCCCCAAATACCTCTGATTACATCTATGAATGCTTTTTTTAACAATACCATAACATCAGCTGTAAAGCAGAGTATATTAGCCAAGTACAGGAGGCAGGGGAAGTTAACCCCGGGGTCCCTATGACCTACATTGTTTGACTATGCCAAGGACAATAAGCAGCAGTTCATGGAGATCATCATTCCACTAATTCTGACACCCATAAGCTATATCATTTCCATTGAAACTCCTAATATAGCCCCATCAAGTAAGAAAAAAAGGACAGAAAAGAAAAAATTTGAAAAGCCCAAAAATGTAAGCTGGCAGATAAAACAGATCACAAAGGAGAACTTCCTCAATGATAGAAATGAGTTGATGAGGTAAAGCATTTAAGCAAAACTGGCTCAAAAGATGATGAAAAGTGCTTGTAATTTGAGACAAGGGAAGAACATCCTTCGAAAAGTAAACTGGATTCAAAATCTTTCATTACTCTCTTCTGCTATTGAGGTTGCTTTTTATAAAACAGAATTTTTTTTGTTACCAAAAAATGTTTGAAGCTGAAACTTTATGAAGAGATTTGATTGTATTATTTTCATACAGTTGCCTTAACAGAAGGAAAAAAGTTACTATTTCATATACCTTATGAAGCAAACTTTGTAAATGGACTAATATGGGAAACAAATAATCAATGTTAATTTATGTGATCTTATTCTAGTAGATGTGATATTTTCTTAAAGGAATATGAAGCCCTTTTCAAACTCTTACTCCAGGGAAGAATATGGAGGATACTGAGTGAACAATTATTCCACAGCATGATCCATATTAATAGGCTTCTTGGAATACAGGCTTCACCTTTTCTTTCCCTCAATTACTGAAGCATAAATTGCTTCAGAGAAATTTAAGTACTAGTATTTGGACTTCACAAATATTTTGTTTCTTTTTATTTTTCAAAGGTGAATTCTTTTTAATAAATGAGTATCTGTTTATACTTTTCTCTTGGTTTGGGTCACAATGTTTGGTCATGAGAGCTTTGAACAGTTACATGGAATATGAGAATATAAAGGCAAGTCTGCCAAATACAATAGCATAGAAGCATTTGAACAGAAGTGCTGGTTCCCATTTCTCTTGCTGCATATACGAGGATGGGAGTAAAAGATGCCTTAATGTTTAAATTTTGTATTGCTGTGACAGCGTTTTAATAAATTCCTATTTATCTACTATTATATATTTTTAATTTTTTGGTAACTGAGGTCTTCTAAATAGTTTAAAACCATATTTCAACCATAAAACTCTTAGAAGAAAACATAGGCAAAACTCTCTTGAATATAAACATGAACAACGTCTTCATGAACATATCTCCCTGGGCAAGGGAAACAAAAGCAAAAATGAACAAGTGGGACTATATCAAACTAAAAAGCTTCTGTACAGCAAAGGACACCATCAGTACAACAAAAAGGCATCCTACAGTATGGGAGAATATATTCATAAACGACAGATCGGATAAGGGATTGACATCCAAAATATACAGAGCTCACGCACCTCAACAAACAAAAAGCAAATAATCCAATTAAAAAATGGGCAGAGGATCTGAACAGACACTTCTTCAAAGAAGAAATTCAGATGGCCAACAGACACATGAAAAGATGCTCCACATCACTAATCATCAGAGAAATGCAAATTAAAACCACAATGAGATATCACCTCACAGCAGTTAGGATGGCCACAATCCAAAAGACAAACAACAAATGTTGGCGAGCATGTGGAGAAAGGGGAACCTTCCTACATTGCTAGTGGGAATGTAAATTAGTTCAACCATTGTGGAAAGCAGCATGGAGGTTCTTCAAAAAGCTCAAAATAGAAATACCATTTGACCCAGGAATTCCACTTCTAGGAATTTACCCTAAGAATGCAGTATCCCAGTTTGAAAAAGACAGTTGCACCCCTATGTTTATAGCAGCACTATTTACAATAGCCAATAGATATGGAAGCAACCTAAGTGTCCATCAGTAGATGAATGGATAAAGAAGAGGTGGTACATATACACAATGGAATATTATTCAGCCATAAGAAGAAAACAAATCCTACCATTTGCAACAACATGGATGGAGCTACAGGGTATTATGCTCAGTGAAATAAGCCAGGCAGAGAAAGACAAATATCAAATGATTTCACTTATCTGTGGAGTATAAGAACAAAGAAAAAATCGAAGGAACAAAACAGCAACAGACTCACAGAACCCAAGAATGGACTAACAGTTACCAAAGGGAAAGGGACTGGGGAGGAAGGGTGGGAAGGGATGGATAAGGGGAATAACAGGCATTACGATAAGCAGACATAATGTGGGAGGGGGGTGGGCATGGGGAAGGCAGTATAGCACAGAGAAGACAAGTAGTGACTCTATAGCATCTTACTACGCTGATGGACAGTGACCGTAATGGGGTAGGTGGTGGGGACTTGATAATGGGGGGAATCTAGTAACCACAACTTTTGCTCATGTAATTGTATATTAATACCAAAATTTAAAAAAAAGTTTTTAAAATATAAAAAGATCTTCCCATCAAAAAAGGGGAAGTGATTATGCAAGTAATCACAATATTGATAAATTAGAAATTTAACCTGAACCATAAGTATCTTAATAATTGCTTACACTTACTGAGCTCTTACCATGTGCCAGATTTTGTGCTAAGCACTTAACCTGTATTATCGCACTGAACATGAGATAACACAGTATCTCACAATAACTCTATGAATAGGTGATATTACTCTCTTTGAAAAGGTATCTCGCCGCAACCCTCCTTACCCCAGAATGACTCAGGAGACACAGGCCCAAGCAAGAGATTTTATTATCTGAAAGAGAAAATGGCTGCCCCCAGGAGAGGGAGCAGCAGCTGGTGGGTAAGGAAGTGTGTTTTTAAGGAGTAGGCGGTAGGGTGTGTTCTGTGTTGGTGATTGGATCTTAAGGGGTGGGGGTCTTAGCATGCCAGAATTTGCCTTCACTCCCACAAAGATAAAGAGGGTTAGTTAACCCAAAATCACATGGCTGGCTAGTGTGTCAGTTTCCTAGGGCTGTCATAACAAATTACGCAAATGAGATAAAAACAACTCAGATATTTTCTTTCACAGTTCAGGAGGCCAGAAACTCAAAAATTAAGACATTGGCATAGTTGTTTCCTTCTGGAGGCTCTGAAGGAGAATCCATTCCATGCCTCCCTCCTAGCTTCTTGTGGCTGCCTACAACCCTTAATCCATTCTTTGGCCTGGCTTACTTGCTCCAATCTTCTGCCTCCATCTTCACATGGTCTATCTCTTTGTCTTCTCCTTTTCTGTCTCTAAGTCACTTGTCATTAGAACTAGGTCCCACCCTAATCCAGGATAATCTCATCTCAAAAACCTTACCTAAATTCTATCTGCAAATACTTACTCCCCATAAGTCTCACATTCTGAAGTTTTTGGTACACATATCATCAGGGGCCACAGTTCGACCCACTATCTTATTACTAAGGTAGTAAGGCCCACTATCTTATTACTAAGGTAGAAAATGGCAGAAAGATTTAATACAATTTTTTTTTACTTAAGAGCTCTGTGGGTAAAACTGTAACATTTCCAGAATATCTCGCCTGGCTTAGTATATCTGCATATCAATAGGCGTTCAGAGGTGGAAAGAAAAATGGCGTTAGTGCATTTGCATCATTCCTCAGGGGTGGAGAGTTCATCTCCATATCAACGGGTAATTACCTGGGCAGCTAAGGGCGTGTCTGAACCTGAGAGGTTAAGGGGAGGGGCCTGGCTTGCTTGCTTGCTGGCTTCCTCCAGAGCACAGGAGAAAGACGGCCTGGAACTGCAGTTTGTGAGCAATAAATGGGTTTTAAACTTTATTTCTCCCTTTGACTGATTTTGGTTTTTAGAGGTAATTTTCCCCAGAATTTCCTCTCCCCGGATTTACAAGCTCCATCTCTTATCCATTATTCTATACTTCCCCTTTTACTAAGTCTGCATAGAGTAGATGCTCAACAAAAAGTTAATGGATGAACAAGAATTAAATAAGATACTTGGGAATAAAACAATAAAACCATATTTCAACTCTTGTTTCAAGTATCTAAATGTGTTTCTCAGCCCTTCTTTATAATAATAGACATAAAGGTGAAGGCAAATTCTGGCACACTAAGACCCCCCACACCTTAAGACCCAATCACCAACAACCAGATGGTCACCCAACCCCTTAAGATCCAATCACCAATGCAGAACACACCCTACCCTACTCTTAAAATATGCGCTTCCTCACTCACCAGCTGCTCCCTCTGGGGGCAGCCATTTTCTCTTTCAGATAATAAAATCTCTCGTGTGGGCCCGTGTCTCCTGAAGTGGTTCTGGGTAAGGAGGGTCGTGGCGAGATACACTTTCATTGGTACCGTGACTCGGATGAGGTTCTCCATTGACTTTGCTCTTCCTCCGGGAACCTGAGCTGCTCTGGGAACCCTCACTGCCCGATCCTCCTCCACAGGCTCACCGTCCACTTCCCCGGTCACTCGTCTTCTCACCCAACACCGGCCTTCGATTTGGTGAGTCTCCCCTTCATGGTCGATTTAAATGTCCCTTTGGAACCTGGGAAGTGACCATTGAGTGTCCGGCACCCCCAAGGGCTCCTCCAGGACAGGGATACCCCAATCACGACTGTCAGAGTCATGGTTGATCCCTATAGTAGACCTTTCCTTACCTTCCGCCTTTTCCCATGGTGAGAATCTCTACCCCTTGGGGTTTGATATCCTTCTCATCTAACAAACTCCTGGTACCAGGTATCAAACCTCCTGGGCGTTTTTTGCCTCAACTGCTTGGTTAGAGGTGGTGACAACCCCCTAACTGTGTCTGGTCTTCTCTGCTCAGGGATGCCTCAGTGACTTGTGAACTGTCTCATTCTCACCATGGGATCTGGCCCCTCCGTTCTGGCAGATTCACCACTGGGGTGCTTACTCAATAATCTAAAACCCCTCTACCTCACTCTAGACCTCAAACCTTTTAAGCTTATTTGCTACTGTAATGAGATCTGGCCACAATATTCCTTGGACAATCAGTCTGAATGGCCTCCCAATGGCTCTTTAGATCCTAAAATTCTCCGTGACTTATACAACTTCTGTGAGCACATGGGAAAATGGAAAAAGATCCCATATATCCAGGCTTTCTCCTACCTCTGAACCAAGCCTGCTCTCTGTCTCCCTTGCAATCCTAAACATCTTCTCGCTCTAAAAAACTTTACCCCACCACCTACCAATTCCCACCACATCCTCTGACTTTGACCCTACCGATCTCAAACCCTTACAGCTCCCCCTCAACCACCAGTTCCTCTCCCGCCCCAACCTCCTTCTCTGCAAGATCAAAATCCCAACCCTCCCAGCTCCCCTAGTGCTGCTGCAGGAGCTGCAGCACCTCCTCCTCCTCCACAACCAGTTCCCCTTCCCTCAGTCAGTCCCACACCAAGCCCTCCAGTCACTCGCTCTCGAACCCAGATCCTAGCCCCACTATGGGAAGTAACCAGTACAGAGGGTGTCATCCAGGTCCATGTCCCTTTCTCTGTCTCCCACCTATCTCAAATTGAGAAAAGATTAGGTTCTTTCACCTCCAACCCAGCTACTTACATAAAAGAGTTCCAGTATCTAACTCAGTCATATGATCTTACCTTTCATGATATTCACATGATCCTACCAACACACTTTTGCCCGAGGAGTGTAGGCAAGTCTGGGAACAGGCTAGAACTCATGCCGATCAGGTTCACCAAACTACTCCAGATCATCCAATTGGTGCTGAAGCGGATCCTGACCGAGACCCTAATTGGGACTATAATATGGCGGGGGGGGGAGTCACCAGTCGAGATCAATTCATCACCTGCCTCATTGCGGGTTTCAGGAAGCCAGCCAATAAAGCCATTAACTATGAAAACTCTAAGAGGATAAAAATGAGAATCCCTCTATGTTCCTAATCCGCCTCACCAGAGCTCTTTTACATTATACAAACCAAGACCCTGAGACCCCAGATGGTAGACAATTATTAATGACCTACTTCTTCACCCAGAGTTTCCCCGACATTAAGGTTAAACTTAAACATCTGGAGAAGGGACCCTTAACTCCTCTGGCAGAAGTCCTGGCAGTGGCCTTCAAAGTATATAATGGAAGAGATAAAAAGACCCATAAACAAAACTATCAAATGCTGGCTAACGCCTTTCAACCTTTCCCAACCACTGGTGCTTGGGTATCCTCACCTCCTAGGAAGCAGCCAGGAGGACCTCCTGGTCCGTGCTTCAAATGTGGTCAAATGGGTCACTGGGCTGGAGCCTGCCCAAATCCCCAGAAGCCCCCCGGTCCATGCCCTAAGTGCCATCAGGAGGGACAGTGGGCTGCTGACTGTCCTCGCACAACAAGAGGTGCCAGGCCATCCAGCTCTAACACTCCACACACAGACCTTCTGTGTCTGGCAACTGATGATTGAGGGGGCCTGGGACTCCTCCACCCGACCACTACCATCACTGCACAGGAGCCCAGGGTAACCAGTGTGGTAGCAGGTAGGCCCATTTCTTTCCTTTTGTACACCAGGGCCACCTACTCAGTCCTGAAGGAGTTTTGGGGACCTACCTCCCTGTCACAGTCCTCTATAGTCGGGGTAGAGGGCACATCTTATCAACCTTTACAAACTCCCACGCT
The DNA here is from genome assembly GCF_040802235.1 of Manis javanica. Lineage (NCBI taxonomy): Eukaryota > Metazoa > Chordata > Mammalia > Pholidota > Manidae > Manis > Manis javanica. Next base: position 7,843,109 of record NC_133159.1, on the reverse strand, counting down.
TCACTGCCTCTTTAAGGGCATCACTCTCTCTCATTCCTTTTTGGTGATTCCCCATTGTCCCATCCCCCTTATGGAAAGAGACCTTTTATCCAAGCTAGGGGCTCTTATCTCCTTTACCTTTGGCCACACCTCAACCCCGATTTGCCTTCAATCCCTTTTCCATTTGCTCTCCAAACCATTCCAGGCCTACCTCCCTCCCCTCTTCCCTTACCTCTGTGCCAAGTAAACCCCACAGGCTAAGACACCTCTACCTCCTCTATTGCCACCTGCCCATCCATAACCATCAAACTCAAAGATGCTACCTCCTTCCCCTCACAATCTCAATACCCTTCTACGAAAGGGCCTTTTGAGACCAGCCAATTCCTCTTACAACACCCTGATACTGGCTATCAAAAACCTAATGGCTCTTATAGGCTAGTTCAAGATTTAAGAATTATCAGTGCAGCTGTTATTCCAATCCATCCAATAGTCACTAACTCCTATACTTTATTATCCACTATCCCCACCTCTTCTACTTACTTCTCCATCCTTGACCTAAAAAATGCATTCTTCATGATTCTCCTCAATCCCGATGGGACCACTTACACCTTCAACTCCACAGACTACAAATCTCCAGTAATCTACTCTACAACCCAAAAAGGACCTCCTTACAGCTGCATAAGGTGGTATATGTGCCCTACTCCAAGAACAATGCTGCTTCTACACCAACAAATCTGGTCTCGTCTGGGATGGCACAAAACGCCTCCGTGAACAAGCCTCCAAACTTCTAGAAAACTCCCCTAACAATCCATCCCCTTACCCCTTCAATTGGCTCCTGCCCCTCCTAGCCCCTATTACCTTTATTCTTCTTCTTCTCCTTTTTCTTCCCTGCTTCATTAACCTATTCCAAAAATCCATTCAAAATCAAATTTTGAAAATTTGTAACCATACTATCAACCAGTTACTCCCCCAGGGCTATCAAGGCCTTCTCACAAAGAATAACGAAACCAGCTAGATGACATCATGAATCATCTCAAGATGCTGCCCTTCCCCAACTCTACAGCAATGGCCTTGCTAACCCCAGAATCTGTGCCCCCTTCCAGCAGGCAGTATCTAGAGAATGAGATTCTACAGCCAGTTCCCCAGAGGCCCAATTAAGAAATAAAAAGATGGGAATGAAGGCAAATTCTGGCACACTAAGACCCCCATCCCTTAAGATCCAATCACCACCGACCAGATGGTCACCCACCCCTTAAGATCCAGCCCACCCCTTAAGATCCAATCACCAACAACCAGATGGTGGCCCACCCCTTAAGATCCAATCACCAACGCAGAACACACCCTACCACGACTCCTTAAATACACGCTTCCTCGCCCACAAGCTGCTGCTCTCTCTCTGGGGGCAGCCATTTTCTCTTCCAGATAATAAAATCTCTTGCATGGGCCCGTGTCTCCTGAGTTGTTTTGGGGTAAGGAGGGTCGTGGCGAGATACCCTTTCAAAAGGTCTTTCAAATGCTGAATGGTAGTACATGCTTGATTATTTTTTTAAACATTGATAAGAGAAGCTATTGGTATAGTTTTACCAGGAAGTTACTGATGTGTATGTACAACTGACAGTGATTCTATATATGTTCCCCAGCTTTAAAAACACTTACAACTACTACTGCTGTGTGTGTCTGAAGGTAGATTGTTGGTTCCTCAAGTTGTATCTGTGCAGTGTGTATCTGAGTTTTTAAAGAATAATTAACTTTTAAAGAAGTTTCCTTAGCATAAGAGCTGTTTGAGGTGCATCCTTGAGTTTTTACTGGGTTAACACTGGCTTCAGTTAAATCATTTCAATTATAAAGTAAATTAAGGTGAAGTTTAACCTCATATTCAAAAGCTGAATTACATTTTACTTCTTGAGTTAATATGATAGAGACATTAAAATCTAGGACCACTGGAATATACCAGCTTTTGATTTGGGATTGTATGTGTAGTTTGTTGTGTTGGTTTATTTGTATTTAAAAAATTGCTGTATCTGCTAGTGGAAGAAAATATTGTGTTTTGATCTTATGATTCTGAAATTGTTCAGGCTTATTATGATTAATAGATTACAAAAAATAATGCTAGTTAAATGACAATTAACTGTTTTTACTCTTTTCATATCAAATATACAAATATTAGAGGATGTTGGTGGCAGTGGTGCCTCTTACTATCTTATATAAAACACTTGAACATTCTCATCAATACTACCATCATCTGTTTTGTACTCCTAGTATATTTTCTCAAAGTCTGTTTACTTAAAATCATATGGAATGACATAATAAGCAATAAGATCTGACTCACACACACACACACACAAGAAAGTAAAACTACAGAGATGAAAAATATAATATCGGAAAAATTTCACTGAATAGCAATGACACAATACTGCAAAGAAAAAGGTAAGTGCACTTGAAGACATAGCAACAGAAACCAAAGGACAGAATGAAGAACAGAGGGCAGGGGGGAAAGACCAAAGAGAAGAAAAGTATTTGAAGAAATAATGGCTGAAACCTTCCAAGTTTGATGAAAACTATAAACTCAGATTCAAGACGCTTAACAAACCCCAAGCAGAGCAAACACAAAAGCATCATAATCCAGTTGCTAAAAACCCATGGAAAAGGGAAACCATAAGCAGCTAGAGAAAAAGACACCTCACCTACAAATAATTTGAAGATTAAGAATGACTTCATGCTTCTGATCAGAAACCATGCAAGCCAAAAAATACAATGGAATAGTGTCTTTAAAATGCCCATGAGGGGATTAAAAAAACTGTCAACCTAGAATTCTATATTCAATAAAAATAATCTTTTTAAATGAATGCAAAATAAAGACTTAAAAAAAACTGGAAGGATTTGTCAACAGTATACTTATAAAACAAAAAATGTTAAAAGAAATCCATTAAGCAAAAGAAAAGCAATACCAAATGGAAATTTGGTCCCACTAATGAATGCCAGAAATGGTAAATACGGTGATAAATAGAAAGATATTTTAAATATATTTTTATTTTAAAAAGATAACTTAAAAGGTACTGTGCATTTTATGACATGTAGAAGTAAAATCTGTAACACTAATAGTAGAGTGGAGGAGAGGGGAAATAGAAATATTCTACTGTTAGGTTCTTACATTATAGGTGAATTGGTAAAATAGCATTTGAAAGCAGGCTATGATAACTTAAAATGACGTGGTAAGTCTTACACAAATAAATAACAATAGTATAATAATAAAAAGTAGAGGTACAGCTAAAAGAACCATAGAGATAAAATGAAATCTTAAAAAAAAAAGTCAGTCCAAAAGGAGACAATAGGAACAAAGAACAGATGAAAAAAATTGCAAGATAGTCGACTTAAACCCAACCATATTTATATTTCCCTCAAGTGTAACTAAAATACTCCAATTAAAAGGTATAGATTGTCAGACTGGGTGGAGGGAAAAGCAAGAACTAGCTGTATGCTGTCTACAGGAAACTCACTTTAAACAAGACACACATAGGTAAAAAGCCAAAGAATGGATAATGATATACCATGCAAGCACTAATCATAAGAAAGCTGCACTGGCAATATTAATCTCAGACAGCTTCAAAATACTACCAATACTACCAAAACTTCAGATACTACCAATGAAAGACAGGGACATTTCAAAAATAAAGTAGCCAATCAAGAAGACATAATAATGTTGAACAAGTAGGCACACTGAGATTCAAAAATGAAGTAAATCAGTCGGGGGCTGGGGGGGTGGGGAAAATAGGTGAAGGGGAAAACAAATTAGTGAGAATGTTTGATATCTTGATCTGGGTGATTACATGAGTGTATACACATCTCAAAATTTATTAAGCTGGACAATAAGATTTGTGAATTTTATTGTATGTACCTCAATTTTAAAAAACGAAGGAAATCTGACCAAATTAAAAAGATATATAGGACGGTGGAGCCAGGATGGCGGCATGAGTAGAGCAGTAGAAATCTCCTCCCAAAAACACATAGAGCTATGAAAATATAACAAAGAAAACTCTTCCTAAAATACAGACCAGAGGACACAGGACAACATCCAGACCACATCCACACCTGCAAGAACCCAGCGCCTTGCGAAAGGGGTAAGACACAAGCCTTAGCCCAGCGGGACCTGAGCGCCCCTCCCCCTGGCTCCCGGCGGGTGGAAAGAAACCGGAGCGGTTTTTTTTTTGGCGAGTGCTTTCTGGAAGCCTTAAAGGGACAGGGACCCCATTGCTAGGGAGGCAGGGTGGCGGAACTGGTGAGTGGGTGCCTGGGACCGGCGCCTGAGGACAAAGATTATCGCGTGTTTTTCCCTGCGGGACCGGCGGGCGGGTGCTTTTTGGAAGCCTTGAAGGGACAGGGACCCCAGTGCTAGGGAGGCAGGGCAGCAGGACCAGTGAGCGGGTGCCTGGGACAGGCACCTGAGGGAAAAAAAAAAAAAATTGCGTGTTTTTTTCTTTTTCTTTTTTTTTTTTTTTCTGTTCCCTCTCTCATTGTTGCTGTTGTTGTTTTGGTTTGGACAGTGCTTTTTGGAAGTCTTAAAAGGGCAGGGCAGGACACTTAGACCAGAGGCAGGGAATCTGGGGATCTCTGGGCACTCTAACCCCCTGGGCAACAGGGAGCACAGAGGCCCCTTACAGAGATAAATAGCCTCCGGGCCGCTCCCCCTCCAACAGGGCTCCAGCACTTTGGAGGAGCAGCCCCAGCCAGGCCACGCCCACAGCAACAGTGGAGATAAACTCCATAACAAACGGGCAGGTAGCAGAAGCCCTGTCTGCGCACAGCTGACAAGCATAAGCCACTGGAGGTCGCTATTCTCCCAGGAGAGGAAGGCCACAAACCAACAAGAAGGGAAGCTCTTCCAGCGGTCACTTGTACCAGCTCTGCAAACTATCTCTATCACCATGAAAAGGCAAAACTACAGGCAGACAAAGATCACAGAGACAACACCTGAGAAGGAGACAGACCTAACCAGTCCTCCTGAAAAAGAATTCAAAATAAAAATCATGAACATGCTGACAGAGATGCAGAGAAAAATGCAAGAGCAATGGGATGAGATGCAGAGAAAAATGCAAGAGCAGTGGGATGAGATGCAGAGAAAAATGCAAGAGCAATGGGATGAAGTCCGGAGGGAGATCACAGATGTCAGGAAGGAGATCGCAGAAGTGAAACAATCCCTGGAAGGATTTATAAGCAGAATGGATAAGATGCAAGAGGTCATTGAAGGAATAGAAGCCAGAGAACAGGAATGTATAGAAGCTGACATAGAGAGAGATAAAAGGATCTCCAGGAATGAAACAACACTAAGAGAACTATGTGACCAAGCCAAAAGGTATAATATTCGTATTATAGGGGTACCAGGAGAAGAAGACAGAGGAAAAGGGATAGAAAGTCTCTTTGAAGAAATAATTGCTGAAAACTTCCCCAAACTGGGGGAGGAAATAATCGAACAGACCATGGAATTACACAGAACCCCCAACAGAAAGGATCCAAGGAGGACAACACCAAGACACATAGTAATTAAAATGGCAAGGATCAAGGACAAGGAAAGAGTTTTAAAGGCAGCTAGAGAAAAAAAGGTCACCTATAAAGGAAAACCCATCAGGCTAACATCAGACTTCTCGACAGAAACCCCACAGGCCAGAAGAGAATGGCATGATATACTTAATGCAATGAAACAGAAGGGCCTTGAACCAAGGATACTGTATCCAGCACGACTATCATTTAAATATGATGGCGGGATTAAACAATTCCCAGAAAAGCAAAAGCTGAGGGAATTTGCTTCCCACAAACCACCTCTACAGGGCATCCTACAGGGACTGCTCTAGATGGGAGCTCTCCTAAAAAGAGCACAGAACAAAACACACAACATATGAAGAATGGAGGAGGAGGAATAAGAAGGGAGAGAAGAAAAGAATCTCCAGACAGTGTATATAACAGCTCAATAAGCGAGCTAAGTTAGGCAGTAAGATACTAAAGAAGCTAACCTTGAACGTTTGGAAACCACGAATCTAAAGCCTGCAATGGCAATAAGTACATATCTCTCAATAGTCACCCTAAATGTAAATGGACTTAATGCACCAATCAAAAGACACAGAGTAATAGAATGGATAAAAAGGCAAGACCCATCTATATGCTGCTTACAAGAAACTCACCTTAAACCCAAAGACAAGCACAGACTAAAAGTCAAGGGATGGAAAAACATATTTCAGGCAAACAACAGTGAGAAGAAAGCAGGGGTTGCAGTACTAATATCAGACAAAATAGACTTCAAAACAAAGAAAATAACAACAGATAAAGAAGGATACTACATAATGATAAAGGGCTCAGTCCAACAAGAGGATATAACCATTCTAAATATATATGCACCCAATACAGGAGCACCAGCATATCTAAAACAAATACTAACAGAACTAAAGAGGGAAATAGACTGCAATGCATTCATTGTAGGAGACTTCAACACACCACTCACCCCAAAGGATAGATCCACCGGGCAGAAAATAAGTAAGGACACACAGGCACTGAACAACACACTAGAACAGATGGACCTAATAGACATCTATAGAACTCTACATTCAAAAGCAACAGGATATACATTCTTCTCAAGTGCACATGGAACATTCTCCAGAATAGACCACATACTAGGTCACAAAAAGAGCCTCAGTAAATTCCAAAATATTGAAATTCTACCAACCAATTTTTCAGACCACAAAGGTATAAAAATTGAAATAAATTCTACAAAGAAAACAAAAAGGCTCACAAACACATGGAGGCTTAACAACATGCTACTAAATAATTAATGGATCAATGAACAAATCAAAATAGAGATCAAGGAATATATAGAAACAAATGACAACAACAACACTAAGCCCCAACTTTTGTGGGACGCAGCGAAAGCAGTCTTAAGAGGAAAGTATATAGCAATCCAGGCACACTTGAAGAAGGAAGAACAATCCCAAATGAATAGTCTAACATCACAATTAGTGAAACTGGAAAAAGAAGAACAAATGAGGCCTAAAGTCAGCAGAAGGAGGGACATAATAAAGATCAGAGAAGATATAAACAAAATTGAGAAGAATAAAACAATAGCAAAAATCAACAAAACCAAGAGCTGGCTCTTTGAGAAAATAAACAAAATAGATAAGCCTCTAGCCAAACTTATTAAGAGAAAAAGAGAATCAACACAAATCAACATAATCAGAAATGAGAATGGAAAAATCATGACAGACTCCACAGAAATACAAAGAATTATTAAAGACTACTATGAAAACCTATATGCCAACAAGCTGGAAAACCTACAAGAAATGGACAACTTCCTAGAAAAATACAACCTCCCAAGACTGACTAAGGAAAAAACACAAAAGTTAAACAAACCAATTACAAGCAAAGAAATTGAAACGGTAATCAAAAAACTACCCAAGAACAAAACCCTGGGGCCGGACGGATTTACCACGGAATTTTATCAGACACACAGAGAAGACATAATACCCATTCTCCTTAAAGTGTTCCAAAAAATAGAAGAGGAGGGAATACTCCCAAACTCATTCTATGAAGCCAACATCACCCTAATACCAAAACCAGGCAAAGACCCCACCAAAAAAGAAAATTACAGACCAATATCCCTGATGAATGTAGATGCAAAAATACTCAATAAAATATTAGCAAACAGAATTCAACAGTATATCAAAAGGATCATACACCATGACCAAGTGGGGTTCATCCGAGGGATGCAAGGATGGTACAACATTCGAAAATCCATCAACATCATCCACCACATCAACAAAAAGAAAGACAAAAACCACATGATCATCTCCATAGATGCTGAAAAAGCATTTGACAAAATTCAACATCCATTCATGATAAAAACTCTCAGCAAAATGGGAATAGAGGGCAAGTACCTCAACGTAATAAAGGCCATATATGATAAACCCACAGCCAGCATTATACTGAACAGCGAGAAGCTGAAAGCATTTCCTCTAAGATCGAGAACAAGACAGGCATGCCCACTCTCCCCACTGTTATTTAACATAGTACTGGAGGTCCTAGCCATGGCAATCAGACAAAACAAAGAAATACAAGGAATCCAGATTGGTAAAGAAGAAGTTAAAGTGTCACTATTTTTAGATGATATGATACTGTACATAAAAAACCCTAAAGACTCCACTCCAAAACTACTAGAACTGATATCGGAATACAGCAAAGTTGCAGGATACAAAATTAACACACAGAAATCTGTAGCTTTCCTATATACTAACAATGAATCAATAGAAAGAGAAATCAGGAAAACAATTCCATTCACCACTGCATCAAAAAGAATAAAATACCTAGGAATAAACCTAACCAAAGAAGTGAAAGACTTATACTCTGAAAACTACAAGTCACTCTTAAGAGAAATTAAAGGGGACACTAATAAATGGAAACTCATCCCATGCTCATGGCTAGGAAGAATTAATATCGTCAAAATGGCCATCCTGCCCAAAGCAATATACAGATTTGATGTAATCCCTATCAAATTACCAGCAACATTCTTCAATGAATTGGAACAAATAATTCAAAAATTCATATGAAACACCAAAGACCCCAAATAGCCAAAGCAATCCTGAAAAAGAAGAATAAAGTAGGGGGGATCTCACTCCCCAACTTCAAGCTCTACTACAAAGCCATAATAATCAAGACAATTCCGTACTGGCACAAGAACAGAGCCACAGACCAGTGGAACAGATTAGAGACTCCAGAAATTAACCCAAGCAAATATGGTCAATTAATATTTGATAAAGGAGCCATGGACATACAATGGGGAAATGACAGTCTCTTCAACAGATGGTGTTGGCAAAACTGGACAGCTACATGTAGGAGAATGAAACTGGACCATTGTCTAACCCCATATACAAAGGTAAACTCAAAATGGATCAAAGACCTGAATGTAAGGCATGAAACCATTAAACTCTTGGAAAAAAACATAGGCAAAAACCTCTTAGACATAAACATGAGTGACCTCTTCTTGAACATATCTCCCCAGGCAAGGAAAACAACAGCAAAAATGAGCAAGTGGGACTACATTAAGCTGAAAAGCTTCTGTACAGCGAAAGACACCATCAATAGAACAAAAAGGAACCCTACAGTATGGGAGAATATATTTGAAAATGACAGATCCGATAAAGGCTTGACGTCCAGAATATATAAAGAGCTCACACGCCTCAACAAACAAAAAACAAATAACCCAATTAAAAAATGGGCAGAGGAACTGAACAGACAGTTCTCTAAAAAAGAAATACAGATGGCCAAGAGACACATGAAAAGATGCTCCACATCGCTAATTATCAGAGAAATGCAAATTAAAACTACAATGAGGTATCACCTCACACCAGAAAGGATAGCTGCCATCCAAAAGACAAACAACAACAAATATTGGCGAGGCTATGGAGAAAGGGGAACCCTCCTACACTGCTGGTGGGAATGTAAATTAGTTCAACCATTGTGGAAAGCAGTTTGGAGGTTCATCAAAATGCTCAAAACAGACCTACCATTTGACCCAGGAATTCCACTCCTAGGAATTTACCCTAAGAACGCAGCAATCAAGTTTGAGAAAGACAGATGCACCCCTATGTTTATCGCAGCACTATTTACAATAGCCAAGAATTGGAAGCAACCTAAATGTCCATCGGTAGATGAATGGATAAAGAAGATGTGGTACATATACACAATGGAATACTACTCAGCCATAAGAAGTGGAAAAATCCAACCATTTGCAGCAACATGGATGGAGCTGGAGGGTATTATGCTCAGTGAAATAAGCCAAGCGGAGAAAGAGAAATACCAAATGATTTCACTCATCTGAGGAGTATAAGAACAAAGGAAAAACTGAAGGAACAAAACAGCAGCGGAATTACAGAACCCAAAAATGGACTAACAGGTACCAAAGGGAAAGGAACTGGGGAGGATGGGTGGGCAGGGAGGGATAAGGGGGGGAAGAAGAAGAGGGGTATTAAGATTAGCATGCATGGGGGGGAGGGAGAAAGGGGAAGGTGGGCTGCACAACAGAGAGAGGACAAGTAGGGATTCTACAACATTTTGCTAAGCTGATGGACAGTAACTGTAATGTGGTTGTTAGGGGGGACCTGATATAGGGGAGAGCATAGTAAACATAGTATTCTTCATGTAAGTGTAGATTAAAGATTTAAAAAAAAAAAGAAAGAAAGAAAGAAAGAAAGGGGGATTACTCCTTGATAGGATAAAACTATTGGTAAATCAAAGATCAACGCATGCTTTAAATATCCTTAATGTTGATCACTTAAAGGGTGTCAGATGATCAGATATGGACGTACTCTTTTCTGATAATATTCCTTTCTCTTAATAAAAAAAAAAAAAAAGCAGTCCCTGTGTGCTGACCTCCAATGAGTTCTGCACAGTGGTATAGAGGGCATGTCAAAGTGTGGTCAAAGGGTCTGTTTGTTTCTATGCAGAAGATCAAGGCCTAGCTTGGATACCCAGAAAATGAACTAAGATACGATATGAGGAGGAGCTTCCGGCATCAGCACTCTCTGGAGGACTTGTGCCGGGGGATGATCATCAAAAAGCCTCCACAGGGATCCGGGCGATGCTGCGGTTGTGGCTGCGTCCACCCCACCGTCTCCTGGACTTGCCATTGGAATGAAGAGGGAGATGTCTAGGCTGGCATGTGCATACAGTGAGACAACGAATTTGACCAGATCTGTACTGTTGGAACTCAACCAGGAGTTGGGAGGGGTGCAAGTTGTAGCACTCCAAAATCTCATGACTATAGACTATCTACGGTTAAAAGAACATATGGGATGTGAACAGATCCCAGAAATGGGCTGCTTTAATTTGTCTGATTTTTCTCAGACTGTTCAAGTACAGTAGGACAATATCCATCATATCATAGACAAATTTTCACAAATGCCTAGGGTGCCTAAATGGTTTTCTTGGCTTCACTGGAGATGGATGGTAATTATAGATTTGCTTTGTTTATGTCACCGTATTCCTATTATGTTAATATGTGTGTGCAAATTAGTTAGTAGTTTAAAACCTATACATGCTTAAGGTACTCTACAAGAAGATATGTCAAAGAAATAATCAATCCTCCCATGTTTTCTTCCATATGCTACCTCTATAGCTTTTCTTCTTCTTTCCTAATTACAACCCTTAAATAGAATTCGTGCCTCATATCGAATTTACCGAGTATCATAATTCCTCCAGGTGGTAAAGATACCTCGAGACAAGTGCTGAGCATAGAAGCCACAGGGCATAAATCTGCAAGGAACTACAAAGCTAACCTTTTCAAACAATATGGCTTCTCTCTCACTTACCAACTTTACATTTCCCTGTATGACCCTGGAAGATGACTGGTTAGCCAGAGACGGGTAAGATTCCTCAAGGGAGGAACAACCTAAGACTGGCACCGTCGCAGGGGGCCCATCAGGTGAGAAATTGGGGATCAACAGAGGTGAGGCTCAGAACCTCATCCCCCCTGCTTTGAGAGAAATCTTCTGCATCCGTGGATGTTTTGCTGCCCTTGTCTAGCTTGGATTAATACTTAGTCCATAGGCACACACCTGATCATCTACATTTGCCCTCTTACAGCACTAAACTATGTTTTCTACCTTTATCTTGCATCTACCTACCACTTCAGCATTTTATTAAAAATAAAAATAATAATAATAATAGAGGGAGAAATGTGGGATCAACATATAAATCAAGTATAAAAATCAAACGAATATTCATATTTGACCTGATTGTTTATAGGTCATAATGCGTGATCAAAACCGAAAGTTTCTGTGATGAATGCCCTTGTACTGTTCACCATGTAAGAATTTATTCACTATGTAAGAATTCGTTCACCATGTAGGAACTTGTTCGTTATGCTTCAGAAAATTGGAGACTGACGAGAATTAAGCTTGAGATAGATTAATGATTGTACATTGAGCATTGACCCCCCTATACTGAATTTTATTGTTGTTAACAACCATTTGATCAATAAATATGAAAGATGCTCTCTCAAAAAAAAAAAAGATATATAGGAAAACCCACAATTACAGTTGGAGATCTTAATAACCATCTTCCCTAATCAAAACATCAGTAAGGATACAGGAAACCTAAGTAACCCTCTCAACCAACATGGCTTAATTGACATTTGTAGAACACTCCAGTCAAGAACAGAATATACATTATTTTCAAGTTCATAAAGAAAATTCACCAAGTTAGACCATAAGACAAATCTCAAATTTAGAAGATTTTAAATCATGCAGAATATGTTCTCTGACTACAACAGGATTAAGTAAATATCAATAACAGAGAAAAATCTAGGAAAATCCCAAATGTTTGGAAATTAAACAACAGACTTCTAAATAATCTCTAGGTAAAGAAGAAATCACAGGGGAAATTAGAAAATATTCTGAACTGAATGAAAATGAAAACTACATATCTAAATCTCTGGAATGCAACTAAAGCATTGCTTAGAAAGAAATACTAAATTTTAAGTACTATACTGACTTTAGTAAAGCAGCTAGAAAATAAGAGCAAATGAAACCCATTGTAAACAGAAAGAAATAAATGAAAAAAGTATAAATAAAATCAATAAAATAAAAGCTGTTTTTGAAGAGTATTAAGACGGATAAAACTCTAGCTGGACCAATCAATAGAAAAGGACAAAAGACACTAAATTCCAGTATCAGGAATGAAAAAGGGGGAATCACTGTACATTCTGTAGATAAAAATAATAAAGGAATATGAAAAACTTTAAAACAACAAATTTGACAACTGAAACAAGACAAATTTCCTGAGAAACAACATACCAAAACTGACCCTAGAAAAAAACAGGAATATTTAATAGCCTTTTATCTATCTTCCAAAACTAAATAATATAAAACAATGTTAAAATGTTTAATTAAGAAAGAAATTCACTATTTAATTTAAAATTTAAAAGAAAACTATAGGTCCAGGTAGCCTAACTGGTGAATTCTACTAAACATTTAAGGAAAACTAATGCCAATCTTATGCAAACTACTTCAGAAAATAGAAGAAAAGGTAAAAATTCCCAATTCATTCTATGAGGCTAGCATTATGAGCAAAACTAGACAAGGATTACATCCACAGCACACAAAACTACAAATTATCCCTCTTAAACAAAATCATAACAATCCTAACAAAACATTGACAAACCAATTCCAGCAATATAGAAAATGGATAATACATCATGACCAAGTGGAATTTATCCTACAAGGCAAGACTGATTTAACATCTGAAAAAACAAACCAATATAAATCACCATAATTTTAACACAATAAGTTTAACAGAATAAAGGCAGAAAACAAAAAGAATCAATTCAACAGACAGCAAAAAGAGCACGGACAACATCAAAACACAATTCTTTTTAAACTCAAAAATTAGAGTTGAATAAGTTGAATCTCCACTTGATAAAGGGCACCTTCAAAAAAAAAACTATAGCTAACAACACATTTAAATGCGAAAGACTGAATGCACTTCCCCTAAGATCAGGAATAAGGCAAGAATGCCTACTTTCAATATCCCTCTTAATATTATACTAGATGTCCTAGACAGTGCAATAAAACAAGAAAAACAAAGGGCATATAAACTGGAAAGCAAGAAGTAAAGCTGTCTTTATTTGCAAATAGTACAGTCATCTATGCAGAACTCATAAAGATTCTACAAAAAAGTTATTAGAATTATAACTGATTTTTAAGAAGGTTGCAGATACAAGGCCAACATACAAACTCAATTTTATTTCTACATACTAGCATTGAACAATTTAAAATGAAATTAAAAAATAAAATCCATAAGTACAACAGCATGCAAAAAAACATGAAATATTTAGAAATTTAACAGAATATGTACATAAAATATACACTTAAAACTACAAAACACTAGTACTGAGAAAAACCAAAGATGACCTAAATGGAAACACATACCATGCTAATGAATTAGAAGATCAGTATTGTTAAAATGTAAATTCTCCCTAAATTAATCTATAGATTCCACACAATCCCAATAAAAACACTAGCAAGCTTTTTTGTAAAAATTGATAAGCTGATTATAAAATCAATATAGAGATGCAATGGACCAAAGCTAAAACAATTTTGAAAAAGAATAAAGTCAGAGACTTTACACTGATTTCAAGATTTACTATAAAGCTACACCAATCAAGTATTTTATTCGCACTAGGACAGACATACAGATAAATTAAACTAAATTAAAAAAAACTGACTTATGGATATACAAATTTTTTTTTTTAACAAAAGTGACAAGATAATTCAATGGAGAAAGGGTAATCAATTCAACAAATTATGTTGGGGCAACTAATATTCACATGGGGGGTGAAAAAAGAACCCTCAGCCTTTAACAATAAACTCATAAAAAGATGCCTACCACCATTAGTTATTACTGAAATGCAAATTAAACAGCAATGAAATACCACTACACACTCACTAGAGTGGCTAAAATTAAAAAGATGGACAATACCAAGTGTTGGTATGGATGTGGGGCAACTGGAATATTCAAACACTGCTGGTGGGAATGAAAATAATACAACTGCAAAACACCTAGGCAATCTATTAGAAAACCAAACATATTTACCATATGGGCCAGCAATTCCACTCATTTTATTTACCAAGAAAAATGAAAATGTGTCTTCACAAACACTTATGCATGTATATTTATAGCAGACCCGAACTAGAACTAATCATGTAAGGAAGGAACCGACTCTAAGGTGACTCCCATGATCTCCACCTCCTGATATTCATGTCTTCTCATTATTCCCTTGAGTGTGGACAAGACCTATGACTTGCTTCCAGCCAACAGAGTATGGCAAAAATGGCAGGATGCATGTCATTACATATATGTAGTTACCACATGTAGAACTGTAATGCCCATTTTGCTAAGAAACTCTCTCCCTTGCCAGCTTTGAGAAAGCGAGTGACCATGATGTAAAGACCCACATGGCAAGAAGCTGAGGGTGGCCTCTGGCTAAGAGCCAGTAACAAACAGGTCTTCAGTCTGCGGTCCACAAGTTAATTAAATGCTACCAACAAACACGAGCTAGGAAGCAGATCCCTCGGAGTCAACACTCAGATGAGATCACAGCCCCAGCAGAAACGACTGCTGCCCTGTGAGACTCAGCTAAATTTCATTCAGACTCACAGAAACTGTGAGACAACAAATGTGTGTTTGGAGCTGCTGTTTGTGATAATGCTGTTATGCAGCAATAGATAATTAACATAATCCAAATGTTCATCAACTATTTTACAGATCAACAAACTGGTATATCTATACAGTGGAATACTACACACTGACAAAAATGAATTATTGAAACACAATATAAATTTCACAAATATTACTCTGAACAAAAGAAGTGACACCAAAAAATACATACATACATAATGTATTCATATGCAATTCTAGGAAAGGCAAATACAATCTATAGTGACAGAGAGCACTTCAAATTTCCTAAGGCCAAAGGCTAAAACCTACTGGGAAGCAGCATGAGGGAACACTGAGGGATACAGAATTGCTTTGATCTTGACTGTGATGGTGGATAGAAAGCTACAAACTGACTACAACACACCTATTAGAATCCCACAGTAAAGCCTTAGGCCATTAAGTTATTAAATTTTAGGATGGGGCAAACTTTGGGGGCCTGGATGGTGATGGAAAGGATACAAGGGGAGCTTCTGAGGTCCTGGGATTGTTTGATTTCTTGATCTACTACTGGTTACACAAGTGTGTTCATTCTGTGAAAATTCACCAAGCTGGACATGTAATTTGTGTACTTTCTAGGTATATGTTATACTTCAGTAAAAAGTTTTATGAAAAATTTAAAAACTAGGGAATCATTCTAGATGAAAGCATACTAAAGAGACAAATCAATGCAACCTATTTCTTGACTGGATCCTAATTTTTTTAAATTGGAAAAATCTGAATGCAGGCTGATTAAACAATAT
The DNA here is from genome assembly GCF_040802235.1 of Manis javanica. Taxonomy (NCBI): domain Eukaryota; kingdom Metazoa; phylum Chordata; class Mammalia; order Pholidota; family Manidae; genus Manis; species Manis javanica. The sequence goes on along the minus strand of NC_133159.1, from coordinate 7,827,138 downwards.
TTTATCAATATTAAATTTCTTCTGTGATACTAGTATTATGGTTACAAAGAAAAATAATTCTTGTGAGAGATGATAAGGTGAAGTATTCTGGGATGAAATAGCATGATGTCTAACTATCAATCATCCAAAAAAATACATACATACATACATACATACATACATGTGTGTGTGTATGTGTGTGTGTATAAACATAAAAAACAAGTTCAGGAAAATGTGAACAGTATATCTTGATGAAGTGTTTATGGGAGTTTCACAGGATTCTCTGCATTACTCTTTTTAGTCTGTTTTTTGTTTTCAATTTTTTATTAAGATATTATTGATATACTCTTATGAAGGTTTCACATGAAAAAAACAATGTGGTTACTACATTTACCTATATTATCAACTCCTCACCCATACCCCATTGCAGTCACTGTCCATCAGTGTAGTAAGATGCCACAGATTCACTATTTGCCTTCTCTGTGCTACTGTATTCCCCGTGATCCCTCACACCATGTGTACTAAACATAACATCCCTCAGTCCCCATCTCCCTCCCTCCCAACCTGCCCTCCCACACCCCTCCCCTTTGGTAACCGCTAGTCCCTTTTTGGAGTCCGTGAGTGTGCTACTGTTTTGTTCCTTCAGTTTTGCTTCATTGTTATACTCCACAAATGAGGGAAATCATTTGGCACTTGTCTTTCTCCACCTGACTTATTTCACTGAGCATAATATCCTCCAGCTCCATCCATGTTGTTGCAAATGGTAGGATTTGCTTCTTTCTTATGGCTGAATAGTATTCCATTGTGTATATGTACCACCTCTTCTTTATCCATTCATCTACTGATGGACACTTAGGTTGCTTCCATATCTTGGCTATTGTAAATAGTGCTGTGATAAACATAGGGGTGCATATGTCTTTTTGAATATGAGAAGTTGTATTCTTTGGGTAAATTCTTAGGAGTGGGACTCCTGGGTCAACTGGCATTTCTCTTTTTAGTTTTATGAGGAACACCCATATATTTTTCCACAATGGTTGAACTAGCTTACATTCCCACCAGCAGTGTAGGAGGGTTCCCCTTTCTCCGCATCCTCCCCAGCATTTGTTGTTCTTAGTCTTTGATGCTGGTCATCCTAACTGGTGTGACATGATATCTCATTGTGGTTTTTATTTGCATTTCCCTGATGATTAGTGATGTGGAGCATCTTTTCATGTGTCTGTGGGCCATCTGAATTTCTTATTTCGAGAATGTCTATTCATATCCCCTACCCATTTTTTAATCGGGTTATTTGCTTTTTGCGTATTGAGGCGTGTGAGTTCTTTATGTATTTTGGATGTTAACCCTTTTTGGATATGCCATTTACAAATATATTCTCCCATAATGTAGAATGCCTCTTTGTTCTCTTGATGGTGTCCTTTGCTGTACAGAAGATTTTTAGTTTGTTGTAGTCCCATGTGTTCATTTTTGCTTTTGTTTCCCTTGCTTGAGGAGATGTGTTCAGGAAGAAGTTGCTCATGTTTATATTCAGGAGATTTTTGCCTATGTTGTTCTCTAAGAGTTTTATGGTTTCATAACTTATATTCAGGTCTTTGATCCATTTGGAGTTTACTTTTGTGTATGGGGTTAAACAATAATCCAGTTTCATTCTGTGTCATGTAGTTGTCCCAGTTTGCCAACACCAGTTGTTGAAGAGACTGTCATTTCCCCATTGTATGTCCATGGCTCCTTGATAGTATATTAATTGACCACATATGCTTGGGTTTATATCTGGGCTCAATAGTCTGTTCCATTGGTCTATGCATCTGTTCTTGTGCCAGTACCAAAGTGTCTAGATTACTGTGGCTTTGTAGTATAGCTTGAATTTGGGGAGCATAATCCCCCCAGCTTTATTCTTCCTTCTCAGGATTGCTTTGCTATTATTCGGGGTCTTTTGTGGTTCCATATGAATTTTAGAATGATTTGCTCTAGTTCACTGAAGAATGCTGTAGGTATTTTGATAGGAATTGCATTTAAATCTGTAGATTGCTTTAGGCAGGATGGCCATTTTGACAATATTAATTCTTCCTATCCATGAGCACAGAATGTGTTTCCATTTATTGGTATCTTCTTTAATTTCTCTCATGAGTGTCTTGCAGTTTTCAGAGTATAGGTCTTTCACTTCCTTGGTTAGGTTTATTCATAGGTATTTTATTCTTTTTGATGCAATTGTAAATGAAATTGTTTTCCTGATTTCTCTTTCTGTTAGTTCATCATTAGTGTATAGGAATGCAATAGATTTCTGTGTATTAATTTTGTATCCCACAACTTTGCTGAATTCAGATATTAGATCTAGTAGTTTTGGAGTGGATTCCTTAGGGTTTTTTATGTACAATATCATGTAATCTGCAAACAGGAACAGTTTCCCTTCTTCCTTGCCAATCTGGATGCCTTTTATTTCTTTGTGCTGTCTGACTGCTGTGGCCAGGACCTCCAAAAACTATGTTGAATAAAAGTGGGAGAGTGGGCATCTTTGTCTTGTTCCCAATCTTAAAGGAAAAGCTTTCAGCTTCTTGCTGTTAAGTATAATGTTAGCTGTAGGTTTGTCATATATGGCCCTTATTATGTTGATGTACTTGCCATCTATACCCATTTTGTTGAGAGTTTTTATCATGAATGGATGTTGAATTTTGTCAAATGCTTTTTCAGCATCTATGGAGATGATTGTTTGGTTTTTGTCCTTCTTTTTGTTGATGTGGTGGAATATGTTGATGGATTTTCTAATGTCATACTATCCTTGCATCCCTGGAATAAATTCTACTTGATCAGGATGGATGATCTTTTTGATATATTTTTAATTTGGTTTGCTATTATTTTGTTGAGTATTTTTGCATCTAAGTTCATCAGGGATATTGGTCTGTAATTTTCTTTTTTTTGTGGTGTCTTTGCCTGGTTTTGGTATTAAGAGTAATGCTGGCCTCATAGAATGAGTTTGGGAGTGTTCCCTCTTCTACTTTTTGGAAAACTTTAAGGAGGAAGGGTATTAGGTCTTCACTAAATATTTGATAAAATTCAGCAGTGAAAACATCTGGTCCAGGAGTTTTGTTCCTAGGTAGGTTTTTGATTACCAATTCAATTTCGTGGCTGGTAATTAGTCTGTTCAGATTCTCTGTTTCTTTCTGGGGCAGCCTTGGAAAGTTGTATTTTTCTAGAAAGTTGTCCATTTCTTCTAGGTTATCCAGTTTGTTAGCATATAATTTTTCATAGTATTCTCATAATTCTTTGTATTTCTGTGGTGTCTGTAGTGATTTTTCCATTCTCATTTATGATTCTGTTTATGTGTGTAGACTCTCTTTTTTTCTTGGTAAGTCTGGCTAGGCATTTATCTATTTTGTTTATTTTCTCAAAGGACCAGCTCTTGCTTTCATTGATTCTTTCTATTGTTTTATTCTTCTCAATTTTATTTATTTCTGCTCTAGTCTTTATTATGTTCCTCTTTCTACTGACTTTGGGCCTCATTTGTTCTTCTTTCCCTAGTATTGTTAATTGTGAGTTTAGACTGTTCATATGGGATTGTTCTTCTTTCCTGAGGTAGGCCTGTATTGCAATACTTTCCTCTTAGAATGGTCTTTGCTGCATTCCACAGATTTTGTGCTGTTGAATTATTGTTGTCATTTGTCTCCATATACTGCTTGATCTGTTTTTATTTGGTTACTGATCCACTGGTTATTTAGGAGCATGTTGTGAAGCCTCCATGTGTTTGTGGGATTTTTCATTTTCTTGGTGTAATTTATTTCTAGTTTCATACCTTTGTGGTCTGAGAAACTGGTTGGTACAATTTCAATCTTTTTAAATTTAACGAGGCTCTTTTTGTGCCTAGTATATGATCTATTTTTGAAAATGTTCCATGTGCACTTGAGAAGAATGTATATTCTGCTGCTTTTGGGTGTAGAGTTCTGTAGATGTCTGTTAGGTCCATCTATTCTAATGTGTTGTTCAGTGTCTCTGTCTCCTTACTTATTGTCTGTCTGGTTGATCTGTCCTTTGGAGTGAATGGAGTGTTGAAGTCTTCTAGAATGAATGCATTGCATTCTATTTCCCCTTTTAATTCTGTTAGTATTTGTTTCACATATGTAGGTGCTCCTGTGTTGGGTGCATAGATATTTATAATGGTTGTATCTTCTTGTTGGATTGACCCCTTTATCGTTATGTAATGTCCTTCTTTGTCTCTTGTGACTTTCTTTGTTTCGAAGTCTATTTTGTCTGATACAAGTACTGCAACTCCTGCTTTTTTCTCCCTATTAGGTGCATGAAATATCTTTTTCCATCCGTTCACTTTTAGTCTGTGTATGTCTTTGGATTTAAAGTGAGTCTCTTGTAGGCAGCATATAGATGGGTCTTGTTTTTTTTATCCATTCAGAGACTCTATGTCTTTTGATTGGTGCATTCAAACCATTTACATCTAGGGTGATTATTGATAGGTATGTACCAATTGCCACTGCAGGCTTTAGATTCGTGGTTACCAAAGGTTCAAGGTTAACTTCCTTACTATCTAACAGTCTAACTTAACTCACTTGGTATGCTATTACAAACACAATCTAAATGTTCTTTTTTTCTCCTCCTTTTTCTTCCTCCTCCATTCTTTATATATTAGGTATCATGTTTGGTACTCTTTTGTCTGTCCCTTGATTGATTTTGGGGGTAGTTGATTTAATTTTGCATTTGCTTAGTAATTAACAATTCTACTTTCTGTACTGTGGTTTTATTACCTCTGGTGACAGCTATTAAGCCTTAGGAACATTTCCACCTATAGAAGTCCCTCCAAAATACACTGTAGAGACAGTTTGTGGGAGGTAAATTCAGCTTTTGCTTATCTGGAAATTGTTTAAACCCTTCTTCAAATGTAAATGATAACCTTGCCAGATAAAGTACTCTTAGTTCAAGGCCCTTCTGCTTTATTGCATTAAATACATCATACCACTCCCTTCTGGCCTGTAAGGTTTCTGCTGAGAAGTCTGATGACAGCCTGATGGGCTTTCCTTTCTATGTGATCTTATTCCTCTCTCTGTCTGCTTTTAATAGTCTTTCCTTATCCTTGATCTTTGTAATTTTAATTACTGTATGTCTTGGTGTTGTCTTCCTTGGGTCCCTTGTGTTGGGAGATCTGTGCACCTCCATGGCCTGAGAGACTATCTCCTTCCCCAGACTGGGAAAGTTTTCAGCAATTACCTCCTCAAAGACACTTTCTATCCCTTTTTCTCTCTCTTCTTTTTCTGGTACTCCTATAATGCGAATATTGTTCCGTTTGGATTGGTCACATAGTTCTCTCAATATTCTTTCATTCTTAGAGATCCTTTTTTCTCTCTGTGCCTCAGCTTCTTTGTATTCCTCTTCTCTAATTTCTATTTCATTTTTCATCTCCTCCACCATATCCATATTAGAGTAATGCTGGCCATTACTCCATTGTATATTTCATTTCTGATACTGTGTTCCATAATGATTGGATCTCCAACTGGAATTCATTCCTGAGTTCTTGAATATATTTCTGTACCTCCATGAGCATGTTTACGATTTTTATGTTTAGATATCTTTCAGGAAGATTCATGAGATTGATTTCATTTGACTCTTTCTCTGGTGTATTCATAATTTTGCTTTGAACCAGGTTCCTTTGACATTTCATATTTGTATATGGCGCCCTCTAGTACCCAGAAGCTCTACTCTGGAGCTACTCAGCCCCTGGAGCAATGTCAGGGTCACGGGGAGCAGTGTTGGTGCCTGAGGGGAGGAAAGAGCTGTTTCCTGCTTTCTGGCTGGTATGCCTGTCTCCAATGCCAGAACCAGTGGGCCAAGCACACAGGTATCAGCCTCTATGCTTTGAGTTTGTAGCTGCTGTAGCCAGGGCTTCCCTCTGGCTGGCCTAACACCAGGGTAGGGTTTGCTGATTTGTAAGCCAGGTGGGGCTGGCTGGGAGGAAGGCCCAGCAGGTTATGTATCAGAGGGGGTCCTCGGAGCTGCATAGCCAGCCAGGGGGCTGGAGTGCCTGAAGATCATGCAAGTTCCCAACCTGCTGGGCAGAGTGCACCCAGACAATTTTGTCTACCTGCCCTTTCTCCTGAGCAGTAAGCTCTGTGTAATCCTTTCCCCTTTAGCAGCCCTCTTGCTGTTGGGAAATCTCTCAGATTGCCCACTTTTCTTTTGTCCCAGAGCAACTGGGTATGGATTCCTATTTTCTACAAGTGGCTGGAATCTCAGTCTCTCCAGGTATTCTGCCTGTCTTAGCTTTCCAAGCCCTCTAATCAGAAGAGCACCATGAAATGTAGGTTTGTGCTCCCAGAGCAAATCTCCAGAGCTAGGTGTTCAGCAGTTCCAGCCCTCCACTCCCTCCTTGCTCCATTTCTCTTCTTCCCACCAGTGAGCTGGGGTGAGGGAAGGGCTTGGGTCCCGCCAGACCACAGCTTTGGTATGTTACCCTGTTCCGTGAGGTTTATTCTTTTCTCCAGGTGTATGCAGTCTGGCACAGCCCTCTTTCCTGTTGCTCTTTAAGGATTAGTTGTATTAATTATATTTTCATATTATATGTGGTTTTAGGAGGAAGTCTCTGTCTCACCTCTCATGCCGCCATCTTTAATCCGATCTTTTTCAAAGAAAGATTCTGTATTATTCTTTCAACTTTTCTATAGGTTGTAAAGTTTTCAAAATAAATGTTAAGGGGCAAAGTATCTTGTTTGAACTACTGTAATTTAAGAGGTCAGTAGACTTCCAAAACTTCAGGTAGAGACTTGGAGAAACTAATCCTCACTGGGCACTTAGTATGCACCAGATGCTCTTCACATCTGTGATTTCAGTCAACCCTCAGAGCAACCCTCTAGGGTAACTATTATTACTACCACTTTACAGAGGGCCACACTGAGCTTCAGAGGGGTAGACTAACAAGTCCAACAGTGACTGAGTGCAGGAATCCAAACCAAAGTCTGTCAGAATACAAGGCCATGCTCTTCCACTCCACAATGTATTCACTGCACTTTTTCCTTCCCCGCTCCTGTGTTTTATCAATCCAAAATTTACTATACCCAGTGAACCTGAGCAGATTTGAAATTTATGTTCTATAATAACATTCAATAACCATTAAACAGTCCAATTGAAACATGCCTCTGATCTTCACTGAAGACAGAAAGGCTGGTAGAAAGTATAAAAATAGGGATAACATTTCCCATTCCCTTTGGCCATAACATGTATAGACTAGAAGGGACTTTGATAACAGATTAACCATGGAGAACAGAATAATGTGGGGAAAACAGACCAAGGATTTGAAGCAATAAATGTAATTCCAACAGACGCTCTTCTAAACTAGAAAGAAATTGTAAAAATGCAAGTTTGTCACTGAAATCTTAGTGTTCCTTTAAATTTCAAGAAACTTACTTCAGAACATATATAAATACAACTTTAGGGGACTGGTGGTGAACACATGAAAACTCATCCCCCAAAAGACATTATAACAGGGCCTTGAAGAAAGGCCTAGAAAAAGGGTTTAGATCATTTTCAAGTGAAAAACTGGTTTACTGAATGGAATAACACACAATGTCAGGCACTGCTCTAAAATAAGCTAATTCATTCAGTTTTCAGAGCAACCCTATGAGACACTCTAGTATTACTCCAATTTTATAGATGGAGGAACTAAGACTAAAGAAACAACTTAGCCAAGGTCACACAACTAATAAGCAGTGAGGCTAGTATTCTAAACCAGTACAAATGGCTTCAGAGCCCATACTTTCAACCACTGCTGTACACTACCTCTCAAAGGAAGAAAAGGTTCATTATTGACTCTTAATCTTTCTGAAAGCCTGATGCCACAAGGCCAACTAACAATTGTTCTATGAGACAGAATACTGGAAGCCCCACAGGCATAACATTTTCTCACACAGAAACGAGGTTTGGGGGAATCCAAACAGTCTTTTCAATCACTGCTTTAGAGAAATGGGAAACCAACTTGATGAGGACTTGAAATGACAAGCAACTGCTAGAGTCGGTTCACTTAAAAAGTGTTCTTTACAGCTTACTGTTAGACAATAAGTGACAGAACTGGGCATGAAGAGTTGGAGTTTTCCCCAGGCTGCCAGTATTCTGATGCAATCCATCTCTGCCACTTTGGAAAGGAGGGCAAAGGAAACCAAACAAGTGCTGGCCAAGCCCCCTTAACGGGCCTTAGATCCTTTCCACATGCAGAGGACAATTTCCAGAACCAGAAGAATCCTTGGGGACTACAGTTGTCCCAAATGACAAGATTTTTATAATCTTCACAACACTGGCAAATTAAATGTCCTAAAGCACCCTTTTAATTCCAGGCTGTGGGCATTCCTAACATGCAACAGCTCAGAGGAGCCCCAAATCTGAGGAGCCTCAGGATCTCAGTAAGCTAAGAGGGGTAAGGCAAGAAAGGAGGCCTCTTGTCTCAAGACACTCCCCACACTCCAGAGTCTGACTGTGAGGTGGCCAGAATCAGTCCTACTTATTTCCCATGTTTTATAATCCAGACATCTTTCTGAATCGTTGGCTCCACTAACAGAAGCTGGTCTGGTGAACACACAACTCCTCTAAATCCAAGTCCTGTAACAGACTTACCGTGACCGTGAAGAACAAAACAGTAAGAAACACCAAGCAGTGCTCCGCCTGGGAAGGAAGTGAAATGCCAGTAGGCTTCTGAAGAGTCGCAGGTGTTTCATGGAAGTGAGATGTACAATGAGGTCCAGGTTGAAACCATTTTCTTCTTCTTCTGTCTAATCCTAAATTTAAATATGTGTGGCTAACTAGTGGAGTCACACACATCTGGATTCAAATCCACACTCACTCGGGCACATGATATGGGACATGTTTCAGACCCTTCTTTTTCACTTCTGTGAAACAGCAGTTAATAGCCTGTATTTCATGATTGTAATTAGCATTAAACGAGATAATAACTGTAATTTGTCTTCCGCATGACAGCACCCAATCAGTAACTGGAAGGTACCCCTTACCCCCATCCTCCTCACCCCAACCCACCCGACCTCTGGCCTACAAACCCCTTCAGAGGCCTCATCCACTGCTTCCTGACAGCAGACGTACAGACATCAGCGCTGATCCTCGTAGTCCCCTTCCTGGACTGGGATTTGGCTGAATCTGTGGCTAAAAAGCTAGAGCGGAGCTCTTGGCCTGAAAACCAAACTCTGGGAAGCAGGGCCCGATGCTCAGCCAAAAGCTTGGTGGCGCCTGTTGTTTACACTGAGTCCCCTTCCTACCAAAGCACTGAGGATCCGAGTACATTTCCGACCCTCCACCTTGGCAGGGGAAGCGCAAGGGTGACTAAAGATGAAAAGGCGGGCCGCGGGGCAAGGCCGGGAGACCGAGGCTGGGGACAAGTGGGGGCCCTGGGGACGGGCCCCTCCCGAGAGACAGCAGCCGGGAGCCACCGAGCCTCTCGCCCGTCTCCTCACGCAGGAGCCCTCGCAGCTGCAGCACGGGGGCTTCTCAAGGGTCGCGACGCCGGCCCGGCCCAGAAGTGGGACCCGCGGGGCGGGCAGGCGGGAAGCGGGGTCCCGGCTCGGGAATGTGGTCACTGGGGGGTCACCGGGGGAGGGGCCCGGCGGCGAGAACCTGCGGAGGGGCGGGGCTCGGGAGGGGCCAAGAGGTCGGGACCCCGCCTTCCCAGGCCCAGGGTCCCCACCAGGCTCCCAGCCTCACGCCGAGCGCCCCCACAACCGGGCATCCCCGCCACCGCGGTGGGGCAGTCCCACTCCCCTTACCTGGCTCGGCTGCTCTGCCTGCTCCGAGGACGCCATCTTTCCCAGGCCTGACTAATCTATTGTCGCTGGCCGAGGCTTCTCCCAAGCGCCCTCGCTCGCCCTCTCCCGCCCAGACTAAAGTAGCCGAAACTGGGCCTGTCGATGGGGGAGCCTCTCGGGGAGGGGCGGGGCACTACTACTGCCTTGTCTTTCCAGAAAGATCTGAAGTCTGTCGTTTTTTGAATTCTTTAATGCGTATTATTCTTACTGAATTTAATCTCTGCCCATCCCCACAGTGCCTTGGGCACATGCAGTGACTCGATTTAATCAATGAATGGATGTAATCAATTTAATATAATGAATATTTAATCAATGAATGAATGAGAAGAAATTTGGAAATTGTTTCAGTTCAGGGCCGTTTGTTGAATGTCTATTATTCTCCAGGCACTTTGGTAGGCACTAGAAATAAAAAGATCCAAGACAACCCCTGCTCCTAATTTAGGACGCGCGCGCGCGCGCGCACACACACACACACACACACACACAGCATCTTGGACGTATGCGAGTCTATTAAGAGAACATAGAAACGAGGTCTTTTTCGAGAGGAGGGGGTTCTGCAAACCGTTATTACTGTATATCGGTTGAGCTGTTAGATTCTAAGTTAAATGTGAAAAGACACAAAAAGGTTACATACATTAGAACTATCAGTTCATAATGTAGTTGTGTTTTGATCATGCAATATTCAAAACGGTTGCCTCAATTAACATTTCCTACCACTTTTAAATTAAACGCCTACTCTTTTCTTATGAGACAATATTTGATTTCCTTTCATAAACACAGTATGAAGCTGACCCTGAATGAATATGGGCTGACAATTATTTCTTGCTTACAAAAAATGCCCCTCCCCTTTCAGAGAAGAAGCTCTTTGAATTTTTTGTTATTAATATTTTAATCTTAAATGTTCGTTTTTCACTGTGGAAGAGGAACACAGACTTTTCCGTAGGTAGTCGTATTAGAATAAGGACAAATACATTGTCAGGCAGCATCTGGACAACGTCAAACAGTGATGTAGTTCGCATTTCTCCTTTACTCGCTGTCTTTGGGACCTTAATGTTTAATCTAGTTACTAAAGCATTTCGTTCCAAGGTCCCAACCCAATTTGCACAGCGGAAGCAGGGAATCGAACAAGTGGAAATGTGTGAGCATCTTACGCTTCTCTGTCACGTTTCCAGCAAGACTGAAAACTACTCTCATCAATTTTTTAAAACTGGCTTTCTTCAAAACAACCTGAAGGTTAGGACATCTTACAGATCTTTTCAGGTTGAAATGGGAAAACAAATTAACACAGTACAAAGACAGACTGTTAAAGTATTAATATTATGCATCTATATATACAAATAGGAGTGCTCTAAAAATCCAGGTAGTATACATGCGTGTCCTTCATTAGGCAGAATAAATCCGTATTGCCCTCATTTTGAACGCGCAGTTACAACTCCTGAATATAAGGCAGAAAAAAACCTCCTGGGCTGAATTGTCCAACGCAACCAGGTCGTCTTTGAACTCAATAAGACTACAATTCCCAGCATGCTCAGAAGGGACACGTGACTATGAACAACTAAAACGACATCTCCCGGCGTGCCTCGGTTCCCACGCGTGATTTGCTACAGAGAGAACTACATCTCCCGGCATGTCGCTGGGGAGGTTGGGTGCCCGCTCTAAGCCTGCCCGGCTTCCTGGAGCTAGTCAGGTGCCACCCCGAAGAGGATGGAGATGGCCGGGAGCGCCAGAGCTCCGGAACCCAGCGAGATCCGGGCTCTAAAGCCGTGTCTACTGCGCCGCAATGACAGCCGCGAGCAGCACGGCGTGGCGGCCGCCTGTCTCGAGGAGCTGAGGAGCAAGGGTTGGCACGCGGCCGGCGCGGAGAAGGGGGACGGGGCGGGATGAGGTTGTCCGGCAGGGGCAAACCTAGGGATTCTTGTAGCTCGAGGGAGCATTGGGACAGAAATGACTCACATGGGTATAGCGATTTACATGTTTCAAAGCATTTATCTCGTCGTGAGACTCAATGTTAGAAGGAGGACGGGAAGCAATGCGCAGTTAAGGCAGACTCGGCTTAAGTGCCGAGAGCAGTCGGATCTTGGGCCAAACCCAGCCAAGAGTATTCCTGCCATTCGGGTTGTGGGGACCCCAGCACCACCTCAGTGAGTACTGAGGGGCCAGCCCTGGCAGGCACTTCTGCGATAAAGAGAGAGCTGCTCCCGAGCTACTGCAGAGGCCCAGACAGGAACGTGTGCTGTGAGTGACCCAGCCGACAGAAGTTCTGAGCCCCGGCGCCACACTGTTACTGGGCACTTAACCTCGTTGGTCACCATCTCTCGACCCTCAGTTTTTTCATCATTAAAGTTGTATTTACCTCCCTGTTTTACAGGAGCGTTGGAACTCTCAAAAATGATAGATTCAGATGATTTACAAGTGTTATCAGACCTTCGTTGTTTATGCAAAGAATTTCTACTGGTTAAACGTGCGAGTTACCTCTAGGCATGTAGTCACAATGTATGTCAGAGTGCTCAGTGCTTACTCTCAGTCACCAAGCCCCAGCAGATATCAGACAAATCTTTTGGAGACCCAGGAGCAGTCAAAGCACTATAAATGATTTACTGACATGGCTTGTGCCATGTATGTGTTTACGTATTTTTTTCTTGGCATTGGAGTATTTAAGTTTGAGTGTCCCTTCAGTGCATTAGCTGGGTGCAGTTGGCACAGCGGGTTGTGTAAGTGCTTAAGTTCTCTAGAGCTGTGCTAGACAAGGCTCGCTGTTGTATTTGGGTGGGTACACTACGTTGCCCAATGACATTTGTAGTCTCTGGGCTACTTCTCTACTCACTCAAGTCCCATTAGCATTTTAGGCCTTGCTGTCACTGAATGGGATGGTACAGACCTGCCCTGGATGAAGCCTCTTGCCTGGATAATAATAATGAAAAGCCAGTGATACAAACTTCTGCTTCTCTCATACTTTCCTATGGGTTAGAAATGCTGCAAAGAAAAATACTATAAAGAACAAAAAGCATTAGATTTTTTTTTTTTTTTGACGTTTGACACAGATTTTAAGATGATCACTAAGTAAATGAATGAAAGACTGCTTGTTCACAAGGAATCAAATCAGACTTTGGTTTGTTGTTCACCCAAGTAAAGATGCAAATGCCTCCCAGTGTGGATTTGGAGTAGCTGGAGGAAACACATTTGCAGGAGCCAAACTGTGGGTTTAAGTCTCAGCTCTGCCCTTTTACTAACTGTGTGACTTTGGACAAGTCACTTAACTTGGGTTTGATGTCTGTAAAATAGGAATAAGAATAATACCTGCCTCGTAGGATTGTTAGGAGATTAAGTACTGTACACAAAAACTTAGAACAGTACCAGGCACATGGTATTACATCAGTACTAAAAGTTGTGATTCATATTACCTACCAGGAATTCTGCTAGGCTCTGGGGGCACAGGTATTGAGGGTGCGAAGACAGATGTAAATTCCTTATGGATACTTATCAAATGCCAAATATTGTATTCCTCTCAGCATGTGACATTCTGGCCATTGATAAGTCCCTGGCACCGGTCACCCTGGTCCTGGCAGAGGATGGCACCATAGTGGATGATGATGATTACTTCCTGTGTCTGCCTTCCAATACGAAATTTGTAGCATTGGCTGGTAATGAGAAGTGGACATACAACAATTCAGGTAAGAAACACTGGCCTTACATATAAAGTGACCTACACAATACAACACCCATTGCAATTCATTTTACTAACAGGTATCTGGGTGCCGTTTGGCTTTTAAGCATTAATGCAGCAGACGTTTACTGAGCCACTTCTGCGTGCCAGATGTGGTACTGAGTCGGGGGGTGAAGATAAATGAGGCGTGGGCCCAATATGCAAATAACTCACAAACCCACAGTAACAAAAATGCAGCGTGGCAGAGAAGTGAGTGCTGCAGCTGGAGTCGGGCTGCCTGCCATGAATCCTGACTCTGCTGTTTACTTTCCATGACACCTAACTTCTCAGCACCTTACTGAGATAACACAGTACCTGTACCCTTGCATTGTTGTAAGAATAATAGAAATAGTACATATCTGGCCAACACTAGAGCTAGAGAATTCATTGCATCGTCACAGGGTCATCCTGTGCACTCCTGGACGTTTAATGGCACCCCCAGCCTCTACCACCTAGATGCCAGTAGCACCTCCTCACCCCAACTGTGACCAACAAAAATGCCTCCACATTTTGCCCCTGGGGGACAAAATCAGTCCCAGTTGGGAACTACTGATAGAAACCATTTAGAGCTCACCTGGCACACAGTGAGGCTCAATAACTGTTATCTGTTGCTGTCATTACTGCTGGAGATAGCAAGGGGAACTGATATTGAAGAGCAAGGATTGGAGGGCTAATGAAGTGTCTTGAGGAAAGTTCCCACGCCACTAAAGTGAAGACGTCACTCATCAATGGTGGCTGTACCAACCACCTGTGCTCAGGCCCCAAGGACAGCAGACAGTGGCTACAGCTCCTCCAGTGAAGGGTGGGATCGATACCCAAGCACAGAGGAAGTGCTGTAAGAATTAAGTGTTTTCATACAAAAATGGAACACACCCAGAGACACCAAACTTCACCTAAAGGGAAGTGTGTAGGATCGTGGGTATGCATGACCTTGGGTTTAAATGGCTTCTTTCCATGAAAGAATACAGAGCAGTCCACACAGAAATAAGCTGAAGAGAGAAAATTGAGGTCCTAGGTGGGGATTGGCTGTCCCATGACTCCTTGAGAAAAGGTGCTTCCTTCACCATTGAAAGTATTCTAAATGGTCAGTCGAAAGGATTGGCAGACATCCTTGAGATTGTTGTGTTGGAGGAGGGGGTGCAAAAGGCGCTTTGAGATAATCAATGACTGGCATTTGCTCCCATGTATCAGATGGAGGTACAGCTTGGATTTCCCAGGAGTCCTTTGATGTAGATGAAACTGACAATGGGACAGGGTTGAAGTGGAAGAATGTAGCCAGGCAGCTGAAAGAAGATCTATCCAGCATCATCCTCCTATCAGAGGAAGACCTCCAAGTAAGCCTCCTCCACAACCCTCAGCCACACTCATCTGGCCTCTGCTTCCCCCAACACCTTAGTTTCCACGTTAATAATTTCATTATTTCCTCATTTTTAAATAATTCTTAGACTCTTCATTATCTAATTCTCTTACCTAAAGTAGGAATTTTTCAACCCTTCCTCTGCGTTAGAGCCACCTGTGGAGCTTATTGAAGCTCTAGAGGCCCAGCCCCGACCTAGACTACTTTAGGCCCACTGTGGAGGTCCAGGATGTACTGCCAAAGAGTGTGGTGTTGGAGTAACTGGATTAAATCCCAGCTCCATCACTGTGACTTTGAGCCAGTAATTTAGCCTCTCTGCTCACATTTCCTCTCTAATAAAATTGGAATAAAAATAGTACCTGTTCACTCAAAAAATAAATATTTATTGAGTCCCTGCCCTGTGCCTGGAATGGTCCCATACATTGGGGTACAGTGGTGAACAAGCCAGACACAGTCCCTGCTCTGTTAGAACTTGAATTCTGATGGAGGGAGGTAGAAAAACAGGAAGCGTATCAGACAGGGCAGTGTGCCAAGAGTGATGGGGCTGCTCTCTATGGAAAGTTCAACAGGAGTCCTTTCAAGGAGGTGACTTTTTGGGTTTTTTTTTTAAACTAAAATATTTATTTTGAATAAGTAATATAAATACATTCACATGGTTCAAAAGCCAAGAAGTACACAAGGACATACAGGTAGCCAAAAAGTGAAAACAGTCCTAACATCCATAAGCTGATAACTGGATAAATGTGATAATTCCAAACAATGGAATATTATTCAGCCATAAAAAGGAATCGAGTATTAATACATGTTGCAGCATGGATAAACCTTGAAAACATCATGCTAAGTGAAAAAAGGCCAGACATGAAAGGCCATGTATTTTATGAGCGCATGTATATGAAATGGCCAGAATATGCAAATCCATAGAGACAGTAGATAGATTAGTGGTTGTCTAGAACTGGGGTTGGGAGGGAGCTTTGAGGGGAAATAGGGAGTAACTGCTTTTAAGGGATCCTTTTTGGAGTGGTGAAAATGTTCTAGAACTGATGATTGCACAACTTTGTGAATATACTAAAACCCACTGAATTGTACACCTTAATGTGGGTAAATTGTATGATACGTGAATTATATTTCAGTAAAGCTGTTCAGGAAAAAAAGGTTATAGGCATACCTTGGAGGTCATGCGGGTTTGGTTCCAGGCCACCGCCATAAAGTGATTTCACAATAAATCAAGTCAGGTGAACTTCTTGGCTTCTCAATGCATATAAAAGTTATGTTTGTACTGTACTCTGTTAAGTGTACAATAGCAGTATGTCTAAAAACATAATGTACATGCCTTAATTTAAAAATACTTCATTGCTAAAAAATGCTTACCATCATCTGAGCTTTCAGCGAGTCACAGTGCAACTCCCTCACCTCTTCTCAGCTGGGGAGGGTCTTGCCTCAGTGTCCATGGCTGCCGACTGATCAGGGTGGTGGTTGGTGACAGATGGGTGGCTGTGGCACTTTTGTAAATAAGACAGTGAAGTTTACCACATCAAAGGACTCTTCCTTTCACAAAGGATTTCTCTGTAGCATGAGATACTGTTTGAGTAGCATTTTACCCACAGTAAAAATGTCTTTCAAAATTGGAGTCCATTCTCTCAATTTATATAATATTCTATAATTGTAATTCTCTCAGTTTATATAATATTCTAAATCCTTTGTTGTTA
This sequence comes from Manis javanica, assembly GCF_040802235.1. Taxonomy (NCBI): domain Eukaryota; kingdom Metazoa; phylum Chordata; class Mammalia; order Pholidota; family Manidae; genus Manis; species Manis javanica. The sequence goes on along the minus strand of NC_133159.1, from coordinate 7,810,602 downwards.
TTTCAACAACCCTCACGGCATCTTCACTCATTAAAGTTTTCATAAGATGGTAGCAATTTAGACCAATCCTCAGGCTCCACTTCTGATTCTAGTTCTCATGCTGTTTCCACCACATCTGCAGTGACTTCCTCTACAGAGGTCTTAACTCCTCAAAGTCATCTATGAGGGTTGGAATCAACTTCTTCCAAACTCCTCTTAATGTTGATATTTTGACCTCTTCCCATGAATCCTGAATGTTCTTAATGGCATCTGGAAGGGAGAACCCTTCCCAGAAGGTTTTCAGTTGACTTTGTGCGGATCCATCAGAGGAGTCACTACGTACGGCAGCTATGGCCTTACAAAATGTATTCTTAAATAATAAGACAAGTCAGAATTACTCCTTGATCCATGGGCTGCAGAGTGGATGCTGTGTCAGCAGGCATGAAAACAGCATTAATCTCATCCATCTCCACCAGAGCTCTTGGGTGACCAGGTGCACTGTCAGTGAGCAGTAATACTTTGAATCTTTTATTCTGAGCAGTAGGTCTCTACAGGGGCTTACACTATTCAGTAAACCGTGGTATAAGCAGATGTGCTGTCATCCAGGCTTTGTTGTTCCATTGTTAAGAGCACAGGCAGAGCAGATCTAGCATAATTGTTAAGGGCCTCAGGATTTTCAGAATGATCATTAAGCACCACCTTCAACTTAAAGTCACAACTGCACTGGCTCCTAACAAGAGTCAGCCTGTCCTTGAAGCTTTGAAGCTAGGCATTCTCTCTAGCATGACAGTCCTAGATGGAATCTTCCAATGTAAATCTGTTTCGTCTACCCTGATAACTGATCCTAGCTCACCATAACAAATATAAAAATAATGAAAAAGTTTGAAATGGTACAAGAATTATGTGACGCAGAGATAGGAAGTAACCAAAAGCTGTAGGCAAAAAGGCACTGATAGACTGACTTGATCACCGCCAGGTTGCCACAAACCTTCAGTCCGTAAGAAATGCAGTATCTGCAAAGTGCAGTAAAGTGAAGCACAATAAAATAAGATATGGTTAGTGTAGCTCCCTCCATTAATTTGCTAGATCCCGATAACTTGCTGCAGTTTCTTCATCAGCACATGCCTCACCTTGCGCTTGTATGTTAGAGACGGCTTCTTCCCTAAAACCTCATGAACCAACCTGTGCCAGTTTCAACCTTACCTCCTTCAGCTTCCTTACCTCTCTCAGCCTTCACAGAATTGAAGAGAGTTAGGGCCTTGCTTTGGAGACGAGGCTTTGGCTTAAGGGAATGTTGTGGCTGGTTTGTTCCAACCAGATCACTAAACTTTCTCCGTATCAGCAATAAGGCTGTTTCACTTTCTTATCATTCGTGTGTTCACTGAAGTAGCACTTTGAATTCCCTTCAAGGACTTTTCCTGTGGATTCACAACTCGACTGTTTGGTGCAAAAGGCCAAGCTTTCAGCTTATCTCAGCTTTTGATATGCCGTCCTCAAGAAGTTTGATCATTTCTAGCTTCTGACTCAAAGTGAGAGATGTGGGACTATTCCTTTCACTTGAAAACTTAAAGGCCACTGAGGGTTATTACTCAGCCTAATTTCAATGTTGTTGTGTCCCAGGAAATAGGGAGGCCTGAGGAGAGGGAGAGAGATGGGGGACTGGCAGGTTGGTGGGACAATCAGACACACATTTATCAATTCAGTTCACTGTCTTATATGGGTGCAGTTTCTGGCACTCCAGAAATTAGATAGTAACATGAAAGATAACTGATCCTAGCTCACCATAACAAATATAAAAATAATGAAAAAGTTTGAAATGGTACAAGAATTATATGATGCAGAGAAAGGAAGTAACCAAAAGCTGTAGGCAAAAAGGCACTGATAGACTGACTTGATCAACGCCAGGTTGCCACAAACCTTCAGTCCATAAGAAATGCAGTATCTGCAAAGTGCAATAAAGTGAAGCACAATAAAATAAGATATGCCAGGAAATGTCTAACTCCTAACCCTAGCCACCCAGGTTTCCCTTTTTGGAGACAACCAGCCTGTCATTTTCCCATTCCAGAGATATTTTCTGTACAAACACACATATTTTCTCCTCCCCTATATTAAAAATAGAAGCATATCTGCCGTTTTAAAGAGACACATGGAGAATATTCCAGATCAGTATATAAAAGACATCCTCATTTTTTTTACTTCTGCATAGTATTCCATTTCTTGAACATATCATAATTTATTTAGCAAGTGTCCCCCACTGGTGGACATTTGGGTTGTCCTCAGTCTTGTTATTCCAGACTGTGCTGCAAAAATCTCAAGACCCATGTCATTTTGCACATATGCTTGTCCATAGAGTAAATTCATAGAAGTGTAGTTGGTAAACATTGGCAGATTCCCAAGATGGGGGCAGTTGAATAGAGCTGAAGGGAAGGTGGAGCCATGGAAAGGTTGGGGCCAGAGTGTTCCAGGAAGAGGGAAGGCAGGAGCAAGCCTGATTTTTTTAAAATCTTTTTTTCCTTTTTTAAGAAAGAGGTTGTGAGATCCTTTCCATTCCCAACAGACTAGCATATTGTGATAGACCCTCAGGATGAGGAGCCCAACAGGTCTTACCAAAATATGGACATCATGGTATGAGTGAGCCCGAGTCCTCACAGCTGGGTTCCGCAGAGAAGCTTAGGACACTTAAAGGGCCTTGCAGAGGCTGCCACGTGACAGATCAAGGAAGGTCACGACGGCAGGGACTGCAGGCGGGCAGGAAAGACGGGAGGGAAGGGAAGAGCAATGATCAGTTACACGGACTCTTTTGAACCAAGACCACTGGTCCTTAGGAAGTCACTGACCTCTGTAGCCTCATTTTCCTCATCTGTAAAATGGAGGGACTAGTACCCACCTTGTAAGGTTTGAACCTCTTGAACTTTGAACCTTGTGAATATATTACTATCAATCGTTCAAAATTGATGAAGTATGAAAGTTAAAAACAACTAAAATCTCCACCTCAAAGAAGCCTGTCACTTTATGTTGTAAGAGTTTTACATCTGTTTGCTCACTGGTATATTAAGTGCTCTTATTATTGTAGTTTTTATTAAGTCCCATTGTGAGCCTAAAGAACAGCTGAGTTTAGAATCACTGTCCAAGAATTACAATAGATTGCTTGGTCTCTTATGAGGACCATTCTTAATCTAAGGCTGTATATGCCAAAATACAGAGCCCTCTTAAAAATAATTATCCTTGTTTTAAGGCCCTTGTCTAGCTTGGATTAACACATAGTCTACAGACACACACCTGATCATCTACAATTGCTCTCTTACAACACTAAACTATGTTTTCTACCTTTATCTTGCATCTACCTACCACTTCAGCATTTTATTAAAAATAAAAATAATAATAATAAAGGGAGAAATGTGGGATCCACATATAAATCAAGTATAAAAATCAAATGAATATTTATATCTGACCTGATTGTTTATAATTCATAATGCGTGATCAAAACTGAAAGTTTCTATGACTGCCCTTGTACTGTTCACCATGTAAGAACTTATTCACTATGTAAGAACTCGTTCACCATCTAAGAACTTGTTCGTTATGCTTCAGAAAATTGGAGACTGACAAGAATTAGGCTTGAGATGGATTAATGCTTGTGCATTGAGCATTGACCCCCCTATACAGAATTTTATTGTTGTTAACAACCATTTGATCAATAAATATGAGAGATGCCCTCTCAAAAAAAAAAATAATAATAATAATTATCCTTATAGCAAATTTAGAATAGTAAGGTCTCCCTTATTTTACAGACTGAACTGTTATTTAAATGCTGAGTGTTTTTTAAAGTCTTCAAAATAGTCTTAAAATTATGAACATGTATAATAAAGAACGTATAAGGTTAAAACGTCATGTTGACTCATGGTAAATGATCGTATACCTCCTCCTTTATATTCTGTGTAATTGTTTTTTTTAATGTCAGGATTTTTTTTGTTTGTTTATATTGAAGCCCTAAGGCACTGTTTCCCTAATTTTCTCACCAGAGGAAAACTGAAAAAAATTACCTGCTTCTCTCTCAACTCTCAGCTGTATTAGGTAATTTTGGGAAACAGAACTGTCTCTGAAAACATGTGTTTGAGAGCTATAACACCGTGTTTAGAAAGTACTTTTCAATTTCGTAAACACCACATTTGTTTGTCAGGTGCTAATTGATGTTCCATGTTCAGACCTGGCTCGGGAACTGTGCCAAAGTCACATCACAGTCCAGGGGCTCCAGAACACCCTCCAGCAGGTCCTTGACCAGAGGGAGGAAGCCCGTCAGTCCAAGCAGCTCCTAGAGCTTTACCTGCAGGCTTTGGAAAAGGAAGGCAGCATCCTGTCCAAGCAGCAAGGTAGGGCTCACTGGCAGAGGCGCACCAGGAACTCAGTGCAGCAGAGCCTGTCCTCAGAGAGAACCGAATGTTTATATATCAAAAAATGGGGAGCCACAGCTACTGGGTCTTTGTAACATTGCTGACACGAAATGTCGTATCTCTGACACCAAATGCAATGGTATATTTTTTCACTACATACATGTAGAACAGTAACAATATTATACATAGCAGTAGTAGCAGTACATCTTCATTCGGGTACCCGGACCCGATTCCAATGTGTATAAGTATGTGGGAGGGGGTCTTCCCACACACACACACACCCCCCAAGCAATTCTCAAACACCAGCAGGGTATTGGAGAGCTCGACTCAATTCTGATGCCATCTGCCTGGAGCCAGCACCAGATCCCCAGGCAGTTAACTGTGCTCCTGACCTACCGGCTACAGATTGGAGGGTCCCACAACCTCCCCTTTAGGTTCAATTAATTTGCTAGAGCAGCTCACAGAACTCAGGAAAGCACTTAGATGTTTACCAGTTTAATAAAGGATACAAGTTAACAGCCAGATGAAGAGAGACCGAGGGCAAGGTCCCAAATAAAGGAGCTTCTATGCTCGTGGAGCTTGGGGCCTGGCTCGGCGGCACGTGGAGGCGTTCTGGTTCCCCAAGTGAAGAAGCTTCTCCGACCAGGAAGCAGGATCCAACTAAGCAGAGAAAGCGGAGCACAGCAGAGACTGAGCCAGCTCTTCTCATGAGTTTTCTGAGGGCTTCATTCCATAGTCATGATTGACTAAATGATTGGCCATTGGCTGATTCATCCTCCAGCCCCACCCGTGGGTGATGGGTCCAAAAGTCTCTCATTAACATGACAAAGCACCTGTTTCACCTTTAAGACTGCAGTGTTTTCAGGAACTGGATGAAGACCAAATATACCTGGGAAATACATATTTGGTCATAAGAATGAGCAAATATGTATTTTTTATAACTCATTATATCACAGTCTTGAAATGTTTGTATCTTGCCCAGCTGATTACTCTGGCTGGGTCTTTGTAACATCACTGACACAAAATGTCATATCTCTGACACCAAATGCAATGGTATATTTTTTCACTACATACATGTAGAACAGTAACAATATTATACATAGCAGTAGTAGTAGTACATCTTCATTCGGGTACCCGGACCCAATTCCAATGTGTATAAATATGTGGGAGGGGGTCTTCTCAGTTGTATTAGGTAATTTTGGGAAACAGAAAAACTGTATGTTCTTCTGTATGGCTATATGTTTATGCAGTGAACATGTGTGCTGACCCTCATCTCACATCTGCTTTGCAGAGTCCAAACCTGACAAGATGGATGCAGTTGACACGGGTATTAGTAGACCGAGCAACACCAAAATGACACTTACAAACCAGGTCCTGACTGCACTGAAGGAGAAGCCTGCTCCAGAGCTGAGTTTGTCTAGTCAGGATTTGGAGGTGGGCAAGAACCAGGGACCCTGAAATGCAGAGACCAGCTCCCCCTGGAGGTGTGGTATTGCCCTGCAGAGGCATGAACAGGGAATTTTTTTTCACCTCTGCAGACCCTGAATCATAGCTGCCAATTGGCCTGTTATATGCAGAGCATTTGCAAACATCTCATTTAATCTAAATCAAAACTGCTTAAACAAAATGGTTGCACTCCCTCAGATCATCAAACACGGGTAATTAAATGACTAAACCCAACAGTCAGGAAGAGCAGGGCCCAACCAGAGATGGCTTCCGGTGCCTTCAGCGGCTGAAAAAGTTCTGTGTCAATGAAGGCACATAAAGTAACAGAAAGGCACACACAAGGGGCCCGTCTAGTGACGGCTCTAAGGCCCGGGAACTTTTGTGCCTGACAGAGAAACCATCAGAGTGAGTGTTAACTTCTTATCCTTGCCTTGACCCTGTCCCAAGGACCTTCCCAGCGAATCTAGACAGGAAGGAAACTGCATTGCCTTATGCTTGGCTAAATTTCCTATAAGTAGGGGACTTTATAGTTGCTCCAAGTAAACTTCTTTCCAAGGATCCTTTCATGTTGGTGTCATACAGTAAGAAAAGGCCCATGACAATTTAATAGAGCTCTGGCATTTCAGCATAACATAAACTGGTATTACCTAATCTTACTCCCCAAAGAAAACCAGGAGAGCAGCCGGTGAGGGTAGAGGTAGCGGTTCTCAGTGGTTCTTATTCTTGCCACAGTTGGTTACCAAGGAAGACTCCAAAATGTTGGCTGTTGCTTTGAACTGGGACATGGAGAAGACGGAAACTGTTCAACAGGCCTGTAATCAGGAACTCAGCCTGCGCCTCCAGCAGATACAGAGCTTGCATTCTCTCAGGAATGTTTCAGCAAGGAAGAATTCACTGCCTGGAGAGCCGCAGAATCCTAAACGGGCTAAACAAGCTCCCACATAGCTGTGGCCAGACCGTACCAGAGAAAACCCTGCGACCTTTTTTTAGTATCAGTAAATACCTTCAGCCTGATTCTGGCTACTTACATACACTGCTCTACCCCCTGCCTCAGAGCATGTTCTCCTGGAACAGGCTGGAGGACTCACCCCACGGCCCCTCCAGAAAAGCTAGTCCAGGCCTCACCATATGCCCTTCCACCTAGTTTGAATGATCTAGCTGCACCGACAATATCCCACCTCTGATTAGATGTTCTTATGTTCTGTTTAAAAGTAATTGTCAAGGACTGTGAAAAGAAATTGTCCTATTTCAGACTATCCTTGTTAGAACTTCAGAATTTTAATCACAAATAATGGCAAAGAGGTGACATAAAAGAGTGCTGTTTATGCCCACAAACTTGTTTCTCAAGTTAATGAATTTTTTTTGTTTGCTTGTTTAAAGGCACATAAAGTTTGCAGACCACAGGGACAGGGAGAGTCTAATTCACGATTTCTAATATCTCATTCAGTATTGTGATATTACATGTTACCACTGTGAAACTCTTTTCAGTTTTCTAATATGTTTTATCAGTAGGGGGTATAAAAGGTCATTAAATTGATTTCCATGTGCTATGATTCCAAGTCTCTCTGGGTGCGAAGCGGAGGCTGCTGGTTTATGTATCTCCTATCTCTGTTCAGACGTGTCCCTTCAGGTTTTGTAAACTACAACACAGTCTCCTTGCAGGGAAAGGGTGATAGTTATCAATGACTTATTGGGGTTTTTTCTTAAGCATGCTTAGAGGAAAAGAGAATGCTATTAAGAGATACATTGGCTACTTATTAAGAAATATAATAATAATAAAAAGTCCTGAGGCAAGAGCAGAGTGCAGAAAACAAACAGAACAAGAACTGTTTCCTTCTGTGATCTTCTAGAAGGGCTTAGATCTACCCAGCAAGCACCCTTTTACTCATGCCTTACACCTTTAGTTCCCACTGGCCCCCACAGTTCTTTCTTAATAGCACATTTTTGTCATGTCGCCTTAATTATCTTTAAATGAAATTAAGAGCTGTTAACTTACCTACACACATACTGTGAAAAGCGTCCATATACACCCCAAGTGTATTTCAGAAGAAGTAAAAAGAAAGAACTTTCCAATAAAATGGGATGTATCTCAATGCATCACTGTCAATATGGTTTTACCAAAGGTGCAATGAAGCTGTCAGAGGTACGCACTGGATGACAGTGAATATGGCAGCGGCAGGCTGGCAGGGGTGTGTGGTGACTGTCTCTCAAATACCACAAGCAGCATTGCCTTTTGTAATGAGATTTCCAAAATGGTGAAGTTTGAGACAAAATAACATACAAGTTCCCCCATCATCCAAAAGTAGTGTTCCTGTGAAACCTTTCCTAAGCAAAAGTGGCATAAAGAAAAGAAGCACGTACCGTTAATTTACGTGGAAAAATTTTTCAGCAGTCCCACACCCAAAAAATAACCTCTCAGGTTTTTTGATAGAACACATCGTACTAACAAATGCATCAAATAAGTCAAGAAAAAGCACAGATGCTCAGACACTATTCAAAGCTCTGGTGGCTAAATGTGAAAATGCTGAGGGTGGTTCCTGGGGAAGAGCTTAGCAGGGCCCCTCTCGCTGCCCGGGGAGCACTGCCTCTATAGCGGCTCGCTGCACAATCAGCACTGGGTGCTATATTCACTTTCCATCTTTTTTTTTTTTAGTATCATTAATGTACAATTACTTGAACATTATGGTTACTAGACTCCCCCTATTATCGAGTCTCCACCACATAGCCCATTACAGTCACTGTCCAACAGTGTAGTAAGATGCTATAGAATCATTACTTGTCTTTTCTGTCACTTTCCACCTTTTTTTGTAAAAGCAAACTCTTCTTTGGATCGCTTCATTAGCAAAACAGGTACTAACATAGGTCTTTGTAAAAGTGAAGTGGCATAACCAGAATTTTGGAAACGCAGGGGATGCCTCTATCCATCCTTGATTTGCAGAATAGCTGCAGTCTTGAAAACTCCAGAGCACATAAAAACTGGGGGAAGTACTCCGTGTTTATATATAAAACAGTTATGTTTCAGCAAAGATTATCTGGAACAGGTCCTCACCCATGTGACGGTCCACCACGACACCAAGAAGTCTTGAGGATGGAGTTGCCCTGTGCACTGCAGGAAAACTAGCCCCCCACCTGCTCAGCGCCAGAAGCAACCTCCAGGCACTGAGACAATTGAAAGCAGCCCCACACATTTTCGAAATGCCCCTAGAGGGGCCCTAATGCCTCTTGAGGGTTTTTCTACCAGTTTGCAGTCTGCTGTGTGCTAGCACTTACCTCCTTGGAGCCTCACAAAAATAAGTGAGCTAGCTGGGGTGTGGCTTGTCACCTCTCATACATGAGCAAAGGGCTCGGCGAATTCCAGTGACTTGCCACCTGCCACAAGGCTAATGGGAGCGCCAGGATCCAAGTCAGGCCCTAATTCCAGTGCCTTTCCACTTAGGTGTATTTTCTCTTGGGTAGATCCATGCACTCTTCTACTCTACATCCGGATCACTGGCTTTGTTACACCAATGTAGTGAGTTGGAGTCAACTCCAACAAGCAAAGGCCTAACATGTCAACAACATAATTGCCAGAGACCTCTGACTTTCATCATTGTGGGGGTGATGTAAGTAAATCAGCCTTGTGAGCACTGTACAGTTAGCACAGTAGTAAAAGCCTGCATCCCAGAAATTTGAATGATGTCTGTACTCACCAATTACACTGACATCTCCATCTTTATCCTACTGAATTAAAAACATTTTCTGAAGTTATTTATCAAGTACACAGCAGAGCTTTTGTTGATCAGCCTGGGTGTTGATACTGATGTATGTACTTGATAGATCTCGGCTGCATAGGATAATAGAAAAAGTACTTTGGCTTTTGGAATGAGACAAACCCACATTGAGTAACCTTTTGGGACCTTCATTTCCAAAATACGAGGTTATCCTAAGGCCCCACAATTAAGGGTTCAATGAAGTAAAATGTATAAGGAAGAACATTGGTACTCAGCACAAATTAGACTACAGAGAGTGGTTCCTGTTCATCTGCCCCAGGTGCAGAGGTGGGGCAGGAGCAAAGTACAGGGATGTGTCCTTAGGAGGATCCTGTCTATGGGTCTATAGGACAAAGACCTTAGTCTGCAAACTCTGGCCCAAATGTGTAGTGAGAGTGGTTGCAAACACATTATAATGCCCCTGGTACCACTTACCTTCCCTACACTACGGTGCCTCCCGGCCTTCTAGAATAGAAACAGCAGCACAGCAATATGTCTAAAAATAGGAGCGGGAGCAAGCAGGGCACGCCTGTTCTTATGGAGGAGAAAAGAATGTCAAAGAGAGCAGCTGGGACGAACAAACTCTTCATTAGCCATATTCCATTCTTTCAACTCAAGTCAAGTGTCGGTCCCCATTAGGCAATTGGCTTTGACAGGAGCTGTGCTAATTACCACTTACCAACCTTTAATTTCTGGGTAAAAGCAAAGGGAAAAAAAAACTAACGGATTTTTCATTTTCTAGAGATAAAGGAACAAAATAATAGTATTCTGCAAAAAACACCCCTGCAGAATCTGCATTAATTACAAGAATTATTAATGTGCCTTTATTAACCAGATTGTCTAGCTGTTTAATTTCCTAATTACTCAATTTTTTTTTTTTTTTGCCTTCAGGGTTTTTCCCCATTTTATTGGTAGGGTTTTGCCTTAAATTATTTTGACTGTCTTATATTACTTGAGGTTTTTAAGAACCTTGGAAATGATCTTGTCTGAACACACCGCCAGTGCTGGAGCCCTCTACATGGCTCTGACAGTGGGGTCCTCCATCCTGTTTGAAAGCCTCCAACGAGGGAACAGACTTGCTCCTCGGGAGGTACACTGCTTCTGCAGATTGCAGAACCTTAGAGTTCAGTTTGCTCAAATCAAATCAGAGAACTCCTGCGCAAATACAAGGACGGGAACCAACAGGCTAATGCATCGATACCATGTTACAAGAGCTATCACCAAAAAACAATGTTCTCCAGTGTGTATAATTTTTTTCTCCAGCTGACAGTTATTTTAATAAGACAAACACATGTACTTTTTGGTCACTTAACTACAAATGGGAAAGATAAATTAGTGTTAACTTTACTGGGGTTATGAGAAGCCAGAAATAGTGGGTAGCCCCACTGTCCTTTGCATTTTTCTTTCTAGTCTAAAAACAGAATTTCCTTCTCTTTAGCACCTAAAAAGTGGATTTTAAAAAACCCTCTTCTGGTTTGTTTAAAATGGTATCCACATCTCTACTGAAGCAGCTACTGTTAAGATGTGGGCTATCCCTTGGCGAGGTGCTGGTGACCAGGTTGTTGGAGGATCTCCCGAGCTTACTGGTCTGAGTTTCCAAAGGCCTACAAGGGACTGCTGTCAGCCTTAAAATCTGAAAACTATGGAGGTATTTCTGTCGAGTGCTTATTGTCACACTCAATTCTTCCTCAGCAGTTAAGGATCTATTCTGGTGCCAAATACTAGAAATAAATGCAAAAGAATGAATTAGAGTTGTCTAGGTCCTGATGACCCGAATCCACACGCTTGTGCATATGGAACTACAGAAAGGTACACTAAGTCTCCCAAACACACGATGGTAGGGAATTATCCTAATTTACCTGCTTTACCCTAATTTACTCCTCATGAGCATATTCATCTAGTCTAACGTGCAGTTGATGCCAGTTAGCATTTTATTAAGTCCCCTGCACTAAGGTAGGCTTAGAGTGGACAGATGTCCTGGCAGTATCATTAGTACAACCTCATTATCCTTCAGAGAGGACCTAGTTAAAAGTTAAACTCCCCAAATGTAAGGACTCTATGTATGGCCCCAGTTGGAACTGAAAAACAATGAACATGCTTTTCTTCTAGAAAAATCTTAAAAGGCAAAGTTCTGAAGGTTAGCTGGCCTTTCTGGCAGGCATCTTCCTTTGTGCACTGACCCAGTTACTGGTTTCCTAAAGCTGCTGTGTTTGGAAATGTGGATGCTATTAAGGCTCTTCCATCACATTATACTTTACTCAGCTAGTCATTATGAATATGAGCTCAGCTCTGTGGAAAACAGAACAGAACGGTCAGCAGTCATACTCCGCGAGTCCGCTCCCCTGGTGTCCAGAGAAGAGAATACTATTAGTATCCTCCAGCCAGCCTCTGCCGGTTTGCCCAGCATTAGGCTTGACCCTCAGAACCTCCTTAACTCCAGAAATTATCTAAAAACCTTCATACGGATAATTTTCCTTAGAGCCTATGATTCAAGAATCATAATATGTGCAATCAAACTAGGATTTCAGTGCAATGGGGAATTAATCAAAATTTGATTAAGGTTTGTAACTGAGTGGCTTATTTACTCCTAACTTCATTTGGGGAGACTGGCATCCTGATCTTCATGGGGCTTTGCAGAGAAACAGGAATCCCCATCATTTAACCATTATTCACTATCTTAGATTACTGAGGAGTGTGGAAATATAACAATTATACACATAGTGTACATCAGCATCTATGTATCTGTCACGGAACACAGTCTGGATCCTGAGGCTCTGGGGGCCCCTGTAGTAGAAGGTGGAGCCAGCAGACTCCAGGGAGGCAGCAGCATCCCTTACTGTATTTGGACTGAAGTAAGACTTTATTTTATAAATAGACTTCATTCCTCATAAAGCAAACCTGAAGCTGATCCACAAGAACTGTAACAAACTACTACTACCTTACTGATTAAAATTAGTATGGGCTTTTCACAGTAACACTTTCAAAGGCAACTCTCTTAAGTATGTCAGCATGACATTGTTAATAACCTGACATTTGTTTTTAAGTTAATTGTGGCTAAAACATAAGGAATAATCATTTTGCTCTTGAGGCAATGTCAAAAATTTGCTTTTCATTTGAGGGAAGTATTTTTTAAAGTAGACAAAGTTATATAAACATAAAGTGAAATAAGATGTCATTCTGAACTCTTAAATATGTAACCTTTAGCTATTTTAAATCCAAGAAAGGAAAACAAGGACAGAGCAACTTCTAAGCACATAGTGAAGGCGGAAGGAAAGGCTGATGGCTACACTGAGTTTGGTAAAGTAAAAAAGACAAAAATCCTTACCAAAAATGTTCGCTTTGGGTTCCAAATTACTCAAGACACTCAGTATCGGACACTTTTGGAGTTTAAATACTTCTCAAATTACATGGGAAAGAGAAGACAAGTGCATAATGAAGAAAACTCACAGCTGCTCACTACATTTTATGCGGACACATAATCCCACTGTGCGTGAGTGGTCGCTGGTGGAGCTCCATTTGCAGGAGGTCTTCCAGAAGAAACTCCTGCAGGGCGTTTCATCTCATTGCGTAGACTTTTGAAGGGACAGCCCTTCCTGCCATTTGGACACCTTCCTGGCTTCTCCTCCTGTGAAGGGAGCCGCACTGGCTTGGGAGATCTGTTTGTACTGCCAAGTAGGGAAACTCAAGAGGCTGTTTTTCTTTATTTCTGTCACTTCCTGCATATGCTTTTAAAAAGAAGCAGAAGACAGAGGGAAAAAAAAATCAACAATCTGGCTCAGCCAGTATTAAAAGATACATAATTCCTCCCTTACTTCAAAAAAACACAGAAGATGCTCCAAAACAGTAAATCACATTTTCATTCAAAGGGTGAGAAAGCTAAAAAAACACCTTCATGACATCACTCTAATTAGAGAAGGAAAAGTTGAGAATTTTCAGTCAAGGGAATAAAATGCTTGATCTGCCTGACCATAATCTTTGCTGAGGTCCTCAATTAGGAAGTCAGAAAATGTATCATTTTCCCTGACAGGTGACTGGTCTTACTCCTGAATGTCCAGATTGTTCCTTGAGACAGATCAGATAGAGACATTATATCCAGTCTTTCAAGCTCTGTAGCAAGCCTCTAGGAGTAATGTGATGATAAATGACTTGTCTGAAACTCATCTGGTAATTTCAGAGAAAAATCCATGTTTAATGGTCAACTTTATGTACTCTTTCTTGGCACTTTTTCAAAATGGAAAAGAGAAAAATTAATCACCTCAATAAGTTACAAATGCTCACAATGGAAAATATATGATGTCACTGAAATCTGAGCCAGTGAGAACATGCACTGTATATGTTAAGGTTCTAGAAGTAGGTGTGACTCACACAGGCAGTGGTGGCTCCAGGACTGCACTGCAGCAGACCTGCGTCATCACTTAATGTTTCAAAGACTAGCAGAAGGAGATCACTAGCATGAAGAAACTCCCCGTAAGTTTCAGAGCTAACACAAGATGGGACAACTGAAGGTAAATGAGATTCAGTGCTCTGAATGGGACATCAGCTACCAGAGGGCAGCTGAGGGGCAACTACAGAGTTCAGCCCTGTGGTCTGTCCTGTACACACAGCCGGCCATTGAAATGCTGGGGGATCCACAGATGGCCAAAGATGAAAGCAGCCGGAACATGGGCTAGCGTGCTGCCCAGAGACTACTCACCCTGCTGTTGTGGCTCCTGAGGCCCCCCTCCAGGCAAAGAGCAGCAGTGGCTGTGACCCCAAAGAGCATCAGCAGGACAGGCTGAGGGGCAGGAGCATTCTGCAGGCTGACCAGCGCTTCTCTCAGCTCTGCAGCTGCTCATCTTTCTTGGCAGCTCTGAAGTCAGCGTTTGGTGACTTTTGGGTCTCCTTGAAGACTGCGTATGTTAAGCTCAGCATGCAGCTATTTTTGTATACACACCTGTCTGAAAGCTGTACCCCCTCTTCCCTCACACTCAAACAGACACAGACACCTAGGCAATCAGTGCCCACAAAAGCATTTCGGGATTAGATTTAATTCCTTCCTTAAAGCCTCCGATGTTTCCTGTTTTAGGTTTGCTTTACTTTGGAATACATGGGCACTTGCTTCTGAAGAAATTCTACTTCCTCTTAACTATGCCTATAGCAAGCAGGAAGCCTTGCAAAACAAAATCAAGTGATTTAACATAAAATTAGCCTTGGATAGTTTAAAATGTGAAATTTTGCCTAAGTGGAAGTATGACTGAATCTGCCATAGGCAGAAGAGACAAGGAGGCAACGAGGGCTCATGGAGATGCTCAGAACCATATCGCAGGCAAGACCCAAGAGGTCGTCCCCAGCACTACCTCCCAGCCCAGCAGGCCAGAGACAGTGACCTCCTGCCCAAGCCATCTCAGACTGTGAGGTGTTCCCAAATCACCTTATGAAAATAAGTAAGATGCAGATCCTGATGTGGGAGGTGCAGGGAGGAGCTGAGATCCCACAATTGTAAAGCGCACCCAGGTGACGCGGTAGCCAGGCTCACACCCAGTGTTTATTAAGGTATCGCTGATATACAATCTTACGAAGGTTTCACATGAGCAACACTGTGGCTACTACATTCACCAGTATTACACGTTCCACCCCACGACCCCCCATCAGCATAGTAAGATGCTAGTCACTACTTGTCTTTTCTCTGTGCTATACTGCCTACCCAGTGCCCCCACCATATCATGTGCTAATCACAATACCCTTTAATCCCCTTCTCCCTCCCTCCCCACCCCCTTTCCCTTTGGTAACCACTAGTCTCTTCTTCGAGTCTGAGTCTGCTATTTTGTTCCTTCAGTTTTGCTTGGTTGTTATACTCCACAAATGAGGGATACTTGTCATTTGATACTTGTCTTTCTCCAACTGGGTTATTTCACTGAGCATAATACCCTCCAGCTCCATCCATGTTGTTGTAAATGGGAGGGTTTGTTTTCTTCTCATGGCTGAATAATATTCCATTGTGTATATGTACCACATCTTCTTTATCCATTCATCTACTGATGGATACTTAGGTTGCTACAATATCTTGGCTATTGTAAATAGTGCTGCGATAAACATAGGGCTCCATATGTCTTTTTGAATCTGTGATCTTGTTTTCTTTGGGTAAATTCCTAGGAGTGGAATTCCTGGGTCAAATGGTATTTCTATTTTTAGTTTTTTAAGGGACTTCCATATTGCTTTCCACAATGGCTGAACTAATTTGCATTCCCTCCAGCAGTGTAGGAGGGTTCGCCTTTCTCACATCCTCGCCAGCATTTGTTGTTCCTTGTCTTTTAGATGTTGGCCATCTTAACTGGTGTGAAGTGATATCTCATCCAGTGTTTTTCAAACTGCTGCTGACCCCCTACCAGTGGTCATACATTAGCACCTTTTACTGTAATGAATAGAATCTAGAATGCATCACACAGAATAAGGACCTTGCGGGGTGTAAACCATTTCCCACTGAATAACCTGCACTTGGCCAGCGCCCCAGGCTCATTCTCCTGGTGACAGTGCTGAGGCTGAGAAGTCCAGAGCGTAAAGTCCTTGTGCTGCATGCTGACTTCTCACAAGTCCCAGTTTGAGAATCACACAAACACACAGACCCTCTTCCTACAACCAAGACAGTTAGTTAAAACTGAATTACCGACAGCAAACCTACTGAAGACAACCAGTGTCCAAGGCAAGATTCCAGGGTGGGGGTAAAGCAGCCGGAGAACTGACCGCTTTCTGGACATGCACACTGGTGTTTTCAGCTTACTGAAGTCCTGCTGGTTCACACCCTTCGCAAGGGAGACCTCCATCTTAAATTCCATTTCTTTTCAGCACCAGCTTTTGCCTAGGATTCTAATTGTCAAACTGGCTTGGCCTGATGACCCACAGCTCACTGCACGTTGCTTAGTCCTTTCTTTTCTGTACCAAAATAACGTTTCTGCCTAATTCCCACAAATGGTATTAAAATTTTTGAGATACTTTTGCAGATGAGAAAGTTATGGCAGCTCAGCCAGCTCCCTGTATCCTCAGTATATTTTGAAGATTTTATTTGATGGACTCATTAAGCATTTTGAACACCTAGCATGTACGCAGGTGCTTATGTACTACAAAGGACCCACAGCAGCCACCCCAACACAGCTGTTACAGACTAGTTGATGGGCAGGATACATGCTCTTCAGGTGAAAGAAAAGTAGGTTTTCAGTGCAATAATAAGTGTGCCAATGAGGTTGGGTTATGTGCTGCAGATTGAGGAGGGCTTCATGTTATCTTATTCTTGGCTGTTTTCAAGGAAGTGGCAAAATATTAGTACAAGGTGAGGGGTCTAGACTAAAATCCTGGCTTTGCTATTTAAATTAACCTCTAGAGCTGTGGCCTGTTTCCTCATCTATAAAATGATAAGAACAGAACCTACCACCTATTAGAGTTGTGAGGGCCAAATAAGATCACATAAAGCACCTAACACAAGTGGAACACACAGTAGGTACTCACGTTAGGAGCTGTTAATATATAAAAAGATAGCTTCACTCCTTATTCCTGACTCCCCACAGTACAAAGCAGAGCTCCTCACTACAAACTGGAGGAGATTCCTGATGAGAGCCAGGTGGTTGCAGCAAGCACTCCAGAGACTCCCCCAGAACTTCCCAGACGCCAAGGACAAGCACTGCATGCTGGCACTACAAGAGGCACCCAGTGAATCACATCCACCACCCCAAAGCCTGCCCTGGGGGAGCCAGTGACGGAAAGGTTTATGCAAGATGTGTGTTTCTGGAAAGATGCACAATGGAAACTTTGATTAAAAGGAACTCAGTACTGAATTATTTTGAAAAATAAAGATTGCTTATTCTAAAAGGCAGAACTAGGACCTCAATAAAAGTTAGAAGATGGAAGACATTTTCTCTCTATACAGAAGAAACCAACAATTAGTGTCCAATAACAGAAAGGGCTCCGTCCCAGAAGAGTTCAGCAGAGCCTCGGGAACCACGTCAGGAACACTATGGGAAGTGCTCCTAGTGGGCGGGGAGATTGGTAAATGACCTCTAAGGGTTCTTTATAGAGTCCACAGTTCAGTAAAGGGAAGTAGCTCACTTGAATAACCTTTCTTGGACATCTAGGTTTTAAGGTGTCAGCTGGGTACGAGCCCATGCAGACCTTTCCCAGTGCATTCCAGCTGCTGCCATGTGCAGAAGGGGACGCTTAAAACTTCCCTGGCTCCAGTTAATTTCAGTAATAAAAAACTAACATAAGAACTTTCATTTCAAGCTTCTTGAGGAATTAATGTAACCAGGAAGACAGCAAATATTATAAATATAAGTTATACCCATCTGTGTTACCAGGACACATTTATTTCAAAGTCATCCTTTTCTTTACATGGTTAATCATCTGGCATATGGTTAACAGGTTAAAAGTTAGATAAGCCTCCAGGACTTGGAGCTTCGAGCAACCCCACGAAAAAGAGCCCTCCAGAACCCCTCTCTGCCATCTGTCACCAAAGATGGAATCATACAGATAGTCAGCATTACCTTGGACATTCCAGAGTAAGTTACATCCTAGCTGGAACACGTAGTGAGAAAGAGGCAGTTCATGAGAACACAGGAAATGGAGTCAGTTCTCTTTTAAATTAAAACTTTGTAAACTTTGCAGTCAATAACTTAGGACAACAGAGCACAAAAAGCCTCCTCACCTTTTTTTTTTAATCTCCACTTATTCCTTCAAATCCCCTTTTTTTAAATCTCCACTTATTCCCTCAAATCCCCTGTGTGGCGTACACATTTATGGCAGCTCCACCTGTTGACGGCTGCTTCTCCCCAGTGGGACAGTTTAATTGTCACTTTCCACTCCTCCAACCTCTGCTGGCTCCACTGAATTTTTGTTTTCATTCTCTAACTTCTTCTTCTTCTTTGCTTTTCGTTCTACATTAAATTGAGTTATCTCTTCATTTTTCTCGGTGATGTATTTTAACTACAAAAAAAAAAAAATTTATTTGTATTTGGCTGTAAAGCTTAGGGAGGAAAATATCTATACCCTTTCCCAAGTACTCCTGCCCAAAGATTTTGGGTGGATATGCTAGGGTTATATTCCTTAAAGTTAAACAGAGCTTCAAAACTTTTTCTGGAAGAAGGAATCAATTATAAAAATCAACTTACTGCCACTCATATATCCTACCAGACAGGTACGAGTTCCTGGAGTAATCAAAAGAGTGAAAGCTTGAAGCTTGCAGATGGCATGCCAGTCACAAATATACTCTACAAAGGATAAATACACTCAAAATCTTCCTAAACTTACCCAACTAAAATTACTGAGCAGATACTATGTACCAGATACTAGGGATACACGGTAATGAGACAAGGACTCTTGCATGCAAGGAGGATTTAGTCAAATGCATAAATTAGCTGCAACTCTTCCGTAAAAAGCTCCTGTCAGATGAAAAAAAATAAAGAGTCCAAAATAAAAGTATTCTGAGGTAAACAAATGTGCAATAAGCGGATCACTTCCCAATTAATATTCTAAGATGATTTGCACTGACCATTTCTTTGCAAAGGATAGAAACTGCTCACTGAAGCAGACCAAGTAACTGTTATGACACTGCACAGAATTTATGAAGAGAGAGAAATATTTTTTCCAGACATACAGCACCACCAGACACCTTAGCTATTTTACTCAGGAATCAGATCATCCTTAACCTTGACTTAAACTCTGGAGAAATGATATTAGATGAGCAGAGGCAAAAAAGACAGCTCAGTGGAAATAGCACTAAATGCAGGGTAGAAGGCTAAAGGTCAGAATCAACCAGAGATCTCTACCCTGAGCTTTATACTTAGAAGTTACTGAACCTCAGCTGACTCTCCTGTAACATGGGAGTCAGTCATAACTTATAAGTCCAGCAGCTGATCAGTTATGTTATGAAACACCCGCATAGGGTGGTTGTGGGGCTTAAATAACACCTGTAATCAAAGTCCCTTGTAAACTGTCATTCTGAGCACCTACATTGTGCCAGGCCCTATTGACACCAATGTATGGCAGATGGGGCAAAGAAGAGACAGAAACCCCTGCCCTTGTGGAGCTCACATTATAGAGAGGAACATAACGGACTTGAACTGCTAGTATTAGACTAAGTCCAGAAATGTCATAGGCATTCTGGCTCTGCCATTAGCCACAGCTACTAGCCCAGAATGATCACAGCATCACCTATAAAATGAGGGCTTGGTCAAAATGACTTCTAGACTTTGAAAAACCCATTGGATATGGGCTCAATTTCCTGCACATCCCATCTGTAAAGATATTCCTTCCTACCTGGCCCATCAGAATCGTAGGCACCACAGTGAAACTCCCATACACTCTAGCCTGTAACCTTTCTCTGACATCATGCTATAATGAAACATGGGGCCAAAGTTTTGAGATATTACAAAAAAGGCAAATTATGAAATCCAGAGAGCGCTGATTAGAAAATTTCAAATTGGCTTAGCAAGATCCATCATAATGAAAGAAAGTCTATAAATTATAGGCAGGTCTGAATGGTTCAACCATCTCTCGTTTTTAATGCAAGGTGCCCTGGGGAATCGCTTCATGGCTGCAAGTGATTAATTGGGAATAATGTATTCTGACGGGAAAGGGGAGTGAGAAAAGAAATTCATCTCTCACCAGTGAATTACTCCTCCTGGCTAAGAGCTTCACATCTTCAGTGTTAATTGTGCTTCTTTTTGCATGTCTGTAGAAAAGGCAGAAACAATTCACCAGAATGTTTGGTATTATTTAAAGTTTTGATGAAACACAAAAGTTCATGGTCAGACTTCAAACTAGCAAGGATCTTTAAGTAACCCATCTTTTTAGATTAAGGTCATTAGGCAACAGAGGTACAAAAATGAGTGAAGTGACTAGCCAAGATACCAATTAAATAAAGAGACCGAGATAAAGGAGAAGCCCATCTGTCCACCTCCACCTGCGTGTCAAGGTGTCTGCAGAACGTGAGCAGAGAGAGGAGCCTGAGGCGGTGACTTGCTTGGCCACAATGGTCACAGTGAACAGTACAGGAAAAGCAAGAAGCAGGCCTGTTTACATTTTAGTGAAAAGAGAAAACGGCACAGTCTCACAACACAAAGATCACCTCTGCTTAAGCAGACATTAAACAGAAGAACAAAGAGAATTTCCGTGAAGCATGGCTTCACTTATACCAAAATCCTGAAGCTCTTCTGCAAGGGCTAAATTACAGGAAAAAGCTTATGCAGATGTCTCCTAATACCTCATTTCCTAACGAGGGGGTAATGCATTCCCCAAACAGCAGCCTAGATAAAACAAGGAACATCCTCTAAACTGAAGTCTGTTTCTTTCTCACAACTTGGACTCAAATTCTCATTCCAGTCCCCTTATCTTTGTTTTAAAAGGTGATTTGAGATATCAAGCTCTATTCAGTCATTTATTATTCTAATCACATCTTTTCTTGCTATTTCTAACTTCGAACAAAAATAAGTAGGAATAAGTAGAGATCTTTGTATCCTTAATAACTTGTAAAGTGGCCAGCCCATAGTAAGTCCTCTCTGAATATCTGTTGAGTTAAAGATTAAATCACACAGAAATTATGCCCCATAATTTGGCCAAATTAATCCTTCTCATCCTGCCAAATGTACAAATATCATGTGTCATCTCATCGTGACTGACAATTATCTGCCTGTCCTGAGATAACATCCATTTCAGGAGATAACTTGTAATTTAGCCACCTGCAAGGACCAGGACAGAGAACAAAAAAAAAACGCTGGACAGGAGGTGATATAATAGCCACAAAGTATGAAGCCAGTCCGCAGATGTCCCGGGTGGACATGGTGTGGCCCTCGTCTCAATCACAGCATCAGGCTGCTCCTTCAGTATTTACATCCTTCGTAAAGTGCCTTAAAAGGAACAAGTAAACGGAAGCAGCGTGCTCAACCTCTTAGGTAGACAGCTTAGCCTGTCTGTTCAGGAGGGTTCAGAACAACAAAGCTGGTCATCTGCTATCTCTGCACCATGTTTTAATGTTAATACTCACCTAGACGGAGGAGTGGGTACACCCTACATCGGCCACTGCACATCAGAGCCTCTCCTGAATTAACCTCTGACTCCAGAAAATTACACTTGGGAAAATAACCAAGCAATTTTTCATATAACCCTTTCAATAACACAGGTTTTAAAGTCTATTCCCAGATATCTGTAGATATCTATTTTCTTCAAAATGTTTCTTCCTTAACATATTAACAATATTAGGTGACTATGACTAGGGATTTCAAAGCTAAACAAAGGAAATTCCTAACTGAATTTGGGAGATGATTTCCCAAAGTTCATAGGTGAATTGATTTAGAATTTAAATGCATTTTCTCATAGAAATGATGTTACAAATACTGGTTAGGATCCCAGCCAACCTACAAAGATTATTTAATATATAGCTGACCTGAAAGAGTACAAATTTCAGACTTAACGGTAATCACAGTTCTGGGAGTAGAGACTGGGTGACAGGGAAAACTCAAACCCACCGGAGAAACAAAGTTGTCCTCAGGGAATATCAATTTCATTCATCAACAGGCGTTAAAACAGGCTTTCTTTTTTTACATGAGAACAAACCGGGATATGTAAAGTTAAGACAGAGAATGAGTCTCCAAGAAAACCTGCGCGTGCTTGTGCTCAGCGTTCTGGGAGGAAGTGTGAGAAACGCGAGAGCGCGCGCTGGGACCCCGAGGAGGGAGGCGCCTCTTGCGGCTCGGAAAGCCTCGGCCGGTCTCGAGTCTTTACACAGACTACTTTGCTTAAAAGATGATGTCCGTCCTGTGGAAATTACAGTCTCAGTGACACACACACCACATACACACCTGGCAAAACAAAATCAGCTTCTTCATGTTATTATAAAAACAGAGTACCTGTATTACAATATGAAAGGCTTCTAATTTCATTTTTATTTCTAATATTTTGACAGAAGCATTAAAAAATGTTCACTGTCTTTTCCCACAGCTAACAGAGAAATGGCAAGAAGTCACAGCTGGGAGCTTACTCCTGGCATCTAGAGGGTGGAGGCCAGAGAGGCCAACAAACATCCTACAGGGCACAGGGCAGTCCCCCCCACAGCAAGGAATGATCTAGTCCAAAGTGTCAGTCAGTATTGCTGAGGTGAAGAAACCCTGCTCTATACACACAAACTTTATGCTCAAATCAAAATCTTTTGTTTACTTACTTACATTTTTGTGTCTCCCTCTGTAATAAAAAGGAATTGTATTTTCAAGAAAAAAAAAAGAAATGGCAAGTCAAGGTGATAAATGTATTTCACAGGAGACATGGGAAATGGAGGGGAGATAAGGGCCACACGTAAGGGGCTGCCACCTGAATAAACCATACGAGCTAACAGCATCCCACAACGTTATCTTGTCCCTTTTGACCAAGTTGAAGATGCTAAGCGGTTTTTAGGGATTCATATATACAGGAATGGGAAAGATTTAGAGCCTGCCCTCTGAGAACCTACTGCTTTAATTCATTCAAAATATTCACCCGTGAAACAAAGAGCTAACAGGAGCACGGAGAAAAGTATGGGGTGTGGAGAGGCTGGCACCAAATCAGAAGTGGCAGCAAATTAGAAAGCTTTAGCCCTGTCAGGCCTTAGTCATTCAAATTGCTTCGTAAAAGCAATTCGTTGCAATTGTTTTCAATTACCTGAAGAACTAATTGAAGAGATGAGCATAAATCACCTGTAGAAGCTAAAGCTTTACCAGCTGAGCAAGTCACCTGCTTTTTAAGGACTGGATGTCTCACTCGTAACCAAAGCAGCAATGGCAAGCCTGGTGCGGTGCTGCCATTATCCGCACACAGGCGAGCAGTTGCTGCCGGGAAGCAGCGCAGCCAGCTGAGGGTGCAGGGCCCAGACCCGAGCACCACACCATCCTGCAGAAATGTGCCCAGGAGCACGCACACCGTGCACATTCTGGGTGCTTGGGGCCATTATTCATACCTTTTTAACTAGGAACTGAATGAGTTTGGTTCTTTAATAAAACATACTTGGAAAACATCAGAAAGTGCCAGATCAAGTCTGAATGGACGTGATTAAAGCAGATGTTCTATTTTTTAAAGAATCGTGATTAGAGACAAGCCTCCGCAAAATACAAAAAAGAAAAGCGAAAGATCTCCTGAAATACACCACCAGATGGAGAATATCAACAGAATGCAAACAAACATAGCATCAGATGACCAAGCTCTTTACCCACCTTGCAAACATTTCAAGATCCTTGGCAAAATTTTCTGAAAGAGAACAAGAGAAGTGCTTTAGATACCTGTATCTCAATCTTATTCCAGGATGAAAAGTGAAATTTCAATTCCTACGGTAAGAGTAGTAACCAACACAACAAACCCTTCCGAAGGTGAGAGGAGGCACTTCAGGCAGCCCCAGCACTGGACAGGAGCTGTCAGCCATTTCATTCATTATGACCTCCTTGTCCTTCTGGCACACTCGAACCTTTATTACAAGCTTTCTGGTAATTACAGCTACACTTCTCCTTCCTAGAAACAATCCCTTAACTTTAACTTTTGCTACAAGTTAGGGCTTGTGAGAACATGACTTTCCTCTGAAGTACCAATGCCACAAGTTCAGCTGTCAAATAAACTATGGGTGATATAAAAATGTTATAAAGCCATGAAATAAAAAAGCTGAGTCTAATGTTTTGGACAATTTAAAACACAATAAAATAAAGGTGCTAATGCCCCAGTGTTAGCATAATAGGAAAAAAATGTTCTCTCCATAAAATATCTGAATCTTACAACCAAGACATGTTTCACAAATAGTGCCCAATGGTAATGTTCTGTGTCTGTTGGTAAGACAAGCCATTGCCTGCACACATTTCGCCCAGGCAAAGTCAACCTTCGGGATTTCTAGACATATACAGGAAGACCAGGCTTCATACCGCACTGTCGAAAAGTCACCGCCGAAATCGCAGCAATGGTTTGTCTGCTGAACTCCATCTCTTTGTCTGATGCAACTTCCTCACAAAGACAACCAACAGTGTAGTGAACTGCTGCCTTTAGCCTCTAAAGCAAAAATCAAAATACATCATGGGTAAGGTTGCAAGTAAGAGCTCTGCACATCTTAGGAAATTAAGACCAAGGAGAGGGTCTGCTCAACTTAATTCCTTCAAGCACTTTCCATAATGGCTGAGTGACTTTTCAAGTGTACTGATAAATTAATGAGGCCCTCTGGAGTGTGACTTGTAGAAACATTACTTCCTAGTTAATGGTTATGATTTAGGTCAAGATAAGGAATTACAATGACAGGTCGGCGGGAAAAGAAGTCAGACTGACACTTGCAAAGTACCTGCGTGACTTTACTCAGTTATTCCACAAATATGTGCAGAGTTCCTACTGAGTAAAGGCATATGCTAGGGGTTTGGGGAACGCGATGAAAAACCAGATGGAGCTTTTGCCCCCAGACAGGTTTAATCAAGTAAATAAAGGCTCCCATCCCTCTGCTGCAAGTCCCTGCCAGCTCCAGGCCTGCATGTCACAGAGGACCCCCACCCCACCCCAAGGACAGCAGCAGAAAAGGCTGTGAGGGCACCACTTTTTTGATTTGTTGGTTTGCTGGCCCACAGCAGGACCCTCACTGCTCCTCAGCAACCCTTTCAGATACTAGAAAACAGATCTTTTCCCAGTGCAGAGGAGTAAAGAACCAAAATGAGCTAATAAGCCGTGGCCTCAGTCTCATGTCAACAAACTCGCTGGGCCTCTGTGTGCTCCACATCTGTGCCGGAGACAGAGCTGAAAGAGACATGGTGACAGCTGAACCCAAGACATCATAAACTCTCCCAGCAAGTGTTCACTGTTGAGACAAGATGAGGAGGAATTCCAAAAACACAAGAGCCTGGGAGCCCAGGGTAGAGGCAGGCAGGTAAGCAAGGCACCTATCTTCCTTAGTTTCAAATGTCCTGCGACTATGTTAAGCGGAAGGCTTTGGTTGAGCAGACAAAGGGACCGTCACCTGGGGAGATAAAGACCTTCCAAGGTCATGTGCTGGGGTGCAGTTAGGGGTCCGGGAACAGAACAGGGATCCTTCTGAATGTTCCAGGAAGTGTTTTCCCTCCTACCCTCTTCAAGGCTGCAGACAATACTGCTCTTGGAAGCCAAATTGCCAGACTCTGAAGCCCTCAAGGATAGGACCCTGCCGGTTTTGTTCACTACTGTCAATGCCAAGAACAGCCGTTTGAGTGAATGGCGGGAACCTCAAACTGCTCACTGCGTAGAGAATGAGGTTCAAATTTCTCAGTCCATCTTTGCAGCCTCACTTATTTATTCAGTGAGCACTTATGGTCTATTGGGAGCCAGGTTCTCTACCTGGGGCAAAGAATACAAAAACGAGAAGGACAGCCCCACCTGCTCTCAGAGAGCTGATGTCCCCCCACATCTTCCCCATGCGTGGGCTCTTAAAACCATCCACGTCGTGAAAGGCAACGAGCATGGAGAGCCGTTCCAGGGAAGACAGAGGTGACAGCATCACTAAATGCGATTTATGATCCTTTACTGGATCCTGGATGAGGGAAAAAAGACCACTAGAGGAACATCTTTGGGACAACTGGGGAAATTCGAACACAGCCTGACCATTAAATAATAGGATTTTATCAACATTAAACTTCCTGAATGTGCTCATCGAAATCATGTATAATGCTCTTGTCGCTAGGAGATGCATACGAAAGTATTAAAATGTGAAGGGTCAAAATATCTTCAATTAATTCTCAAATAATCCCCCTAAAATGGAGCAAAGCCTCAAATACAGCAAGACGTTAACATTTGGTGGTGAATCGACGTGAGGGGCATGGGGGTGTTGAGGACATTATTCTTTTAACTTTTTCTGAGGGTTTGAACTTCTCAAAATCACGGGAGGAGGCGGGTAAACAGCTCTGGAATTTCCCACTTCGTGGTTGGTAAGTGCCAAGCCCTGGGCTCGCTCCGCGCCCCTCCGCCGGTCCCGCCCGAGGCGGCCTCCGGGTCGCGCTGCCTCTGCCCCGCGGGTACTTTCTCCCGACTCTGCGGCATCGCACTTCCGGCGCCGATTAAGGGGCCGACCCCAGACCCGCAACTACCCTGAGGGCTGGTTATTATTACCCCACCTTCCTCTTGGAACGATGGTTTGGAGCAGGGTCAACACAGCCCTCAGGTTGTGGGGCCGAGATTCGAACCCCCTGCGAAGGCGGGGCTCCGGCGCCGGAGGGCGCGGTCTCCCCGGGGTCTGAAGGCGGCCACGCGCCGCAGCGGCCACTGCGCGCGCGGCACTGCGCTAAGTGCTCTGCGGGGATCCCTTTAAATGCTCCACGTCCCGTCCGCACAGCTACCTTGAGAACGGAGGCCGAGGCTGTCACAGGGCCACCAGGCGCCTCCCCGCGGAGTCTCCCTCGCAGGGCTCCGTCGCCGTGGAAACCGCCTCCCAGCACCCCCCGCGGCCGCCGAGCGGGCCCAGGGGGACGCGCACGGCGAAGAGGCCGGGCCGGAGCCGAGGCCTCGCGCCTGTCTCTCTTCAGACACTCGACACGCACCCCCTCAGCCCAGCCGGGACCCGGTTTTGCTGTACCTGTCGGTAAGAGAATTGCTGCTGC
Source organism: Manis javanica (assembly GCF_040802235.1). Lineage (NCBI taxonomy): Eukaryota > Metazoa > Chordata > Mammalia > Pholidota > Manidae > Manis > Manis javanica. The sequence goes on along the minus strand of NC_133159.1, from coordinate 7,783,467 downwards.
TCCTCGGCCCCCTCCTCCTCCATCACAGCGGGTCGCCCCGAACGGGCGCGCGAAGGCAGAAAGAGGCGGCGTCCGGAATGGCCCAGTCGGATATTCCCGCCGCGGCGCCGGGCGACGGGCCGCGCAGCGGGACAAAGCGCGAAGCTCCCGCTGCCTCCCGCACACCCCCTGGCGGCCGATCTGGGAAGGGCTCTGGGCCCGGCCGCCCAGCCACGCTCTGTGGACCCCAGACCCCGCCCAGCGCCGGGCACCGTGGTCACACGGGCTCTCAGAATGTGTGGGGTGGGGTCAGCGTTGTTAGGCAACACTCGGTTGTAAATTCCACGTGGCTGTAACCTCGGGTGCCTTGCACAATCCCCTGAGTTTTTATAATTCTGTCACCAACAATAATGTCGCCACATCAGACCGCGGGCAATACTTGCTTACCATCCCATCCAGCGAACAAGTCGCTGGCCTCGTTGCCATTAACAAAGCAGTATAGTTCTGACACCAATGTTGGCTGATTTTCCTTTATGTAAATTGGCTGAATTTCATATGAAGGCTACAGATACACATTCAAATTTAACCTGAGTTATTAACATTTTCCCAACACTTGGTTAAGTAAACAGTCAACAGATCAAAGCATTTGTCAATTTCCATGGTGTACTTTCCACCCACCAACCTGGGGGACCGAACTCAGCACTGAGATGCTGCACACCCACCGTCCAGCTGCTGTAGATGCAAACAATGTCAAGGGTGTAGATAAAGGGAAAATATACCATGTAGTGACAAGTGATGTTTTGAGTTGTTACCTTTGATTTTAACATGATTTACTTAAGCCAAAGTTTATATAACTCAGCTTTTGATAATGGCAGTGTTTGTCTCTGGTTTTCAGTATTGCTGGAAGCTGAAAAATCAGCTCTCACTGTAGGGACTGGCTCTGGCACACGCCAGCCTGGCACTGAGCGGGGCCCCAGTGAGAGCTCCAATGCCCGGCACACCTAGGTGCTCAGGAAATGATTGTTGATCTGAATCTCAGCAGCATCTCAGTGAGAAGGTGACAGAGCAGAGACAGATGAGGTGCTCAGCAACAGCAAGGCAAGGGCCCCCAATTTTCTAAAAGAAATTTGACTTAGTTATGTTTTCTAGAGCCTCACTGCAGTCATGGGAGTAAGGGAGAATATAGTACGTAGGGGCCTCCTCACACCCCTTACGGTTTAGTGTCGTGTTTAATTACATATGGGAGTGATATGGAAAGTTTTCTGTGGAGAGCCCCTAAAATCCTTACTACATCCCAGTCTTTCCTATATTCCTAACACCTCACCTCATGTTAAAATCATCTATCTGTCTTGACAAACATGAAACTAGGGAAGAAACCAATGTTCAATGTTTGTTTATAGGTGCTTAATTGGAAGAACATGCAGGGTCAGAGGAAAAAGTGAGACACTATGGATGAGGGATCACACGAGGATTTCATTTGACTCCCCCCCTCGTAGTTGCCCCACATCTCATCTGAATTCTAAGTGGAGGGAGCTGAGAAAGCAGAGATACAACATACAAAGTTTTAGGGGTTAGAATTATTTGCATGACACAGGGATTTTATTTTTACCTGAAGGGTTCTTGGAAACGCTAAGCTTGAATGCATTTGAAAGTGTACCCCTCAGGGTTGCTAACAGAAATAAAAATCCCCCAGTTGGCCTTGCAGGATGACAGATGATGAAGTTCCCGAATTTGGGAAGATCACAGGACTAGTCAAAACCGGTTACAGCCAACCTGGATGTCCAGAGACTGTGCAAAAGCACCCTGCCGAGGTCACAGTCCAAATTCCCACCCTATGTTTCATGCCAGCCCCCAGCCCCCCACAATTTGCATGTGCAACCTATGAAGAAATGTGGGGGTGATGGCACTCGCCCAGGGGACATTCCAAACTCACCCTACCCACCCACCAGTCCTTTACCAACTGTTAATCCGGGGAGGGGAAATCCCAGGGCAAATGCCTTTGAAACCCTTATCAGTCAAAGGGAGAAATAAAGTTTAAAACCCTCTTGTTGCTTACAGGGGGTAGTCCCGCGTTGCTCTCTCCCCTGCTGCGGCAGAAGCCAGTGAATTCCCCCCAACCTCTCCACTCCGGATAAGCTCTGGCTCGCCCTAACCCATTGATACGGAGAAGACTACTTCTCTCCACCCCTTGGAAACACCTGTTGATACGGAGATGCACTAAAGCCAGGCGAGAGATTCTGGAAATATTGCGATTTTATCCACACCGACCCGAAAACCCCTCCTCCCAGCTCTCATCCTTTAAAGTGTAACTTAAGTTAGGGTGGGAGAAGATTCGAGCTCGCTTCCTTTCTCCTTGCTCGGAGGCCTTGCAGTAAAACCCTGCAAAAGTCCGGTGCTTTGGTGTCTGGCTTTGTGATGTGGTGGGTAAACAGGCCCGATTCGGTTCAGTGACACACCTAAATTGCCAGTTTATAGAATGATTTCCCCTGGGACATTAAGGGGATGTGGGAGATGTGGAAGGAATAGAAAAGGCTGAAAGTACACATGGCAAACACAGCTTTTGAGCAATGGGTTGAAAAGGAGACAGACATGGCATGCATTTCATGCATAATTAAAGGTAAGTATAATCCACTGCTCATCGTCCTCTTCTATGGGAGGTCCCCTCAAGCCCCGCAAGAGACATACAAGATTCCACTTCCGGTCAATTTCTACTTCATCTGAAAAGACAGGCACCTCTGGCCTCAGGTCCCACAGCTCCCTGGGATAACCCAGTGTCCTGGGATGGTCGTCGGGGCCACGCAGGGCAGGCCTCCTGGGAGCTCCCTCCTTGGCAGCCCTTCTGCAGTGCCCCCCTGCCTAGTGCTGCAGCTGGGGTCTCCAGCAGCAAGCAAGTGGTGGTCCCAGGCCTGCAGGAGGAAAGAGGTGGGTGGAGGGGTGGAGGGGTGAGGGCCTCAGGCCCGTCGCGCACTCTTTGTGACCCCGAGCAAGTCACAACTTCTCCAAGCCTCAGTTCCCGAGTTTATAAAGTGGGGTCACACCTTCAGAGAGTGGGTGTGAAGTCTGAAGACTATCCGCAAGGTGGTTCCTAGGCTCTGTGCCTTGCAGGCTGTCTCGCTTCACAACAGTTGCTTGCCAGGGCCAAAGAACCTTATTCTAGTGATATTATTCTAATTATTCTAAGTATTCTAGTAAGAACACTCTTGTAGTAACATTATTCTAATGTGTGGAGTACCTATGCTCTTAAGAGTCCAAAGAGCCTTAAAGGTCCAGGACTGAGCTATTATTACATTACAGAATATGCATATGTTTGGTGGAACTATTTTCTCTCCAAGAAGAGCCAGCCACGGCAAGTGGCCACTAGATGTCAGCACCACGCCATGCCAAGGAACGGGGCCATTCCGGCCGCTGGTGATGGGCCGTGACCCGGAGCACAGACTTGGTCCTGCCATTCCTTCTGAGCCCGTTTTATATTTCAGCTGCCCTCGGAGGTGGGTACTGTTATCCCCATTTTATAGTGAGGGAGCCGGTCACAGAGGTTAGAGAACTTCGCCCAAGATAAGAACTTCCTTAACTGTTAGGAAGCGGTGGAGCTCAGATTTGATTTTGAGCAGGCTGCCTTCTGAATCCATACTCATATCCTCTACTCTCACCCTACTGCCCTCACCATAAATAGGGCAAGGACATTTGGGGGTTTCCTGGATCCTCTTCAGCCACACTAAGTATTTAGGTACCATAAATACTTAATATAACAGCAATCATCATTTTCTCTCAAATTGTGCTGAAAAATGCCAATTTGGAAAATCAACCTTCATTACCTATTACGTATTCTATAAACTCATATGACTTTTCTCACACCCCAGGCAAATGGTCCCCCACACAGTGCTTGGCACATAGTAGGCATACAATACATATGCCAGTGATGGAATCAATGAATGCATTGTGGGCATTGAGCAGGGAGACAGTCCAGTGGTTAGTTTAGCATGGACTCTGGCACCAGATTGCTGGTGCTCAAATTCCAGTTCTTCAGGAGCTGTGTGACTTTGGACAAGCTACTTAGTATCTGTTTCATCTGTAAATTGGTGATAATAGTACCACTTCAGTGTTGTATTAAACGAGTTATCATAGTGCCTGGCACCACTCTGATATTCTTCCACATTCTGTTTATACTGTTATCAGAACCCTCAGGAAAATTCCTGAATACAGTCAGAGCTCCCAACCGCCCCATGTAATTAATTGTCCTTTTCAAGGGAAGTATGTGGGCAGATTTCATTTGTCAAAAACAATCAAACTAGTGTCTCCTGACCCACATTCTCCTCCCAGCAAGAGGTAGATTCTAATATTTCCCTTGATTTGGGGGGCTTGTGACTCACTTGTAACTGATGTAATGTGGCTGAAATAATTCTGTGACATCCACAGCTACATCTCAAAAGGCAATGTAGTGTCTGCTGTTAGCTGGAATGTGGCCAGGCAGCCCAAGGCCCATGATAAGAACATGTACATTTTTCAGCCGTTAGCCCTGAGGTCCCAGCCAACAGCCAGCATCAACCACCAGATAAATGAAGACAGACCTCCAGGTGAGGGCAGCCATGGGGTTGCCCCCAGCTCTCAAGTATTCCTCGCTGAAGTCCCAGACATTGCAAAACAGAGGCAAGCTGTACCCTGTGCCCTTCCAAATTCCTGACCCACATAACTAGAATAATAAAAATGGAGGTTATATTACACTACTGAGTTGGGAGTGGTTTGTTATACACCTATCAGTAGGAACTGGAAGAGCATACATTACTAGACAGTGAACACATGCATGTGCTAACATGTTTACTCAACACAGTGTATATATACCTTGAAGGTCTCTTTACCCCTTCCTTCTAAAAAGACGGGCTCCATATCTGCCTCAAAGAACGTATAACACCTGCAAATCACATGCCTAAGTCTCTGCTGAGCAATTGTCTGCTCTCATCTGATCCATGTCTTCATAACTAACCCCTCCTTGTGGCCCAAATAAAGTAGAAAGAAGTTGTGGCTGAAGTCCTAATAGGCCTACAATTTCTGCCGAGGGGAGGCCCTCTGCCGAATAGCCACTGATTGTCTCAGTGGCTGGATGGGACCAACTTGGCTGGGGGCAGAACTCCTCTGTGGCTGCCTCCATCCACTTTCAGAATTTTTGGAGAACCTCAGCTTCAGCAGGAGACAGGTAATAGTAGACCCTAAATAGTACTCATGTGGCAGGCACTAATTAATCCTCAAGACAGCCCTATGAGATAGTTTTATTATCATCCCCTTTCTTTAGATGAGAAAGTCCACAGGTGCAGAGGCTAAGTAGTGTGTGAAGTAACAGCGAATGAGAAGGGGCCAAGATCTGGACCCAGCAGAAGGGCTCCAGAGCCCCGATTCTTAACCAGCAGGCTAGGAGCTTTTACTAGACCTAAAGGAGGGAGTTTCTTACTGAGCTATTTCTCAAATAAGTCATGGGACACAAAATCCAAAAGGCATAAAAACATATAGAAGTCTCCCTGTGAAGGACCAAGGCAAAGAACTCTTACCTTCTTTTAACAATAAAAATAGCTTTCATTTATTATGCCCTTACTGTGTACCAGAGCCTAAACCAAGTAGCTTAAATACTCTTATTTATCATCACAATCACCTAAGTAGTTGTTAGCCCCATTTTATAGGTGAAGACATGGTAAGTCAGGGGATTTAAATAACTTGCCAGGGTGACGATGCCAGGAGGTAGTAGTTAGGATTTGATCTCATGTGCGCTCTGGCACTGCACTCCCACAGAACAGCCAGCAGCTTGGCACCACCGGGGAGCTTGGCAGAAATGCGGAATGTGGGGCCCCACACCAGACTGCTCAAATCAGATTCTGCCTTTTAAAAAAACACCTCCCCTCCCCAGACTGTATGCAGTTTGAGCGGCTCGCCAGGCTCCTCTAAGATGTTTGTCTTGACCTACACACCTGCTGTGTACACACAGAAGAGCCCCACCAGGAAGCTTCAGAGGGCCGGTTTGCAAAGCATCACGGCCAGCCACTGAGATGTGACACTGGGTTTCTAGCTCAGAAATCCCACTGCTTCAGGGAGGCACACTCTCCCGTGGTGGCAACAGTCATCGCCACTTGCGCAGGTGCTTAGGGGCCGAGCGCTCGCTGAGTCCTCAGGGAAGTAGCCTTAGGGAGACAGGGACTAATGTCCCTCTTCTACAAATGAGAAAACTGAGACCAGAGATACTAAGTAATTTGCCCAAAGTCATACAGCTAGTTAGCAGAGGGGCTTGGATTTGAAACCAAAGTGCCCCATTCATAGCTTCTTGAACGGTAGGCAGGAGCTGAAGTTGTATTTCAAACTCTTCTGGACTACCCAGCTCCACGTTAGCTCCTTTTGACATCTCGTCACCCAATTCTGTTATTTCTCTTTAAAGGAATTCCCTGACCATTCTAGAAGCACCTGTCTGCCTCCGAGCAAAGGGGCAGTAGATCTCCCTTTGGGAAAAAAAAGCATTTAGTGGTTCACAATCTTTCAAAAGAATTCTGAATCATGAGCGGTGACTCAGCACCTCTTAAATTCATAAGTGGGGGCAGGAGGGGGCGGCTGGGGCCAAATCTACCCAAGTATCCATGCACAGGCTTAAAGTTTAAAAAGCTGATCATTTAATGAAAAGGACTGTCTCCCCGGTCAGTCCACTTGACCCCCATCTTTTGCAAGAGGTCAAAGGTGAGATTATTGACACCAGCTGTTAAAACATGTACACAGATGCTCTATTCTTAGGCCACCCTTTCGCCTTTCTAAAGCATTCCAGTGAAATCTTCCTGGAGTTAAGCTGCCGGAGTAAAACAATTCCACTGGCCCCAGGCCATAAAATATCAGAACGTACCACTAGCAGGTTCTTTCTCAAGTAAATAAGATAAAGTGAAAAGGCCTGATTGCTAAAATGCCCCACCAAATCCTTGGGCGGGCTTAGGGACAGACAGGCAGGCATGGAAAAGGAAATGCACCAGACCAAGCTGAGCCCCTCATTCAAATGGAATTCGCCAACATTATTACTAAATATTTGACACACAAAAAGGCATAATGAATGTTACAATGAATATCCATATACCCATTGCCCATCTAAGGAAAAAACAACCAGTACACTGAAGTCCCCTCTACTCTCACTACCTGTCTCCCCTCCTTCCCTCCGGAGTTATCATTACCCTAACTTTGGTTTCTTGTATGATTCTGGAGTCCCTCTTAAAGAAAACAGAGGAACTAACAAGGCCAAAAGGAACAGAGTGATTCAAATGTCATGAAAGCAGTTGCAAATCTTTCTGCCAATAGGAATAATGGCACAGTGTGGCTGAAGTGAGAATATTTTAAAAGAGTCTGGAAAAAAAGCATAAGTAGAATGTAGCTTTTATTAAGTAAAGAAAGAGGAATTCAGCTGCATGATACAGAAGTTCCAGTTTGATCAAATTCCACAAAAGCCCTTCCCATCTATGCAACCAGAGCTGCTGCCTCGCTCAGGGCAGACTTCCTGCGCCTCCCTGATCCACGGAGGCCACGAAAACACCGCTCCAGGGAACTGGGTCAGGCCGTCACTCACATGATTAAATTCCTGGCCAGCCCCAAGGAGCAAGGTCAGGGGGCATGACGGTTCTCACAGAACCACTTTACAAATAGACTCAGCTTGACTTTTTTAGAGGGGTGTCTTACAACAGTTTATTATAAAGATCTGAGGGGAAAGTAGGGCAGAGTGCCATGTAAGCAGTGCTGTGTGGCAAACGGAAGGGCCCGGTCTGTGGAATCGCAGTGGGTAAGAGTGTGATCAGGCATTGTACGAAGAGGATGACACACTGCCACCGTGTCCTGTCCAGTTAGTGTGGATGAACTGTCCCGGTTTGGCTAAGAGTTCATAGGTGTGGGCCCCAAAGTAATCCCGCTGCGCCTAGAAAACAAGGAGTTCGGTTGGTTAGGGTGTATGCAGGCACAGGGGCCTCAGGTACCAGCCACTTGACGGTTGCCGCCTACTCTCAGAGCTCACCTGGAGTAAGTTGGCTGGTAGCATCTCGTGTCTGTACCCATCATAGAAGGAGAGAGCAGTGGTGAAGCAGGGCATGGGAATGCCCACCTGGACACCAGTACTGACTGCCCGCCTCCAGGAGTCCTGAGCAGGAAGAACAAAGTCAAAGACTAGCAGTTAGCCCACAGAAAGGTAACTAGTTCCATCCCAAGTAACAGAGTTCCACTCCCATCAATGCTGGCAAATGAAAAGAAGATGCCCACAGAGCAAAACCCACGAGAACAGAACCCCCACCCCGCAGCCCTGGGCCGCATACCTGGCAGTTTTCAACAGCTGACTTAAAGAAATCATCTAGGAGGAGATTCTGAAGTTTTGGGTCTCGATCAAATGCATCCTTTATCTTTCCCAGAAATACACTGAAGTAATCAAGAGGGAAGAAATCAGTGCCTTTGAACTGGAGCAGGCTGAGTGCCTGGCAGAAAGCAGGGGAAATAAGTGGGAGGCAGATATATTCCCTAGAGAGGCACCAACTTTCACTCCTCCTCCCTCAAAGCCAGCGGTAAGGCCTGTCCCCAGAGGCAAGGCCGGACGGCACAACAGCTCTCACAGAACTGCTCTTGAAAGGTGTACACAATCTAGTTACAGCTACCGATGTGCAGGAAAAAAGTGAGGCATGACCATGTAAGCCCGTCTCATTCCAGGGAGAGGCCTGAGTGCAGCTACAGGGACCACTGGCGCAGGTGCCCCTGGCCCCCCGGCTCTCGGCACAGCAGCCTGGGGGCACCCCACCGCTCACCTTCTGATAATGCAGCCCCCCCTCCACATCAAGGCAATGCCACCGTAGTTGAGGGTCCAGCCAAATTCAGTGGCCGCCTGCCTGAGCAGCATAAAGCCTTGAGCATAAGAGATGATCTTGGAAGCATAGAGGGCCTAAAGAATAATGTGAAGGCTTATCAGAGTTGTGATTAGCACAGTAACTACGTTTCCCGGCCTTATCCCACCAGAGCAGCTCCTAGGGGACAGTGATACAGGGACAGGCTGCCAACCAGACAGGAAAGCTGACTGTCGCTCCCCCCCACCCTGTGGCCCCACTGTGTTCTCCCCCAACAGCCCCACTCCCACTGCCCCCAAGGGACACACGAGGATGCTGCCAGGGACACCCACCTTCCGGATATCCTCCAGGAATGACTTCTTATCACCTTCAAACTGGGTCTTCTGAGGACCCTTCAGCTTTTTGCCAGCTCGAACCCTCTCATCCTTCAGAGAGGATAAACACCGAGCAAAGACTGCTTCTCCTGCACAGGGAGGTGGGGAGCATCTTACCAGAGTGCACACATGAAGGGCAAAAAGCATGCAAGCCAGAGAGGATGAGGAGGATTTTCAATTTTACAAAGAGAAAATCTCAACATCAGGCCCCAGAGTTTAACCTGGCTCAGAAAAAAATTATATGAAAGCTCTAGACAGTTAACCTGGCAACTAGACAGACTCCAAGTCGGTCTTCCAGCAGAAATAATTCAACCACAACGATCAATTCAAAAGGACGTTTTGAGGGAAAAAGAAAGAGTTAAGAACCACCACTACTCAGAATTCCTGTGCTGGTCTGTAACACTTCGATTTCAACTGAGAAAACTTTAATGTTTAAGTGCTCACCAACGCCTCAGATCTTTTCCTTCTGAAGCACTGACCAACCCAGAGCTGTTACTCTTACTAACAACTACTGAGTAAGAGGCGGCCACTGGATGTGGCGGGACCCGCAGCCACAGGGCATTGCAGGCGTGAGTGCGTGTGCACGCGTGAGTGCGTGCATGTGTGCGTGGGGGGCCGCAGCATCAGAAGGTGAGCTGTCAGGAGGACACCCAGACTCTTTGCTGAGCACTGCGCGCTGGGGGGCTGCTCAACCAGCCCCCGTAACGGGCACTCAGCCCTAAAACGGCAACACCGCTCGCTGTTTGAAATAACCAGCACAGTGGGAAGGAACCTTTCAAAAAACCACTTTCTAATTCTTCTGGTTCCGTTTTCAGTATGTCTGTCTGTGATCACATTAAAGTTTCACAATTTTACTTCCTTTGAATAAAAACCACTTACATTTAGTGTTTTAAAATTAAGATGATTTTAGTACCTACAAAAATGATCCCCTTTAGAATTGTTCAATTGATGATTTATATAATTAGAATAAATTGCTCTAACTGTATCCCTCCCCCAGACTAATGAAGGTAGTCTCTCCAGGAACTAGCAAAAGACTTTGAGGAAAGGGACCCAGCCATACACCGGGGAACACCCCCCCAACTCGAAACCCACCAGCGCAGGCGTCCTCCCTCCTGCCCAGCACCCACTGCTCCCGCAGCGCTCGCGGTGACTGCGCATCTGTGGGCGGAAGCGCTGTAAGACAGCTGGCGCAAGGAGGCAGGCGTGGCGACACCTCCAGTGTTAGCTAAGGGTTCGCTGGAAGCCGCACTTCCCCATTAATTCAGCGCCCATCCAGGGACTAAGCCTAGTGCGCCTTCAACTGGTACAAAGGGTATTTTCTAAAACAAGAGAGGACGACTCTTTTTGAAGCTGTAATACCCTTACACTTGAGTCGGTAATGAATGAACCGCTCCAGGTATTGTCGTCCCCTCGTGCCCACCTGCGGCAGCACTCTGGTCAGCATAAAAGCAGCCCACCTCCTTCTGTCTAGAGCGGGACTGACCAGCTACTGCCCGCCTTACCGTCTTCAGCCGCACAGCTCACTGTGAACAGTGAGAGGCATATGAATGAGGAAACCCCAAGGGGGGGGGGGGCAGCCTGTGTCTGAGAGAGCAAACAGGAAAATGTGTTTAAGAGGGGAACCATTCTGCCAGGAACAAAGATTAGCCTTCCCTTAACATTTGAGGCACCTTTTTTATTCTTTTTCAATCTTGCCCGTAGCATATCTATTTTATTCTTAAAGAGCCAACTTGTGGTTTTGGCAATCCCATTGTTCTCTGTTTACTTCTGCTTTTTATTTCCTTCTCTCTGTATCTTCTTAAATTCGAGGCTTAGGTCATTTAAGAGAAAAAACATGGATGGGAAGAAAACACTGACTTCAGAATGGTGTTTTTTTCCTAAAAAAGGAAGGGGAAGGGACTTAGGAAATAATAATGAAGGGCTTGAAATGTAGGCCATATTTTATTTCTTAAGTATTTGGGGGGGAAAACACCTTAGCAAAACAGTAACAATGAATGCTGAGTACAGAGCCTAAGATACTCTCTGAACTTCCGTATAAAGAATACACTACAGTTCCCTTGCCCATTAAAAAATCCTAGGTCACTGACTACAAATTAAATCACTGATGCTAAAACTATCCCAAAGGTCAGACTGGATAAGACAGTAACTTCTGAATTTATCTCTAAGCTCATACTATTGAGAGGATAATAAAGAGATTTAAAAGCAGTTTCGGCCTCTCACACCGTAAGCGCTTCTCAGGCAGCAAGAGCAGCAGGCACTGCGGGCTGACCAGGGTTGGAGGGATGCTTTCAAAGGCCTGGCCCTCAGCTGTTAGTCTACACCACTACTCCAGAAGGACATCAAGAGAAAACACGAGGGAGGGGGGTCAACGAGAACATTACCAATGAGGGTGACAGGGACCCCATACTCCAGGGCTGAGATGGCAGTCCACTTCCCCGTGCCCTTCTGCCCCGCACTGTCCCTGATCTTTGGCAGCAGGTGTTTGCCATCGGCATCTCGGAACTTGAGAATATTGGCTGTGATTTCAATCAGGAATGAGTCTAGCTCTGTCTTGTTCCATTCCTCAAAGGCCTGTGTGCAGCAAGAAGAAAGAGTGAAAGAAAAAGGCTCACACAGGAGCCCCCTTATAACTGACCATCCCTTGTCCTGACAGCAGCCCGTGCTCACACCCTGCTCGGCACTGGAGGCTGACGCTGGTATGCCTGGTGAACACTCTGCTCCCACCGGTTGAGTTCTATGCTAACCAAGAGTCAGTTGTGTTAGACTTAGACTTCGACCTGGTCGGGCTGATTTTCTGATCACAGAATCGCTCTTCCTCAGAGCCAAGTACTCCTCACATTGCTTAGGTCTCTGTACACGGTCACCCCCTCAGAGGCCCTCCCTGACCACCCAATCTAACCCACCTCTTAGACCAGTTCACTTTTCAGTCACCACTACCTAGTTGTACATGATATATTTAATTACTGCTAACTGTCTCCTGGCTCCCTGAGGGCAAACACTTGGGTTTTTTTCACTTATATCCCCAGCACTTGGAACAGTGCCCAGCATACAGTAAAGCACTTATGTTTGTTGAATGAATACATTAAGCATTACATAAACCAATTAAACATGAACACAAAAAGGAAAAGCTCTGTTGCTATGAAAACTAAGTATTGTTTTAGAGAAAATGATAAAGGCAGTGAAACAAAGTGGGGATGACACACATTTCAACATTAGGATAAAAATACATAAAAAATCTGGAAGGATTCTGCACCGTGTGTACCTTTCAAGTAAGTGTCTTTAAATCATGTCCACTTGAAATAACTGAAACTAGAAATTCCAGCTGATAGGAAAGAGGACTAGAACGCTCAGCAGCAGAACCACGCTTACGGTAAACGCTCCTAGTTAACAATGCTGAAGCAGTGAGAGAGGAGTGCTGCCGTCCGCCGCTGACTTGAGGAGCATTAAAGATCAAACCCACAGACGGACGGACACACACTCAGCAGGGCGAGTTAGCAAATGTCCGTGGCAGAGACCAGGCGGTGTGTACACAGTGCTCACTGTCAATGTCTTCAGCTGTGCTTACATCTGAATGTCTCCGTAATCACCTGCTGGAGGAAATGCTTGTTTCCCCACATCAGTAAACTTGTTTGATTCACTGTCAAAAGGCCAGTCCCAACTGGGTCAAAAAAGGAAGCTTCCCTGCACCCCAACAGGGGACCCCAGGAGGACCAAAGTAGATAAAGCACATGAAGAGACACAGCGCCTCACACACAAGGGTCACTCAGCAGTGGGACTAGTGCCACCAGGAACTTCTGACTTAGTGACTATCGTATTTTATAGTCCTATACGGATAGCTTCCCTTGAATCAGGCTGAGTCTATCTGGGCCACCAGGACGAGTGAGGGAAGAAGAGTGAGGAAGGATTTACGGTCGGTAGCAAATCCCTCGTGGGAGCAGTAATTGCCCTCTGTGGCCGGGGAAGGGCCTGGGGCTCACCTTTGCCATTTCATCGTGCTCCATGCCCAGAACGTCCTTCATCAGGTGGTAGGCCTCACAGATGAGCTGCATGTCACCGTACTCTATCCCATTGTGCACCATCTTCACAAAGTGGCCTGCCCCCTCGTCTCCCACCTGTTGGAACCACAAGCCCCAAGAGGCCTTCAGAGAGGCGGCCAATACACCCACAAGGCCCGCATCAAGCTCTTGGGCAAGGCTCCCTCCCCATCTAAAAGTAACAAAAACAAATGTTTGTAGTATTTTAAAAATAAGAGTCACTCTATAATAATTCAACACAAGCTTCAATCCAGCCCAATGTTATTTTAAACTAACTCTAAATTCATTTCTCTAAAGATTTCTTAAAATTCCCCAATTCTAAGTCCTTTAGCCCACATTGTCCATTCTTTCCCAACTCCCCACTCCTCACCCACAAGTAAAAGTCTTCCTTTTCCTGAAGTTACCACTTTTCTAGCAACTGATGGTTACAATAAGCTGGCTAATTAAATCACCTATGCTTTAAAAAATACAAAAAGATATCACAGTTGCTTCTAATGGCTACTGAGAGGTAAAAGAACCTGAGAACCCAGTCTGGCCCACGACCCTGAAGCCCAGAAATGTGTTCTTGCCAGGGTTTTACAGTTGACAAGACACTGACTTATAATACAGCTGACAAGTGTATAAAATCAGTACACCAGTTCCCAAGTTTATGGAGGTAGATTTAACCATGGAACTTAGTGGCTACAAGTGGTTAGTCCAACCAACACAGTCTGTCCCTGTGAACAAGCTATTTGGGATGCCAAATTTTCTGAAAACTGCTTAGTGGGCAAGGATTCGGAAGACAGTAAGTGACAGCAGTCAGTGTCCGAGGACATCAGGCTCTGCGTCCCTCTCTGTGACGGGTGTGCTGACCCGGGGGTGTCTGGGTGGCAGGGGCAGCCACTCTCCCACAGGTGCCCTTGGGCCTCCACTCCTGGTGTCGACCTCAGGGGCCTCCTTCGTCTGTGTCTCCACGCTGACCCACCCCTTCTGATTTTGACACTTTATTTGGCCGTGAAGTAACACAGCTAATAACATCTTACTTCACCCCATCCTTCCTGTAATTTCAAAAATGAACTATAGGGTGCCTGCTTTAGCACCTATACCAGTTTTTTCAATAAGCTGAGGCTAAGCCTTGAGGCTGTGGGAAGTCAACCCCCAACTTGCTCATGATAGGTAAAAGCAAGTGCTGCTTTTCCTTGTGATTCTGTCCTAAGTGGATCTAAAAAGAAGTTACTGTCCTGCACTTTTACTGCAGTAACTTACTGTCGAGGCATCAAAGTTCTCTCCTGTCCTTCACATTAATGAGGAAAACACCACAGCACCAGCCTCTCCACCCCAAGCAGATTCCCACTGAACTCAGCGACACCAGTCAAAACACGAGGCCCAGCTTGGCTGCTGCTGCTTGTCACCAGCACTATCAGGCCTGCGAGGGAACCTTTCTCCCTCCTCACATGCCTCATTCCTCACTTCATCTCTGCCTCTTATCTCATAGAAATGAAGCCAATATAATTAAAGTAGCTTAAGGAAGCGCTGACATAAAGTTTAAGGGGGTTAGAAGCTAGGGAGCTCAGAGGTCCTCTGGTCCCAGTCCCTGTATTTCACAGACGGGCAAACTGAAGCCCTCGTGGTTTTCTGGCGCCCTGCCCAGTGTCACACAGCTGGTGGAGCCAGAACCACAGCGCAGGTCTCCCACCTCAGGCACCTCCATTCGCGGTCCAGACTGAGGCCCCAGGAAGGGAGAACACTTAGTCTAACAGCAGCATGGACACAGGACGGGGAGGCGTGTGCGAAGGAGCCGAGATCTCCTTCACGGTGAAGGCAAAAGGCAGCAGCTTACTCAGCTCAAGCAGATGCCTAAAGCCCAAGCTACGGGAAAAGGGGTTTCCACATCCCTGGCCAGAACATCTGACATGGCAACAGCCATTCAGTCCTCTTCCTTCCACCCAGTCAGCCAACCTCACTTTTGATTCTGGCATTTTCTTTAGCCATGAAGTAACATGGCTACAAAACCTTAACTTCACCTCATCTTTCCTCTTCCTTTTTAAGGAATCCATCTTTTAGATGAACTGGGGAGAGCTGCTTTTATGATCAATCTCAGGGCTATGAGTACTAAGACACAAGGACATGTAAAAATAGGCATGCACTGCAGACACCAGGTGTGCTAGTGACTTAAAGATGGAGAGGCCGTGGCACAGAGCAAACCACCGGGACCAGCACAGCCTTGCCCCATGTCCTCCATCATGTCTACACCCTGCTGCCAGCCAGACTAAAGCGCAGCCCCAGACTTGCCCAGTCACAGCAGGGTTCTCCGGTTCCCACACGTGCAGCAATGCCTTGGAAGATTGCCTTGATGTGGGGCCTGTGGGAGGGAACCATGCAGTTTAGCCACTGAGAGAAGAGCTGGGAGCTCAGTTCAATGCTCAAGGACTCCCACCCCCGCCCACTTTTTCTCTTAATGAGAGGTGGATGTTCTGCCCGCAGTACAGTAAGGAATGCGCTGAGCCTCCGAGGGCACCAGTCGGAGCTGCACTCTGACCCAAGAGACAAAGCTGGGCTTGGGAGGCTGATGCCTTACTCTTCTCATGATTGGCCAAGAAAAGCATCTTCACAACAGATTTTTGGTGAAGATACAAAATATGACAGGGCTGCAAAGTTAACGCTTAGGAGTTGGAGGCCAGGACAGCAAAGTTAACGCTTAGGAGTTGGAGGCCAGGACAGCTCAGCCTGCAGCTTTCAAGCACAACTTCCGTGGAGTATTCCCCCAAGTGCCGTTTTCCTTCTGCCGGACTAGTGTGGGACAAGTGGGCCCATGAGGGGCGGAGGCCTCTGTGCCCCAAACACCACGCACGGAGGGTCTGCGCTTCTCACAGCCCAGCCCATGGGCTGGTACCCCAGCATCGGTACTTCCCAGCTTTTGAGAAGCAGGAAGGCCTCTACTTCTAGGGCTAATATATTGAAAGGATCCCCAGACTTATTCATCAGGAAGGTAATTCAAAGAATAGTCTTCTTCCCCAATAAACCTTTCACCCTAGGGGCTTATGTTTGATCGCTCCTTTGGTTTTTTTTAAATTATTTTTAAGAAATATTTGATCGCTCAGTATAATTCTAGAATATCCGGACATCAAACTCATTCAGGGAAGAATGCTGCCTCTCCACATCTTCCTCGAGAGGCTCCTTCCTGCTCTTCTCCTTTCTCTCTGTGCCTGCCTCTGGCTTTCTTTCCTTCGCAGGCTCAGCTGTGGGGTCTCCCTCCGCCTACGTCACATCCACTTAGTCACTTGCCTCCTTCCATTCTGATTCTCTGCCCTGCTTGTCAGCTCCACGCTTTGTCTTCTGCATCCCTTCTGTCACCAAAGTGCCTCCCCTTCCTCTTATACGCAGCACAGTGAAGAGCGTAAAACCTGCTTTTTTCCCAAGTGAAATAAAAATTTCTACCTCATTCCCAGGGACAAGAAAAGCCCAGTCAGTTTGCCTTACTCACAATTATGAAATAAAGAGTTATTTTAGGACCACACCTCAGTTAAAGAGGCAGACCTTTCTTCTAAGTCTTGAGTTATCTGAACAACTTCCTTAACGCCTCTGAACCCTTGAAGCCTACTTAGAACTCAATACTGGAGGGAATATGGAAGAAAAAAGGCAGAAGACAATATGCACGTATACTGTGTCAAGGCAGCAAAACATACAGATAAGTCATCCCAGCATCTCCTACAGCCAACGCTCAAGGGCGCTCACTCATTCTCAAAGCTGGGGTCCCTTGGGCTGAAACGGGGCTGGTGCTTTGTACTCACCAAGCTTCTTTGTTCCCTCCTGGCATAAGTGATGGGCCATACCGGGCCCCTTCCTCTCCACCACTCACTCCACTCCCCACAAACAGGATCCCCTTGGCCTTCAGGTCTCGACATCGTCTCTACAGGAGAGAAAAATAATTTCACTGTGCTGCCGTTAAGTTTCTCCCAATAACTGAGACAGGGTATAAGACAGGTATGGAAATCCCACAGGGACATGAAATGACCCAAGGATCCAAGAATAACTTCATCATTCAAGAAAAGCCATCCCCTCAGTTTGGGAGTTAAAAACAAAATAAAAAACCCACCGGAGTTTAATGTAGTTGCCCTGCCTTCAAAGGGAAATAATAAAGCAATACATTCTCATTTTACTAAGAGTTGGTTTAATGTGAGCATGGCTCACTGCCGTTCAGCCCTTCAAAGTACAGGGGCTTCTCCCAGCTGATGAGACCTTTAGGGCAGCAGCTCTCACAGCGTCACACACTGCCCTCTCACAGGTGGGCGGGGAGGAAGGAAAAGGGGCACAGACTCCCAGCTGTAAGCTTCTGCTGTATCTCAGCAGCAGTCACTCTCGAGTTACATGGGTAACTGATGAGAACCTTGTCCATCAAGTATGTCTTAGCACAAACAAAGGCTGACAGCTGCTGCAGCGGTTACCAAGCCCCGAGTCAGCACCACAGGAGAACCTACTTTTCTCTAGCATGTTCTCAGGACCTAGAAGAATCTGGACTCTGGAATACTTACTGTGGTGTCCCTGTATTCAGAATTTCCTCCATCAATGATGATGTCACCAGTGTCCAACAATGGTACCTGTACCCAGACACTAGCATTAACGTGGGCCAAAGAAATCAAAGACAAAATTTAAACGTACCTTGACAAATTAAAATGAACAAGAATTTATTCCAAAGAAACCCAGCCGAAAAGCATGTATTATCCAATGTTCAGTAATCCTGTCTGTGGCTAGAGCTAGACCCTATTTAAAAGCTTAGGGCTAGCAAACCTAGTTAGAACTCTCCACAACAGAGGTAATGATGCCCTTTAACTATTCTGAGCTTTTACAACCAACCAACCTACTTAGAGAATTCTGCGTTCCTGATGTGTACCGCCCAGCTGGGTTATATGCCCAAACACTAGAAGTAGACTCAGCTCTAAAAAACTGAATCACTTCCTATAAAATCTCTGTCAAGAATAGGGGTCCAATAACTATGGATCAAATGGTTAGTGTATGAATGGATGATGTGATCACCGTGTAGAGACAGCTGGAAGAGACCAGGCCTTGAACAAGAATATCTTCCTATGATACACCAACCAGACTGGGTTCATTATTATTCAATCTCCCCACAGGCTCCAGTTAGCACTATTTAAGTTTCCTATGCTGAAGAATATGTGACCATTTTTCAGTCCATCCTGTCCACAGCTAATCACGGGCAGCTTGGCCTCTTGATACACAAAAGCTTGGCATGTCCTTTCTTTATCACCATGTTCTTCCTTTCTAGGTCACTTTTTTTTAAACTGGTAGCCTACTGGTTACAAATTCCCCTCCGTGTAGAAACATCCCCACTCTTCACCCCTTGCCTTTGTTCACTGTCACTCATTTCTCACACATTTCTTCCAAGATGCTAATAATGCCTTGTTTTTTTCAGAGCTGTTATTGTAGAATTGTTTTTTGGGTATCTACATCCATTATTTCCACCAGTTCCCCTATATCCACATGGTGGGTTTTTGGTTGGCCGGTTGGAGGGAAGAGCACCAAGGCCGCCAGGCACTGGCAATGAGGTTGTCGCTAACTGGATAAAGATCCTTGAGAGTTAATGCACCCAGATCTTTCCCCAGAGGCATGTTAAGGGAAGGGGCCCTG
Source organism: Manis javanica (assembly GCF_040802235.1). NCBI lineage: Eukaryota > Metazoa > Chordata > Mammalia > Pholidota > Manidae > Manis > Manis javanica. The sequence continues at coordinate 7,764,630 of NC_133159.1, read as the reverse complement.
CAGGCATCCCCAAAACAGCTGATGGCAACAGTGCTTTGAAAACTTGTGCTGGGCACAATCCTTGGGGAAAAGCTGTTGTCCCACTCAGCTCCTCCTCTCCCACAGCCACCCCAGGGGGTGAGTGGTATCAGGCCTCTGGTAGGAAAAACTCCAGGAGAGAACAGACAACCTGCGCAAGCCAACAAGCAGTTCATTATAAAAATAAGGACCCCATGTGTAGCTCTCAGGATTCCCTAAGGGGATCTCTTCTCTTGTATACTAAATTATACAATTTGAGTATTGTTGCTTTACAGGAGTACTGACAAAAATGAAATCTATTTCTAAATTTAGACATTATGGTTTATCAGTCACTAGCACTAAACATCAATAACACATAATCAAAACTGGTTTTTCTTAGTATCAGAGATGGAACCCACTAAAATTACTACTGTTTCTACTCTTGTTAACGAATTCTTATTTAAATGTCTTAGTGTCCTCAAAATTTTATATGTAAGGAATGATTACCACCCAGCACAGTTACTTAACTAGTGCCAATTAAGTTAACCAACACTGAGACCTTTTAAGCCATTATTTTGTCAGAACTAAGCAGTTCCTATGCAAAAACTGAAGGGGAAAAAAATCTCTTAAGTAAAAAGAAATGAAATAGCTAAAAGAAGAAACCAGGGAAGTTCTGTACACCCGTAGCAGCTGGGAGCAGAGCTGGCCTCACCAATTTTTCAATGAAATCATCAACAGCTTGACCAGCCTTCACAAGCAGTATGATCCGTCGCGGCTTCTTCAGCTTGGACACCATCTCCTCCAAGGAGTGAGCACCAACCACTTTGGTTCCCTTTGCTTCATTGGCCAAGAAATCATCAACTTTGGAGACTGTCCTATTAAAAGCACAGACCTAGAAGGACAAAGGGCTGATCAGGAGATCGAGGACATACACACTAGACTTTCAGACTGTGAACCAAGTAACAATGAAATGTCTATTAAGCCCAAGGTTTGGGGGAGGTTGGCCCTTGCCTTTTCCCTGCCCAAGCGCTGGCCTATCACTGTAAAGTCAATTTAGTAGCCTGAAATGGCAGAGAATGAATAAAAGGAAGTGAGCGGCCCACTGCTTATCAAGCTCAGGTCTGTCACTAGCTGATTAGAACTCAGAATCAAATCTAGGAACCAGCAGGCTCGAGACTGATACTTTTTATCACTGAGCACATATTCTGGTATCTAAACCAGTTTAAAATCTCATTAGGTAATACAGTTAGAGCTCTAGACACCCAGCAAGACTTCCCCACCTGAAGAGACTGACGGGTCTGTTCAGGCTGCAAACCTCACAGAACTGACAGAAACATTTAGCAGGACTCTTCTTGCTCAGAAAATCGTGGAGCCGACCCTCCCACACCCCCAGGCGGAGTGGTGCTTCTCCCTCCTTTGCAAAAATGTCTTAAGCTGTATGCTTAAGGGAAGTATGCTGCAGGTTATATGGGCTCTTCGAAGTCAGGGAACCATCACGGGTGCACTGTGCGGCGAATGCACACCCAGAAACGCTAGAAGACTGTCCTTGGGACTTACCACAAAGCCGTGGTCATTCATGTTCAAAATTAAGTTCTGGCCCATGACAGCCAGTCCAATCAGTGCAATATCAGCTCTAAAAGACCGGGAGAGGAACAAAGAATAATATGTCAGTTCCATTTAATCCCTTCCAACTCAGGGACCCAGAGTTTTCCAGCTTTTGCTATGAATAATTTGTCTTACCTTTTTCTGTGTACTCCCTACTCCCTTGCACACTTCAGAACCCAGGCAAGCAGCCCTCTATCAAACTACAGACAGGCCACCCTTCCACTCTGCCATTTTAAGGGACGTCAAGTTCTCTTGAGGTCAACGAAACGTGCCCATAGGAGGGCATACACCGTACGTAACCTCCCGGGCTCTCGGTCTGGTGACGCCTTAGCCCAGGCGTCCCCGTCTCCCGCCGCGGGAGGAGCGCTGCAGACCGAGCGGCCCGGCGTGCAGCCTTCGCTCGGGGGGGGCCCGGCTTCCGTCGGCCACGCCTGTCCCCGCCCGGCCCTTTACAGCGACTGGGAACCGCCCGGAGCCTGGGCGCCGCCGGGGGCAGGGGGACTGGGTCCGCGGGGCAGGTGCGGCTGCGAGGCTGGCTCGAGGTCCGTGGCCTGCGCCCGAGGGGCTGGGACCCTGCAGGTCCGCGGCTCCGGGCGCCACGAGGCCGCGCTCAGGCGACCCCTGGCCGAGGCAACGTCGGGGGCGGCCCCGCCCTCCTTGGCCCACGGGAAGTTCCCGGGCCGCGCGGGCGGTCACTCACTGGGCCATGGCGGCGGCGGAGAGCGTAGAAGCGAAGGGAGCCGAAGACCGGAGAGCGAACCGCGCGGCAGCCACAGCTGAGTACCGCGGCAATTCTCCCACAGCACTGGCAGCGTCCGCGGCTTTCCAACGCCAGCCAATTGGAAGGAGGGAGCGGAGCCATGTGGCCACGCCATTGGTCCTCTCCCGCGCCTGTTAGACCACCTGAGGCAAACAGGCCCGCCCACTCCCGAGGGCCGGCTCAGGAGAGCGCCGAGCACATCGATGGCATTGCCTCTGAGTGGGCGGGGCGCCCTGGGCGGGTCCACGGCCCCCCACGGCCCCCCAGACCCCCGTCCCGGCATAGCACTCCGCTCTTCTGGGCCCCGCGGGCGCGTCCTCCGGCGCACAGGGGCACGGGCCCGCCCTGCCCGAGGGCCGGTCGTTCCTTCCCCTGCGCTGGGAGGCTGTGGGGTTTGTGCGGTGTGGCCCGGCCCGGGCGGGGACCGAGGCTGTTTCTCCTGGGATGCATGCCCCCGTCCCGGGGCCAGGAAGTGCAGGAGCTGGCCGCGACCCGGGCTGGGCGACGAAGGCGCGCCGAGAGCAGGCAGCGACTGCGCTTGGTTGCGGGACCCGGGCTCGGAGGTGGCTCCTCGAGCTCCTTACCTGCTGGAGAGCTGCAGGCGCGGAGACGGTGAACCGCGCGCCCGGGGCCCTGGCACCATCTCCCACTTGGCTTTCTCAAGGCACCTTGACCCACAACCCTGCCGCCCCGACAGATGTCCGGGAATGACGCTCAGCTCCTCCATTTTAGGATTTTTTGTTTTTCTGTGAATGCTTCACATTACCTTGCCCATAGTAAATGCTCACCTATTTCCCGTCATACCAGTAACACAGGTGACTCTGTAACGTAAGTTTTAAGGGTTACAACTACCATGTTAGCAAACGTCCCACTATAGCAGTTCTTTCCTATTGGAAGTGGGGTGTGAAATCACAGTATCTTTTATGCAATGAAGTCTTACCCTGAAATTTTTTAATGTTATCACCATCTACTTTATCCTGTAAATATTTTTCTATACTAGGTTTTCTTCACTAGAAGCATCCTTTTTATCAATCTGTTATTTTCCTTGAGCTGCTTCCACATGTACCTGTTTTGTACCTGTCAAGCCTTAGTTCCCTGAAGGTGCAGTTTTTCTTTTCTTTTTAAAGTCCTGTTGCCTGGCACGGTGTTCAAGGACTGTGTCTGACTCACTGGAGGGCTGTTCAGGTGGGGTCAGGTGAGCACGGAACATCCCCCTCAGGGGAGGAGAGCTCCCTGTCTTACGGGTCCTTTGCTTCATTCCTTCTTTTACTGGATGCAGAAATAGCAGTATGCAAGGCCAGACTTTATTTTAAAGCTATAAGCAAGGTGCCTGGCTGCCCTCAGTGCTTCCGGAAAGAAGTGACTGAGGAGATGGTGAAATGCTAAGCAAGGCAAGCCAGATAGGCCAGAGCCACTGCTCTGAGCCCTGGGTATTAATCCCAGCTCTGCCAAAACAGGTGTTTCAGTAATTTTGGATGAACCAGGCTGCCAGGCATCTTGGAGCTCTCCCAACCAAGTCCCCAAACTCCAGTGTGCAAGAAAGCTTATTAAGTATGAATTCTGATACCACAAATCTGGAATAGGCCAGGAGATGAACATTTTATCAGGAATCCCAGGTGATTCTTACTGTAACAATTTTCAAAATGTGGTCCTGAGACCCTTTCAAGAGGAACTGGGGACAAAACTATTTCCACAGTACTACTCAGGCATGATTTGCCTTTTTCACTGTCATTTACTCACGGCTGTACAGTGGAGTTTTTGTGAGTGTATGTAACATGTGGTACGGAAAAGATCAAATGTAGAGACAGGTTGGAGAATCCAGCTGTCTTCAGCTGCATTAAGGCAGACATTAGATTTGCCAAATGCCACTCATCTTAAGGTAGGGCAAGGACATGGAACAAGGGTCATGTCATTGTGCAATCTACTTAGCCTGTGAAAAAGGCCGTTTGTTTAACTTAAGCTATATGCTGTTTTTCCTGTACTTCCAGCCCGTTAATCAATTAAGTAACTTTGTAACCAGGACAAGAGATAGACCTCCAAAGTGTAAATGAACCTATGTGGATAAAGAATGCCGAGATCCAGACCAACACAGTCACCTAAACAACCCTATTCTTAAAGACAAAACTTCAAAAGAATTATGAATCACCTGTACACATCATGCCCTTTGCTGACCCCTACCCAAAGGCCCTAAAAATCCCAAACCCTAAACTCTTATGTGCGCCTCCTGAGGTCGCCACACTTCATCTGAGTGTGTCCTGTCTGTATTGAACTTTGGTGTAGCATAAGCAGATCGCACTTGTCTGTGAACTCTTCTCCATGGTAAAGACAAGAATTTGCCAACCTCCACCTCAGGTGGTAACTGTCTTTGTCACTTCACTATTTCATTCAGCTTTCTGTTCTTCTCTCTCCCTGTTTTACTGCAGACAGTAGGGACGTGGAAGTTCCCAGAACAGAATCTCACACCATCCAGTGCTCTGGCTTCAGGAGTTGGCAAGGGATTCGCCCTATGCCGAGCAAGAGGTCAATGGCTTCCCTTTCCTCCCTATTTTGCCTTGGTCTCTGCTGCCTGCAAAGCAGCTTCCATTTGCTGCTCCTCTCACTCTAATGAATTCCTTCCTTACCTGCACTAGTCCCATCTGCTCAAGAATTCTTTCTGGTTCAGAGTCAAGAACCCTCCCTGGGCCCGGGTTGAGGTTTCTTCTAGTATGTAGGGAGACCTCCTCAGACGCAACTGCCTGACAGCAATCTCACTACATTTCCTTTCATTTTGGGAAAATCATCTTCAGAAGTTTCTCAGGCTTAATTTTTTTCATCGGTAAATAGTAAGCTTCTGTCATAGTTTCATAGAAACAAAAGCTCTTTGGGTCCTTAGTTTTTAAGAGTGTAAAGGGGTCCTGAGACCAACATGTTTGAGAACCACCCATTTAGTCCAACACTACTTTGGAGATGAGGACACAGTCTCAGAGGGCCAAGACTTGCTGAGTCACAGTGACACACAGAACTGCCCCTGAGGGGATGAGTCCACTGCTCTCCAAGTTCCTCCCCTAAAACCTGGGATTCGGGAACTGCCTCAGGGGCAGGACAGCACATTACTGTGCAAGTCGGACCAGAGGGCTTCTCAAACGATCTGGAACATCTTTCTTGGAAGCCGCCTGATGGAGACGGAATGGGTTTCAGCGCCACATTGACCTTAGCTTGCTCTGGTTCCATTTCTTTCCAGCTGTGCAAGTTGGGGCAATTTATTGAGTCTCAGAGTCTCTTCATGAATGAAACAGGAATGACAGAATCTACAGGCTAGAATCCAGCTCCACAAATGGGAGCTTGTGCTGAGGTACTCGGTCTGCATATACTAGTTTCTTTTTTATGGAAAGGACTCAGAAAGACATGAACCATGTGGAAAATCGGACTGAACAAAAACATTTCTCTTAGGCTTCCTCCTTGTGAAACCTGGGGAACAAGAAAGCAGGGCACCTTTGCAGCTTCCCACAAAGCTTCTGAGCAGTTCCCATAGTCCAAGCTCAGTGGTAAAACGATCCATTGCTTGAAATGTTTACTATAGAAAAAATTCCCATTTGACAATGGCATACTCATGAATTTCAAAATGTCTCTTTTCCTGATCCAAACGTATGTCAGCCTAGGCATCTTACCCTCTTCCGCACGGTGACTGCCTCTGTTCTGCACCCCTAAATAGGATGCACCAGCACATCCCATTAAAAATACTTTCTGCACTCAATCCCAGTCTTTGGAAATGTGCCTCAGTCTGAGCTTGGGTCCACAGGACTGAGCAGGGTGACTCAGCCAAGGTGACATAGCCCTTAGGTCTCCAGGTGATAACTTTTAATTTGAAAGACAGGCACTGCAGTCCTTTTCTACAGCACACACCAGGTAAGAGGAAGACTCACCTCTGACCTCTCCCCCTAGGGACTCCCGCCCCCACCCAGCGGCACACGGTGCTCCAGAGACTCAGTTACTGTCTGGTTCCAGAGCAGGGCCTGACTTGCTGTTCTGCCTGCTCGCCTGCCTCTGTCCTACCGTCTTGCTTTCAGGCTTCCTTCGTCCCAGGATGACCTGGACGTCTCTCCCGCGCGTCCTTAGCACCGCGCTTTCACTGCCTGCTTTGTTTCCATCTCCCTCACCTGGACTATCAGCTGTGAGGATGGGGACTGTGTCTATCTTGTTCTTGTGTATCTCTGTCACCTTCCTATGCCTTACATGTAACAGATGGCCTCTGTTGCTGTGCAATGACTGGTTTACACTGGTTCTTAGACGGGGCACCATTCATGCCAGCTGGTCTGAACAGTCCCATTCACACCTGTCTTCTGGCATAGTTTTAATAGTGATCCCTTTCACACTCAAAATTGTTCTGATTTGGATGGCAAACTCTATTGGCATGCTAATTTCAAATCTTGTCATAGCTTCATCATAGAACTGTCTTTTTTTTTTTTTTTAAAGATCTATTTAAGTGTAGGGGAGTGGGGGAAATACGGAGAATTTGGTAAAAAGGGTAGAAACTTTCAGCTATAAGATGAATAAGGTCTTGAGGATTGAATGGTACCGTGATTACTATAGTTGGTAACACTATATCCCGTAAGTGAAATTTGCTGAGAATAGAACTTAAAAGTTTTCCCAAAAAAACATGTATGTATAAATATGGGAGAGATGGATGTGTTAATTAACTAGATGGGGGGAATCCTTTCACAATGTGTATCAAATCATCACAACGTACACTTTAAACTTCTTACAATTTTGTCAATTGTACCTCAGTAAAGCTAAAAAAAACACAAATTTTAAAAGATTTATTGAAGGGTAAGTTCCATGCTACACAATACATACATTGTAAGTACACAGAGGGATGGTATTCAGCTCATCAATATAGCTGTGTAACCATCAGCACAATCCAGTTCTAGAACACTTCCACCGCCCCAAAAGGCTCCCCTGTTTACAGTCACTCTCTGCTCCCCACCCCGACCCCAAGCACCCTCTCATCTCTGTGTCTGTATAGTTTTGCTTTTTCCAGAAATCTCATATAAATGGAGTAATACATAATTCTTCGTGTCTGGCTTCTCTCATGAAGCATATTTTTGAGGCTTATCCATGTCCCTGCATGTTTGAGCAGTAAGTCCCTTTTTATTGTTGAGTGGCGTTCCATTGTGCATAATTTGCTTATCCATTTATCTGTTGATGGACATTTGGATTGTTTCTAGGTTGGGTAATAAATAAATAATTGTCTTGAACACTGAATTGTTGGGTGGGCACGTTTTCTTCTCTCTTGGGTAGATACTTAGGAGTGAATTTGTTGGTTTATGCGGTAAAGCGTATGTTTACATTTTTAAGGAGTGCTAAACTATTTCCAAAGTGGCTGTGTGCCATTTTACATTCCCGCAAGCAAAGTGTGAAGGTTCCAGTTTCTCCACATCCTCACCAACACTTGATACTGTCTTTGTGATGACAGCTATCCTAATAGTGGAAGTGGTATCTCATTGTGCTTTCGTTTGCATCTCCTTAATGGCTAATAATGTTGAGTAGATTTTCACATGCTTATTAGCTAGTCATATATCTTCTTTGGGAAATATCCCTCCAAATCTCTTCTTGTTTATTTTTAATAAGTTTTAGAATAGATTTTTCCTTATAGAGAAGTTGTACAGATAGTTCAGAAAGTAACGTTATAGCCTTCACCTAAACCCTATTGTTAATAATTCAGTATTACATTTATATTTGTCACAATTAAGAAACCAACATCAGTGTAATATTATAACTAAGCTCCAGACCTTATTAGAATTATCAATCTTCTGCCAATGTACTTTTTCTGTCCTGGGCTCCCAGCCAGGATACAATATATTTAGTCATCATATCTCCTTGATTTCCTCTGGTCTGTTTTAGTTTCTTAGTCTTTTCTTGTTTTTTCATGACCTTAATTAACAGTTTTGTGGAATACTGGTCAGGTTTTTTTTTTATTAAAGTATTGTTGATATTCAATCTTATGTCAGTTTCAAATATACAACACAGTGGTTCAACAGTTACCCATATTATTAAATCCTCACCCATCTATTGCAGTTACTATCAATGTAGTAACTTGTTACAGAATCATTAACTATATTCTCCATGCTGGCCAGGTGTTTTTATAGAATGTCCTTCCATTTGGATTTCTCTGACTTTTTTTTCTCATGGTTATATTGGGGCTACAGAAGTAAATACCACAGAAGTAAAGTGCAAGTCACATCTTATCAGACAAACCTGCTATCAACAGCGATGATGTTAGCCTTGATCACCTGACTACAGTTTGCCAGGTTTCTGAATATAAAGTTTTTTCTTCCTCCTTTCTGTATCTTGTCCTTTGGAAGCCAGTCACTAAGTGCAACTTATTTTTGCCTGTTTTTTTTTCTTTTAAAAGTAGGATCGTGTCTTATTACTGAGTTTTTAAAGTTCTTTATGCATTCTACATATACAAGTTCTTTATCAGATATGTGATATGCAAATGTTTTCTCCCTTGAGGCTTTTCATTTTCTCATTGATTCCTTCTGAAGAGTAAAAGCTTTTAATTTTTATGAAGTCCAATTTATCATGTTTTTGGTGACATTACCTAAAAAATCTTTGCCTCACCCTAGGTCACAAAGATTTTCTCCTACATTTTCTTTCAGAAGCTTTATATTTTTAACTCTTACATGTAGATATATGATCCACTTTGAGTTACTTTTTCATGGAATGTAAGGTAAGGGTCTTAATTCCTATTTTTGCATATGGGTATCTAATTGCTCAAGCAACATTTGTTGAAAAGACCACATTGAATCGCCTTGGTGCCTTTGTAAAAAAAATCAGTTAACTACAAATGAAAATGTTTGTTTCTAGGTTTTTTATTCTGTTCCCTAATTTTATGCCAGTACCACACTGCCTTGGTTTCTGTGGCCTTATAATGAGTTTTGAAATCAGGTAATTTAAGTCCTCCAACTTTGTTCTTCTTTTCCAAAGTTGTTTTGGCTATTCTAGGTCTTTTGCCATTTCCATATAAATTTTAGGATGTTTGTTAATTTCTACAAAAAAGCCCTGTGTGACATTTTTGGGAGTGCACTGGATTTACAGATTAATTTGGGGAGCACTGACATCTTAACAAGACTGAGTTTTCTGATCCATGAACATGTTGTAAGGTCTCCATTTATTTAGGTCTCTAATTTACTTCAGCAATGTTATGTAGGTTGAGTGAACAGGTTTTGCCTTCTTCGTTAACTGTATTCCAAATACTCCTTTTGATGTTGCTGTGAATGCATTTTCCTCATTTTCAGATTGTTCATTATTGGTACCTAGACACACAACTCATTTTTCTACACTGATCTTATGTCCCAAGCCCTTGTTATCTGTGATGATGTCATCTGTGAATAAACCGCGATTTTACTTCTTCCTTTCCAATCTGAATGCCTTCTATTGTCCTTGCGTTTTGCACTGGCTACAACCTCAAGTACAATGTTGCAGTGGTGATAAGAGACAGGCAGCCTTGTTCCCCAGTACTAGAGGGGAAGCAGCCAATTTCTCACTAAGTATGGTTCATTTTAGTTTTTTCAGATAACTTTCATAAAGCTGAGGAGTTTCTCTCGTCTTCCTAATTTCTTGAGAATTTTATCATGGACTTTACTATTTCTCCTTTCACTTGTTTCTGCCCCATCTATTTTAACTTTGATGCCAGATGCAATTACATTTATAATGGTACATCTCCCTGATGTTGACCCCTTATCATGAAATATTCCTCTTTGTTTCTAATAATATTTCTTGTCTTAAAGTTGCTCATGTCCAGTGTTAACACAGCTGTTCTCACTCTCTTGTGATTACTGTTTATGGTAACATTTCCCAAACTTTTACTTTCAACCTATTTTGTGTCTGAATCAAAAAGTTCTCTTGTAGACAGAATATAGTTGGATCCTGATTTTATAAATCCAGTTTGCACAATCTCTGCATTACGGTTAGAATTAGTCCATTAACATATAATGTAACTACCAATATGGTTGGACACAGGGATGCCATTTTTGCTGTTTTCTGTACGTCTCATGTCTTTCTGGTTCCTCTGTTCTCCTGTTACTGCTTTTGTGTTAATTTTTGTGTGTGTGTGTATATTTTAATCCCTAGGTTCATATTTTAACTATATCTTTTTGAGTTATTTTCTCAGTGGTTGTCTAGGGACTATATGCATCCTTAACTTATTACAATGTACTTAAGTTTAGTACTTAAAATTCTGGTAAAATATAGCAACTTTACAATATAACTCCATTTCACGTTTGCTGTTGTCATCTATATGACAATATATATTTTAAGTAAAAAAATACATGTTATAATTGCTGGTTCAAAGAGTATTATGCTTTTCTTAAAAAACTAAGAGGGGAAAAAAGTGTTTTATTTTTAGTTATGTATTTATCACTCCAGAGGTTTTTCATTCCTTCTGGGTAATTTAAATTTTGCCCGTTGTCATTTTCTTTTAAGCCTACAGGACGTTTTTAGTATTTTTTTTCCTGTAGTATTTCTTGTAGGACAGATCAGCTAGCACTCTTCTTTCTTTTTTTAAAGTCTGGGAATGTCTCTATTTTACCTTATTTTTGAGAGATGATTTTGCTGGATGTAAAATTCTTGGTTGACAATATTCTGAGTATCTCATTTCAGTGGCTTTCACTCTTACTGATGAGTAGTCATAACCATTAATCGTATTAATCAAATTGTTATTCCCCTATCCATGATTTTTCTCTTGCTGTTTTTAAAACTTTCTCTTTGGATTGATTTGTTTACCTATGATGTGTCTAGGTGTGGATCATTTTGATTATCCTACTGGGGCTCATCAAGTTAAAACGGTAAATTGAAGCCTTTCCACACAGTTAGCAGTTTTCAGCCATTAATTCTTAAAATAATTTTTCTGCCTTTTTTTCTCTCCTCTCCTAGAACTCCCACGTCACATATATCGGTACACTCTGTTCAGGTTTCTTATTCTTATGTCTTAAGCTTGGTTTCCTGAGGGTTGCCCTATGTCTCCTTGTCAGCCTTTGCCTGTGTGTGTGCATTGGGAAGTGCATCCACAGCTCACCCAGTTCCCAGGTCTCCCTTGGCTGTGACTTTGCTGGGCTTCCTGGCGCCTCCCCTGTGCACGTACAGCCAGCCAGGTACATGTCGAGAGCTTACCTAGTCCCTCTGCGGCCCTCTCCCTTAGGGCCTTGTCTGCTGCTGCCCGACTGAGACCTCAGGCTCGCAAGCTTCAGGTTTTCCCCATTCTTTTTCTCACCAAGCTTGCCACTTTTTAGCAGGTAATAAGGCTACAGCTCTCCTCCCCCCCACCCTCCCAAACACACCCCCTTTGAAATGAAGGGGTTCAGAACAAGTCTCCCCACTATGTGCCACTTTGGCACATGGACTGTTTTGAGCTGAAGACGATGGAGACCCTGTGGGCTCAAGGGAAGCTTTTTCACCTCCCCAAACTTCCTAGGAATATCCAAACTGGGTCTTTCTCAAATAAGGGTTATTAGCAGAAGTCAATTTTATTGAATGACCTGCCTGCATGGCAGGGCAACCATCTAATGACCAAATACCTGCTCTTCTTACTGCCCTGTAAATTGCCCTCCTCCCCTCTGAAGCCCCAGGTCCGTATCCCATTCCTGAGCTCAGGATGGCATAGATGCCCCATCTTACTTTTCTTCTTTGAACCTCTCGTGTACGGGGTGTGTGTTTGGCGGGGGAGAGTTTGGCTGTACATACAAAATTAAACTTTATTTTCTGTTAATCTGACTCACATCAATTTAATTTTTAGACCAGTGAGAAGAGCCTTGAAGGGAAGAAGTCAATTTTCTTCCCAATAGGAGCAAAGTCCTGAGGAGGGGCCCACAGGAGGGAGTGGGGGTGGGGGTGGCAGAGGGGAGCAGTCCCAGGCCAGAAGCTGCAGGGTCTCACTGCTCTTCCCGAATCTCTAGTAAGTTTTTCCAAGAATAAATGTTTCTTTATTTGTCGGCCTTTGGTTGATATCCAGAGCCCTGAAATGTTTCTAGTACCTTTTTTCAATTTTATGTTTTTTTATTTGTGCAGAGAACGCTCTCTTCCTCGTCACACGGCAGCAGCCAGCGCTCCACCACAGAACTGCCCTTCTGCCCAGAAACAAGGCCTTCGTCTGAGCCCCCAGGGAGCGGTCAGAAAGGCACAGGTCGCCGGGCAGACGAGGGCCTGTGCTGGGTGTTGCCTCTCAGGTGTTCCTCTTTCACCCCAGGCTCATAGCAAAGAAAGGAGAGTCGCAGAAGCAGGAAATTCAGGGAGAGGCTTCAAAAAAGACAAAGGGATCGGGAAACTCCCCAAATTCCTGATGTTCTCCGGGCCGACGGTCACCAGGATCCTTGACTGCAGGGTGCCCCCTCTTGTCTGTCCTGCCTCCTTCCTAGGCTGGGCGATAGCCAAGTGAGCTAATGTCTGTGGAAGTTCCTTGTAAATGTCAGATCGCCCTACAGTTTTAGGATGCCACGATTACTATCTAGTGTGACAGAGAAACTCCTCCCAGGGACTTGATTTTCTCAGCTACTTAGTGGCAGAACTGAACTTTAACCCAAGTCTAAGGCTGAGCCCAGCACTTTCCTAAGCAGATTAGTGGGCCATAATCATGCAAACTCACAGAGATACATTTTCCCAGTGAAATTGTGTATTAGAGATCTTTAGTTGACTTGAAATGAAAAACGAAATTGAAATTAACTTTCAATGACTAGCTTTGGAAAACAAACAGCACTTGTAGAAATTTCACAGGTTTGAACTTTACACAGTCGACGGCTCCCTTTAAGAGAGCCTTGGTGCCCCACACGCCTTCCAACTCAGGTGCAGCTATTTCCTTTCGGTGGTTACAAGGAAAGCCTACCAGGGGACTTCTGCTGCAGGAACAAATTGATTGCTCTAGTCTGAGATTTGGCAAGGGAGAAATTATGCTGAGTCAATGTGACTAAACATCTGAACACACCCAGATTACTAATGAACAGGCATCATTTTAGGCAAATATGCTTAAATACCTAATTAAGCAGCCAGTAATTTTTTTCTTCTACTACAGCCTTCCCATTTCTTTGTTAAGGTGCTAACTACCAGTAAAATACAATGGTCTCCCAGGATCATTGGAAAACCACAACAAACTGGCTTAGGAGAGAGCAGATGGTGGGTAAGCCCTGACACTCGGGTTTTTCTTTTATGTAATCCAAGTGCCTGATTTAAGCTTTACACAGCCTCTCCTAAAACACACTGCCAGCCGCAGGCCTGGGAAGAGGCCTCAGAGAGACTGCAGAGAAGCAGGCTGCGTCCCCGCTGTGTGTGGGGCCCCTTTGCTTTGGAGATCTTGGTTAGTATCAAAACTGACCATTTGGGTCACTTGTTTTTTCTCTTCCTGCACTTTAAATTGCCACTCTTAGGTTTTAAATTCACCAATAAAACGTGAGCCCATGAAACCCTAGGCCCCACCCTCAACCCCAGTCAAAGGAGAGGCCCAGGCCTACATGGGCATGCTCCCCTCTCTCTCTCTCTCTCTCTGTGATCAGAGAGGCCATGTAATTTCCAGGTCCTGTAAGCAACAGACCTGCTTTGTTTTGTTTTCAAAGTTTCCCAATGGTTACTACTGAAGAGCATCTTGTAACCTTAACCACAATCTGGTCCAGCCATAACATTGGTCTTTGAGAAACTGAGACCAGCATCCAATGGCAGGGCTGGAACAAAGGCAAGCCTCCCCCAGAAGTGAACAGAGTAAAGCCAGAGAGCTTGCTAGAACTAGAGCTTCATGCTGACTTTTTTATAATTATAGTGTCATTGATATACAATCTTATGAAGGTTTCAGATGAACAACATTGTGGTTTCAACATTCACCCATATTATCAAGTCCTCTCCCTCCCCAGGCCCCATGGCAGTCACCATCTATCAGCGTAGTAAGATGCTATAGAGCTGACCTCTATATTTTAGAAAAGCCCCAAATGCTCGGCTTGTGATGCTTGGGAAAGTCAGTTCCCACTACTGCTCACCCTAACAAGCTTTGGTCCTGCCCTAGCTCTGTGAATCCCAAATCCAGGCTTGGGTGTGCATTCTACAGGCTTGGGTGATGGGGATAAAGGGGCACAGTAATTCACAGTCACAATATAAGTTGGTCATGGGGACGGTAGTACAGCAAGGAGAATATAGCCAATGATTCTGTATCATCTTCCTGCATTAACAATGACCACACTAGAGGGAGTGAGGATTTAATAATATGAGTAACCGTTGAACACTGTGCTGTATATTTGAAACCAACATAAGACTGTATATCAACAATACTTTAATAAAAAAAATAAATAAAAGAAAAGCAGGACTTCAGGCCCAACAGACCTCCTGGGCCCAAGCCTGCCTGCAGTGCGAGCCAGAGCATCTGCAGCACATGAAGGCCAGAGAAGCACTTGCTGCCAACCTACTTAATTCTGAGGTCCGGTGTTCGTAAATCCACTTGCACCACGCGTCAGCCACAGTCTCCAACCCCACCTTCAACGGTAATAAAGGTGCAATCTTCCACCTGACTTCTTTTGTTTCTTAGTTTGCTTTGAAGTTGGTAAAAAATGACTGTATTCACTGGCTCCCTCCAACATCCTAGACTCCCTGTTGCCAAAAGCTGTGGCCACTGCTCAGTCCCCAGCTTACCCCGTCAGCTGCACAGGACACAGTCCTCATTTCCTCCATTTTCCAACGCTTCCTTACCTGGCCACCAAGGCTCATGCTCGCTCAGCTTCGTCTTGCTGGGCTGTCCTCTCTCCGACTTCTCCCTGCTGCAGCGCCCAAGGGTCTCCCATGGTTCCCACTGCCCAGGTCTCGTACCTTTCTCTGTCACCTCCATGCTCACAACTCCCGAATGTCCGTGTCCGGCCCCAACCCTCTCCCCAGAGCCCAGCTGGTATATCCGACGGCCTCACTGAGTACAGTCAGGAGGCAAGGCTGGCATCCCAGAGCGAACAGCCAAAACCAAAGTCTTCATGCAGCGCCAGCCCTTTACTCTTTCCCCGTCTTCTTCACCTGCAGAATTTACTGCT
This sequence comes from Manis javanica, assembly GCF_040802235.1. Taxonomy (NCBI): domain Eukaryota; kingdom Metazoa; phylum Chordata; class Mammalia; order Pholidota; family Manidae; genus Manis; species Manis javanica. Next base: position 7,749,243 of record NC_133159.1, on the reverse strand, counting down.
GTTCTTTCTGCACACACAGCTGGTGAGTTACCTTTGCCCTTTCTGTGACCCTACCTGCAGCCCCTCAACAAACTGTCGGCTCGAATATTAGAACGTACCCTGAACCTGATCTGACCGCTGCTCCCTGCTGCCTTGGACCGAGCTACCACCTTCTCCCCTGGGACACTGAGGTGACCATCTCTGTGACTATTCTGTCTTCCTTCTTCCACTTATCCACCGTCTCCACCACACAGGCTGTCTTCCACTCAGGAGTCAGAATGGGCTTTTAAAGACACAAGTAAGATCATGCCATCCTCTCAAAAGCCGCCAGTGGCTTCCTATTTCATGCTATGAAGTCAGGGCCACCCAAGCCCAAAAGCTGGTCCGTGGCCACTCTCTTGACACCCCAGCTCTAGTGCCCTCCCCTTACTCCACACTGACCTCCTCGTTCTTTTTGAAACCCATGGAGGGCACTGTTGCCTCGAGAGCTTAATTTCTTGGTTTTGAGCCCTCCTTGTCCAGGGATTCGTGTGGCTTACCCACCCTTCTATTCAGGAGTCTGCTCAAACATCCTCTCCCGAGAGAGGCCTTCCCGGGCCACATGATCTAAAAAGACACCTCCTTCCGAGCCCTTCTGATCTCTCATCCAGCCTTATGCCCCGTACCTGGATTATCCGTGTGTGCTGACTGTGCGCTGGGGCTCACTGCGTCTCACCGCTCCGTCACCAGCATCCTGACAGCGTCTCGGGCACAGGGCAGGCACGCGCACGGTGTACTGTAGGAGCTGCCTTTTGCCTCACTGCTGCTTCTCCCTCCCTTCTGTTTCTCCCCAAACACCCAGGACAGTGGTCCTGGCTCATGCTCTGCTCATAAGAATGCATTAAATTAAGCTGACATGCTGAAATTTTCAACCCCTCCACCTAAAAACAGTAACACTACAAAATCACTGGTAGGTAGATTAAAGAGAGGTTTTGGGAGCAGACAGACAAATCCAGCTAAAATAGCCAGTTCTATACTTGGAGGAAAGTACTTTCAAAGAAACAGTACCACATCAGCTTTCCTGGTTATATGATAACTACTGTTTTGAATTATCAGAAAGGAACATGAGGGTCACAGCACCATGACTTCCGTCCCAGAAAAGTAGTATCTTCACAAGAAGTCTTTGTGTAAATGCCTTTTACAGGGTACAAGAAAAAACACACATTGGCAGCCTTCTGATGCACTGGTTGTACCTTTATTTTTTTCGCCTCGTTCACTAACAGCTCCGTGATGCAAGGTTCCCATACACAGATAATGTCTGCATTGCACATCTAAGGCTATATAGCAAAAGAACCAGAATTAGTACAAATACAAGAACTATATTTACATTCTGTATACTCAAGCTCCAAACATCAGAGTATTTACATAATATAACATGAAAACAAAAATCTGAAATTAATAATGTACATCATTGTTAATGTGCTCAACTCCTTACTGGGGAGAGATCAGTTTGCAAAATCTTGGTTCAAAAAGGCCACTTATGCTTTATGGGTTTTGTTGTAATGCACAAGGATGGTGACAGGAGACTTGAAGTCTCAATGGACTAGAGGACTTCAGAGCCACAAGTCTGAGACAATGCCTTACACGTGAGAAGGCTGATGGATTCCTCAGATAACTAATGCCAGAATATGAAGCATGAAAAAATGAACTCGAACACATGGAAACAACACACAACAGCCAGGGTCTGTCAAGCCCAACCTTAGCTCGGACTTTCCATCTGAGCATAGCTGTCTAGCTGTGTGCTTTTACCATGAAATTTGTTATCAACTTTAATTTCTTCCTTTGAACAATTAGAGACTTTCCTAAGATTTATGGGGTTCAAATTTGCATTTCATAAATGGCCTTTTGAACAGCAGCAGCAGATAATCTCTCAGTTGACATTTCACCTTACTAAGGAAGCACAAATCACTACATTCCCGCTACATGCAGTAATGGTTTGGCCACACGCTTGGGTGAATCATTACTGGCCACCGTGGACAGCTGCAGTGCACACGAGTTAGAGTCCTATTCAAGATACATTCAGCAAACCTTCTGAGAGCAGCAGCAGAATTAGTATTTTCTTCTTAAGGAGGTTAACAGTTACATTTTAAGAAAGGAACAAAAGAAAAACTGAAGGACCCAAGTCACACAAGTAAGCCCTGGTGCTGTCCAGGAGGCCCCAAGGAGAGCACCGCACAAGGAACACAGAGGCCAGGAGGCGCTGTGTGCTGGGCCACCCACTCCTCTCCCGTCCAGTGTGCAATTAATTACAGCTGTATAAATATACAAATACCTTACAAAATTAAATATCCCTGTAAATTAGACAACAAGCAGCAGGCAACAAAGTCTTTGCTTTGAAATCAGTGCCGGGAGAAGTCATTTTATTTTTAGATACCAGAAGACCTTTCAGAATGATTTAATTTATCCTTTGTCTTAAAAGAGGTGAAAAATCCATCGAAACTGTAAGTTGTATAAATTCTACGTAGCTTAAGGGGTAAAAAAAACCAGTGGTTTCTTGGTTGAGAAAAGCCCTTTTCCCTGGCCTTCACCATGTCTTAGCCATGTACTGGCATCCAGGTGCCTGCCCGGCTGCCAGAAGCAGCCCTTCCCTGCCTCCCGCCGTGCGCAGAGCTGGCCGGCCCTGCACGGCTGGCCTGAGAGCGGACTGACTCCCAGGCGGCGCCAAGGAGAGGCGGGGTGAGCACTGGTTTGGTGTGGGCTGTGAGGCCATGCTTTGCTCTGGCAGGAGAAAGGATGGGGATGGTGGAGAGATGATCAGTTAACAAGCACTCATTTCTCCTTAAATGTGTAAGTTTTCTTTCCTTACTTGCTTCTTTTGCTTGTTTAAAGGAGTGTTTTAGGAAAAAAAAAATCCTTGAAAGGTACTTTCCTTGAGGGGTAAGTTTGTTCCTCAACTTCCCTGCCACTAGGGCTTCAGCTAAAGCCTCATAAACAGCTCCTGCCATAAATCCTCTCTCAGACCTGGACAGGAGAGATGGACCTGTCTGGAAAGGGAACGCAACTCTGAAACCGTCCACCTCCAATCTGGAAACGAGCCCCTAGAGAAAGGAGCGCCAGCAGGGGCTGTCTGCCCCGCAGCCGCGGGGAGGCTCCGCAGAGAGCGGCGAGCTCGGCGCCTGAGAGCCGAGGCCCGGGCGCCCTGCCTCCTCACGAGGCCTTCTTACCTGGGCAGGTGACAAACAGTCCTGTGCAGCCTGTTCTAATATTTGACACCTCCAAAGCAAAGACTTTCCAAGCCAGTTTTGTTTGAGTTAGAAGAAAAAACAAAAGCCATTTCCGTGCATCACATCGTTCTCCTCTCCCTCAGCCTTCCCCACTTCCTCTGTCGCACACCTGGGTCCTTCTATCAGACTTTGTAACAGCAGCAGCATCTGTGATTTAATTCTAAAAGCAACCTTCAATTTTCATCTCTATTTCCCTGAAATTAGATTTAATTCCGGTCCAGGAAGCCGTCTCCAAGCACTGACAGACCCTGGGTTTGAGCACACACCAGAAAGGCATATCATGTCCATTCGACAATGAAGAAACCTCTACACTAAAAATCTCACATAACACTTAGAAAGCAAAGAACATCACAGTTAATGACCTATCTTTCCAGGAGAGAAAGAAAGTTAAAAAAAAAACCTACTACAGAGTTTTTAAGTGATCACTTTTCAGGGAAGGTCACAGCCTGTGATTTCCACCATTTTTAAGCTTTTGGTGACTCACTGTTCCTCCTCTCTGCCAGGCAACTGCAACAAGCGAAGCTGGGAGGCCTGTTCTGAGAGATGAGCCCAGGCAGGAAGTCAGAAGCAAGGGTCTGGGTGACAAGCTGGGAGCTTCCCAGCAACTGCTCGGCGGGGTGTGCCAGCCCATGCCCTCTGCTGCCTGCAGCAGTCATCCAGCTCCGGAGCACCTGAGAATCGGCGCCCTTACGGCTGAGGGAGCCAGCAGGTACCTCCCTGGATGCCTGAGGGATGGTCAGAGTTCTGAGCAGGGGATGCAAAGAATGTACAAAACCACCCCAGGTCAACTGGCAAAGCAGCTGAAGTAACCTGAAGCCTTCTTTTCCCCACGTCATTCCTGTAAAATTCACTGGCAGCTCACAGAAAAAGTGTCTTCCACGATGGCTTCTGGAAGCGGACAGCCCTGTTCTGTCAGAGAAGGAGACTGCCAGCAGTGAGCTTCCTCCGTTCTCCTCTGGCAACACTTCCACGATGGAGACAGAGGAGAGGCAAGGCGGATACAAGCGACAAACTGCTGGGGCCAAGGCTCAGGTGGGTGAGTCTCAGCCCCTACGTGTCTTTTTGTTTTGTTTTTTTGGTGGCAGGGAGGTGGTTTTAATCCTGGATCCAGAAAGCAAAGCCTGCCATGTCTGCTTACTCGAGTACAGGGGTACAAGAATCATTGGCAATATATTTAATTTGACAAGGATCATTGAAAATGACCACTGCGCCATGAGGGCGGCTTCCAAGTTTATACATGAAAGCTGCATTTCTTTAATGAAAGGGAGCTACAACCACGACCAGCTCACAGCTCAGCATCATCACAATTGTAAAGATAGCATCCAGTTCTACCAGAAAGTGAAACAGCGCCCCCTGGTGGGACACCTGTGTATGACACGGCGCTAATTCCGAACTGTACCACCTATTCACTAATGCCACGGACAACTTGAGAAACTCAGAGAAGAGCCTCCCTCCTGATGGAGAACAGGTCACAAGAACCCTGCTGTGAGCACCCGTGAGTGTCCTCCTGGCTGTCCACCTTCAGGGCCCACTGCCAAATCCTGTTCTGTTGAGATCGACCTGGCAATATCCTCGGTTCTTCCCTTCGTACAAGGCCACGAGCAGCCACTTTCCTGGCCTGCCAAAAAGTCCTCTCTTCCACTAAATGAAATTTGCATAACTACGTTCTAAATAAGCCTGAATTCCAGAGAATACACCAGTCCCATTTCTAAGCTCACCACAATCTTTTCCCTGAATGGAAAATTCAGGAGTTAGCAATGGCAAAAAGAGACAGAATGCAAGAAGGAGGTGTTTCCCCATTAGGTTCTAAAAAGGCCAGATGTCTCCTCCCTCAGTCTCTATGCCACCCAAGAAATATTAAAGTGATATCACAAATAGAGAAAAGAAAAAAAGTATGTGTTACCCTGAAAAACAGACAGATATCCAAAGACAGACATCAGAGATGGGGTCATAATTAGGACATACCATACAAAAGGAAGCCGATATACACCAAAAAATCATTTGGAGATTCACTGGGTCCCCTCTAGGTTTTTTTTTTCTTTGTTTTTCCCCCTTTTGTTAGGCCACATGCTAGTAACAAGATTCTCAGCACAGGAAAAAAGAAAAGAGTACAGAGCCATGGAGATGGGGACCAGGAGAGCTGGAAAAGTGGGGGACAAGGAGGGAGAGGAGGTAAGCCGCAGGATTACACACAAGAGTAACCGGCAAGAATCACAAGGAGAAATGAGATGTAACGCTTTCTTTCTCTCTCGGAAGGCGAGTGAGGGCGCTCAGCTGCGTCACTCAGTACTTCGGTTGGCTCGGGCATCTGCGGGAGAGTTTGGACCTGTGGACCACAAACAGAGAGACAGGGTCAGGAACGAATCCAACGCTCCTCACACCCAGGTCTTTTTCCTTTGCGATTCCTTCCTCCAACCCCTTCCTCCCCTGCACGGCAGGCCCAGGTCTCCAGGCTCCCCAAACACAGATGAAGCTCTGGTCCTCCCCACACACCAGCCCTGGACGCAAGCCCCTCCCAGGATCTGAGGCTGCATCACAGGGCTGCATACTGGGAGAACATTAAGGTTCTCACAACCTTCCCTTTAGTCAGTCCCATGCACGCCAGCTGCAGACCCCAAGACTAGTTGGGTAAAAATGTGACCAGCCTCCTTAGCCACTCTGAATACCAGATAACACCTCAGGAGGAGCTGAGGCCTCATCACCATGCCACAACACGCTTACACTCTTGTCTTTCCTCTATTTTAAACGTGTTTAGAACTAGACTTCCTTCACTGTTTATGTTGCTGCCAGAGACCAAAAGCCAAGGAGAACAGGAACAACTTCTTACCGTATTGTGCCAGCAAGGAGTGGGTTAAAGGCATATAACCAGTCATTCATGTCTTTGTCATTGAGAGCCTGCAAAAGGACCCCGCGGTGCTTTGTGCATACAGCAAAGGTGTTCGATGTCTGAAAAAGACACAGGTAGATGAGAGAGTCACTGTGGCTACTGAGCAACAGTCTAGGAATTGGCTTCTGGGGTCCTTTAAAGGACAGAGGTTGGGGTTATAAGAGCTTCAGGTTGGTCCTTGCATAAAGGATACAACCATCTCACCAGGAGGAACAGCACCTCTCCCTGAACACCAGAGGCCTTGCAAAAAACATTAGTTTTTAGAGAGCTTGGTTGAGAAGACAATCTGGAACTGGAAAGTTAATTCTAAATTCAACTAGTGTCATCCTCCAAGAGGAAACATCCTTCAAAAGTTACAAAAGCAAACTGACCACCCTGGCATATTCACAGGGAATCCGCCCTTCAGATCGATATGGCACCTCTGGATGCAGAGGAAGGATGCTGCACTACACGACAGAGAGCTCAGAACTCGGAAGGGAGGGTGCAAGAGGCGGTGCAGAGCCAGAAAAGGCAGGACTGACCTTCACCATGGCCTGCTGGTCCTCGCTGTATTCCACCTGCGCTGTGGAGAGGTTAATGATGCCACGCTCCACTGGGTCTTTGTCACTGTTATAGATGAAGACATAAGGGCGACGGACCACAACAAAATGTTTAGCCCAGTTGCTGGAATATGGTTCCTTGAAATGCAGGTATCCTTTCTTAGAGACCACTGAGCTAATAAAAAAGACACCACAAGAGAGGTTGGTTTCTCATAAAAAGAAAGTGATCATGAGCTGAGGACCATCAAAACATGTCTCACCAGGGCCAAGTCCCAAGTGTGATCACAAAGGCAGATGATCTGTTTGGCCTAGAATCTTATCTGCCAAAGTAATTCAGCTAAAGAGCACAGAGCACCCCCAACATGCTTGCCAGGGCAGAGGAGCATTCCACATGCACCTGTGGCAGAAACCCAGCCTCGCCCTTTCATCCCAGACTCTGTTTGTAGTAGACTGCAATACAGACCTCATGCAGAAGAGCTGGAAGAAAATCCTTGTTCATTTGTCTTTTATACCCGGCATCCCTGGCCACCAAAGTACTCACCCTGGTCTAATTTCTTCAATATCTGGAACAAGATTGAGAAATTCATTTTTTCCTACTCGGGCCAAATAGGGTGTTTCCACAGCAGGGACAATCTGAAACTGTTCAAATTCTGGGCAGGGACTAGAGGCCCGGGAATTGGCTTCTGGGGTCCTTTAAAAGAGAGAAGTTGGGGAGACAAGAGCATCAGTGAGGCCCATGCATAATGCGTAAACACAAGAGACCCTGCCAACATCATTTTCAGAGAGCTCAGCTGAGATGTTAAACTGGTGTCAGAACGTTAATTTTAAATTCAACTGGTGTCAAACCTTAAGAAGTTACAAAAGAAAACCATTCAGTCCCTCTTTCTACTCTGAAGCCCTCAACAGACGTGTCTGGAACAGGAACTCCATTCCCTTAATGTTGCTATTTAACCCCTTGGCCACACCTAGGACAGTGATTCCCAAAGTGTGGTCCCTGACCAGAAGCATCAGCTTCACCTGGTAACTTGTTAGAAATTCAAATTCTCAGGCTCCAAGCCAGGCCTTATAGAATAAGAAATTCCAGGTGGGGCTCAGCCGCCTGTGCTTTAAGGAGCCATTCAAGTGACACTGATGCACACTAACACCTGAGGACCACCGCCTTAAGGAATTGGCAGAAAAAGCAAACAAATGGGGCGACACCTGGGTTTCTGAATGACCATGTAAGCAGAGCTGCACCAGCGACCGGGACCAGGTCAGGATTGCTGTGTGAGAATTCCTATGCCCCATATTGTGTGTTATCTCTGTAGAGCAGCTTAGCCTAACTAATTGTATTTCACTCACTGTAAAAAGCCTGCTCTTTAAATACTTCACCATTTCTCAGACTGGGATGCATCTTATAATGCATGGCACAACACACTGAGTTGGCAGTGCTTTTTCCTTCTTATGACACATAAACTAACGTCTTATAGCCTACGGCATCCAAATTTGATTGAACTACCTGCTGCTACTTTCTTTAGCCACATTCAACTAGCAAGTGTCAATGTCAGTACATAAGATAGACAGTGGGATGGTATGGCATGGCCAGGTGGGTTCTGACAGGTGAGCCTAATGAGTGAAGACAGGGACAGAGTTCAATGGTCACTGCAAAGAAGTGATTAGGGTGATGAATTCATGGAGTCTAGACTAAATCTGTCTCTCTTTCTTATCTATGCATTTTGCGGTATTATCAGAATAGTTTTTCCAAAATAGTTTCAAAATACTTTCCCCAAGATGAGGCTTCCTGTGTCTGGTATGCCTGGGGAGACAGGCAGGGCTGGGAATGGAGGCCAAAGTGAGCAGGAAGGGATTAGGAAGAACAGTCAGTGATCTGAGGCAGAGAGCTGGTGAGACGTGATGTTCAACGATGCCAGCAGCTTCTTCCTTTCACTGTGACATCCAGAAAGGACTCCCACATACTTCTGAAAGCTGTCTGGGGATGGCGCTGCCCTCGCTGAGGGTCACTGAGCTAGAGGAAGGCTGGCCTTGCCCTGGGCTCCTAGGTGAGCTTCTTTCAGTGACATCTGGGTACTTACTTCTGATCCAAAGAGCTGCTCCTCGCGTCTACCAGAGAGGGGCAGGTGGAGGAGGGAGTGAGGGTAGCGCTGCTGAAGCTGGACACAGAGGGATCCCGTCCGATTGGAGAGATGTCAGACAACTACAGGAGAAGAGCACAGCAAGGGGGCGTCAGATGGAAAAACACCTCTGCAGTAAGACGTTTGGACAGACAGCCAGTGACCTCACCTCCAAAAATCCCCTTTGGTCATTCAAAGGAGATCTCCTTTGGTCATTCAAGAGAACAGGCCTTACAAATATTTTGTGGCCAGCGTGTCACATTAGAAATCAAGACGTTTACAGAGAGGCAAGGCTGGCTTTTTATACTGCTACTGCCCTCCTTCATTAAATAAACGGCCCTATCTACGTAAGCCAAGCACTTAGAACAACAGCACGGTTCTAGAATGTGGCAGAGTCCTGCCCCCCTGGAGGGCATTCTAAGTGGAGAAGGCAGACAATAAACTGATCAACAAACACTTTTAAGAAGTGTCAGGTAGTAAAATGCTACTCCAGAAACTAAAGCTGGGAAAGAGGCCAGAAAGTTTCAGGGAGCTGTCAGCTTTACACAGGAGAGTTAAGCAGGCAATGTAATAGTTAAGCAGAAAAATGAAATAGGCAAGGGAACCAGTCATGGAAACATCTGGAAGATTATTCCAGGCAAAGTAGGCAATATAATAGTTAAGCAGAAAAATGAAATAGGCAAGGAAACCAATCATGGAAACATCTGGAAGATTATTCCAGGCAAATGAACAGCAAGGATGAAAGACCCCTAGGGAGGAACGAGCCCGGAGAGGAACAGGGAAGGCCACACTGACGAGAACACAGTGAATGACACACAACTTCTTTAAAATGTTCACCTCATTCTTTGTCAAGGGCAACAAAGCTTTATGCCACCAAGAACATCAGGACCTCTTGTGCCCTGTCATACAACAACATACATCCCCTACAGAATAATCTCCTCCAAGTGACTCGGGGAAAAGCCAAAATGTCCCCATCTGATAACCACTCCAAGGAACATGGAGGAATACTCTTATCTTCAGAAGTCAGCATTCTGACTCTGAAAAAATAAATACAAGATCAGGTATGTCGTATATTCTCAAAGATAACCCTATGCCCATCTCAAGCCACCTAAAAACAGAGTAACCCAGAGACGGGACACCGGGGCTGCTCACCTTACAGTCACTGATGCTGCCATGCACCTGGCTGAATTCTCGGTTGAAAGTATGGGTTAGAAGTTGCAGGCACTAGGGTGGAGAAAAAGAAGTGTAAGTTTCAATGGTTAAATGAAGCTCTGGATTCAAGGCAAGAAGGGAAAGTTAACATGCCTGAGACCCACAAGGGGGCTCAGGTACCACCCAAACAGCTTTGGAATTTAGCTAAGCATATAGCAAGGGAAGCCGGGCCGATGCTTGATAAAAAAGGATTAAGTGGATAAAAATACCATTCTGAAGGCATTTTTATTTACAAAATGAGTAACTGCAAACACCATGGTTTAGAAGTGCTTGTGAATGCAATAGTATCCCTTTCATTCCCAATTTGCCCCCGTACTAAAAGGCATGGAGACTTCTGGATGGACGCATCTTCCCAAATCAACTAGGAGCCCAAGCAGTTACTCAAACAAAACAGACACAAAATCCCTCTCATTTCTGTATTTCCTTGTTAGCCAGCTGCCCAGAAGCCACATTCCTGGGAGTCATCCAAGCCAACCCCTCTGCCCTCTCACACCATGTCCAGGCAGCAAGGACTGCCGATTCTACCTCCCAAATGTCTCTGCTGGGATTCCCCTTCCTCTCCCTCCCACATACTCTTGCCTTCGTTAAAAAGCTTTATCATTTCTTATGAGGATTGCTGCAAAGAATTCTTTCTGCCACGAGTTTCTCTCATCCTCTTTACTGCTGCCAGAGAAGTCTTTCTAAGACACAAATGCCTGTCCAAAATACTCCATGACTCCCAGGAGCCTCTGAACTCTTAGCATAGTGCACAGCCCCTTCACCATCTAGCTAACTCCATCTCTCCAACTCTGTCTGTCCCTCACTCACATGGATTCCCCAGCACTGATCATGCAGGACACCGCCGGTACCCTCCTGTGCATCCTGCCAAGGTCCGTTCACAAGCGCCCTCCTGTGCAGGCCTTTCCTCCAGCTCCCACAGCATTCCAGACATGCCTCTATTACACACTGTCCCCATTCACTGGTAGGCTTATTAAGGGTGGAAATTGAGTCTTATTTATTTCTATGTTCACAGGGTGAGCACAGGCCTTAAAACAGAGGCCCTCAAAGATGAAAATAAGAAACTGACAAACCAGCTCACAGTCTCGTGCTGGGAAACTGCTCGGCAAGGAGGGGACTCCTACCTTGGTGGCCAGCTCTTTCTCTCGATCCACCAGGCTCTCGATGTCGGCTGAGTCATAGCCACTGCTCTCACTGGGTGTGACGGCACTTTCAAAGGTGGTGGTTGAGATCTGAGAGGAGATGCTGGTGGAGGTGCTGAGGGTCCCGCTGCTGAGGCTGGGGGACAACGAGTCACTCAGGGATTTGGGGATGCCGTCACCAAGTCTCTCCCGCAGCAGCAGGAAGTGGCGAGTTTTCTCCACCTAAGAAGATCAACACTATCACCACAGACACTAAGTTCATTAAGATCTTAATAAGCAAAATATTATGCTTCACTGTGAATGAAACCCAAAAAGCCAGGATCACACAAAGAAAGAGAGCATTTTAAGTGGCACTTTGGGACTCTGGGCCTCCTGCCCGAGAGCCCACCGAGCAGCCTCTGCCCCTGGCACTTTGGGACTCTGGGCCTCCTGCCCGAGAGCCCACCGAGCAGCCTCTGCCCCTGGCACTTTGGGACTCTGGGCCTCCTGCCCGAGAGCCCACCGAGCAGCCTCTGCCCCTGGCACTTTGGGACTCTGGGCCTCCTGCCCAAGAGCCCACCGAGCAGCCTCTGCCCCTGGCACTTTGGGACTCTGGGCCTCCTGCCCGAGAGCCCACCGAGCAGCCTCTGCCCCTGGCACTTTGGGGCTCTGGGCCTCTTGCCCGAGAGCCCACCAAGCAGCCTCTGCCCCTGGCACTTTGGGACTCTGGGCCTCCTGCCCAAGAGCCCACCGAGCAGCCTCTGCCCCTGGCACTTTGGGACTCTGGGCCTCTTGCCTGAGAGCCCACCGAGCACCCTCTGCCCCTGGCTACCTCGTGGAGGAGCTCCAGCCTCTCGAGCTCCCACTGGTGCTCAAGGATGAGGCTGTCCCCGCGGGGCCGCCAGCCTGCTAAGTTCTCCTCTCCCCTCACATACGCCACTGATGTATCCAAGATTTTTCTTTTCCTCCTCTGCATGCCTGAGGTAAAAAGAAACAATTATTTTTTTCAGAGAAAAATCCAATCCCAATTTTAGCTCAAAATAAATTAGTAATTCATATACACGGCAAACTAAGACAGGTTGGTCTTAAGATACATCAGATTTTGTTTATTAATATGTTTATCCCTTTTCCCCTAAAGTAACTCTCTGAGCTTCTTTTATGTTCTTTGATAATTACGAAGACTGCAATGCAACTTGAAAAAATGCCAAAGTTATTAAGTTAAGTGAAAATGTAGAGATTTAGTCTCTGCACTATGGTTCCAAAAATATAAAAATACAGTTGACCCTTCAACAACATGGGTTTCAAGTGTGCAGGTTCACTTATACATGGATTTTTCTTTTTCAATAATTATATCAGAATATTCTTCAGATTTGTGACAATCTGAAAACATTTTCTTTTCTCTAGCTTACTTTATTATAAGAATACGGTATACAATACATATAACATACAAAATATGTGTTAATCGACTGTTACTGGTAAGGCTTCTGGTAAACAACTATTAAGACTATTAGCAGTTAAGTTTTTGGGGAGTCAAAAGTTGTGGATTTTCAACTGTGTGGGGATCAGCACCCCTAATCCCCACATTGTCCAAGGGTCAAGTGTACACCCACGTGGAAAAAGTGGGAAGGGACCACACACACACACACACACACACACACACACACACCAACCCCTCCACAAATATATACATGCCCCACATTAGGTAGTTCAGTTTGGACAGAAGATGACAGACAGCTTTAGCTCCCATCAATTCTCATTAATTTTTTTAAATGTTATACTGTTTTATATAGAAAGACGTGAATTTGTGTTAATTAAAAAATTCCTCAAGGAACCACCTGGACACTAAAATTACCTGCTACAGAGATTTCGTTGCTACTCAAGTCTTCTTTTTTTATCTAAATTTTACCTGTGGGCCCTGAATGATTTTCCATATATGTTTTCTAAAATGACTTGAATGTTTTTTTAAAAAACCTGACTTTGTCCACGTTTTGGTTTACAAACACAAAAAACCTGACTTTGTCCACGTTTGGTTTACAAATGCAAAGTACTGCCTAAGGCCACTGAGCTAGAGGAACAAAACCTGTCCAGAGATATCAGAAAGGACATAGAACAAGTTCACCTTAATAATTTGTCTGTTGGGAATACAGGAAGTTCAAATCTAATTTGACACTACTCGTGAAGTTACGCTTCCAAGTTATCTTAGGGGCTAAGGTGGAAAAGGAAATGATTATGACATTTTCAAAGCCAAATTCATTCTAATACACTACAACTTATTTTATAATATTCCATAGCCCAGTAAACATTTTGTTTGATACGTTTTTACAACATATTACATGTCATAAACCAAACGGCATTGCAACTTAAACAAGGTAGCTCCCACCACCTACAAAAAACTGGCCTGTAAAATATACCTGGTTTCTAAAAAATTGTATATCTATCCTAGATGGGTAAGACAAACTTGTGACAGAATACAGTCCAAACATATGCAAAGATAGTATCTCCTTCCCCATCCATAGCAGCTTACCTGGACTACCTGTGTCTGCCATTTTGCACAAACTGAGTTCATAAATTCCAGTGACTCGATTGCTATTTGAATTAAAACAAACAATTGCTTAATTTCTTACAGTATAAAACAGAAAAATCTCAGTTCTTTCTACCTAAGTCACTGTCTCCTCTGCAGAGTCCTCAGATACAATCACAGACATTGCTTATCTTATTCTGAACTGAAGAAGTCTACTTTTTTCTAGGAGTCTGTTTTCACCTCAATCTTTTGAGCATTCTTATTTCAACAGGATGAATAAAAGTCAATGATAAACTAGAAAATTTGTAATACAACAATGGAATTAAAAATTGCCCTTTCCTACCACAAGAGAGAAGAGAAGAAAAGGAAAAGTCTGACTAGACTGAAATGACAAACACCAAATTCTAAGTGTGATTAGGAAGAGGTACTGAACCTTCTATTATAGTAATAACACTCATTTTTAAGGTGGGTGGTAATGTACAGCTATTCACTGTGTTATTCTTAATGTATTTTTGCATATCTTAGATGAGAAAATCTTCAAAAGAAAAAAATCCCCACCGAAATCTAATTTACTAGAAATAATGACATTTAAAAGGAAATTTAGTGCTTGCAAATTGTTTTGGAAGTGTTCACAGCACAGTATTCCTTCCTTCATCAGCTCATTCATCCATCAATATTTTATTAAATGGCAACATTCAAGTCACTGCACTCCGGGTTATCAGTCACCGGAATGGTTTATAGGCTGTCAACTAACCCTGAAACAGCAAGCCAGAGACACCTAGGGCTCTGCTGACTACCGGGCAAACTAACCGGGAGCTGAACTTGTTTCAAACACTTACGAGTCTGGTGACTTCGAGTAGCCGCTGCCAAAGAGGCTACGCAGAGAGCGCGGCGGCGAGGTCTTGGCATCCCGGGAGTAGAAGACCATGCACACGTCCTTCGTGAGCACAGCTGGCTGGGTGCAGTGATCCAGCTGAAAGCAGACAGAGCTTCTATGACTCCCACACTCAGGAAGCTGGTTCCAGATGTGGGGGCTGGAGGATTTCACCTTCTGTCAGTTATGTCAACAGCAACTCAGTGGGTAATAGGTGCAAGATAAGGTGGTATTCCTTGAAGATGCATTTATTTTTCTCAAAAGTTTTTCTAAGTTTTTTTCTGTAATAATGGCTAATATTCACAATGTGCCAAACACTGTCTAAATCCTTTCATATGACCTCTCAACAACTTTCTGAGATAAAGACCATATTATTTCACCTGTTTATGAGGAAATCGTGGCACAGAGAGGCAAAGCCACTGTGCAAGGACATATAGGCGGTCAGCGGCAGAACAGGGGTTTGAACTCAGTGGGCCAGTCCCAGGTCTATGCCACTAACCACTACTAGGCTCTGTCCACAACTACAAAAACAAAAGGTGAGGTTTCCTTAACATCATACACTCTGCGAAAAATGATCAGGCGATCAGATTACTAAAGCTGAAGCTATAATAAAAGTCATGTGACTTTTTGATTAAATAGAGATTAGGAACAGAACCTAATATAACCAGAACAGTCAGCAAAGTATAATAAAATAAGCAACGTAAGGATGTGGAAGGAGAAAGGAGGACAACATCAGTTGAATCTTTCCTCCCCATTTCCCACTGTAACCTGCCCGCTGTTTAGGGCTGGCCTCCATAGCAACTCAAGTTCTGGGTCTCCTCACCTCTAGGTAGGCTGACAAAGTCATGTAGATCTTTTCCCCATAGGGCGTCACTCGGTTCAGAAGAAGGGAGTTATGGAGGGAGCTATCCCACACGGCCTCAAAACGGTAGAAGGTCCTAAGGTCAGAAAGGCAAGAGGGAATCATCCACAAGAAGCTGGAGTCACCACAGCCCAGGTACTGCCTGCATCACTGATGCTCCAGAATCCTGCACCACCCACCACTTCCAGTGCACGGACATCTGGCGACAGAGTGGAACCCTTAACTCCTACGAGGAGATGGCAGGTGCCCATCCTCCTGCCCCCACCCATCATTACTTGGCTATGTTTTTTTTTTGGACAAGTCTGCTTCTCATCTGCCTATAAACAAAACAACAGTGAAATCAAGGAAAGGGATCAAGAGGAAAAGGGTAAGTGGATAGGGACAGAAGCTATTAGAAAGAAGACAGACTAGCAAGTTCCTCTGTGAGTGGATAATGCACGTGGGAAGCAAAGTCTCCACGACCTGCACGCTTCAGTCTTCCTACCGATCCAGCTGAGCCTCAGACATGTCCCAGACATACCTGGGAGAATTAATGGAGGAAACAGGTAGAAGAATTTAAGTACAGGGTGCCTTGTTTTAAATAAAAGAACAAGAGGCTATTCCTAGCGGAGGTTTTAGTAAAAGAGGATGATTTTTAACATCAGAGCTAATCAACTACTGTTTGGCAGTTTTCAAAAAATCCATATGAAAATCAGTCTGATATTTAAATAATAACTAGAAGCTTGTTTTAATGAACACCCATAAACTGTTTTTTTTAAGTTGCTCTAATTATCTTCCTTCCTACTGGTAAAACACCACAGACCCTAACTGGCATTAAACCTCCCCATTCAGCAAGTCTCACCTAAGCACTGTATTGATTCCATGGCTGTCAGAGATCAACCCCCAAGTCTACACCATGTCTCCCAACTCAGACCCCCATAGCAAGTGTCAGGGAAGAAAGGTCAGCTACCCCTGCAAAGTGAATTTTTCCATCACCACTTGCTCTCTGCACATGGACTACACCACCCCAGCTGATTCAACTACAAAGTTTCTACACACTTTGTTGTCACATATTCCTCCTTCCCAAAATGTAACCTATTGCTGTCTATTCTAGATTTTCTCTGGCATACCTTCCCTCTGAACACATTCCCATGCTTATTTCTCCAGAAATGAGAAATCAATACACCTCTAAAAGAACTCCTTAACCACACCTCACCCTCCAAGGGCCAGTGTGCAAAGCCTAATCATTTTACTTGGTAGCTGCTTCTAGACCTGTCTTCTGGAAGTACTTGACACTCTCTCAAACATTTAGCTTCTGAGACAGTATGTGTGCATCAAGAAAGTTCTATACAATGATACCAAAGGAATATAAAAGCAACTAACAAGACAAAGATGGACAAGCAACCAAGAGATTCAAACAGCAACCATAATGAAGGATGACGGAAGCCTTTCCATGGTTCTTGGGCTCACTGGGCTCAGCAGAGAACCCTTCATGCACCCACAAAGCCCCGTTCCAATCAAGTCTTCATTTAACTTGGTGTAAGACAAACTCTCATATTTAGCTGGTGATATCCACTGCTTCAGCATAAACCACTTGAGCGCTCCATCAAGAGCTCCATCATCCTGATTAGGATACTGCTCTTTTATTGTGTCCCTATATTTGCTGAAGCACCTGGAATGGGGCCCAACTGTCATACCACAAGGTCTGGATACACCTGTGCTACAGTGAAATGAAGGCCCCTTTTCAGAGGAGAGCATTTATGACTTTGGAGATACTTGACAGAAACTGCTGTCACGGCTGCCCAAGTTCTGGATTCACTAAGTTCCAAGCCATGACTCAGCACCTGCCTGTGCCACTATTTAGGTTTCATGATTCTCAAATGAGGCAAATGTTTTGAATTTGTGTAAGAAAGCCTCTTTGATTTCTGTTTTCTGGTTTTCACTCAACCTAAAGAGAAAATTTTACTAGAAATTTGCTGACATACAGGAATTTCTGACTCCACTAAAATTTTTCTCTACTGGGAAAAAGAAAAGTTCCTTTTTTTGTTTTATTTGGTGCTTGGGAGTTACTGCAGCATACTCTTTTGGAGTAACTGCAAAGGCGGCAATTCTTAAGAGGCAGCTGGAAGAAATACCACTAAGACTGGCGAGCAATGTCAACTGAATCAAGCTGGCAAGAGAGTTCAGAGTTAGCACAGGGCTAACAGCCCTGAGATGTTTTCCTGTATGGTTACCAAGGTGGTGAGGAAATGATCCCAGATGGATTTCTCAATATGTTCTGAACAACAACAGCATATGTATGTGTGTATGTGTAACTCTTTTAAAAAATATTTTAGGTATTGTCATGTATCACTTCTTTCAGTTTTCTTCTCTAAATCACATGAAGAGAGAGATGGGAAAGACCTCCTTCACAACCAAACCAGGATTTTTTCATATCTGAAAGAAGAAAATAAACAGAGGAGACAAGCAGCCCTGACAGGACAAAAGAGAAATGTTTAAAACTAAATAAAATATTTCTCATAGGCTCAATGGTTAAATCGGTCTCTACTACAGCACAGGACAAAATAGAGGAAAAAGTGAACGACTACACAAAGCTAACAGCACAACCAACCTCGCAAGCTTTTGGCAGAGAGACGACAGAGGGACAAACAGAGCCGGAGGGGCTGTATGAGACGAGGGGCAACATTCTATTTCCTAACGCAGAAGAGGAAACCCTGAAGGGGACTAAGAATAAAACATAAATGGAATGAGAAAATACTTAAGAACTCTACAAACCATCTAAGAAGCTATATGTGAAATTGTACACACATCAGAAATACCCATGGCGCAGAGGGTGCAGATAAGGTCTTGCTCTATACTAGGTCTGCTCAGGTTTGCATGAGGGAAAAAGCCACTAATTAAAATAGCAGTCAAAGCAACATAAGACATAAAGCATAATGCTAGCATCTTTATGTGCAAAAAAGCAAACAGAAAATACCTAGGAATATCCTTATCAAGAAAGAGCCTGCAAAAACATAGAAAAAGCTTTTGTTAGTGCAGCCAAAAGAAAAAGGAGGAAGAAAAAGAGAGAAAAGCAGAGGAGAAAAAAACATACAAAAAGACAAATTTGCTGTTAGGCTAAGTGAATTCAAATGGACAACTAACAGAAACACACTTTGATAGAGGGTCTACAATGACATGGCTTCCTCTCCAGAAACATTCAATCAAAGAAAATTCTGGGCAGGGAAGGGAGTTTGGAGACCACCTCTATTAATGTCCCTTGAGGAGATGACTGAGTTGGAAATGGTAGGAAGTTTCTGTGAAGTTAAGGGAAAACCAAATCAGTTAGGTCACATAAATATAGGACTGGGGAAAAGGAGTGACAGCTCTTGTCAGTCACTCCATAATCCTATCAGAAAAGTCCTCTAATACATATACATAACACCCAAATTGGAATTCTGTCAGCACACCTTTAAATGTTAAGCCTTAGGTAAATAGGACAAAAGCTCTCTTAACCAAACTCCCTTTAGCAACTTACCAGATTAATGTATATGCTTTCCACGTCCCTAAAATATAAACTGATGTCTATTTCTCACTGAAAGTTCTGAACTAGAGAAATATCTTATATGCCTAGACAATTTGTTCCTAAGAGCTACTACCTGCTTATCAAGTGTCATTAGTATTTGGTCCCAAGCCTGTTTATGCAATTGAAATCGTCATTTTAATTATCTAATTTAGTTAAATACTAGGCAAATCAATGAACCATTGAGGGCAGAAAGAATTTTTGTTCAGTGTGAAACTAAATGCGAAAACTAAGTTGAACATTTTTAAAAGACTGATAATGGTGGGTTGTTTAAAAAACAGATAATAAAATTAAGGTTGGTTGAAATCATTGTAAAAGAAAGAGGAAATGATAAAAATTTAAAGATAAATGATAAAAAGCTTAAAGGATTTTGCATTTAGATTTTCTTCATAGGTTTCTAGTTCTTGCTCCACCAAACTGAAAATCATAGATTAATTGCGGGCATAGTTTTGCAAGAAAGACAATCAGAAGTCCAATGAGCCTACAGTGAAAGAAAAGGCCTTGGGCCTATAAGAAGGGCTTGACAAATTAATGTACTTTATGTGGTTTAAACTAAAACAAAAATGTTTAAAGTGTGTATCTGTTCATTATTCTAGACTTCAACCAACTTTTTTGATTAACTTTAAGCTTCTACTGTGAAAGATAAGCTGCTTCTAACAAAGCCAAATTCAGCTCTTACAACATCTGACCTGCTGCTGCGCATTAATCAAAGGACTTCTGAAGCTCACTCAAATGTAGGCAGGTTTAACACAACCAGCATTTCAATCCAACACCATCTTTCTCTGTGTACTTTTGCTAAGTACTCTGGGGAAATTTAAGATATTTCTCATAGTTGCTAAGAAAATGTGGTGAATGCCAGTTGAATATCTGCTATAAAAGTCCAGCAGAAGAGCGAATGCTATCTGGGATTAATGCTGACTTCAGAGGAATGGTATCGTGGCGCTGTGGATTGTGCTCAGGCACAGGCCAGGGAGGCCAAAGCACCCTGTTTTCTGCCCCTTGCTCTCCCCACACTGACGCATCCCCTTTCTCTCTCTCTCTTTTCCTTCCTTTAGCCCCACCAGCTCCTCCCACAGGCAAAAAGCAAGCAGACCTTTTTTCCTTTTTTCTCTTTCCTATACAAAACTGTAACACCAGGAAACAAGGGAAAAATCTTAATCCTGGCCCAAACGGTCAATGCTGTATCTGCCTACTGTCTTATTTTTCTTCTCCCTCTTCCCAACATAGACATAAACAAGTTTTTCAGGAGCAGAAGGAAGTATAGGGAAGTCCTGTAATGTGAAGGCAGCATTCTAAGCCACCAGCGGAACACACAGCCTCGCCATTTCCCAGCTCACACTATGCGAAGAGCTGACGTCGCTGTGCCCAGGGATAGAACTTGTTTCCTGGGGAGGTAAGCAGGCCCCAACAGATTTATTTCCAGTCCAACATAAGAAAGTACACCAGCTACATACTTTATGCCGTTTGTCACCACTTGAGAATTTTTAGGGAAATTAATATTGAAAATAAAAATAAAATCCATTATTTATAGCAGTCAACCTTGGTGAGAAGAGTTTATATTAACTGAACACCTTTACACATTAATGAAAATGAAAGGCAAATACTGAAAATTCTCGAGCCTATGCTGGCAAAGACTCAACGCAAGAGTGCTCACTGGGCCCTGGAGGGCACGTTTCCATGACAAGGAGGACAAGAGAGACCTCTCTCCACAGCAACCACTTCACAAAAACATTTAGCCTTAGCAATAATTACTTTGTACTTTTACACCCTCCGGTAGTGTGCTAGGTTTTCTTTTTCTGCTTTTTCCCTCTCCCTGTGTTACATCTACTCAAACTCCACATGGGACAGAACATTTTCCTTCTGTAAGAGTAACTGATCCACACACACAGCTCCACTTATTTTCAGAGAGCAGATGGCAGAGGAGGAAACAGGGATTTTGAAGTGAGAAGGGAGTTGGCGTCTTCATGTGGACAGGAGTCATCAGTGAACACGGAATCTAACGGTGTACTGATCAACCTGTCCAGGGCTCTCACACTCCTTAGGGCGCCCCACCTGCTGGAGTTGTGGGAAGACTTCAGGTACTTGGCAGAGATAATATTTAGGGAAAGGATGGCATCAACTGCAGCTTCATCCACCTCAGCCTTATTCCTAATCCGGCCTAAAAGAAAGAATAAAGAAACTCAGACATGGGTACATATAAAAACAAAACAAATTCATTTAAGCCAAAAATAGACTTTTAAATCTTCGTGTGACTTCAGGTGCTGGAAAGGTCGCCTGGTAAACCTTACAATGGTCTTCCATTCTTTTCCACATTGTCTTCCTTTTGTTTCCCACATTTAGTCAGTTATGAACCTTACTGATTTTGTTTCAGAGTCTCATATTCATCTCAACTTTTATTTCCAGTATCAGTGCTGTGCCAAAAGGCATCCCCTTCCTGTCTGGAGCACTGTGGTGGCCATTTAACTGGTCTCCTGGCTGCTCCTGTCTCCCCTTTCCAACCCATCCTACACTTACCTTACAGAACCTTCTTAAGCCACAGCCTTCAACTACATCACTTTCTTGTTCAAATTCCCACAACTCTGCTTTCCAATTAGTACTAAGGGATCCGGCACCACACAGAGGCACAGAGCACAGTTTCTGGAGCCGGACTGTCTCAGTTCGAATCTCAGCTCCCACACTGGCTAGCTTTGCTCTCTGGGCATAGAGCTCAACCTCTCTGACCTCAGTTTCCTCCTCTGTGAAGTGGGAATAACAATTCTTCCCTTATATGATTGTGATTGTCATAATATGTTATATATTTATTATGCTACATCAAGTAAACTAATATTTTTAAAGCACTCAGAAAAGCATCTGTCACAGAGTAAGCACTGTATGTTTGTTAAAAGAAAAAAAAGCACATAAATCAGACATCTTAGTTACCTGTTGCCTCTGCGCCCTACCCCACCCTCTTGGGTCAGAAAGCATTTCTTCTGTTTTGTGTAAGAGTTCCATATAAAAATTAATTTTGAAAAAGCTTGAAAACCACTGCCTCAGACAGGAGAGAGTGTAATCTCCGTTCTAGGGGTTCTTATTCTGGTCCACAGATACTCAATGGATGTATACATGGAATTCAGGAGGTCTGTGAGCTTGAATGGGGCAAAAAATTGCAACTATTTTTTCACAAACCCCTAAATGAAATCTGCTATCTCCTTCAATTATGAAGGGAGGGGACAAACCATAGGAGAATCAGCAGTACTTGGGACTGTCCCCACTAGAAATCACGGATGTTTTCATGTCATACTAATGTAAAATACTGATATTCACCACCACCACTTTGAAATGATAGAAATTAGACCCTGTGCTTATTTACTTCATTACTATAAAGAAGCTTATATCATAAATTTGTCTAGTATTTTAAAAGTTGTATTTTAGTATCATTAGTTCCCTTTGTAATCAATCCTAAGTACTTTATTTTCTACATCTAAAAACGTAATTCTGAGGCTTCCCTATTACCAAAGGGATTCATTGTAATGAAAGGTTCAGAACCTCTACATTCGACTCTAATGCTTTTACTATTTAGCCAATTTTCTCCTCTCGCTACACTGAGTTTAATTTCTCCACTCTCGCATGGGTGTCTAGCTACTAGCACATTAGACCTATGCCTGTCTCTCTTACTCAGAACGCCTCTGTGTGCGTAAAACAGAACAAAATAAACAAACAAAAACCCTGATTTCTCCTGAATCTGGTCAGACCCTCCCTGACCCTTCTGTTGCTGACCCTCTTAGCACAGGCGCTTCCCACACGTCCTCATTTTGGCCCTTACTCACTGAACTTCTTTAAACATACACACTGTCTCCTCAACTAAACTGCTGGCTCCTGACGAGCAGAGGCTTCGTTTGTGCTCTCACCACCCCTAGCAAGGAACCACCCCCAAGGCACCTGAGTAAGGTAAGGGTTGGTCAGCATACCCCTAACAATGGGAGCTGTGAACAAGAGTGGTTTCAAAGTCAATGCTTCCATGTTCCCCGTGCTCCCTGTTCTCCAGTACAGTCTTCTGCACATTTCCTGTGCTCGAAACTGGGAACAACAGCACCTCTAAAGGCCTGGCTCTGTCCTCAGCTGATGCAATGTACTCACCTACCACCAGCTCACGAACATCTTTCCAGTGAAGCTCATTCCCCTTCTCATGGATAATGGTCACTGTGATCCTTCGCTGGATGCCCTAGGTAATGGAGCAGAGCTGCAGTTTAGCTGGGACAATCTATTATGTCCTCTTGTTGGCTGTTATCTGGACTGTATGGTGTGGAGTCGGGCAGGAAGGAGAGGTATAGAAAGAAGGGAAATGCTGTCCACACTGTTATTCTAAACAAAGGGACACAGGTCCCCAGACTGAGGAAGAGCCAGGTTCTGATAAGGCTTTAAGAACGGATGCCCAGATCATATGTCCCAGGGTATGAGATCCCCAGCTCCTATACCCACCTGGGTCATAAGCATTTTTGAGCACTGAGTGAATTTACATTTGATTTATCAAAGGGAGGCCTACATTTCATGGCCACATTTTTAGTCCATGGAAACTTTCATCCTCTCTCTCTATTAAGAACTTTTGGCTGTGAAAGCAGAGCTTCCAAACATGAAAACTGTATACAACAAAAATGAAAATTGTATAAAATAACAGGAGCTCACAAATTACAGTGACTGAATGAAACAAACTCTTTTTCAAAGTAGCTCTTCTAAAATATACATAAAAACAAGGGTATATAGCAACCTAAGTGTTTGTCAGCAGATGAATGGATAAAGAAGAAGTGGTATATACACATTCAGCCATAAGAATACTATTCAGTCATAAGAAAGAAACAAATCCTACCATTTGCAACAACATGGAAGGAGCTACAGGGTATTACGCTCAGTGAAGTAAGCCAGGCAGATAAAGACAAGTACCAAATGATTTCCCTCATTTGTGGAGTTTAAAAACGAAGCAGAGCTGAAGGAACAAAATAGCAGCAGACTCACAGATTCCAAGAAGGGACTAGTGGTTACGAAAGGGTATGTGTGTGGGAAGGTGGGTGGGGAGGGAGGGAGAAGGGGATGTGGGGTATCATGATTGGTGCACATGGTGTGTGTGGGGTCACGGGGAAGAGAGTGTAGCTCAAAGACAAACAGGGACTCTGTGGCATCTTACTACGCTGATGGACAGTGACTGCAGTGGGGTATGGGGGGGACTTGATAATAAGGGTGAATGTAATAACCACGTTGTTTTTCTTGTGAAACCTTCGTAAGAGTGTATATCAATGATACCTTAATAAAAAAGAAAAAAACAAGGGTATATGTAAGTCAAAGTCTGAGAAAACAAACAGAAAATGAAGGAAACATTAAAAAACAGAGAAAAAAAAAGGAAAGACAATGCTCTCCACCTCTAAATCCCCTTTGGGTATATCCGGCCATGTCTGTGGGTAGAGGCCGGGGATGCTCCAAATGGAGATGAAAGGCAGAGAAACAGAAAGAGTTATGTTCCTTATTCTGAACTATTTTTTTGTGCTCCCTCCTAGGCCTTCTTTTGCTCCCTTATTAGTACCTGGTGAAGCAAAAATGTCCCCTGGCAGGGCAAGCCGGCTGTATGGTCAACCACAGCTGGGATATACCTACAAAAATAGAAATGCAAGAGGAAGAAGTTGGGTAGATGCTTGTGCCAAGTACTATTTCATCTGCAAGGTCTTCCCTGGTTGCTATAGCCCCCAGTAGTCTCTGTTTTTTTAAACTCTGATCCCATGTCGTTGTACTACTTGGGCCTTTAAGCACATAATTACATGTATTTAGTAAAAGTTTCACATGTCTGTATGTCTCATCAATCTTACTAGGCTGATGTGCTCAAAGAACAGTGACATTTTCTGGCTCCATCCCAGCCCCCTGCCTTACAGATATTCCATAAATCATATATAACTGCAATAGCAAGTGTCATGAGGTAAGAGATAATTTCATATTCTAGATAGTTTTTTAAGAATCAGAAAACAATTAACTCAGTAGAAACTATTACTGTAATTATATCTCCCTTATAATGCAAGTCATAATCACATTATAGATCTGTCTATGGAAAGTCAAATTTCTTAGAGCAATGTCACTACTGCCAACTTCGTACAGGATCAACAGGGCCATACCTCACACATAGGAGGAACTCAATGAATGTTTTATGGAGATGATCATGATGGCGGCACTCAGCATTGTAAATAGAGGATGATCAGGATAATTATTTATCCCCCATCCTTTACATTAACCAATACAGCCTCTTGCCTCTGTTTTAGGACTGGGATCTCTTTTATTTGTGTTTTTCCAAAAGCATCTTAGAGACAACTGTAAACAATAATTACATTCACCACTTACTCTAAGACAGTTCATCCAGAGAAGGTAAGCTGATGTTGATCACTTGGATCTAGGATAATAGTCCTCAACTGAGTATGATTTTTCCCACTACGGGACATTTGGGAATGTCTGAAGAAAATTTTTGATTGTCACACTGAAAATGTTTGATTGCTACTGGCATCCTGTGGATAGAGGCCAGGGATGCTACTAAATGTCCTATAATGTGTAGGACAGCCAGTCTCCCACGAAGAATTATCATAGTGCTGAGGTGGAGGAACTCTGGTCTAAAGAAACATTGTGCTCCCAATTTCTTCACTGAGATTATTAAGATGGTTCTTGATTATTTTATGTGCAATATGCTTCTAACTCCTGCTCTGCTGCTGACAAAATCCACTAAAATTTAGGTTTTCTTCCTTCATAACAAAGTGCCAGCTTCCAATATCTTGATGTGGCCAACAAGAAGGCAAATTATTATACTGGACAGCCAGTTCTCTGACAAACATCTGACTCAAAGGATAATACCAAGACTACCAAAATTCAAAACTGGCATTTGATAGAGACAATGATTCAACGAACCTGAATACAGGAAGAGACGCTCAAAATTACATTTCTTAATTTTGAAAAACTTTGCCTTATTAAAACATTTAGAAAGTTGGACTTACTCTCCTGTAGGCTCCAGTTCACTGATTTCAAACCAAACCAGAAGATCATATCTGCTCATGCTCTGGCCAAGGCTGGTTTTGCTCATGGTGTTCAACTTTGTAGCTGGAACTTTTAAACATTTTTAAAATGTCAGAATCTGGCATTACCTAGTAAGTGTATAAGCTTCTCTAACGTCAGTCTTCAGGCACACATTCGGGAAAGGTAGCAAGAGTTGGGGGACAGATTTCAATGCAGAAGAGCCAGAGAAACTTCACCATCAACTACAATAGAACCTCTAAATTCAGAGGGCAAGGAAAATGGAGAGTCAGTATCTCCCTTCCTCTCAACAAATTGTATCCCACGATGAGAAACCAGGTTTTGTCCAGAGTAAATGTGCTCACAAAACCATCAAGAAGCCTTCCTTAGACTCTCACGTGTTGTGGCATACAGACCACGGTAACCACGTGGGAGAGACACTGTGCGTAGAACCTAACACTTCACAGGGCCCTGTCAAAGCTGGTGGCGGGGGAGTGAAGACCCACTTCCAACCTGGTGGTTCCCAGAGCTCCCTGCCCATGAGAGTCATCTGGGGACCTTAAAGAGAGCAAAGCCGAGGCCAATTAGATCACAATCTCTAGTGGTGGGACCTAGTCCTCTCAGAGGTTTGAAACCCGTTGGTGATTCCAAGGTTCAGGTAAGTTTGGGAACCACTGGTCTGGTATGTAAATATGGCATTCTATAAGTGATCTTATGTTATACAGTTTCTTCAGACTTAAATTCCATATTCTTAACCATACTGATTAAATAAATTAGCCAAAAACCCAGTATTTCCAAAAATTTCAGATTCCACATTGTGGGCATTTAAAAACACTAGAGATTCTAAAATATGGCAATATAAGAGTTCTTTGTGCAGAATCTGAGAACATTGGAGAGTCCAGTGACTTGGGATCTAATAATTGCTCAACCACTAACTAGCTCTGTGACTTTGGTTGAGTCACGTAACCTCTGGGAGACTCTCCTCATCTGTAAAATGGACAACATAATAGCCTGCTATCTCAAAATGTGTTGTGAGAATCCACTGACACAACATATCTAAAGGGTCTTCATGAATCATACAGCACTATTCAAATATGTAGCCTATCAGCATTATTCACCCCAGCTGAATTCCACGTGATGCTAGTAAAAAAAAAATAGGTTTACTGATTCTTGGCAGTCACATGAGGGTCAGAAAGCAAAACCAGATGCTTTAAAACCACCACCATCACCACCCATTTAAATATTTTTTACTAGTAGATGGGTGGTGATGGTGGTGGTTTTAATGCGTCTGGTTTTGTTAAATCTTTAAAATTAAAACACTAATGCAAAGAATCTAAATGGACAAATATAAGGAACCTCTTCTCCCTAGAGTGGTATGAACGAGGCACAAATAGAGAGGTGCCTCCTCAGTCTCTCTGAAGGAAATGTGGTAAGATCCTGATAATGTGCTGAACTACTTTCAGCTCAAGCAGCAAGCAGAAACATCAGGGTTTCATACGTAGAGAGACAGTCTTTATGACAAGCCCCGGGGATGGTTCTACGTCTAATGCAGAGCTAATTTAGCTACTAACCATCTCGTTTAGGTACCCTCTCACTCTGGCAGCTGGGAACTGGCAGAAAGAGAAAAGGTGGCAGTGTATCAGCCCCATCCTGGAAGGTAGCAACAGCGGAGGATGCGAGCATCTTGGCATGCTCAGAAACCGTGTTCAACACATGCACATTCAAATAGTCAGATATGAAAAACCGAATCAGTTCAATCTTTCTCTCATGGTCTGAAGGCAGGATGGAGATGAGGAGCCGAGAGATGGAAAATGAGCACAGGGTGGGAATGTGGCAAGTGGGTAATGAGGAAAAAGGATGAAAACAAAGAAAAACCAAAACGAGATAAATGAACACGCAGCAAAAATTTAATATGCAAAGAAATGCCCAGTCACCTGACAGTTACAGGGAATTACATACAAAGCAGAGAGATTTAGGAACAGGGAGCTTACCAAAATCTGCAATAAGAAGACCAGAGAAATGGCAGGAATAGAGCCCATTATTTCTTATCTTAAAACCAGGAGCCAAGAATTCTAGTTCCTGCTAGATACAGGGATACGTGAAGGATACAGAGAAGTGGAGCAGGAATTTGAATGTGATTTTTATCTGAAAACTCATTCAGAATGAGAGATGTATTCACATGGAGAACATCAAGCAAAGAGCGCAGCTGGCACTCACCTGGCTTGGACAGAGGCATGGGCGGAGGGAAGAATCGTCGGGACGGCTGAGGTGGGCTGCAGAGGGGGGGAGACAGAGTTCTTCAGAAGGACTAAAAAGAGTCCCATGTTGATATTAATGGCAGGTTTAAATCCCCGTTAGAAACTGATGGTACTTTCAACTCTGGCATAATAGATACCAGATGTAATTCCACACTGTAAAACTGAGGCTAAGATTTAGTAACAGTCTCCTCGTAAGTTGGAGTTAATAAGAAAATTTCTCTGTTAACAATGACACTCTGCCATCATCCAAAAGTCCTCATCATTGCTCTCACCAAATATGATGTCTCCACTTAGACTTTATGTATATACAATTTTCATGTTATATCCTATCACTTCAACTTTCTATCCTATTCAAAGTGTCTTTCTACAAAAGATGATACTCAAGATCACCTGGGCAAAATTTAAATTGCTCTACCTACAATTAGTGATTAGGTGGCTTAGAAAAAGGGTGGTGAAGTTTCTAAAGAGAATAATATATAAAATACAGGATAATATATACAACTGTTATTATCAGTTATCTTAATTTCTCAAAAGATTTCTTCCTTTCCAGCAATGACAATAACAACATTATCAACAACAAAAATTTTTCTTTATTTGGTCCAAACCTGTTAGGCTCCTGTCCTTGTAGATGAAGTGGGTGTTGCTGATAATGCCCAAAGACTTCAAATACTATTGGTTTGGTTTTGATATATTCCACAAATGACTCAGTGACCTCCACTGCAATCTGGTAAAGAATAAAGCCAAGCTACATTAGGTAAAGATTTATTATAAGAAAACACACGTTTTTTGCTGCAATCAGAACGTCAGCACTTCTGAGTACCCAGTGACCTGCTGGGTATTTCACTGTGCCGACCAAAAGATAGGGGATCCTCCCTGGCTTCCATTTTAAGCTAACTTAACCAAGTTTCAGGCATCCAAGACCCTCCAACATTTGCCCCTCCTGACCTCTGGCCCCATCTGCTGCCCTGTGCACACTTCCCATTTTGGCTCAAACTCACCTACTGCTGCTTTCACTGCTCTCCCCTGTTGTGCCTGAAGACTGGCCCAGGCTGTAACCCTGCCTGCATTCCCGTATCTCCATACCTCTAAGTCATTCCTATACTTCAAGGCCCATCTCTAACAGAAACAACACTAAGAAAAACGTGACTTCTGACTGTGTGCCAGGTACAACGCCAAGTTTGACCCCTCTTTTTATCAATACTACATCCTTCCAGAAGTTCTCCCATCGCCTTTCTCCACCCAATCACCCACCACCAATAGAAAAAGTAACTTGAAGTATCTTTCCATCAGTGGAATAACTTTCCCTTCTCTCTACCCCCACTGCATTTAACAAATACCTTTGCAATGGCTAGATCTTGTACTCCAGTCATTTAAATATGCATCTTATTTTCCTGCCTATGACTCTAAGCTCTTTAGTGGGGGCAGAATCATCTGTGAGGCATCTGTGCATTTCCCAGTGGTGTCAAGCAGTCCTTGCATATAGTAAGCAATCAATATTTATCAGATGCAGGCATGCTCATATTTACGCAATTAAACATAAAATAGAAAACAGTGTGTTTGCTCATTCCGTTTCAGGGTTGTCATTTCCGCCCACATGCTAGAGACTAGATATGATTAGCAAGAAACTGAGATGGCTTCATGTAGTAATCCTGGCCACAAGAGCCACATTTCTCTGGGTCCAAACCCCATCTCTACCTCTTCCTAGATTTGTAACTTGGTGAGTGACTGTAACTGCCCTGTGCCGCAGTTATCTCAGCAGGATGGGGATTATGATAGTCTATGGTGTAAAGATGAGGATTAAATGAAGTAAAACAAAAAAAAGGCACTCAGAACAGTGACTGACACAAAATAGGCTCACAATGAGTGTCAGCTATGGTGATAAGGATGATGACTTTTGAATAGAGTTTGAGTAAACCTTCCAAGAAGAGATGGGAGGTGTTTTCTTACTCCCTGGAGTTCTAAGGGGCATTAATGGATCAATCATAATATGAGCCACACGAAAAACAGATTCTGAATCTTAATGTAGCTACAGGAGGTATTTAATAGTTCCCACATTATTTGAATCGAGCAATGTTAAGTATAAGCTTAGAAGACATTCATTTTAACAAAACTCATATTAAAAACGCTTATTTTTCTAGGAAGGAAATACTAAAAACAATTCACTACATTCAAACTGATGGAAGATTTTTATGGGCAGACCAACCCCCACACTACTTATGGGGCCCATTGTAATTCAGAGAAGGCTGGCTGCTCTGCTCACTGAGCATTAGCTCACCGCCCCGGCCTCTCCTTCCATTGTCTGTTCTCCCAGACCGCTCCCCCTAGCACAGCATCTCAGATGATCCTCCTTCCGCAGCAGGGCCCCGAAAGCCAAAGGAGCCCGCACGGGACTGCAGCGCACCAGCTGCTTCGTAAACCTGCAATACATTTGGCAAAAATGTCTGTCACTTACATTCTGCACATGGTAAAAGCCCAGAGGACTTCCTCTGCCATTGTTTTTCAGGGGTTCAGTGGAGAATGCTTCATCATGGCGATGCAAAAAGCTTAAAAAAAAAAGTGAATTTTGCATTGAATGGTTTCAGCAAGATCTGTTTTAAGAGCTTAACTTGGATCCCATGGCAGGAAGCATCCCATTTAGGCAGTCTTTAATTGGGCCAAATTATTTATATTTCCTTGTCAGGTACATTTTCCATGTCTCTTAGATAGCATTTTATATTTTATTGCAAAAATGGATGAAAAGTTAACTGATCCTGATCACTTAGCTACATGGATCTATATCCAAGAAAACCTTAGCACAAAGAGTGAATGCAGTGATCTCCTGAACTTTTGTCTAAGTTTTTTATTGAGAATAAGAATTATAAAATCATTTTGTATAGAAAATATCTGGGAGATTCAAATGTCTCTAAGGTAATACAAAAGCCCGTGTTTGACATACTTGCTTAGGAGTGTCTAAGACCGGCTAAGAGTAGTCACAAATGTCACCTCTTCCAGGCAGTCTTCCTGACTCACCCAGTTTTGTGTTCCCACAGCACTAGGGACCTATTTTTCTTCAGTATCAATGATATCACTGTAATAATGTATCTGTATGCCTGTCTCCCCAAAAGACAAGCAAGTATCTCCTATAGGGCTATAAATATAGAAGATAATCCTGAAATATTTGTTGAATCAGTAAGCTGTTTATTTATTCTAATAGTGAGATTTTATTGTTCTCTCTCCCTTCCTCTTAAAGAGACTGAAATAAAAAGAAGTGAAGAATTAAAAAATAATACAAAGATTTACTGCTAAACAGAAATAGCCATCAGAAAGACATCCAACAGCCCACTCAAGAAAAGGGAACAGAAGAGGGTACTTCTTTTAGGGGTCAGAGAGACTGGGATTATGAACTTGTCTTCCAGATTATGTTCTTCCAGATTAGTTCACCGAGTCTGAAGGCAAGTAGGATGCTTCTGCCAGGCATTTCAAATCACAGATGTAAAGAGTTGCCAGCACATTATGATTAGCATGTATAATGTGGTGGTGGGGGCACGGGGAGGGCTGTGCAACACAGAGAAGACAAGTAGTGATTCTACAGCACCTTACTATGCTGATGGTCAGTACGTGTAATGGGGTTTGTGGGGGGGATTTGGTGAAGGGGGGGACCCTAGTAAACATAATATTCTTCATGTAATTGTAGATTAATGACAACAAAATTAATTAATTAAAAAAAAAAAGAGTTGCCAGCAATTTGGCATTCTGTACTCCCCTGCCTTTTTCTATTTTCTTTCTTCTCACTCTCCTCCTCACCTCTCTCCTTCTCCTTCTCTCACTGCTTACTCCTTTCTTCCAAGATTTTCCTCTTTGGACCATATTTGTACCTGCCAGAAGCCCCATGGGCATTAGCTGACCTCTGATCTACACTCCTCTTGGAGCAAGTACAAATACCCTGGGTAACACAGGAAATCATCACATGGCTCTGCAGCTCTGTCTTTCCTACACAGTCCAGGTAAGAGTTTATAAAAACTGAAGAATTTGAGTCTTCTTTCAACATGAGTCAACAAGCACCTTCCTCCAGAGCTAATGCCAAGTGGAGATGCTGCTCCGCTCTCTTTTCAGGAGATTTTAGGACAAAAGTTAATACATCATTATAGTCACTTCAGGTATCAGTTAACAAGTAAGTCTTTCTCCATTAAAATACGATTGGTTGCCTGACTATTTTAACTAGTTTAACAGTGAAAGTTCAAAAAATTGATTCATCTGGCCAACTCCATCCCACCCTAAATTTAAGGCTGCTAGCAAACCATTAAATGGGCAAAATTATCACTGTATGGATAAAATTTCAACAACATTTATGAGTTATAGCAAATGATACTAGTGGCTTATGACGCATTCATCACATTAACTGAGGACTTGGCTAAAACCCATATAAAGGCAAAGCTTTATAACTGCATGAGGGCCCTTAGGAAGGCCAGCAAGAGGGATGTGCAGCAGCCATTTGGGGGCACCAGTGGCAAACTATGGGCTTTAAGAATGGGGTGGGTCAGACTTCATTGTTTTGTACTGTGGCTTTTTTCAAGTACTGAAAAGATACATTGATGTTTGGAGGTATTAAAACTTAATATTCTCAGAAAGGTGTTTTCCTAGGTAGGTCTTAAGAAGAAAGCACCTGGAGCAGAGAGGTCAGGAGGGTCATAGGGTAGAAAAGGCTTCTTGAAGTGGATAAATGAAACCTGTCACATCCTCTCTACATACTAGCTTTTTTCAGTTGATATAGAATTTCATTATTTGTATTATTTCAATTTTCCTTTTCCCAAGTATTAAGTAGGTATAACTGGTGGCTGAATAATTCATTGCCTCCAGACATGTTTATTAATAGGACATTTCAGTGTGAAGAGCACTAAAAAGATTTAATAAATAGGCTTATCTGGACTGGATCCTGTATTTCTGCAGAGGGGAACAGTCCCAACAGCACACTCTAGCGGAATGAGGTCACACTCATCCCCCTGGTGAACGCTTTCATTCTATTTAGGTTTCAATTCTTACTCCCACCTTGAGGGAAGAATGTGTGTTATTTCAGAGACTGGCAAGTGCTTCTCTCTCTCTAGTGTTAATATCTGACAAATGCAAAGCACTCTGTGCACAAAGAATGTCACCTGGGTTAACGGCTAGGTAGGCGGTGCAAAGGGGTGGCTTACTTGAACTGACAGAAGATGTCTGCGTACTCTGGGAGGATCCCACTGGCCTGCAACACCGTTACACGGAAAATGAAGGCATTGCCCAGTTTCAGGTGGTTGCCAATCTCTTCAGAAAACCCTTCCATTACCATCTTACCATCCAGCAAAGTGCTTGATTTCAAATCTAAAGAGGGTCAAATGAACACACACATGGTTCATATAGTTCAAATAACACAGAGACCACCTTTCACAGAGAGATAGGGCTCTCTCTGCACTCCTAGTTGATGAAAGTGACTATCTCTCTTGACAGTGGTTCATACTTTTCCTTCTTTGAAAATGTCCCAAATCACAGTGAACTGTCCACGTACCCAAGTCATTCATCCGACTGATTTCTTCTAGAGGAGTGATGACCTCAGAACTCTGGCCCTGTCCTTCCACAATCCTCAGCTCCTCCAAGGACAGACCAGAATGAGTCATTGCAGCCGAGGGGAAGTCACTCTGAAAAAAGGCAGAGTAGGCAGATAATAAGGTAATATGACAGCATGCTTTCCCCTGTTTCCTTACTTAGGTTAATTTGTCCAACAAATAATAGTGACTGGAAAATCATGTGGATTAAAAGCTGCCTGAGAAAAAGCAATACAATAAAATATAAATGATGGGCCTTTCCCATGGTAATTATTGGACATGTCCCATGTTCTATTGACCAACCTTTGGTTACCCACACTTTTTAGTTCTGGGAAGAACCGTTCTCCAGTGATGAACATCCTCTTTATAAACCTATTTCGTTCTCCTTCCACAAGTTCTCCTCTTTCCAGAAATTTTTCTCACCTGGCTAAAATACTCGTTATCAAAAGATATCTTAGCTGTTCCTGACTGTCGAATTCCAGAGCCATAATCAGGAGCTTCTTCATCGGCTAAGAAGGAAAAAAAAGTAAGCAAGGATTAAATGAGATTCTAAGGGGCTGAGGGGAATGACTCTTATTGGATTATAAAATTAATAGGAAAGCTGTGGAATATTAGGGAACCTGAACACAAAAGGAAACACTAAAGAGCAGGTCTTTTGCATAAACAAGAAGAATGGGAAACAGTAAAATCACATCATAGGCTGCTTCCAACTCTACTCAGGTAAACCTACCAATCTCCTTGGTTCAAGTGAGACTGGTTAATCAGTTTTATTCTTGCTATTGTTCAAATGTCATACCTAAATACTGATCCCTTTACTTGGCAAGATTATATTCAATAATACTCAACAAACTGCACATGTGGAGACTCGTATAAACTCAACACTGGGGGCTCTGCCACAGATTTCCATGGGGAAAAGCTGAAAGGTCACTAAACACAGCATAGCATTTGGAAATGAAAAATTACAGCAAAAGGCCACATTCTTTCCTCAGAATGTAGGCTGTCATGGAAAAGAATCAAGCATCAGAGTCTTGATCTATACATTACAAAACAGTAGCCAAAGGTCAGGCATCTCCAGCACACAGACCCTGAGTGAAAAATGAAGCAAGAAAAGTCCTGAAAGTCCTTTGTTATTTCTGAGGCAGTTAAGACACATTGAAAATGCAATATAAAGCTGAACCAAGAGCTGTTCTTCATGTTAAAGGAACTCCCTTTATCCTATTATTCCAAAATAGCAGTGGTCTGGACTAACAATCCATTTATGATACTTGGGAACAGTAGCTAGGAAGTAAGCAATAAAGGCTTTCTCCGAGACAGACAAACACACCAGTTTGTACCCTTGACTGCAGCATGGTCCTTAAGAACTGACCTGCTTTGTCTCATTTCAGAAGAAAGTCACCTACCTGCAATGGCCTGTACAGCCACACGCAGGAAGCCCCGCACTTCTCCTTTCTCACTGACAATGGCCACTCTGTGAATCAGGGGCACAGGATACAACAGGTTGCTTAGGTAAACAAAGGCCCTAGAGACAGAAACCAGGAGACAAATATCTGAGCATCCCACAGACAGAGAAGCTGGCTTCAGATTTACCAAGAGTACCTTCATAAAACTGTGAGCTGGCTTCTGGGCCTTGTCTTAAAGTCACCTCTCTGTTCTGTACTCTCCAACTGCCTCTGATTGCTTTTTAAGCACAAATAATGTATAAACAAATGCAAATGTTTGGTAAAGCAGTTGGCAAAGACCAACTTACACCAAATGACTCTAGGTAGAGGAGTAACAGTTGGAAGTAGACTTTCAAGATACTGCTCTATGAATACTACTAAGGGTAGGGAAGAAGGGAGCCCATTAAAGAGGTTAACTTGTTAACATAAGGAATTATAAAGAGGTTTTCTTTTGATTTTCCCAACAGATAAAACAGAAACCAGGAGACAAAAAAGGCAAGGGAATGTAACTGAAATGCAGTTAATACCTCTAAAATAGATTTCAAGTCACAGTATTATGGGTCTTTATTTTTACTCTAAGAAATGACTATTATCTTCAGGCAGGGTGACTGACACTCATGGGCAGAGAGGTTATGTAGCCAATTTCTGAGCAGAGTGAGTTTATAGGAGCCTCTGGATGGGCATCAAGATAAAGGCCAGGGAGAAGAAGAGAGCTGATCCCTAGAGGGTTGCTTTTGTTCCTGGAGTGCAAAACCTAATTCAGAAATGCACATACAAAAGGTAAGTTACAGACCTAACATTTCCTACTTCAAACAAACAGTAGCTAAGTCCTATCATATTTGTATTCTTTTTTTCTTTTTTCTTTTGTAGCTATTGATTTTTTTTAAGCAATAAAAACTGTGATAATAAAGCTTAAGAGTGTTCGTTCCATTTAGCAGATGGGAAAAACAATCTAGTTCTTGCTGTTACTCCTATTTTCCCACTTGGTACGTGTCTGAACATAAGACAAGACAAAGAGTAAACATTTGCATCAGGAAATGGAACACAACTAAAGGAAACACATGTGCCTGTCTGCTGCTTCTCCTGCACTGAATCTATTTTATAACAAAGAGGAAAGGAAGATGGAGTGGTTCTTGGGATTTCAACTCAAAGTAAGGAAAACAATTCTGAAAATAGACAAAATACACCACACAAAAATGTTAATAAAACTTTGAGCATAAATGAAATATGAATGAAAAGTATAACAAAAATAACTGCAAGTAAACACTGAACCAGACAAATGGTATCTACTTCCCTTTCAGTCTGCTCCAAAGGCGAGGGAGGGCAATGCTAAGAAACATAGGGTTAAAGCTTTATTATACAAAAATTAAAAAATGCAAAGTCTTCTCAAAAGGATTATAAACAAGACTCTCAAACATCAACTACTGTGACAGAGTTTAAAGACTAAGAATTGGCATAAGGTACCAAATGGATAATTCTACTTCCAAAGTCAGTACACACACAGACCATCTTGGTCTCTTAAAGCACCCCAGCCAGACGTGCCCAGCCACATTTTCAAGGCTTATTCCAAACACCAACTCTCTTATGACTGGTCCCCACAGTGTTATATGAGAGCAGTAACACAGGTTTCCATCACTGTTATGATATACATTTATTTATGTGGTTTAATCTGTCTGTCTCACCCACAGGACTGTAAGCCCTTGAGGGCAGGAATAATGTCTGGTTTTCCTTGCCACTATCTGCAGAAGGCCTGGCTTATTTAATAAGTAAATACATTCAATAAATATCAGGAGAATGACTGAACATTTATGTACTTAAGTGAACAACGATCTGTTCCTTATCTTTAGGTAGAAAATTTTCCAGAAAAATGAGTTATACCAGAGGGTGAGAAACAAAGTCAACTTTATATTTGATTGATTTTTCAAAGTCATACTCATGGTGGATATTAACTATATAGAATATGTTTAGGTTCCTAACCATACTTTAGTATTTTTATACTTAAAAATAGCTATTAAAAACACTGTTTTCTAATTTTTAAAAAGGTTACCATCACATGAATGTACAGCATATCATGTTCACATTCACACTCCAATAAAGTATGGTTTCAGCACACATCAAAGACGAAAATCTCCATTTTGCCTATAGCCCTGGTTATCCCAAAGGTGGGAGGATAGAAAGCATTTTTGTAGAGTGCCCTTTTTGGAGGAGAAAATTCTATAATTCTATGGCAGAGC
The DNA here is from genome assembly GCF_040802235.1 of Manis javanica. NCBI lineage: Eukaryota > Metazoa > Chordata > Mammalia > Pholidota > Manidae > Manis > Manis javanica. The sequence continues at coordinate 7,711,839 of NC_133159.1, read as the reverse complement.
ATCATACAGAATTTTATAATTCAACGGCAGAGGCATACAGAATTCTATAATTCCACGTCAGGGGTGTCAGCGCTGCCACTATGCAGCTCCCCAATTACTCAGCAGCCCCTTGTCCTACTGAGAAAGAACAGTCCTTAGCCCAAATCAGTGTGGCGTGAAAGTCCTCCTCTAAAGTTTTTTTAACTGGAGTTTTTGTAATTACTCTGCATTCCTGAGAGTCCTTATACCTTGACCTAGCAGACTGAAGGAGAACAAGGATGAAAGAGGGGGAGGATGTATTAGCAGAAAGTTCTGTGAAGTTACATCAGAAAGGGAAACAAATTTTGTCAACATAAAGAAAAATCAGCATAATTATGGTTCTAGTTACAGGAAGAATGTCAGTTCAGGTACTTAGGCCACAGAATAACCATCTTTTGCCCTCTTCTAACCCAGAAAACTAGCTTAAACATTTTACATTTCATTCCAAATTATGATGGATGGTCCATAACATCCCAACATGCCGTAAGAGAATAGCTAAAGGGACAAGCTCTTTTAATTTTCGTTTCAAAATTCACCAGAGGCAGCCAAGGCCAGGAAACAAAACATACAAATGGAATTTCTCAAGAAACTGGAAAATTTTACAAATGAATTATATTTGCAATTAGGTGCCAATAGGGAAATCCAATCCTGTGTATCACAAGAACAGGAGAAGTTACTTCTCTTATACATACAATAACTACTGCATAACTGGGTGATGTTGCATTATTATAAATTTTGTTTGTAGGTAAGAAATGCAGTCAAGGGTGGCAATAAAGAGCTACCTTCACTTCCTGATTGCTATGATTTCATCTCCTCTCCTAACCTCTTTTTGCAAAGCAAAGTTAGTTTAGAACCTGGGAACCCAAACAAATGGAAAGGTCAATTCCTAAGTCACAGCTCCATAAATATTTTATTTGAAAATCAAGGTAGAATCGATTACTTTACACCTACACTTTATTCAGATATAATTAAAAATGAATAAAACTGAAGAGAAAAACAACACATATATCTTCAACTAGTGAATTTCCAAATTAAATGGGATTCTGACTTAAGTTTTCTATACAGCTGACTCAAAATACAAATGCTTTGAAGTAAAACTCTAACCAGGATATTCACCTTGCTAGTGTGGATGACAGAATCTAAGGGACAAAAAGATCTTTAAGGCTCTTTTTCTTTTCACCTAACTCTTCATTTTACACTTAAGAATCCAACAGGCCTCAGCTTGTGTGTTTTTGTTCTAGGTCAGGACCCAGGTTCCTCCTGAGAACTGGGTCAGTGTTCTTCCCACCGGGCCTCACTGGGCGATGGTGCAGAACCCTAGTGAGCAGCGCTAGAGGCTGTGCAACCAGCATCGAGAGCAGGCATTGTGCAGATATAAACTTGGTTCTAATTTTCAACTCTCTTGGAATAGGATGGAAATGGGCTGAAGGACACACACAGCCTAAAGTAAGGAAAGTGCTAGGCCCCTTTATTTAAACATAGAACTACCTTTCTCAGTTTTAATACAAATCAGCTTCTCTGAAATTCTACACATCTATTCCTGGCAATATACCAGTAGAAAACAGTATCCATGGTTGTATAGTCCCTTTATGTATAATCATGGAAAAACTGAATAAATGTCCCTTTGCCATTATAAAGCCTGGGGACTGTCCAATCTTATAACCCACAGTCATAACTGAGCCTTTCCCCCTTTCCATAACAGTGATCACCTTCTATATTACCTATTTAGTTCTCACCAGGTAACCAGTGCCATACTAGGAGTTAAGTTTTAGAACATGATGTCCCTACTGGGTCAGGAGACTCACTGCACTTTGAGTTTTAGATTACTGGTGCTCATCCATTTAACAATGACATAATTCCCTTATTTTTAAAGGGCTCAATACTAAATGGTCCTAATGCACCATTAATATTAAATTTAATTACGTTAAAACCTGGACATACGCTTTTGCTAATCCAATGAGTGCTGCACTGTTGAATTTGTAATTAAAATTACTTCAGCATGAAGACTGAATATAGACAAAGAGACCGGTACTAAGAAGCGGTGTGAATGAAGATTCTGCGTCACAGATGGAGCCACAGACAATGCCTCCGCTTGGTAAACCAAACTTAACACACAGCAGTTTCATGTAGCGCTAAACAAATATTCACTGTTGATGGTGTGAACAGATAATTTTATGAAATTCATCATTATAAAGCCTATAGGTAAAATTTTAGCAAAAGTCAAAAAGATCTAGATGGGCTCAATGAAACTGGCCAATTTCTGGCATCCACTTTAGACGAAGAGGGAACTTCATGTTCCTGATTCTTTTTGGATTCAGAATAAGCAAAAAATACACCTAATGCTACTCTTGATTCCACTTTTGTCCCCCTGATTCCTGCTGGTGCCATAAATCCTTTAGCCTAATCTTGGACTTGTGCTCTCCCTGTGCTGTGCCCATTTGGCTGCAATAACATTCTTTGAGCCACAGCATTTGACTCTTGGCTTTAGTTAGTTTCTCCTGTGAGCTTTTTCTCCTTAGAAGAAAACTACTGGGCAATTTAAGACAAGGGGTCCTCCAGGTATCTTCACACGTTGCCCTCTGTGTACCGGGCACCGCACGCACACACTGCCTGAGGGCACTCCAGCCACATCTAGCGGGTCATGAATTGCACTGGCTAAGGCAAGATCATCCAAAATTGAACAAGGAGCCTCTTTAGAGCAAGAGCTGGTCCCTTTTTGCCTTTCTCACAATAACCTCACCAACCTTCCCACTAAAATGAACCATGGGGATCGGTCGTAAAACGGGTCATGCCCATCACTGAAGAGATCTGATCCCTCCTCCGTCCCTGCGTCAGAGCCGGTGTCATCCACGAATGCCTCATCATCAAAATCCTCCATCTCATCTTGCTGCTCGTCAGCCAGCTCAGTGATGTCGGAATCGGCGGTGGAAAAAGTGGGGGAGGGTGTGCGGTCAGCAAGGCGCTCATTCACACAGCCGTGGAAAATGGGGGAGCTAGACACCGGGGAAGACGCCAAGTGACACAGCCAAGGAGAGAGGAATAGTTGGTTAAACAGGAAGCTACAGGTGCCAACAGAACAGAACCCACTGGGGAATCCACACAATAAAAGCAAATGGAAAAGCAAAAGGATAAAATAAGCATAAATCATCTGGTTCAGGTGAAAGGGAACAAGGACTAATCCTTAGAATAAGAAAAGCAAAAGAAATACATGAGTAGAATATCCCAAGTAAATAATGTGCTGTGAAACATTTACATTCTCCAGTTCACACAAAAGAGCAGCAGCCAGGCCTCAAAGGAGCCACTCAATGTTAGGGGAAATAAGGTTTAATCTTTATTCCAGTTTGTATGTCATTGTGGAGCAGAAAACAAAACGGATGAAATGATGTATGGCAAAGTATGTGCCTTGCTTGGTAAGATGTATTTGGCCAATTCATCCCTTCAAAAACACTCTACTTTCAGAGTGGAGTAGAAGACTTAATTCATTTCTATAAAATACTAAGACTTTAGTTTCTCCTTTATACCCAGTTCCTTTAAATATGTCAGAAAGCCTTTGCAATTGAAAAACAATTCAAATTCTCAAATCATTAAGCTCAAAACTTATACTTCTCTGCTTTTTAAGTTCTAAACCTCTAAGAACTTGACTCAATATGGAATCATGGAGGCATTATTTGTTCGATTACTAAATGTTGAAAGTAACATATACACAAGAGGCCCAAGTGGATGACCAAGGTGTGTAGTTAATTCACTCCTGGAAAAGGCTAAAGTGAGATGAATCGCTTTAAGAAAAAGTGAAGACACAGGAGATCATGGAGAGGTTTGCAGTCTGATTGCATAGTTGTAAGTCATACTATGATTTTAAATTGTGCAGGATACAGAAACAGCTTTTATTTTTCCTTTAAATCTATCTTGTTCAAAATACGATGTTTTGTGAATGGCTTGAGAGATAGGGAAAACTGTCAACTACTCTGGTTGAAAATTTGAGACTTAAAACAAATACGTATGTTGAATAAAACTGAAGGGAAATATGCCAAGTGACACAGTAGCTATGTATAAGTGGAGAAGATTCTAAACGGGGCTTTTTTTATACTCTTAACTTTCTAGAACATCTGCTAAGGTTTTAAACAATTAAAATAAAACCATTCATTATTTAAAAAGAAGACATCAATAAAATCACCACATACCTTCCTACAAGTTTGAACCAATGGAACCGATCATAAAACGGATCGCTGCCAGTCAGAGTGGCTTCACTTTCATCTGGGGCACTGGAGGCCATCTCACCTGCCCTGTCATACATCTCTCGCATCAAATCAAGCCTCTGTCTACATAGCAAACATAAAGGGCACTGGGTTAGTAACATCAGGTCGCATTAAAATGTCACTTTGGAAATATCTTCCATGGAAGATTAAAAAAAGAAAAAAGTTATTCCCATCATTTAATGATACTAAAGAAGAATGAAGGCCAAAAGTATGAAACCAAAACACTCAGGGTCCAAAGTGTCTCAGTCTAGAGACAAGTCACTTAAAGTGAAGAATGGCCACCTAATTTCCACTGAGTCATAGGAGAAATATAGTCAAGGGTGTATGACATCTCTATTATACTAAAAGAGCAGAAAATATCTCATCATACTACATGCAAAGGAGGCGACATTGTAACTTTCCTGTTTATTACTGATCGTCATGAGATAAGAGGATAAAAAAGATGAATAATTACTAGATCTAAGACAGAAATAGGTATCATGAGATTGGATAAAATTAACATTTAACTGGAACATTTAAAATGTAAGAGGGTCTACAGATAAATCACATCTACAAATGACAAAGGTGTCTGCAGAGTGGGATTCATTCAATTAGAAGAAAAAGGGTGAATAGTAGTGCCACTGCCCAGCAACAGCACAGAAAAGGAAACAATAGTGACAACACAGGGAGGAGAGCTTGACGGTAGCATTTGGGCAATTCATTATTATTCATTATTATTCATTTATACCAATTATTATTTATAATTATTTCCCAAATAAGTCAGTGGGCTTTATGAATAATATTTTCATACCTGAGTTTCTCCAAAGACCAATAATGTGTTGCTCCATTCTTCAGGTCCTGGACTTCTACCGCCACTACCGTATGAGGGAAAGGCCTGTCTTCATGAGTTTTTTCTATCTCGGTGGGAAGTAACTCAGGAGGCAAAGGGGAGTACAATGTGTCGGTGAGCAGAACAAACTGAAACTGCACCTAAGTGGAAAGAATAAATCATCAGCAAATGGCCTTTATGTTTTCAGCAAGTACACGTCAGACATGCTGCGATATAATCATGCCCAATGGGAAAGAGGACAGACATACAGCATCTGCTCAGCAAACAGCCTGTGATGAGCTGGAAAAAAAAAAAAAACGGCCATGTATGCATTGAAAGGGAATAACCCTAATTTCAAATTAAGCTATTTACAGACTTTGTTTTTCTAGCCCAGCCCAGTGTTCTTGCACAAACTAAAATCTCAATAAATATATTTTGGTTGGCTGAATGCAGCCTTCTGGAGAACTTATACTAAGGAGACAAAAGGGGGACCCAAGAATGCTTCCCTAGTTCCTCACTCATGAGTGAGGATGGAAATCCTCCCGTATTGTCCCCTGTCTCCTCTTGCTGTTTTCCATTTTAAATTCAGACGATTACAACTACTACCCTTAAAAGTGTTTACTCTGGGGCAAGTGCTTTGCATTCATCATGTCATTTATGTCTCGCCCTGTATTTTCACAACAAATCCTAATGCTAGGTTTTAGTAGTAAGAAAAAAAGATATAGTCCCTGCCTTCATTTAGTTTATCAGAAGAGGGGAGTAGTTAATTAATAGTTACAAAAAGGGATGGGTTGCTGAGATTATGAATGAGGAAGACATCATATCCCCATTTTGCAGAACTTGAATCTAGCCCTAGGAGAAGATAATGAATTCCCTAAAGTTAAGTGCTCTTTCCTACGAAACAATTTTGCCCCCTGACTGTAATCTTAGTAGTCAGTGGAATGCATAAAAGAATGAATCTAAGATGTGGTAGGATATTCTGGTAATAATTAGGAAAATCGGAAACATTTACTGCCTTTTACCATGTCCAGGTACTATTGCAGCACTTTATATATATTCACTCTGGCATCCCCCACAAAATCGCTAGGTGTCACGCACTGTTGCCAAGCTCATTTTATAGATGAGGGAATGGAAGGATAGCACTATTAGGATCAACACAATTAGGAGAACTGGGATTGGAACCTGGCTGTCTGCATGCAGAGCCCACGCACTTGTCTACTATGCAAAACTGCCTCTCAGGCCCTAGAAGAGTAGGGGACGCATAGGACTCAGAGGCGCAAACTTATAGACAATTAGGAGAAAATTGAGATTATCAGAAACCCAAAAGAAACAATTTTTCTATTATTATGTTTCTCTAGCTCTTGTCAGGAATACAGTCTCATCTGTAAAATTAGCTGGAAAACATCACCCCTCCGTACCTTCTTTTTCAATTCCACACTGATGGCATTGGCCTCCTTCAGGTAAACGGCATTGCCCCAGAGTAAGTCCCTTAGTGAAGTAAACTGGTGAGACTTCCATTTCCGGAAGGCCCACTGGGCCAGCTCAAACTCATGTTGTGTCCAAGGAACTGGAAGAGCAAGCAAAGCAGAATTAATGGTCATCTCATCACTGTGGAAATTACATTCCTCCCCTACCTCATCCCTCTTGTCAAATTAAGGTATTTTACAGTATTCCTCCATTCAGCTGATTTTGTTTCCTTTTTTTCACTAAAGCTTACTAAATTCTGTTGATATGATGAAAGCAGTATATATTGTTCCGAAAAATCCTTTAAAAATCCTGTTTATTTAAAACACTACATCAAATAAACAGATTTCCTTTTTTTTAAAAAAAACATACATATCCAATGTGTGGCTGATAATAAAGAAACACCCCTAGTATATTGTTCAATTTCATATATAACTATTTTTCTTTTTAGTACAGAAAAAAGGCCATATTTCACCTTGATATGGGAAGATAAAGGATTTCGTACATAAATTAAGTGTTCCTTCAAAGTTAATTTGAAGCCTTAAGATTACTTGCAAGGTTGACTGGAGAAATGAAATGTGATAAATGTTTATACTACATAATAAGGCAATAACTAACTGTTAAAGCCATAGTTCAACTAAGAAATTCCAGAAAACTTACAACAGGTAAGCAAGATTAGACAATGTGATTAGAAATGGCTTTCATGTTCACTGATATATTCCAAAGTCCTCACTGGGAAATCCCTGACATAAATCATAAACCAGCAAATAGGACAAGATATCTCAACAAAGATTAAGCTCTATATTTATTTGCAACATATTTATGAACTTTGCATATATGGCAATATGAGAGTATATATAAACTGCCCAAGAGATTTATATGGAGACTGGGCCCAGAAACCTTGTGTTCTAAGGAGCATTATCAGTCCCCACTCCCACTTCCCAGAACAGAGCCTGAGTTCTCAGCAGCAAGCATTTTTAATATCATCTTTAAATTGGCTCGGCAAAGTGTCAACAAATGGTAAGGTCAGCTATGACCAAACCTAGCTTCGATGACAGACCAAGGACTGATTTGACAGTACAGATCCAAACAACAGAACAGGAAACTCTCAGTCTCTAGACTTCACCTTCTTCCTCCTCCTCTTCCTCTTCAGTCGCTTCCGCAGCTAGGGAGCGGGTCTCCACCTGCTTCTGCAAGGCCTGCAATTTACTCTCATAGTCCTGAATGAAAAGAAAGGATATGGCATGTAGGGGAGAGAGGAAATAGGAGGGAAGGAAACGAGAAATGAAAGGAATATTGGGAAGTAGAGAAAGTGAACAACAAAAAAGACAAGACAGAGACAGGAAACAATAAAAAGATAGACATGCAGAGGAATAGGAAAAAACCGACCACAAAGCACACAAGATAGTCTATAACGGGTAAATGCTAAAAAAATTTTGACTGCACTTCTTTTCTAGGTCCTCAGACCACGCCTTCATTACTTGGAGTTGTGGTAGGGAAAGAAGGGATTTTAAGGGGAAAAAAAAGCACATGTCCCACACATGTTAAAATACACTTAAGAGTTCCTCACACATCAAGTAATTCTGGAGAAAACCAATATTGGAAAAGATTAAATTCACCACTATCACCAACAGTTCCAATTATCTAGCTGTTTGGATGGGGGATAAAAATTAGGACCATAGGCCCTGAAGCTCCTGATGAGGTCCTGCTGTCTGTACAGCCGTAGGATGAGTTTAGCCTTCAGGTAACCAAAGATCACAGTGCTATTAGGATTGTAATAATCCAGAGATTGTGGCTTAGTTATTCAAAAAAGATGCTTTGCTTTGCTTTAAGATACACTATTAAAATACAAATCAGATTTAGCCTTTGGTTTCCCATCTCCCCCACGTATCCTCACTGAGGGTGGTATCACTCAGGAGTTTGCAAAAAATGGTTCTTGAGGGATGAAAGAAGTCTTACTCTTTTTATGTGTAAAGCACAATATACATACAGTATGTAAACAGATATACCATATATATGAGGTATTAAAATTTCATGGTGGGAAGAGAATAGGGCAAAAATGTCTAAAAAGGTTGTCAAGTAAAGATAAGAAGAGAGACCTTCACATAACAAAAAAACAAATCATAGCATAAGCATAGCATTTTACAATACACTGCCTGGGTTTTTATGCTTTCTTGGCAGACACCCAATTTCAGGCTGTCATGAGACTTTCAGGCTTAGGTATGACCACATACTGTCTCTTCCAACAGAGCTCTCCAAGTCTCAAATGAAATATCCCATACATTATAGAGGACCACCGAGAACCTCCTAGCAAACTCCAGTTCAAAAGGAGCTCCCAGTGGCAACACTAAGAAGGATGTGAACATTCTCAGGCTCTAGTAGACATTTATCACATAGTCTCACAAAGGAAGTTTTCTCTCTTTAATGGAGCTGGCAGTGACCAAGAAGAGCCAGAAACACAGCTTTAATAGATACCTAAACACACATTTTATAGTACTATGTATTATGGCAAAAAGAAGAAAAATATCAAACTAGACTTGGGTTTTGCTCCTGGATTCTACTCTTACTAGTCTTACTAATTCTGGGAAAATTAAATCCTTTCTATGTTTTTACTTATGTCATCTTTAAAATACAGACTTTTGTATTTAACCTGCCCAATACACATGACCGCAAGAAGGACAAAATGAACCATTTAAAAACACATGCCAAAGTCCTCTCAATTAGTAACATACTACCTAATGACAGGCAATGCTGTAAAAAGTTTACTTTCCTAGCACCCAGATCTTGGTTTCAAAAGACCATTTCCCACTAAACGGAAACAAAGCTCCTTGGGAAAATGACTGATTCCAGGTTGGAGCAAGGTAAGCCCGCAATTTCTTGTGCCAGAAAGCACAGCAATACTGAACGATTGATGGAGCCATTTCAAAGGACACAGATTCACATTGGCCAATAAATAAGAAACACAACAGAAAAGTAATATAGCACATTGGGTATTGAAAGGCGCCACGAGTCCACAGTATACTGAAAAAAGGAGAGAAAAGGGGAAGGCTCTCCTCTGAAAAAAAAAAATCCAGTGAATAAAGACAGAGGGCATGACAGTTAGTAACCCCAGATGTAGTAAGTGGATCGGGCAAGGATCACTACAAATGGTGAAACAATTGAGTGAAAGGCAGATGGAAAACAACACTCACACAATCTCAAGTGCCAGCCTAAATACCCATTAATAAGCAAAGGGAAAGAGCTGGGAAACATCACACTAACTGAATTATCAAACTTCAACACGACCCATTAAAGGACAAACCGACACTATGTCTGTTGATGTGATACAATGAAGTGCACCTTTTATGGCATTTCCCCCAAAATATCTGACTTAAACCTCACCTTGAGGAAGTAACCACACAACCCAGAATGTGGTCTAAACTCTTTTCAAAAATGTCAATGTCATGAAAGATAGAGAAATGTCATAGCCACATGCAATCTATAGGCTTCGACTGGACCTTGGGTTAACACACACACAGCCCAGACATTGTATTTTTAGAAAACCAGGGTAATTTGAAAATGGCCTATATGTTACATGATATTGAATCAGTATTAAAGTTCTTGGATGGGATAATGGTATTAAGAAACTATCCTTGATTTTAGGATATACATGGAAATATTTTATAGTAAACTGCTTGATATCTATAACATATTTCAAAAAACTGTAAATATGATTATAATAAAAAGGTTCATCGTACTATTTTCTCAGCTTCTCAGTAGGTCTTAAATGCTTCAAAATAAAAGGTTGGGGAAGGAGGAATTTTTGTCCCCTAAAAAACCTTTGTTATGTGAGATTCTTTAAGCAAAAAGAGTGCTGGTTTAAGTAAAAATCATCCGGTGGAAAAAATGTTAATATGTTATCTTGAGGATTTTGTTTCATTTTGTTTCTCATTTCCTCCTCAATTTTTTTATTTAGTTAAGAAACACATTCATAATGATGTGCAACCATCACCACCACCCATCTACAGAATTCTTTCCACCTTGTAAAACTGAAACGCTGCACCCATTAAACACTAACTCCACCACCACACCCATCCCCAGCACCGCCATTCTACTTTGTGTCTGATTCTGACTACTCTAAGTATGTCATATAAGTGGAATCACAGTTTTGGCTTTTTGTGACTGGCTTATTTTTGAGAATTTTTTCAAAAATAGGTATACAAGCTGGTAAAACTACAACAAAATCCTTACCTCCAACAGTTAAAAGTATGAGGACGGCCTTCCCTAAAGGCTCTGGTTGTGCTTTAGTGGCAGTAAAACTGATGAAAAGGCTTCCCGTAACATCATGGACCTAAAACGTTAACTGTATTTTGACTAGGGAAATTTTCTACAGCAATTTAGATAGTCCAAATATCAACACCATTTCTTGAAGTGGCCTCCTCTCTCCCAAACCAGGATGCATATGACATTTTGTATTTACCAAAAAAAATCTTAAGGGTTGGGTTCCCCTACAACAAATGGATAGAGATGCAGATACTATTGTACTGCTGACTTCATGGTGAAAACCAGGATAATTATGGAAAGCACACTAAAAAATGATATATTCATCAGTAGCTTTTTGTGTTTACATAAGTCCTAACTAGTTCAATATATGCCCCACATTTATAAAGGCATTACATTTGGCTAGTCCTGCTTTTTCAATGGTCTCTTTCACCCACCCCCCTTGTTTTTAGGTTACTTTGTGCCAGGAACTATTCTTAATGTTTAAGATGGATTATACCAAACTTCCTAGTTAACACTATGAAGATGGCACTATTGTTAGCCTCATGTTAAAGAAGAAAAAGCTTAAAGAAATTAAGTAACTTTCCAAAGATCAGAGTTAGCAAGTAGTGGAAATGAGAACCCAGGCAAGTGAACTCCACAGCATTCTCTTTAACAACTATGCATCCATTCATCATTCAATAAATAAATGCCTTTTTTCCTCCTACTACATGCCAGATGCTAGGAACACAGTGGTCACTAAGACAAAAGTCTCATTGGTGAGGGAGAGAGAGATGATAAACAGTAAACAGACATGTTACACACCATAAATTCAGTAGAGAGAAGTACTATGAAAAAAAACAAAGATAGCTATTAGGGAGGAGAGGAAAAGGAGGAAGACGTTTGGATTACGTGGTTGGGGAAGGTCACTCTGCAGAGGTCCAAGCAAGCATGCTGAGATCTATGGTGGGGGTGGGTGGATAGTTTATTCCAGCTAAAGTACAACTAACAGCACAGTACAATGGTCCTGAGATGGAAAGGGGCCTGGTACACTTGAAGAAAAGCAAGAAAGCCCATGTGGGTGGAGTGGAGGAGCAGGAAGGATGGGAGATGCAGTTGCAAAGTAGTCAGACAGGCATGGGCATGGCAAGCCTTACAGGAAATGGTGCAGGCTGTAATTTTTATTCTAAGGCAAGCCATTGGGTGGTTTAGAGCTGGGAAGTAAGATGGTCTGGTGTATGTTTTTAAAATACCACTCTCCATGGAGAAGAGCCTGAGGACGGCAGTCATAAGACTGTCACAGCACTACTGAGGGAAATGGCGGTGGCCTGGTCCAGGGTGTCAACAGCAAAGGTGGTGAAAAGAGAATGGAGTTGAGGCATGTCTTACAGGCAGAGGAAATGGAACCTACTGACTCGTGATGGGATTATGGGATGGGAGAAAAGAAGGAGAAATTAAGGATGACTCGGATTTTGACCTGAGGTAATTGATCCAGTTTACACAGTTTGAATGTGAGATACCAGGTCATAGTCGTGTGTCTGCATCTAAAGGTCAGGGCAGAGGGCAATGCTAGAGAGAGAACATCTGAGAGTCAGCAGAGAGGGATGCAGGGCGGTGGTCTGCAAACAGACTGACTGCCTAAGACTGGACCTCGTCCCCGCTTAGTAGCTATGAATACAGGAGAGTGTGTAAAATGGGAATAACAATACCTATTTCACAGAAGAGGGCTGTTGTGAGGACTCAATGAGCTAACACATGCAAAAGTAATTATCAGTGCAAATCAACTCAATACATGAGTTAGTATCTTCATCATCGTCACCTGAGTGACCGTGGAAAGTAAGTAAAACTACAGAAATGCATGAGACCACCTGGGAAAAAGGACAGACACAGAAATAGGCAATGTCAGTGGCCACAGAGACCATAAAGCAGCAGCCAGTGAGGTCGGAGGAAAATGAGAGGCCGAGAGAACCAAGTGTTCCGAGAAGTAAAGAGTACGCAGCTGTGTGAAATGCTGGACAGAGTAAGATGAGACTGAGAAACCACCACTGGGTCTGTCAATGTCGAGATCTTTGGGGACCCTGATTGATAAGCTTCATTGGTGAGGGGATCAAGAGTCTAACTAGAGTGGGTTCAAGCAAGAATGGAGAGAGAAGACATTAAAAAGAGCAATAAAAAGAAACAGAGTACTCTACAAGAAGATATGTCAAAGAAATAATCAATCTTACCATGTTTTCCTCCACCTGCTACTTCTATAGCTTTTCTTCTTCCTTCCTAATTACAACCCTTAAATAGAATTCGTGCCTCATATCGAATTTACCGTGTATCATAATTCTTCCAAGTGGTAAAGAGACCTCAAAACAAATGCTGGGCATAGAAGCCACAGGGCATAAATATGCAAAGAAGTAAAAAACTAACCTTTTCAAACAATAAGGCTTCTCTCTCACTTACCAACTTTACATTTCCCTGTATGGCCCCGGAAGATGACTGGTTAGCCAGAGACGGGTAAGATTCCTCAAGGGAGGAACAACCTAAGACAGGCACAGTCGCAGGGGGGCCATCAGGTGAGAAATTGGGGATCAACAGAGGTGAGGCTTAGAACCTCTCCCCTCCTGAGAGAAATCTTCTGCATCCGTGGATGTTTTATTGCCCTTGTCTAGCTTGGATTAACACATAGTCCACAGGCACACACCTGATCATCTACATTTGCTCTCTTACAACACTAAACTATGTTTTCTACCTTTATCTTGCATCTACCTACCACTTCAGCATTTTATTAAAAATAATAATAATAATAAGGGAGAAATGTGGGATTCACATATAAATCAAGTATAAAAATCAAACGAATATTCATATTTGAACTGATTGTTTATAGTTCATAATGCATGATCAAAACCAAAAGTTTCTGTGATGACTGCCCTTATACTGTTCACCATGTAACTTATTCACTATGTAAGAATTTGTTCTCCATGTAAGAACTTGTTCGTTATGCTTCAGAAGATTGGAGACTGATGAAAATTAGGCTTGGGGTGGATTAATGATTGTGCATTGAGCATTGACTCCCCTATACAGAATTTTATTGTTAACAACCATTTGATCAATAAATAGGAGAGATGCCCTCACAAAAAAAAAAGTATACACTTCCAATTGTAAAATAAATAAGTAACGGGATGTAATGTATAACATAAGGAATATAGTCAAAATATGGTAACAACTTGGTATGGTGATAGCTGGTACCTAGAATTATCATGTATATAAATGTTGAATCACTGTGTTGTACACCTGAAACTAATGTAATACTCTGTGTCAACTACCCTTCAATAAAAAATAATTATCTACAAAAAAAAACACACCTGGATTAAAAAAAAAAAAAAGAAAGAAACAGAGAAGTGGAGTGGCAACACGTAGAGAACGTGGAACTTTTTTGCAACTGGTGAAATGAAGACATGCTTTTATGAAAAGAGGGATAATCCAGGAGAAAAACTGATGTAAAAGAGAAGTTAAATGTACAGTTAAGTCCTTGAGAAAGTGACATAAGATGGCACACAGGGAACAAGGGCTGGGCTGAGACTGGAACAAGGACAGCTCACTACACCAGGAGGAGAGGCCAGGGGAGGTAGGCATGCTGGATGCATGCACAACTACCAGGCTAAGAAAAGGAAGTTTCTTCTGACTGCTTCTTTTCCTCAGTGAAACAAAATGAAAAGCCATCAGCTGAGAGCCAGGAAAGGCCAGTTTTCACTCTCAAGTTGCCTGGCTGTAAACTTTCAGAGCACCCCGTTTTCCCCCTCATGGCATTTGTCACAAAGGTACTGTGTAACTATTGGTGCGACTGTTTGTCTTGTGGCAATCTCCTTAATAACTCTGTGAATGTCCTGAGCCCAGGGGTCTGCCATTCACCACAGAATCCCCAGCGTCTGGCATGTGTCTGTCCTCTAGACCAGATACAGTCACCCACTGACTTTCTAGTTAATAGTTCTCAAAATGACTATCTTCTAGATCAAGGTTGGCAAACGTGGCCTGTGGGCCAGATCTAGCCTACTGCCTATATTGTAAATAAAGTTTTATCAGAACATAGCTATGTCTATTCCTCTGCATATTGCTGCTTTTCTGATATAACAGTACAGTTGAGTAGTTGTGACAGAGATGAGCCCACAAAGCCTGGAATATTTACTCTCTGGCCCTTTACAGAAAGTTTGCCACCCCCATTCTAACCAATGGTTCTCAAAGGTGGCTGCTGGTCCAGTAGCATTACTATCACTGGGGAATTCACCAGAAATGCAAATGACCAGGCCCCACCCAGACCTCCTAACTCAGAAATTCTGGGGGGGTCCAGCCCTCTGAGTTCCCATCAGCTACTCGGTGGATTCTGATTACTAGTCTGAATAATGCATAAGGATGAGCGAAGCAAATGTGACAGATAAGGTATTTATTCTAGGTGAGCTGGCACTCTCAAAGAAAAACCAAACAAGTGCATGGACAACATAACTATAGGTTATCATAATTAAAATAGAGTTGTCCTGAGGTGGGGTGGGACAGAAGTGGCATGTCAGCACCGATCTGGAAGAGGAATTAAGCATGATGAAGAAGGATCCCAGTCTTACGGAAGTGTAAAGCCCAGAGGTGGGAACAAACTTGGAATGATTAAGAAACAAAAGTCCAAAGTACCTGCAGTGTGAGAATGTCAAGAGATGAAGTCAGAGAGGCAGGCAGCCAAACATGCAAAGCCTTACAAGGTATGTAAGGTATAAGAAGTTCAGATCTTAAAATGCAATGGGAAGCTACCAGAGGCCATTGATATGACCTGATTTGTTTTTAAAAGACGATGCTGGTTGCTCTGTAGACCACGGAGTATAGGAGTCAAGAATAGAAGGGAAGAGACAAATTGGACAGCTACTGCAGTACTCTAGGAAAAAGACAGTGGTGCCACAATTAGAACAGCTCTGAAGAGATGGCATTTAAGGTACAATCAATGTCACCACTCTGGGTTTTCTGGTTAACGCTGTTTTTGACATTAGCAGCTTGGCTCCTTTTGGTATTATTGCCTTCCTCTTTTAATGGCAGGAGAGATCATGGCCCAGGTCTTGTCAACACCTAAATGTGCTCACCACCTGCAGCACTGTTTGGACAGTCTCACATCTGTCCCTCTAGGGGTCTCACAAAACCTATTTTTAGACCTGAACAGCTCCCATTTTCTCCCAATCCCAGTCCTGTGTTGGTCTCATTTCCTTTACTTTCCCATCATGATCCAAGTGAAAGCATTTATCACCTTGTGGGTTGTATACACAGGGTTTATCCCACCCACTAATAACTTATCTGTTGATTCTACTTCCAAATCATCTATCCTTTTTCTCCACTTTTGATTGGAAAGCATTCTTTCTCATTTAATTCATACAGCAACTTTCCAACGGAAGCACTGGGCTCTGAATTTGCCTCCTTCCAATCCATCCTCTAATCCAACCTTTGGCCATTTCTAAAATACAAATCCAATAATGCAATCTCCCTATATAAAATCATTTGGCAGCTTCCCAATCATGCTCAATATAAAACTCCAACTCCTTAGCAAGTCATAATCTGGCCCTTATTCCCATAAGCCCTCTCATCTCTTAGCATTCCCTGACACAGAGCTCGTGTTCTGACCACCCCAAGTTACCTGTAGTTCCCTAGACCGGACATGCTTCCTCCCTTACCCTACCATTCTTCACCTGGATAAATTCCCAGCTGTACTCTGGGACTCGGCTCTTGGCTCAGGGCTTTCTCCTTCAAAACCCTTTTTCCACTGTCCCTGCTGCAACACCCACCCCCTGGTGCACACAACCATCATTGCACATATACCATGCTGGAATCTGTGCCACCCTGGAAATGGCCGCATCTCGGCAACTTTTCCACCAGTTTATCCAATAGCAGAGAAACACAAAGTACCTTAAGGGAAAGTGTATGGGGTCTGAAACAGACTAATCCAATCATAACATTTATCTCAAGGTCCAAAGCTCACAGTAAAAACTCAGGGGGGGAAAAAACTTAGGTAGATTTTATATTCTACTCCATAATGTATGACTGTGTTGTGTTCAATATAGAAAATAATATCACGTCCAAATGTTCAATAAGACTGGTGATTCGCTCCAGAAAAATCTGCTTTGTCCTGTTTCACTTCTAGCACACCAGTACTCTGGGAGGAGAAAAGCAGTGGCTAAAGGAGAAAAGAAAAGCTAGATGGAGTTACTCAAAGCTTTTCAGAAATTTAGTACGTACCCATATGAAGGGAAATATACATTTTATATTTTAAAAACCTCAAACCAAGATTATATAATAAAAAAGTTAAAAACAGTTTAAGGTAAACTTATCCTATACTAGAAAAGTTTTTATTTAAATAAAATGTAGGATAAAGTAGGGGTTAAAGATCCCACTTAAGAAAGAATTTTGAGAAAAGGGACAAAAGTGAAAGTTTTAATCAAGTTCATGTAGAAATATATAAAAAAATATTTGATTTGCAATCATCTTCAGATGAAAAAGCAGTAAAAGTCAAAACCAGGTTTAATTAGCACAACCTGTTTCACTTTTCCCTCCTCCCACATCAGAGAGAAATAACACTTTTAATAGATGATTTCAGCTTTTATTGAACGAGGACTTTATTTTCAATATTACAAACTAACTCTCCCTTTCTGAAAAGATAGGTCTTACACTCAAAGACAATCTTCAAGCATTTTTTTCAGAAATTGGGGGAGAAATCCATAGTTTGTTAACAAACAGGTTCATGACTTTTTACAGTAATGATGGCAGGAAACCAATACATTTCACAACCTAGAGTGGTTCAAACTAACTATCTAGAGCAAATTTAAAATCTTGGAAAGACACAATAAACTGGACAATTATGAAAATGCTTAAAATGCAGAATCTGGCTCTGACAGTATAGGACAAATACTTGCTTTGCACGGCACCTAGGAAGGCATCTTCAGTAAGGCATACCAGCACATGGCAGCAGCCACTCCTCCCAGGCTTTTGTACAAATCACTAAGGCAAGTCTACAAAGGGCCCGTAAGGCACAGGGGAAAGCAGCTGACCAGAGGAAATCTATGTAACTTCCTGTGTCTGACGGCCTGTAATGCAGACATCAGTGTGGCAAACTCTGTGTCGTGTTGTTTGTTTGAGCATCAACCTGCACCTAAAGCATGAGAGGTCACTTCAAGTCACTTCAATGGAATAAACGATTCCTATTCATTGCATTTCCAGTGAAATGAGAAATAATTTGAAGTGCTAAAAAGAATTACGAGCAAAAATAAAGGAAAACCCTTTGGTTGAGACCTATTAGATAAACAGAATGTCTTTTTTAACACTCCAAGGAATACCATTTTGGTTTGTAAAACTATACCAATTACTTAGGGCTCCTCTACAATTCCGTTATTGTCAGATCATATAATTTCAATAGCACAAACACTTTTTTTTCATTTTGTTGTGATAATAGCAAGAAATACTTCAACAAAATAATAATTGTTTAATGATGACCATTTTTCTTTGGTCTTGCGGTATTTAAGCCTAGGGAGAGAGACTGTCAAATTAAAAAACAAAGCATTTTAGTCTATACCAGGAGCTCACAAAAGCAAGGCACTAGTTACTTATTTAGTAAGAGAGATATTTAAGGCATTTTATTCACACAGACTTATTTTTTTAAGACAAGCCATCTGCCCTGAAGTGCATGATGGGACATAAATGGCAATCAATCAAACCTTGGTTCATTTCTTTCTGGCCATCTGAAATCAAGGGCTCCTAAACATTTCATCAATATGAGTGTACCTGCATCAGCAGATGAAGCACAAACACAAACCTAATTCTTGGGAATATCCAATTCTGTGGATATAGTGCTTGCCACAACCCACGCTTGTAAATGAAAATACTGCATTACTTTTCATTCTACAGTGTGACCTGATCACCAGTAGAAACTCACCCCCACTTTTCAGTGGAAAAGGGAGGCACCTTTCCATGGTGGATTAAAAGGCCACCATAAAAATGAAAACATATAGGCCTAACCTACACTATCTCTAGTTAAGGAAATGAGCACCCATGGGTGCTACAAAGTTGAAAGATGAATAATTATTATTATTAATACAAGTATCCCCTGCTTTCTGAAAGTTCATGTCATGCCATTTCCTTTTTATGAAAGACCCATATTAGTACCTATTTTTGCTGACCAAAAGAAATCCAAAGAGGATTTTCACTTTTATTAAAAAGGCAAAAAACTAAATAGTGTTCAGCATTGGTTTTGCAGTGAGCCATTACAGAGCAGCACGCACCGCCAGCAGCGAGAGGGGCCCTGCTGAGCTCATTCCCCGGAAGCACACGGCAGTATCATGGCATTAAGCTGCCAGAGCTCTGAACCATGTCTGTGTGCATCTGTGCTTTATCTCAATTCATTTTGTGCATCCATTCGCAACATCTGTCCTAAGGTATCAGAAAAGCCTGAGACAGGTCATTTTTTCGGTCTGGGAACCCTCAGAATTTTTCCCTGTAAACTAATGGCAATTGCTTCTTTGTTCTGCACTATTTCAGCTTATGAAAGTCTTCATAGGAATGCTGTACTTTCAGACAGCAGGGAAACCTGTAGTAGAACACGATTTTTTTTTTTTTTTTTGCAGGAAAGGAATAGTTAACATATCTATGTCTAACAAGAATAAAGGACAATTGGGGTTTGATGCACTGAAGTGACTGAATTGGAGTCGCCTACCAAATACATTCAAACCACACTGGTACAGGAGCTTGTCACCTCAATTAAGACTACACATTACAAGCATCATTCACGCATGTCTACTCTGCCACAAAACCGCAGTTGAAGACTAGGACTATTCTAGCTATGAAAGAAAAATATCACCCAAAGTTAATTGGAAGCAACTTTCTGTGCATTAAGAAAGCATTTACTTAGAAACAAAGAAAAAATACTATGATTAAAAATAACATGTTCTAAAAAAGCATAGTGCCCACACGCAAAGGAAAAAACTCTATATAAATCACAATTTTTAAGACTTCCTTGAATGTTAATTGCTATCTTGGCTGTAATTTTTCACACCATCTGAAAGACAAGTGGTTGATAGATGACTTGGTGTGACTTAGGAATCTTTAATAACACGGCCTCAGACATCACTGGCTCTTCACACTGCCTCTTAAAGTTGCTGACAAGTTCAAGAGATGAGGAAGGATGTAGAACACTATTCTTTTCTTCACATTAAAATCCATTTTTTTTAGTGGATTCTCCAGTGAGGCAAACTGAGACCACAACATAATAAAATGAGGTATTGATACAATAAATGTTTATCAGGACTTCTCTTTCCTTGCTTGCATCTCTGTGAGCATTATAACTGTCAACCAAAGAACAGTTTAGTACACATCATCTCCTTATTCTAAACCCAACCAAAGTGAACTTATTTCATTATTTCATCTACTGAAAATGTACACAGCCATATACTATAGTCTCCTTGTGTTGCACCTCTTCCCTCTCTCCACCAAATAAACTCCCTATAACACATATACTGCTCAAAGCAGCATACAAGTATTTTGTTGGTTTTTCTGTTGGCATGATTTTGGTGAATAATTCAGTGTGTGTAAGAAATGATATGTTAAAAGTTCAAAATGCAAACTACAAACAAATCCAAATACAGAGCCAAGATTTCAGTATTATGACAAATTTCATACACATACTGATACATTCAAAAGAAAAAGAACCTAGGATCAGTTCTATGAAAAATATAGAAGAATGATGTGGAAGTTCTGTGGGAGATGCAAAGCTGTATACTATAAAATAAGTCCAAAGACTTTTAGTTTTGGCTTACAAAAATTCCAATTTAAAGAAAGGAACAGACATGGATAAGAAAGCCAAAGCTGTGTCCACACAGCTGCATGTTATTAAACTAATGTCTAACATTTATGGGGAAACAGTAGACACTTAATTTTACAAATCAAATTCCCCTTTTGAATGTCTGCATAAACCAAGAGGCAGCTCTTTCTGGATTATCAGGTCAATTTATAGGTATCATAAAAACATACCTCAGTTACACCAAAACAAGACTGGTCTGTGTGTGTAAGTATATTACCAAGAAAGGAAAAGAGTCTCACAAAAAGAAGGGAGGTTTCAGTGTTTTGTCCGGAATTCCAGAAACTGCCCATTTATGGTATACAAACAAAAGGGAGGTGTTGGAACATTCACCAGTGTTTTATGTTTTAACAATATTCAATCAATTAATATTTGTAGGAACACAACATTAAAATCATAATGTAAATAGCAGGAACTCAAGGCCAAGCCTAGAACCAACTCAAACCATGAGCTATCACCACCTGTTTCCTCCACCAAGGTTTCAAGTTTGTCCAGTAACTTATACTGTGGTTTCTCGACCAGCTTTGAGATTGGGAGCTGAGAACTGCCGCCTCATCCGTGGAGGTGTCACAAACTGGTTACAGTGGTTGGGTTTGTCAGTCTGCGGCTGATGGGAATTGGCTGCACTGCCCTCTAACTGACCTCCAGTGTTATAATTACAGTAAGACTGACGGTGCTGGTGAATATGGCGCTTCGCCTGGAAAGTCTGCAGATCAGCGGTGGGGTGACCATTGTGCGAGTTCAACGATTCTGCGGAGGCAGACGCTGAGCAGCAGGTACTTTTCGGTTGGCCATTATTGAGAGAATTGCTTCTCCAGCGTAACTGAGGTGGCTGTGGTTGATTATTAACATGCTGCTTGCTAACTTGGATGTGATCTTGACTTCGCATGCCCTGAGAGCCCCATGGTAACTGGGGATCCTTAGAAGCTGCTCTACCCTCTTTCTCTTGGCTCTCCTCTTTATTTCCCTTTCTTCCGTCTTCATCTTTTGGAATTCTAAGCTCTATTACCTCATCTTCTGTTATGATGATATGCGTCCCAGGACTCCAAGAGTTTCTGTGTTTAGGGTTGCTCTTAAAGGGGAACCGGGGCTTCCGGTTCTCAGGAGGGATGAACCTATGAGGCACATTCTGCCGACGCAGCTGCTTTGTTATCTCCTGTTGTTGCAGGTTCTTAAACCTTATTTGTTCTTGCCTCATCCAGCGCAGGCGCCCACGTCTAAAAGCTGGATCCCCGTTCATCAGCTGGGAAACACGCTCTTCTTTCCCAAGTTCTCCACTGTCTCCTTTACCTGCATCATTCTCAGACTTGCTACTCACACCTGCACCAACAGGCTCCTTTGCTTTGTGGTGTCCTTGGGTTTTCTGTTCCTGAGATCCAATGAGGGGCAAGACTTTCTCCATTTTGAGCATCTTATTTCTTAAGACTTTTATCTCCTCATCTTTCATATTATTTTGCTTTTTGACTTCTTGCAAAATATCTTCCAGCTTGTCTATGTGAACCTTGAGGTCATCTACATCAGTTCCGCCTTTACCACTGGCCATCACGTCTTCAATCTTCTCATCCCCAACACCAACAGTGTCCCAGACATCCCTGGCCACTGCCCTCCAGGAGTCCCGCTCATTGGGATCTTTCTTCCCATACATGGCACAAAGCTCTTTCATCTTAACAATGGCCAAGGCTTCAATCTCCTGCCGACTGTGCCTAAAATCGTTGAGGGCAACCTCATAGCATATCTCTTTTACGGCCTGAATCTTAAGATCTGAGATGGTTACCCATTTGGAATCTTTACTCAGGCGCCTTCTTTGGGGGATTTGGTACATTTTAATTGGTTCTCGTTTCTTCCCACTGCTGGGGAGGCCACATTTTTTTACAATGGTTTGCAACTTGCTGGGAGGTAGCTTTTCTCTCAGGGAAGTAATCAGTTTCCAGCTCTCCTCACAGGACCTCTTGTCAGAATCATCCCCGCTATCAGAATCCGCGTCCTTTGGAAAAACAAAATCAAAAAATGGCCCCAAAACAACCAAAATTAAAATGTAAAAAAGGAAAATCAAATCGAAGAAAAAGCAAGCAAAAAGCCTTAACCAAATTTAAAAACAAAACTAAAAAAACTAAGAAGTGAAACAAAACAAAACAAAAAATCCTTACATGATGTGCAAGTCTATTAAGACATATGCATATCTAGATTATAATTAATATAAAGATTTGTTTAGTTAATGCTAATTCGAATTTCCACGTTCTGGCTCAAATGATGAAATTAGCAATCAAATTTCTTAGGAGGACTGACACAGTGGGTGAGTCTCTCCCTCTAAGATCAAATGAAGTTATTAACGAAATGGTATGAAATAACATCTCCACTGTCTCAAGAAAATGAAGTAAAATCCACACCCCATACATGCTAACACCATGCAGCCACTTCCCCACATTTGCCTTGGTTACTGCTGTTGCTTCTTCCAGAGGCTCTTTCCCCCAGGAGTGAGCACAGATGCCATACAAGATGTGACGAGCAGGCGGATTAACAAAGGTTAGTAAGGCTGTAGGATGCCACATTTTGTTTAGCTTTACTAAAAAGAGCAGCCCTAGAAAAAAGTTAGAAGATGAGAGAGTAGAAAAAAGCAAACAGGGATAATGTTAAAAATGCTAAGAATCCCTATTATGAGACCACATGAGGTTCTTATCAACCAAAATGTTTTTCCTAGAAGACAAGAGGGTTTTGAAACTTATCTGTCCACGAGCATATAGTGGGTTTGCAATTTTCTTGTGTAATGCCAAATTGATCTATTTCATTTGTATAATTAAGGTTTGTTATCCACAGAACAAGGAAGCATAAAAAAAGGATCCTTATAGTAGGTATGCATTTTTGTTTTTCACAATATTGGCACTTAAACCAATAAATGCCTCATCTCCAAGATTTTAAGAAATAAATTTCCAGAACATAAACTAGGCAAATATACTTTCATTGAACATCATTTAACATTTTCATAAATACAACTTAGAGATGTTTTCTATCTATGAAAACCCATGGCATTTCTAGCTATTTAAGGAATATCACTTTAAATGACAATTCTTCCTATCAACACATAAAACACAAAAGATTACATCTATTCTGCTTATGTAAAATGAATTCACTTTCAAATGTTATCTCTACCTCACTGTCTTTCTTTCTGGCTATCTCTGCACTGTTACCTCTTTTCCAAAAACTTTATTTAGGCCTGACACAGCAGCCTGACTTCACAACTTAATATTATCAAGGGCTATTTGGATAATGACCAATGGTTCTTAACTAACACAAGCAAATCTTGATAACATGGATCTAAATAAAAGCAATGTTGGATTTTGAATTCCCTATGATGGACAGGATTAAGGAAGAGTTTCTATTTGGGAAATAAAGATCCTGGGAAAAGAAACTAATTACTGTAAGAGTAGTGTAAGACTGTCCAGGAAATGAAAGTATTCTTATTTAACAGTCTTTTACTTGGCTGTGATTACCAAAATTATCTCTAGTAAAGGGTTTTATTTTTTTTAATGAATCAAAACTGATAAATGGTGTCTTGTTTTTCAGACCAAAGATTTCTATGTATAGTTACTTTCTAGGAAACAATAACCTTTAACAATAATGACAATAATTTTTGGTCCCTGAATTTAGAGATGATGCATTTGCATTACTTCTGCTGGTCTATAAATGGATGCTAAGCCCATTTATAACCCCAACCTCTTTGAAAATTTAATTAAGAAAGGCAGAGAAAGCTACATTTACAGACTCTATGCTATGTTTTCGTTTCATTTTTGGTTTAAAAAATCAGAATGGCTAGTCTTAAGTGATAAAAGATGACACTAATAAACTTTAGAGAATGAAGTAGACTTTCTTGCAAACATTAATGTAAACTGAGTTTTATAGAACATAAACTCTCTTTAACTCTTCCCACATAATTAACAACTATCACTTTTTTTTCCTTGCTTCTTTTCCTTTTAAAATTGCTTAAGGATGAAATGAATACTACCTAATTTAGGAAAGAATGAATATTCTAATAATTGCTTTAATATCACACTTGGGAAACAAAGTTATGTCCTTAAACTCATAAATAAATAAGAGAGTCTACATAAATCCCAAAGAACTCAAATTAAATCAAGTGGCCATAATTTCCTTTCTTTTTGAAATACTGTCATATTGAGTCTACAGAGTATGTTCTCACAGCTCAAATATATCCCCTATCACACACTGACCATGACACTAAAGACTCTGTATACAAAGTTTTATGTGCCAAGATGTAAATCCTCTCTCATGTCAAAAAGAAGATTTTAAGGTAATTTATATTCATTTATTACAGGGTTGGAAAAACTACTAAGGTTTGGCCAATTCACACGTGATTAAATGATACTTCTGTTTTCGTTAAATACCAAAAGCAAATTGGGCCTCCTGAAGAAACTCTGCAAGAAACTGAAGTAAACAGAAGAGAGAACCCAAAATACATGTGTAAAAAGGCAAACACAGAAAGGACCAGGTATATAATAGAGCACCAACTGTAAGAATGCTCAAGATAACAATGTGTCACATTTGGGTAACTATCACAATAGAAAACTCAGGAGTTTGAATTCCATTTTTTAATTCTGTCATTATGAAAAAATGATTACATATAATAAATATTAAATAAACATTTACAGAATAATTCCATTGTATCCTCTCAGTGTTTATTCATAAGGTGCTTAGAAATATATATCTGTTGGTTGACCAATATAGGGTCATAAAAATATGTTTTCCATTCAGTATTGTTACTGCTACTAGATATTCTTCAGGTTAAAGCATTAGAAATCAATTCCCCTTGAAGACCAGAAATGTAAGTGGAACAGAGAGTTGGACTTAGGAAAGAAACCTCCCCTCATTTTAAAGAGCTGCTCTTAAAATCCTACCTTGCTTTGATATACACAGAGCAACTGACAACCAGAATTTAATTACTTGCAAACTAAATGGCCCACTGGAAACTACATGTGTCTCAGAAACATTTCCTCTCTCTTATTTAATGGTCATCATCTTTATTTCAGAGCACAGAATGACCATCAGCTCTTGGCTATAGAGAGCATCAGCCTTCACTATGCTTTCACTCCTAGCCTGGGACTAGCAGCATGAGCATCACCTGGGAGCTTGTCTGAAATGCAAAATCTCAGGTCCCACCCCGGATCTGATGATCTGAGTTTTAACAAGACTGCCAAGTGGGTGGGAAGCACTGCTCTACTACTGGACAGAGCACTGAAACAAGTCAGAGGACCCAAGTTTAAGTTTAAGCCCAGAGCCATGATTTAACAGGTGCTTAAGAGTGGGCAAGACAGCATTTTTTACCGTGGGTTTCCTTAACTATAAACTGGAGGAAATATTATTTTATTTACACATATACCTACCAAAGGGGGCAATTTCAGGAATCCAAAAATAAATAAATAAATAACATGGATGTTAAAGCTCACTGTAAATTTCAAAGCATTACACAAATATAAGGCACTACTGTTAACAATAAATACAGCTTAATCATACTTGTCTTGATTTTATCTCATACAGACCGTCAGAGGCATGTTATTAGATTACACTACATTACTAAGATATTGGCTCCTTCATGTGTCACAAACCTTTCAAGCCCCTAATCACATTGTAATTAAATCTGTTTTCATTAAGAATTAAATGCCAAGTAGGCCTCCAATAGAAACTGTAACACTACTATTATCTTAGACCAAATATTTGCTTTATTCTTACAATCCATTTTTTTTCAGGCTTTATTATAATTTCCAAGACAACAAACTGACTGGTTTAGCTCACTGCCAAGCCTGAGAACTGAGTTGCCCTGGAAAAGGATGCTCTTGCACAAGTCCTTGGCTTTGCGGGCCCATGTAGCAATAGCATCTCTTCTCTAAAGCAGAGCACAGCTGTTCCGGCCGTAGTTAGCACGCGGTGCACATGCTGTACTTCACACTAGGGGAAGAAACCAGTACCTCACCTTTCTCCCTATTATCTCCTTATCTTAAAAGAAGTCCATAAATCTTAAATTTAACTAATGGATCAACTTATTTATTTATGAATTTAGTTTCTATTAAATGTGAAACATCAATTAACATCATAAATGCTCAAGCCATTAGTATTATAAGCTGCGACCTTAAACCAGTGGCTCACCCAAGCTCTTTTTCAACCAAGAGATACCAAGTTTCCCTCTCATCTCTGAGCTGATTGTGTTGCCCTTGCTTCCAGTCATCGCACATGCCACGGCGACCCTTACTGAGAATTCAGACTCCATGCAGGGGAACAGAAAAGGATTAACACATGCAACTGTGCAGGAACACTTCTAGACACAATTTAACTAAAAAAAAAAAAAAAAAGTCTGCACAAGAACAATCCCCAAGTCAGCCCAGAGCAGAGAATTAGTACTACCCGGTGGTCAGAAACAAAACCAAGGCAAACACCTACCAAATTCAATATTCAGAATAGTATGTTATTAAAAGAACCACCACTGATGTATACTCAACTCCACTACCGAGAGGCAAGGGCTACCAGAAAAACTCCCACTCTTTCCTCAAAAAGCACTTGGTTTTGATAGAAGTAAAGATTTGATTGTAAGACATAAAAGGCACAGAGTAGCACCTTTCTGGACAGTCTTTCAGGCTAAGGCTACCAGGAGATGTGAGTTTGCTCTCCATGAAGGAAATGAGAGAATGGTGTATGGGATCAGCGAGGGCTGGGTAAGCATTTGGGGCGTGCTCATCTGTGGCGCAGGGTGGTGTGACAGCCAGCCGCCCTTTCCCAAACAGATCGATAAGGATTCCTACCAGCCTCTGCTGCTCCAAGAGAAGATCCGCCTCTTCCTTCTCCTTTTTGTACAGGATCTCCATTTCCTGTAGCCTACAGGGAAAAAGGAAGTGCGAGAGGAAAGAATCAATTGTGAAATCATTGAGCTATGCCATGAACACTACTGTATGTTTAAAAGGAGTGATAGTCATGTGGGCCATTTCGTATTTGTGCATTACCTTTTCTCCATTTCCTGTTTCATATCAATTCCTTGTTTTTCCAGAAGCTCTCTCTGGGCAAATGTCCAGTCAACAGGCTCAGAGGGGGTCTCAGCAGAAGGGGTCTTCTCCCGCTCAGCTCGTGCTTGCTCCGGATGGTTAAAACGAAATACATGGTTTTTACCCATGATGATGCGGTTTCCTAGCACAAAACAGAAATATGGTTAAGAAATGATTTTTCAAAAGTATGGATCTTGGTTAATAACTTCACTTTCCCTAACGCAAAAAACATAGCTTTTAGAGTTCTACAAGTAAGTACACAAGTCCTAATGCTGGACTATCACACATCAGCCTTTCAGCAAAGAGTCAAAATTAAAAGAGTTGCTCACACAAGTTTTGTGTTCTTTGCTGGGAACTTCAAACCTCTCCCAGTCTCACCTGAGCGCAGCTGAACAGGCTGGGCCACCCTCTTGCCATTTACATAGGTTTCCGAGCGTTCGCAGGGCTCTAGGGTCACGATTACTAAGAGGAATGCAAACTAATATTAGCATCATAAACCACTGGAATAAAATAACGGAAAACAGTTGACTATGAGAATTCAGGGTAACTAGCATAGACTCCTGCAACCAACCAAGTGGCTGAGCATGTACAGAATAGTTCATTTTAAGGCTCCAGAATTAGGGCTGTGGCTAAGATAGAAGCATTTAAATGAATTTGGCAAACCTCAGAAGACAGGAAATGGTAGTTTTGGTGGTATCTGACAGTTCAGTCTGTAAAAAAAACTGAAAACCAGTGGAAATCTTAGGTATGAGATGTAGGTAAAACTTAAGATCAAAAGCTAATATTTTGATTAAGAAAGGAATTAATTATATAGTACAAAATACCATTAGAGTGTTGTTGCTTTGTTGAGGCAAAAATCAAAATTGACTTTTTCTTCCCTTGTAGACAAAAACAAATTTTACTGGGTTAAGACTACAGGGCCCTCAAGTCTCCTATTATCCATGATATTTGCTCCTTTCTTATTTGTCTATTAAATAATCAACATTCAAGACCACGCCTAATTGCCTATGTCTTGCTCAGTTCTTGGCAGTAACAAAAGGGCTCCTTTTGTTCAGGCTATTTTTATGTAAAGTAGTTATGTCTGCCCCTGCATTTTTAAGCAGCCCAGGTTTCTCGATTTTCAAATATTAGATTATACGAGAAAGTATGACTGAAATAGACAGGCAAGTCTTGGGGATTTCTAATAACACAGACTGAAAAGGGTGTTGGAAAGGCTGCACCAGGAATTCTCACCATCCCCATTACTATGTCTCTCGCTCCTGAAGATACAATGCTCTTCTTTAATGTGAGCCCCACTCAGCACGATGTCCTGGCGCCGCTCAGCATCTGCTTGGCCAACCCTGAACACAAGGGAAAGAAAGTGTTTCCCAGGGAAATTCAGACACAAAAAGCACCACGAACAATGAACCTCTTTTTCCCAACCAATACTCTTTGGCACACGCAAAAAAGTAATGCTTTTTTTTATCAGAGGCTTTCAACTGCAAATTCTATTTTCATATATGATCAGCCTCCTTCCATCAGAAAAAGAAACCAAAGAGCAATGATATACCAACATAATTCACACAGCATTACAAAAAGACATGAGTGAACTAATACCCCTAATGAATTCATTTAAGATGTTAGAAGGATTTTATTTAGGATCTTTTAGGGAAAAACTATGTTAACAATTCAGCTGGCTAAAATATTTACATAATTTGGGAAGAGTAGAGAAGACAGTTTGTAACTATTTCAGACAGGAAAAACAGCAAATCATTACAAAAGATTTTTAACAACTTCTTTTTAGTTATTCAATCATCTAAGAGAAAAGAAAACACTCTGGGACCAAAAGAAGAAACAAATATACCTCGTAATTCCATCTTTGATGTAATAGAGCAGGCATTCGGACATTAGTGGGTCCTCATTGAGGTTAACAAGATGTGGGGTCTGAAAAAGGTTACAGATGATTAATTCAGAGTAAGTACCAATGAGAAGGCAGGGACAATAGGGACCTACAGGAGGCTGATGGCTTTTAGGTCACCCACAGTGCCTAGAAGATGGACTTCTTTGACTCCTAGTTGCAGTTCCATAATTAACAGAAAACACTCTCTTCAGGCCTTCCCAAATGCACTAAAGCATTCTATTTAAAAACATGAGTTCTGGGATAAGAACAAGATACAATTCCTGATAAGGTCAAAGTATGGCAAATACAAAAGAAAAATTAGGACAGTCTGGTTTTCCGGTTGGGTTAGTCAAAATTTTTGTAAACACATGGACAAAAATCTTCAAGGTTAGCATAATGTGCCACCCCAAAATATGCTGCTTTGACATATCATGACTTTGAGCTGCAGGCACTTGAAAACAACAAATGCAGGGAGAGGCCTTCTCTGAACCCCCCTTATCTGCCCTCATAGAGATCCTCCAGTACAAGGGAAATTGTTTTTGCCCCATTACAATCTAAAGAACTACTTAATTTTTCATTTACTTTATAAAAATGTCCCCACATCCCCATCATTTCCCTCTATAATTTTTATCAGTTCTTCCATGTCCCAGTTATTATCTTCAGTTTATCAGTCTTTAAAGAAGAACTTAAAGTTAATGACATTCATTAATACACAAATCTTGTACAAATTCCCTTCATCTAACTTTAATATTTCTAAAATCCTTTAAAAACCAACCTTCTTTGGTGAAAATACCCCAGTGGAATCCAAAATTAAGTCACATGGTCTTGGGGTCAAAATCTACCCAAGATAATGTCAGCAAGTGTGGAAAAATAAAGAAAAGTCAGATGAGAGGGTTAAGAAAAGGGACTGCAAAAGATGATCAAAAATAAGTTAGGAAAAGTTCTACATCTTTTCAAGCAGCATGTGCCTCTGTGGCTTAAGAGCTTTGCTGGTTAGAGAAAGTCAAAGTCCTTGGTGGACAGCATTCTTCAAAGTCCATCATGACACTGGCCTAAAAAAAGGAGTCCCCAAAACAGGTTCTTTTTTTCCCCTTGCCTTAAAAGTATTTTTCCCGTTTTGAGGTATGATTGACAGATAAAATACTGAGGCTAAGCATGATTTTTTAATCATTGCATGTGAGATGTGCAATGTGTTGACCCAATAGGTGTACACACTGCACAACAGTTATCACAATCAAGTTGACATATCAGAAACCAGTTCTAAAACTGATCTGGATGTGGTCAGTGGTACATCCCTTTCTTTCCTGAGGAAGTCTAGAAAGTTAAAGCAAGCGGGTAATTAAAGTAAGAATAAACTTTGCAAACAGATACCTGTATTTGGAAGTCTGTGCTGTTTATACCATGACACTTATTCAAGTTATTTATGATTTGTGTTACATGCCACATTTTTATAAGTTGTCATAAAAATTTTCCACATAATTAACATAGATAACTGTAAAAAAAAACTTGATACATGCAAAGGCACAACCTAAAATCTACCAAACCTGTAACTGCTAAAAGCTCTGTAAGTAATTTATCTGAATAAATAATACCTCACTGAAGGAAAAACATTAAACTGAAAATCATTGACCTTTGGGAACATAAACATGTAAAATACTATTATTATTGTTCCAGTTTTACAATATTATCTAAAATGTCTTTAAATCAATCTTTTCTGTTGATAACAACACAGGAATTTATAAAAAAGTTATGTGACCCTGACAGAAAAACCTAACCAGAACCCTAAGCAAAAGCACAGGAATATTTTACACTGCATAAAACAAAAGTACCAATAAAAAACTTCCCACCAATTCTATGCTGAATTAAAGAGATCACTTCAGACCCTTGCATGAAGATATTGAATTCTTCAATAGCCAATGTGAGGTCATTTGAAAGGAAGGATCATTCATTTATTACTGGTGTGGAGCACATACCCTGTACATCAGTATATATATGTTCTATTATTGCCATATAATAAGCACACAAAAATAACCATTTGATAACAGATTTCCGGTAACTCACAATAACAAAGAAGCAACTACGAAAAAAAACTTTTAATATTCTAATTAGCTAAAAGGACCTACTACCTAACAACAAAGATCATGTAAATAGGAAGGTAACTACTGGAGTCATTCTTATTAAAAAACTGAAGAAGAAGCAGAGGCAGCTAGAAGGATGAGGACAGGAATCGCGTTTCTCAGTACAGCGGCTATCTATTGACACAAATTGTAGAAGCAAACAGAAGCAGTATTTTTCTGCACAAACCTGAACAGGTGAAATTGCTTCCAAAGAGTTATAAATCAGGGCTGCTGGCACCTGCGGGAAAATCTACAGAGAAAGTAGCCAAACTGAAACGAGGTTTGCTAGGTGACACTGGGAACTGAAGAAAAAGCAACAACGAAGATGATAAACATACTGAATCATGACCGAAAGTTACTATTTACTGCCTTGGGTTTTCTTTTGTAAACACTAAATATGACAGGCATTTTAGAAAAAGGCTGCCCTTGTGCTGTAAGAGGAAATCAGAAATATCTGAAATTAAGCCAAGTCTCAAGATAAAAAGAAGGGAGGAGAAAAGGTGAGCCTTGAAAGACATGAAGCACCTCAGTGACCACACCAAATGAAAAGGGTTTCTGTTTGCTTCAATTTCACTACACTGTTTCCTACCTTTTTAGGTGAGAAAACCCCCAGGGTTCCTCCATCTTCGCGAATGGCAACTCCCATCTCAGCCAACAAAGCCTCTCTAGAAAAAGAACAAGCACATCCAATTATCAATGCCAAATGTCAATCAGATCATCTAATATGACTGGAAAACAGTGTGCAGAGCAAACACAACTATTCATTCTGAAGTCAAGTAATACAAATGTGAAAGAATTCCATATTAATGAGGACTTATTTTTAAGAGAAACAGCACATTCAAAATAAATTATGTTCCTATGTTAGGTAAAGTTACATTCATCTAAATTAAAAACTTTTGTCTCATTTGACTTTGGAGGCAGACAATAGTTTACAAATGTCTATTAATATAAAAAAAGGAAGGAAGGGATATTCCTTAAGGGCATACAACTAACTTAAAGAACAATTTCTTCAAAATCTAAGAAAGCAATCAGAAAGTAACTTTGATATATGGAGTACTGTCTATAAATGTGATTTTCTCAAATGTTATTCCTATGCCCCCATCATATTGCTTCAACAACCCTAGCTTAAAATTTCTGTAACAAGAAAATCCTAATTATTTAATACATTCACTATATCAAACATTAACTCACTTCTGCCTCATTTTCCATGAAGGGGGAAAATAGAGAGCGATATTTTTAAAATGCATAATCATTCCAATAAAGCACTATTTTTGGGTTATGTTCATCTTCAGGGTAAAGAACTAAGAGGTTAAGAGAGGAGAGGGATTTTAAAAGTTTTCAACTGAGACTACTTCACCTCTTACCAAGGAGGTTTTAGAAAACATAACTCTGAAAGACAATAATCAGAACAGCCTGGGGAGGAGAGATGCATAGAGAGCTTTATCAAAGGCACTTTTTTGCAAATTAAAAACTCTACCCTTCAATATCATCCATCTTTATATAGTTCCCTAGCAACATGTATGACACAGTAAAACTATTTAAGCATATGACTCCCTAAACAACATTTATATATGTGAATTCCACTTGAGAGTACAAATTCCACTGCCCTAAATTCCCAGCCAGGTTTATTTTTTGTGTTTTGGAAGGGAAGGTTCTTTGTTTTTAATTTCTATTCTATCTTTTCTTACTATGAAAGTAATAAAAATTTCCTAGAAAAATCAGAAACATTCCCAGAGTTTAACTTCCTGACCTCTCCATTCTGATGGCCTCTGTTTTGCGCAGCTTTTCTTCCCAGGTTTCATTCAATTCAGCAATGATCTTCTCCGATTCCTAAGAAAGAAGTCCATGGTTAAAGTGGCAGAGAGTTTTATAATTTAACATACCATGTCTAGAAAAGGACAGCAAGAAGCAGATGATGCCCTCTGAGGATATGAGGCAGAATTTAATATGATTTTTTTTGTAATATATAAAGAATCATAAAGACTAGGTTTAACATGAACAGTCCCAGATGTATCAATTCCCTTAAGTCCTAATAAAAGAACCTTCTTAATAGTGAGTGCGTGTGTATGTGTGTGTGTGTAGGAAGAAGGGTAATATTAACATTCCAAAATGCAAGGCACTGACAGCCACTTTCTATGAAAAAATAAAGCCACCAAAGGTATTCATTGCTTTTGGTTAAGTTTACCATAATACTGATGGAGCTCAGTACATGCCCCTCAAAAATAGGGCACTTGGGTATTCTGAATATTTTAAGCTGAAGTTACTCAAGAAATAGCAGGTACAGGAAGGACTGTCTAATCTCTTCCTGAAGCACGACTTAAAACCCTCATGAGAGGTGCCCTCCCTACACCTGGAGGAGAGGAGCCTCCTATCTCTGACAGGGAAAACCCACAAGGAATCTGAACAAATGGGCTTTTCTTCAGTTTATTATTCTTACCCCTTTGTTCTATCACAGTTTTCTACAACTTTTCACTCTTCATCAAACCCAGCATAAAAATGCTCATCAGGTTTAATACTTCTTTGGGTCTCCATTTCCTTGTGAAGACTAACATGTCACATAAAACTTAACACTAAATAAAGTTGTATGTTTTTCTCTTGTTAATCTGCCTTTTGTTACAGGGGCTCCAGCTAAGAACCCAGAAGGGTAAAAGGAAAGGTGATTTTTCCTCCTCTACATCACAGTAACTTGTTCCAGGCAACTAGGTATATGGCAGGAACAAAATTCCTGCCTTCATGAGACTTACATTTTAGTAAATACACTAAATAATCAATTTTAATCAATAAATATCTAGAATGTCAGACAGTGATAAGTGCTTTGGAGAAAAATTAAGCAAGGAAGGGAAGAATGTAGGGGAATGTTGAGAGCAATCTGGAGTGCAGCTGCAGGTCAGGGCTCATGGACAAGGTCTACACGGCAGAGACAAAGGAGAGCCGGAGCTACCACATGGGTATGTGAAGGTATAGGTAGGAAATGCCTGGCATTTTCCAGGAACAACAGTGAGGCTAGAGCAGCATATTCAAGGGCTGTGAACGGGTATGTAGGAGAAAACAACAGTGTGCAAAGTGCTAGAACTGATGTATTCACAGGCTGCTAGAGGGCTGGGTGAGTCAGGGCTGAGGGACACTCATACTGATGAGTGAAGGACAAGCAGGGTCTGACTAGGCAAAAAATGAGAGGAGGAGTACCAAAAAGGGGACAAGCATATACAAAAAGCAGGAGCAAACGCTGATGGTGGAGATGAAATTAGAGTCAGATGATAATAATGATGGTGATGACAATGATGAGACAATAGTAATGGTAGTGATTAAGGATGAAAATATGAACAGTGCATAAAATACTTCACTGTATGATTCTTTAAGAGGCTATTTAAGAAGTCTCTGGGATTCCAAAACATAATTATCTACATAGAAAGAAATTGTGAGTATATAATACAATCAGTCTATTTACTGATCAGTGTGGTTTTCTGGAACAGACATGGGCACATGTGAAAAAGCTGAGAGCACAAGGCAGCAGCTGCAAAAGCACAGGAGTAAAGAAATCAGGAGAAACAAACAGCAGAGAACCATGAGGACGGGGACAAGGAGGAAGAACAACAACTAGCTAAGTGAGGTAGAGCAAAACTGAGGGGCACAGGCATCAGTATAAGGTTGATATCACAGGGCCACTTATGAGGTACTCTGTTCAGACAGGAGTTGGTTATTAAGTGGGAAGAGCTGGAACATGTCTTCAGCAGGAGTGGAGAGGGTGGAGGGAAAGAGATAAGACCACCTAAACTGGCCTTCATTAACCCTCTGAACACATGCTGAGGCTGAGAGACTAAAACAGCTACCTGAATGGCATCTCTCCACAGTCCACCAATAGGAATGATTAATATGTAGTGCATGTGCCACTCCAAAGCCAAGTGGAACCAACATGCCATGCTAGAGGGCCAGCAACTAAGAAAAACTCACACAATTCCAGCAAAGAGTGGAACGGCCAGGAAAGGAAGTGTAACAGGTACC
Source organism: Manis javanica (assembly GCF_040802235.1). Taxonomy (NCBI): domain Eukaryota; kingdom Metazoa; phylum Chordata; class Mammalia; order Pholidota; family Manidae; genus Manis; species Manis javanica. The sequence continues at coordinate 7,676,160 of NC_133159.1, read as the reverse complement.
AAGTGGTCGGCAGCATGTCAGTTAAGCACCACCAATGCTCTTCAACAAAACTATACCAGGGTAATGTTAACTGTTTCTATACATGATTATCAAAGTGCAAGTACAAAACAAGCCAGCACAATCGCCTATAGCATATTAAGGCTTATGAAAGGGATCTGGGTCGAAACCTTTACAATCCCAAAGTGACAACTTCGAAAGCAAAGGAACAGGACAACAGGATGCTCAAACCCAAGCATGCAGACTCATCCTAATCATGTATGTGTGGCCCACAAGCCACTGATGTTGGTTATGGAAGACAATCTGACCCATGTGATACCTAAAGTATGTATTTTTTTCCTGGTTGGTTATCTCCAGAAAAAGTTCATGTAAGAGCAGAGGTTTATCTGGCTGTATTAAAGCTATTCTATTTTGGGGTAACTGTAAACTCACCCCAAGGAGGCAAAGTTACTATCTAAGAATCTTCTTACCATTCTGCTGCCAACTGTAATGTAACCTCTAATTTTACTCACCACCTGGAGGGTAAATCAGAACATGATCTCTTTGTAGAAAAGAGATTTAATGAGTGAACTGAGTAAGACACTGCCTTTTAGTTCTCATTATAGCTTCAAGTTGCAATTTTTATGTTGTCTAAAAACTTTGAAGAAAGGTAAAAAAGATGATATTAAGTGTCATATTAGCAAAACTTCAGTGCTGGAAAAAGCCATGTATTCTAGAACCATTCTACAGATAAACAGAGGACCAGAGAAGCTAAGAAATTAGCCTGAGGCCACAGTACTCCCTGACCCAGATCTAGAGCTAGGTTTCCTGACTCTTAGTGTTATTTCTTCAGTTAAGGCAGAACCAGTAGGCTTTAAAGAAAAGATTCTACAAAACGGCCCACCATAAATTAAGTTAAAAATAGTCTTAAATTCTGAATAACAAATTTAGTATAAACAAAATAGAGATGTCCAACACAAAGGCAGCTTTCAGTCTTGGAGTCATCAAATTCAGCCTATAGCAGCCCAGCAGGCTGGTGTCCAGTGCCCCCCGGAGCCCACCCAAAATGAGAAGGTGAGGAGACACTTTAAGGATCCTTCCTTCCTGCAGGTACTGTACATTTTTTTTTAAAAATCCAAAAAACAGAGTGACCTAAGAAAGGATTTTTTTAAGCTCCAAGAATT